>NC_044012.1:23052407-24428056 GCF_900496995.4 Aquila chrysaetos chrysaetos
TGGTGGGCTGGAAGGTGCTGAAGCAGCCGCTGACGCCCGCCCGGGAGACGTTCTTCAGCCAGAGGCGCCGCAGCTCCTCGTCCTTGGGGAAGGTGTAGAAGTGCAGCGCCTTGTCGCGGTGCGAGTTGTTGTAGCAGCCCGGCACGCAGCAGGTGAAGCCCGGCATGGCGGGGCGACCTCCCGGGGAGGGGGGGGGGGTACCCCTGGGCGGCCCCGGCGGCGGGGAGAGCGGGCGCGGGGGAGTCCCGCCGAACTACAGATCCCACAAGGCCAACGGCGGCCTCTCGCCGCCCGCCAACGCCGCCCGTCGCGGCCGCACCGGAACTACGCGGACCACAATGCACCGCGGCGGCGGCGCCGCGCCGGAACTACCCGCCCCACACTGCGCTGCGCCCCCGCCCCCGCCGACTGCGGCCACCACCCCCCGCGCCCCGCCCTCGGCATGCTCCGCCCCCCGCTCCCGTGGGGCGCCGCGCGGCGGTCTCGCGAGAGGCGGCTGGGCGGGAAGGCGGCGGGGCCGTTACTCCGTCATGGCCGACAGCTGGCCGCGGGTCCGCCGCGGGGCCAGGCGTAGCGGCCGCTACCCAACGCGGGCCGCTGTGAAGGTGGCGGAATGGGGTCCGGCCGGCCCCGCCGCGGGGTGTGCGGGGGGGGGGGAAGGGGAAGGTCGCGTTGCTGACGGGACCAGCCGTCCCGCGGGGATCGCCGGGCGCTGCCCGCCCGTACCTGCTCGGTGTGAGGGAGAAGCGAGGCCCTTGGAGTAGGAACCGGGGGGCAAAGCACGCTCCCTTGCCCTTGTTCGCCTTTAAAGGGGAAAAATGGGCCGAAACTCATGAATTTTGTGCTCACCGAATAGCCGGGGCTGGCACAGCCTTCTACCTCTATGTTTTTCTTCTGTTTCCCCTTTTTGGGTTGTTTTAGGTGAGGGCTCTGAGGGACAAAGGGCCGCGGGCCGTGCTTTCAAGTCCCTCAGGCTGTTGCCCACGATGAGAGCTGTGCATTGAAACCCACCTCGATGTGGCGTTGTGAATTGTCTTCCGCCCAAAAATGAAGCGCCAGCGTTGTTGAAAAGCAAATGCGCATGATTTCTTTTTGGGAATTTGGAAAATGTTTCACGTTGGCTAGCTTAGCTTTTTATTAGAAGACAGATGATGAATGCTTTTGATGCTAAGATTCATCTTTAATGATGAAAATACAGTTTTATAATTGCATGTCTCTGATTTCTCTCTTTAGACTGTATCCGATTCAGGGACAAATTCTGGCAGAAGCACCTTGGTGAAGCAGAGACCGACTGTGTTCCCTGATCTTGACAATGACACGCCACGGATTATGCTCAAGAGAATCATCCAGACCCGTAAGTATCTTTTTTCAGGAAAACAGAGAACAGAAGGACAGTGCTTTGGTGGAGTTGAGAACAGGAGGTGTTCTTCTGTAGTCTATTATTCTTATCCTGTTATGCGGAACAGAAATGCAGACCATTGTATTGAGTGATTTATGTAAAAGAGGAATCACTGCTGTGACAGCTGAACAAGGTCATGTGATACAACTCTGTCTCAAAGATCAGGTTTTGGATTGATGAAATCATATTCTCTTCACTCGGTGTTCTTATGCTGGTGAGCAAGCGTGTAATCTTTGTGCTGCCTTTAGCTGTAACATCGTGTGTTAATTATAGAGGCATGCGCTGTTGCAGACTTCAGCTCAGCTCTGCTGCAGTACATGGAACCCCCATGCTGCCATTTGTCACTGTTGGCTTTGTCGCTGTATGTGGCAGCCTTCCCAGGAGTAGAACCCAAATATTTTTCACTAGGTCTTTATTTTAAACCATTGATATATGTCATTTACAGAATGTAGTATAGATTTGATGCTCTGCTGCATTTTGGCATTCTTGCTGGATTGAATGTTGGAAAGGAAATGTTTTGGGTTTTTTGGCAGAACCACAAGTTTCACCTCTAGCACCTCAGATATCTAAACATGAAGAAACAGAAGAAGCTCCACCAGAACTCCCATCTAAGAGGGTGTCCAGCATGTAAGTGATATTTTAATTTTTACTTTTATTTTTTACACTACCAGGTATAGCTGCAGTTCCTGTGATGGCATTGGGGAGTAGGATTTCTCTTACTTCTGTTTCAGTGATCAGAATTGCATTCTGTCAGGTTGGATTTTCAGAAATACCTCTCCAGCTTCAAAAGTTGCATAGGAGTCACTGGGACTGAGGGACTGAATAGTAAATGCTGCATGTTTGTGCTTAGTCCTGCTTCTTAAATGCAGATTTTTAGTATCTCTTTGCAGTGGAAGTGCTGGTTACAATAAGGCTTGTGATGGAAGCCTACTTTTCGTAGTTGTCTGACAGACACTAAAATAGAAGTTCTTGGATCTCCCCAAGGCTACAGGCCGTGTGCTGATGATGCTGGGGGCGTAATGAGTTACTGCTGTGTCTTGTATTCAGAATGCAGGCTGCTGTAGCTTTTTACGGTATTACTGCTCCTTGGCTGCCCTCGTTTTGGGCTGCTACAGGTAACTTCCTTCCTGTAGAGTGGTTTGGAGGTGAGGTTTGCCTGAGGCTCAGCCACTTTTATTCATGTTTAGCTTCCGTTAATATTTTAAGTTAATAGGCCTGACTGAATTGGAGAGGCTGAAGTGTGGTTCATTTACTTCCACTTTGTTATGAAATAGAAGAAAGCCAGTAGTGGTGGTAGGTCTTAATTTGCTTTAGCCAGTTTTGTCACAACACTTGTGCGTGTTCTTGCTTACTGCAAAATAGATTGTTCTAAATAATGTGATTACTTTTGTCTTTATAGCTAAACTTTTTGCATTGACCATAAGCAACCTTAAACAGGTCATGTAAAATATTAAGCAAACTTCTATCTTTCTGATTTTTTAATAGAGGAGGAAACATCTGAGTTTTCTGTAAGTGTAACCACTTTTTTTTTTAAATTCAAGAAAGATGAGCAGTATTATTTTAGTTCCTTCTTGATTTTGCTTGTTGTAGCTCTTGAATATCTTTGAATGTGCTTCTCATCAGCCTTTCTTAAGCAAAAAGACAAGGTGGTTGGACATTTGCAGGGTTTTATGTTCCATGTTAGTTAGTTCTTGAACTGAAACAGGTATAGACTTTTTGTTTTAAATCCTTCCTCACAACCTTCCTTTAGTTGACGTGAACTTTCCTGAATTTGGGAAGGCACTGCTTTCCCTAGTTGTAATAGCACGTTCCAGGATAGATGCAAAAAAATGAGAAATCTTTTTTTCCCTACTGCTTTACATTTCTTCCCTGTTACAAGCCAGTTAATTCTAATGCTTAGGCTTACATTAGGCTCATAATAAGAAATTAAATTTAGCTACATTTCTGGGTGGTAGAGAATGTATTTTGTAGGGGGAAAAGACCTGTAAACATGATCACCTTACCTTTCTTGCTATATTGAAGCCACATTTGTTGCAGCAAAGGATACGGAAGGATACATCTGCTGAATGTGGGCCCTTGGCTGCCGGAGGGATGCTCTGCTCTAGTACTGCAGGACATGGTGTGGAGTGCTGGCAGCAACTCGCTGCCTGAATTGACCTTCATGAGAGGGGATTCTTGGAACTTCCCAGTACAGGGGGAAAACAACTCAGAAACATACTTTCTGATCCTGATCCAGTGCTTGACTGTGACGTTACGTGTCAATTCCACGCACCAGTGAGCTTTGTGATACCTAATGTTGTTTCATGATGATGGTTTTTTCATTTATGCTGTAATGGTTGACAAACCTAATTGCTCCTGTGTGCTGTCAGGAGGAGAGAGCTATGGAGCTTGTTGGAAGTCCAAGCTTTTACTCTAGTCTGACCTTTCTCAGCCCTGTTGTTTTGAATATATACTCAAGTTTTGATTCTCTTTGTGAAGTTTACTTTGATTTAGTAGGAGGGAATGACATGTTCCCTCATTTGCTGACCTAATCGCCCATTAGTTCCTTACTTCTGCTGCAGAAAGGACAAATAATTTTAATTTGCTTTTCAGTGATGTTAGAGGGACCTTTCTAGGGTAGCCAAGTGATAATGTTATCCTTTGTTAAAGGCTTGGTTTGTATTGGTAGGGTGGAAATGCAACTGCCAGACCTTGTTCCTGAGGAGACATCTATTGCCACGTTCCATATGACTAAGAAGAGAAAGAAACTCAGCATTTCTGAATTTGAGAGAGCAGCAGACAAACGACTTCCCCAGAACCAAGGTAAGGCCGCAGTTGAAAATTACGGTGTTCAGCACTGTGTTTGCTGTCAGCTGATCATCATCTGCTGCAGTTTCGTTCTTAGTGACTTCTCAGCTGGGCAGTGGTACATTTGGAAGCAAGATTGCAGTATCTTGCACAAAGGGGATAGGGGAGAAGGTAAAAGCCCCTCCTATCAAATTTACAATAAGCCTTTTTGAGCCAAGTTATGGGCTCTGCCCTGACTGTATATAACTTGACTATTTTCCAACTTGGTGCTCTTTGAGTTTTGAAGTGCCTCTGAAGGAAGCAATCCCTGTCTTCCCCTCAATTCCAGAAACTTGAAAATGCAACAAGCTGCATGCTTTTCATTGCAATTACATCAAGTAGATTATAAAGTTCTTGTTTGAGAAAAAAGGGTCTTATAGTTTTATAAAAGAAATAATGTTTTATATTGGAGTAAGTCTTCCCTTTAAACATAAATTTGCAAATTTGGTAAACATAACTTCGATTTTATTTGGAGTTTAACAGAGGCAGATAAAACACCTCACCTTTGTTTACATATCCTATTGGCAGTAGCAACTGGAGTAGAATTCAAGGGTGAGATTCAGCTCTGAATTACAGACAACAGTACCTCAGCTCTGAATTACAGATGCTCTGTGTCTGCATGCACACTAGGAAACTGAAATCCTCCTAAAGTTTAGGGGAGATCTAGTCAGTGGAGTATGGAGGGTTTTGAGCTTACCCTAAAGTAGACACCTGCATTTGATTAATTGTGCTTGACTATAATGGGAACAGACACCTGTGTTTGGATATTTTAATCTGGAGCTGAATCCCACCCTGACTCAAAACGTGTTTTGACCACCCCGTGGTCAAAAAAATTGACTTGTCTTTCTTTAGCCTGATACCTGGTCTGAACATGTTCTGATAAGATGTGGGCAGCTCTATAAAAGCAGAGCGGGCATGCTCTAGTATTTTCTAGTATGAGCATGATTATGTCACTGCTCTCCAGACCTGCTTTTGGATTTTGGGGGCTTTGTGAGTAGAACAGGTTTGAGTTATACTTTCACCAACAACGTGTGGAGTAGTTATCTGTACTTCTAAAGCTTCCAGATGCTTTAATGTTTAGTTTAGGTTGCTGAAGGGCTGTGACTGAGGCACTAGCCTAGTATCTTGCTATTAATGTGGTAAGATTAATATTGAGTATGAGGACATGTGCCACGTTAAATTTTCTTTGAAATAATTGTTTTATTACCCTTTCAGAAATTGCTTATTAGAATTCTAATATGCAGTTCTGAAACGCAGACAAGAAATTGTAAAATGAACCTGTCATCTAATTCTGTTCTCACCAAAATGTAACTTTTGAGGATTGTAGCATAACTGGCTCTAGAAAGAGGAAGATCCATTGGGGTGTTCCTGTAGCCTGTTGTGTAGGCGGTAATTTCTCAGCTAGTGCAATTTCTTAACTAATGTGTCACCAACTTTTTCTAGCTCAGTCAATGTTGGACAGCACTGCTTTGGCTCGGTGAGTTTAAATTAAAATGTCTTAACTTCTGGCTCTCCTAACTATAGCTGCCTTGATTCATCACCTCTGTAGTTGTGATGAACAGTACAGATACCTGGGTTCATGATAAAGACCTATGTTAGTACTAACACAATCATCTCCCTACTCTGGTGACAGAATTTGAAGGTGTTCTAGTACATACCTTGTGATTTTCAGAAATTGTGGCTCTGCACTGTATGCCCAGGTTGGTCTAGCTTGTATTGCTACTATTGTTTCTCTTTTTACTTATTAGGATCATTCCTTTTTTCCTTTCATTCTCATGTTTCCAACAATAAATCAGTACACAATATACCTTAGAATATTATGATTGCCTGTTAATTGATTCATCGCATCAGTTGCATCTATGCAGTCTATAGTCCAACTCTCCTGGACTTTAAAAGCTTTTTAGCAAGTCAAAGAACTCATTTTCCTGTGTTGCCCCTGTACTTTGCTAATGATCCTAGCCATGGTTAGCAATTTATTTCACCCTTCTCACTGCAGCCCTTGCCTGTGGTCCCATGCAAGGTGATTCATAGGGCTGCATTCTGTACTTCCTATCTTTGAATCCTCTGAACCTTTTTGATTGTGCTGCCTAGAGAGAGGGACAGGAGGTAGCTGAGCATGGCCAGTCTCTTTAGGATGCAAAATATGTGCAGTGAGATACATCTTTTCCCATGCTTTGCATGTTGCTATCTTAGTTCCCATCTCAAAAAAGTTACAGTGTGTTGGTAGCTGTACTTTGCTGTGAATACTGATACTGAGCAGCTTCTTAGACTTGAAGTCCTCCTACCATCCTGCTGTCATCTAGAGGACATCTTTACTCTCAAACATTTGTTTTCCCTTTTTTTTTATTTAAAATTTTTAAAATGCCAGAACCTTCTGTCAGATACATTGTTCCAGCCCTTGTGAGGTAGGAGGCTGTAAAACAGTCTGTTTCCTGATCTCTCTGATACATATCCTGATGTTAGGTGATACCATAAAATTAAACTATTTGTTTAAAGTAGACTGGCATGTAATCTTCAAGGTTTTTTGGGGGAAATTCCTCCTAGCTAAGGGATTTGTGAAATGTCTCACGGCTAGTGGCACCATGTCTGTAATCTGAGGGTAAAAGGGGAGTGTGTAACTTTGGAAAATTGTTTCTTCCCTTCTCTTTTTACAGATCTCTTCGCCTGTCTCTTGGTTCCTTGATCCCACCAGACACTGTTGAAAAGAGAGGCTTGCTCCGGAGGCCAAAAAATCGCAAAGCTATTGACATGGAAGCTTTTGAAGGTGGAGTGGAACAGAACATGCTGAAAAGAAAAGGTTTCTTTTGTGTTGTTACTTCTGTTTTGGGAGGGAGGGCCTTATATAAGGTGGCTTTTAGAAGCAGTTACTGAAGTGTGGTCTGTATTTTACGATTTAAAGGCTACCAGCACGTTCACAGAAATCCAGTGTAATTTGGGAGGCAAGATTAGAATGAGACTCTGCATCTGTAGTTGCTTTGATTCTATGCACTTAAGTATGTGCTCCACCCAGTTTGGTGATTTATACCACAGGAATCGTTTGGGATCGTGTTCATAACTGTGGGTACTGGAGGTGGTTTGGTAGAGAAAGTTAGGGACACTGAAGTGTGGTGATGCAGTTTCAGTGTTTGATCTGTGGAGGATAAATAAAATTTGGTTGAATGACTTAAATTTTGAATTATGCAAGTCCTGGTAATAAATGGGTGTCCCTATGACCTTGAACAGTTTTTCACATAAAACTTGTTTTAAAACTTTCTAAACAGCACAGAACTATCTTGTGGACTCAGAAACAGCATCTGGGATTCCAACAGCCATGCTGGCAAGTGATGCGGAAATCATGCTGAGTAACACAGAGCTCTTTGTTCAGCCTCAGTTTGATGAACAGAGCCACAATAAGCTTTCTGCTCTTGAACCACAGCTATCAGATTCAAAAACTTCAGCACAGACAAGCAAGATTTCTGATGCAGCTCAAGAGGAAGCAAGGCTGGTGGGCCTGGTATCCAGTGTGGGCACAAATGAGGGAGGGACCCGAAGATACTCTGCGGACTTAATCCTTGATCATGAGCATGTTGACAGAATGACTCATGTATCTCCAAAAACACCTGCAAACCAGCAAGAAGATAAGCAAGATCATTCCCAGCAGAGTAACCCAATGGAACAGCTTTCTGTTTTGGAAGAGGTGGTGGCTGGCAGTGAGTACTCTTGGGTTAGGACTTGGGGCTTAGCAGGTATTACCTGAAATCACAGAATGGCTGAGGTAGGAAGGGACCTCTGGAGGCCATCTTCTCCAGCCCCCCTGCTCAAGCAGGGCCACCTAGAGCAGGTTGCCCAGGACCATGTCCGGGCAGCTTTTACATTTCTCCAAGGATAGAGAGCAACCTGTTCCAGTGCTGAGTCACCCTTACAGTGAAAAAGTGTTTCCTGGTGTTCAGGCAGAGCCTCCTGTGTTCCTGTCTGTGCCCATTGCCTCCTGTCCTGGCAGGGGGCACCACTGGAAAGAGGCTGGCTCCATCTGCTTTACACACTCCCTTCAGATACTTGCATATATTGATGAGATCCCCCCGAGCCTTCTCTTCTCCAGGCTGAACAGTCCCAGCTCTTTCAGCCTTTCGTCCTAGGAGGGATGCTGCAATCCCTTAACTGTCCTGGTGGCCATTTGCTGGACTGTCTCCAGTATGTCCATCTCTCTTTTGTACTGGGGAGCCCAGAAGTGGACACTGTAAATTGGTCACAAATATGGGGAGCTAAGGAGATAATGTGTAGGAGCAGCAGACAGAGTTAGAAGGAGTGTCAGGAGGTTACTAGTCTAGACCTTTACCCTGGTAAGCTCATTTATATGTCACAGCCAAACGCTTTGCTGTCTCTAGGGCCTTAAATATCACTTGGACAGAGGTAGTCACCTCCCTGGTCGCTCTGTACCAATGCTTTGCCAGTCCTATCAACTTGCCAGTTTTTCCCTGGTGTCCAGTATCTCTCTTCTGCAATTTCCCTGTAAATACCTTGTCCTGGCTGTGTAAATGGGAGCACATTTTCCTCATACTGTGTTGACGAGGCCCCAAGGCTCAGTTGTAACCCTAAAATTTTCTGCTTAGTGACCCTGAGGCAGCTAGCCAGGACAGGATCTGCTGCAGTAAATGGCTTTGTGCAGTTCTTCAATCAAAACACCCTATGCTTTCCATGAAGTACGGACAGCTATTGTTTTTTTTTCATTTAGTTTTTTTTAAGATCCGTTGTCAAAAAGGCCACAGAGACAGTATTTAAAGAATGATTGTAGTAGTCAGTACTGCTCAGGCCAGGAAGAGTTCTTGCCCTGGAAAGTTTAGAAATTAATTAATGTGGGGTGGGCTCTTGCACCATACTCTGCTTCTGAAGGGTTGTCTGTGGCAAGCTTGCTGGGAAAAGTTGTTTTCAAAGGACAAGGAAAGAGATCAACAGAAAAAGGTTAGTTGCTCTGAAGAGTCCAATGGTAGGCACTGTTAGGACAAATGGATAGATAATGTGGAGAATAGTGTGGAGGACATGGAATAGAGGACTGGATCAAATGAGAGGAAGAGGGGGGGAGTGAGAGCATATCTTAAAGATGCTGGAGTTTGTAAGGCATTGATGTCAAAAGTTAATGGTTATGTAGTTCTGCTCTTTTGCCAAAGGTAGCTGATGTCAATGTTGCTCCTCAGTGTGAACTGAAAAATAGTTGAAAGGACTTTTCCAACTGGTTCCTAAGATACAATATGAACTCCCTAAACTGTTTCAAGTAAAGGAAGAGCATTTTCTTGTGTGTATTCCTCTCTCTGCTTGGTTGGTATTTTACTTACCAGGAAAGCTAAAAGGAAATTTATAAAGATAATGGGAGCACGTTAATGCTCTCAATTTCTAGCTGTTAATAGATGGAGCTCGTCTTTGCCATCCAGAAGTCCAAGTAAATGTTTGGGATCCCCAGTCAATCTAAAGCCTAAGAGATATTTCAGCATGTCTTTGAGAGAAGTTGTCCCCCATGTAGTTGAAGACCTAGATGTATGTGATACAGAAAAAGCAGATGACTGATACTGTGAACAAAGTGGAACAGGAAGAGATTTTCAGAGAGGGTAAGAAGTGCTTGCAGTGTTGCATGGGAATGGAGTACTTTGATTAAAACCAAGAGTTTTTCAGGTGACTTGCAGAGTAAAATAAGACTTTATTTTGCAGTAGATGCTAGAGATAATTCAAGTCATATAGGAGATACTGTGAGCATTTCCAGACAAGCTTTCTAAAAGTAAGCTGTGACTTGCTCATGTGCTTTCTTGTCAGTATTTGCTTTGTTCACAGTGACTGCAAATGGAATAAAGGTTCATATTTTTTGGTACGTCCATAGTACTGCTCATCTTCCCATAGGAAAGATGAATAGCTCCCTCTTGGCAAGGAATATATCTGGCTAATCACTCTTTTAATGCTTTACTATATTTATTTAAGCCATGTTGGCTGTTATCTTTCTCCAGTACCAACCAGCATCTTTTTCTCTATAAGACAAGGGCTTGAAGGTTGCCCTCCCTTAAGTAATAAGATGTCACTAAGAGGTTGGGCTTTCATACCTCCTTGTTCCTGGAAGACAGCAAGTCATGCAAGTTGCCTGCTTTCACAAGCACATTCTCAGTTATATCTGAAATCCTTTTGCCTTAGAATAAGACAGTAAAACTCTGCGCAGATGCTGAGGGTGGCAGGTGTTATCCAGTCATTACATAAAGCTTTGGGTATATGTGGACACAAATTCCTGTGTTTTCTTGTATTTCATTTTCCAGACTCCAGTTTAGGATCCTTTTAAAGTCTTTCCCATTGTTCCTTTGACAGTGTCTGGAAATGAGAGAATACCATTGTCATGCAGGTTTAGCTTTCCCTAGGCTTAATTACGTCTGAAGTTTCATATGAATTACCTTTTGGTGGTATGGAAACTGCACAGTCTATAGCACCAACAGTTTTGTTATTAGAATTTTAAACTGAATACTTGCAGTGCCCATAAGTAATTGCTTGCACATACCAGACGTATCACCAAAATTAGTTATGTTGCCTTTTTATCATGATGATATAGCCTTCTGTTTTAAACAGTTCTTTTAGAGTAGTTCATTAAGGTAGCAGATATTCTGCACCTCTAAATTTACAGTTGTGTAAGGTTGGCATCCTGTAATCTTCCATGATTCTTTTGTCCTGTTACAGTTTTACTTGGGTGTGCCTGTGGAGTGTGAAATTTAAATGGGATGTTTCTCTTGAGACTGATGAAAGTCACCTCAGAATTGTTACAGTTCTGTGAATAACAGCTCAAAGTTTGGGGGATGGTCAGAAAAGCAAATAACATGTAAAAGTTATTATGAAAGGAAGAAATGACAAAATGTCACTGTGTCACTATGGAAATGATTGTCATGCTCACTTTTTGAATACTGCGTGCAGTTCTAACCTCTCCATCTCTAAATAGATTTAACAGAACTAGAGAAGGTGCAGAGAAAACCAGGTTTACTGTTAACGATAATCAAATATATGGAACTGTTTCTGTGCGTTGAATGACTGAAGATAAGGACTGCTCAGCCTGGAAAAAAGACAATGGGAGTGAAATGTAAGGAGTTTAAAAAGGAAGGCCTTGAGCAGCATGGAGGAGATGATTCAGCAAACAAATTGAAACAAACAGCTCCCTGATCTGTCAGTGCAGCAACTAGAGAGGAGCAACTTGCACTAACAGCTAGCAGGTTATACCAAACTACAGGAGGTATTGCTACTAGCAACAGGTGAAAAATTCAGTAAAAATTAAGACTTGAATGTGTCAATAGCATCTGGTACTCCAATGTTAAAGTACTGTATCCCAGCAGGGATCCAGTAGTGGGGGAGACTCACTGGTGCCTGTCTGCCTTATGCAGTCTTAGTGTAGAGCTGAGCTTTTGTCTTCTCCCCACAAAGCTAGTTAATATTTCACTTAACTTTAGGCAAGATTTTGCCCTGCATTGGTGTAGGGAGTCCAGTGTTCTGGTTAGTGGGATTGGTATTACTGATTTTTGTACCACCTTTGGCCAAATTTCCTTGTTCCCTTCACTGGGGCTTAGGGGTCCCAAGGCCTTGACACTTGTACTTTTGAGTGTGAAAACTCCCAGTCACTGGAGAGGATGGTGAAAATCCACTTTTACAGCTTCTGCTTCTGCGCTCAGCCAAGATTTCGAAACCCTTCAGCAAGTGATAATACTATGAGAGTTCCCAGTAAGATTTCTCCAAATAATTACCTGTGTGGGTTTCTGCTGGAATTGAGCCACGGGGTAACAGGCATGGGGACTATAGATGTAGTATATAGGGAAAAGGAGTACTTAAGTACTCTTTGGTACTTCAGTAGCTACTTAAGTAGCTGAAGTTTTTAAAGGCATGCAAATCATGTGTCCATTTATTTCTCCTCATCCTGCCTGCTAGAGGCTTGTCCGGGATGGTTAAAACCACTGCTAGGCGCTCTCCTCTTTATAATGCAATGTATCTCTTGCAAAATTGTTTCTTCAGAAAAACTGAGAAAATGGGGAGGAGAAGCTGAGTACAAACTCCATGTGTTGTTAGACTTAAAGGAAAAGAAATTTTTCTTTCACACAATCACCAAAAGTGAGAACAGACGTAGAGATGGCAGATCTTGAGGAGCTCTGCTTACTGATAGGTAAAATTCCTTCATTGGGATCTGATGTGCACCCTAATTAGGTGGCTGTAGAGCAAACACAGGAAAAGTTGTGCATTTCTTAGATGTAAACTTTTGGATGGGAGCTGCATCTGCTTCCCTTATTTATAGCTTATGGCTATTGCTGAGTTTACTTATGAGTAAATTTTAGTGGTTGTTAAACTGTATGCTGGTTGTTGATTGGGGGTTTTTTGTAGGTAAAATTGTTGATAGAATTTCCTATTTTAGCTGCAGAGCATCGTGCAAGTGCTGGATATTCTGAACATTTGGAGAAGAAACTGACCAAAAAAGCAGAATTGCAGATAACTACAGTAGAGGATGCCAGAGTTGAAACAGAAATGGCCCCTTCGGAAGAAGAGGGAATAGCAGAAGGCAGTGTTGAACACCAAGGCTCTCCCAAAGCTGGTGAGGACAACCTCTAATACTGACAACTATCTCTAATGCCAGAGACCTCTCAAGCTGCATTATTGGCATCAGTGCTGGGCGAGAGACTTGTTAACTCTCTTTGCATTCTGGAATCTGGGCTAAATGCTGGGAAAATATCAAACTAATTTTGGCATTTTAAGCTGAAAGACTGCATTCTGTTCAAATGGAAAACAAAATTATATTGGCAATACTGCTTAGAAATATATAATTGTGGAAAGCTTAGTTAAAATTTACTAGTGGGAGTTCTAGAATCAGGCAAAGATTGATAAAACTTGGAGACCTTCTGAGTGTGTTGGCAAATCAGGATCTTCTAAGTTACTTTTCCTGAATTGCTGGGTCTTCTGTGTTCAACATGCTGCACTAAGGCTTTGGTTAGACTTCTTTTGAGATAAAAGTTGTTATTAAAGGAAGTTAATTTAAAAGGAGCTCAGATAAAAATTTCACTCAAATCTCATGGGCTTCTCCACATTACCAGGTGCTATTTTTTCTGTTTGACCTCTGCAGACCTAGAGGAAGCAGAGGGAAAAGTTGAAGATTCATCAGTGCTTTAGCTTATCTAACTTAGTGTATTGACACCCTAATCCTTGAAGATAGGAATATAATAGGTGGCAACGTCATTAGGAATGGAAAGCTGGGTTTCATTTTTATGAGTGCTTTGAAATTTTGGCTATGATACTTGTTTCAGTGATGTATTTTTCCTGCTTTGGAAATCTAGAACGTGAGATTGCCAAAGGTGTTGGAGCTGGAAGTCTGGGCAGGCATTCTCATGCTTTTTCCTCCTCTGAAAAATCTGGGATGGGGCCATTAAAGGAAGCTGTTGAACAAGCAGATGAACTAGAAGACCAGGTTATCACAGTAGAATTGGATGGTCCAGAAGAAGAGCCTACTGTGAATGAAACTGAAGACCCTGAGAGTGATGGTAAGAAAAGGTGAAGGTACTGTTGCAGCAGTAGCAGGAGGCAGTTGGAGAAATTTTTTTCTGTTACCTCTCGATAGATTGAGGAACAACGTAGGTTAATAATGTGATTTAACTGTTTAGTCAATTGGATAGTCCAGGGGAAGCTGTTGGCTGCTATTCCTAGGGCCAGATTGTTACTGGCTTATCAGGTGCTTCAGGGACCTAGATCATCTTGTACTTTTTGAGGTGAAGGTAATGGAAGTGCACAAATAGACAAAACTGAGTGCAGAGTGGTTTTATATAGTGACATAGGGATATCCTCCATTTCATTCTTCCTTCCTTCCTGACTCCTACCTTCCTGCTGACTTTTTAATGTCTTAGCACTGAACTGCTGTTTCCACAGCCATTTATGTGACTCCAGGCTTGAAACCTGATTTAGAACCCCATATTTTGTACATGTAGTTACAGATTTCCTTTCCAGTTAACCAAAAGAGTAGGCTGGCTTTCCAGAAAGCTGAGAGGAAGTGTCTGTTTCTAAACAGTTCTTCAGACACTACATCAGTCTGCTCTGTTGCCTCAAGAGTGCTTGTGCCCTTTGGAAGAACATACACATCAGACTGAGTTCTCTTTGATCAAGGCCACATTTGAGAATGCCCAGAGTGTGTTTTAGTGGTGTCTTTTGGGACTGATCTTAAAGTCTTTGAAAGTACAATACACCCTGAAATAAAAAACTGAACTAAAAGAATCTCATTGCCAGGATTTGAGGCATTGTGGGGAAATACAGCTGTAATGAGAGTGTCAATGCCTGTATGTATTTGTGCAGCGTGGAAGGCACATAGACAGTTGAACTGGTCCACTTTTGCCACAAGAAAAGCTGTAGGTGTTCTTAGGACATCTACAATTGTGTGTCAACATGGTTATCTTTAACACAGCTGTATGAAGAGATGGAGAGATCTTGATGAAGAGATCTCTGCTGATAGGGTGGAACAGTAAAAGTGGCATCTTACAGGTCTCGTTGGACAAGGAGGGGAAGAAAAGATGAGAAATTATGCGCACTTGTCATAAAACTGACCTCGGAAACCTCAGCATAACTAGTGTCTTCTCCTGCATCCTGCTCCCTGTCCCTCCAGCCCACAGAAATATTTCTTCAGAAGAAGCTAATGCGAGGAACCATGGTAGTTCACCTGGTCCTGCTTTCTCTGAGATACTCCTGACCCTCTGAGTTGTACTACTCTCAGTAGTACCTGAGCCCTCAGCCCTCTAGTAGCTGGGCTTGTCTTCTATAACAGGGCAGGTGTCCTAGCTTTTAGGGAGGGTTGTGAAGTTGACAACATTGCCAGATATGCTGGATTCTTGGGCTGCACTCAGCTTTCAAGGGAAACTGTCAGGCAAGAAAACCTCCAAGACCACTCGCTCCTCTTCTAGACCGGAAGCTACTCAGTATTTCATTTCTGTTAACATTGTTTTCTTTCCTGCTCTCACTTTTTAAGAAGTAAAGAAGTTTAAGAGTGAAGTGAGAGGATGCAGATTAGACTTGGAGGAAACTAATATGGGTGGTTCACAGCAAAGAAGAGGTGAGGTACTGACTATAACCTGAGCCTTAGTTGGAGGGAATTTATGAAAACCTGTAAATATGGGAGATGCCTACAAACTGACCCTTGTAATGTGATTTTGTTGCTCTGCTCGTCCCTGTGTTCAGGAAAATTTGCCACTGATTTAGCAGGGTGGCAGCGAGGTAGCTTGCAGACTCTGAAGTTCTCTCTGGGAAAAGAGGCTGCAGCTTCTTGGCAGCCTAAGTTGACCCAGCCATCAGCCCCTGCAGCCTGGCCCCGATATGTGTTCCTACACCCTCCCTGGTGTGCTGGTCCAGCACGGGGGCTGATGGGCTGGGCCTGGGTGGGAGGGAAGCCGCCAGCTTGTGTGGCAGGAGGTGGGGTGGGTGGAACTGCAGCAGACAGCAGTCGTGCTGGTTCAGGGTGCCATGGAGCCACAGCCTGAGTGCAGGCAGTGTGGCACTGGACCAGATGTGTAGAAAGCTGGCTGGGCTTCTGTCTGCTGCTGCAGCACTGCTTGCTGCGGGAGCTCTGAAAATAGAGTTCAGTTCCTCAAATACTTTTTTTTCCCTAGAGGTTTCCATGAAGACACCCACGTTTGTCCGTGCTGCAGCCTACAAGCCACTGCTGTCAACTCCGCGTCCTGTAAAACCTGCTTCTCCCAAGTAAGTATAAGCCACCTTCAGCAGTGGCCTGGTAGAAGTGTGTCTGGGGGGTGTTAGTGCTAGGGGGAGAGCGCCAAGCCCAGCTTTGTCAATTGTTTTGTGTTTTATCAGCTGTAGCAGGGAGGGAGGAGTCCTGAAGTCTCTAGTTCATTCACTGCTTTAGTAATTGAATAGAGTTCTATCAAGTGAATGTCAGCACTCTCCCAGAACAGGTCCAATGTCTCAAGTCTTTCCAATGAATGTTCTTGTAATATTTTCTTGTGCTGAAGGCCAAAACCTTTTCCTAGGAGTTTTTCAACTGGTAAGCTACCCTGGAGCCATAGACTTCAGTATGGGATGCAGAGGCCCTTGCAGAAGAGATTGCAGATTACGTTACATTAATCGCATAAAATGATGTATTTGTATTGACTTTAGAAGCCTAAAGCTGTATGCAGTTGCCACATGCTGAGTATAAAATAAAGCTTGCCTAGAGGCAGAAAGTGAACCTGTCCTCTGCATTACTCCAAATAAATTAACATTTTTCACCCTCTTAACTAGAAATTTGGTGAAGCCATATGCTTCATCAGAACCAGTAACAGTGGGTCCTAGGGAACAGGAGGAATTTTCTAGCCCATGACTCTAGATTTTTGTTTATTGAAGCAATAAACAATCAAACCAAGTTCTTGTGCCCTTTCCTGCTGTGAACAAAGGTGAGTGATGCTTACAGAAGGTGCTGGATGATCGCTGTAATCATGAATAGTAAAATATATTTATAAAATAGAAAAAGGAGTCTTTGATACTCTGCTGAAGTAGAACTGAATGAATGCAGATTTGCTTTCAAGCTGTGCTGAGATAACAGCTGACCATAATTACAGGTTCAGAGCCTCGATTACGGGAAGTTGTTGCACAGAAAATGCATGGTTTGTTTGCACTTTACGTAATGCAGTCTGACCCTGAGTGGGCCTGCTTGTTTCCTGAGATAGCGATGCTCAGGTTAAAAGCCTGAGGAATACTCTAGGTTACGTAGTGGAGCAATAACCATGTGAGAGCCATGGTTAAGACATTCTGCTATAAAATAATCTCTTTATACTGGTACAATTCTACTGTGATCAACTATACCAGATTAGAACCATAGTACTTTTCATTTAGAAACACCAATGTCTAATGCAGTCACTGAACTTGAATTTTGCCCTGATCCTGTGAACCAAACGTTCATATATAATCATTCACAAATGGGTAAGCTGAGGCACAGAAACAGTAACCATGATGACTTAAATAATGACTGGTTTTTGTCTCACTGCTACCCATACTTCATCTCTGGGGCTGATCTCTTCCACCTGCCTCTGAGGTTCTGACAGAAAAACATGCACGGGGGTTGGTGAGCGAATCAAATGATACATGCACTCCCTCTGTGGATTTTGCATGTGTTAGTCTGAGATTCCAGGGGTTTTTTTTGTTGTTTTCCACTTGTCTACTGAGTGAATCTAGAGATTTCCCTTCCCTTTTTCATGTTACAATTTTTCCTTTTTAGAATGGAAAACAGTCGTAATTTCCTTTGGGACTTATAGTCATGTTTAAGAAAAAAACAAAACAAAAACCAACCCACCAAAAAGAATCAACCAAACAAAAAAACCCCAAACCCCACAAAAAAAACCACTAAACAAAATATTTGTAATAGTGTAAAAGTATACCCTGCAGACCGGACTCCTGTCTGCAGATACAGAGGTGACCTGTGGATGCATCAAACTTTGTGCGCTCCTGGAGGGTGAATACTACAGGGATGCAGTGAAAACTGCATTTATGTATTGGAGGGAACTATAGTTTGCTGACTATCTGTTATGCTAGCATGTTTATCTTGGGAAACTTGCGTCTGGATTGCTTCTCCCAAGGTCACAATGTTATGTGAACTGTTTGCAAACTGTACTTCATGCGCATGAGGGTTTTGAAGAATTGGGAGGGAGAAAGAATTAAGAGCTCGAGGTAGTTTGTACCACTTTAAATTCAGCATAAGGTTTGCCCAAACTCAGCCTGATGTGTTCTCTGCCTCTCCCCATGTTTGTTCATTTGATGTGCAAATTTTCAATTTCCCCCAAAGGTCTCCCCTGCAACCGCTGCGGGCCAAGCCAATTCCAAAGAGCTCGGGAGCGACACGGAGGAAAACGAGTAAGCCTGAAGTAGCAAGTAGTTTGATAAAGAAGATATTTAGCCATTATGTGAAAATGCCAGTGGCCAGAGATGCATACAAAATTGTTGAAAAATGGTAAGTGACAGCAAACTGTTCCTCCTCCTCCCACTCTTTCTAGTTTGTTTTTTGGGGTTTTTTTTTTTTTCCCTTTCTTTTCTCTCCTGAAATAACAAACCTGTCAGGAGTGCTGCTGGGAAGCTGACAGCCCTCCCTATTCAGCTGTGGGGAGAGTCACAGGAGGTCTGGTTAAAACAAGGACAGAAATGTGCTAGGTGCTTTTGGCTGCTGTGAGGGTATCCGTGACCAACGCTGCCTTGCAGGAGCTTCTGGGTTTTGTCCCAGCCAGTGCAAATTGCACCATTCACAATCTTCTCTAGCTAACAGCACACTAATATCATTAGCACTCTCTGTGAGCTGGGTGGCTGCGGAGTGTTTCTTCTCCTGCAGTTTTCTCTGGCAGGCTGTGACCTGCACGGCAAGCAGTTCTAGTGCAGCTTGCCCTACAGAAGTTCACACACTCCACAGCCTGATTTTATTTCGCTCCTCAATCCTCCTTTAGCTGTGAGAGATACTTCAAGCAGCTAAGCAGCGATCTGGAAGCTTACACCAACCATGCAGGGAGGAAGACAGTGGAGATGGCTGACCTGGAGGTCCTCATGAGAAGGTAAAGGGAGAGTTATTACTAACCTGTAGTAGTGTTCGGTAGTGCTTTGATAGCCCAGTAAGACTGTCGTTGCCAGGGTGTGCACTAGCAGTAAGTATTTCCACAGGAAGTGTGGTATCTTGTGATTTACTCTGCATGATGCCACTTGGTCTTCTGTCCCAGGAGGGCATTCGTGGATGTGGGTTTTTATACTCCATGATGATGGTGGTGGAGGGCCAAAAGGAAGCAGTGAGGGGTTGGGGGTGCAAGGAGTCATCTGAGGAACAAGTAGCAAGAGGAGGGGGATGAGTGCAAGGGTGAAGCGGTTATGGTTGGGAAATGGTGTCAGCAGAAAAAGCAGAGTAACAGTAAGTGCGAGGCTGGGCTGCACTGTTTGTGTCCCTGAGCGATCTCTTTACTAAAAGTGCTTGCAACTGAAATAGCGTGAGCATTTTCACCTGCCCTGCTCTCTGTTTTGATGACTTACTCTTCCAAACAAAATCATAGAATCATAGAACCATTTAGGTTGGAAAAGACCTGTAAGATCATCGAGTCCAACCATTAACCTAACACTGCCAAGTCCACCCCACATCTACAGGTCTTTTAAATACCTCCAGGGATGGTGACTCAACCACTTCCCTGGGCAGCCTGTTCCAAAGGTTGATAACCCTTTTGGTGAAGAAATTTTTTCTAATATCCAATCTAAACCTCCCCGGCACAACTTGAGGCCATATTCTCTTGCCCTATCACTTCTTACTTGGGAGGAGAGACTGACCCCCACCTTGCCAAAACCTTCTTTCAGGTAGTTCCTGCTCCTGCAAAAGCTGATACTTTGGATTCAAACTGACAGTTCCGCTCAAGAGCAGGAAAATGAGTCTCCAGCCTGGCAGGCCGGGGCTGGCCTCTCCTAACAACTGTGTTCCCCTTCATGCTGCCACTTGGATACCCTGTAGAGGGTCAGGCTGGGCAGCAGCCTGGATGAACTGTTCTTGGAGCCTCTCCACTGCTGCTCTTTCCTGTGGGGTCCTTCAGCTCCCCCATCTCATGCCTGAATTTATTTTGTCCTGTGACCAAAACACAAGGGGTTTGTTCTTGGCTTGGGAGCCCTCTGTAAAACTCTGTGGGGCCTGAAACAAATCCATTGCTCCTCATTTAAAGTCATTATCATTATGCCAAGTTGTTATTCCTCGTCTCCACTGGAAGAGTTTCAGATGCGATGCTGAAGTCATCTGAGGGATTTTGCAGGGCATGTCTGATTAAAGGCTTTGCATGGGCCTCTGTAGATGGAGCTGGTGCTGCTGCTTAAAAAAAATAATCTGTTGTTGTCCTGGTCCAGAGATTTTAATTTTCCCACCTGAGAGGTTTGTGCTAAAATCAGTATGAAGAGGCTGAGAGGTGTGACAGTTTAGTTGGCCAGATTTGAGGATTCCGTGCTCTTGTTGTTTTACCTTTTTGTAGATGTCTTTACGCCTTTCCACTGCCTCATAAAGGGATCAGGAGTTGTTGCTGGTTCATGAATAAGAACAGTATTTCTGTTCCTTTCACAAGGAAAGCATAAATAAATGCTGCTTTTTTTCCTTTCTACAAGACAAGGAGATGCTGATTTTTCAGGCTAATCAGCTAAATGGTGTACTAGAAAACTACATGCCCTACACAGTTGGAAAATGCCAACCACCTCTGAATTGGGAATGTAAAAAACTCCTGGGTAACGAGCTATTTGCTTCTGTTACATCATTCTGTGTATGTCTTTAAATGGTAAAATTTATCCTGTGGCAGGTGGATTGTGAGTTTAAAAAGCAATGAGCTTATACTTGGGTAAAGTACAACTCTGTTTCTTTTCTACTCTCTTCTTTTTGAACAAAGACAAGGGCTGGTGACAGACAAGATGCCGTTGCATGTGCTGATAGAACGTTACCTCCCTCTGGAGTACAGGAAGCTCCTGATTCCGGTTGCTGTGAGTGGAAATAAAGTGTTCCCCTGCAAATGAATGTGCCCCTCTGGCAGCAATGGCCCCTGTGGGTGGGAAGACGGTCTGCTCGCAGAGGCTGGCTGGACGCTGTTCTGTGGAACTGCTCCATGTGCGGGTTTCCCACAAGGAACTGATAGGGCAATAAACAGTTGACATTCTCTTGAACTGACGCAGGCTGTGCTGTGGCTATCAGGCCAGCCTGCTGGATCTCACCAACTATTGTTACAAGACATTTGACGAACCTGAATTTTTTTACGTTACCTTTGAATACTTGTACAGCTCTGATAAATAAAATATGTATTCTGCGTGATGCAAATGCTACTTTATTCCAGTGAGCTGAAAGGCTACTGCATTGTGGTGTTCAAAATGTTCTTAACAGACATTGAGCTGGGTCGATGCTCGTCATACTAACTAGTTGTTTGCTCAAAGGAGAAAAGTTGTGTACTGCCTTCCAAAAAGCAGCAGATCCTTGTTACAGCTGTGTATTATTCTAAAGCAGGGGCTTTCAAACTTGGGGTTTGTTCCCCTTTGCAAACCTAGTCTACTGTGTCAAGAGTAGATCATTGTCCATCTATGACCACAGCTGGTTACTGATGTAAATTGAAATGCGAAAATAGACTATATATAACCAAATCTCACGGGGAATTAGCAAGCAATAATTTTAAGTCCATTTCAGACATGAAATTTTCTGGTGCACACATGGTAGGTAGACTGGGAGAGATTGATTCAGGTGGAGTTAATTGTGTGTACTGGGTTTACCTGGCAAGGTTTTGGTAGTGGGACGGGGGGAAGGCTGCAGGAGTGGCCTTTGGCCCCTGTGTTGGACAGAGCCAGTTCCAGCCAGCTCCAAAATGGACCCACCGCTGGCCAAAGCTCAGCCCATCAGCAATGCTGGTGGCATCTCAGTGATAATGTGTTTGAGAAAGGGTAAGAATGCTGCGCAGCAGCTGTGGGTGGGAGGAGTAAGGAGAAAAGTGTGAGAGAAATAACCCTGCAGACACTGAGGTCAGTGAAGAAGGAGGTGCTGGAGCCAAGACTCCCCTGCAGCCTGTGGAGAAGACCATGGTGAGCCAGGCTGTCCCCCTGCAGCCCATGGAGGTCCACGGTGGAGCAGATATCCACCTGCAGCCTGAGGAGGACCCCACACCATGGTAGGTGGACATGCCCTGCAGGAAGCTGCAGCCCATGGAGAGGAGCCCATGCAGGAGCAGGTTTGCTGGCAGGGACCTGTGGGGGACCTATGCTGGAGCAGTTCTTGAAGGAGTGTATCCCATTGGAGGGACCAGAGACACAGTGTTATGGACTGACTGAAACCCCCAGTTCTGCATCCCCTCTGCACTGCTTGGCAGTAAGGAGCTAGTTGAGCCTAGGAAGAAGGCAGCGTGGGGGGAAGATCTTTTTTAGTTTTATCTTTGTTTCTCACTATCCTCCCCAAGTCAAGTCTGTTTTGACTGTGACAGTAATTGGTGAATGACCTCCCTGTCTTTATCTCAATCCATGAGCTTTTGCTGTCTAATTTCTTCCTGCTATCCTGTTGAGGAGGGCAAGTGAGAGCAGCTGGGTGGGTGACTGGCAGCCAGCTATGGTTAACCTGCCCCCCCCATTGCAGGTGGTGTAACCCCACAGCTGAAGGCTGTGCTTCCCCAGCTGTTTTCTGCCAGCCCCAGTGCTGTCCCCTGTCTACATGCAGAAATGTATCTGGAAAGTCACCACTCCTGCCTGGCAGTGTCACCAAGGAGGCAGGCCATGCCAGAAGCTGCTCTGTGAAGCAGGGTGCAGCTCCATGAACTGCAGTTTGCTCTGCAGAGGTCAGCCTGCTACTGTTGTGTGCTGGCATCCCATGTCACGATCCAAAGCTGCAAGATCCAAGTGGTGACTCTGTAAGTAATCCTCTGCATGTTCAACACACCCGTGCAGTTTCTGCTGCTCTGCTCCTGGTGCGAGCCATGGTGCACGGTGCCACTTGGCTTTCCACCTGCGGTTTCGTACAGGCGGTTGCTGCACAGAGCTGGTCTGCACTGCGCTCCCTTGTGTTCCTCAAGTAGGGAGATGATAAAAGCAAAATTCTTGTAGATGATTTTACTGCTTACAGTGAACCTAAAGCACCCCAGGAATGAGGTCAGCCACAGCAAAGGACTTCAGGTGCAAAGGACCGTGACTTTGTAAAACAACTCAGAAGCTGGGAAAGAATGACACCTGTCACACCAGTTTCGGAAGGATGGATATGGATATCGAACTTTGCGTGTTTTTCATCAGTGTGCTCTTCAGTGTTTTTCCAGGGGGTCAGTCTGACACACTAGTCTAGTGCAGTTTCCTTTTATATAGCTAGTCTGTAATTCCCAAGGTAAGATATGATGCTTATTTAATTTCTAAGAAAAATTAATAATTTTATTTTTTCCCCCTAATTCTTAGCATCTCTGTCTTGAACTTGAAAACCTTGAGCCTTTAAATTGATTAATTTGACTTAGACTTGAGACTTCAAATTGATTAATTACATTTCCAGATGTCTGTGAAGACGGGATGGCTCAAGGCTGCTGCTTTGCAGTCTCAAACAGGATAGAGAGAGGCTGAGCATGGTCAGCACGTCCAGTTGGGGTAAGTCAAAGCTCAGCGCAAACATCATCTCACTGCTGGCTCTTCCGATGCTCCCGGGGCGGGACAGTCTGTGCAGGCTCTAATTGCACTGGTGCAGCCAGCTTGGTGGTCACACAGGATGCCTGCCACCCTCTAGTTTCTCCCCATCCTAAGCCTGTCCTAAATCCCACTGCCAAGTATGAATCCTTGTCTCTGGATTAAGCTGTGTGCACAGCAGAGTTTCCTAAAACTACAGCCAAATGGTGCAGTTAATAAGGACTCCTGGAAATCCAACCCAGCTCTTGGCAGCAACGCTTGCAAGTTAAACAGGTTTTGCACAAAACTGAAGGAAATTATGACCAATTTAGTTAAAATCTCTTTGGCAGGCAATACCAATACAAAGGTCAGTCATTTTTCAAGGTGTTTTTGTTTTTTTCTTTTTTAAAAAGTAATTCCATTAATACAACAAAGGGGATTTTTTTGCAATATTCAAAAGGAAACAGCTTTGTTGTTTGAACAAACATAATGCAAAACTTGTACTTTAAAAAATATATTTTCTGTCATTATGGGACTGTTCAAGTGTGTCCTTGAGGCTTTGCACGCCAGAGTTTGAAAATTTTGATCTGAAGTAGTAATGAAGTTTCCAACTCCTTTTCCCTCTGTTGCTAAACCATGGTGAGAACCCTCTTTTCCTAAGGAGAGAACGGAGAGAATTTCCCAGGAAGAAGCCACTGGTTCTTCTTTCCTTCCATTGTATTGCTTCCTCCTGCAGCCATGCTAGGAGGACACACATCTGCAACCAGCTTCCTCAGCTGCCAGGTTCCTGACCTGAACAGCTTCCAGCTGAAGGCAGGAGATGATGGGGCTTTGATGGTTGGGAATTTTGTGAGAGGGAGAGGTAAGACTCCCCATCTGGTCTTTCTCTTCTGTTGAGACGTGTTCAGCATCTAGTTGCAGTGAAGTCAGGGTTAACTAAATTCAAGACTTTTAGGGACACCTTGTTAGAGTCCTAACAATGTAACTGGAAGGGCGAAAGAAAGAGACACCTGGCCCTGTAAACAGCCATTAACTCATAGGGATCTAAAGTCCTCGGGGTGAAGCAAAATGAATGATTCCTGCTCTCTGTAGCCCACTGCTTTCTCTTACATCCCCATTAGGGGCTTTTTTGAAAAGCTTTGCAAATTTGATGTTCATCTACCAAACACTTTCTTGGTGTTTAAGTTCCCTGTCCTCTTTAGATATACTGAATTTTGCCATAGTTCCTTTCAGAATACTCCTGCAGTTAGGACATTTGGTTTATAGCTAGATGATGTGTCTCCCTGTTCACTAAAATACAGTTCCTTTCCTGGTATTTTGTGATTTGTGTTGGAAGTGCCCGGCACCAAATTCAGTATTCAAAGCAGAAATCTCAGGGGCATCCTACCTCTGGGTGGTACTTCCTCTGTCGCGCAGGCTGTGATGCCTTTCCAGTTTACAAATGCAGTCAGTTTTTGCAAATGCTCGCAAAAATTGTGGGGTTTTTTAGGAAGACAATTTCTGATTTCAGCTTTCTCCTTTCTACTTTTCAAACTATGTTGTGAGAAGAACGGGTTTTGCTTCTTGGGTTTGCTCCGCTTACTTGGCAATTGAGGCACAACCATAACAGAGCTGTTTTCTTACGGGGTTTTTGTTTCAAGAACCCTTATTCCCCTCCCTGGAGAGGGCTATATGCTGGATAGAGAGCACACCAATGAATAGGAAAGATTAATTGATGCCAGTGGTTGGCAAGGCAGTTACCAAAATGCATGCGGTGTCTTCTTTGAAGCAAGGAACGGATTTCAGTGTTTCTGTGCTTGGATTACTTCTCCAGCTCAGAGTTTGGTTAAACCTACTCATGGAGCAGCACTCGAATTTCTTTTGAAGTGACTTCATAGTGGACAACAGCAGGTACACCAAGATAAAAGTCTTGGGGACAGACACGATAGCAAACCCAGCGTGGGCCGAACTCGCCTCTCATGTGCACACTCACTGTGCTGATGGCACTTTCTTTACTTTGCAAATGTGTCTTTGAAACCTTGCCTTTGAGCCAAAGAACCGTAAGGCCCAAGGGCTAAAGCAGCCATGTCACAGCCTGGAGTTTGATGACGGCTTCTCAGGTTCTAGCAATGGCTGCTGGAGTGTAGTTGTTTCGTTACCAAGCAGAGAGCCCAACACCGTGCGGTGCCCCAGTGCTGTGGGGGTGTCAAGCCTCTGTCTGGGGATCAGGCAACCTCCTGCTGCAAGTCTCGCTGAGCTGAAATGATTCTGTGGAGGCTGCAAAATTGTATTGGAGTGCTTTGCTGCTTAAGTTGAAAGTGCTTCTGATAGTTCTAGCTAGCCTATCCTCTCAACTGTTAGTTGTATACAGGTTGTATGTTGTATACAGGTTGTATGTTGATACAGGTGTATCTCTGTATGCATGGGAGGAAGTATTTAGTGTAGTAACTCTGACTGACAGCTTGGTATCAAAACCTGCAGATAAAACAGTTCATTTATTCTTAATACTGGAAGTCTGCTTACTCTCCTTCAAAGCCTGCCGTGCTTCCCTCCCTGGGTGAGGGCCCGACTCGTCTCACATCTCCAGCAAGCAGTCTCTCAAGTGCGGTTTCCACAGGCACAACTTCCTGGCCTGGCTGTTCTCTTTGGACCTGGTAAGCCAGGCCAATGTAGGTATCTAGCGTCTGATCATCAATATCAGGATCGATTGTGCAGAAGGCGCCCTTCAGGTCATCTGCCTTCACCTCTCTGTTCAAAAACAACTCGGTCACTGCTATGCTGTAGTATGTGAAAAGAATATTTACTTATTTGTGCCACAATGAGAATCCATGTTGCTTGAAATACAGAGCAGAGATGTCTTTTGATATTGTTATCTCTGCCTCTACTAGTATCCCTTTGTTTTTTAAATACACATGTAATAAAGGCTGGTAAGTACTAAATTTCAAACTGAACAGAAGTGAGGAAATGTTAGACTTGTGATAACCTGGGAAGACCTTAAATTCACTCTGTTGTGCACTGTGATATCCTTTGTTACAGAACTACATTTTCCTTTGCTAATTCAGTGCCCATGTTGGACAGTACTTAACTTCATGGGCATATACCCACCTTCGGTGTTCTCAGTGCTCAGTGCATAGCACCAGGCTTTTTCTCTATGCAGTGACCGCCTCTTGTTTTGAGGTGGAATTATTTCTCAGGTTTGCACCTTTAAATCTGCAGTTGTCAGTCCTGTTTGCTCTTCCCACTCCTCAGAACCAATCTCTGAGGATGAACAGAATTTTACTGCTATATTTGGAGAGCTGAGGAACATTGAGACATGAGACTTCAGGTACTGAAGGGGATTATTGGTACAACCAATCTTCTCTATTCACTGTCTGCCATATCCAGGTCCTTTGTGTCAGGAACTGACACTGTTCAGTGTTTCGCAGAGCAGGGCTCAGCCAGGTTTTGCTATTTACTGCAATATTCACAGCAGGGGCCCTCTGTAGTGCAGGGGGACACTGCGCTGGCCACACACTCCTGTGTCCACAGCGGGTTCCCTTTGCACACGCTGTCCTGATCTACTGTCCCCATCAGCCCCTTCCCTCCAGACTTACATTACATCTCCCAGCTTGCTCTTCAGCTGTTTCAGATATTCCTGCTTCTCCCTGACATACTGGCTCCTCAGCTTTGCGACAAAAGGTTCAGTGTTCCCTTCCTCATCCTGAAAGAAATTACAGGTGTGTTAGCACTGAATATGTGTTCCAGTCTGGATAGGAGCTGCCCTCTGGTATGTATTAAAATAACTCAGCTCTCCTAGAAATGGAATTTCCATGTGAAAAGTGGAAATAAAGAGCAAGAATGTGGAAAAACTCCTATCCAGAAAAGGCACAAGCTTGCATTGCCATTGTTTGCAGATGGCCTTCAGGTGTTAGAGCTTGTGGCAGGCACTGCAACTTTGTTAGTCTGATAAAACTAACTTAATCCCTAAATTAGGCTTAATCTGAATCAAAAGGAAAACTTAAGTAACATCAGCTTACTTCTTTGAATAAGGATATGTAGTCAATGAGGTCTTCAGTGCTGTCCAGCTTGTACCTGCTTGCATCAACTAGTTCTTGGATTGACTCTTTCCTTTTCAGGGGAAAAGCTTCCCTCAGAGCCAGGCTGTATGGAGAGAGGCAATACGGGCAGAAGTGTGCATGCTGTTACAGTATGAGCACTTAACGACTGCCAGCATGGCTGGCTGTCTTTTTAGGCTACCAGTGTGTGCACGTATTCCATGGGCCAGATCTTCAAAAATTCATTGCTTTCATTTTTTGAGAAGCACGTGCACCTTCAGACACCAAAAGAAGGGCAAAGCTTTCAGCAGAGCTTAGGACTCAGGTGAATGTTGGATGCTGAGCCATGTGGGAAACTCTGAATGCAACAGTGAGCATGGGTTAGCTGGTAGCCCAGACCAAATTGGTTAGCATGTCTGTACCAGAACCATGTTCCCAGCTAAGTGCTGGAAATGGCTGCTGCTTCTCTTCTCTGCTATGGCCCAAAGCAATGCTGTATTTAGGGTTTCAGTTAAGAAGGCACAGCTGATTGATGAACTGGGAGAAGATTAACAAACCTTGCACCTGTAGCAAAATTCACAGAAGTGCTTTGTGACCTATCATAGGAGCTTGTGGGAGCACTGTGTAGGGTCCCGTGTCCCCTCAGGGAGCATGGCAGGGTGCAGGGGCTGCCAGCCTGTCCCACTGCGTGTGTGAAGCACCCCATGTCTGCTCTCAGGCCTCTTCAGTTGCACTACTCAAAACTTGCAGTATTCACATTATTCTAAACCTAATGCAGACATTAACGAGTATATACTTGCTAGAGCTGTCCGCATAGGAAATTAAAAGAGAGAAAAACGTCCTCCCCTGGCTGCACTGGCAGATAAGCAAAGCAGACAGACTCAGCATATCACAACATCTCATGTGAGCCAGACATGGGCAGAGCTCGGTGGGCAACAGTCAGCCTCTTGCCTGAACTGCTTGCTGCTCAGGGATCCGCTGTTTGAGCTGTCACAGGCAGCCAGCTCCTTTTGCAGGTTGGAAATCAGCTGATTCTGGCCGTGGTACTGCTGTTCGCCCACCTGTGAAACAGGGAAGGTTCACAGGTCAGTAACAGTCCCATCTGTCCCTTGGACTACCTTCAAGAGGGAAGCAAAACTGCAAAAGGATTGTGCTTGCTCTAAAGCAACTTTTACCTGAGCAGCTTTTAGCAATTTATAAATAATTAAGCAAGCAACACAGTGGCTTCTTGTTGAACAACTTCCTTAAACTGTTAAACCCTCAGTTGCAGACGCACACCCTGGATCCCCCAAAATGGCGACCACCTCCCTGCCCAGATGGTGGCACTTAGTCCCAGCCACTTTTCCACTTCCAAGCAAGACATAAGTAGGGCAAGTATAAGAGGACTTGGGGGGGGGGGGTGTGGGGGGGGTGTGGGGGGGGGTTGTTGTAGGAGATGGAAAGATGTGGCTATGTAGCTAGAGCTCTCCAGCTCCGACACAGTGCTGGGGAGCGGGGAGCAAAGCTGCCAGGGCCTGCACCGTCCTGCAGTTCAGAGATTGTGTCCTGATCTTCACAAACACTGCACAGGGGCAGACCATGAGCTGTTTCAGGAAAGACCTACTGAGGCAAAAAGGCCTGTAAGTCTTGCAAACAGAAGCCTCTCATCAGAGAGAACAGATACAATGTGACTAATGTGTTTGAAAGAAATGGGGTCTTCTAGAAGCTCTGCTGGGAGCAGTAAGAGCCTGCCATGTCTTGCATGGACAGGATTCCCTTCTTTAGTGCGTGTCAGTGTTTACTTTTATTCTCCTGAGAAGGTGCAGCTTCCCAGGGCGAGGAATGGGAGATGAAGCTGCTTTGCAGAGGAATACTTCCCTTGCCTGTGGCCTGTCACACAGGGATGTCTGGGCAGAGGGTGGCATTGGGTTGCAGGTTGCCTACCTTCCCGGTGAGTATGTTGTAGAATGAGCTCAGGACAGGGTTTGATCGACAGAGTCGCATGTTCTCGTAGAGGGTGTAAGACCATTCCATGGCAGCGGCATCTCCATACTTCTTCTGGAGGTAGCTGAGAAAGAACTCGGGAAGACTGGATCGCTTCCCTGTCTGAGGGATAACAAGTGAGTATCTCCCATAAGCAGCAGAACTAAATCAGATCTGCCCATTTGATTCTAGGTGTTTGTGTACAGATGTCTGTCTTTTGGGCATCTCACACGGTGCTAACACAGTGCTAGGGCTGGCTGGAGTCTTCCCCGTTATTAGGTCATTCAAAATGTTTCTCCCAGGTTTGTTCTCTAAATGTGGGTAAGTTCACAGACTTGCTACCTGTGAGGCAATCTGTCAGATTTAGATGAGCTTGGCTCACGGATTGAGAAATGGAAGCAGTTATTGGAGAAAAGTAGAGCCAGGCAGTGATTGCAGCGACCCTATTTCCCTGGGAAACCAAGCTGAAAGTAAAAGACAGCTGGCATAGAAAACAGTAAGCTGTTTAGGGCCAGTCTCAAAGATGTTTCTAGGCTTCTAGCTCAAAAGAAGAAACCTGTAAAGTGACTCTGTCTCTC
Organism: Aquila chrysaetos chrysaetos; assembly: GCF_900496995.4. Taxonomy (NCBI): domain Eukaryota; kingdom Metazoa; phylum Chordata; class Aves; order Accipitriformes; family Accipitridae; genus Aquila; species Aquila chrysaetos. Next base: position 23,082,275 of record NC_044012.1, read on the forward strand.
CCAAGGCAGCTCTCATATGACTGAGGCACAGTAACAGGGCTTGTCCAGTATCTGGGGAGATGGTGTCATACTTGTCCCTATCATGGGAAGAACTAAACAGCCACTTTTATTCTCTTTTTGAGTCTTGTATTGCCCCAGACAGGCAACTCATACCTGCCTCGGCAAAGGACACATACCTCACCCCTTGGCCTCCAGTTGTCACTCCGAAACCACCCTTCTTTGCCCACAAAGAAGGGGAAATTCTTTGGGTTTTGTGTAACAAAACCAAACTACTTTTATATTGATAAATGAATTAACGTATATTATATTTTTTGCCTCTGCTCCTCATTTTTCCTGCAGTGCCACTTGTTCCTGTCTTGCATGGGCACAAACACTATGGAGCTTAATAATGGATTGGCATGGGTTAAAATCAACCCCAGCAAAAAACCCTGGCCATGTTTTGGCCGCACAGATGTCGCCAAAGTTTCCACCACCTAAGAACAGACGTTGCGTACTCATGATGGCATGGCGGTCTACAGAGACCATCACACCCCAGAATAGCAGCAGTCAATGTAGCTGAGGTCTCGGACTCATGAGTGTGGCTGATTTAGCTCAGGGTGACTGCAGTGGTTCCTCCCTTGGGCACCCTGCCTTGTGGAGGAGTTTTCACTGACAGCTCAGCTGCTCTTGCAACAGCTGCTGGACCACTGCAGTTTATGGCCCTGGACATCAAAGCAACCAGTGCTGACTTCTGGTTTCCTGAATGTCTCTGAATTCGCAGCATCCTGGGAGCAGGAGCTGCAGAAGAAGCCTCTTAGGCCTGGGATGGAGCTATTCCAGTTATCCACATGACACTGTCCTAATTCATGAGTCAGATCCCTGGGGAGCCCTGCCAGGCACAGGGTTACTGCCAGCTGAGGCGGTTTGTTCTTACAATGTTTTATGCAGCTCGATACAGATGAAGCACTAGGCAGGACATGGGTGAGACCCTGGCTTCCCAAACTGGACTGACTGTCATAGCAAAAGCTGTTTGTGGAGAAGGAAAATGGGACAAACCTGCTGTTCTAGTGCAATTTTCTCCTTCCAGACATCCTTTAGAATGCTCACCACATCCTTCTTAGTCAGCTTTTTGTTCTTGACTTCACCTTCATGCCTCAGGTACACAGGAACTTTGTCACCTTTGCCCTAAGTAATGGAAAAGAAACAGATCTAGGTAAGGCCTTCGCCTCACTGGCAGTGATGCAGCACCAAAGCCATGTTGTCAGCATCTAAAGCCATTTTAATGAGTCATTTGTGCGAGTCTCATTCCCAGTACTGTAAAACACATCTGTCAGCACCTCTGCAGTGTGCCTCAACTGCTCCAGCGTGGACCTGCTTAAGTTGGGGCCCATGTTAGCCACATTGCCTGTTCCCTACAGTTACACTACTTAAAACTTAGTTCACGAGTGATGTTGGTTGATGCCCTCCCTGCTGTGTCCAGGCAGCTGTGAGCATACCTGATGACTAGTGTAATATATTTGCAGTCAATAAGTTGTTTGTTACAGCAGAGCGATGTTAAAGCCCTTTGTGTTGTACTAGAAACTCTGTGGTCACCTTGGGGCTTTCAGCTGGAACTATAGCTGCAGTGGAGGGTGTGGGACCTTCTCTCAGCAGCAGTGAGCTGACAAACCTGTCCTTAGACAAAACGGGACTGTGTTGAGAGGTTCTGCCCAGCAAGAATAGAAGAGGAAAGATCTTCCTTGGAAATGGCTTCCAGGAATAGCAGGGCAAACAGTTCAAGCTTTTGGAAAGGCTGAGGAAAAGATGTTGAAGGACCAAAGAAATGTTACTTTGTCCCTGAGAAAACCTTTGGATGCAGTTATGCTTGTTATGATGTGAAGAATCCTTGTAACATTTCCTTGTCCCTGTATCATTTCCTGATTCTCCCACGTGCTGGGGTGCAGTGCAATGGGGCAGTGTGAGTTGAATTAACTTCCTGATGCCACAAAAAGGAGTCATTCCCTACTATGTAGTCTTGCTACTTACTCTTAGTCATTCTAGTGCTTTGTCTGAGTTCATCTCATCAGCAGAGAACTAATCTGGGGAAAAAAGTACTACTCTGCTGGATACTTCCCTGTTGCAGCCAGTAGCAGGGGGTAGGGACAGGGGAGAAGGACAATGCTTTTCAGCAGCAGGAAGCTGTTAATTTGTCTCAGCCCTATAGTGCAGCATTAGTAAGGGGCTCTAGCCCGCGAGTAATACCTGCATGTCTGATGATTCATGTGGCATCTTTGTAAAGTGTAGCTACTTCAGCATGCTTACTCTCAGTTTCAGCTTTTCTATTGCACCTGAATTTTCTTAGCTTTAAACTTTTTGGTGGTTACACTGATGGGAAGGTGAATATTGAAGACACCAGCCACAAAACCAATTCTCCCACCTTCCTAATGGATATTTATTACCAATTAATCTCAGTAGAAACAAGCAGAGACGAAAGCTTGCACATACCCATCCAGGGAAGACATTTATCTCTTTTAGCACTCCTGTTCCTATTTCTTCCAGAAGCACATCCACTAGCTGACCGCTGCTCTTCCCCTCAGCCAGACAGCCCCACCGGTCAGCTCCACCAGGAATCACCTCTGCAAAAGCAAAAAGATGCTGAGCTCCTAGAAGAGGAGAATGTGCCCACACATACTGGTTTTGTGTGAATCCCACTAGGAGCCTTACAATTGATACAGATCTCTAGACGTCTAGTTTGTCTCCTAAGATGTCTAAGGCAAAATGGAATATATCCTGCAAGCTCCTCTCAGGCCACTCCTAAAAGCCTAGGAGAAAACAGGGCATTGCAGGTAAGAAATGCACCGTAGCAAAGTGTTTAAAGATGAGCTGCCTTAAGCAAACCACTACTGAATACATTTGGCACCTGAACACTTTGGCCAGTTTGGCCGGGGTGTGTAGTTGCGCTGAACTCGCTGGAGTTCAGTGCAGAAGTTGTCTCGCTCTTCTGCAGTCTCTCTGTGGATTTCCAGCAGTGTTTCATATTCCTTATGGAGCTGATCAAAATCCTTCTGCAGAGTCTTCATCTAAAGGATATAGAAAGGAGGATTGTAACAAAATAACCAGAGTAACAGAAATTTTCTGTTGTTGTCAGACAGCTCAGGTGGGCAGTGTAGTCCACAGGCTTACTGGAGAGGTGTCCCTGGTTAATTGCTTCTAGATCAGAAGAAAAAGAAATAATTTATTAAATTTTATTGTTACCATTTACAAAAACTTCTGACAAAACATGTCAATGACCCTTTTATACCTGTTTTTGTGTTTAAAAATAGATCTTAATCTGCTAGGAGAGAGCAGGAGAAACATAGGCTTCTGTTCTAGAAATTTTTACATGCATTCCCTTCAGATCCTTTACTTTATTTAGAAAGTGTTTCTTTTTTATATGATTTATCTTTGTTCTACTAGTACAAAGGTACATTGTGATTCAGAGCTCTAGTCTGGGTTTTGAGGGCTATGTCTGTATTTATTATGCCATGATATAGGGACATGAACAGTGGATCAAGCTGTGCTGATGGTCAGGGCTGGAATGGAGCTGCCAATGGAGCTGCTAACGGAGCTGCCAATGGCCCAAATGTAGCTTGAACAGCCCAGGATTGCTCTTCTGAAGCACAAAAGCAGGTAGTGCTTTTTTGCCTTGATGGAGGTTTTCATCCATCCCTCTTGACAGCTGTGCACTAACTATGTGGTGGGATTCAACGCGTTTTCTTTTTCATCCTCCTCCTAGAGATCAAGTTACTGCCCCTGTGCCACTGCGGGGTTGGAAGCAGACCCCATCGTAGCCACTGGTCTGTGTTGTCCCTTTGCTGTCCTGCATGTGACATGGCATTGCTCCTGTGCATCTCCAGTGCAAGCTAAGCAGTCAAACATTTATTCTGAAAAGGCAGCAAACGGATGCAACATGAGGAACCTAGTCCAGTTCTTTCACAGCTGGAAAATGCCTTGGTCAGCCTCATAGCTGGGTTGATGACCTTGCAGTTCCAGTAGGCTAAAGAAGCCATTTAATACTACTGGAAAAGGCAAAAACCCAGCTAGATGGATAAGCATTTGTAGGCCAGCAGTAGTCTCAGTCAGCTGTGGTTTGGACAAAACTGTGCAATGTATGTGAGGTGAACCTAGTTCATTTATTTATATATATGATGACTTCAGACAGTAGTTCCCAAGCTGTAATCTGTGGGCTCTTGGTGGTCTGTGGGCCATTATTGCTTTTATGGTGTTAACTCATTTAAACCTAATGTTAAGGGTTTGTGATGGTATACTGTTCAGGCAGTCTGTGATTCCAATAGATAGGGAGCTTTGGGGATTAGAAGACTGGCTTTTCATGTATTTCATGTACAAAGAACAAAGAAATGCCCTTATGTGAGCTCTAGGTTTACTGAGTCCCTATCCCAACCCGAATACTGAAGCATCATGTTATGTTTGTATTTATGTGGTATAGCTTGAAAATTAGGAGCTTATGCTCACCTCCTGAAGTAAATCAGAGTATTTTTTCTCCAGTGATTCAAAATCTCTCCTGGGCACAACATCTTCATAGTCTGCTATCATGGTGTTCAGCTTCACCTGGGCTTTTGTGAGGTCCTGCCGAGCTACCTTTAATGCCAAAGTTAACTTCACCACATCTTCACCCTTGATGTCTTTAAACAACAGCCATTGATGAAAGCTCATGACAGCAAAATTGTAGTTGTAGTTTTCCAAATTGTCTATTGAGTGCTTAGACCGCATAACCCTACAAAGTGTCAGCAAAAGCTGAATGGGCATAGACTGTAAAGAACTGCACGTCTAGGAGTATATTGCAGTGTTCACGTTCCCACCCCTGTCTTGCCTCCTCTCCCGTGCACGCATACATATTCAAAGGCTCAGGCTTGGTTTCAATTAATAGAAAGGATCACAGATGGGGGGAGGCTTATGCAGATGCAATGGCTACAGCCAGCAAGTGAGAAGCAGTAGCACTGTGGGTGCCTGTAACCCAGCTGTGGATCAACAGAGATCATGTACTGAAAAAGTCCCTACCACCATGAGTAACCTCTGTGCCAGGTATTTGCGACACCTGAATTTCAGCAGTTTTGTCCATCCTTGTGGACAGGCACAACGCTGCCAGCTGCCAGTTGGCACTGGAGTCAGAAACATAAGGAACCTTTGCATTGGGCAGCTCCTGCCTTCAATTTACCTGTTGTGCTAAGCAAAAGCGTATGGGAATACAAGCAATGACTTACGGAATCAGATCAGACTAGTAGGTACATCCCTGCCTATTCCCTTTCCTACCTGTTTATGGACTTTTTGGCCATGAATTTGTCTAACTTCTTTTAAGAATCAAAGCATATCTGAAGATATTTCAGAGATACTCTGAATTTTTACTGCAATGCTGCACCCATGGGTGTGCATTTGGGTGTCTGTGCAGGACAGGTTCTTACAGAGATCTGCTCTCTCTACCTTGGACTTGGTGACGCGTCATGTCCAGCTGTTCATTATGCATATCATTCAGTTTTGCTAGAAGCAGTTTGCGGGCACTGTACTCATTGAGATAGCGAGCATACTCCTCAGCCACGCTCGTCTGCAGATGCTCCACCTGCAGGAAACAGAGGCTTGAATTGATCATGAGCACGGCATCAGTGGGAACTCTTGGACTGGTTTGGTGGGTCTAGAGCAGAAACTAAGGAGCAGAGAGTGGGATAAGGGAAGCAAAGTGCGGAAAAACTGGAGCAGGAGAGTGGGCAAGTGATAATGCTGTAGAAAGGGATGGGCCAGATAGAAATATGATGGGTTCAAACCTGGAAGTAGTGTCCAAAAGGGTACTCCTTCTGAGTTTTAGCCTTCTAGAGAGTGAATTATATAGATTTCATGATCTAAGTTACACCATTTAAGATGAATGATACATATTTAAAGATACTAAGGGTACAATGTTGTAAAAGAGTGCATGTACTTTTACATAAGAACTTAAAACATTAGTACGAGGAAGATATTTATTTCCTCCCCCTTTCAAATGCAACACTGGAAGAGCCAGATGGGACAAGAGATACAAGTGAAGACTTCTGACGGTGGCAGCACAGCCTGTCCCAAGGGAACAGGATATTCTCTGGAGTTGGCCAAGATCCAGCATCACTACTGTACCAGACGTTCAGTGCCTGCTCCAGAACTTCTACTTGCACCAAAGGATGAGAGGCTGGGAGGTAAGAGATCAGATGTATAAAATGCATCCAACTGCAGTTGGGAGATGTCGGACTCATCATTGTATAATCTACCTGAGTCTGAAGAGAATTCTTTTCTTCCTTCATGTTGTCAATGAACTTTAACAAACGTTGTTTCTCTTCCTTTAACATATTTATTTTATCTTTCTCCTTTTCCTGCAGTGCCAGTATCTGCCGGGTGCACTCCTCGGAGACAGTTGTGACCATAGCCTTCAGGGGCTCTAGGGCACAAATTGTCTTCTTTTGATGAGCTAAAGAAAGCAGAGGTGGGGTCTCACAATGAGCAACAAAGCCTGAATTTTACTCACCTGGGCTGTTGCATATTCAACACCAAAACAGTGCTGGTGGGAAAGGGGACTGAACATGGAGCTTTTACTGCTTGGCCTGGTGAGTGCCTAAGGACTGGGAGTAGTACCTTTTGGGATTATATCCCATTGTTTATGCAGCTGTGCGTATGAACTTCATAAGGATTTCTGATTTCAGCTCATGCTATTTATCCTGGTTTGGAAAACAAAGGATGAACAGGATTTTATTTTGTTTTCTTGAGTACTTAAGGTTTTGATAAGATAGAATGAGCACTGATGGTTTTGTCATATTTCACTAGGTGGGAAGGTGTCACCATTTAAGCACAGGCAGCATGTGGGGCTAAAGACAGCTGGAAATTAGCAATATACCCTCTTTTGTGAAGGCACATTCTTCATGAACTTCCATCTGCTTTCTCGTCTCCAAATGCATGGTCTCATGCAACCTTTTGCATACAAATTTGTTGTCTACCCACTCTCCCCTCTTTTTAGGTATGCCTTGACCTCTCTTCTTTTGCTTTTCTCTTCACTACATCTAGTAAAGAACTTGTGCTTTTCTTGGCTTTCTCTGCTGTAACGTGTGCTTTTCACTTTCAGCTATTTCCCCTTTGACTTGAAAATTTTTCTTCAAGAGATTTACCTGAGGAACCTAGTGACAGTACTTCACTTGGCTCCCACATCCTACTTACAGTTACAGGGTAGAATTTCATCTGATGCCACCTCCTTGGTGTGGAGGCTTGTTTTTATGACTAGATGGAATTCCACCAGGAGAATAAAATGATCAAAGACAGGATATGGTGTGATTCAAATGAGGCTGTGAGCAAGCTTCATTTTGTTTGTGAATAACTGCATTATTCGGCCATCAAAACTGTTCACTCCCTCTCCTGAACAGAAGGATAGAAATGCTGATGGATGATGAATAATCTGACTTGGAGGTTTTTTTCCTCCTCAATAAAACCTGGTATTAGTATTTATGTACAAACACTCCGCAAGAGATTTTGCATTTTAAAAGTTAAAACGCATACATAATTCTAAGAACAGGAACTACTTTTCTCATTATACTTGGGTGTGAATTTCCTTCCCACGCTATAACTGTACCAAAGGGTTTGCAAAACTCTTTCACTATGGTCTTTGTATCAGGACAAGAGATGGCAAAAATTAGAGCATTAGCACAGGGATTCTGCCACTGTGCTGTTTGGTTGTTCAGTGTGAGCTAAGAAGACCACGTTAAAACTTCAGCAAACCTGCTTCGAGGCGTAGTTTGAGTGTTTTGCAACTGACTCCTGACCACAAGCAAACCCCTTTAAATTAAGCGCAACAGTATTTTTAATCGTAGCTGCCTAGTATGTCACAAGTTAGAGCACAACTCGTTGGCTGCCAAAGTGATTATTTTGTAGTGTGGACACTGGCCAGCGCCATCTGAGAACATCAGCTCTCTGATGACCTCTCATAACTCTCCCCATGCCAAGAAAGGACAGACATTTTCCCACTTGGAAAGAATTCAGGCTGTGGTGCAGATCATTGCACATACAGAATTGCTGGATGGACCCAGAAGTCTTAGCGTCACAAAGGAGTGAATGTGAAGGCCCTGTGGACATAGCAACCTGAGTATTATTTTAATCAAGAAATGGATTTAGCCGTGGATAACATCACCATGAAGACCTACCCTGTCATTCAGCTTTGTCTTAGAGGAGCTCCCAGCAATACAACCTTTATCCTGGACCAAGCTAACAACTGTAGGGATTTGATGGCTCTCTCTTCCACGATGATATTTTCCAAATTCTGCTTAGTACCTTCACATTCATGTGGATTTACTCCAGAAACAATGCCATAACACCTCAGTGCTGGCTCAGCACAACCTTAACACCCAAAGGAGCTACAGCTACAGTTGTACGTCCAGTTCTGGCAGAAGACAAATAGTTGCAAGCAGCCAGTACGGGCTGCATGCCCCTGTACCCATCAGAGGCAGCTGCCTTCTCTGGTCCGCGTGCTCATCTATGCACGTGCTAGCTACTTCAAACATCGTGCTGCCAAAACGATGCAGCCAAATATATAGTGTAAGCAGAACAGTTTTAGGAAAACATTTAATAATATATTTTTTGTTGTTGGTGGTGGTTTTTTAAACCAGATTATTCTGACTGAACTGGGAATATGTTGTAATGCTAGCAGATTTAAGGGGAGAACCTGCCCCAGCAGTGGGTGCAGTAGTGAGCACCTTAAATGTTCATATAGGCTAAGCTAGTACAGGATGTATGACTAAGGCAGAAAAAAAGAGTAAGAAAAGCTGCTAAATACAAAGGTAAGAGCCAGTTGGCTGAGAAATACAATGCTCTGGTGTAAAGGAGGTTTAGTTTCAGTTTCAAAGGGAGCTGAAATGCTACAGACAGAGCATGCGTGTTAGGTGGAGTGATGAGACATCTCTCTAAGCAAACTGTCCCATTTATCAGCTCCAAAGCCGCACCTTAAGACTCCAAGCACTGTAGTGAGGGACTATAAACAGAATATAAAATTCTGATGTTAGGAGCCCTCAGAATGGCCACCTCTCACAAATTTTAAAGAAGTTGGTTTTGTTAAGGACAGACATAATTTAAGAATAAAGATAAATATTTAGGAGTGCAGTTCTACAAATCAGTAAATTTCCTTCCTTTTCGCTTTCTTTTGTACTCTTTCTGCTCTCAGACACTTGCTTTTGTCTCTTGCTTAGCACAGACACTTTCTTGAGCAATTCAACTCACTAAACCCATAGGAAACTTTGCAGCTCTTGGTCTTTGTTTTTCCTGCTGGGTGAGCTGACGGAGGTCATGGATATGTCCAGCGAGTGGCAGAGCTGGTGCTTTCTAAGCAGTGGGAGTGCACCATCAGGACTTGGGATGTGGGACCATCTTGTTTCCGTGGCCATGAGTTGTTGGGTTAGATTAGATCACTGCTTCCTTGGCCAGGCAGGTAAGCTGTTGTCTGTGCTAGGCAGGGAGAAAGAGGCCTGGAAATCACTTTCTGATAACTCTATCCAATACCCTTAGCTAAAAGGGGATGGATGTCATGCAGGTCTCATTAGCAAGGTAAAATCTGTAATTAGGACAATGAGTCCTCAATATACAGAAAGGTAGGTGGGAGGATCCCAATCCCAATTTAAAAAAAAAAAAAAAAATTTGCTTTATTCTTAGAGCTTCAAGTATGCTTGCTACCATGTCATATTGGTTCACTGGCATTCAGCTGATTTTCAAAAATAAGGCTATCATAAAAGATACGTTTTGCTCTGAAGTCTCCAGAGACTTCAAAGAAAAAATCCAAGCAATATGGAGGAGTCAGTAAATAAATGCTTAAAAAAAAAAAAGCTTCAGAAAGCAATACAATATCAGCTACAGCATGGACACCAGTAATCTCTCTGGGAGCTGAAGCAAAGAAATGTCTACTAAAGAGTTCTGGAAAGAATGTGATTAAAAAAAAAATGTTTTTATATGTGATGAAAATTTACTTATTCACCTGGTTGAAAGATACTGTGCAAAGAAAGATTTTTGTCTATAATGAGGGATTATGATTAGATGTAACAGGTACTGGGATAGACAACATACATCCTTTAAGACACTGTCCCAGTAAAAAACTTTTGACTTTTGATAGCTGCTCAGTGCCCAGCGTGAAATGAGCTCCTGGTTACAGTCTATTTCTAGCCCACTGTGATTGTTTACAAACTACTGGTATCACTGTGGCATCTGAATGCCAAGCAAGGTTTAAAGCACACTAAGAATGGCCAGGGAACAGTCAGTTCAGTTCTCTGCCCTGCCTTGCTTCAGGAGTAATTCAAGCTTCAAGTTACCAGAGCAAGTGCATCCAGATATATTAGTATGATACACTCCACTATAAATGTGATTGTCCCAGAAAAACCTTGAGACTCTGCTGTTGCCTGAACTGTGTATGTGATAAGATTTAAAAAATCTAACAATCTTAAATCTAAATCTAAAAATCTAAAATATTATACGAAAAAACCCTCCAGCAACTTCTTCTTATGTATGAAGGAAATAGACCTAACTGACCAGAAAGATGGTTTTACCAGTTGACATCTATTGAGGCTGTTCATCCTGTGTATGTATCTAACACAACTAAGCTCTGTAAGAACATGTCTCCATTAGTGTTTTCTCCCCACAGGTCAAAGTCCAAAAGCTTACCCAAAGTAACTTCATATTCATTCTTTATAGCTGACAGCAAGGGCTTGTAGGTCTTGAAGTTGTCTATGAAGAATTCAAAAATCTCTCTGTAGGGCTGAAAGAAGAAAAAGAGCTTGAGAAAACATTCAGTGACACATTTTTCAGAATTCAGAGATAGCTGTTTTGTCCAACACGAATGGCATCTAATGACAGTGAGAATAAGTATAAAAATACTGCTACCATATTTTATTTTGTCTTTCCATCTTTGGTTCACCATCCCAAATACATCATATGAAGGTGGAGTTCTCTCCCCTGTTGATAGGCACCACAGCAAGTTGGAGAGCAAACGAAGATTTTAGCAGCCAAAGAGAAGTTTTGATCAAGTCTGTCAGGGCACAGCTCCAAAATATGATACTGTTCAGATGGAGCTGCCTAGAACTCAAGGATGTAACAATACAGATGTTGAAGATATGTAACAAGATCATATTGCTGCTTTTGTTGCCTATTTTGCTAAGTTAAATGGCACTCTTGGCAGGGCAGAGAGAGTCTCTCTGCAGATGTCCTTCTCAACAGAATAAAACTTGTTCAGAGAGGACAGTCAAACTCCCATGGTGTATCTGGGCCATGGGAAGACTTCAGTAGCAATAAGGAAAGTTTTCTCTGAGTACCTTGCTATTAAATACAATTAAACATGTTATGTAAGATAGTAAAAATATTTTCAAAGCAGAAACACATTTATGAAACCTCTGTTTTCTCTTGCCATTAGACACTCTTCGTTTCCCTCGAGTCTCTTCCATCTACCACTTTCCCCATCACTACATGATTCCCTTGGGAATGAGAATTTGCATTAATTTGTGCAGAGAAAATTGAATCCAAACTTCCCACAGTCTGCATAAATGCTCTAATTGCAGGATATTACAAAAACAGGAGTACCCACTCTTACTCTATCTGTGTTTTGAATTAAAGTGGTGGTTCTCAATGTCTCCATGAGGTGTGTCCTCAAACACTCACAACAAACCCCCCAGGATCAGACCCATTAGAAGCTGCAAACTTGGGGGATCCTGACTGGGCTCAGACAAGAGCTAGATGAGGAAGCCCCTCCTTGTCACATGCAGAAACCTAACTTGAGAAATGAGAGGTTTTGCAGTGAAAATTTGGGAACCTACACACTTGCTGCTTTATGGGTTTACACAGGAATGTTCAGGAGTTTAGTGACTAAATTCTGTTTCACATCCATTTTAGATTACCATGTCTTTTTGAAGACTTGGGCTTTGATTTGAAAATGGGAACAGTTATAGGAGACGCAGAGTACACAAGAAGATGTGAACAACCCAACAGCATATAAACCCAACAACATATAAACCCAACAACATATAAACCCAACAACATATAAACCCAACATGCAAACAACAACCCAACATATAAATGAACTGCTTTCTGCGCAAGTTCTCTAACATGAGCTGCAAACCCACTTATCCGATACCGCTGTAGGTGCCTACTCTTCTCATCTACTTTTTCCTTTGGATGGCAAATTTAAGTAATCTATCTCAGCACTTAGTTGCAAGTCAAGAGACCCTTGTATCAGACCTGTAACTTCAGTTCCTGGGAGTTCTTTTTAGTCAGATCGAGAGACTGCAGCTCTTTCCTTAAGTAGGACTCTAGTTGTTCCAAGTACCGTGGCTTTGGAACGGTGAGAAGGGCCTGTTTATTGCTGCAGAGACACAGGAAAAGAATGGACGCATGGACTTAGGTGTGTCATATACATAAGAATGAACTCATAATAAATCAGCTCAAGGATCTTGGTTTTCTTCCTACTGCCCATTGCTTCACAGCAGGACTTTTTTTTTTTTTTTTTTATGTAGTACATATATATTCTCTCAGGTAAGGGAAAATTCTATAGCATACAATGGACAATTTAAAATTCCCTGATGGAGCAGGAGGCTATTCAAGACACCATGCTATTACTACTCCTCAGTTTAAGAACTTCATAATGGTTTTTAGTATAAAAAGCCAGGTGAGTGGGTTTTCTGTATCAGAAGAGGATAAATACTAATTACATTATTCGAAATGGATCAAGGAAAACAGCTGTTTGAAAAGAGAACTGATAATATACTATGTTTCAGGAGGTTCTAGGCTAAGTGTCCCTTTGCTGGATGTTATCATGCACATTTCATATTAAAACCAGCTAGAACTAAAAGCCCAACTACCCTTATTATATCATCCACAACTGTGTCCTGCAGTCTGCCGGAGCCCTGAGTGCACCAACAGGCTCTGCAACCTCTTCCCCCACGCCTGGGGGTTTGGGTGCCTATGCTTAAGCGGAGCTGGGACCCCACAGGGTGACAGCAAGGAAACCACAGAACTTGAAAAAGAATAGCAGAGCGAGTCCCTTGATGGTAGCCAGGGTCATCCATAGTTTAGTGATGTCAGGCAAGTCTGCAGTGATGAGGAAGGTCCGATGTTAAGTCAGCAGGCTAGGGTCAGCGAGGTACAAGACACATGGCTACACCATAGCTCCAGCAAGAACCAAAGGTGAATGAGCCTGAGTGAAGGCTTCTCACATCTCTTTCTCACACAGCTCTTTTCACAGCACCTGGTCCCAGGTTGTCCAGCTGTGCCGTATCAAAACCGGTCTTGAGCCCAGGCACCCAAGTGCCTAGGACTGGAGAAGAGCTTGCAGAGCCTGTTGGTGCACTCGGAGCCCTGGCAGGATCCTATATAATGGCGGTCAATGAATCATTAAATGATAGCATTTTAGGATGATGTTTATACTAAGCATGACTCACTATTATGTAAATACTTAACATCTCCTATAGAGCTACTAGTCAGAACCAACAACGTCTTCTCTGTTATGCTGAACTGCTGTGGGGTAACCCAACATCTTTGTTCTCACTAACACTGGAAGAGGTTCTGCTCTGTAAAGCCTTGTTTTCAAAAACTGCTTCCAGCAATCCTGGTGACTTAGCCAGTAGTACAGGCTGAGCTTACCTAGACTGTCTCTCCTCTGGGGCGCAGCAGGGTTTGTGATTCTTTAAGACTGTCTGTCCGGATGCAAATGCAGGCCATGTGGACCAATGGCCTCTAGCAGAAAGCTGAAAAGATTGAAAGGAGAGAATCCCTTTGCTGTATCTGAGCACTGCAAACTCACAACAAAGAGCCAAAATCCAGAATTGATACAACTGCCTATGAAAGACAAGGGCCGTATTCTTCTCAGCCAGGACTGACCACACTTAAAAACCAGGTAAACTTTTTTTTGTTCTTTGAAGAAATTGTCTTCCCAGACTAGTACCATTTGTTAAACACCTTTGAACAATCTCCTGGTAGCTACTGTTCATGCTGCCTAGATTACGTGATTGTGGGAAGGTGTTCACATCTTTGGGTGAAAAATGGTTTCTTGGTCTATACTAGGACCACTGGAAAATAAAGCATCATACAAACAATCAGAATTTTGCATTAATCCAGATGAAACCCAAAATAACAGGTTTCACTTAGGTCTTGTTTCCACTAGGGAGTTTTGTACCGGGGTGTGTCCCTCACAGTAAAGGCACACTGAACTAGGGTAACTCATATAGATTATGAGTTTGAAATGCAGGCTGGTGACCCTACACAAAACAGCTGACTTTGCATCAGCGTAGAATGTAGTGAAGGTAAGGTCTGAGGAACAGTAAAAAGAATGCAATGAATTAATTTTCCTTCAGAAGCAGCAAGCTCTTCTGAAAGCAAAATCTTGTTAAGAGCCTGTTCATCTCTATCTTGGAACTTTCGTGGTGTTTTTTGGGGGGAAAAAAAGCCAGCTATGCTGGATTGCTCTACTTTATCTTCATTATTACAACCAAATAATTAGTATGTGATTGTCCAATACAAATCCCTCCCTACTCTGTAAAATTTACAAAAAGTTAATCATGGGCAAACAGCAGGGTTTGACTTTCAACACCCAAACTTCAGACTCACCAAGCCTTGAAACAGTTAAATGTAAAGCCTCAGAAGTTTAAATGTCCTAATTTCAGTGGAAGAAGCAGGAAGATTACATTGGAGAAACGGTAAGATTCAATTTACTGAGAGTTGAAAATCTTTTGTACAATGAGGAAAGTGCTTACAGAATGTCCCAGCTCTAGTGACAAAATAATACTTTAATTTCTTGTGCTAATGTAGTGCATACAGCTTGTCAGAAGTGGCACATTCCTGAAATAGAACCAAAATGCTAATGAAAAAAACCTCCAAAAAGAAATAATATATGAGTTTATAGACCTTAACCTCCCATTAGTCTGTTGGTATACATGTTCCTGAAATTTATTTTCTCATAATTTAGATATAGATTTTTCCCATGCTAGTTTATTTTTATTAAGACTGATACATACTAGGGAGCAGATGTTCCTGCAGGATGCTCTTAGCCTATGATTAAAAAGCATGTGGTTTCTTTTTTTTTTTTTTTAAACTTCATGGGTCAAATTCTGGCTTCAGTATTTGGCATGTATGTCCACTCATAAAGTTGCAGCCAAGAACAACATTTATATTCCTCTCCTCTTTCTTCCACCCTTAAAAATGCAGTAATTAATTCACAAAGATGACACCTGAATCTGAAATTCAAGAGTTAGCAGCAACATGTAGATTTTCTCTATCTATATATTAAAGAAAGATTAAAATGATTAGAACTTGCTTGACTTCCTAATAGTTTGGGATGGTCCATGGGCTTCCAGCAAGATTCAAAGTTGACCAAGTTAGCTAAAGTTTGGATGTTGCACTGGAATTCTTCAACTCACCGGAGTCTTCTGTTTCTTGGACAGGATGTATTTCAGACTGTTGATACGTGTTTGGCAACCTGGAATCTCAGAGGAAGATTCAGGAGCAGTCCTGTGCAATGGCAAGAAAGCAACTTATCAAAATATACAGAATTAATTAAATATGCAGTGGAGATTGAGAGTCTGACCCATGTGTACCTAAGGTAAGCACCTAATTTTGTGCCTGATGCATGAAACATCCAATAGGATAACGTACAGGGAGGGACTGATGGAGAGATTTGATAACTGGCACAACATTTGGTACTTTCCTCACTGTCCCAAGGAGAGCAACCGGGCTGAACCCTGCAGCTGGGTGAGCCTGAATGAATTGTCTTCTGAAGAGGAGAGATTTGAAACAGCATTAGAAAACCTGTTACCCATGGGTCAAGAACTGGGATTTGGGGAGCCAAAAGTGCCTGCAAAGCCAGTAGTGCCACGGCACAGATGGCCTGATAGCCAGTAGAACCAGAAAACCACGGAACAAATAGAACCAGGAACTCTCTTTCCTAGACGAGAAGCTGGCATGTATAGGTGAAAGGCCTTTCAAGAAGTAAACATAGAGTTGCATGTGTTTTTTAAGGGAAAATTAGGGTGGCCGTGATATGATAAAGCAATCCAGAGATCACAGTGAATTTGCAGGCGCTGCAGTGGCACAACATAACCATGGACTCTGCTTGATATCTGAGAATTGCCTTCAACTGCCAGCATAGTTTCACACTCGGGTGGCAGGTAGCTGTTATACCTTAAGCAGATCGAAGTCTCTAACCATCCGCTTTCCAGGAGAGGTGTGCATAGGGTGAGCTGGACTAGCTCTCGGAGGAGTCCACCAAGGGCCAGCACAGCGCTGGGGTCGGAGATCGTATCTAGTGGGCTGTTGGATCTCCCACCCTGGCGTATAAAATGGCTGCAGCTCTATGAAATGTGGCAACAGCTCAGCACTGCTGAAAGGGGAGGTCCTGTTTCTCCCCCACCACAACAGGCTCCTGATGCCTAGGTAGCATTAGCTCTACTGTATGCTGGACAACTCTCTGAGCTGTTTTAGTTTGCCAATCCAGGGAAAACCTGCAGTTACCCAGTTTAGGCTGACTAAAAACATAACATGCAAGTTCACCCCTCAGTGGGGGAGTGATTCTGCAGCTGGCAGCGAGGATGGAGCCGGAAACTGCAAGCAGTTGGGTCAGCTTGCCCATGAAACCATACCTTTGGGTGAGATTCCTTGAGATACCGTGAGTTGATCTAGCAGCTTACTGCTCTTGAAAAGCCATACCATCTCCTCCTCCTAGCCTTATCTTCCTGCTGTTTACCTTGTGCTGCTGCCAGCTCATCAGACCTCTTTATAAGCTGCTTTAAGGAATCACCTCAGCGGAAAACTAACCCAGTGTCATCTTTTAATTTTGCTTAGTGATCATAGACACATGGAAGACACTTCATTCTTGTGAGAAGATCGTACCTGGCACAACGTGCCTTCATGGCACAGTTCCACCGGCATGAGGAAGCTGTGGAAGTTTGTGCTGTGTGCCTGGCTACAGGGAGGTATGGAAAAGCAGCAGCAACTGGGAGCCATGCCCGAGAAGATCAACCTCTGCTGACCAGGCACACTCCAGGACCAAAGAGCGGGATGAAGTGGCCTATGGTCAGAATTGCAGAGTGTTTTGAAAGTCTCCAATATATAACAGACCATTAAACATATAGTAACTCATGGTTTAGCACTTTTCATGCATTTAAACAAAATAAGGTTCCTAGCTATGCAGAAATGCATCTTCTTATCCGCAGCTAAACTTGCAACCAGTACTTTGATACTCAAAGTACTGAGAACTCTCTGTTTCCTTTTGCTTTCATAAAAGCTGAGTGCACTTACCACTCAGGAGTATATGTCTCTTTTTTTCTTGCAGGGTAGGATCTTAAGATAATGGCAATCTTTACAGCCACATCAGTCAGCTAGGCAGTCAGTACGCTACCAGCCATGACAGCTTTTCACTTACCTGACAAAAGCAGGGTCTCCGACTACAAGATCCCACATTTGGAAACTGAAAGGTGTCTGTTCCATGGTGACCACATTAAGTGAAAAAAAGAAGCACCTGTGACTTTTCCCATGAGCAAAAATGAATGTTACTTGGACTGTGGTACGGACGGCCTGGATTTGTAACTGATGGCTTTTTCAGCATTGCGGAAGCTAGCAAAATTGAAGCAAGGAAAACTTGCTTGTTTGATGAAAGGTACTTCCTATGAGTGTAAAACATGCAATTTCAATATAATCAAAGTTGCTTTTCCTATATGTAAATTTTCTTGAATGGATGTAGACATTGCTGTGCATATTGGAGCTCTCAAACAAAAAAGGCAGTGATAGCATGCTTTGAGACTACCTGCATCATACAACTCTGAGATCTGAAGACAAAAACCTATCTGTGGGTATAAATTAGGCCTTCATTGTGCCGGAGGGAGGCTGAAGACATACAGAGAAAAGCAGGCTTGGCCACGAACAGTCCAGAATTTTCCTTTTGAGGCAGCCCAGGCACACGTCAGTGCCTCCACCAGGCCTTAATTACCCGGACCAGCCTCAGCCAAGACCCTCACCCATGCACCCTCTTGCCAGTTGGTTCAGGAGCTCCATTTAAGCTCAGGCCTGGGCCTTCACCCCCTGCCTGAGCTACTCTGTAGTTGTAACTGTCTTCAACCCTCTCTCCTGGATGTGCCTTGGACCTATGCTGTAGCCTTGTCTCCAGTCCTGTCTCTGAGCTGCTCACTTGGGACCCAATTCATCACTTGTCCTCGTCTAGGACTAGAGGTAAGGGCTGTTGGGGAGGGCCTTGCCTGGGCTGCAGTCACCTTTGGCAGCCATCTCACCCTCCCTCGGGGAGCAGCCCTGTGCTCTCAGAAGGCGAGGAAAGGACGGCCAGCAGAACAAAGACCCATGTGCTAGAAGACACCGTCTCCTTCCAGGAAAGGAAAAGAACGGAGACATCTCTGCTTTTATAACTATTCTGAACTATTCAGACTAACTCTGACTAACTAGAACAAGGTATCGATGGTAGAGGCGGATGCTTTGATAAAGGAATGGTATGGAAAACAACTAGTAAGGAGAGGCACTGCTTTCCAAACGATAAACTATAGCTAACTATAAACAGTAACAATGGCAAAGTAAATGCTACAGGAGTCACTCAATGAGTTCCTCGCTCTGCCGTGAGTGAGCGTGGCCCTTGCAACCGAAACGCTGCGTCCTGAAGCCCCACGAGCAGTTCTTGAAAGCCTTCCCCGCTGTTTATTTACACTTCCAGACAGGCTGGTGTGCTGAGCCGTGTCCCGCCGCCCCCGCTCTGCTGACGCCGGCTCTCGGCGGGCGGGGCGGGGTGACAGCGCCCGCGGCCTCCCAGCCGGTACGTGTGGCAGGGCCGGGGAGGCACCGCAGCCCCGCGGGAAGGGCTGGGCTCTGCTCGGCTCTCCCTGCCGGGCCCGCACCCCGGTACCTCCCTCCCTCCCTCCGGGCCGGCCCTTACCCGCCCGGCGGAGCGCGGCGCGCCGCCATGGCCCGCACCGCCCGCGATGTTTACACCCGTCGCCATGGAGACGCCCCTCCCCCCAGGACCTCATCGCGTGCCGCCATAGCTGACCCGGCAGTGCCTGACGCGCTGGTGCCGCTCCCCAGCCGCGGCAGCCCCGCCCCGGCCCAGCCCCGCCCCGACGGGAGGCGGGCTCTGCGGAGCGGCCGGGCCCGGGGCGAGGCCGCCGGAACGGTGCTGACCGCGGCCCTCGGCGGGGCGGCCGAAACCGGCCCCTGAGCGGAGGCGGCCGGCGGACGCCGGCAGGCGCGAGGCGGGACCTGGGTGTCACGCTGCCGCGGAGCACGCTGGGAACGGCAGTCCCACGGCTGGCGGCGCTCACCGGAGCCGGGCGGAGGGGGGGACACGTTTCCCGGCGTGCAGCGCGCCGAGGGGAGGGGCGGGGCTTCGAGCGTGGAGCCTTTCGGGATCTGCAGTCCCAGCGAGGGCGAGAGGCGGGCGGGCGGGAGCGGCGCAGACTCCGCTTCCCGTCGGGCCGCGCGGCCCCATTGTGGCCACGCTCGCACCCCATTGGCTGGCGGCCGGAGCCGGGCCTCGCTCCCCGCCCGCTGACACAAAGCGAATCCAAGATGGCGGATGCGGGCGCGGGGAGCCTGCACGGGGGGGACGCGGCGCTGCCGTGCCCGCCCGAGGAGCAGGAGCTGAGCCAGCGCCTCCGCCGCCTCTACCCCGCCGTCAACCAGGAGGAGACGCCGCTGCCGCGGTCCTGGAGCCCCAAGGACAAGTACAACTACATCGGCCTCTCGCAGGGCAACCTGCGCGTCCACTACAAAGGTGCCGGGCTGGGGCGGCGGCGCCGGGTTCGGCTTCGGCCTCGGCCTCGGCCTGGAGCGGGACGGCCCTTGGCCCGGCCGCTCCGCGGGGCCAGCCGGGCGGCGGACTGGGCCGGCAGCCCGGGCCTCCGCTGTGGCAGCCCCGGGGGAGGGGTGGCGTCGGCCGGGGAGCAGCGCGGGGAGCGGCGGGGGGCTGCCGAGCTCCGGCCGCGGGGCGGGCTGCTCGTCCCGGGTGCCGTGGCCGGCCTCCAGCCCGGCGCGGGGTTTTCCTGGGCTCGGGAAGCGGCGGTGGTCTGGAACCGGGGGCTCTTTCCCCGGCGGCGTGGCTGCCTTTTATATAACGCTTTGCGGTGTCACCGGACCGGGCCCCAGCGCGTCTGTGTAGCCGGATCGTCTATTTACTCTGTCATCCCGCTTAAAACCCGGCCGAGGGGTCGGATCGCGTCGGCACGCTGCATAACTGGGGCTTTGGCTCCTTGAGTTTACACAAAATAGACGCTTGCAGACTTGTAGGACTTGGGGAATCGCACTGATGTTTTTCTTGCTCGCTATTGGAGGCTGTTCTCCCTACCCACCCAGCGGAGAGCTGATTATTCCTTTTCTTGCCTGGTTAGTAAACACTGATGTCATTCCCCTCTTGTGTAATCATATTTGTCTTCTGTTTGTGTACATTGGTCTTCAAATTATGTATGTGGGGAGGGGGATAGTGAGTCCTTCTCAGCAACTTCACAGTGAAAACAAAGGAGAAGCTACAGCGCTCTTAGTGTAGGGATTGTTCATGGTGGCAGTGCAGGATTGTGTATTCTAGTTCTCTGAAAAGTGTGCTTTAAATTGTTGGATATATGTAGAAACGGATCCCCGCTGTGTTCAGACAGCAGCGTTTTAGATCAAGGCGTGGGACAGTTCAAATCCCATCAGTACTTACATTTCTGTTTTTTCCTAGGTCACGGTAAAAATCACAAAGATGCTGCCTCGGTCAGGGCTACGCACCCTATACCTGCAGCCTGTGGCATTTATTACTTTGAAGTGAAGATCGTCAGTAAAGGTAGAGATGGGTAAGTGTCTTATTCCAGTTCAGTGGTTGGTGATGCGTATTTAGCAGTTCTGCTGTACTCTGACCTCATTCTGGAAGGTTTAGAGGTCCCATGGCTGCTGGGTGTAACAGGCAGGTACATCATAGGGAGGTTATATTCTCTTGGTTAAGAGATGTAAACGTGGTAGAATGCACTGGAAGCAGAGGCACTTACATAGCTGCTTTCTGTGCTGTTTGGTGTGGGCAGCTTTAAAAATTTAGGAAACTCTGGGTCTCCGGTGCAGTTTTCATTAAAATAGTTTTTCCTCTTGCTAGCTGGGTCTGGTCACTCAGATTTCTGAAATTATGATGCCTCAGAAGTGGAGTGAAGTAGAAGGGAGGGACCTTGAACTTAATTTTGGACTGTTAGAGAGCTGTTTGCATGGTGAAGAGTAGTCATAGCAGTACTTGAGCACTGGAAGGAGAACTTAGGATACTGTTTCTTAGAAACCCTGTATGCATGATCAAGGAAAAGATGTTCAAAGAGAGGGAAATGAGATTGTGAACATAAGCTGGAATCTGTGCTACTTCTGTCATCTCTAGTCTAGGACCTGAATTTGGACTCAAGTCATTATCTCAGGATAGATTGCACCACAGAGTATCATGTCAGATAACAGCTGTGAAAGCTTGGGAGACTGTGCTGGAACGAGAATGCTAAATATGAGAATGTTTTTCCCCACCAAATCATGTTTGTGGTAATATTTAATATCGTAGGCTGTTGTTGAGACTGCGTTCGCCCTATCAGTCTGTACTACTTTGAACAGTAGCAAGTGGAAGAACTGCAAAAGCAGCAAATCCTTTTGGTAGTATTAGAAGCAGCCATCCCTTACTAGGCGGCACCTCAGTGAACTGAACTGGCAGTGGATTTTGGCTCTCATCCAGTCTTACGGTCACTGTATTGGGCAGTATTTTGATCCAAGATGTAACTGAACCAGGATGTATGTGGAATTCCTTTTAAGCAGTATTCAGGATGTTGGGAAACATGGGGAAGCAATAAAGGGGCATTTCTAACAAGGTCTGGGTTTTTACTGCTAGTGTAGGTTTAATTTTTAATCATTATAAAGGTATCGGCCTGCTGTGTGTGTATGTATTTGGCGTTTTTCATTGCTAAAGGATGAATGTTGCAGATATAACTATCCAGAAGTGAAAGCCACACAGGAGAAGACATTTGAACTCTGACTGGTTTAGGGGACTTAGGGAAGGGCAGCAAACATTCCTACTGAAAACCAATTTAAAGTCATAACTTCTTACTGTTGAAATTTTTTGCTGTCGTTGAATTGAGACGTGGCCTATTTGTAAAGAGGCTTGCAAAGGATCTTGAATTGTGCTGCATTGAGGCCTTTAATAATTATTAGGTTATCTGTGCAGAGGTGGATGCTGGGCTGAACGCTTTACAAATGCAGGGAAAAGACCATCTTTATTCTTTCACTTCACTGACTTGGCGATTAACTGCTTGTCTGTTTTGAAACCACGCTTTGATTAGTTTATGTAACTGCTAAAATTGAAATAATTTACAGTGAACTTCAAGACAATTTTCCAAAGAAATCACATTACGAAAGGTCACTGAACAGCACTTAATCCTTACTGCATTCTGGATCAATCTTACAGGGAGATAATGGAATTTGCTGCTTGTTTCCTAAGATCAGAGTTTTCTATATTAATAGTCCATTGTTGTTTTTACTGTATTCTGTAATTACAATTAATGTCCAGGAGTACTTTGAAAGATACAGAACCATGTGTATTAACGCTATAGCAATATGCACATGAAATGTTGATAGCTATGATCTGAAGTCAGGGCAGTGGTGAGCTTTTGAGAGCTGGTCTGATGTCTCAGCCATTGCTGTGCCTTGTTTTTCTTTTGCTGGTAGAGAGCACTCTAATTTTTATCTTGCACACTGTAGTGCTGAGGATTTGTAATTGTGAATTTATATTGTAGCTGCTGGCTGTCTGTCACTTAAGAAGGTAGGCTTGTGCATCTCATCTTTAATAGTTTGAAGTCTGCCCATTGGAGGCTTGGTATGTTATAATGGTGAACTGTGACAGAGACATCTCTTCTTAGGAAGCTCTCCAGGGTTTACTACACCATGGTGGCTTCAGTTTAAAGGAATACAAGTTCAGAAATCTAAAGAAGGGATTGGAGGGAATGGAAGGAAGTTTTCAAGTAGGATAAGTGGTAAAGCATGTCCCTAGGAACTCAGCTGGAAGCCCTTTAGCAGGGGGAGAGGAAGAGGAATCTTTCTAAGCTCATTTCCAGAATGGGTACTTCAGGTGTAAAGTCTCTGCTCTGTAGCTTGTTATTTTATTTATGCTGTACGGAGTAGTGAGGTAAGGACTGCGTGATGTTATTCACTGTGTCTCTCTTGCTGGAGTTTGTAATGGCTTTTCACATTTAGGTTTAAAATGTGAGCGGTTGGATTTCGAAACAAGGTTTACTCAAAAAATACTTTGGTGGAATGAATTTCAGGAAGTGTGCTTTGAGGAGTTCTGATTGATTTTGTTCCATAGCTCAAAGCTATCATCCTTCTGTGCTAATAATTGTTAGTCTAGTGCTCTACGCTCTGGTTAGATGCTGACAGTTGCTGATAAACAACAGAAACTAAGGTTGCAGGTAAGAAATGGGATAGAAGTTCCCAGTGGCTTTTACTGGAGCTGTCAGAATCCTGAAGCTCACATGATGACTTTTTGCAGCCTGACAAGAGATGTTGCCTGTCTATGATATGCTGCAATAAGAGAGTTCTTGAATTGGCATCAGACAGTGCCAGTTCTGGATTTGGTGGTGTCACTGTGGTAGAGAAACCTGAGCTATAGAGTCAACTGAGGTATCAGTACCACCTTTTTAACTTCTCCCTTCTGTTACTTTCATGGGGCTAAGGTGATTTAAATCCGGTATGCTGTGGTTCTCTCCTTTGTTTTTACCCACCACATTGTATCCTAGCAGTAAAAACAATGCACCCTCACCTCCCCCCATTTTTCAGGCAGATTATCTCTCTGCTCGGTTTTGCAAACCCCGGTGCCAGTGCAAGGGAAGAGGGAGGGACTGCAGCAGTACAGACAAAAGTTGCTTTAGACTGTCACGGCACTGCACCAGTAGCTGGCAGAAAAGCTTCCTCTTTTGCATTGTCTTTCTCCCCTGCCCTTTAATGCACCTGCTCCATAAAGGTGCTTTTGTTAAAGAAGCAGATGAAGTGATTTATGAAAACTCTCCTTTTACCATTGCTAGACTTTTCTGCCTCGGCATCAGTAAAATCTAGCTTAGTTTACTGGCGGATATTTCAAAGCAAGTACAGCATGCAAAAAGTCCATTTGGTGGACTTAAACTTTTATCAGCTTTTCTTAGCTTTGGCTCTCCCACTGCTCATGCACTGAGATATAACCACAGTCCTTTGAGTTAAAGAAAGGTGATTGAGACTTACTTTTAGCTGAATGGTGGTCATTTCTCATTCTGGTGGTTTTCGTCTGTATTGATAAGAGGTCATGTTTATTTACTGGGTTTGTTTTTTGTGTGGTTGGGTTTTTTTGTGTTTATTTTGTTTTGATTGTTTGTTTTTCTGGGAGGGCGGAGGCTGCCAGGCTACCGTTGAAAAATTGTCTTGACAAGGAGGCTAGGTAACACATAACAAATCAGATCTGTTAGTAGATTGATCTATTGTTTGTGCTACTCTTTGTTTGGGGAGATGGCTCTTATCCTCAGAGAGTAGAGGAGGATTTAGTTTACAGTCTCTAGTTCCAGCCCTCTTCTTACCTCCTTGTCTGCGCTGAACACACAGGGAGTGGTTCCACAACACTTTAAGATGATACAAGTCAGGACTGTGGGATTCTGCCCTTCCATTTGCCGTATGTTTCTGTGCCTTCCCTCATGTTGACAATCTGTTACCTGGTCCTATGGTGAACTGGTTCAAGGAGATAACTGGTTGAAAGCTGGCCACATCAAAATAATTATGATGATTTAATCTATTCACATCACTGTCAGAAATTGCTGCTCTCTTTCTTTTCTTTTCTTTTTTTTTTTTTTTTTTAAATTGAGGACCACTTTTCAGGGTTCTGCTCCCTGATGTGGATTGAAGGCGAGTCAATAAAGGGATGGACTGAGCTGGGAGAGGGAAGGGTAGGAGTGCAGCAACCCTCATTTAGTTCTATTCCAAGTGTTATTGAATGGTTTTGTCTTAAGGCTTGCTGGGTACTTAATTCCTGAGCCATAGTGTGCATGTCTCCTGAGTGTTGTTAACTGGAAAAAAAGGACAAGAGGCAATGGGTCACAAGTTGTGGCAAGGGAAATGCCAGCTGGAAAGAATTTTGCTCGTGAGAATGGTTAAGCACCGGAACAGGATGCTTGTAGAGGCTGTGACATCTCCATCTTCAAATTTGCCCAGGCAAGGCCCCAGACTGCCTGATAAAACTTTCAGAGTTACTCATGCTTTGGGCAGGAGGATGAAGAAGGAAGGTCCCAAAGTCCCTTCCAGTCCAGACCTCTTCATGGTTCTGTGGGTGGCTTGCTTCCAGCATTCCTCAGATGAACAGACTGGCAGAAATGTATGTGACTCTTCTGTTCCTGAGCTGCCACAAATAACTCATGCTTTTATCACAGTGGTGTTTGTAACAGTTCAACCTTAACTATATTTGAAGCACTGGACTCTTATCCTCTCTCTTTCTCTCTCTCAAATACATGTTTCTGTTCACTGTTGATATGTCAGCACATCTCACAGCTTCTGTTTCCCCATTAGATGATCTCTGCTTGGTAAACAGGAACAGTGTAAGACTCATCAGGGTAGGGCAGTCAACCCACAACTTACAGGCTCTTGTGACTCAGGAGGACAATTCATCTTTGTTGTCCACTTTATGCTGGGGGAAGGTGAATTGTCTTATGGGTGGTAGTGCTTGTTCCTGACCACTGTTTCGGTTTCTCAACCTGTTTTACCTCCCCCAGCCACGCGTTGGGTTGTGATGGAGTGTTACTGGGGAGGATGTCCCAGAGGCTGACCCTGATTGTGCATGGGTTCCTGATTCCAGCAAAAGTCACCTGTCCTGCAGCATCTCCTCCATTTCTGAGCTGCTCCTGGGAAAGACAGTCCAGCAGCCTATGGACTGCCTTTGCAATGGCAGTTTGCTGTTGACAGCTGTCTTTTCTGGTAATTATTTGGTTTTGGATAGCAGCTTACTGATGGATACTTTGGTATGCTGGCATTCTGCAGCAAGTCTGACCTCTCCGGTGGTGGCAGAGCCTGCAGCCTG
The DNA here is from genome assembly GCF_900496995.4 of Aquila chrysaetos chrysaetos. Classification (NCBI taxonomy): domain Eukaryota; kingdom Metazoa; phylum Chordata; class Aves; order Accipitriformes; family Accipitridae; genus Aquila; species Aquila chrysaetos. The sequence continues at coordinate 23,108,319 of NC_044012.1, forward strand.
TCCGCGGTGGCTCTGTGTGCTCTGTGCAAACAGAGCAAGTGTGGTCTGTGGGCAGAGGAGGTGCCAAGTGGCACAGCCCTCTGTGCCAGGGGCACTGGGCAGTTTCACAAGGACTTTGAGTCGTCTCAGGAAGGCTGCTGAAAGAGCCAGTCTAGCTTTTCTTCTTGCCATGATTTTTATTTTTTTTTAAACCCTTTCGTTTGTGCCAGCACTACTGACCGTGTAATGAGTTGGATCATGTTAACTGTCTTTTTGCTGGATCAGTCCTTGATACAGTGCTTTCTGTGCATTAAGTGGGGAAGAAGAGACCCAGAAGGGCAGAAGAGGGACAGTGGGAAGACATGTGTGTGTTGGTATCCTTCTTCCAGCACTGTTTCACAGTTGCTTTGAGATGTGAAGCCTGTTGTCCAGAGATGTTGGTCAGCACTCGCTTAGGTTGCAGGCATTTTTCTGAGAGAGAGAGGAAAGAGTACTTTGAGCAGAGTGGCCGAAGAGCTAATCTAGCTTAGTTCATACCATAGTTTATTTAAAATCTTTAGCTTTTATATGCAAGTGCATCGTATCCCAGACTTGAAAATAGCTTAGTTTCTCTCTGACTGAAAAAGAAAAATAAAGGTCATATGTATTGGTTGTTTAGCAGTCTTTACATTAGTAACAAGTAATGTGCCCCTCTCTTCCTTGCTTATGTCTCTCCTTGCCAACTTTCCATTTCTCTTCAGCATATGGTGAGTGTGATTGCTCTTTGAAAAGCCTTTCACTCGTGTGCTCTAATGGTTTCCAGATGCTGATAGAAGGCCTGTCCATGAAGCACTCTGACGTCGGTGGCTTTAATGGCATGGTTGTCTGTGTGCATCCATTGGCTGGTTATACTGCGGACACTTTATAATGTCATGCGTGTCTGGATGTGGCTGTAGGGATATTCTGTGGGAACTGATGATTTCTAGTGTCTGCGCATGCTGTGTGATCCCTGATTTGTATCTGATAAGCTTGTAAATAATTGATTTCCTCCCCCTTTTTATTTTTTCCGTCCTGGTTTCCAAGAATTCAAAACCAGCACAGAGAGGGGGTGGTTCTTCTGTTTGCAGGTATGTCTGCTTGCTTGAATTTATGCTGCTCCGCAGACATTCATTTAAACAAACCAACACATAAATAAATCCCCCCAAGTAGATTCAGTAAACAGTTCTCACCTTGTTTCTGTTTGCAGACAGTCTTGCCCGAGCAAGTCTTGCTTGCTCAGCTACTGACTGACTGAGCTTTGGTGCTCTGAAGTGTAGAGACACTCTCATTTTCTGTGGAGGTTTCATGTCTATTGATGACATCTCATATGAGTTGTTATTTTTTTGTTGTCATTCTGCTAAACTCTTGCAAAAGGGAGTAGTATTGAGAGTAGCTTTTTCAGTGTAAAGCACGTTATGAGATTGGAATATCTGATTTGCAGCTGATAACTTTTAAAAATTTCTTTCTTTTGTTTGTTTTTAATCAATGAAATGGAAAGTGACAGTGCTTTGTAGCAATATCATGGGCCCATCCATTGTACTGGTAGAATATAAAGTTCTTATTAAAATAATTTGTGAAAATTAGGAAACAAAATGGAAGTAGTGATGGTGATGTGTGATTTCCCCCCCCCCCCCCCCCCCCCACTTGTGTGCATTTAGGTATGTCTGAAATCTGAGATCTGGTAGATTTCAGGCTGTGATAACTTCTTTCTTTCTTTCTGTTAATTTTTCTTTTCTTTTGTCCAGTTAGAGTTGTGAGATTTTTGCACAGTAAAGAAGAATAATTTCAGGAAAAGTTTTTGTTGGTTTTTTTTTTTCTTTCTTCTCTCTCCTCCCCCTGCTATTTCTGAATATCTCTTATAGAAAAAGCAGGAAATGGCAAAAGTAAACTCTAGCAAAATCAACTGAACATCTTTAGAATATGTGTAAAACATTATTATGCTTCAGTTCTTCAGAATATGTTTACAGTTAATAAATCAAATCATAGAATAATGGGAACTTATTTAAATGTTCTAGGCTTATAGATCTAAGCAATTCTCTGTTTAATAATTAAATTTTACAAGTTGCATAACTTTTATAGAGGCGAAACTTTTTTTCCTTTGCTTACGAAGCTCTGAGATGATGAACTGCTAAGAATTTATCATCTGCTGTGAAGCCTGACTCTTTCTTCAGCTCTGCCGCTGGCCCTGTAAAGCTGAATTGTGTTAACTGTGTTACATTGACTGCACTGCCAGATTCGTTTTCTTAACTGCTTTTCTAGGAATGGATTTTACATTGTACCTGTGGTGTAAGACTGGATCTCCTGTTTCCACACTACAGTTTCAATCCTAGAGATACAATCTTCCTTCTTGTTTACAAGTTCTTTGTATTGATGCTCTCCACATCTAGCCTTTGTTCCTTGTTGTGGAGATGTCAGCATGTAAAGATCTGTGAATTCAGTGTGTGTTGCTCTCCCGGTGCTCACCCTAACTCTGACTATCTGTCACTGTTTTAAAGAGGAAGTATTCTTATTTCATAAATACATCTACCAAAACTTCCCATGTGTTACTTTTTCTGTAATATGTTTTCCACATAATTAAAAAAAAATCTTATGTAAATGTTACATACTTACTGTAATTTCATGATAACTTCTATTAGCAGGTAAATCCTCCTTTCATAAGAATTGGTACCATCCATTTCCTGATTGAAGCCTAAAAGAGAGCAAATTAGCCTATAAGGATGGGAGAATACCTCTTAAGAGAACCAGCTACCTGGCAGCAGAGTGTTTTCTTCTGATTTGGGTATTACATTTATACTGCTCACCCTGTTTTTTAGTGGAGAAAAGAGAAACTCAAGCTGCTGTTTGACGCTGACTGTCTGTTATGACGGACTGAAATCCAAGATTAGTCTTCAGCGTGAAACTTGTAATCTTTATATGACTTGCCATCTTTTGGACGCCTTTCTGTTAGATATTTGCGGTACCTCTGGTGTCTGTCTTTACTGTTTTCTAAGCTTTGTTCATGCCAGGAGAAAAGGCCCGTTGCTTAGACTGGCAGTCAAACAATCTCAAGTCCATTCAGTTGTGGAAACCTGTTTAACTTCCCTAATATATTGGATAAAAATTTTCAGCAGCTCTGAATGGTGCATTTGGAAGTGAGGTTTGTTAATCAGCAGGACAAAGGCAACAAAAATTCTACTTCCTCAATTGGGTGTAACCAGAATAAATAATCAGAGAATTAGTATCAGTAATGCTTCATGCTGTTCCCAGACTGAATGCACTATTTGCCACTGACATGGTTTATGTGAACTTTGTTGAATACCAGCTGCCTTAGAGAACAAGTCAGCTGTCAAGAGTGAAAAATCTAAAGTTGGAAAACTAAGTTGGTGGGACACCTTAGCTTCAGCCACAGTTGGTTTCAACCACAGTATATTGCAGGGTTTGGGGTCCTGTTGGATGTGATGGTGCTTGAGGTGGCAGATGGAGAAGTTGGTTATTCTGGCCAGATCCTAGCAGTGATTTTAGCCTGGTGAGGCTTGTGTTATGCCTTTTCTTTCTTAAATGGTGCTCAAGTCAAGTCTTATCTCTGTTCTGTACTTTCTGCCTTTCAGTATTCCTACATATATTGCTAATCTACATCATCAGTCTTTTCCCTTCCTGAAGGTAACAGAGGAAAGGGACAGATTTGACCCATCTTACAGCTGACAGTTACCAGTTGAACGTGATCCTAAAATTGGAAGGGAGCTGGGAATCTGATACCGTGGTCTAGCAAAAGTAGTTTTTTATTCTTCCTGTAGTTTTGTCAGTATTTACTCATAAACAGACTGAGAAGATGTGTTATGTTACCAGATTGCTGCCTCTTAATTTTGTTCTGCTCACTCACCTTCTCTTCCACGCTCTTTGGCTTCTAGAGCTTCTCTGCCTTTCTAAGGGCTGATGTGCAGTGGAATCCTCCATGCCTCGGGATACTTGTAGTTGTTTTTAATGAGCTCTTAAGAATTTTATTTTCTTGCCTTTATCTACTTCTTTTCAGCCTTGCATTATTTGTCTTTACTGACCTCTGCTTGGAGAATTGGGATTCTTTCTGGAGCCTGTCAGTGCTATTTCTGAAGCACTGTTACAGAACAGCTCAACATCCATGAATAAAACTAGAACCACTTCCACTTCAGAGATTCATTCTATTCCATTATGAAGTAGTCCCAAAATATTTATTGTTCGACTGAGGAGTCGGAGACAGTTGGAATCCAGTATTTTATGTACCATAGGTAATTTTTTTAAACTGATGTCACTTGTTTTTTCACTGCCTTAAAATAACATGCCCCATCCCCCACCATAACTGCAACAATGTGGTTTTAGGTGGTAAATTGATATGGGTTATCATTTCTCACCACTCTTTAAACCTGGCATGAAGTCAGGGCCCACCTCTGACAACAAGAATGATAGTTCAGAGCTTTGTACAAGAGACTATGAAAGTCCCTGAAATGCCACCAGTGTGATGGGGAATGTTATTAATCTCTAAGTTAATAATTTAGTTTGATTATTTTAGACTTAACTGTGTGTGTTGAAAGAGTGGGGTGCATTATAGCTGTGAGGACAGGTTTCCTACCAGATAGGTGCGGTTATTAGAAAAAATTGCAGGATGCAGTAAGCCTTTGAGTCACGAACTCGCCTCTGGAAGAGAGGAACATCCCTTGTTTAACTTGCGGCTCAGCTGGGTTGCTTGGTCTTGGCTGAGCCACGTAATAAAATGCCAATCCCAGGAATTTCTACCACGTGTTAGTGATATTGTTAGTTCACTAACTGAGCGGGGAATGACTGCTTTACTGGAAGTCATGGCCTACAAAACAAATTATTTAACATCTCTGTTTTTAACTCTTTAAGTTTGAGCCTCAGTGTACCTTGGCATATATAGTAAAGCATGCTCAAAGGAGAGACTACTGTGTCAGGGTGTTACCAGCACAGTAAAGAAGAGTTCTAGGCTTGTCGTCATTAGATAGCCAACCAGTGCTAAACTGATGTATTTTTCCTCCTTCGTTTCCCCGGCTTTCAGATGGCATGAATTTTGTTAGCCTTCTAGGTAAACTTTACAGGCACTTGGAAGAGGAGTGGCATGGATCGTTTCACCATCCTGACTTGGTATCTTTCAACAGGTTAAGAAATAAATAAAGGGAAGGCATAATATCTTTCTTTTCATGGCAGAGCCTTAATAAATCTGCTCTGCTAATTGTCAGAACTAGCATTTGAGAAGAGTACTCTTTCTGAGTTTCTTGGAGAAAGTCTTGTAGCTTTTTGGGTAAAGAAATGCCTCCTTTGTTTAAAGTATACTGCCCTGGTCCAGTTATGACCATGGACTGATTGCTTTCTCCCTCCTTCTGCCCCACCCTTATTTATTTCGCATATAGCAATGCCTTCCAAGTGCTGGGTGCTTTCCAGGCATTCAAAGGGAGGTGTTCTTTGCTCCTGGGATTCTTAAAAGTGACGAATATAAAGTATGGGTATACATGAGTTCTGTTGCTGTGTCCTCCTCTGTTCTACCCAATGAATTCTTCATTCTTGCACTCAAAAAGCCAAACAGATGCAAGTGCTGCAATTTCAGCATTAGCTACTTGCTGTCAAAGGGCAGGTCTGTTCTTTTCTGCTGGGTTCATGAGGATTTTTGTGGGTTGCTCACACAAAGTAGCTTCAGACTGGCCAAAACACTTTTCTTATGTTGGCTTTTTGGCAGGCTCTCTGGGTATAATGTTTGTTCTGAAGAAATGTCTTTTGACTTGAAGAATTGCTTGTCACATGGGTGGATTCCCCTTCTGGGGACAAACCAAATGCAGGCATCAGTGTACTCCTCTACTGGTATGACTGTGTAACACTTAGAACAGACACTTGAAGAGATCCCTTTGTTTGAATTTAGGTTAGTCAAATATTGTCACTCCTGTGAAATAACTTTTCTTGTAGCTTTTTGGGTAACTTCTGCCCAGTGACAATATATAATGCCTCCTGGCTAGAGTCAGTGCCTCTGAGATCTTTTGTATCTTTAAAAGTTAGGTTTTAATTTAGAAGTACAGTTAGCATTTTGGCTCTTTCCATCTCTGTTCCAGGGAAAGTCTTTTATTGGCAGAAGCAAAAAAGTAAAATATATATATTTTAAATATACAAATATCTGCACTGCAGAATCCACCACACAAGTTCTCTTAGGAGCCAGAAGTGAATGCTGTCCTATTTCAACATCACTGTGCTGGAGTAGCATACATGCTGATGTTTACTGCTGAAGTACTTGGGAAGTGGGGGAGGGAACCAAAAAGCTTTGTCTCTTTGAACTTAATCTTACCACGGTCATGGTGCTGTGAGATCTAGAGGGGAAAAATATTGGCAATCCTGCTGGCTGTGTGCTGTGCAGAGGCATGTGTGGAGCCAGCATCTTTTGGCATGAAGACTTGCTACCAAGGTCCTTCATTCATCTGCTATGGCCAAGGACAGCCAGTGCACGGATAAAAGAGGCAGAGCTGATGTTGTGGCTGGCGGTAAGTGTGGCTGATTCAGTCTATTCAAATTTTAAAAAGCAACCAGTATTGACAGGGCAGGGCTGAGGTGCAGTAGAAGTCTGGAAGAATTTGGTGCTATGGTAACTGCCGAGGCTGCTGGTACGTGGAAACAAGACTGTTCTTCTGATTGAATCACTAGCATGTGTCTGCGTTTATTTTTGTATGTCTGCTCTATTTGGAATTGATCTACTGATGCAGCATTTTTGAAGCTTCTGATTGGGTGTGGGGGGCAGTTCCAAGTATTCAATGTTCACTGCTGAGAAGATGGTTTTAGGAGGTCACTTTTGCTTGGCTTTAGTTAAGGTAAATATCTTATGTATGGTGGATAATGGATTTAAATGTATCGTTACCCAAAACCCTAAAAAAAGATATTTTTTTTTTTTTCCCGGTTTGAAAGTGGGTGCTAACATTTCTGTGCATTCTCTTGTAAGAGCCTCTTTGAATCCCTCAAAAAGGGACCCCAGTTAATGGATACCCCATATGGAGTCTGTCCACACCTAAAAACTCCAAAACCAGGGATGATACAGGCAGGCAGACACTATAGAGATTTATGTTGAATGATACTGAATGTTATAATTTGTTCATTTAAAAAAAACAAGCAGTAGGCTGTGCTTGATGATGCCCATAAGTACTGTTTAACTAGTTTTGAGTTTGTTGTATATACAAAACTGGTTTGGAGCATTTAGAATCGAGGAAGTGAGAAGCTGTTCTGCACCAAGAAGTTCAGAAAGCAGCTGATGGTTTTGGTGGTGGTGGAGTTGAAGGTGAATTTTTTTTTTCCCTCAATTTTCAAGAGAATAGAGTGATTTTTAGTCTAAGGCTTTGTAGGTCTCAAAGCTCATTTCATCCATCGCTTCTGATATGTTAATCGGCAGTAGATGGGGGAAAAGCAAAGTAGCTAGCATCTTCTAAAACAATAACCAGCAATCAAGTATGTGACAATTTGAAGTTCTGGATATAAGCTGTAGGCTGTGGAATTGAAACCCAGCATGGTGAGAGAGCCTTATTTTATTTTAGGTTGTCTGCAGATTCTGTGTACAGTTCTACAGTCATTATGGTCTTATTTTTAAAGTTTGTCTTAAGCTTTAAATGGGAGCATAAGTTGAAGAGCAAAATTTTGTGAACTGGGCAGGCTTGTGGTCATGTTTTCTCCTCTCCGCCCCCCCCCCCCCCCCCCCACCCTCCCCCAGTGACACATTTCCATGGTGGTGTGTATCTAGTTTAAAGTGTAATCTTAAATTTAGAATTTCTGGATTTGTAGTACTTGCTTTTTATAAAAATACAAGGTTCTAGCCCTAATTTAAAGCTGTGTTGTCTGAAAATGGAAAGGTACTATTGTATGATTTTTTTTTTTTTTTCCCCTTGATTATGTGCATGGGATTTGCTGCAGTACACAAAAGAGGGAGGATGAATCTGCATAGAAAACAATAAAATTAAGCAGGATAAGCTGAAGTGGGAGATGACTTATTTTATCTGAGTTCAACAATTATGTTATTTCTTGTAATTTCCAACAGTTTGCTCAGTATTGCCACCCTTATGGTGGCAATACAGTGCAATGACCCAACAAGGGATGGGGACAGATGGAAGCCATCAAAATGCTGCAGCTATGATTCTGATGAAGGTGTGCGCCAAGGTGGTGTGCAGAAGTGGTGTCCGCTCTCTCTGTTAAATTCCAGGTGTGCTAATGTCAACAGCAGCAGCAGAGGCACAGAAACAGGCAAGCACCCTCAGGCAGTAACGAGGGACAGAGTTGGCCAGTGGCCCTGTGCCAGTGGAGCTGTGCTGTGTGATACTGAAACTAAGGAGGCTTGACACCACCACATGACGAAGCTGCGCTAGAGGACACAAAGTGGCCACAGTTGTATGCTGTTTCACCTTCAGCTCAGCCAAATAGATCAGGGCATAAGAAACATTCTCTATGTCAAGAGGCATGTCCTGCTCATTGAACAACTGCTGCCAGCAAATCCAGCAGGTCTTGGGCTTGCTAATGTGAGCAGGTGAAGGTGGTGGGGATTGTTTCTGCCAGAGTAATTGAGTGGTCTGCTCCTCTACAGATTTTTGCTAAGTGTTTTCGGGTCTGTCAGGACCAAGCACTCTGGTATTATTGCACAAGGCTTAGATGGTGCCTTTATTGTGTGTTCAAGCAATCTGGAACCTTGAATCACAGCTCCCCTGAGGCTTGAACAATTGGCAGAGGTGGCACTTTTCACTGCTCTCTGCAGCAATATAGACCTGGAATGTAGTTCTAGCTGTGTCCACAACTGTTCACAGATGTAGTTGGAAAAAAAAAAATCAAAGCAGCAAACCCCACCATGTAGCAAGGAAACCTCTGTAGCAGCAGGAGGTTCCAGACTCAGTAGGAATAAGAAAATTGAAATGCTAATGAGCATGCTATCTTATCAGCCAATGCGCTAGGAAGGCAGCAAGGAAGAGCTAAAGCGGTCCCTGCAGCTATAGGGAGAAATCTTCTATATTGTGCCTGGAAGGCTGTAAACATATCCTTAAAATTCAGATTATTCTTTATAGATGCGTGTATGTCACATGACTGTGTGAGAGTAAATTTTTAGATGCTGTAAATGACTGCTTCGGAGAGGCTAGTCAGGGAACTCATGAGAAAGGATATAACTTCTGACTCATGCTCTGAGCAGTGCAGAAAATGTTTACAAAAAATGCGCGTTTATAAGTTGCTCTGCAGCACTTACCATAAGTACTCCTGTTTAGTGTCCTTTGAGAAGCACTATAAAAAGGCCCCCAAACCCTACCACTTCAGTGTTGATCAAAAAAACCCCACCATCCAACAACAAAAAAGCCAGAAAACAAACCTATATAAATTGAAGAAGCTTGTTTGAGAAGAGTTAATAAAAAGATGCAATCAGAAGAGTAACTTGCTTTCAGATGGCATGGAGACTGTTTAAGAGACATCATATTGGAGGATCAGAGTACAAGTGTGTGAACTATTGGAGAGACTCAAAATGACCTGACAGTTGGCATAATTACACATGAGGGTGAGAGAGGATAGAGATACACCCTCCAAAAGTTGAAATTTTGTTAGATGAGAAAAATTGAAAGAACAAACTTCTAAGTTTAAAAAAAACAATAAGGTTGACCAAAATGACTTGAGGGACATCTGTCTCAAGGTCTGAAATGTTAAAGGATTATTTTTCCCTCCCAAAACATCAGGGATGGGAAGCAAGTTGGAGAGCCTGTAAAACCGGGAGATGATTCAGGAGAACTTTTTATGAAGTGCTCTGAAAAAGTAGGAATGTTTAGAGGCTCCCAAATGCCATTCTTGGCTTTTAAAGGATTATCTGGCTCGAGTCAAAGAGTTAATACAACAATGTCATTTGTCAATAAAACAGATGCCAGTCTTTGTTTTTAAATGATTATCTGGCTCCCACTGAAGAGTTAATACAACAACAGTGTTATTTATCCATAAAACACAGGAAAGAATGAAATAGCTGAGCCATTAACTGTGGAGTGTGATGTTTAAAAGTCTTGATTACAGAGGAAGAGAGATGTGTGTGTGTGGCTTTTTTTTTTTTTTTTTTTTTGAGGGATCCAAAGGAATGAGATCACATAGTGCTTTCTCTTAAAGTCTCTTCTGTCCTTGAGATCTCTACATCGGAGCAGAACCTTCCTTGTTGCTTTTCTTCAAGTGGACACTAGGTTCAGGAGCCCTTCAGCCAAAGAGCTAAAGGGCTCATGGCGGTGTGCCAGGTAGCAGTCATCAGGGCATGTTTTGTTTGTGAGTTCAGGGTTGGTCTGTAGATCAGGAACCAGTCTTTCCTGGATGATCTATTCTCCTTGAGGTCTAGGAAGAAAGGTGGGTTCAGCTGGTGTGATCAGATCGGGACTTAGCTTGTGGTGTATGTGTGTGCCTCAGGAAGTTCTGTCTTTTCTCAACTTGGTCGATATCCTGCTGTATGCACTGCTAGCCAAGAGTTTGCTACCTGTCAGCAAAACTGTCCTGAAGTCAAGATATTGTTGAATAATTCAGGTTGGAAAGGGTCTCTGGAGGTCACCCAGTTCAGCTCAAAGCAGGGCCAACTTCAAAGTTAGATCAGGTTCCTCAGGACGATGTGCAGTCAAGTGTTCGACTATCTCGAAGAGTGGAGATGGAGTAGCATCTCTGGGCCCCTCTTCCAGTGTTTGATCACCCTCATGGTTAAAATATTTTCAGTAATATCTAATTGGAATCTTCTTTGTTACAAACTTGTCTGTTGTTTCTTATGATTTTGGGGGGTGTGTGTGTCTGAAGTCTGACTCCACCTTCCCTGTACTCTCCCATTAGGTAGCTGTAGACAGCAGTGAAATCCCTGCTTAGACTTTTGTTCTTAAGACTGAACAAACATATTTCCCTCAGTGTCTCCTCATACACCATGTGATTTGAGCCCCCTAACTGTCTTTTGCTGCACTCACTCCAGTTTGTTACTCTTCATTCTACTGGAGATCCCAAACCTGAACATGATACTCACAGGTGCCAAACAGAGGAGCAAATCCCTTCCCTTAACCTGCTGGCTGCACTCATAGGATGTGGGTGGTAGGAATAGTTCTCCTTTATTGTATTGTTTAATCATGGTGGTCTTCCCCCCACTCTTTCTTTCCCCCCTTCTGTTTCTTGGCTTTCCCAAATCTCCTCTTCAAGTCACAGGTATTTGTCCTGAGCCTGTAATATGATGTCTTTACGTCATGTTTGTGTTCCTGCAAGCATTTCTCTTACCCTTGGTCTTTCATCATTTAAACCGGTTACTGCTATGTGAGGTAACTTTCTTCTTTTTATACCAAGATAACTTTAAGATCTTCTGGTGAAGGACCTTATCAAAACCTCTCTGTGTTCCAGCAGTGGTAATTTGCTTATGGTGCTCCAAAGTCTTTCCTTGTCCTTTTCAGGGCAGTTGTTGATGCTGGAGGGTCCTTGGGTAGGGGTGTTTTGCAGGCTGTGTTTTCTATCATAATAGGGAAGTGGAGACCAGCAATTATCTCTGTTCATAAAATGCTGAACACTTTCATTGATATCTAAGATCAGAATAGTGACTGGCTGCTGTTGTCTTAGCTGATAATGGCCACAATGCTGTCCTTAGCATCTCTGCTCAGGTGCATTTCAGAGGAGTTCCGAGGCCAAAGATGAAACAAAATCTTCCCCTCTGGACTCTGTGCAATGAACATACTAGCAGTTATGGTATCCCTCCTCAGATGAAACAGGGTTTTTTTTCTGTTTATACTGAGTTACTGAGGAGTAGATAGTCTAGAGAATAGGTTCTGTCATCCTTACAGTCCTTTGCAAGTTTACGTTTTGGAATGAATGCCCTAAAGTCTTGCCTTGTCTCTGCCCAGTTCATGCATCTTTTGAAGCAATGCTGGTCTTTAGCATTGAGCTTTATGCTTCAGGACATACTGCAGATTATGCAGGTCTTAATTTTGTATGAATCCTCCCCATACCACTCTTCCGTTATATCTTGCCTGGCTATTCTGTGGCATGTGGCAGCAGAAACCTTTGGGATATCTTTTGTCAGGCTGTATCTTGGCAGCCTCTAATCCCTCCTTGGAGGGAGTACATGCCCAGGCAGATGCTAGCTGACCTTTGGCTGACAGTTCCCTGAGTGCAGGTGAAACAATCCCTGTTTGTGCTGGAGAAGCTCCTTCCATCATGACCAAGCAAGGTGAGGAGGATTATCTCCAGGGTAGGGCTAGTCAGATCTCAAAGCTTAGGTCTACTATCTGCAGGATGTAGTCATTTCATCTGTGTCCTGGGACTTGGAGCAGTGCAAAATAGGTGTTTCTTTGCATTTCTGCATGCGTTGTGTCCAAGCTGTATTGTACTGGACTGTCCACTGCCCTGTCTCAACAAAGAGAGAGCCTTGAGCTCTTCTTTTTGTAGACAGGCTGCAAGCTTTTAGCATTTCTGCAGAGAATATCAGATTTGCTATGTAATAATGTACATCCTAGCTATTTTGGAAACCCTCACAAATCTGTCTTTGTCCTTCTAGATGAGAAATAGGAAATCCAGCCAAATGCCCTGGAATCTGTCCTCTGTGACTGGAGAGCTTCTGAGATAAACTTGTTTGCCCTAAATGCCGTCAGGAGGTTCAAATCTCCTGCTCCTGAACTGGCCACTGCCAAAGCCTCTTTTGGGTATTTTTCTAAGTTCAGTGATTTTTTTACTATTTCTGTTATCAAATGCTAACACTTTCCTGGTGCTTTTGTAGTTACATAATTTATACCTGGTGAGAGCTGAGGGACCTGGGCTGACCTTTGTTGGTTGTAGCTTGTCATTCCATTGGCATAGCCCTATTTATCAGCATTCACCCCAAGAAACTTTGAACTTGAAGGGCCCTAGTCTTGTGGCAGGAAAACACTGAGCTGGATGAAGGGAAATAACAAGTCCAGCAGTAGGTTCTCCGTATCATGATCACGTATCATTTTCCTTTGAAGATAACCCTAAGAGGCCAGGGGCCAGCTAAAAGGAGAAGGTGGACCATGTATGTAATGGTTAGCAATTCAGTGATCAGGTATATAGATAACTGGGTTTGTGACGCCAGGGAGAATGGCATTATGACTTGGCTGTTAGGCACAAAGTACACAGCTCTTCCAAGGCATCTGAATATTGTACCAGTTGCTGAGCGTGAATTGATAGAGTTGTGGTCCCTGTAATGCTGAAGGCATAGGGAAGAACAGAAAAGGTTCTGTATGTAGAACTTTTAAACTATTACATAGGAAGTTGAAAACCCAGGACCTCTGCTGTAGCAGCCTCTAAAATGCTTTTCCCCACTTTTGCACAGTACTGTGCTTTGCCCAGTACCAGAAAGAGAAGTGAGTAGGAACAGTTCTGGTATGTTGCTGAGGAAGGGCTCTGGATCCTCTGGAAGCTGGGGCACTTCTGAAATAGAGCTTGTTTTTTAAAGAAGGGATTGGCTTAATGTAAAGCATTGTAAAACTGGGTTTCAAGTGTTTAAAATCTGGAGGGTCATGCTACCCAGATGTGAAGCGTACAAGAAAGACAAAGTTGGCCATGTTTGTGAAGATGCAGTGCTGTTCATTAACGAGGTCATAGACTAAGATCTGATAAACTTACAGATCTCTAAGGATTAAAATTTCTGTTTAAACAAGAAAAAAAATCAGTTATTACCATTTCCATCCTATTGGATGGGTGTGGTGACAATGATTGAGATGGAGAAGTCAGGGCAGGGAACAGTTGTTGCAGGAGACTTAACCCACATAGCTTGAAGAAATGTAACTTTTGGGTCAAATTCTGAAATAATATTTTTAGACATGATTAATGTTCTACGGAGCAGGTGGTCGAGGAAGCCATAGGAAGAAACTGAGAATGTGAAAGAATAGGAGGACACTGGCTGTAGCCTGTTTGAATTTATACATTTTTACATGAACAAAAGCCCAACAGTAACTGTTAATTTCAAAGCACAGTAACCTGAAAATATGGAAGCTTGTTAGAAACAGCTGCCCTGCTCAGTTGGTTTTTGTGGTTCCAGGGGCTATGAAGAGAATTACAGACCATGCAAATAAACAGAAATAGAACAAACAAAATAGGTACGTGCATAAATATTGCAGTGAGGAAGAAGAGCCTTTGGGAAGGCTGGCTATGCGTTACAGTCCTGTTGAACGCAGAAGTAGATGAAGATCAGTCTGCCTGGATTTGCAAAAGCCATTTGGCAAGGTCCAGTCTCAAAAATTCTTGAGAAATATAAAGGAAACGTGGGACAAAGTGAACGAGCTTGTGTGGTTGAATGATCAGTTAGATGACTAGCTAACAGGTAGGAAGCAGGGCAGAGGAATGAATGGCCCATGTGTGCGTGTCATGCCCCCTCTCCTCCCTGCAACTGAGGATGTTCACCGGTGGATTTCTGTGGGGATGTGTACGACACCTCTGATGTTCACTATCTTAATAAATGACCTGGAAATGAAATTAATAGTAAGACGATATTTTTTGCTGATGATATGAAGCTAACTAGAGTTGTAAAATCAACTGGCTGTAAAAATCAAGGACTGACTATGGATGATAAAATGAAAGATGCAGTTCAGGCTGGATAGATGTAAAATGGTTCTCATAAGGGGAGAATAAACAATCCAAACCTGACACAAAAAATGGTCTCTGAGCTGCCTCTTACAGTGCAGGGACAAGTTCTTTGTGTCCCGGTTCCATGGAAAAATCAGCTTAGTTCTCATCTGCGCTCAAAAAATAAATGGAATAATAGAGACCAGGTGGGGGAGGAATAGAAACCAAAATGGAGAACATCATTACACTGTTGTCTGTAATAATCACCATGTGTTTGTGTTGTGAATGATGCTTGTGGTTCTGGTTTTCCCCTGCTTCTCAAAAGATACAGAACTGGAAGTGTAGTGACAGTATTAAGAGGTATAGATGAGCTTCCGTAAGAGGAACAACTGAGTAGACTGTGAGTAGCCAACCTTGAGAACAGACCATTGGGGAGTGGGGTATGAATGAGGACTTTAAAATCCTTGAGAAAGTTAACAGAGAAACGCTATTCCTCTCTCTTCCAATTCTAAAAATGCAAGTACCAAGCAAAACTAGCTTGGCTAGTAATTGAATAGTGGAGCTGCAGGATGTTGCCTTTTCAAAGAGCTTACAAAGGTTCAGAAAGCGATCAGATTAACGCGGGGAATCTACTGGGGTGTGAAATACAGAAAGACCACCTTTTGCTTAGGAAACTGTGTAAAATACATGTTGGACAATGAAAGAGTGTTCTTAGAAGGTACAGCTGTTTGCTCTGTCTACATTAGGCTAGATAGACATTTGTTGTCACATACTATATCTGCCCTTATGTATTTTTTACTCTTTTGTTAATCACCTATATAGATGTGTGTTTTTCTGATATATGAAAAAAAACCCACCAACAAACCCCCAGAAATTTAATTGTTGCTTGTTTTCCAGTCCTTTTTCCTACCAATTAAAGAGCTAAAGAGTAGCTGTAGTTGTGTATTGGAAAGCTGTCAGTCACAAAAGCAGACTGATGTTTTATCTTGGGTTCAAGAAAAGACTAAAAAAGTAATGGAAAATCTTTAGCAATTTCAATATTCTTACCTTAAATGATTTGTGGATTGGGGTTTTTTTGCTACTGTATTTGTGCTGCAGGAAATCTTGTGGCTTGGCCATTCTGTGCTTGACTGATATTTTGCTTCTTTTTTTTTGAAGGTACATGGGAATAGGACTTTCTGCTCAAGGGGTCAACATGAACAGGCTTCCTGGTAAGTCACTGTTAAGGTTTGTTTTGGCTTACAGTCCATGTTAAATGTCTTATGTCTGGAAGTTTCAAACTATAGAGTGTTATCCTAAACTGAGTTACTAGTACTGTTAATGTAGCCATGATGATTTTAGCAGATAATAGAAATTAATATTAAACTAATGAGTAACGGGTAAGATGATGAGCTTGCATGTCTGAAAGCTTTTTGCATCTGAAAAATAAGTAGCAAAATAATTTGACATTTAATCTGTATATCCCACTTGACAAATTTACATGAAAGAAGCTGAAAATGACAGGAAAATTGGCCTGTCATATTGTCTCTCCTCTCTTCTTTCCCTCTTCCTACTGAAAAACGTGATAGAGTGGTATTTCCAGTTAATATTATTGCTTCCTTTGAAATGTTTGTTTTTAGGATAACCTCTAAGTTGGTTAAGTAGCTTCTTTTTTAAAATAATCGGTAATATTTCTTTAACAATATCCAATTTATTCGGTAAAATTATAATTTCTAGATTTGGATCAATGTAGTGACTTCTGTAGCAGGAATTCTTTCAGCTGGGTATGAAACTAGAAGTTGTCTGCGTTTGGTAGAAAGTAAATGTTCTTCAAGTGCCAGAATGAATGACAGCTGGTTCCCAGTGGTGGGGGCTTTTTTTGGTCTTGGGTGTGATTTTCTTCTGATGGAGTTGTTTTAAAGCTGAAATGTGTGTTCAACCCTTATTAGGCATCTTGATATCTCCAAAGGAGAATGTTTTATGAATGTCCTAACAAAATGAAGAGCTTCCATAGGGTTTGCACTAAGACCCTTGTGAATTCACTTCTCAGTGGGGATTTCGCTTTCATCTTCACTTGCAGCTTGCATATTCAGAGTGGAACATGCTGGGTTTTTTTCCTTATAACCTCCAATTGAAAATGTTGCAGCACTGGAGCAAAATCCCTGACTACTCTGTTGGCAAAATATGTGATTCTCTAGCTCTGTTATAAATTTCTGAAATGTGTATTTCTATAGCTATGTTTCTGAAATTCTGCTAAGACTGCAGATGGAGTCTTAGCAAGAAGACAAAAAGGAGACTAAGACAGCCAGGGTCCTTGGATGATTTCAGAAAATAGCCAACTTTCTGGTGGCCATTCTTTTAATTGCTGAGTTTTGCAATGGCTGCCTTGTCTTGTTACTGAAGAGAAGCATGGAGATCTTGGCATACATGACTGAGCGTTTGGGACCTTTTACATTGATAAAGAAGAAATTTTGAATTGTAGGCTAATTGCAGTAGTTAATCAGTTCAATTAAAATTTCACCAGTGAAACAAGCATTGTTGTTTAGCGACAAATGTCAGTGCAGCGTGTGGGCCGTTCATAAATCACAACCATGGTTAACAGTTGCAGGCAGACTTTCCTTTTCCAGGTACAGCTTTGATAACATTTGATTGACCTTGAGAGTCTTCTTTTGGCCACTGTCAGAGGCAAGTCCTAAGACCTGGTGGTTTGACTGGGGCACAACCTTTTTTGCATGTTTTTCTCTGGTGATTTCAGACCTGCCCAGAGATCTTGTGGAACTTTGGAGATATTTAGGACTCAGGTGGACACGGCATTGACCAACCTGATCTAATTAGACCTCCCTTGAGCTGGGATTGGACTACGTGACTTTTGCAGGTCCCTTCCCTCCTTAGTTATTCTACACTTCTATGATAACTCTGTTTTGGGGTGAATGGTTTCAGTGACACCCATGTTTTAAAGAATTCGCATCTTACTGCAAACTAGATTTGTTAATAATTGTTATGACAACTAGAGCATATACACATTGGCGGGAGAATTAAGGTCACAGGTCTTTATCCACTCAGAACTAGGCCAGGGAAGGAGGAAGGCAGGACATTGCCAGTTTTCTCAAGTGATACTTGGTTGCAAAACAGTAGGGAATGTCCAGATCAAGATGATCTGGTGTCAACAGGTATGGAAGTCTCAGTTTTCAGATGACTCCTCTCTCTGCAGTCCCTCTCCCCTCAATCCTCCTGACCCAAGTGGGTTGTGTGCATGTTGCAAGATGAAGCATGAGTCTAGTCCCATCATCTCTTCCCAGGGTTGAAGTGCTTGGCTGCTTGGAAGAGGAGTTGTTTGGCTATTAAGGGAGCATGTTCTGTTGAAGAAATGGTTCTCTGGCTTGTGCAATGGAAAGATGGGTGGGATTGTCTTGTAGACTTGGCCTGTAGACTGCTGGTTGGATTATGCTTAACCTAGGATTCTCCTGGCATTATAACACAGTGTCATGGTTTAACCCAGCCAGCAACTAAGCACCACGCAGCCGCTTGCTCACTTCCCCCTCACCCAGTGGGATGGGGGAGAGAATTGAGGAAAAAAAAAGTAAAACTTGTGGGTTGAGATAAGAACAGTTTAACAGAACAGAAAGGAAGAAAATAATAATGATAATGATAATAATAAAATGACAATAATAAAAGGATTGGAATACACAAAACGAGTGATGCACAATGCAATTGCTCATCACCCACCGACAGGTGCCCAGTTAGTTCCCAACTCCCCCCAGCCCCACTCCCCCCAGTTTATATACTGGGCATGATACCATATGGTATGGAATATCCCTTTGGCCAGTTTGGGTCAGCTGCCCTGGCTGTGTCCCCTGCCAACCTCTTGTGCCTCTCCAGCCTTCTTGCTGGCTGGGCATGAGAAGCTGAAAAATCCTTGACTTAGTATAAACACTACTTAGCAACAACTGAAAACATCAGTGTGTTATCAACATTCTTCTCATACTAAATCCAAAACATAACAGTGTACCAGCTACTAGGAAGAAAATTAACTCTATCCCAGCTGAAACCAGGACACACACACACACACATATATATATATAAATAAAAACCACACACACACATATATATAGATATATAAAAACCATGGTTGAATACTAACCTGAGATGGTATGTACTGAATAGGTACATATTAGGTGTGCTGTCCTGAAATTGAACAGCCAACCTAATTTCTTTTTTTTTTTTTTTTTTTTCCCCCTTTTAGAGACTAAAAATTAGCCAAATCACTTCTGATGGATGTCTTTAGAGCCCAAGAGCTACATAGGCAGTGTTTTGTGGCCAGTTTGAATCGAAGTGCCTGTATACTGCTATTATTTCTAAAGTGTATGTGGCAAATGTGGAATTCTTTTCTCTGAGTGAGTGAAATAAAACATGAAGTGAACTTGAGACTACAGATAGTGTTTATTTAGCAATGAATTGTACAAATTTGATCCTATGAGCCTGTTGTTTGTTTGATCACATGTAGATTATGCTGCCAAGAGTGGTTTTGTGGGCATAGTTAGGTCAATCTCCCATCATCTGTATAAAATGAACTGCATGGCTCTGTATTACAGCTCGATAATTATCTTCCTGGCTTTTGGAGAATGAGTCTGATTTATTTTTTTATAGTATATTGCTCAAGTAACTGAAGTGAGAAACATGTGTCAGGCTTAACCGTTATCAGGTCCTTCACAGCACAGAGTGATAGACTTTGGAGTCTTGACTTGGCTTCACATCAAAGTGTAATTTTAACTTTTTGTGACCTGAAACCCTGCCAGGTTTGTCTCCTTAGACCCCCTTCTAAGTCACCTCTGCTTTAACAGATCAATTTTTGCTCGGTGTGCTGGCAGGGCAGTACGTGACCCACTACAGATAGTGGTTTGGGAGCCCAAAGCCTGGTATGGGAGCCAGTTGGTCCGTTTCTTGTTACTACTTTCAGTGGGAATCCTTGGCACCCTGTCAGTCCTAATTCGAAGAACAATCTTGCTGCTGGGTTCTGTCTCAAACTCCTTTCCCCCCCCCGAGAACAAACACTGGCCATATCCAGTTCCAAGTCAGGGCATTTGTGCTTTATGCCAAATTTATTTTGGCTTCAGCCCAGCTCGGTGTTGGTGGGGGTAGTGCTGAGCTTTCTCTGAAGGTTGGAAGTGTGGTTGGAGCAACCTGAGCATTTCCTTAAACTACCCCTCTCTGTGTTGCGAACAGAGACTGCTTTTAAAAGGAGAGTGCCCTGTCCCTGTTCGACTCAAGGTTTCTGTGGGCTGTGCTTTGAAATTCAATAAGCAGGTCTGAAATTATTGTGGGATTTTTATTGAAGTGCCAACTTTTGTGGCCCTGACATATCTTGATGATTTTATTATTATTTTTTAAATTTTTAAAAGACATTTAGAACACTTACTAATAAACGTTCTGCTTTAAACTAGTGGCTTTTATTGAAATGTCTGCTTGCTATTTTCCCCGCATACAACTTTTTTCACGTGTGCTCAGCTTTTTGGTATCTGAGGATGAAATTACATGTTACAGCTGAACTGATCTAACTCACTGTCATCAAAGAAGAGAAACCCGACCCTTCCCCCACACCCCCCACCTACAGCTGCACAGTCCCTCTTCTTCCCTTGTGCAAGCCCCTGGCTCTGGCACTTGTCACCTCCTTTGCCAGGCCAGGGCAGCTTTCAGGCCTGGCAGGAACCTGCCTGCTTTTCTGCTGTGTTGGGACTGTGGCAGGCTGGTTCCTTCAGAATTCATGGATCAATGCTCTTACCTTTGCATCCTGAATGTAACATCTGAAACGTCCTTTTTTTTTTTTTTATTGTTATCATTTAGCCCTCAATCCAGTAAGTTTTTCTGAGCCCAGCTGAAAACGCCTTTGTGGTTTGCTACAGGTTTCACCTAACCTCCATAAAATGGAGAAGATATGTGTTCCAGTCTTTCATATGGATGAGATGTGCACACTGGAGATGATTCTTCCCTGCACGTGGTGTTCTGCACTGGTTCAAGTCCTTCATGCTGTTGAGAGATAACGTTTCATTTGTTCTAGCTCTTTGAGCGTAACCCAGCAGGAACATAAAGCCAGGCAGAGAGGGAAGGAGGGATGATTCTCTATGGTAGCAGCAAGGTCTTAATTCAGCCTAAAATGTTGTGAAACCATAACCTTAGGCATACCCTGCTTCAGTTTCTGAAACAGCATAGATAGGATCTGACCAATTGCTTTTAGAGACTCTAAACACCCTCTGGTTAATAACTGACTTGCCCTGCTATGTGGCATTGCACATGTTAAAGGGAGTGCCAGCTTTCAGTCACCATTGTTTTGTTTTATGAAACTTCAATTATTTTTTCACCTTACTTTTCAAATGAAAAGATACTGCTTGACTTATTCACTATCTACCTGCTTCAAACTCCTTATTAAAAGAACAAGCTTTCAAATTCAAGAATGTTTTATAGACTTGAATTAGAGTGCAGCCAGATAAACCAGCAGAATTTGGTGTACAGAAACCTGCTCCATATTGGGATTTGGCCTCTGGGACTGTAATGCCTTAAGCCAGGTCAGCAAAACCAGAAACAGTTTGTCCAATTGTCCTGTGTCTTTGTTCAGCAAAGGGTCCTTGTGAGTGATCTGTTTCTGTAGACATGTAGATAAAATAAAAATGAGCACTGGGAATTATGACTTCCCCATGCTCCCCTCCTCTGAAAGCCATCCGTCCTTCTCCATAAGCCACCAACATGATGAACGGGCTTTCCATTTTGTTAGGAAATCCCTTCCTTTTCCTTTGCATTCTCCTGTTGCTGATAGGTTTCTGTTGACATTTATAGATAGGACTTTTTCTTCTTAGCTTATCTTGCATGTTATCAGAGGAGGTGCAAGCAGAGGAGCAAGGCTACTGAGGAATCTGTCTTCCTGTTCCTTCCTTTGAGAGGAAGAAGATACTGGTTTCTCCCCTACGGATGCTCACAAGGGTTTTTCAGGCAAGTGTGCTCCCTTCCAAGAGGGACCGGAGAAGGGAGGCTGGATATATGTTGTATTGTAGGAACCAGTGAGAAACTAAAGGAACTGGGCTTGTTCAGCCTGGAGAAGAGGCAGAGAAGGGATCTAGTTAGCAGCCTTTCGCTATCTAAAGGAGCTTGCAGAGAACATGGACCCAGACTCTTCTCAGAGGTGCACAGTACAAGGAAGAGAGGCAATGGGCACTAGTCGCAACAAATAAAATTCTCATGGGAAATTAAGTGTTACTCCTCATCAGAGCTGGGGATGGGTTACTGCAGAGGCTCTATCCTCGGAGATTTTCAAACCTCAATTGGATGATGCTGTAGGCAGCCTGATCTAACTCTTAAGTTAACCCTGCTATGAGTGGGAAGTTTGCCTAGAGACCTCCAGATGTTTCTTCTAGCCAGTTTTGGTTTGTTTTTGTTTTTTGTTTCTGTGATTGCCAGGGGATCTTTCTACTTCAAATGTGTTTAAAGAACTTCATTTCCATGTATCAGAGTGTGCTTTGGGTTGTTACTTTCTGTGACTCCAATGACACATGAAGGACCTGTGCTAAAGGACTTAGTCCAAGTGGTAAATACAATAATTATAGAAGATGAGACCTCACCAAATCATCTGATCTGAAGCTAATTCAATTATGCATCAGTCCTGCCTGACAGGTGTGTGTCTAAACCAGTCTTTCATTATCTTTCTGGCAACTTCTTCCAACAGCATCCTTATGTTGGAAACATTTCCTGATGACTAAGCTGAATATCCTGTGTAGTCCAAGTCCATTACTCTTGGATCATGTGGAGGTGGAAAATAGTTAATTTCTTTCCTCTTTGTAGCTGTATACATGAAGACCTCTATCACTGCTTTGTGGTCTTCTCTCTAAACCAAACATCCCTGGCTCTTCACCCTGTTCTTATGTTTTCTTGATTTGTGGATGCACTGGATGCATCACAAGCACCAGTGTCTTGCTCCCTATAGTAAAAGAAAACATTAAAATTCAGAGCAAGTCCAGGAAGTGGCTCTTATCCAATGCTGCAAACAAGGGCAAAGGAAAATCCTTGCCAAGCTTTCACAATTTCTAAGGCTTAAGCAGAAAGACAAGGGGAGGGGAAAGGAAGAAGCTAGATGGTTAACTGGGAAAAGAAGGGCCTTTCCCCTTGGCTTCTAGAGCAACCAGCAAAAGCCCTGAAGTATGGGATTAAATATACGAAAAGTATGTAGCAAACAAATAGTGATTCAGTCTGCTTTCAAATCCTCCTGGCTAAATCAGCATTTTGGACACCCAGCTTGATTTTCTATCTTTAGAAGTAATTTCTGTTAAGTTTGTTTAACTATTTATGCAGCTGATCAAGCTCTGTCTTAAAATACCTTATGGTATATGTCCTGCTGCAAAGCTCTTCCAGAACTGTCCTTAAAAATAGTTGACCAAAATGGCACATGGGATTTCCATACATTGTCTTAGTAAAGTCTTATATAATAGTACTCACACTTGCTTGTCTCTTTAGTAAATATACCTCAGAAGTAACTTTTCTTCTACTCTATTTGCTGTGTTGAGGAAATAGAGCAAATCAAAGTTTTGCTTTTAGTTTAGATGTAATTTTAATTATGTAGTCTATCCTTATTGCAACTTGTGGACATTTTAGAAAGGTAGATGGGTAGAAAAAAGGACGAGAAAGCAGTGGCAGTCCAGGCTGCTGACAGTGTAGACTCCATGTGTCAAGGCTGAGTGAGCAGACATCAGGCTATGGGCAGGCTACCTGTTGTGCTCAGTGCACGTCAGGTTGAAGTAAAGCTACTCATGGTCAATGTGTGTGGAGTGTGTAGGGAACCTTGGAGCACCATGGAGAAACCTGAATTCTGTTCCTTCCCTCTGTTATTATCCATAAGGAAGGCTTAATGCTGTAAAGAAGCATGGAGACATTCAATTTGCCTCCCCCTTGACCCCTGTTTTGTTCTTAGTACTGCTATGGCTCTTCATGGAGAACTTGAGACCATTGAGGTTTCTAGTTAGACCACTCAAATTATTCAAGAATGGCTGAAGGAAGCCTTGTGATTTCTTAGAAGGGGTCTGAGTACTTGCTTTTACATGATCATTGCTTATAGTCCTCTTTTTCTTGCCTGTTTTCCTTGTATTTTGTACTTGTACTTTGCTGGGTCCTCTTCGGGACTGAACACTATGGAAACCTTTGAGTACTGTTTGATAAGAGTTTTGGGATAAAAGTGGTTACTTAAGTAATTTAATCAAAGTGGTACCAAAATGTGTGCTTGGTTCAACATTTAATACTTTCTGTGGAAATTTGGATCTGTTAATGCTAATTCTGCTAGATTGGTAGTGGCAATACCATCTATACCGTGTCCTGCTGGAGTTACTCAATGAAGAATTAGTATATAACCCAACTCTGCTTGCCACTCCACATTTAAACCTTTCCCCTTGCTAGCCAGGAGGAGATTTAACTTGTCAGGAATTTTATTTTATTTTATTTGTGCAGTGAGTATAACCCAGATTGAATAGGACCTAAATCTTCATTTTGGTGTGTGATCTGCGTATAGATAACTGTAGTACCCGTAAGGACGTAAAGACATCACTTATTTAGTACCTGGATAAATTATAGAGTAAGGTGATTAATTTTTGTATGTCAGGTTAAGGAAAATACAGGGTTGATACTGATTTTTTTTTTTAATAAATAAATGTGCATTCCCCAAAACCATTTATGGAAACACCTCCAGGACTTAGTTACACATGCAGTCCTTCAGCTGGCTGTGCCAGTTCCTATCCACGAACTTGCTTACAATTCTGGTACCCTCTCATTTATCCTAGCAAACCAGTTTGTGGGGCTGCATGTGAACTGTGTCATGTAATTGGGTTAATAATAATGGGCGGGGGGCACTGGTTGATTTTGGGGTTGTTATTAACTTGGATCTGTTTTGTTGCCCAGTTGATCAGACAGGTAGTGCAGGTTGAAAAAACTCCTCTGTGAAACTTTATTCTACAGAAACATGTGGGTAACAGTGGGCTGAGATTATTTTTGATACAAACAAATATTACTCTCACCTAAGATATGTGCTGAAAACCTTAATTAAAGACTGAGCATTCCTTCCAATTAACAGTTATCCAGCTGATCATGGAGAATTTTTTATGAAGGAGCATCTTGCTAGGGCATACTGGGCTGAAGCTAGCTTGGCTGGCTGTATCTCTCTAATTTTTTATCTGTCTCTGCCTTTTTTCAAGTTGTTTGAAGGTGATGGCTGGAATACCTTTTATTTTGGTGATTAGTCAGATGATATTTGAACTCCATTGGATTTTTTTTTTTGCACTGAGCTTTGTTTCATTCAGTCACATAGTGAAGCATTGAAAACAAATGTCAATGAAAGCATATGCTTGTTTTGCTGTTACCCATCTGATACCTTATAGTCCAAATGATCAAGGGACTGAAGGTTTGTGAAGCTACTGAGCTCAGAAGGGCTATTAGCTATTATTAGAAGTGTTGTGTGCTAGTAGTAGCAATGCCCAGGCTAAGCAATGGTGTCATAAGGGAAAACTCAAACGTGGGTGATGGAGGAGAATCTTATCTTGGGAAAATTCTGGGCCAAATGCCTTCTAGCTGTGTCTGGTTTGTTGCTGGTGATACCTTAAAGAGGCTGTGATGTGTGTGCCATGGTTATTAACGCCCTAGAGTACGATGGGATAAGAGCATCTACAGAAACCCTCTTGGTGGTAGTGGTGGAAGTTACCTGAAATCAAAGGACAGTGACTTCTTGCAAAGAAAATGTATTATAGAGGAGTCCAGTGGTAGTCTGAAGTAGAGGCCACCAGAAGGTCATTCACAATAAATTGAGGGGGATGCTGTTAATCACTCCAAAATACAAAGGGATGTGAAAGATTGAAGCAGAGAGAGCCTCTGACCTGCAGTGGCTGTAGGAGGAGGGCTGCGATCCTACCACTACTGTGTCTTCCTCCCCAGGCTGAGCAAACCCTAGATGTATTTTGAGTAAGACACGCTGGAGCATCTAGGAAAGTGTCCTGTTGCTTAAATGCAGGTTACTTGGGAGCAGTTAGCAATGCCAAAACTCTGAGGTTCAGTAGGAGCTGAGGGGATAAAGCAGCCTGAGAACTGCTCCAAAACCTTCACGTGGGTAGCCTTGTTGTTGCCAACTTAACTAGGTTTTGTCCTGAAAGTGTAATTTGTATCTGTCTTCAACACCCTAAGAGGTTGTCGGTATGTTTAGAAATTGCAGGTTTTAGTGCTGCATAATGGAAGAAATGAGAGCAGAGTGGGTCAGTGTGTTGGTTCAGCTCTGGAGTTAGTGATCCATTTGTGCAGAATGGATTTTTAGAGGAATTCCTCACCACTTGAGAGCTCCTCTGGATGGGTGAAGATTATTGTGGAGCTTAGAACAGTGGTGGGTAATAAACATACACTGCTAAGACAAAGATACAATAGATTTAAGATTTCTGGCCTTTGTAAGTCACAGCCTTTTGGATTTGTGTACGAGTGTCTTATTTTTGGAAGTGGGGTGTATCTTTTTTAAGTGAATCTCCTGGTTGTCACCACTTGGTGTACTTTTATTTACATCTTCAGTTGTGCTACCCTTGTTTCTTCTAAACTAAACTGAAAGATGCGCTCCAGGATCACAGTTAGTGCACTCTGGCCACTAATAACTATTCAGTCCACAGGACAAGGCTAAGTAATACAAGGTACCCATCCCCATTTAAAAAAAAAAAAAAAAAAAACTCATATTGGAGAAATTGCCCTGAGACTGGTTGAAACTGGTTGTTTCATTCTTGAATCTGCTCTTGCTGTGCTGCACCATGTGCTATTTTCAAAGTAGCTTTTGATTTTTTTTTTTTTTTTTAATTAAAGTCCAAATGAAGGTCATACTAAAGAAATGGATAAGAAATTTGGGCTTCTTATAATAAAACAAAAGGATTTCCTTTGAACTGAAGCTTTCACATATTTTTAGTGTAAGAATTTATCCCATATGCAACCAATTTCCTGTGTTCAGTGTATGTAAAATTTCATCATAGGAAACTAATCTGAGAAATGCTCATTTTCTGTATATTCTGGGCATACCTGGTTTATTTATATTGCTTCTTTTTTCATCTTCACTCTCAATTCTATGTGTGTATGGTACCTGACCAAATTTTAAATGCACCATGGGTGCCTTGCTGCATCTCTGTTGAAGGATCATGATCTCCGAGTTCCTCTGGCATTATTTAACTCACCTTCATCTTGTTTTCTCTTCCTGCTTCCACTCTCTGCAGATCAGTAACACCCTTTAACAAGGTTGTTCTTTCTCAAAATTGTATGATCTTTATTAAAAAAAAAGAAAAAAAAAGTTCTACATATCTTTGTGAATCTTGTGTTTTGTGATTGACCTATCCGCTACCAATCAAGGTCTGCCAAGCTCCAGTTAATTGCTCAGTCATCTTCTCATCCAGCGTAAGCTTTCTCACTTTCCAGTCAGTTTTCTAAGATCCTAGTTTGCATGCTAAGGTCACCTGAACTTGTATGAAAATTCCAGCTTGAATATTGAAACGGATTTGATGCGTTTGCTATGAATTCATTCATATCCCATCTTCAGCTCCTAGAAGAACTGGAAGTTCATTCTTCCACATTCTTCAATTTTTCACATATCAATAGTGGGCTTTCTGACAAAGTTTGGATTTGCAAGATCTAATTTTGGAGACATCCAAAGTTAAAACTTGCTGGTATACGATTAAAAGAATTAACTGGGTGTACTGTGTGTGGGTGCATTGTGGTACGGGAGGGGAAGATTGTGGACTGGATTTGTGTACAAGGATGACTGTGATGGTTTTGTTATACATGTTGAGCTATGTGAATGGATATTTTAGATCAGATTGTGTTGTTAGGGCATTTGAATAACCTGAATTCAGATCAGCCATTCTTTTAAAATGTGTATATTCTCTTGAAATCAGTAGTTTGCAAGATTTTTGGTTTTGAGGAGCATAGTAGCGTTTATCTTCCATGCCACTCCTTTGTCTGGGCGTGGTGTCTTGCATGCGGCTGGCCTTGTCTAGGGAAAAAGCTTTTATGGACCCTGGCAAAAGTGGTCAGCTCATGTCTTGTTTACCCATAATCAGCACTAGAAAAAGAGCATGATGTCCACAACACCTGCAGAAGGGAAGTTGTAGGGGGATGGAGGAGTCCAGCTTAGGAAGCTTGAGCTGTCCTGTTGGGTAGATCCTTAACCAACTTTCACTACAAACACACTCAGCAGGAATTGCAAGAAATGCACAAATTTGTATGTTAGTTTATGTACCATTCCCTCCTTCTTCCCAACAGGTCTTGTTTTTTGGAGTCGTCGTGCTGAAGTGTGGTGTGTAGGATCTGTAGTTTATAGTGGATGGACTTGCACAGCTTTTATAAGCTGTCAATAATCAGCAAAATGAGAAATGCTGAACTGGCAGTTGTATTTGTACCTAGAAGCACGTGCAATTTCTTTCTTTACTGTCACAGCAGCCAAAGCCTCCGTCCCTGTGCACTTCTGTGCTCTGCTCATTAGGTGTGCCTCCCCTAATTAGGTTATCTTGCACATAGCTGGATACAACTTGTTTAGGTGCGGCATGTTTTAAAACATGAGCCTTCTGCTAAGAGCTGATACTGGGCAAGTTGGCATGGCATGGAGGAGTTAGATATCTTAAGTACACTGCATGACACACGCTGAAGAGTGACAACAGAGTGGTGATGATGAAGTCCTCAAATGAGGTCAGACCTGACACTCCTCAAATATGGCCAGACCTGACACTCTCTATCAGGTGTGTTCAGAGCTGAAGAGTAACAAAACCAGCTCCCAAACCACAGAATTGGGGTGAATAACCTTCTGAATTTAGGTTAAATTTAATCTCATGTTTTATTTATGGCTATTTATGTGAACATTAGGATTGTATAAAGTAAAAGTTACTGCCTTTTTCACCTTCAGACCCACTTCAGTTCACGTGTTTGCTTGTATTGATTGCATTGATTGCCCTGTCTGCAGCCAGAAAAACTGCTGTCAGCCATTTGGTCAGGTTTTTAGGGAGGCATTGTTTTTATTTTCTTTCATTCTTTCTTTTTCTTTTTCTTTTGGTCTTTTCAATTAGACTAGCTTTTGGGCACACAGACTTGAGGTTTGAATGGAGGAGGCAGATTGAAAGCTGAGCTTTCAGTAACTATGCTTCACCCTGGAATATTTGGGAAAGTGCTTAGCCACATCATTCAAGCTGAACAAAACCATGAATCAGTATTTCAAGGCAGTAACCCTGACCTTGGAAGATTAATCAAAGAAAGTGTTTCCATTTGGCTATTAAGTGCTCAGGCATCAGTGTGGGTGAGTAAGTGATTCTTACTCAGAGGGTATGGCTGTCCTGTGCTTTTCCATGCCCTGATTTCTGTGCCATAACTCTTCTGGAGATGGATTGGCTCCTTGTAGAGGTCCTGCACTCTTTTCTCATGCAACATGTTCCCAGAAATGTATGATACAGGTATGCTGGAGCCTGCCTTTGCGTGGAGCTTTCTGGCATCCAACAGGTTGTGTTGGTTTTGTGCCATATGAAAACAGAGCTTCCAAAGCAGAGTGGAGATGGCATTGCATAGTGGGGTTTGTGATTTGGCCTTCACCAATACCACAGGTTGCATCTCCAGCTGTACACAGATTATGGACAATCCAGGTAATCTTAGTGACACTTAAGAGTTGACTAGCAATTTAGAGACAGCACTCTAGCTGTCAACAAGAGTTGTAATCAGGACTCCTTGTTTTTCAGGTTAAAAAAAAATTTCTTTAGAGTGGCTGTACCTATTATTTGAGCCTTTCAGATAACAGGTAACATCAACACAAAGCTAAATTTCCCTACAACTCAAACTGATAGATAGCAGCTATTTTTACTGATGGATAAATATGATCCTCTTCAGAAAACCCTGTTGCTTTACCTTAATTGATGTGGAAAGTCTTTAAGGAGCCTCAGCTTAGAATCTAGAAGGCCTTTTTGCAACCCCTTAACTTCATGAGATGCGCTTCTTCTGGAAGACTTCTCTCTCCATAAGGTCTTGTGTTT
This sequence comes from Aquila chrysaetos chrysaetos, assembly GCF_900496995.4. Taxonomy (NCBI): domain Eukaryota; kingdom Metazoa; phylum Chordata; class Aves; order Accipitriformes; family Accipitridae; genus Aquila; species Aquila chrysaetos. Next base: position 23,137,862 of record NC_044012.1, read on the forward strand.
GTATAAATATTTTTTGTTCATAATTTTCTTACCTCATTAAATACCATTTTAGGGATTGTTTTTAATAGTTGCTAGATGCTAGCCCCTTGCATTCTGTAGTGAGCTCTAACATTGCTTTCGGCTGAGTCATTTAACTGCCCTGCCTCAGTGTGTCTGTAAAATGATTCTTGCCTGCTACCTTGAAAGATTTTTCTCAAGGTGTCTTAATATTTTATAAAGATGTTCTTGTCCATCAGCCAAAAGTTGAAAAGTTGGCCTGTAAATGAACATGTGAATTATTTAGTATGTTGAGATTGGAAGCCTGTCTATGTGATAAGCTTTTGTATCCAACTTGTTCTTTGCCCCTGCCACTTAATAGATAAATGGCAAAACTCCTCATCGGACTTTTTTTTCACCCCAGTCCTACATTGTTTTGCACCTCTGCTCTTCTCCCAACCCCCTCCAGTGTAGTGGGTCAGGGAATATAATACGTATAATAGTACAGTGGTGACCTGATCATGCCAGAGAGCTTTTTGAGCCGTGCCTTTGTAGATAGAACCAACCTGTTTTGCAGTTGTGCTTTAACCATGTTGTGCTCTTTACAGGGCTATAAATGGCTTGTAGCACATCTTGACCTCTCTGGTATAGGGAAGACCAGATCATGTTCTGACTCTGGCAGAAGATGACCCATCAAGCTTGTAAGTTAGGAGGGCTTGCCATCTTTATTCATTCAAGGAAGTAGAATTTTTATCTTGACTGCTGTATTCTGTGGTGAGGTGCATGCTAAGTAATAGTGAAATGGATTCATTAAAAATCTCTGGGGCAGGTGGAACAGACCATTCCTGTTGACAAGGTATTGCCTGTGTTGCAGCCATCCAGAGCCTTCTGGTTTTTTTTCTCTTTATGAGTCAATGGGTAGTGTCACTTTTATATAATTAAGTGCAGGCTGTGGTTTGATGTTGTTTTGAAGGCTGGTTAACGTGCAGTAGCTGTCAAGTGGTAGGAGTTGCTGATCTGGTCTAAAAATTGCTGTGCCAGATCAATATTGTTAAAAGGAAATTTTACAGTGTTACTTTCTGCTTATAGTCTCTGTGGTGGATCAGGCAATGCTTGTTAGCACCCACGTTCTGCTGGATCTCCCAAACTCTCGCAGGCCTTTTTAGCTGTCTTCCTTGGAGTCTTTGATCTTTGGGTCACTGTGTCCTTTTGTTCCTGCTCTCTGTTAATATGAGAGATGCCTGTGATTCCTTTTTTTTCTTTTTTTCCCTCTCCTTTGGATGCTTGCCACATTTAAGTCCTTCTGCCATGAGATTTGATCTGAGCTTTGTCTCTTTTACAGTTGCAAGTACTTTATTCAAAAACATGGAATAGCCTCTGAGCCAAACGTACAGCCAGGCCTGCCAAGAGTCCTGCACTCTTTGATTAGCATCATCTGGTGTTGCTCTGTAGGGGGCCAAACCGGCCTTGGATGAATCCGCTTGATCTGCTGGGAACTGGGGTGAGAGGGAGGCCACTGTAAGCAGTCCCTCATTGGGATGCATGCAGTGATGTGGTGCACTGCACCATTACCTTGTACGTGACTCAGTGTGATACTACTAAGACTATGGGACCTGAGTACATCCAAGCCTTACTTTAGGAAGTTTGTCCTCCATGGGGTGAAATGGTTTTATTTTCTGTATACACATTGGTCCTGTAGTGCAGTGTTTGGGCTTCTATTGCATTCAAAGTCATTTTGCCACCTTGCAGAAGAAGTAGAAGCTCTTATGAGAAAGAAAAAGTTGGGGTATTACTAGGTAGGCTTCTTCATTTCCTGGTGTCCCTAGGTAAGTGGGTTTTAGGGACCTTTTTTTTTTTTTTTTTTTTTTGTCCCCTTGACATGTTCTAGGCAGATGTCCAGGCCCTTGAAGTTCTGCCAAGAAGATGCTGTAATATGCTAAGCACACTGCTCCCCGGTCCTATTCCTGTCCTGCAGCTGGTGTTGTGAGTGTACCTAGATAGTTGTTCCATGCGTGGACTGTACCTCCCCTATTTCCACCACCCAAAATCTATAGCATAAGTTGCTGTGGCCACTGAGCAGCAGCTATTTTTGTAGGCTGGTTATAGAAATAGAAGGATGTGTTGCAACAGTAATAGTTGATTTGATTCTGGAGCATGGTTGAATGAAGAACAAGGTTACCTCCTTGCTCTCGCCCAAGCGTCTGATGTTTGTGCAACTTCATATGGTTTGGCATAAATGCTATAAAACTGAACTACAGCTGAGATGCTGCAGCTTGGGGCAGATGCTTCTTGGGGCAACAGTCTTTTCTTGACCAGGCATTTAGCTTCTAAGGCTGTAGGAGCACAGGTGCTTGCTCAGCCTTCCCTTTGCTAGGGGCAAAGGCATGCTTTCACTGCTCTGGGCTAACGTACACCAAAGGCACATCCACTGGGAGAGCTAAGTCCACTGGAAGATGGTAGAGCAGTTGAAAGAAGGTGGTTCTGCTTCTGCTGTGATAGCAGCTTCTTTCCCATATTTATTTTTGTCCTGTCCCCTCAGACACCAGTTCCTGCCTGGGACTGCTCTGCCCAGGACATTGTAGAAGCAACTCTGAACAACAACATCCTACTTCTCCCTGCACCATATTCATCTGTTCAGCCTCTGTCTAATGTACCTTCCCCTCCACTGACATCATGCTCTGCTGCTGCCAAAGACCCATAGCTGGCTGGGCAACAGCAGCCTGCACGGTGCAGTACTTGGGAAATGGTCCTGCCTCCAGCCAGAATGTGGTCTGGTCCAGCATCGACTCTGGGCTCTGTAGCTGGCTCCACCCTCAACATCCCAGCCCCCAAGCACTATACAAGCAAAGTTTGTACATCTGTTTCTGCTGGACTTTGGATTCAATAAATCTTATTAAAATTATTTTGTTTGGTTTATTTCAATGTGTTGACACAAGTTCTTGTCCGTCTGCAGCTAGAGTTGGCACACTACTTGCCCTGGCATGGGTGGCTGTGGGAAGCTAGGATTGCTGGCCAGAGGAGTGGGAAGAGGAAAGCCACAGGCAAAATACTGGACAAGAACAGGGAGGGGAGAAAAATGAGAAGTGTTTCAAAGTACAAAAGAGAGAAAGTAGGTACAGATAAAATTTGGAAAGATGCAGACACTGCAGAGACTGTTGAGCAGTCACTGGGATCTGTCCTGAAGTATAAGCCTCCAAGCTCTTACATTACACAGGATACAACAGCCACAAACCCTATTTACAAATCTTCAGATTCTTTCTGAGGAAATTCCATCTCTTCTTCATTTGGCCAAATGCATACTTCACCAATACCTGGTTGCAGGTCAGGTTATCACTGAATTTGTTGTGAGCAAGGCCCTGCCCTTTGCAGCAGCTTTTTCACCAGGTACTGATTACCTTGAATATATGGACTGAGCTGCAGTGGAACATATTTCTCCCCTCGAATGTGCATGGGCAGGGAATGGTCCATGTGTCAGTCATAAAGCCCATCTGTCTGCCATCATTTTAAGCCCAGCAAGTGGCAGAGTAGGAAGAGTCCGAGGTGACAGGCTGTAACTTACTGAATCAACCATCTTTTCCATGATCACTGGGCCTTGCATGTCTGTCCTCTGGCATGCTATCAAAGGAGAACTCAGTACAGATCCCTGTGAATGTTGCCTTCCCCATAATCCTGTGTCTACTGGCAGGTCTGGCATGTTTGAACCTTGATGCGTAGGGGGATGTCATCAGTTTGCTTTCTTCTGCGTACTCTGTGGAAGGAGCAGCAGGCCAGCAAAGACCTCTTGCTCTTGGTAATTTCCATCAGGGCATCCTGCGCTGCATTGCCTCTGTTGTATATGGCCTGATGTTACATGCTTTCAAAGTTGAGCAGCATATCCAGGTCCTAGTGTTCCCACATGTGTGATGCCAGTTTTACCCAGTGCCTACCAGAAGAGGTTCTGTGCACATTGCTGACACTCTTAAAATGGAAAGCTAAAATGATGTGTTATTTCCACAGTGGTAAGAGGTAAATGATGTCCCAGCCCCATAGTACCACTTCCCAGTTGCTGCTTTGTGAGGCAGAGCCTGATCTCAGAAACAGAATGTAGGCCCATCACAGGATCTGCCTAAAAAGTCAAGAGTAAAGCAGGGCTGACATTGAATGGGCAAGGTGGGATTGAACAGGCATGGATGTAGGATAATTAGGGGTACTAGTAGCACACTTCATCTATCTCCAATGCTCTCTTCAGAGCAAACATTTATGATTTGATCCTGTAACTGTGTCCTGAAGTAACTCAAGTATTTTCTGCCACGTGGTCTGGCATTGCATAATTAGGCCTGTTTATCAAGCATTGGCAATGGAACTTGCTGTTCATTTTTTTTCACTGTGTGTTGGGATCAGGACAGTCTGCCGAGAAGATCAACGTATCTGCTTTTTCTTGTTAGCAGGCCAAACAGAACTTCAGTTTGGTGCTGAACGTATAAAAAATGTCCTCCCAAGCCCTAGTCATGGTTTCTGGTTTTCTTTCTTCCCATTCTCTTATTGATTGCACAGTCTGAGCTATTCTGCATCTGTCTGGCTGTTAATAAATACTATACATATATTTTGGGTTTGGTGGTTGAAGTGTTCAATTTAAAGGTACGTCATTTTAACCTCTTTTTGTTGACTAGCTGCTGAGGTCTTACCTGCAGAGTGGTTCTGCCTGTATATTTGCATGTTCAAAGTGCACTTGTCTTCAAAATGAGCTGTAGTGAAAACAGGAGCCTTAGGCAGGGTTTTTAGGTTCTGCTTTGACCACTGCCATGGGACAGGTGGCCAAATCCTTTCTGTTCTCTGCCTGTCTCCCCTCTTTAAAATGACTTTGTGCTTTTGAAGAGAGGATGGGGAAGGAAAAAGAAGGAATGAGAGAACTGTGCTAACTGGACCCCCCAGCCACTCTAGCTGACTGGATTTCAGTCAGTAAGAGTATGGTCCTTCAGAGGTCCATGATCTACTTTTTCTGAGGAAAAGAAAAGCACATTCTCCAATCTTGTTGTCCAGATTTCTGAAGTTTTGTAAGGAATCTGCACTTGTATTTGAGAATTTTTGGACTTGGTCAACTGCACTTAGGTGTGAAGTGTCCACTGCTCTAGACATCAGCTGTCACCAGAAATGGGATGTTATTTAAACCCCACAGCCTTGTTGGAATGAGTTACTGGTCAGAAACTGTTCATGCATGGGTGCTCCCAGGGTTTTCTTAGAAGCAGCTGCCTCCGCCTCACCAGCCCAGGATGGACTGCTCTAGCTGTTGAGGATTGTGAGCCACTGAGGGTGGTAAGGTGAAAGGTGCTGGAGAGGAGCTGTGTGAGCGAGCTGAGGCTGAAGGCACTGGTGGTGAGATGGCAGATGAGGATCCACGCAGAGGGCATTGTCACAAGAGTGATGATGTGTTTTGGAGTGATTACAATAGCTTCATGGAAACATCAGTTCAGTGGTAAAAAGGATAATAAAGGGGAAAATGCTAGGATTAACTGGCAGAGGGCTAGGGAACAGTACAGAGAACAGCTACAGCCTGCTTCCCTTCTCCATGCTGCACCTTCATCTCCATTCTCAAAAGCAACACTATAAATCCAGAAAAGGTTCAGATTATGATGGTCAGAAATGCAGGGAATAGCTAAATAAGCCAGGAGTCATCAGTCTGGAAAAGGGATGAAAAGCTGCATATTTTCATGCAGCTTGCAGTTATACTGTGAAAGTCCTTGTTGCAGGATAGAGTGGATGGTATGAATGTTTACATGTGCTTAAAGGAGGATTGGACAGTTTAATGGAAAGAAAATCCTTTGAGGAGTACTAAGTGAACAGAATCTCCATCTGGCTCAGTATGTCTCTATGCTGTGGGTGGTTGGAAAGTGCTAATGCTGTTCAGTAAGAGCATGATACATGCATGTCCTATGCTTATGCTGTCTCACTTCTAAAAGAGGATCCTTATGTGGGTTGACCCCAGTATCCTGTATGGCCAGCCTTTTTAAGAACATGCAGATAAAATCTCATCTCTGCCTTCTGGGTCACAATGATGGCTTCTGGAAGTACTTGAGTACAAGTGGTCCAAAAGTTAAAATGTCCAGTGAATTTGCAGGTGTAAGTGTGGGGAAGGCATATAGGAAGTCTGATTCAGCCCTTATTAAAGCAGTGCTAGATTTTGTAAAGGAAGAAGCTATTGAGTAACTGGAGGTGTGAATAGTGCCGTGGGAGTCAAAGAAAAGGTTGTAATATCATAGACCTATTACTAGGTGGCGATAGTAAATTGTTAATGATGCAGAAAAGTCCCAAGTTTTCAGCAAGTGTTTTTGTATTTGGTGGGAAGTTGGAGAATGTATTTGCAAAATACATGTGATGAGTTACTCCCCACTCTGCTGGAAATCCAAGATAATGCCAAACACTTTCAATAGGGATACACTATTTATATCAATAGGCCCAGATAACTTTGACCTAGAAGTATTAGAAATGCTGGCTGTTATTTTTAATTCAGATTATTAGGAAATTTCAGAAGACTGGCTGAATTTGGCCAGTGCTAGAATGACATGTATGCCATTGCCCTCATGTTTATTCTGGGCAGAATTTTAGAAATACTGATACATTATTTGATTAATAAATAACTAAAGGTTAGGCATATAATTAATGCCACTCAGCTTATGTTTATGGTGAGTACAGTAAGTTCTCTCAATACAAATCTGGCTTGTTTTTTTAAGATGACCCTGGTGATTTGATAAGGCTGACAGTCTAGATTTAAAACAGTTAGTGTTGTCTCAGGACCAGATTCAGCACTACACAACATTTGAGTTGAAAATGTTAACTCTGTATATCATTAGCAAAGTGCTGGGTGAGCGAGATTTCCTTAACTGGTGATAATAGGGGTTGTCTGTGGAGAATAAGATTCAGATCAAGCTTTTTTGCAGGCACTGTTGCAATACATATGAAATTTGACACTGCCCTCAAAGCCTTTATTCAGTCACTTCTTACTGGAGTTCATCTCATCAATGCGTTCATAACCACCTTTGGTGGTACAGCAAGTACTGATACTGTGAAGCAAAATGTCTTAAAGGAGCAGGAGGAAGTTTTTTCCAGTATGATCAGTCGTGTTCTGTAGGTAACGAAACATTTTTTTTTCTTATACTACAGAACCTGTAGTGTCTGCATCAGCACAAGTATTTTGTGAAGTTGTCCTCATGGTTGGGCATGCTGTTGCATTTCTCATGGTAGCCTTACCTGGTGCATGATGTGTAAGCATCTGAATACTTAAACATAACTGATAACAAATTCTTACTAAATGCTTTGTAATGCCAGGGATTTTTGTATGCAGAAGAGCTAGAAGTTTGTATTTGGATTGTATTATTAAGTAGCTTAAGGGATAAATTGATGAGAGTTAGCATCTGAAGTTACCAACAGCTTCATTAGAGAAGTTCTGAACCAACACACATGCAACAGGTCTGGTTTGGGGGAGACTAAAATAATAGGTCAGCAACAGCAGCCTTTCACAGGCCAGCAGCAGAGAAAATAAAAGGGATAGTGGAAAGGAGCCACAGTGTTAAAAACTCAGTATTTCAATGATATTTTTACTCGATGGAGTCTTAGCAGTGGAAGTTTGACAACAGACTCTAGAGCCCCTATCACTCCCTCCTTTGTTTTTGGCAACCCGATTTGGCATCATTTTTGAGCTTGCTGAGGGTGTTGTCTGTACTGTTGTCTCTGTCTTTCATGGAGATATTAAACAGGACTGGTGCTACTGTCAACAGCTTGTTTGGAGCTGGTCCGAGGGAAGATGGAGCTGACTCTTGGGACATCTCAGTCTGTTCCTGTGGATGTGTGGGACTTAACAGAGGACATTACTCACCATTTCTAGACTAGGATTTGCTAGAAGTCCTTCACACCTTTCACTCCCAAACTTTGCCCTGAGGTCCAAAATCTTGGACCGTGGCGTGTTTCAGTCTTGCTCCATTCCCTGACTTTCCCCTTGGCATTCCTGTGGTGTGGTGCAATAAACGGAGGGCCTTGGGCATGCACCGAATGTTTCATGCTTTTCTGAGAAACCCTGAGCATGTGGGTCCATTGATGATAAGATACCTGAGTACATGTAGCTGGGCACCATTTTACAGGATTAAATTTCTAGTGCCCTCATGTTGTTGTTGTTTTTGTAGAATCGTGGCTTGCAGAAGTGCTCCAGCCCACCTTCATGGGGCTCCTCTCTGTGGTTTGCAGTCATTTTTTGCCTTATTGCAGGATGTGTGCTTTCTACTTTTTAACCCTTCTCCTCTCAAGGTCTTTGCATTTCTTCTGCAGTCCTTTTGCCAAAATCATTGCTCCACATTTAACAGATTCTGCACTACCCTTAGGTTGTATAAGGTCAGTAGATGGTCAAAGCACCTTCTTTTGCTTTGCTTCAGTGGGCACAGTCTGTCTAAGGATCCAACCATATCTGCTTAAAACACGGGGGCTGTTATTAATGTTGTGTCTATCTCAGGCTTTTTGATAGAAGTACATCTCTCTGTGAGGTGTGGTTTTGATTGTGTAATTAATAGGAATGCTCTAAAGAGCTGGAGAAAATCCTGGTTCTTCTGGAAGTCTTATAATAAGACAGAGTGTGTCATGCTTTCTTTAAACTCTTCAGTAAGAGGACTGTTCCTCATGACTCCCTACCTGCTGTAGCTGGTCTCCTAAGAGAAGAAAGGATAAGCCATCTTGAGCAGTAGTGGCAAATGAAGTTGGCCAGCATGGGTTAGCAGATTCAGGTGGCATTCACTGAATCACTGTGTGGCCACAACCATGGGAGCACTGTCCTATCCTCTGCAAGAGGGAGATGAGAGTCCTGAAAAGAGAAGACCAGTGTGTTGCCTGAAGAACATTTTAGCTGTTAAAGGATGCATTAATCTCTCTTCTTTGCGGTAGTTTGCAGTTATATCTGGCATTCCTACATGTAAGAAATTTACAAAAGAACTTACAACAGAATTGGGATAGAACAGGAAAAAAATCAGGAACTCAGAATGATGGAATTACTGTGAGATGTAGAAAAGAGCAAGTGGGCAGGGTGCAGTCCCTGAGCCCAGCTTTAACCCTAGGCACAGTGTTACTGACAGAAGAAATAAAAGATACTAATGTTAGAATTGACCACTTTGAAAATTGCCCATTGACGTTTAAGGGTTGTGTTTTAAACTGTCCACAGAATGGGAAATGTTGTTGCCCAAGGGGAGCACAGAAATCCTTATAAACTGTTAGAAGGGAAATGTAAATGTGAGAGTGCAGAAATTGCCTCAAGCCATTCAGTTATGCCTGTGAGCAGCACTTATGGACAAAGCTGCAATTGGACAAGAATTATTTTATTAAATGGTTTTGCTGGAAGATTGTGTTAGTGCGAAACACAAATGTTTTACAAAGAGGAGCTTGTTTCACCGCAGGCAAGATAAAACAGAAACAGGGTTTTAATGTTTTTTTAAAAAACAAAAAAAATATTTGTCAGAATGACTTTTGGCAATCTGTTCTTTTCATTTCTCATAAGGGACAAATGAGGTTGAAACCCAAATGATGTGTTATGATTGATAACCATTAATTTCTTTTCAGTTACTGGTGTGTGAGAATTAATATTGGAATGAATCAGGAGTGGGAATCAAAATTTTGAATTTCCTACCAGAAAATTGTGTCCTGAGAGCTGTAGTTGCCATGTTGTTCTGCAAAACTGGCTTCATTGCTGACCTGTTCTTCTGTTTTGTCTTTTGTAGGATGGGATAAACATTCTTATGGGTACCACGGTGATGACGGGCACTCCTTCTGTTCTTCAGGGACAGGACAGCCCTACGGCCCTACATTCACCACTGGAGATGTGATTGGCTGCTGTGTTAACCTTATCAACAATACGTGCTTTTACACAAAAAATGGCCACAGTTTAGGTAAGTGAAGCAAGGTGTTCTCAGGAGAGGGATGGTCCTGCCCTGCTCTCACTGCTGCAGTTTAATACTTTGCATGTGTTGTAACTAGTGTCCCACATTTGTGGGTAAGATTTAAGAAATGGGAGAGAAAAAGGGCACTAAGCAGCAGTCAGGAGATGTAAACTGGCTCCAAGACATAAATACTTCCGGCACATAAAATGGTTTCTATGCTGCTCCATTTGTTTTAAGTAGGTTAGGATTGCACCCCCAGCTTTTGCTCCTTTCTTCTGCTACTGCACAGCCTATGGGAGGATAAGATGGCTAATGGCTGGGCAGCAGGGAAATAAAGAAGTGGGAAGTTTAGCTAGTGTATTATTCAACTGACTACAAAGCCACTATATCAGTGCCTTTTCACTTCTTAAAGGGTCTTGTCTATCTGTAAGCCTTAACACATTGGTACAAGTATTCTCAAAGCTAGACATTAATTCAGCATGAGAAGTCTTACTTAAGCACTGACCTGTAATTTGGTTCATTCCACAGTTGTTTCAGTAGTTCCTCTAAAGTTAAAGGCTTCAAAGTTTTGCCTAAATGAATCTCTCACAGATGTTTTCCTGGCATTCATCCTATCTGATTTGTCTAAAATAGAAAGTTGTGGCCATTGTCACCTAAAATGTCTTTCCCTTGGATGACATATTCTCCTCCCCAGATAAATTCTTATTGGTTTTTTTTTTTGTCACAAAAGACTTGCAGTAAATTTTGATAAGTTCATCTCACTTTTTGCTCTGGAATTCATTTGGTTTTGTAGGGACAGGCACTCCTTTCCTTTGCTTCTCCTGACATTGCTGTGTCAATTCGTCTTTGTTGAATTCAAGATTAAGAAGCTGGTAGAAAAAGACCCCACTCAAAACATTTATCTGAACAAAAGTTGTTTTGCGTTACTGGCTGTGCTGAAGGAAGGAGTGGGATTGGAGTGCAGTGTATGTCTGGAGAGTGCATAATTTCTGATGAGCTCTTGGGAAAAGTACTGGGCTCCCCCGTACAAGAGATGGACATACTGGTGAGAGTCCAGAGAAGGGTCATTAGGATGGTTAAGGCACTGGAGCATCTCTCCTAGGAGGGAAGGCTGAGAGAGCTGGTACTATTCAGCCTTGAGAAGAGAAGGCTCAGGGGGGATCTCATCCACGTATATAAATACCTGAAGGGAGGCTACAAAGAGGATGGAGCTAGACTCTTCTCAGTGGTGCCCAGTGCCAGGACGAGAGGCAATGGGAACAAACTGGAACACAAGAAGTTCCCTCTGAACATCAGGAAATGCTTTTTCACTGTGAGGGTGCCTGAGCACTGGCACAGGCTGCCCAGAGAGGTTGTGGAGTCTCCATACATGGAGGTATTCAGAAGTCACCTGGACACAGTTCTGGGCAACCAGCTCTGGGTGGCCGTGCTTGAGTAGAGGGGTTGGACTAGATGACCTCCAGAGGTGCCTCCAACCTCAGCCAGTTTGATTCTGTGAAAGTAGCAAGCTGTGCTACAGCTATAGCAGAGATACGGATCTGAGATGCGGGCTTTTCCCCTCAAATCTCAAGAAAGCTCCTTCCTCTCAGGCAGATGCAGAAAGGCCTGGTGCTCATGCAGACAACTTCTTTTGGAAATTTCAGTTTTCTTCTAATTTCATACCCACTGTTTGTTGATTTGTGAAGGGATGGTTGCTTAGAAATGAGGCACGTGCCTTCTGAGAAACTTTCTAGATTGAGTCTGTGACTGTGCATTCAGCAACTAGTCCTGATGCTTTGCAACATGTCAAGAGGTCTTCAGCTCTGAATGGAAAAAAAAAAATTCTTTGAGCATCCTTTGAGACTTGTTTTTTACATTCTAGTTTTATAAATGGAGCCTCGATCAGAAGCCCAGTGGAGAGGTGCTCAGAGTTGAGTGTCTTATATGGCTTCTTTTTTGAAATTATAACTATTTATCAGCCAGACCATGTGTGATACTGGGGGACTCCTAGTGAAGTCTTGCAGCTTACCACCTAGTGAGATCAGTCACTAGTGGAGACACTAGCAGTCATTTGTAGTCCATAAGTATTAGTTAATTGCCCAGATTTCTAATAGCTGGGTTATTTGAAATTTAACTCAGATTTGCAGACATTGCCCTTGTTAGTCCGGTACTGGGAAGACAAGCAGAGGTGCGAAACCAACAGCTGATGGTGTAGAGCAAGAGCTGTTGCTTAGGAATGAGACAAGTTCACCATACAGTAGCAACTAAGGTGCTGAAATAGTTAAAAAGATTTCACAAAATCTCTCTTTTTAGTTGCTGTCCTTGATTTTGATGGCGTATTTACACAGAACTAGTATAGTGGTTTGTGCTGTGCTTCTCTGGCTGTTTTCCTTTGTTTGAGTGGGTGGTTTTCAAGCTTCACTGTTTTTTAGCCTGACGGTGCTGTTGCTTTTTGTCACAACAAAAGTGTAACGGTCAGGAAGAGGCCAGGTCTTCTATTTAATGAATACAAATTTGTTCATTTGAAATTTAATTTCTTTTTAGTGACCAGGAGTCTGCAGAGTAGAAGGGGTGTCAGTTGAAAAGTTGTCCCTTGCTCTGTCCTCAGTTCTGTTCCCAGGGCTGTGTTGTGCCTGAGTGTCTGGACAGATGAAGCCAAACAAAGAGCACAGTTCAGTAACTTCTGTATTGCATTCATCATTACCATCCTCTGATTCTTTGCCTCGTGTCCTGCTCAGAGATTTGTTTTGTTTGGGACATTTGGAGGTCTTTACAGCAATAAGTCGCCTGATCTTCCCTTCTTGATTTTTAGTGCTCCTTTTCCTTCAAAGATGTTTTTTTTGGGTGGAAAGCTTGTGTTTTCTAATCTGACACTGAATGATCCCTTGGGGAGCAGCCTACCCCAGCAGTGAACAATGCCAGTGGGAAGAAACAGGAAAGGAAGGGAATTAAATTATACTGTGCTTACAGAACAAAGTAGATTATAAGCATTGCTTTCTCCTGGATATCCTCCTCTTGGGCTCTTCAGATGTATGATACAAGACATGAGATGTATGAGAAAATTATAGGTAGGAGACTCTCCTGAGCATTCACAATTGGCTCATTCGTGTACCAGCTCCTCTTTTAGCTGTAGTGGCATAATGGTTGTACTCAGAGAGGAGAGATGATGTGGTTAGAAGAGACAGTGATGGAAGTACTATGGAGTCACAGACCATCAGTCATTGCTGGGCTGACTCCCCCCAAATCTGCTGGAACATTTTACTGTCTTTTTACAAAAGCAGAATTAAAACCTCAGCCGGGAAGACTCTTGTTAAGGGCCAGTAGTGTCTATTTGTGCTGTTGATAAAGAAACATAGCATTCAAGAGAAGTGCTTCCCGTTGAATGTTGAGGAGAGCGTGTCTGAGCCCCATAAGACCGCAAATCCCAGTCATCTGGCTGTAATGCAGCTTCTCATGAGCACTGAACAGGTAGATGTGAGAGAGGGAGTGAGGCAGGTCTCAGCAGAGGAACCAAGAACAGGTGGAGGCAGGAGCAATGATTTATTTGAAAGTCAGAACACTTTCTGCCTTAGTGGAAGCATCTTCGTGAAGATCTTGAACATTTCAAGATTCTTAATGCTAACCTGAGAATCTCATTTCTGTGTTGTGTAAACCCGAGATTTACCAGGAAGAGGATGAATGTGCTTTTTCTTGATGTTCCCTGACACAAAGCTGCTGAAGCTGTATATCTCTCCTCTTAGGAAATCAGGTCATTATGTAATCCTGCTGCACATATAAAAAAAATAATTATGAGACTAATCAGCCGCTTTGTGACGCCAGCTAGCTTAACAGCAGGGTTTCAGGGCCCTGTGTCTGGGCATTTGAATTTGTCTTGCTTTTAATGGTATTACTGTAGCTTTGTCTTTCCCTAAAGATGATATTCTCTCTTCACCATTTCATCCTCTCCTTTTCATCCATTAATTAGACAACCCCCTTTGTTTTCCCTGCAGTTTCTCCTGTTGCTTAACTCTGATCTTCCATTGTCTCCATACTTTTCCATTTCATCAGATCCATCAGGAGCACTGTGTAAGAACTGTTTTCTTGGCCATCACAAATTCTGGATGTTCTGGTTGGAGCTAAGTCTTGAGACGTCACATGAAAACTGTTTGACATCGTATGTAGCCTTAATTCTCTGTTCTGGAAAATGTCTTGAATGTCTTCTGGCTGCTGATGAAATGCTTTTGACAAGTTCTGAGCAGAGTCCTGGTGATAAAAAACATGATGAGATGCGGCTAGAAGTGTGGTGAGAGGGAATTAGGAGAGAAAGAGGGAGAAATGTGAGAGATGTTGGGGCTCCAGTCATTATGCAGAGAGTCTTGGACACAGGACATGATGAGGGAATGTGACTGCTACAGGTCTCTGGGATTAAGTTGATGAGTTTGCTCAGGGACTAATGTAGGAGTGTTTCAGATCTCAGACTTTGACAGCAGACCAAGGTAAATGGAGCAGGAAGGCTATAAAAAGAGCATGCAACCCTCTGAAGTCTTGGCATAGAAAACTTCCATAGTCTGAGTTCTAGCGCAGGCACTTGGAAAGACCAAGTTAACCTGTATATTAAAATACCCATTCTCAACCAGTTTAGAGATTAACAGGAACTTTAGAGATCATGAAGAAATCTGCTTGTCATAGAGATCCACACATGTCCATCCCAGCTTTGCCCAGGTTTAACAGGTTTGTCCTCAAACCAAGTTTGCAGAGAGCAAGAGCACTGAGAGGTTTAAAACAAGGCTTTAAAGATGAACCAGATTTAAAATGAATGGAAAATAGCAAACTTGGCTCAGCCTGGTTTCTCTGTAAGAACAGTTTTACCCAAGTGGCTTGATCGGATGATAACTGTTTACAGGAGCATGTAGAGCTATGTGGGTTTAATAGTGCTTCTCCTCAGCAGCAAATTGTAAAAGTATTCAAGTATTTCATGGGCTGACATTTCCTAGTCTAGTTTTTAAGATGCCCATCTTGCTGAGTGTGTTGTTGCTTATTGCAGTCCATCAGCACTGCTTATGCATTCTCTGAATTATGATTACCTAAACAGATGCTGGAGGAGTATCCTGCCATATAGGAAATGGAGTGTTGTGGCTGATCACCCAAATGTATGTTGTCTTGTGCAAATTGAATTCTGAAATGTATTGTGAAGAAAATGGCCAGCTGTGTGGCAGACGATGATTGTTGCTGGGTGGAGGGTAGAGTTGGGCTAGAACGTCCACAAGCATGTTGTATGCATGGGGATGCATATAAGTGTGTGTTAGCCATGGAAAGGTGAAAGTCCTTTGATTAGATGGCAGGTGAAGGTGTCGATTACACTGTCCCCCAGCGCTGAGCCTTCATTTAATCTCCTTCCATCACTGCCTTGATGATCAGGTTAACATCGTGGACTTACAGGAGAGGCTCTTCACACACTCGCTCTTGCTTCCTGACCTCTTGAGCTGTCCAGTTCTTATGTCTTTAAATTTATGAAGTTTGTTATTTTAAATTGGATCCAGGCTTTGGAGGTGCTGCAGAGAAAGAGTGCAGTTTCAAATTCAGCTGCCTAGTTAGAGCTGTGATTCTTTTGCTTTCTTTTGTTGACTTTGTTGAATGCAGGTGTGTAGCAGTACCAATTCAGAATGAAGTCTCTAAGCAGACATATTTTGTGCAACAGACTTAGTTCTGTATGCATAAAGCATTTCACTGGTCTTAGTAACGTAACAGAGGGTGCAAAACATACAAATGCCTTAATTTAAGGGCAATGTAATAAGTTTATTTATAGAATCGTAGAGTAATTTTCATTGGAAGGGATCTCTGGAGGTCATGCATCCAATGCCCTGCTGAAAGCAGGACCAACTAGATCACATTACTCAGAAACTCATCAAGTTTTTACTGTCTCCAAGAATGAAGATCCCCCAGGGAGCTTTTCTGGTCCCCTGATTCAGTGTTTGACCACATTCATACTGAATTTTCTCCCCCTATTATCTAATCAGAATTTCCCATGTTGCAACTTGTCTCTTGCCTCCTGTCTCCAGTCACCATGCATCTCTAGGAAAAGTGTGGCTCTGTCTTTTCAGTACCCTCCCATTAGGTAGCTGTAGGCAGCAATAAGTGTCTGAACAACCCCTGAGTAAGACTGAGCAACCCAATTTCTTGTAGCCTCTCTTCATCTTGTTGGCCTCTGCTGGACTCACTTCAGTTTTGCTGTCTGTCTTGTATTGGAGAGCCCAAAAGTGAACATCATACTCCAAGTTTAGACTTAAAAGTGTTGAAGAGAAGGGAGCAATCCCTTCCTTTAACCTACAGTCTTAGCAATACAGCCCAGCTTGCTAATACAGCTCGAGCTACACTCTTACTAATACAGGCCAGGATGTGGTTGACCTGCTTCACGGCTGACTCCTGCTCTACTTGTTGCCCAGCAGGACCCCCTGCATCCTTTTCTGTAGATCTGCTTTCTCTCCATTCAGCCCCAGCCTGTCCTGTTTTCTGGGAATATTACAACCTGGTGGAAGGGCTCTTCAGTTGCTTTTGTTCAGCTTTGTGAGGTTTGTGCTGGATCATTTCTCCAGCCTGTTGAGGTCTTTCTGAATAGCAGTATGCCCTTCAGTGTATTGTCCACTCTCCTGTTTGGTGACATCTGTGAGCCTGCTGAGAGTGCATGCCGTCCCATTGTCCAGGTCATTAGTAAAGACATTAAACTGTATTGGCCCTACTATCGATCCCTGAGCAACAACACTTGGACTTTGAGCTGCTGATCACAACCCTTCAGTCCTGACAGGCCAGCCAATTTTCCACCCACCTTGTAGTCCACTCAAAAATTGTATGCTTGTCCATGTGCTGGATGTAGCTCCCAGACGTACAGCTACATGAGTTGTCATGGGAAAGCCGGGCCACCTTTGGCTCTGAGTGATCCTGGGTGGCAGAGGAGGACTCCACCGGGCTGCAGACTGAAGGAGGTTGGCCTCATTGCGGTGTAAGGGTAGAAACAAGCTTTTATCCAGCTGAGCAAAACAAGTGCAAAGTGAAAACAGGTTTGAGTGAGGAACAATATTTGGGCAAAGTGCTGGGGTGAGAGAAATGCTTACTGAACATTTTTCTCAGCCAGGTATTCAGTGCTGCTTGTGTACACAATTTTTGGTTGGGTTGTAGAAAGGGTACTCAACGGACAAGGAGCAAACTGCCATGATGCTAATTAAACCTACTGACTATCTGCCAGGCTGTTCATTAAACCTTACTGGCTATTTATTTAGTAAAATATTCAGGATTTTTTCCAAGCATTTGATTTTGTGTCTGTGCTGTTTCAAATAGTAATTATTTGTTTCCTATGTTGACTCCTAAAATTGGTTCAAATTACCATTTCAGGCTGATCTGGTAACATTACATTGCAGCTTTTGATTAAAATAGTCCTAACATTAAAAACGGAGAATGATGTGCTCTTGCTTCTGTGCAGCTGTTTCACTGCCACGCAGAAGGGACTGCTGTGCGGCTGAGAGGTGGGATGTGTGGAAGAACTGGACATACTGGTGTGGGTACCAGCCTTCCTCTGGCTGGGGACAGAAAGCATTGCTGGGAGCACGCATGGGGCAAGACCGCAGCTTCCAGATTGACTCCTGAAATGTTAGCTTAAAGCATGAATTAAGATCAGCCTGATAAGGTGAATAGGGTATGGCAGCAGTTTCCCCTCTGGTGTTGGTGAGGGTGACCCAACACCCATGGGTTAGAGCTGCTGTAGCTGGCCAATCCATCTCACCGTGCTCCTGCCTCGCTGCTGGATCTCACCCATGGCAGATGGAGGCACACACACCACGGGCAAGGGAGGAGAGGCACCCTCCTTCTGAGTGGTAGCTTGCATCTAAATCAGATGCAGAGCATTGCAGAGCTGTGCCTGGGGGTAGCCTGACTCTGTAGCTAAGCGTTGTGTCTGGCCACAACTCTGTTAGTCATCCTAGGCAGTGGCTGCCTCTGCTTAAATATCTCTTTTCTGGCATGCCAAATGTAGATAAAAAGGGAAACCATACACTTCTTTTCCATCTCTTGTATTTGGAACTGTAGCAGCATAGTTGAGGATGAAGCTGTTCTTTGCACAGTATTTCTCAGGTGCTCCTGGCTGCAGCTTGGTCTGGTTGCAAGGCTGTTCCCCATCTGTAATGCAAAGTGTTGAATGTTCATTCCTGTCTCTCTGGCTGGTAAGAAGAACTCGTTATAGCCTAAACTGAAGCAACATTATAGTAAAACTCTGTTTCTAAAGCCAAAGTGAGTCTTGAAAACTAACTCCATAGTAACAGAGGGAGAAGCAAAGAAAAGAGGAGCTGCTTTTTAGAAAATCAATTTTTTGGGAGAGATGTCTGAAACATTTAGGCTTTTCGCTGAACCTTTCTCCAGATGCAAAACCTTGCAGAGGAGGGGACTGGGGAGGGAGGATACTTCTGAATACGACAGGTGGTGAAATGCAGGGTCAGAGCTGGGATTTATTGAAATGCAGTAACGTTTTGTAGCATGTTAAGGATGTAGTCACGCAGGGAAAAAAATCCTTTGTCTTTTTAATTCTAATATTTTTCCCCCCACAGGTATAGCCTTTACAGACCTCCCTGTAAGTACACCTATTTTCAGTATTTTAACTAAGGGTGCAAACAGAAGGGAGGGGGAAGAGTGTGGGGTGTGATTTTTTTTTTTCCTGTTTGATGCCCTGTTAAAAAAAAATGGTAATGCACATTACTGAATGGTGTGAATGCTCCTTTTTCTGAAACTTCATAATCCTGTGGCTGGGTTCATGGGCTACTCACATGCCTCCTCTCATCCCTCATCACCTCTAAGAATTTGTTGCTCCTTCTCCTGGAATTAAAGCAAGGATTCAAACTTCATTACAGGTCACTGTCTTCCAAATGCAGCTTTGACTGTGGGGAGTATATGTGCAAAGTCATTGAGTAGCCTCTCATGTCCCATCATCAGAGAGCCCAAAAATGCCTAATGTTAGTATTATTCTCAGCTTCTTCCTCTCACGTTCAAGTTTTGCAGCCATGGTGAAGTTGTTCCTTTACCACAGTGTGTTTAGGGAAGGGTATTTCTGAGAATGAAGGTCAGGCTTAGCTGGCTGTAGTGTGTGTCCTCATTGCACGGGTTTTTGACAAGCCTCCGCCCATGATAAGTAACCAGCTCATGGAATTACTGGAGGAACGTATTTGGCATCCATTTGGGGTTGATAGTTACTCTTCTGATTCACCAGCCCTGATACTGAGTTACTCTTGAGTGCAGTGGCACCAGCTGAGTTACACCAGGCAATAACATCTAGCTGGGTCTTACAAAAGCATGACTTTCACCATGGGTCATGAACAAAAAAATGGTTGCTCTTTTTCAGACCCAAGTGTTCCTGGACAAGGAGCAGGTGTTTAGGAAAAGAAGATGAAACCAGGTCAGGCGTACACCAATACATCCACTGCATCCATTTCTCTCATACATAGAGCTTCTTGTCCCTGAGGTTGCACTCCTGTCTTTGTACTTAATAACCCCAAATTAATTTCCTCTGAGGAATTTCTTATTTTCTGTAGCTTGTTTGGGCCTCCAAAGTGATCCGTTTTCTTGACCGACTTCCACATTGTGTGGAAGAAGGCTTCCTTTTCTTTGTTTTGCACCTCCTGCCAAAAAAAATTATTTTTTTCCTCTAATTTTTGTGTTGTGAGAAATAATGACTAGCACTCCCTGTTCACCTTCCCAATTTGAGATTGGTCTGCTTCCCAATGGGATTTATGGCTTTACAGATCTCTCCCATATCCCAGCCAGTGTCTGTCTGAAGGATATTCCAGTTATTTAATTTGCCTTTTCACATCAGCTGTCAACAGCTTTTTTTTGGGTTCCTAGGCTCTTTGAACTTGGTAACGTTGCAGTGTATTCTAAACCAGAAACCCTCTTTATGTGGGTTGTTTCAGTACTTTATTCACTTGGTCCAAGTACAGTTTATGAAAGTAAAAGAATATTTTACCTGTCCATGAATATTAACCTTCTGGAGTGAGGTTTTGTGACAACCTTGCATCCATAGCGGCAAGACGCTTCTATGATATACCCCTTAGTTTTAGGTGCTCTTTATTTTCCCTCTGGATATAGATTACATTAGGAGTCACAGTTTTACCATATTCCTTCTAATTTTTTCACCGCTTTGTCTTCTCATTTGGCTAGACTGCTTCTCTTTCTGACATTAGAGTAGTCTTCATGTTGGGGTAGATAGATGATTACTATTTAGGCTCTTATCAATCAGGAATAGCTATCCAACACACATACCGTTGTTGTTTTGTCATTTACAGCTAAAGTGTTGTCATCAGCACAGATTTGGCAGGCTGAAGTCACCTGTCCTGCTTAGCTTAACTTGCATCCTTTTGATCCAGGAGTGCACAATATGCTGGTGTATATACATTTAATGTGAACTTGTAGGCTGTTCACCCTGGTGTTCAGTCTCTGTTACAAATAGAGGATGAACGGTTGGGGAAGCAGACGAGACAGAAGGGCTTGTGCAGCAGTGAGGTCCTGCAGTGCAGTTGAGATTGAATTCAAAGCCCTCCTGAGCCTAGGGCATCCCATCCTGCTGTTCCTTGATCTCACCAGATCATCCTTGCAGGATCTCATGCTTGTTTTGTGTGTCCTGTGCAGAGGAGATGTCATTTTAGTGTTAAACTGGAAGAAGACCTGGTCAGGTGGGTTTTTGCGATCAGGTATTCAAATGCTTTGTGACAGAGTCTCCAATAGTTAAATGGTATCTCTGTGCCTTTTACCAGCCAGTTTGCTGAGCTGTTTTCCTTGGAAATCTCCTGGCTTTTACAGCAGCAACTAATCCGTAACACTATTTTTCTGGACCAGGAAGGAGAACAGTGGATGCCCTATAGGCCTCCTACTATGAGAATTATCCTCCATGAGATAATTTCTCTTTAAAAAAGAGGGCGAGAGAAGCTTGCCTGGGTCATTTCACCCCCTAACTGTGGATCTGAGCGACGACAGGAGACTTCTGCCTCCATGTGGATTTTGGACCTTTCTCTCCATGTGCTAAATGGCTCAGCTGCTCTGTTGCAGCTTCATCCTGAAGATGCCTGCACCCAACTTCCATCACTCCCATCCTCCTTTTCCAATATCCTTCCCTTAATTACTGCCTTCTTCCCTCACCCTTGCAGACACTTATGTATTCCATGTCCTCTTCTGGCCCTCTTTGCTCCCTTGGTCCATGGCTTCTTGGTTGTTCTTTCAAACATTTGAGGTTACTGCCCTTTCCTGAAGAAGGGGATGCCAAACCCAAGATAGACTTTTGGTTTAAATATAATGACTATCATCAGAGATTGTAGAAGTCTTGAGGTAGTAGGGAATTTTAAGTTGATATAACTTGCAAGTGGTATTTTTAATTTATTACAGCATTGTGATCCAGGCTTGAACACTATATCCATTCATCATAAGGTAAAGAAGAGAAAACATCCATCATATGAAAGACATAGAATGTAATCTGTGTTCTTCACCTGCTAAAGCTGCAGTCTAAAAATTTAACTGTGCAAACGGAAATGGAAACAGCAGTCTTACCTGAGTGACCCTTGAGGTTCTCTGGTTTGGGCAGCTTGACATGCATTTTTTGGCTCTGGCTTTGTTCCATACCTCATTACTGAAATCCCCCAGGGAGAGGCTGTAGGTTGAAAGCTTTTCTTGCATTACAGCCCATGTGATGTTGAAGCTGACTGGTAGCACACATCAGTGAGAAGCTTGGCCAGTAAGCCCCATTACTTTTACACCTTTCAAGCTTAAATAACTTTTAGGGTTGGCAGGTCAGTGAGATTAGACAATGAATTAATTTGACCCTTCAAAACGTTACCAGTCTAGAAATTGTTCCTTGAAGTGCTTATTGCAAATTCCCCTTTCAGGAGCAAATGATGAACACAATAATTTGCACAATATTAGGAAGTTCAAATGGATATTTTCAGTTGAAAACCACATTTTGTTGTGGTAAGTCTCACACACGGTGAAGCACATTTGCTTTAGTTTGTTTCAGTTCCTTCTAAAGTGTGTTTGCATTTGTACGAAAATACAGTGAGGGAAAAAATTGCATTTTGGCTTAGCACAGACTGAAGTTAATATAAAAATAACTGCTTGCAAATAGAAGTGACTGTCCCACAGAGGGAGGTTCCCCCTTTTTTACCAATTTAAGTCAATACTTAGACCTAACTCTCTTATTTACACAAGCCCATATCAGGTTTATCCTGCCTGGCGGTTTGCTGAAACAATAGGAAATGTAAAAAAGCAGAATGTGGAAGAGCCCAGGGTGGGATTGCAGGGGTGCAAAGGCACAAGGGGGTTAAAAAACAAGTCAAGATGAGCTAGGGGGTTGTGAGCAACTGGCCACCAACATCAGAGGCAAGAGGTGGTTCAATTGTCACGGGAAAGGTGTGCCTGAAGAACTTGGCAGGAGAAGCATCTGCCTGGTCAGTGGGCTCTGGGATGATGTCTCCCTGCATCTGGCAGGGTGGTGGAGATACATGTAGTTCCTAACAGTTGCTAAACAGAGAGGGCACATCCCACGTGTGAAAAATGGAATTTTAACTCAGAGATGATTTGAGAGAAGTTGGGGGTAGGCAGCTTCCCCTCAGAGATGAACGTACCCAGAAGTGGCTGAAAAATATGTGATATGTTGTAACTTGGGGTTTTTTACTTCTAACTTTCAAGTATTTGGGGTGTCTGATTCCTGGCTTTGGAAGTCCTTGGGTTCATAAAACTAAAAAAAAAAAGCTAAGTTAATAAAAAAGTCTAAAGTATGAACTGTGGGAAAGATCTGATCCCTCCTTAGAGGTATCTCCTTGTCAGCTAGGTTTGAAAGAAAGGAGAGACTGACTTTAAATATGGTGTTTTCTTCTGGTAGCTCTTCCTGTATCATGCTGTATTTTCTTTGCACACCTCTCTAACCCAGTGACTTCCTTGGTGTGAGAATAGGAAAGGAGGAGGTGTGCTGAGTCAGCAATGATGCAGTCATCCTGATTTCTGATTTCAGTTTCCAGCCTGTATTTTATAGATTCATTTTTTTCCTTTGTTTTTTCGAGATTTGATAATTTCAAAGGTAGAGCAGGTTGGTCAGAACCTTATCCAGTTGAGTTTTGAAAATCTCTGAGGACAGAGATACTGCAGTCTCTCTGTGAACCTGTTCCAGTCCTTAATCATCTTCACAAGGAAGAATTTCTTCCTTATGTCCCATCAAAATTTCCCTGGCTGCAGCTTGTGCCTATTGTCCTTTCACTGAACACCCTTGAGAAGAATCTGTCTCCATCTTTTTTTATCACCTCCCTTTTAAGAGTGGAAGACTCACAGTTAGATTTTCCCTTTTGCCTTCTCTTCTCCAAGCTAATTCTCTCAGCCTCTGCTTGTATGCCATGCACTCCAGCCCTCTGACCATCTTAGCAGAACTCTGATGGACCCCGTTTATGAATGTCTTTCTTGTCCTGGGGATGTGGAGGCGGACAACCAAGTACAGTACTGCAGATGTAGCCATGCCAGTGAAAGCAGAGAGAAGTAATCACTTCCCACGACATGCTGGCTCCATTTTTGCCAACGTGATTAGGATTCTGCTGAGTTCTGCCTCGTAACAGTCTTAATACTTTTAGTAAAAAGTAAAATCCACAAGTACATTAGGTCTCAAGGGGAGATCAATGACATTGCCAATGTCTCAGGTCTCTGCAAGAGTGAAGAATTAGTTGAATAGATTTTCCAGATAATTGTAGGAAAGCCCATGCCCCTTGCTATAGAGGAGGAGAGAATCATCCTAGCTTTCTAACATCTGACAAGGGTTCAGCCATGAGCAAGGCACCGCAACCAGGCACCTTCAAGACTTCAATTTCACTATATGCATCCGTATGCCTTGCCCAGTGTCTGATTTCTGTCTCTGTCAGTCTCCAGTGTGTTAGAACAAAGTGAAAAAGCTAACACCAAACAGTTCGTGAGTGGCATGAGAGAGATTTCTTCCTAAACCCTGCAGGCTATCAGCAGATGCTCTGAAGCAAAGGATTAGTAAAGTTTGTGTTGCAAACAGAATAGTAATTTGTGCTGCAGAAAAGTAACATGACAGTGAATGGAACGTGCTCTTAAAAAATATGATCCAGAGTGATGAGGACCCGGCACCCCTGTACCTTTTCTGATGCCATTTCTTTTTTCCCCACATTTGAGTGGGCTCAAGGATTCAATTCATATCCATAAGCTTATTCTTAAAATAGCCTGAATTCAGAGAACTTCTAGATAGACTTTGACCACCTATTTTCAATTAGATCATCTTTCGACGCTGAATTTATTGGCTGAATTTTAGAGGTATTTTCATGGTGGTAACCTTTTTCTTTTCCCCATGTTCTGGTGGAGGGTCAAAGCTTCCATTTGGATCTATATGCTTGTTCTTAAAATGAAATTAGTCTATCAGTAGTGGAATTTCTTGTGTGGATGGCTTGCTGTCTTGGGATAATCAACGACCTAACTTCAGAGCTCCACTACCATCCGTTCCCTTTTCATCAGAGATGTAAAATATTCATACAGCAGCTTCCAAGGAATAAGAGAGTTCAGTTGAAACAGTGGAGAATACATAGATCTGTTGATTGAGATGATGCCCCTTTCATTTTTTCATTACTGTTATTTGTTGGCTCTTGAACTTTGGTAGAAATTGCAGAAAACTAAGGCAGAAAGTGGACACACCATAGACAGCAGTCATGGCATCGATCACAGACTGCTGGGGGATTGAACCCATTGTTACAGTTTTATGCAAAAACTTTTAATAACTGCACAATAAGTCATGGGGTTCCTTGAGATGTACCTAAAGGACTGTTGCCCCTTCCTATTCCATTACATTTTTCAATTTAAAGAGCAGCTCTTTTGTCTTACCAAACCATGTAACTGGAATCAGAAAGAGAAAGCTGGGTTTAATACAGGTTTCTTTTTCTTCCTTCCCAGTCCAATCTCTACCCTACAGTGGGTCTCCAGACTCCAGGAGAGATAGTCGATGCCAACTTTGGGCAGCAGCCATTTGTGTTCGACATTGAGGACTACATGAGGGAGTGGCGAGCGAAGATTCAGAGCACCATTAAGCGGTTTCCCATAGGAGACAGACTAGGCGAGTGGCAAGCCATGCTGCAGAAGTAAGTCACTGTTCTGGTGTTCAGCTTCTTCCGTTCTGTTAGGCTTTAAATACCTTTTTAATGCTAATTTATGCTTTCTTATGGCAAAAATTGCCGGTCAGTGCATTTTGCTCAAATTGTTTTACCCTCTGTTTTGTTGTTTAATAGTCTTTCCTGTGTAGATTGCTGCTGTTTCAAATGTAAAAGATATGGGAGAAGTTTTCAGCCAAAGACTGCATGAAAGCTTGTAGGAATGGAAGAACATACACTTTGAGGTGATGCACTGGGGGAAGGGGAGTGGAGAGAACACCATAAAAACTCTAACATAGGAGAAAAGCCAGTATGTAAGTCAGCTGAATTCAGAAGTGAAAGAGCAAAAATTAGCATAAACCAAAGGCTTCCAAACCCAACCTAGCTGAAAACACGATTATGGCACTTCATAAATTTATGAATATTGAATGCATTTCCCATTGCAAAAAGGATTGAGTGGAACTTGATGAGAACAATTGACAAGAGTTGTCAGAGGTCAGGAGTATCTTCTGCCTGAAGAAAGACAGACTTGACTAAGGCTCGACAGCTTGGAAACAGGTAATTGAGGGAGGTGGACTGTAGTTGTCTGTCAGTCATTTACACAATGAAGAGCATGACTAGAAAGTGATTATTCACTGTTTCTCAAAACACAAGAATTAGAGAAAAAGCACCTTCTGGGTTAAAAACAAAACAATTTTTTTTTCACTAAGTGTATGAAACTGTGGGACTTGCTGCTGCAAGAAGTTGTGGTGGTTTAAGTACAAGTGGATTTTAAAAGCTACACATTTAAATATTCACAGTAGTTCATGGAGGCCAATTCCATAGTTATATTTTAAACCCTCGAGTCTGTGGCTGTTGTTTCTATCTCTGATTGCTTATATCTCTGGTGACAGATAGCTCTGTGTTTTGCCTTTTTATTACATTCTTTCCCTAAATACCTGACACTGGTCACTATCATCTAGATGACTTTGATGCAGTGATGATCACATCCATGTGATGGTTCTTGTTTTCTGCTAGTCTCGTATTTACTTATTCGCAGATAATTCAGGGCAACCAGCAAAGCCTTTGAAAAGCAACTAGCGGAAGCTATTGAAAATAATAGTAATATCTTTTTTCAAGAAAATAAGGACAAGGGGGCCTGCCAGGGAGTTTGTAGGGCCTGTAGAGGATAGCAGTATAAAAAGAGACCTTGGGGAAGACAAGACCGTATCCAATTGAATTCTTTGCCTGTGTGTCCAGAAATCAGGTAAACTGCCATGCTGGGATGCATCTTTGCGAGGGACTTGGCAGAGGCTGTGTCTGGGATTGAAGTGTCTGTCAAAGGAGCAGTGGAAGAAATAGGTGAGGGGAAGTGGAGAAAGTCTCTGGGATCAGATATTTATACAGAGTCCGAATGGGACTCAAGGAGAAAACAGGTGAGCTTGTGGCTGTGGAACAAAGTTTCTGTCTGAACTGCCTTGGGTCAAGAGAAAGGGAGGATGGTATGTATGGTGCCATGTTTCATGAAGGGTTTCAGAAGAGAGTCAGGCAGCGGTGGGTGGAGAGAACCTTAATGTCTGGCTTGGACAAATCCATAGAAGAACTACTGAAGGGTAGATACATTGGGCACATGGAGAAATAGGACATGGGTTTTGCAAAGAGGAGCCAGCAGACACGTGGATATGGTTCTTGGGCTGCTGTCTTTGTCTTGGAAGTCCAGAAGGCTTTTGAGAAGTTCCCTTGCTGCAAACTAAGGGGGGACTATGCAGCCAGAGACTGAGGACACATCCAATGTGCATTATGAGTTGTTTAAAAGGGAGACGAGAGGGAATGAGTGGGTAAGGGATTGTCACTTTGGGAGGAGGAGACTGTAGAGAGACTTGGATGCGTGCTGGTAGTGCCTGTAGTGTTGAGGGTGTTCAGAAATGGCTGGGAAGAAGGGATCCTCCAGGAAGGAATGAGATCTTTGGGTTATGGTGAATCATTGCACAGAAATGTCAGCTCATTTTTTTGGTAGCAAGCAGGAAAAAAAAAAAAGCTAGGATTTGTTAGATGAAAAACAGAGGACAGAAATAATTCTGTCACTGCGTGAATATGTGATGTACCCTTAATGTGAATACCATGTGAAGTTTCAGTTCTTTCTTTCCAAAAGTATGTAGTAGAAGTGAGAAAAGCATTGGAAAAAAACAAGGCAGGATGTGCAAAGGTATGGGGTGGGTATAAAGCAGGGAACAAATACACAGACCCACAGCACTGAAGAATATGGTTGTGAGGGGTAAGGCAGAAGTGTGAAAAAAAAATCTTGAATAGTCTTGAGAAGGTAATGAAGGAACAATTGTACTGCAAGAATTAAAGGGCATCAAGGACCTTCTATGACAAGGTGACCTGCTTTGTGGATGAGGGAGAGGCTGTGGATATTGTCTACCTAGACTTCAGTAAAGCCTTTCACACCGTTTCCCACAGCATTCTCCTGGAACAACTGGCTGCTCATGGCTTGGATGGGTGTACTCTTTGTTGGGTAAAAAACTGTCTGGATGGCCAAGCCCAAAGAGTGGTTGTCGTGGTTTAACCCCAGCCAGCAACTAAGCACCACGCAGCCGCTCACTCACTCCTCCCCCACCCAGTGGGATGGGGGAGAAAATCGGGGAAAAAGAAGCAAAACCCACAGGTTGAGATAAGAACAGTTTAATAGAACAGAAAAGAAGAAACTAATAATGATAATGATAACACTAATAAAATGACAACAGCAATAATGAAAGGATTGGAATGTACAAATGATGCGCAGTGCAATTGCTCACCACCCGCCGACCGGCACCCCGCTAGTTCCCCAGTGGCGATTCCCCGCCCCCTCTTCCCAGTTCCTATACTAGATGGGACGTGCCATGATATGGAATACCCCGTTGGCCAGTTTGGGTCAGGTGTCCTGGCTGTGTCCTGTACCAACTTCTTGTGCCCCTCCAGCTTTCTCGCTGGCTGGACATGAGAAGCTGAAAAATCCTTGACATTAGTCTAAACACTACTTAGCAACAACTGAAAACATCAGTGTTATCAACATTCTTCACATACTGAACTCAAAACATAGCACTGTACCAGCTACTAGGAAGACAGTTAATTCTATCCCAGCTGAAACTAGGACAGTGGTGGTGAATTGAGTTAAATCCAGTTGGCAGTCAGTCACAAGTGGTGTTCCCCGGGGCTCAGTATTGGGGCCAGTTCTGTGTGATATCTTTATCAATAGTCTGGACGAGGGGATCGAGTGCACCCTCAGTAAGTTTGTGGATGACACCAAGTTGGGAGGGAGGGTTGATCTGCTCAAGGGTAGGAAGGCTCTCCAGAGGGATCTGGACAGGCTGGATCGATGGGCTGAGGCCAATTGTATGATGTTCAACAAGGCCAAGTGCTGGGTCCTGCACTTGGATCACAACAACCCCATGAAACGCTGCGGGCTTGGGGAAGAGCGGCTGGAAAGCTGCCCAGAGAAAAAGGACCTGGGGGTGTTGGCTGACAGCTGGCTGAATATGAGCTGGCAGTGTGTCCATGTAGCCAAGAAGGCCAATGGCATCCTGGCTTGTATCAGAAATAGTGTGGCCAGCAGGACTAGGACAGGGATCATCCCCCTGTACTTGGCACTGGTGAGGCTGCCCCTCCAATACTGTGTTCAGTTTTGGGCCCCTCACTACAGGAAAGACATTGAGGTGCTGGAGCGTGTCCAGAGAAGGGCAACCAAGTTGGTGAGGGGCCTGGAGCACAAGTCTTACGAGGAGCGGCTGAGGGAACTGGGATTGTTTAGCCTGGAGAAAAGGAGGCTCTGGGGAGACCTTATCGCTCTCTACAACTACCTGAAAGGAGGTTGTAGTGAGGTGGGGGTTGGTCTCTTCTCCCAAGTAACAAGCAATAGGACAAGAGGAAATAGCCTCAGGTTGTGCCAAGGAGGTTTAGATTGGATATTAGGAAAAAATTCTTCACCAAAAGGGTTGTCAAGCACTGGAACAGGCTGCACAGGGAAGTGGTGGAGTCGCCATCCCCGGAGGTATTTAGAAGATGTGTAGATGTGGCGCTTAGGGACATGGTTTAGTGGTGGCCTTGGCAGTGCTAGGTTAATGGTTGGGCTCGATGATCTTACAGGTCTTTTCCAACCTAAACAATTCTATGATTCTACAATTCGAAGTGAAGTTAACCAGAAGATGGCACATTTAGAAAAAATAAAGGAGGGTTTTTTTTCACACACTCTGCCATAAGATACCATGAAAACAGCATGGATTCAAAAACTGGCTGGAGACATTATTAGAAAGAAAAATCTATTGGAGCTATGATGTAGACAGATACCACCTCTAGGACAGGAAGTATCTGACTGATCATTGGAAGCTGGAAGGGTTATGGGGAGAAGTATCATTTCATGTGTGCCTTGTTCCTTTATTTTTTTCTAGGCATTTGCTTTTGCCAGTTGGCAGGTAGAAGTACTGGGCTGACTGGGTATTTGGTCTGACCCAGCATGAAGGAGATGTAACAACTGGCATTGACTTTAACGTTAGTTTTCATTCTGATGTACTGGATTGTTGAATTTATGGGGTTATTTCACTCTCTGCAATGCATCTTGTCAGGCTATGGAAAGACAGGATCTGCTTTTGGAAAGCTTTCTTAGCAGCCAAAGAGAACGAAGAGGTTCATTGATATTTAAATGGAAATACTTAGCTCCTAGTGCTCAAAAGCCAACTTGTTCAGAAAAAAGTGTGCGCCCTGCATCTTTGAACATAAAAGCACCTGCATTGGGTGAGAGCACTGGTCTGTCAAGCTTGGTTTTATCAATATGTTAATAGCACAGGTTCCTGCAGCACTAGAGTGTTTTTTCCTGGTAAAACTGACCATTTTTTGCCATCCCATTATTTAATTGAATATTTAACCATGTTGGACCTTTCCTTTTATCACATGGTAACACAGTTTCTTTGAGAGGCTTTGCTGAAAGCCTCTGAAATATCTTTGGACAACCAAGTAGACTGCAACAGTTATCTCTTTTCTGCCTGCTTCCAGACTCTCTCCAAAAATGTCACCAAATGAGAGTGCCATGACTTCCCTTTACAAAAGCTGTTGATTCTTCTCCAGTTGGACCAGTTTATCCCTATGTTTGTTCCTTATGTTCTCCAGAATTGTTTCTTCTGATGTGCACAGTGGTGGTGTCAGTGTCACCTTTCTGGAGTTCCTCATATCTCCTTTGGACTTCTTTTTAAGAATCAGCATCATGTTTCCCATCTACCTCCTCTGTGTAGGCAGGTTTAAGTCAGGGCTTGTACCTCATGTTAGTAGTCCAGCTGTTTCAGGCTGGAGCTCCAAGCTCTTGGGCCAATGTTTTCTTGTCCTGTGGCTTTGTTAGGATTTGTAGTATCTTCTTTAATCTCTAACCATGCAGCTAAGCATTTCCTTCCCTTCAAAGACTCTCCTCCCTGACAGATCCTGAGAGGTGCAGTCCTAGAGAGGCTGTCACTGGAGAAGGTTTGCTGTAGGAAATGCCTCCCTGGATTGCAGAGGAAGAATTGCCCTGGCAGAATTTTTCATCTGCATTGCACTCCTGGATATGCTGTCACCAGAAAGGCTGATCTGACAAGGTTTTCAAGTGCTTGAAACTATTCTTCTTTGTGTGTTGTTACAGTCTTATAGGATCTCTAATCTTTTTAGCTCTTGCCATGAAGGATCTGAGTAGGAGTCATCTGAGACTTGAGATCAGCTGGTGTGGTTGATTATGGGAGGAGGAACGGCGTAGGTCCTTATTTCTGATAAAGCAGGAGGACTTGGCATGTTTGTTTGAGAAGTGGTACCATGCAGAAGGAGGAGAATTTTATGTAATTTGTACAGAGAAGCATGCAGTCGAGTTCTGTTTTGAAGAAGAAAAGCCACAGACAGTACAAGCCTCTACCACCACCATGACCACTCTAGGTGAGAGAAGCACCCCTAGATGAAGCACAGAGATAGCTGCTCCTGTGATTTGAGCACCTCTGCTCTCAACAAGTTTCAACCGTGGCTCCCAAGCAATAAAAGCTATTCCTTTGGAGAACCTGGGATTCTGAAAAGTTTTTGTTGTCTGCATGAACATGTCACACAGATCACAGTGGAGTGCAATAATGTTCCCCCAGAACTTCAGGAGAGGTACCCCTGGATGCAAACATGCTGCTGAATGTTTGAGAGTGTGCAGCACTGCTGTAGTAAGTAGCTGAGACACAGAACTAATAAGTCATTGCTGAAAATTAGCCTGGCATAGTGACCAGCATGTAATAGTGCTGTGTACCCATGCAGGGA
The DNA here is from genome assembly GCF_900496995.4 of Aquila chrysaetos chrysaetos. NCBI lineage: Eukaryota > Metazoa > Chordata > Aves > Accipitriformes > Accipitridae > Aquila > Aquila chrysaetos. The sequence continues at coordinate 23,169,108 of NC_044012.1, forward strand.
CGCTTCCTGTGGTGCCACAGGCAGAAGTGGCATAGGGAGGAGCTCAGTTTTTCTGCAGCTTTGTAGAGCATTTAAATCGTTGCAGCCTCTGACTCTGGCTACTGAATTATACTGAAGCAAGAGTTGGGTTTTCCCCTCCCTTCCTGCCAGCCTGGATTGCTCTGTTGAGTGTTTCAGCCTGGCTGAGCAAGGGTGACCTGGCTGCTATGCTTGACAGTGAGAGGGATACACTTCATTATGCCTGTCTGTACCATGTCGAGGGCAAAGGGCATGTCTTGTACCAACAGTGGTCAGAAGCACTTGGTTTTAAAACAGGTTTTAAAAATTACACACCTGCTTACAATGAAAATTATTGCTGACTCATAAAATACTTCTTTCTTGTACTGAAAGTAGCCAAGTTGAATGTGTGTTTTGAGCTGTGACTTGATCGGACCAGTGCCAGCTACATCATGAGAAGCCTATTTTGAAATTCATCAGTAGAAGCTTTGAAATCCTGTGCTGGCTTTTTAGTTTTTGTTAAAATCCGGTGAGCATTAACGTTTACCCACCATATCCTGGGAAGGCACAAGTGCTTTAGAAATGGTCTGTTCAGAAAGATGGTTTTGATGTGTTTGTTTTCTGACAGTGGTACTATCTCCCTCCCCAACTTTTTTTGAAAATACAACTTTAAAATGTGTTAATGTTTGTAAAATCAATGCTGACAGTCTACTCTTTGTAAATCAGGAGATAAAAGTATCTGTGAATGTGTAGAATTCATAAGGACATTCAACTACCAAAGATACAATTGCTGGCAAAATAAGCGATGGAAGAAATTCAGGACCGGAACCTTTTTTGTGAGATCTGCTTTAAAGCCATGAGCCTCTCTGAGGTTCAGATTTTATGTCTATATAGGATGTCACTGGTAGTAACACAGTACTGAGCTCTTACAAGTGACCCTTGGACAGCAGCCATTAAATAAATAAATACCGTGTATGCATTAGGAGTTTTAATTATTACCCCCTCACCCCCCCCCCCACCCTGTAAGGTAAATTTAGAGCCGCTGTCCTGTTTCCTGAGGACCAGGTGCCCATCTTGTAAATTTACACTGTCTGCACCCAGAAGTAGAACCCTGGTTATGTCCTAAGCAAGCTGAGTTTGGTCACTGAAATTGCAACTTCTGTTGTGTTGGATTTTTTTCCTCCAGTGTGATTACCCTGTTTTTACCAATGTCTCTTCATCTGTTTGTATTTTCTTGTTTTCTAGTATGGTTTCGTCGTATTTGGTTCATCATGGGTACTGTTCAACAGCAACTGCCTTTGCCAGAGTCACAGACACCACAATCCAGGAAGAACAGACCTCAATAAAGAATAGACAAAGTAAGTCTCTTGAGTAGTCATTCCCAAAGTGTAGCATGCTGGCCATGTGTTACCTTCAGGACTCTGCAGAGGATTGAAGTGCTGTGGAAGTAGAAAAGTTATTCCACAACAGTACAAAGCTGTCCACAGCACACTGCTGACTTAGTGTTGCTGCCTGTGGGTCAGTAGAACTTGGGGACCACCGCTGGGAGCACTTCTCCCATCACCACTGTGTGTCCTCTACCCTCTGCCGTCTTTGGCTGAAGAACTGCCTTATTCTTTCCTTTGCCTGTCTGCTCTGAGAAATGACCTGCATGCCTGGCAGTGTTGAATATGCTAAGTTTTCTGATCAGCTTGGTTAATTTTCCTCAGTCTTGTTGAAAATGAATAGCTGAATCCTGGAAGAGATGAGGTGACCCTCAGCTTTGAGACCAGCAGTTTCACACATCAGGCTAAACGTGGTATCTAGGGCAGAAGGTGCTTTCTTGGAGGTAGTGCCAAATTGGTGGAGAACAAAATGGTTACCTTGGACTTCAGGTCAACTGAGGTCACTGTGTATCAGGATCCCTTTGGATTTGGGTTCGTCGATGCAGTCTGTTGCAGCAGGGGCAGTTTCATTAGCCTGGTCATAAGGACCCAGACACATCAATCTGTTTTGACTACAGCTCCGAGTTAATGAGTCTTCCAGTTCGTTTGCAGATTTTGTCTTTTGGTAAATTTTTTGCATACTAAGGGTTTTGCAAATTCATAGCCAACATGTTTAGCTCACAGTAGGTGAAGAATTTGTATTCTGTGTCTGTTTTGGTTACTGCTGTTTCCTCCGAAGTGGCTCATCTCTCAGTTGGTAAGGCTGTAAGTGCTTTTGGTTCCTGCAGAATAAGGCTTGCAGCTTTCTCCTGCTGTACTTTTTTTTTTTAAGCTTTTCTATTCACAGGCTCAGACTGCAGAGTCACAGAACATTGGTGTGTTTTCTGCATTCTCCTGGCTGTTGAATACAGGCTACAACCCGCTCCGTACATTTCCCTTCCCTTTGTGAACCGTTTCTCATGTGACTGTTACATATCAGGAGCATCGTGCCCCTTTGTAGCTCACTCTCCATACATTACATACGCTTAGCCAGCATTCAGGTTCATTTGGGGACTCTGCTTAGTACCCAAAATAACTTGTAGTTGCTGCCTGTTAGTGCTGATGGGCTTTGTGCTTTCCAGGTCATGCATTATGCAACCCTGACCCCAGCCAGTGTTCTTGCTGGTGTGGGTTTAATTGGTAAAGCCTTACGGGAGACTCGCGAGACAGTGCAGTCTCATTTGTTTGAGGACAGGTGACAAGGCAGATGGAGGGAAGGAATATAAAGCTCTGAAGTTGCGGCTTAAATAAAAGGTGTGAGGAAAACACAGATGGGAAAACAAAAAGAGGGGAAAATATAAAAGGCAACGACGTCTGTGAGAGTTGTCAAACAAGGCAAAGGAGAGAGCTGTCAAAAGCAGCGAGACATGAAAACGGACACACAAGTAAGTAGAAGAAACAGTGAAATGAAGGAGACAGTGCAACACACGTTGGTGTGAGAGCCACGTCTTTGTTTTTAGCTTTCAGCTACGATAACAAGCAAACAGACACTGAGAAGTGGGAGCCAAGACAAGTCATTGCAGGTTGTTACTGGGGATTGCTAATGAGGATCACCAGGCTGGGCTTTCAACTGCTCATGACTTGCGAAAGTCACAGCCTGTTGTTACTAGAGCCTCTGCTTGCAATGCACCTCACAGGCAATCTAAAACCTTCTCTCTGTTGTTTGTAAGGAGTCCTGGAAAAACAGAGAGGGAAGTGCAATGCATTTTTAGTTTTAAGTACATTTAGTTCTTAGTTTTAAGTACACTTAGAAAATAAAATGTGAACCTCTGTAGATCAGCAGCTTCTCTTGAGAGTTCAGGGATGGAATCTCAAGTTAAGTCTTGCACTTGTGTCTTCTGACTCACTGAAGGAACATAGGTGGGACATGAACACCCAGGATGGTAGATGACTTCTGCCTTGTATCTTTGCACCTCCTACAAGTGTACAGCTTGTTGAGCTGTTTCTGGCTTAGTCAATAGTTGATTCTTGGAGCTAGCTTACAGGTGCCACATCCTCATTGCAGGCCAAGCTCAGGTTACTTCTCTGGGAATACATTGAGGTGGGATTTGCATGAACCCAGTTTTGTTGGTATAATTACTTCTACTTAGAGGTAGGGATGTTGGGGAAACAGTACTGTGCTGTGGTTTAAGCCCACAGACCCCCTAAGAATACTCTGCTTATCTGATGCTCAGCCATACATACGCTTCCAAGTGTGAACCAGCCAGAGGGTGTAACGTGGGGGTGACCTAGGGGCTTCCCCTCTGAAATGGTCATTTCCCCAGCAGCCTCCTTGCTCCCAACCAGTTGTTGTGTCCTGCTTTCTTTTCCATTGCTGCATAGCTCTGTGACTAAAGGACTGAAGTCAAGAGCACCCCACCCAAGTGCACCTGCTTCATCCTTCAGATCCTTTCACTCTTGGTGTTTCTGAGCTACTAGCAGATTCTCCCTCATTTTCATAGGCTTTTCCTCACCCTAATCCATAATAAAGAAACTGTGGTCCCCAGTTCTCCCTAGCCTCCCTAGTGGGGAGCTGTGTGGCATATGTGAGACAACTCTTCTGCCTGTTCTTGTTGGCCAGTCCTGTGTGTCAATAGGTCTCCTTTTGCTTTCAGGAATACAGAAGCTAGTATTAGCAGGCAGAGTGGGAGAGGCTATAGAAGCCACCCAGCAGCTCTATCCTGGCCTCCTAGAACATAACCCCAACCTGCTCTTCATGTTAAAGTAAGTATGAATAGCTTTATACTCCCTAATGCTGAAATGTGTAGGTGAAGGAGAGAAGAAAGAGGCTGTCCAGCTACCCAGTCCAGCTGCACACCTTGGTCTGAATTCAAACTGTTTGAGATCCCTTTGGGAGCAGGTGGGAGAGGACACAGGTTCAGTTCTTCCACAGTGCTTGTAGCAATGTAGACATAGTTCTTTTGTTGCTGCTTAGACCCAGTATGGCTTTGCCTCATGAGGTCAGACACAGGTGGGTGAAATTTTAGCTCTGCTGACTGCCAGAAACTCCTTCACAGATGGCCTTTACATGTCTTGTGGAGATCTTGCAACACTGGAGCATGTGGCAGTCACTGTGAGGGTTCCTAGAAGGGCAGATGTACGGAAAAGGCTGTCTGGGTCCCAGTTCTCCCAGCTATACAGAGTGGCTCTCCCCAGCCTCCTGAGACATATAAGGACAATTCCCAGTAAAGCTAAATGAGGAGCTGTCCTCACTGTCACTGTGGGTATTGCGTTTTTTATCATTCCTTCTCTATTTCCCATTGGTCACCAATATTTCTAGGTTGATGGAGTAGTGGGGGAACTATGATGTTTGGCAGATTTAGTATCTTCTCCCTGAAGAAAAAAACCCCACAATTGAATTTTAGAGTACCTGCATATGTGGTGGAGATGAAAGCATGCTGTAAAGGAACAGTTTCTTCTTAGCACAATGGAAATAAACTTGCTTTTTGGGACTGTCTCAACATTCATTAGCATCAAAGTTGCAGTTTCTGAACTCTTTCTTCCCATAGCATTATCAGAGCTTTCACAATCCAAAATTACCTGGAGTCTGAAATGTCTTTTTGAAAGCCAAGAAATATAACTGCTATGCAGTTGCTAGGACTTCTCCTCTCAGTAACTAAGGAAATCTCAATGCAGAGCATCCTGGCTGTCACGCGCCCTTTTCTCCTTCTTCCCTCCTATGAAATCAGGTGTCGGCAGTTTGTGGAGATGGTGAATGGGACAGACAGTGAAGTACGTTGTTTCAGCGCCCGCAGCCCCAGATCCCAGGACAGTTACCCCGGGTCCCCCAGCTTAAGTCCTAGACATGGATCAAGCAACTCACATGTTCATAGTACCGGTAAGTGGGTTTTCTGTGTCTCCTAGTGAGAAGAGCAAATGTCAAAAGTGGACATGGTCGTGTATTACACTACCTGCTACTTTCTGTGCATTATTCTATGAAATGCTTCTTTCCTTTCTGATACCCAGCTAAAAGGACATGCTGTTATCATGGGTGTCTCTATACTGTTACAGAATTGGCTTTGCGTTAGTTATTTTCCACAGACAATTGTCTGCAGAGCAGGTTTTTTTCAGAATAAAGAAGCTTTTGAAGGTGGCCTTCTAGTGCAGCCACTAGCGACTCAGTGTTTCACTGATCGAGCTGTAAGAGGAGGTCTGGAAAACAAAGCCTGTTTCCTGTACCTTGGAGTCTGCATAAGAATTGCTTTCTGGTAAGAACCAAGCAGAGGATGCACTGTTCTGGCCAACAGAGCGAAAGGTTACGGGAATGCCTTGCATGACAGCTTCTCCCTCCCCCATGGACTTTACCTTGCAAGCTCTAAACATGTAAAAAGTGAGCAGTTCTGTACCTGCAAAACCCATCTCTGGAGCATCAACTCTTTGCAGTTTGGGAAATTAAACTTTAGGATTTGAAGTGGAAAGAACAAGATAAAGCAGGACACCCAAGATATCTTCCCTAGGTAATTATTGACTACAGCTTTGAAGATGGAGTGGGCCTGGGAGTATGACCTGTAGAGCCCCTGAAAACAGTCTGAGCTGCTTCACTGAGCCTTGAGCTGCTCACAGCCATCCGAGTGTATTTTGTTTTGGTATTAGTGCTGCTGCATGTGACAAACTGTGGACAGGCAAACATTTAAGGGAAAGGAAGACAATTACTTGAATGCCTCCAAGCTGTCACTCTCCTTCCCAAGCCAATATCTTTGTTTTCCTATATTGTGTTGCTGGAAACCCTGGATATGTTTCTTTGACTAGATAGTCAGAATGATCCCATTAATCCATAAAAGCTCTTGGTAATACCTGTTTTCAACCGGGAGGTGCCTACATAAAAAAAGCCCCTGCAACGCAATGCAGCATTCATATGTATTTATCTTCATACATGGGACATCACCTTCCACAGTTCTCTCTGTCAGACCTTGTGCTTTCAAAATAGTGATAATTTCATCAGTGCATGTTTCAAAGATTAAGCAGAACTGTTGTGCACAGTCTACTGCGTCTTTGTCATTAAAATGCACAAAATGGCCTGTTGTTTGAATCTTTGTATTGTTGTGATAAAAAGATAAGTGAATTCCCTAGCTATAAATATAATTGTGGGATCAGCTGATGAATTTGGATATATCACCATCACATCTGGAGGAACAGCCATGCCAGGTCACATCATCTAGCTGAGATCCTGTGGTCAATATTGGTTGGCTAGGGAAGAATATATGAAGAAGGCAAGCCCACAGTGAGGTTTTTCCAAAATATTATTTGAGCCCCTAATGGTTTGCAGTTGTCTTGGTTTTAAATAGCCTCTGTAAGTTTAGCCAGTCATTTTTGAATCCATATAAAACTTGTGGTACTGACCAAAGGTTTGTGCCCTGTGTCAGTGAGTTCCACAGCTTGATGGGCACCTTTTGTGGGGGAGCGGATGAGATTTCAAGCCTGACTCTCCTTTCAGTGATGTCTGTTCTCCTGAATGAGGAAGGTTAGCTTGTGATTTTTAAGAGGATTGTTGTTATTTGCTGAATGTTGTGTGAATCAAGTATATCCCTAATGTAAGATAGGTTGTGGAACGCCTGGGAAGTTCTGCTTGCAAAGAGTTCTCCTTGTTGCCCAGTTTTCACCTGTGCTTTCATAGTTTTCCTGGATAGAGGGTTTATGAGAAATATTTGGGTTTGTGAGGAGACAGTTTGTAAACTTCTTTACAAACCACCCATGCTTCGTATTTCAACAATAATTTCTGTACTTGTGTGAGCTGTTTCTGCCAATCTCAGAAACAGCCCATTTTTAGAACTTCCTTAAGCTCAGAGGTTGCTGATGAATAGTGGGGTTCCTTCCATATACAGTTGTGTTTTCTCTAAACCCCATTGAATTTAAGAACGATGAATCATAATTTAAGATCTGCAGTCTTATTTTGCTTTCTTACTTTGGGGCCTGCTCTATTGCTAAATTGTTGACTTCACAGTAGAGTGATATTGTTAGTCTGGTCTCATTTTTCCCTTTCTTCTTGACTTTCAGGAGCAGATAGTCCAACCTGTAGCAATGGAGTCATGTCCACAAAAAGCAAACAGAGTCACAGTAAATATCCAACACTGAGTTCATCATCTTCATCTTCCTCCTCCTCCTCCCCCTCATCTGTGAACTACTCTGAGTCCAATTCTACAGATTCTACCAAATCTCAGCAGCACAGTAGTACGAGTAACCAAGAAACCAGGTATTTTTTCCTTTTTTTTTTGCCTGAGGAGGTTGAGATGTTGGGAGAGGGCTCAGTCTGCTTTCTGAGGAGCCAGAAGGGCATCTGTCCTGCTCTTTTGAACAACAATGTAACTCTTCGTATCTACAAGGTCCTTACTATTCCTCGCAGTCACAAGCCTGTTCCAGTTCCCCTGCTCTGGCTCAGGCTTGGAGGCTCATCTCATAAAGAATTATGATGATGCTCTTGTTTCAAATACCAAGCTGTCCCATTAAACTGATGTCGTCAGAGCCCAACATGATAGTTTGCATAGAAGCTCTCCCATTGAGCCTGTTTTTGTTACTGCTGCCTCAGCCAGTCGATTACTCCTGCTAAGCAGCTTGCCTGCCCTTTAGGGGGTGAGACAGCAGCTCAAGTGATTACGGGGTTGGTGCATTGCCCTCTTGAGTGATTTTCTTGGGCTACCTCCACCTGTTGCCCAGTTCCTTCCAGATGAGCCTCTGAATCAGCAGTATTTGTTCATGCTTGTTTCAGAATTTGTTTCATGCTTGTGACAGCAGGTCAGACTTTTAGAAAACCTCCCTTCTCCAAGAAGCCGTAGGTGGTCCAGGAGAGTGGTATAGTTACTTCTGCATTTACTGGAGTGTGGAGCATATTGAGCTGTGGTGAGAACTGAGCTTTCTTTGGGCTTGCTTTCCAGGTTGATGTTGCAGGGCTGTCTGAGGCCCTGCTGGAGCAGAGGATATCCTTGTGATTTGTAGAATCTCTTGCTAATTGCTACTGGCACTCATCCTCTTGAGTACTGTGCTGAGCACAGTTTGCAGGACAGTTTGTAGTCTCTGTCATGACCTTTTGAGAGCCATACAGCATGTAACTGAGTGAAAAACACTTGTTCAGACTCAATTTACCAGAATCATTTGATAGTGCTGGATTTATGATTCTTTTTTTAAATGTAAAGCGCAAGTCCCAGCAAGATTTTCTCATCATTTCAGTTAATCAGCACTTACTCAGCCGTCTCATTCAGACTGCTGTCTTGAACATTTAAGCTTAGAGCCCTTGTGTTCTGTATTGCACTTTTTGCAAGGGTTGATGGCTTACCACAGCCAAGATTTCCCTCCTGTTTAGTATGCTACTATGTTATCTGTTTTCTGGCTGCTGTTCGCTGCCTTCGCTTCCTGAAGGGAAAATGATAAGCATTCTGCACCTGTAATTATGACAGGCACTTTCAGAACAGAAACCTGCTTCATAAGTTGCCTTCAGAAGCCTGCAACGTTTTTTACTACACTGAATTAGACCATCTGGCTCCCTGTAGTGCAGCTGGCACCTTTCCTGGTTTACTGGCCATTGCTGGGCATCATTTGGCATGTGACATCTTAATTTCTTCCCTTTCTAATTTAGACATCTGGCCTTTCTTTCCTCCTTTCGCCTCAGTGACAGCGAGATGGAAATGGAAGCTGAGCATTACCCCAACGGAGTCCTGGAAAATTCATCCACCAGGATAATGAATGGCACCTACAAACATGAAGAGATCCTGCAGACAGATGAATCCAGCATGGGTAGGGCCTCAGAGGCAGGAGGGGTAAAGGGAAATAGAAAGAGCTGGTAGGAGAGTTAAAATTGTGATTGGATTGTGGGGAAAAAACATGTACTTTGGGTTTCTTTCCCCACCCCAGTGAATGAAGTTCTCAAGATGCCCATTTCACGGGGAAAATTAATCTGTCCTGGAACTAAAACCAGCTCTGGCTTTTCATAGTCTTGCAGCAGTGCTCCTGATGTTGTGGAGCAGAGAAAGCAATAGGAATCAAAGGTTTGTTCAGCACTGGTCATGAATTCCAGCTCAGAGCAGTCCTGGCACTTCTTCCAGCTGAGGAACTGAACCGAGCGGTGAAAGGCTGGCTGATGCCCAGCCACAAAGTGTCCTCAGCACAGTGTGGTCAGCTACAACTGTCTTGTTTGTGGGTGATTTAGCCAGGAGGGTGAGGATGAATTAGCTACGCTACCTCTGAAACTGAGTTATAATGAGTGTTGTGGCCACCTAATACTGGGAAGTTGGTGGTGTTGGCATCTCTGAAAGTTTCCTGAGTCCAGGGTGTGTTAGACCAGGGGTTTCCGCGTTATGTATGCTGTAACATACACATGAAAGGGTAACAGCTGGAGTTGCAAGCTCCCATGATTTTATCAGAATACTTGATTTGTAGGTAGTCCTAGGTAGGCATTAAACAAACTGAGCTCAAGTTTTCCCTGTACCTAACAGGTGTTATGAAAAAACCACTACTGGCTGTTGTAGTGCAGGGATCAGAAAAAGCTTCCACTGGGATAAACTTAGAGCAGGGAGCAGCTACCTGCTCCAGAAGGGGAAGGAGTTTATGGGTAGCATGACACAGAGTGGGCAGTGGTGGGGAATGAGAGACGATTGTTACTTCTTCACTGCCTTTCCTCTAGAAGACAGCTGCCCCCAGAGGCAGCTCTGTGGAGGGAACCATGCTGCCACAGAGCGAATGATCCAGTTTGGACGGGAGCTGCAGATGCTGAGCGAGCAGCTTTGCAGAGAATATGGGAAGAACACAGTGCACAAAAAGATGCTTCAGGTAAGCCTGGGCCTTGTGCTGCATCGCAGCAGTTCTTTGGGCCAGCACTGGGGTTGTGGGTTCTCTTGCAGAGCTCTGGGTGGCCCCCACTTCTGCACCTGGTGAGGAAGAGGGGGACTGCATGGGGATCAGAGGTCGAAACTCAGTGAATGTAGAGCATCTAGACCCAGTTCTTGGCACAGGAGAGAAGACATACAGCTCCTGCCTGCCTTCGCTCTTCTTCTCTCCAGGTGACACTCTACCTGCCTTCCTGTGCTGGCTTCCCTGTCAGGTGGAGGGGGCACCCTCTTTAATCCACTGTCTTGATGGCCCAGTGTGGTCCCTTGCTGCCAAGAAGAAAAGGGCCATTTCTTTTCAGGAGGTAGGCACCTGTCACCTTGGCGATGGCAGGAGGTGCCCCGGCTGATGGACTTGGCGGTTTTCCTGTGTGTTTGTAGCCATGCATGACCTTACTGTGCCTTTCTGTTCTCTCACACAGGATGCATTTAGCTTGTTAGCTTACTCAGACCCTTGGAACTGCCCCGTTGGTCAACAGCTGGACCCGATCCAGAGGGAACCTGTGTGTGCTGCTCTTAATAGTGCTATATTGGGTAAGGCCTGGTTCCTACGTGAGCGCTACCCACTGGACGTCCCTGCGCTCAAGGGCTGTCCTGTGGCAGGCAAGCCTGTGAGTGTTAGGAAAAGTTCAGAAATAACTTGTGTTTAGCTTTTTCCTCTCTTTCTGTTGCTGGGGATTGACAGGGCAGTGATGCAGGAAGGGAGGTGGGAGGGAAGCCTGCAGAGAACGGATCCTCCTGATCTAATCTTCTTTTGGCTCCCTTCCTTGGGTCTTCCTCAACGCTGCTTCCAAGGATGCTCCTTAGGATTTTCCTCCCTTGCTTACTGAAGAAGCCAAGATCTCTTTGATATATTTCCTGCCTCTCTTCCTTCTTGCTCTGAACCCACCTGACTCATTTTGGTGGCATTACCAGGGCTCTTTTCCATGCTGTTTGGGTTGGCAGAGTTTTGTCCTGACATCATCCTACTTTCTGGTACGGAATGTGGTTCCTCTGATGCAGCAGCTCGTAAGTGAAGCAGGTTTCCACAATGTTGGCTTTAAAACAGAGGGGAGCCGTAATTCCAGTTACCTTTGAGCTCATGCTGAACATGCAGAGTTAAATGCAGGCAGGGTTTTTCTTCCCTTCGAGCACTGCCTCTGCATGTTCCCATCGTGTGCTATGCCTGCTAGAGCCCAGAGAGCCTGGCTGCCTGCGGTCCACTGTTAGAATCAGGGCTGTGCGAATGGTCCAGCCCTGTTGCTCTTTCCCTTCTGGTCTTAACCGTGCTGAGAGGACCCTGCTCTGTGCAGAGATCTGGTTATAGGTTGTTTTTCTTCAGCTAGCAAGACATCTCCCCTTTTTCTGATGAGCTTTGCTATTTGTGTCAGCAGGATGGATCATGGTTGGATCCAGGTATGAGCAGTCTCTTGCCCTCCTCTGTTTCCTCAGAGCTGAATGTTTATGCCTGCTCTTCCATTTTCCTTAGACAAGCACGTTCCTTGGCCCAACAGCTTGTTGTCATTTACCCTTCTGTCTTGAACCTGGTGTAGTATATGCAGTAGCTTTCCCTGATGGAAGTCTTGTGCTTGCAGTCAATGAGTTGCCATGTCATTGCTGACCCTCCTGGCATCTTCAGCTACAGAAAATCCCATGGTGGAGAAATGGGTATAGTGATAATGAGGTTATGGCCTGCCAGCAGTCTGCAAGAAAGGGATTGATTCATTCTAGGCAGGGTCCTTGATCCTGTCACCAGACCATGCTCAGGTAACTTCACAGGACACTCCTGGCTTAGCTCAGTCCATCCACAGCCGGCCAAACACTGTCCGCTGGACAGCTGCTTTGTCTGGGAAACTCATGCTTGACTTGTGTGCACAGTCTAGCTCACTGTGCCCAGATGTATTTCCTAGTGGCTCTGTGCACCTCACGTTGAGTGTGCCAGAAGGAGATTTAGAGATTATCTTCTGGGGGAAGGAACAGCTTGATGGACAAACCCGTGAAGGCTCCTGTTCTGTCTGAGTAAAGGAACAGAAATTACATGGTTTGGGAAGGAGAGTCCCTTCCCTTGGCAGTCAGCATGGGCAGGTGTCCAGCCAGGTGACTCAGTTCTAGCTATTTTTTGTCCAGTGTGTGAGGAGCATGGACAAGTTGCTGAGGGATGTTACCAGGGAGATGCAAAAGCCGGTGTCTGGACATGCTTCGTCACACAGGTCGCAAGGCACCTCGTCTAGCTCAGCTGAGGATTCCCTCTTGCATACATAGCAAACATGAAGTTGAAAAGGAGCAGTGACCAGTGAGCGAGTTTGTCTAGGGCTTGGACTGCTGTGTAGACTTGCACAAGTGGGAGAGATGGAGAGGTTACCTTTCACTTGGTGCCGATTTCTCCTGCCTTTTCTTATTCTTCCGTGCTTTGATTTCTCATTCTTTGAGGGTTTTCTGGCAGACACTGAGGCAGCAGGAGCTCCACTGCCTTTTTCTTGCTCTGGCCACCACAGCAGCACTTTCTCAAAGGCCCTGTTGAGCTGTGGCCCCACATGGGATGTGTCGTGGGTGGTGAGGTGTGCGGAGGAGCAGCGGTGCAGAGCCAGCAGTACTCAGGAGTAGCTTCCTTCCAGAGCCAGCGCCTTCTGCCAGGGATGCTGGGCTTGGCGCCCAGGTGGGACTGAGAGGGACCCAAGTGCAGGTGAGCTGGCACGCAGCCAGGATGCCTCTTCTAAACAGATTTCTTTTTTTGCCCCCACAGAATCTCAGAACCTGCCAAAGCAGCCCCCGCTGATGCTTGCCCTGGGCCAGGCCTCGGAGTGTTTGCGGCTCATGGCTCGCGTGGGCTTGGGCTCCTGCTCCTTTGCCAGAGTAGACGACTATTTGCACTAGCCACCAGAGCAAGATGGAGTTGACATCGTTGAGTGCTGCCCTTCACCCTCCGTTGCTGCCACTCTACACCACCACCTCGTTCGATAGCCTGACCTTCTTGCCACCAACACCTCCTCTAGCACACACACACACACAGCGCCTGTGAAAGGATCGAGTGAGTCCCTCACTGTGTGGCTATTCCTGACCCCAGGAACGACTGGCAGATCTTACCTGTCTCCCTGCCATTGCTGCGGCTCCAGCAGCACACAGTATTTCACTGGTTATTCTAATGTAGCGCCTTCCGATGTAGGGATTTCTCTTTATTTTGATTTGAGTTGTTTCTCATGGATCCACCAATATTTTATCTGGAGAGTTTTGCTGAGCTGGTTTATGCTGATTTACTGAGGAAGCTCATCAAGTTGGTGACAGCTTGTTCTTTTCTTCCCTTCTCCCTCCATCATGCACATACAGCATCATCTTCTGTGCTAGTTATCTGAACTCTTCTTGCAGTGGCAGTTCAGAGGGATTTTTTTTTTATTTTATTTGAATCCTGTTTATTAAAAAGGTCTCTTCCACCTCCACAAAGTCATTGATGTATTTATTGCCCACAGACTCGGTCCCAGCCATGCACATCATACAACCCTGCAGGAGACCTGGTGAGGTAGGTCCTGTCACGCACTAATGATGGGAGTTAGAGGAGCTTGGTCCTTCATGGTGCATGCCTCTCTTCAGAGTACAAGGCTCTCAAATGCTTGTCTTTGTGAGTGCGAAGAGTAGAAGACTTGACATTGCCTATGTTAGTGGCTGCACTGTAGAAGCATCTAGCAGCCCTGAGAAATAGGTAAATCCAGCTCTCACAGCAGCTAGAGGGACAGGACTGACAAATATGAAGTCATCTACCACTGTATTGGTAGAAGCAGGTGATGTTAGCCTGCAAGAAATATCTGTGGGTGCTGCCCGGTTGGGCTGTCAGTTTTTGTGTTAAATCACAAATGCCCCTTTTTCTCCATATAAGAGGGCTCTGTCACTAAGACTCAAAAATAGTAACATTTACTGACCCCCTCCAGGTAACACTGATCTAAATGAGCACTTCTAAATTTTGGAAGTGTCTTGAGAACACTAGTGTGAACTGTGCTCACCCTTGCAGGTGGCACATGCCAAGATCAAGTTGCAGGTTAGGGTCAGTACTAGCTTTGTAAGGTCTGAGCCAGTCAGAAGGGAGCAGCAATGTTTCTTTAAGGATTAGTAAGAAAATTATTTTAGTTTCAGGCCCAAAAGTGACCAGCAAGGATCTGTGGGTGAGTAACCTCCAAGTAAGATGGACTAATGTGTCCCTGCTACAATGTGTATCAGGCCCAGGGACTCAAGTGCTGCTCAGCTTTTGGCATTCAAACTATCTGCCTGTAAGTGTTTCTGAGTGTGTACTCCTAACTGGTGAGGCAGTGTAGCAGGACCGCATGCTTTGCATCCTCTGGTGTACCGTTGGGCGACTTCAGGTTCAGTCTGGCTGCATGGGAGGAATTGTAATTCTGCACCACATGAATTTTAGGTCAGTAGCTCTGAGGAGGGCCCAGGGGAGCTCAGACCCAACATGTATTTTACTGCTGTTCATGAATAATTTTTTTTTTTGAAGAGTCAGTGAAAGAAGAACAGATTGTATTGAAGTTTGCCCTTAAAATGGAGGTTAGCCTGTGCCAGGGCTTCAGGCAGCAAGAGAGCTTGTGTGCCACTGAAGAAAGGAAGATGGTGTGTGACCTCTGTGCAGTAGCCCAGAGCCTTAAGGATTTTCTGCATTTGCAGGCTTGATTTGCAGCTGGAACATGAGGTCTGAAATCAGGGCAGAGTAGGTGGGCATGTGTCCCCCGGACTGCAGAAGACGACTGTGGCAGTGAGTGCACAGATGGTGTTGGAGGTGGTTGGGAACACCTATCGCTACCTTTTGGTGAAGGTACACAATGTGTAGAGGCAGTGCTAGAGCCGTGGTGGCCTAAGAAAACAGGCAACACGAGGTTTAGAGATGGAGGAGATATTTTTATTAGATCAACTCGTATAGTTGAAAAAAGCAGAGGGAACTCTGCTTGTTGTCCTAGCAATGGATATTACCTCAGGCTGCAGTCCTTACCTCACTGCAATTCCAGAGACACTTTAACTCGGTGGGCAGGCTTCCTTTCTGAAGCCTCTTGATGCCAGACCTGCCAGGCTGCCCAGCCTAACCCATCGTGCCCCGGTGCTGTTGCTGAACCTGAGGCAGCATGTGAACTTGGCCTGGTGAGAGATTCTTCTGCAGGCTCTCTGTTTCTTAGCCCCAGGCTTATGGCACACTGATGCACTGATTGTGGGTCCTTAGGTTGGAAATACCCTAGTACCTGGCTTTGCCTTTCACATTTGGCAACTTTCTCTGCTGTTGGTCGCCATTTAGCTTGCTGCTGTCTGACTGCAGTCAGACCTCTCTCTCTTCTTTGTAGCAACACCATCTTTATCTGTTTCTGAGGTTTTTTTTGTTCCTTCTCTTTGTGGTTCTTTTAAGCCAAGTCTCTTTGTCATGTGTCATATTAATGCCCAACTTGGAGTCTCAGCAAAGCTGTGCTGACTATCCTAGAGCATTTTTTTTGTTTTGGTTTCCCTTTCACTATAAAAAAGCCCACACGATGCTCCTAGATACCTGGTTATTCTAGTGCCAAGAAATGTGTGATGGTATGGTCTCTCTGGCTTCTCATGGAGAGAGACCTGTGGTAGAAACCACCTTGCTGTTCTGTACATTGTTAGTGCTGAGAGGCCACACTCTTGATGATTAATTGTGAGTCACTCTCTGGCACTGACGATGTGCATCACATAGTGGCAGTAGATACCTGTAGACTAGACAGCAGTGATGCTCTCCACTTCTTGCACTCAAAGCAATAGTACTAGCTTGAGTTGTTTTTCTCTTTCCACTTGTTCTAGTTCCTAACTGGCCTCAGCTGTAACTGACACCCATCGCTGCTTCCAGCTTCTTGCCAGCTCTTGTACCTGGTGTCCTGATTCTGTTTTTTGAGGAGTGCAAAGGCTTTTCTGCTGTGACGTATCTGTCCCATACCTGTTACTTGGTTTTTTTTTTATTTCAAGTGTTCTTGCAGTTTCACTAGGGGTTTCTGCTTGTGGTCCTCAGTGCTGACTAACCTGGCCATGACTCAGTGTGGGGAAGGTGAGTGTGTTTGCGGTGTGTAGTGGGGCATAGGTGTACGCTTCAACCTACCACGGATTGCTAGATGAGATTTCTGACTTGGTTTTCCCAGGTAATTTTTCAAAGCCTCTTGGTGTTTGAGTGTCCTTGGCTGCTCCTTGATGGTTCATGTCAGCTGAGACTTGGTTTGAATTGTTGCAGTCTTTTTAAAAAGTGAACAGAACTAAACTGAATTGAGGTCTTTAACTTTTGAGTGTGGTTGTACACCACCAGTGGCTACGTGCAGTTTAAAAATTACTTTTATAAAAGTGATTTGGGATTTGTTATTCTAAGTGCCTCATGCTTTGCTCAGAAACAGATGAACTAAGAACACCCCAGCTGAGACTCTGCTTCATCTGGGCAGTCCCTCACAGTGTCAATTCTCCCAAGATTCCTTCAGTAAAGCCATGCAAATGATTGTGTAGTCTGTAGTAGAAACTGCTGGCTTCCCATTTCTTGGTGAGGGTGACAAGGTCTCAGCTATGTCCCTGTGTTATAATGCTGATGGCATTGGATATACAGCTTCCATCACATGAGGTTGACACGTAGGTTGCTCTCTGCTGGGCTGACTTCAGATCCTAGAAGAAGGTTTTCCAAACCACACCCAAACACTGCTCACAGGCAACATTTCTCGCCATGCAGCCCCAAGAGAGGCTTTCTAGCTGTGGCATCCTTCCCCAGACACGTGAAATGCTGCAGCTGTAACAACTAAACCTCTTCCAGCTCTGCCATGTCTGCACACTCGGAGGGTCTCAGCTCTCCACTGATCAGTCCAGAGTCACCACCAAAGAGTTGTAATCTACAGAGTGGCAAGCACACTCCAGCTATGTACTCTGGATACCAGCCACTCCACCTGCCTTCCTCAAACTCAGCATTGCAGCAAGGGCCTCTCAGAAGGATAACATTTCCCAGGGACCTGGTGAAAACCTGTTTTCAAGGGTGGTAAACTGCAACCCTGCACATCACGGGCTTTGGTTTTGAGCCTAATGCCCTGCCTGTTAAGTGTTTGAAAACAACATTTTGGGAACTCCAGACCTGGAGCCTTGGTTAAAGCATCCTTCAGGGGTTCTGTGGGGAGAGCTTCATGGAGCTGAATTATATCACCAGGCTTTTCTCCCCACGGACAAGGGTTTATGCTGTCCCCACAAGCAGTGAGTGAGAGCAGTCACATCAACAGTAACATGGGAGAACTTCAGAGTGAGTCAAGACGAAGGATTGATTTGAGAGTCGGAGGCATTGGAGTTGCTGGGGTAAGTGTTTCTGGGAGGTGTATCCATCTCATACACCTTGTACTCCAGCCTCTGACCATCTTAGTGGCCGCTGCTGAGTGCATTCCAGTTTGTGGACATCTCTCCTGTACCCGGGGAGCCAAATCTTGTTCGTTTTGGTTCCTATTGTTCCTCTTGGAACCATCTTGTTGGAGATGATTCCTCTTGATTCCTCTGTGATCCTATCCTAGCAGGTGTTTAACAAAAGCTGATTCAAGATGTACAGGGTTGAGTGAGCTCTCAGTCATCTCTCCTGTGAGCAGGGAGGACAACAGTCTCTTTCCCGTGCATCCTTAGAAGTGCTCTCAGGGCCAGCTTGTTTTGGGAAAACTTCTTACTGCTGCCAGATCTCCCTTTTTGCTCCTTTGCCTCCCACAATCCCAGTATTCTCCCACCTGTGTGACTACCAGAAGTGGTATCTGCAGTGGTTGGTGCTGCAGGAGCTGCTTTGAGACCAGGGTCAGCTCTGTGCGTCAGCCAACAACATGTTTGTCGAGCCTAGACATGGCAACTCCAGCTGCTTTTCCTGGGCTTGCTTCTGCTGCATTGGCCTAAAGGGGTAGATATGCATGCGACGATCCCTTTTTGTCACTGTACAGGATCCCATCAGCCTGCAGCTGGGCTGGCTGTAGCACTTCTGCCCTTCTTTTGGAGTCTGGTTAGAAATTGAGCCTTTGCGTGTGGCTAGCAGAATAGAGAGGGACCTCCAAAGTGAAGCACTGGGTACGCGGCATCCAGCTGTTGCGGGGAGGTTGTCCAGTGGCTGCTCTCCCTCCCCTCCAGCCCCCCATGTGTACCAGAACTAGCTCATTGCTTTGGGACACGTGGAATCTGTGTGGTTATCAGTGCTATAGCCTGGTTTTATTTCCAACATCCTGGTGGTGCTCACTGTGCTGCTGCCAACCTGATGTGGACACCAGGAGATGCAGCTGTTACTGGTGTGGAGAATGGGCCCCTTCAGTATAGTACCTCATGGTTGCATACACCTAGAATTTTCCCATCTGCTTCCTTATTCTGTCTGGTTTTTTACAGTGACATCTCAACCTGTCCTCAAGCTGTGTCCTTATTTTTCTCATAGTCTTATTAAGGCATCTTTACCATTCTTTAAATAGCTTTGTTCTTGAGGCTCCCTTGAACAACTGGAACAACCAGAGCTGGTGTAACTAGCTCTGGGGATTGAATTTAACATTTTCCTCCTTAGGCATCAGGGATGGTGAACCGTCTCCTTCTCCAGCAAAGCAAACCTTGTTGGATTGCTGTGATGCTGCTGTGCTTTGGTACCTGTCTTTCTTAATACTCACGTAGCACGTGTTGCTTAGATGCAAGTTTCAGAGTTCCTTCTGGCGTCGTGGGGTTGATTGAGGTGGTGAACCGTGGTAGCCAGGCTATATAGCAGCGTGTAAATGCCACGAAGCTGCATGGTGCACAACACAGTATGGGGATGTTCTTTCCATGAAGAAGCAGTGTGCAGACTTCACTTGCCCCACAGAGTGGCAGGCAGAGAGGTCCTGGGCGCAGGGAGGCCCCGTGGAGCTGATCGCAGCATGAGAGAAGGAACACGTTCCTTGAAAAGGTGATCCAGGTCCACCTGGGAGTTGTCTTTGCAGAAGGAGTGACTTCCTTCAAACCTTGCCCATGTTAGAGCAGCCTGAGTGGCGTATCCGGAGGTTACTTGTAGAGAGCTGGTGTTGGGACTGGAGCTGTACATCTCTGTCCCAAAGTGTTTCTGCAAAAGTGGGGGGGGGGGGGCAGACAACACGGCACATGTGCTATGTGCTGCTGGCACCCTTCTGCCCCAGAAGAATGACCGATGGAGGGAACTGCAGTCCAGCAGCTCTTACTCAGAGCCAAAAACTGGCTGTGAGCCATGTCCCGTCTGCTGCGTAGGTCAGAGAGCTGGAGGAAGTGTTGGTGGGGTGAGTGTTGGGGGAGCTACAGCAAATTTGGGGAGGAAAGGGGAGCTGTTGAGAGCCTGGAGGCCTAGCTCCTCTCCACCATCCTTCCCTGCAACAAGAGGTGGCAGGTGATGGATGAGTGAACGTGGCACGTCTGTCCCTCTCCCTGCGTCCCACGCCAGAGCTCTGAGCCTGCAGTGCCCAGCAAGCCGAGGGTTCATCTGGGCTGGAGGAGCCCACGTCCTGCCAGCTGTTTTATTTCCAAGAGGGAGGCTTAACTCTCTCCTGCTCGCAGGAAGCCGAGTCCCGTGTGGGATTTTCACTCACATTGCCACAGAAACATTCCTGGAGGCCATGCAGGCCTCTGCTCCTTGTTGAACTTTCTCTGGCCAGGCAGACGCCTTTTCTCTGGTCACTCCACTTGGGTCCAGGCATGTGCTCTGACCCCTTTGCTCGGGAGGGCTTTAGCTGCATCCTTCCTCTGGGAGGGAGCACAGGGGATTTTTTGCAGGCTGGGCTTCTCACAGGCTCAAACTTGGAGAAAGGAGAAGCAGCAGCGACTCTGGGGATAATCAGGATTTTAAAGAAAATTTTAAAAATACAAGTATGGTGACTCTTCCAGACCAAGGACTCTGCACAGGCATTTGATTGGGATTGTCTCTCTCGGTCCTACCTGTGCATGCTCTTCACGGCTCTCCAGCCAGGGAAGGCAGGAGGAGGCTGCTGGCACCTGAAGCTCTTGCACACAACCTCTTTGGCGGTGCAAGCCCCAGGACCTGCCCACCATGCAGTTAACTCTCTTCTGCTGGTTGCTCAAAACTCAGGTATGAAACGCTCAGCTGGAGCATGGGGTGCGAGGTCTTTGCAGGTTTCCAACCAGCCCTGGAGGAATGGCCACCACTGGGCTGCGACAGAGCAGATCTCCCTCTGCCACTCCAGACTTCTCATCACCTTTGGAGGGGGGGTTTCCTCCTCTTTGGTACAACATTGGCTAAATGGACATTACACAAACGATGGACATTTACACAAATTGTGCACATTGGTTCAGTCTAAGCTTAGTATTTGTGAATTAAGTTATCTGACGCTTCGCATGAAAACTTCAAAAAGGGGAGGGGGGGATTTTAACTGAGAAAAAGCCTATGAAAATATACTGGAAATATGGTAAAGAAATCGACGTTCTGCTGTATATTGACAGAATTATTTTTATTAAAATACACATCCATGTGCAAGAGCTAACGTGGAGCCGTGTGCTTTGTCAGTCTCTGCTCGCTGGGGAAGGCGAGCGGCGGAGCTGGCGCCGGCGGCACCTTGTGTCCCCTCTGACACGGGATGGGGTTCGGCCCTGCCGGAGCAGGGCTGCCTGCCTGCGGGCAGCCGTCAGGCAGGACGGCGGGGTGGTTAGCGCAGTGATGCCCCACAGCTCGGGAGGCATCAGCCCTGGGACCGAGCACTCAGTGGAAGGAGCTGGGCTCTGCCCAACAAGAGTGAGCAGGCTCCAGGATGGGTATTTCCCACCCAGGGGCAAGCAGACACCAGCAGGAGCGTGTCCCTGTCATTACATGGGTCAGGGCAGGCTCTTGGCTCGGGCATTGCTGCCTCACGTACAATTATTGGAGAGAAACAAGCAATTACCACTAAGACTTTCAGGTAGGCCCTACCCAGCTTCTATAATGGGTATTTATGGGGCAGTTCATGATGCAGCAGCTGCTAGCACCTATATATATTTCTGCTGTAAGATTTTCTTGGCATAGCAGAAAGCACGTGATGGCTGTTCTTCAAAACTTTCTACAGAATTGCTTCTCCCACAGTTGCTAAGCTCTGCCAGAAATAGTGGACAAGGAGCATGTCCAGCACCTGCTTATGGCCAAACCCCTAGGGCAGACCCTGGAAATTATTAATTGGTGCCCTTTTGTTGTGGACCACCTCCTGCATCTTGGGTCCTGATCCCACGTAATCGGTCACATTCCTACCCGGCAGCATCTCACTCATCAGCTCACGTGAGTGGTCCCCGAGCAGGAGGTCCCTGGGGTCTGGATGAGTCCTGAACATCACCGCAACTCCATTCCCTGTTGCCCAAAACAGGCTGTCAGGGTGGTAAAATCCTCGGGAATAACGTCAGTGTGCCCAGTGGAGTGTCGTTTTACTTTGTTAACGAAGGGATAGAGACTAGTAAAATCATAATAATGATTTTTTTTTCATCAGGGCCTGCTCTGTAATATGGGCAGATGGTGTTTCTCCCACATTTCCATCACCACCTTTGTCACAGAGGGTGCGATATGTCATCCCCATAATATTCCTAGATGATCTGCTGGCCTTCCTCACCTCTTGTTGGCAATGGTATCTTGTAACACCTTTCACATCTTGTTCACCACTCTTTCTGCAGGTCAAAAATTTCCAGATTAGCTGTGTGCTATGGCAAGAATTGCTTTTTCCCCTTGAGCATCGTGTTGTCCACCTGTAATAATCTGGGTTTGGACCTACATAATTGTGATTTTCAGTGGTGTTTAAAAAAAAAATAATGGGGGAAATAATCTTTGTAACCCTCAGGTTTGAGCGATTGGGGAAGGCTGCTCAGTTTCATAAGTAAAGTGTTTAAAGAGTTTATGAAATACAGACTGGGGGTGTCTATACACAAGCTTACCACCTTGCACAGCTACTTGCACACCCATTTTTTCTTTCAGAAGACAACGTGGCCATTGTAGCCCTCAGTGTTATGTGCTGTGAAGGTGTAACCCTGAAGCTTTGTGTCCATAAACAGCCAAGCACAATCCATGAGACGTGTCTCCCAAAATCTGATTCTGCTTCAGCTTTCCTTTCCACCACTGCTTCATCCCATGGTGCTTAATGATTTGTGGGCAAAAATGTCATTTGGGATGTTTTTTCCTGTCCCCTGCCTCCATTCAATATCCTAGAAAATACAGCCCTGCCCTGGTTTCTAATCATGGGCATGAAACACTGATGAAGCTTTATGCTGAGGATCAGTCCATGGCACTTAACTGCAACTCTTGGCTTCACCTTCCTGAGGTTTTCCTGGCTTTGCACCTCTCACACGAAATGATGGACCAGCAGCCTGGTGTTAACAGCAGGGTCCTGTGCTGCTCCCAGCCCTGCCTGGCCCTGCAGAAGGTCAGCAGCCAGGACATCTCTTCTCCTGCCCAGCTGAAGGGGTTGTGTCCTCCCCCTCCTTGCAATGTGGACATTGTTTTTCATCTCCCTTACTTATTTTGCAGTGACCATCAGGATATTTGGAAGCTGACAAGGTATTAAGGGCTTGGCAGATCAGTATCTTCTCCCTGAACCCTCCACTCCCAACCACCATCATTTTGGAGCACCTGCAAAGCCCGTGGGGCTGAGAGCATGCTGTAAGGACATATAGCCTTACCTATGGGCAAGGGTAATGTCCCCTATGGGTCCTTGACCTATGGGTCAGGATCTGGCCCGACTATCACATTCCCAGTGAAGCACGCCATAACCAGGCATAGTTTGCTCCAAGCCTGGAGAAATACATGCCCGTGGCAAAGGAGTTTTTTGGTCACACAATGCCCTGGGCTTGTAGGATCTGCTCCTTGGGCTGAAGAATCAGGAAAAATTCAAAGAGCAACTTGTGGCAATGAGTCTTTATTATAAATATTTGCTCCACTGGGCACATACCGGTAGGGCAGTGACAACGGGAGGGACTTGGTGGCTGGCTGGTCCATGCTGCTGTGACACCTGGTCCTGCCAGGGTACGGGCTGGCTCCACCTGCAGTGACAGTGCCCACCGCCTTGGGACCCTTTGGATATGTGCCGTGAGCGCCGTCTGCTCCCTCCAGAGATGGGAGGACTGGACAGGCGGGTCAGATGGTGGACGGCAGAAGGAGGATTTCATTTTTTCCTTCGAAGCTTTTTCATGGCTCTCTTCACCCAGGGCTTCTTGGGGTCAGCGCAGACCTCGGCACCGCTGGCAGCTACTATCCTGCAGTGAGAAAGTGAGGAAAGAGAGTGAAAACATGAACCACAAGCCATTCCCTTCCCACGCACAACTTCTCCCCTCCCTGTGTGCAGCCTCATCCTGGATGAAGGCTTGGAGCCATCTCCAGCAGCCCGTGCCCTCCTCAGGCTGACGGTGTATGTCTGAGTCTTCCCAGACCACTGGCATTAGCAGAAAGCACCAAAACCTAATTTTTTTTCCCCTCTGCCCACCCCACGGAGCTACTTTCCTACCATAGCTCCCCCCGCCAGGCACGTGCTCCCAGCTGGGACCCAACCGTGACGCCGTGCTGGAGGTGGGAGGCAAACCCCAGGGGTACTCACACAACTGCAGGCAAGGAACAGTCGCTGGGCGTCTCATAGAAATTCTGTATGTGTCGGATGGGTTTCTGTGCATGCTTGAAGCAGCATTCGGTGGGCATGTTGTAGGCTGTGAAGGGAAGGGAGAGACGTGAACGCCCTTGGCCGCATTTTGCAACTAATTGCATCGCCAGACAATGACACCGCAGGATGTCGAACACAGGATGGAGGCGGTGGAGCTTCTCAGCAGCTCCCACAGCATCCCATGGCAGGGATTCATTTTCCTTCATGGCAGCAAGCACAGGACTGGGAAATGTGGTCAGCAGTAGGGAGGGGAACGGCGTGGGACCTGGCACCCCACAGTCCACATTCCTGCAGCTGCCAAAGTGCACAGTGAGGTTGGGGTGTTTGGTCTGGGGACGAGGTTTTGGGGGTTTTCAAGGCAGGAGCACAACTTGCAAGGTGTTTTGGGAGGCTCCAAACAGCTGCACATGCTCCCCCCCCTCCAAGCACTTGCTCATCCAGCTGAGACCTGGGGAACGGCTGCCAGCATCTCCTCCAAGCTCCTGGAGCATGTCCCCAGGGCTGGCTTTGCTGAGGCCACCCAGCACCCTCTCCGTCCTTCCCTGCACCCCGGGATGTGCCGCCCTGCCCCGACCAGGGGGTTGCTCCTCCTGCCAGCAGCACTGTCCCTGCTCCCTGCTGGGGTTTCTTGCCCAACGACCCCAACGGGACATCCCCAGTGGGGACCCCGAGCCCTGACCTGCAGCGGTGACCCATGAGGTGCCTTACCTGCAGCACAGTGCAGGGAGAAGGTGAGGAGCAGCACGAGCAGCAGGACTGTCCTTGCAGCAAGCATGGTGGCTGCGTGAGGGCTCTTCTTCCGTCCTGCTTCGTGCCACCCTGCCCGGTGTCTGTGGCTTTGGCTCTCACTGCACCGTAATTTATCCTCTGCATGTCATCCACTTTAACCGCTTTTCTAAAAAATTCTAATGTGTTCTCAGAAGTCTCTTCCCAGGGAAAACGGGATTTCTGTCGTTTATTTTGGGAGCACATCCAGCAGCGGGTAGAAGAGGTTGAGGAGCGGGGCAGCCACTTCTGCTTTCTGTGGAAAAGCCACAAGGCTGCAAGGGGCTTCCAGGAGGCTTTGGGGGAACTGAACTTTACCCACGAAACCAGATTAGAAGAAACTTTCTGTGAAGGCAAGACATCAAGTCTAATGCTTGCCTGCTTATTTCTAACAGGACAGACAACCCAAACAAAATCTCTGAGCAGGAGCAGGTCATTGACGGGTTTGCTGATTCATCAAAGGCAAGTGACTAATAAGTCCCCTCCAAACCAGCCTCCCCATCCCCCCGGCCATAGCAAAAGCATTGGCTTAGGCAGTGAAGCACTCAGGACGGGATGGCATGGGATGGGATGTCAGGCAGAAAAAGCCACACTGGACCAAACTAGGAGGGACCCCAGAGCAGGGGGTGGCAGAGATGCTTTTAGTGGGTTCAGGAGACTTTATATAAGGGGAAGAAATGGGGCAACAGCAGCAGGGTGGCTGAGGAAAGTCTGGGTCTGATCCCAAGTCTGAGCCCAAGCATTGCCTCTGCCTCCCACACCTCTGATGGCATCGAAATGAGGGTCAGAGGGATGGAGCTTTGTGGTCATCAGTGCACAGGCAGGTCATTTCTGCAGGAAGATGGGACAAACCCTACCACAACCCCGAGAGAGGCATCCCAGACCCCAGAGAGGACCCCGGGGGCAGGAGGGGTGGGTGGCACAGACCCCACTGGCAGCACCGTGGAGCACTGGTGGACATCAGCCCAGCTTCCATGCAGAGATCTGCTCCTCAGGAAGGCGAGATGCAGCTGCAGTCTGCATGCAAGGAGGGGGTGATGACCCAGTGGGAAGCCAAGTGGGATGATGGTGAGTGGGAGCACGGGAGGGGATCTGGTTGTGGCTTGGGGATGAGGCAAGGGGCTTCTCAGAGGAGACAAAAGGTGGAAATGGACTTCCTTGAAGATTATCTCATGTTTGCACCACTTCTCTGGAAGAAGAAAGGAGAAGGAAACAAACCAAATGTGCTGATGAATCTGGTTTGGAAGCTGTGGTCTGCTAGCCATCATGTCTGGTGGCCTGGCACAGCGGCAGGGTGGCTATGTGGAGAGCTGGGCATGGCACTGCTGGTTTCTAATGCTTCTTTCCCCAGGAAAGGGCTCTGCGAGAAGAAAATACCCAATATGCAGCCCCTGAGCCCCCTTCTACAGTATCTGCATCCCCCCGGCTCTCCCACCTTCCCTTTTGCAACTCCTGCCATGTCCTCAATGTACAGACCCTTGAGCCCAACAAGCCACCAGGGTCACACCACCTCCTAGACATCGGTTAAAAGCGAAAGGCTGTAATTAAGGGAGAACTGAGCTAATGGCTTTTTCCAGCTGACATCTCCTGCCGTGCCAAACTCTGAGCTCCCTTTTCAGGCTTGTCTGAGGCACACAGTCACTCCTCCTTTCCCTTAACTAATTAATCCTGTTCCCAGTCCCATCAGAAGTGTTAGTAGATGCCTCCACTATCTGCTCTTCATAAAGCAAATCAGTGCGTGTATTTGAAGTATTTGGGGTATTTGAAGGCCAGGAGAGGACCCAAGAGGGTCTCTGGAGGACCAGGCTTTCCTCTGTGTCCCTGCCCCAGCAGAGGACCTTTGGGCTTGGCTTTAGTCTTCTCCAGCCCCTTCAAAACTGCCATGCCTGGGGTGCTCCCAGCAGCCTCCTGGGCCATCCCCACCGGCAGCACAGCCTCTCCTCCAGGTGTGGAGCTCCAGGGCCTTCCCCAGATTTGCCTGGTTAGGCAAATGCAAAGATAAACAGCGTCTGTGTAGAGAGAAGAGAAGGGACGGGCTGCGCACATGATTTTATTGATGTCCAGACCAACTGCAACTTCACTATAATTTATAATTGAATACAAACTATCTGACTGAGGGAAAACCCTACTTTAGAAACTAAAATGGGTAGGCACAGACAAAAAAAAAAGTAGAGATGGGAAATATTTTCTGACTCATACAATGGGGTTTTTTTGAGTGGGTAATCATAATAGTTTAACAGGATATGTGAATCCTCTGCATATAATAAATGCCAAAGAAAATGGAAGAACACAAGGCACTCGCACACTGGGGATGCTGCTCTCTGGCACTGATGCCACCAAAACCCTGTCTGGAGGAAGTCTTCATCACCATTAGCCACAGCCAGCAAGGCAAAGATGAAACTATAGCAATAACCAAATTTCATAAGTTCACCAGAGCCTTCTGCCATAGCTAGGAATAATAGAATTGGAAAAGGCAATGACAGCAAGTGTGTCAAGGGAAGTAGTATTACAAATGCTATGGTAGATAACAAAAAGACCTTACAAACAGAGGTGAAATCTAGATCTCAAATGGTGGTACAAAACCAATTAGCATTAGATGAGCTGTTAGAGGCCAAAGGAAGGGTTTGTGCTCTCATAAACACCAGTGGCTGTTTCTGTGTAGACGAAGACAAAAGAATAGAAACAGATGTAATGACAATCCAAAGCCACCTAAAGTTTTTTTCATAAAATGAAAAAACAAACAAACAAACCCTTTTGACAGGTGGGGTTGGACACCAGACATTGGCAGATGGTTTGGAAAGGTACTTAAAACGTTGTTCAAATCTATATGTAGAGGGCTAATGGCTTGTGATGGGTTAACCCTGGCTGGACGCCAGGTGCCCACCAAAGCTGTTCTATCACTCCCCCTCCTCAGCTGGACAGGGGAGAGAAAATATAACAAAGAGCTTGTGGGTTGAGATAAGGACAGGAGAGATCACTCACCACTTACCGTCACGGGCAAAACAGACTCAGCTTGGGGAAAATTAACTCAATTTATTACAAATCAACCAGAGTAGGGTAATGAGAAATAAAATCAAATCTCAGAACACCTTCCCTCCACCCCTCCCTTCTTCCCGGGCACAACTTCACTCCCGGATTCTCTACCAAGCCCCCCCCCAGCGGCACAGGGGGACGGGGATGGGGTTTATGGTCAGTTCATCACCCGTTATTTTCTGTCGCTTCATCCTCCTCAGGGGGAGGACTCATCACACTCTTCCCCTGCTCCAGCGTGGGGTCCCACCCATGGGAGACAGTCCTCCACGAACTTCTCCAACGTGGGTCCTTCCCACAGGCTGCAGTTCTTCACGAACTGCTCCAACATGGGTCCTTTCCACGGTGTGCAGTCCTTCAGGAGCACACTGCTCCAGCGTGGGTCCCCCACGGGGTCACAAGTCCTGCCAGAAAACCTGCTCCATGGGCTCCTCTCTCTACAGATCCGCAGGTCCTGCCAGGAGCCTGCTCCAGTGTGGGCTTCCCACGGCGTCACAGCCTCCTTCGGGAAGCCACCTGCTCCGGCGTGGGGTCCTCCACGGGCTGCAGGTGGATATCTGCTCCACCGTGGACCTCCATGGGCTGCAGGGGGACAGCCTGCCTCACCATGGTCTTCACCACGGGCTGCAGGGGAATCTCTGCTCCGGCGCCTGGAGCACATCCTCCCCCTCCTTCTTCACTGACCTTGGTGTCTGCAGGGTTGTTTCTCTTACATGTTCTCACTCCTGTCTCCAGCTGCTGTTTCCGTCTGTCCCAACTTTTTTTCCTTCTTAAAAATGTTATCACAGAGGCGTTACCACTATCGCTGATTGGCTCGGCCTTGGCTGGCGGCGGGTCTGTCTTAGAGCCGGCTGGTATTGGCTCTCTCTCGAACACAGGGGAAGCTTCCAGCAGCTTCTTACAGAAGCCACCCCTGTAACACCCCCCCCCCCCCCCCCCTACCAAAATCTTGCCACACAAAGCCAATAACAGTAACCTATATGCCTGTTCAATTAATAATTGGTTGTGCTAAGGTTAGGTGTCTAAGCAGCAGGCAATTACTCAGCAAGAGATAAAGTTGATGGCAATGCAAATGCATGGAAAGAAAAAGAAATTAAAGCAGAAGAGAACCAGTTCTTCTCTCCACACAGATGCTGCTTGTCTTTTTGCATTTGCCTAACCAGGCAAATCTGGGGAAGGCCCTGGAGCTCCACACCTGGAGGAGAGGCTGTGCTGCTGGTGGGGATGGCCCAGGAGGCTGCTGGGAGCACCCCAGGCATGGCAGTTTTGAAGGGGCTGGAGAAGACTAAAGCCAAGAAAACCAATACAAGTATAAAGGCTGCCCTGAGGTCCCAAGCGTCCATGCCATGGCCATTCTCCAGTCCCACGGACCCTGTTTGGAGGAGAGCAGAGGTGGAGTGTCTGTGGGGCGAGTCTGTTCCCTGTAGGTCTGGGAACCAGAGGTCTCATGGGTACCAAGAGGCAGGTGGAGATCTCTGGGGTGCACCAGGAGGTGCTTCAGCTTGCCCTTTCCTGACAGCTGTGCAGGACCCTCTGCCAGGGGTTTCTGATGCACATGATGGCATCACAGCCCTGGCAGTGGCATCACAGCCGTGGTCCTGTCCCTGTCCCCAGGCAACAGCAGCCACAGAGGACTGTGCTGGTTGGAGATTGCAGCTCCAAAGGATGGCCCAAGTCCTTGGCCCCTGCCCTACCACGCTGGATGCCATGGGGCTGGTGCCCCACAGCTGGCTCCCGCTGCTGAGGGACACCAGCTGCCCCCTATTCCTCGGCCCCAGCTTCCTCCAGCTCCTGGTGGCCCGGTCAGCCCCGCACCGCTTGGCGCAGCACCGCCAGCCCATGCCAATGGGCAGGAGGGATGCTCCGGGCCAGCCCTTCCCGGGGAGCTTGGCAGGCAGGACCCTGCTGGGACCTGCTCCTGTTCAGCAGGATGGCCCCTGGCGAGGGGGCTGGCAGCACCCACGTGCACCATGGGGCAGGGCTTGGTGGGACCCATGTACGCTGTGGGCCAAGGCACGAGGTCTCTCAATGGGCTCAGCTGGGGCCGAGGCCACAGTGATGCTGCTTCTGTGCCAGCTGGTCTCTGCCAGGAGCCGACGCTGGGGAAGGCGAATGAAGGACCAGGATACAGGTGAGGCCCCGCTCGGCCCTGGCGCTGGCTCCTCCAGGTGATGGAATGCTTCGCCTTGCTCGGCTCTGGGCTCTCACGCACGCTGCAGTCACCCCCTGCACGGTGCTGAGCTGGACCTCCCCATCCAGCTGGAGCCCTGGCATCTGGGGTGCATCCACACCACAGCTGTCAGGAGAGGGCACCAAGACCAAGCAAACAGGGTGTCTCCATGGTCTGAAGGCTCCTGAAGAGGAAAGGCAACAGTTTAGAAGGCTTCCTCAGACCGAAGCACCTCCTGATCTCCACCTGCTTCTTCATGCCCATGAGACCTCTGGTTCTGGATGTCAGGGTCATCCCCCAGCACTGGATGGGTTTTGCCTCTGCTGTGAAAGCATCCCTGGAGGTGCTGCAGCCAAAATCCTGTTCCCCAAGAGCTGGGAGCATAGGCAGAGGGGTTGCCAGGGTGGCTGTTGCTCAGGGACTGGCTGGCCATCATCCAGCTAGTGGTGAATGATGGCTTTTGCATCACTTGGTGGGGGTTTTTTTTTTGGTGGTTTTCTTTTTTTTGGTTGGTTGGTTTTCTTCTATTTCCCCTTATTAAACTGTCTCGGTGAAAGGAGGAAGTGGGGACACATTATAGCATTTGTCTTCCCAAATCACTGTAATGCATGATGGAGTCCTGCTCTGCTGGCAATGGATGAACACCTGCCCGCTGGTGGGAAGGAGTGAATGAATCCCTTATTTTGCTTTGCTTGTGCATGTAGCTTTTGCTTTACCTATAAAATGGTCTTTATCTCAACCCACAAGTTTTCTCACTTTTGCTCTTCCAGTTCTCATCCCCATTGCAAAACCCTGGCAGGGATCGCTGGTGAGCTCCCTGTGGCCCCTGGCGCAGGGGGGATTTCCACAGCTGTAGGCGCATGAATCCCTCGTCTGCTTCAACATCCCCTCTCTGTTCTACCTGCCCAGGGAGCTCTGCAGAGAAATCCTTCCTCTGCAGCACAGCTCAGGTACACTAAAGTCCTGGAGAAGATGTGGCAGCTGGGCTGTGCTCACACATAGCATGCATGGGACAAGGCAAGGGACAAGCTGAAAGCTCTAAGCCCAAAACCAATGGCAATTTTGCACCTAAAAGCCCTCAGAGGATTCTTCAGCCCCTTTTGGGCCCCCTTGAAGTGAGTACCCAAATGCCCAGGGCACCCATGCAGCACCCTCCCATCCCCCTCCCTGTCTGCCCCAGCAAGACCCATGAGGTTTTGGGAGGCAGTGGGAAGAGCCCCCATCCCAGCCCAGCCCCTTGGCTGGCTCCATGCCTCAACCAGACAGCAGCAGCACAGTTACTGGGGCTGGGAGAAGAAAGGACACCACTTTCCAATACCACATGATGTAAACCTTTATTTTGTGGCTGTGCTCAGCAGGCAGGTGCTGGCAGGCCTGGCAGCAGCCCAGGATCTGGTGCCCAGCTGGTCGATGCGGTGCAGGGCTCTGGGGAGTCGGTGCCATCCCTCAGCGTCAGGGAGCTCCACAGGCCTTTCCAGGAGGATGACTATAAACCTTCCTTCCCACCAGGATGTTGGGTAGCCTGAACCAGGGTACCCACTCTACATCACGGGGCATGAAGTCTTTTTCTTTTCTGAAGCATCTCAACCGCTTTCTCCACCCAAGGCATCTCTGGGTTTGCGCAGACCTTGGTCTCGTTCCTGGTCACAAACCTGCCGAGATGAAAGGCAAAGCTTGGTGAGAAGCGACAGCTCTCGGGTCCATGCCATCCTCCCTTCCCTGCACTCCTTCTCCCCTCCCTTTGGCACTGCACACTGCCCCTGGGTACTTGCTGTCCTACAAGCAGCTCATCCTGCAGCCCAATGCCTCTAGAGCCTGGGCAGAGCCTTCAGGAGCTGCCGCGGACTTGTGTCCTTAACTCTGCCCTGTAGAAGTGACCGGTCATGTCCTCCCCTCTTCATGCTGGAAGACAGCCACTCATGGAGGCCTTACAGACCTGGCCCAGTCCTGTCCCCAGATGGGATGGATGAACTGAACCCGTGGTGGGCCAGGAGACAGCACAGTGGTGGGGAAATTACCAGGACTTACACAGTTGCTGGGGAAAAACACTCCTTGGGAGTTGTGTAGAAACCCTTCAGGTTAGCCAGCCGGAGACGGGACTTTATGTAACTGAAGCAGCACTCAGATGGTGTGTAAGGGGCTGGAGAAGACAAAGAGAGATGGAAAAGCAGTTTTTAAGACCTTCCCCTGTGACAAGGCTGATGCATACAACATCCCCCAAGTTCTGCAGACGCTGCCACGAGGAGCCCCAGGTGCCCTCCTTCCCTCCCGGGGCAGGAGGATGCTCCAGCTTATCGTCCAGCACCAACAGCCCTACAGCTGGCCTTGCTGAAGCCACCCAGCCCTGGCAACGGTCTCGATCCTTTACCCGCACCCTGGGACATGCAGCCCTGATCTGACCAGGGGGTTGCTCCTTCTGCCACCAGCACCGTCCCTGCTCCACACCAGGGTTTCTTGCCTGACCTCCCCAACAGGACGACCCTGAGCCCCAACCCGCAGCGGTGGCCCGTGAGGTGCCTTACCTGCATCACAGCGTGGGGAGAGGGTGAGTAGCATCACGAGCACCAGGACCATCCTTGCACTGAGCATGGTGGCTGCGTGAGGGCTCTTCCTCGCAGGATGCTGCTCTGCCTCTGGAGGAGCTCAACTGTAAGCTCAGGCAAAGAGGTGCTGCAATTTATCCTCTCCACCCCCTCCCCACATTACCCTTTTCCAAAGAATTTCAACCAAATTCAAGTGAAAGCCCTGTATGTTTTCTTTGGCCAAGGGGATTTCCATGTCATGTGGGATCTTCAGGGTTACTGACCGAGATGATACCTAGAAAGACTGAACAGACCTCAGCAACTTCTGCGTTCACCGAGACGGGTCTGTGGGAAAGCTGTAGGGTCCACGGGGGAAGTGAAATCCTCCACCATGGAGGCGTAAACTGGAAGGCTCCCAAACCCACAGAGAGGGGATTCATGGCCATAGGAAAGGCAAAGTCTGGCTTTCCACGCAAAGACACTTTTCAGAGCCAATTTAAACATGCTGGGGACGGTTGGATGGCTTGTGAACTCCCTGGGGAGCATTAAAGCAGAAACATGGCGACTGCTGCTGCCACCAGCCTTCCGCTGCTCGAAAGCTGCAAGATGTCAAATACTGCCAGAAATTGCATCACGTTTGATGCTGTCCCTATGGAGGGGAACACAAGTTTTCCACCAAAAGTCCCTGTTTATAGCCAGGAATCATGGGGTGAAAGGAGAAGGGGGGTGCAGCCGAGCCCTCCCTTTGCAGATGAGGCTGGCTTAGCCCCTTGGCTTCAGGGCAGGGCAGGAGGCTGAATCAGTCTGAGGGAAGTGGAAGGAAAAAGTTGGTGTTCGAAGTTCTTGGGTGTTTTTCCAACATCTTCCTTGCCTTGAAGCCTTCCAGACCCTGAAGAGACCTGCAGAAATGGGGTCCGCCTCTCTGTGTTAACCTGGGGACAGCTTCTCCCCACTGTGCTTGACTCCCCCTTCCTCACCCGGCCACTCAGACCACCAGACCCTTCTGCAGGTCCTTGCCAGTCATGCACAGCCCCTGCTCGGAAGCTTATTTCCCCATTCCCTCTTTTTTTTCCAGGCTGTAGGTGGATGCATGGAGCAGCAGGGTCCCATGCAGATGCCTGGGGCACCATGGTCCCCCCTCATCCACTGTGAGCTACCCAAGGGGCCACCTCAAGCCCTTCTTCACAGTGCACCCCCCAGCCACTCTCTGCCCCTTTGGAGCAGGACATCATGCCTGGGACTGTGTCATCCCTGGGCGCCTTTTAAAAAGCTTGAGAGAAAACCACCCAGTGTTGAGAACTGCTCTGGTCATGCCCAGGTCTCCTCAACCCCAGCTGCAGGAGGAGACACATCTCCTGCTGCTGAAGGCTCAAGGAGCCCAGGCAGGGTATGCCAGGGCTCTTCGCAACCTAGTAGAAATGATTAAAATACCTACTCAGACCCCTGCAGCTGCTGTGCTTTGGCTCAGCTCCTGTGGAGAGATGGAGTCCCTACATCTCAAAAGCATGACTTGGCCCAGGAGGAGCTGGCATGAGGCTACCCATAATGCATAGCCACCAGAGTACTAAAAATAAAGCATTTCTAAACAGGTCCCAAAGTGCCGTTCCTTCCTGCGAGTGTTTAACCCAGTGACTCAGTGTCTCCCTGGGCTGTCATAAACTCCTTGTGCCCTCCTGCTGATCCCCGAAGGCATCTTAGCACCTTTCCTCTCCCCCACAGCTTTGTGGGTGCTCCCTTCCCTTCTTGTCCACCTCCCCTCCTCTGCTCTGCCCCAGGCTCCCTTCTTGCAGACTTGCGTGCCTCTCCAAGAGCCTCTCCCCAAACCTGGGCCATGGTTGCTGGGACCAGAGTAGCCTCCCGTCCCATGGAGACCATCCCAGCAGGCAGCCTTTTGGAGACCGTGACACTCTGCGAGCTGCAGCCAAACTGGCAACGCCGAGCTGGGGACATGGGCCATATTGCTGCTCCTGATGCATTTTTGTCTTGCCTGTGGTGTGCACAGGAGCAGGGCCACCAAGTGCAGGTGGCATGATGCTGTCATACCCATGGCAGATATCCTCAAGCTGGGGAAAGCAGGTGCCCCTGCAGCCATGGACCAAGGGAGCACACAGCCTGCCCTAACCACACGTGGGGCAAAGCCACCATCCAAGGGCTGGACCGTTATCAATGCAGAAGGATTTTGGGGATGGGTAGGCATGGTCTTGCTGCAAGTCCATGGCACGTCTCCCCGTGGTCTGGGGCTTCATGCAACCACTCCTCAGCTATGGGGCATGCTTTGGGTGGGCAGCCAGGGCAGCACATAGTGCTGGTGGCTGAACAAGTACAAGGGCACCCAGCAACCAGGGTCAGGGAAGAGAGAAGAGACAGCTCTGGATGGAGAAGACCTTGAGAAGTAAAAATACTAGTAGAAACCTGCTTCTGCTGAGCTGTGCTTGCCTATCTGGCAGAAGATCTGGCCTGGGATGTTCTGCTTTCCCTTTCTCAGGTTTTCAAACCATCACTATCACACCCTGGAGACCCTTTGATGTTTATTCTTTTACTTTACTTTTTGGGAAGGAAAAGGCTGATGTGCAGTTGTTAACTGATGAGCACTGGAAAGCCCCACTGCTGGCCCAAGTTCCCTTTTCATTTGAATGGGGTCTGGAGAATTTGCTTGTTTACATAAAAAAAAAATTGATTCTTGAGTCTACAAGAGGAGGAGGAGGAGGAGGGAAACTTGGGGGGCAGCTTTGCCAGCCATGGTGCCAGTGTGGCTGGTGCCCAGAGCTGGGCAGAACAAGCCCCACTCTTGGAAACAGGGTCTCAGCAGATAACTGAGCACATCCAGCTGTGCTGGAAAACACAGCCACATGGTCATCATGCTGCTCAGGAAAGCACAGGCTCTGCACTGCAAAAGCAGCTGGGCTGCCAAGGAAGGAGACACATGGCTGAGCATCACCGAGTGCCTGAAACCTGTTCCCAAGGAGGTGGTGGGAGGGTTAGAAATAAGCTTTTCCCTATTATCTTCTGTTCCAGCCAGTCACTTTGAGTCTTCTCCATTTACAATATGAAACATTCTAGTTTTTCTTCTATTGAAATCTCAGCTTTCTGAGTGTAAAGCCCTCCACATTTCCCTGGGATGCTCACTCAAGGGTCTCCACAGCTCCGTTTGGAAGCTCTGGTTGACTCGTGATACAATCACAAACCAAAGGCGATGCTCTTGTTTCTTCCCGGAGTCAGTACTCACCCTGCAACTCCAGGTATGAACGTGCCAGGTCCTACAGCCTGGAAAGACACTTTAAAAAGAGGAAAACAAGAGTCTTTTCCAAAGCCTGCTTCCTACAGCTGGACACTGGGGACCAGCAAGTACTGGAAGCTGGTGATCCAAGCCGCATCCTGTACGGTAAGTCCTGCCCAGCATCATGAGATGCAGAGGCTCCAGGAAGGATGTGTCCAGGAGCCCATTCCCAGAGGATTATCTGCACTGAGTCACTGGGCAAGCTTGCCCACCAGTGCAGGGGACGGAGCAGAAACTCACCACAGCCGGGGAAGGAACCCTCACCACGATGCCCAAGCAGAGAGGCAGGGGTGGATGCACCTGGACCAGAAACTGGAAGTGGCTGCTTCACTAAGGAAAAGAAAAAAATGTATGTGATGCCCATTTTCTCAAATGCACTGAAAAGGAGACATTTCCCCATTTTTCTCCAGTGAGGTTGATCAGCTGCCTCGAGGTTAAGTGAAGGATGGATCTGGGGTGTCAGGAGGAGCTGCTGCTCCCAAGGGAGATTCTGCGCTGGAGAGGCTCCTGTGTCAGGTAGCAATCAGGGGAAATGATGCTTGGTGAGGACTTCACCCTCCTTTTTTCAACCCTGACCTTTTTTGAGCTCCTGGAGTTAAACACAGCAGTGGAGTGCTGCTTCAGCTCAGCTTTTAAAGCAAAGCTGTGATAACAGAAAAAGAATAGGACATGGAAGCAACTTCAGCCATTTTTAGTGATTTAATTCTGAACAGAATTAGTCCTGATAACTCCAAGGAGGCAGTAGAACAAGTTATGAATTAACTTGTTCCTTAGTTTTTGATTAGGATAAAACCCAGTAATCAGAAAACTAAATTCAGTTCAAAGAACGTGATGAGAAAGATACATTAAGGTCCCTCGATATTGTAATAAAAAAGTATTTATGCCAACTATGGTCTGAGTTGTCAAGCTGACATCATGTCCCTCCTTGGAGGGCTCCTCACTTCTTTCTACTATTTTTTTTAAATTATTTGCTTTGTGGCCTTGTAGCTCACCTGGCAGAATTCAAGCATGCTTCAGAAATGAGGCTTCCTTCATCACCAGAGATGGTCAATGATGAGGTATGACCCTGGAGAGTCCTGACAATCTCTTTGTTTACCCAAGGGGGATGTCAGCTACAAGAGCAGCCCTTGGAGTGATGTGAACAGGGACACAATCCTCATAGAAGTGGAGATTAAGCAAGCGCAAAGCACGGGAGAACCACAGCCACACAGCAGAACTGCAGCTGTGCAACCAGAGAGCCAAAGCAGTGAAGAGGACATCCTGTGTTCCGCTAAGCCAGCATTATTAAAGTGGTGGTACGTTGGCTTGACCAGAGGCTGCCCTAAGCACAAGCGCGCTTACGCAACATTTCATAGAAAAACCACCACGCTGAGCAGGGACAGACATTTCATAAGTCACAATCCAAGTCTCAAACCAGAGAGGATGGAGACTGCAGGGTCTCTGCTTCACAGGAATAACCATGCCCCTCACACATCACCCTGGAGAGAAGTCAGGGCTTAGAGAAGACAATGGCAGAGGCGTCTCACTGCCAGGTCCAGGCCACAGGGAGGAGCGAGAGGGGACAAGCCAGGAGCTGACAATGACCCCAGCACAGGCAGCATCCTCACCAGCAAGGTGGGGTCCCACAGGGTCTGAGCATGGGGGACAGAGCCAGGGGCCAGTAACAGGGTCCATCAAAAGTCCCAGACACACCAAAGTGAAGAACTAGAGCCAGGATCTATTCGGGAGGGTTAGAGGGTGTCTATTCAGCAGGAGATGGGGACAGAGACAGGGCTACAGCACCAAAGGGTCCATCCAGCCAGGCAACAAGATACCTACAGCTTAGGTCTAATGTCTGTCCAAGAGACAGGGCCAGGGCCAGGGCCAGGGCCAGGGCCAGGACACCAGACCAGCACTCTTACAACACTTCCCAAGCAAGGAGCAGAGGTTCAAGCCTGAGCTTAAATGGGGCTCCTGGGCTGTGGGCAGAGGGGGGTGTGGGAGGGGGGCGAGTCAGTCCACAGGTGAGGCTGGTCAGGGTGATTAAGACCAATTAGTGCCCTCAAGGCCTGTCACCCTGCCATCTGATGGATCCTGTGGGGATGGGAAGGCATGGAGTTGAGCCTGTGTGGTATCCCATTGACTCCTTGTTCTCATAAGGTCAATTAAAACAGCTGGCTAATGAAGTGGTGGAGAGGGTTTGCACTGGTGTGGGGTTGGAAACCAAATATGTGGGTCAGCGAGGGCCCAGAAGGGGCACACCATGACCACGGGCCCCCTGTCTCCTGGTGGTTGGGGGGAAATCTCGAGGCAGAAGCACGTGTCTTGCACACAAGGTGCAGAAGGCAAGCCTTGTCCCACCTGAGCGTGACAGGCATTACTTATCTCCTGGGCCAAATTCTGCACCTGAGGCAGCCCACGGACCTCCAGGAGGAGCACGGGAAGGTGCATGGTTGGACATCCTCCGCACAAGGTCCTTCCCTACACTGTCAGACCTAGAGAAGCCAGGGAGCAGCAGCAAAGCCGGTGAGTGTGTGCCACCAGCCGGCCAAGGCACCAGGCATCCAAAAGCTCCCTCAGTGCTCTGGAGCCACAGCTCCCCAGCGGCCTGTGCTGGCGCCGGCGCTCGCTCTGCATGTTGGAAATGATTCATCACTGTCAGGGCTGCCTTGTTTACACAGCCTCCCCCTCCCTCGCCTGCCCTTTCCCCATAACAGAGAGGAGAAAAGAAAAAAAAAAAAAGTGTTTTTCTTTCCACAGAGCTTCTTATCCCCAAAACGACCTTTCTGGCCTGGTGATTCATCTGCAGGAAATTTTCACGGCCCTCACCATCCTCCCACTAAGCCGGCGGTGCCAGAGCATGGGGCAGGGTGGCCACACGGCATGGGGCTGGATTGCAGGGGACATGCTCATCCATGACCCTCTTGCTTCTTCCAGCTCCCCACTCCAGGCAAGTCCCTGGGCCCTGACTCTTGTTTTGCATTGCCTTTCCCGCCTCTCCTTCCTTACACCAGAGAGGAGCATGCAAGAGCAGCCCAAGCCCTTGTTGGGGTAGGAGAGATCCTAGCTCAGCCCTTGCCCTCTCGTCCCCTTACAGAACAGACTTGGAGCACAACGTTTGTTTTCTGTGGGTTGCTGTTTGGCTGTAGCTTTGCTGAAACAAAGCAAAAACCTGGCTGTTTTTTTTCAGTAGTGCCTTAGCAGTATAGGAAATGCGACTCCCTGTCAGAAAATATATTCCCTGCAAATTTTTGGCAAGCCTGAAGCCCTTAAACAGTGAAGAGGTGGAGCAATAGCCCGACTGCATCAACTGTGCTGGCTTTGCCATCTCGCAGCGATGCTGGGATTCCCCCCGCGGTACTTAAGTGTATGCATTCATTTCTGCACCTCTGCAGGGACCAGGCTTGTTCACCCAGTCCTGGGCTGAATCCCCTGAGGACAAGAGTTTTTAACATAAGGACTTTATTACTTTTACTTCTAAAAAAAAGGTACAGAACATATATCTCGTGCACATACTCATATATATTTGATACACAAACGAATCAGAACCTATAAAAGTCACTATGTTCTACAGCAAATGACATGAATAAGCCCCAGGAACCAGTGACACCCACAGGCTCCGTCCTTCTGCATTGGCATTTGCCTCATGCCCTCCCAGACTGCCCATCGCACAGCGTAAAGCAAGGAGGAGCAGCAGTCATCCCCCCCCGGGGTTTAAATGCCCTCCATGAGGGGTGCCAGCATCCTGCCTGGCAGCAGTCTGGAAACAGGAGAGGGGAGCAAGACGAGCAAAAGAACAGATCTGGGCTGGAGGAGCAGCTCCTCCTGATCAGTGCCAGCGTGACCATGGCAGCTGGAAGATGGTGGGAGATGGCTGTGGAGCTGAAACCAGTGTCCTTACAAATACCGTGGCAGGAGTTGAAGTGATCAGATCTGCCTGGTGCACGTTCATCTCCCCAGCATCACTCCAAGCTGAGAACTTCACCCATAGCCAGACAAGTGTCCACTCCATTTGCTGTACTGCCTGGAGAGTGACCCAGCTCCCATGGACATGCACAAGCTATCCAAGACCAGCAAGAAAATAGACAAGGTGTTTTCCAATGTTTCCAGAAATGTCTTGACTCCGTGATGCTTCAGTAGCAAGGACAGGACATTACATACATTCAAATGGCTACAAAACTTTACTACAAAAATAACATTTCTAGTGTTTCGTATAAAAATAATGCCATAGTACACCGCCTCACAAACTGTGAGGCCAGAACCCCAGCCGCACTCAAGCGGGGCAGATGGGGAGGCTGTGCCGACAGCCTCCAATTTACCCTCCACGTAAATCAATGCCAGCCAGCATTACAGAGCTGGGCTGCACAGGAGTGCTGCTGTACAAGGAGGGGTTTCACCCCAAATTCCTAATTACAGTTAATCTGATTGCATTCTGTACTTGCAAAGCCCAAGATGAATCCCTGGCTCCCCTCTCTCAAGTCAACAAAATGCAGAACTAAGGGACTGAATGATGGCAGAAAACAACCACCACTGCAGTCTATCCTCTCCACCTCCAGGGCTGGATGGATGCCCTGAAGGTGCCTTCTGATGGATCTAATAGGCCACCTTCCTCTAGCTCTGCTTTATAGCTGGCCCATCATTTCTTCTTTGATTATCTTGCTTATTATGTGGTTTTGCTTTCTTTTTTCTACATGCATATTTATACTTTGGGCTCTGATCCACTGAGGTTGGTTAGTGGAGGATCTGACCCTTCATGTGTAGCTCTACCTACAAAGCATCATATCTTGAAGACCTGTGCACGCTCCAGCAAAATTCATACTGGAGTCAATGTTTAATAACGGTTTTCAGGAACTGACCACAGATAAAAGATAAGGCTTACATACAGTAACATCTAGACGTCTAAAAGTCAAAACCAATTTGGGTTAAAAAAAAGCCTGGTACTGTTATGGTGCTTTAATAGCCTGGTGATCAGTGCTAGCCAAAAAAGAAAAACTAAAATGCAGCTGAAGTGTACGACCATGAACAGGTACTTTTTGCTTTTTTGTGGATTAGCAGACATGCTGATTTCTAGAGAGTATATGGGACCAGAAGGATGGTATGTCTGCTGTGGTGGACTAAGTCCTATATGACTAAATTCAGACTTGCATTGAGTTACTTCAAGAGAGTATTTCCTGGGTTTTGTGCTTGCAGAGAACAGCAAAAACCCTCCAATGTTATCACAGGAATAGCAAAATTATTGGGTGACTCCTTGTTTTCTCCCATTTGCAAAGGCTCCTCCACGTTATCCTGCCCTGTTGTTGGACGCGGCTGGACACAGGGCGCATCAGCTGGCAGAAGGGTTTTATTGCAGTTGATTTGCCAAGAACCAGCTCTCAGACTAAATCTGCAAGAAGAAATGCCTGTAGCTGTTGGAGAGAAAGGTGGCCTGATTTCAGGAAGATCAATTGTGTGCTGCCAGCTCCTCTGAACGTGGAATCTGTATCACTGACCTTCAGTCCCCTAATCAGATGCAGTTTTTGTCACCTCTGTCTGAAAAGCTAGACTACCCCTCGTGTCTCCACAAGAGTAAATGGGGTATTTGATCAGCCCAAGGAGAGCCAGCATCCAGCTGGCCACCAGCATCAGTCTTGGTCTGACAGAGCAGCGATCTGAAGTGCAAAGAAAGAAGCAACAGAGAGTTTGTTAAGTGCAAATTGTGTGGGTTTGGTGTTAAGATTGCTCAAGGTGGCTGAGCCCGAGTCCAGCAGTGTGGGGGAGTGGGTGGCTTCTCAGCTGGGCCATGATGAAATGCAGAAAAATTCCCAACAGCAATTTGGAAATTCACTTCTGCCCAGCACCTGGCAAAGAGCCACCAAGCAGCTCTAGAACAGCAACAGCCTTTGTACGTAACGGTACCAGAAGAAAAAAGCATCTCATTTATTTCCAATATACCATCACTGGTGAATGACAAATTAGATATATTTTTGGACATTCTGCTCTGCAAAAAAATGCAGTTTTCTCCAGTATTTTTATTCCCTGCTTTGCTTCCTACTGGTCACCAGTTGAGCATAAACTTAGCTTTCCTGCAGCAACGCACATCTGGTTTAGGCCAAAAATGTCCACGCCATAAAGCATTCAGATTACTTCCATTGGATAGACGCTGTTTTCATGTCCTTCATTCTGGTAGAGCAACCCCTGTACCATTTCTCTTGACATTTCTTCCGTTTTGACTCCAAATTTTAGATATAGCCACACAATGGCAACACTGCAAACCATCAGGCCACCTACCACAGAAACTGGGATGATAAAATGCATCTGAGATCTTGACAAGAAGCTGGGGAGAGGCAGATTGTTTGGTCTTTCTGTAGTTATCTGCACTCTGACTTGGCCTGAGAATGCTTGACTAGTAAAAACTGTTGTATCTGAAGGCTCTTGCTTTGCTACAGGCGATGAAGAATCAAATATTCTAG
Source organism: Aquila chrysaetos chrysaetos (assembly GCF_900496995.4). Taxonomy (NCBI): domain Eukaryota; kingdom Metazoa; phylum Chordata; class Aves; order Accipitriformes; family Accipitridae; genus Aquila; species Aquila chrysaetos. Next base: position 23,211,099 of record NC_044012.1, read on the forward strand.
TACCAAAAGCACCTGCAGAAGAACTGGCAACCTTATTGGTATAGACAGAAGTACCTTTGTCTATGGCAGTTGTGGAGTTTAGAGTAGAAACTGAGGTAGCCTCTGGTGGAACTGGTGTGGCTGGGACTGTGGTGATCTCCATGCTGTCCAGGAGGGAGGGGAGATCTGAACTAGAACTGCTAGAAGCAGCATCTGGTGCATTGTCTCTTGCACTTGTAGGGTCCAGGGATTCATTTGTAGAAAGTACAGGATGGTCTGATCCTTTAGTAATGGCCATGGGGTCTGAATTTGAGCTAGGAGAAGTGGTGTCTCCAATATCAGCCGTAGCATTTGCGGTATGTCCTACAGGTTCTTCTGTAGATCCCACAGCATTGTCAAAGCCATGCACAAGAGCCGTGGGGTATGGGGTGGACTGGCTGGAGACCATGCCTGCTGCAAAAGTTGTTGAAGGTGCAGGAGATTTTAAGGAATCTCTGTTTGCTTCTGGAGTGACTTCTGAGCAGGCAGCAACTTCTTGTATCACAGGGGATGATCCTGCAGGGACCTGGGTGGTGTCCTGCATGGCTGGTGGAGGCTTGCTGGATGCCTCCATCCTGGCAGCAGGAACACATATTCTCTCCAGAACTGTTGTGCCAGTTCCTTGGAAGAAACTAGTTGGAGCAGTCGCTCGAGATGGAACTGTTACTGTATGACCAACATGTTTCTGAAAAACACCGGCCTCTTCTGGTGCCACTGCTGAGGTGGCGTCACGTGGAAGTGGGGAGGCTGCGGCATTTTTCTGGTCCAGTTTCTGTATGATCTTCTTCACCCACTCTTCCTCTGGATCTGCACAAATCTCCAGGGACTTCAGAGTAATAAATCTGAAAATAAAAAGGGATCACTTACTGGATAAAGAAAACACTGGTTTAGAAGATCAGCGTGATAGGGAAGGCACACAGACAGCTACACTGACTCTCTCAAGCCCATAGTAAACACCACCATGTTGGATGGATTATTTATTTCAGGAAGGGCAGGTGCCCCTGAGATCTGATTGAACGAGGAGCAGCTGAACGTGACTCATGGGTGAAGGGTTCCCCCCCCCCCCCCCCCCCCCCCAAATTTTTTCTTTTGAAAGCATTGTTCTGATGTTTGGATGCTGTCTGCCTCCAGTGCTCAGAGCAGGAAGCTCTGTAGGCACCAGCTGCCCAGGGGCAAGCATACGTGAAGACAAAACCTTTGGATTTACTCAGTGAGATGAGACTTTCCAAGGTCAGCCCAGCAGGTTCACTTTAGAGCAACCTCCTGGGCTGCAATAAAGTGGTCTCGATGGTGCCTCATCTTCTGGGCAATTTGAAAACAACAATTATCCTGGGGAAAAAAAATGTAGCTTTTCTCATCTCCAGACAAGCTCAAAAGTCTGAATCTGTCTCCAGAGAAAACACCTGCTTTCACAGAAACACGTGAGCTCTTGCCTTGCGTGCTTCTGCTGTCCCGTTCTGCCAACAAGTACGTCTGTCAGTCCCCTTCCCCATCCATTTATCCCTGTCTCACTCTGTGCCTGAGCCCTTGGTCTCACATGGAGGCTGTTGGTCTTTAAATAGGGAAAAAACCCAACCCACCCCTCAAATAAATACCAGAGTCTGCTCTGTTTCCAGATTGCTCCTTGCTCCAAAGCAAGGGCATTTGCTGATAGGCTAATGCTTAATCGGGGTTGGAGGGCGTGCGGCAAGGGAGGCGGGTGGTGGGGCCGTGCTTACATGACAGCTTGTTTGGTGCAGCGGGATTCGGTCATGCGGTAGCTCCTTATCCGCTTCGCCGCTATCCTAGATGTAAAACGGCTGCACTCTGTTGAACACTTCAGAGGTGCTTTGGGTTGCCCTGAAATAAAGTTTTCAACATATTAAAAGTTGGCTTTTATTAGGTACTATAAAAAACAGCACTGTTTCTTTTTCCCTTTCTCTGGGGAGAAGAAATCCAAAGCTTGCCATGAAAGTTTCCAATCCCTGATAAAATGAGATGAAGACAAATCCCATCAGGGCCACGATTGTTTGTATCACCCAAACAGGTGATAAGATACCCAGAAAACTGCAAAAAAAAGCACTGTGAAAATTGCGGGGCTCTTGAGACACCATTGCAGCTTGCCTTACAGGATGTGCAAGCACTGGCTGGAGGTCCTTTGTGCAAGCACCTGGACCTGCAGGTCCTCTCTTGTTTGGGTCACAGGAGGACTGCTCTCAGCATGGTGCCCAGAAGACACATTTCTTCATCCCCCAAAGACGTGCTGCAACTGTCACCAATGGGCTCTTGGTGCAGACAGTGCAGATCAGAGGGCAGGATGCTTGTCCTCCCCTTATCTGGATCAATCCTAACTCTTCCTCCTACAGGAGTTCCCCTCCAGGCAAGCATCCTGCCTCTCTCTTTGCTGGTGTGTGGTCTCCGAATGCCACTCGGACTCAGAGAAAGGGTGCAGGGAAAGAACCTTTTGGTGAATGATACATTGCTCCCGTAGATATCTCAGCAGCCCGGCTCCACAGCACCGTTTCTCACCAAACATCTCTTTTCCCTCTCCACCAGAAAATATGGTTTTCAATTTGCAAAGCGTAAAAACAAAACCCCACTTGAACCCCTCAAGGAGAAATGCCAGTCACACCGCTGGGGACCCTTCATTCCTGCATCTACCCCCAGCCTCCAACAACAGGCATTTGCCACGTGAGAGGAGGTTGCACGATGCAGCCTGGCAATTTGTTTCTGACATCCCAGGGGGCAAGACTTAGAAAAACAAGCCCTGCTTTATCTGAGGCCCCCTGTGAAGAAAGGAGCTGGAGTCTGGTTTAGATCAGTCAGTCTCTACAAAATGTCATCTCAGATTCCCAAATCAATTTGGCGAATTTGATGCAGTTCAGTTGGGAATGATCCATCCACCAGGTGCAAGAATGAGCATCGCTATAGGAGCACCCTCAGCTCTTTTGATCCATTCACTGGGGAAATGCATGGTTGCAAAGAAATCCCAGGCAAACACTCCTGTGGCCTTTCTACAGAAGCACATTTCGATCTCTAGGTCTCTGTAATGTTAAAGCAAAACTCTTTGTTCACACAATAATGTCTTCTGTGGCACTTTAGGGTCAAGAATAGCTCAGGGGCAACCGACTTCCCAATTAACTCTCATTAGCCAGAGGACATACTGCCGGTGTCCTCCACTTTCAGGAGCAGTGTTCAACAAAACAGGCACAGCAAAGAGGGCCAAATCCGTCCCTGTGGACAGGAGGAGGTGCATGGCAGGGAATGGTCAGAGACTGCCCCCAAAGGCCCTTCTCTGTTAACCGTTAGCTGATTTTACAATTATTGGCACCAATGCAAATAGTTTGCAATTAGCTGAACTCCTGGGGTGTTCCTCCCAGAGCGGAGGAGCTTGGAAAGCACGTACCAAGGAGAGAGCAGCGTTGCAGGGAGCATGGAGCCAGCCCTGGTAGACCCCCTCCTCCTGGGGCACACAACTCTGCTTCTCTGAGCTGCATCTGAGTCTGCCAAAGGGACCTTGGGGACACCTGGGAACTGAGAGTTTACCCGTCCAGGACCACCACTCCTCTGAGGCACTGTTCTTGGGAGCCATTGGTACCTGCTTTTCAGCATGGTTCCTCAGGAAACCCTGACCAGGGAGCACCACCAGCCTTTCTTTCTGCAAAGCCAGCCTGATTTCATCACTTTAGAGGAGATGGATGTTTGGCCGCAGGTGAGCAGAGCTAGGCAGTGCCAAAGCAGGCAATGGGTTCCCAGGGCAGGATAAGCTGCCCGGTGTCCCCGTTGCCCACTTTACTCAGGCCAGCCCTGGAGAACCTGCCCAGAGGTGTGAGGAGAGGAAGAAGCTCCATCCCCAGCTGCCCTTCTTGCTGTCCTCACTCCTCCCATCTGTTGGCAACAGGGCACAGATCTTAAGGGCTCTTTGCCCCTCTCCCTTCCCATGGTGGGAATAGACCATTCCTTTCTCCTGGGTGAAGTCCAGCTTTGCCTGCACTGCTGAGAAGCTGGCTGCCAGCCTGGCAACCCGCCCTGCTTAACTGCTGCCTTGAGCAGCAATCACTGCTCTGTGCCATAGACGACTTAAACCGAGAGCAGCCCAAGGAGAGCTGCGCCCACCTCCTCCTGGTCCTCTGGCCCCACTCAGCACTGCCCTGGAGCTCGCAAAGATCTTTATCCAGCAAACAGGAAAGCGTTTCCCACCTGTGCACACACACACACTGCACACACACACTGCACAGGTACTGGGGCTGCAGGTGACAGCAGCCCCCCACCTCGCAGCCATGGAAGCACCAGCACCCTCAGGACAGGGAGCCTGTGCAGACAGCTAGCCACCCTCAGACGGGCTGCGGTCTGCCCCCACAGCATGTCCCTAGGGGACATGAAAAAAGGGGAAAAGAAGTGCATTATGCTTCTTTTCCAATACGGATCACCAGAAAGTCTCTCCAACACTCTCCCCACCTACCCTCAGGAGTGACAAAAGCCATCACAGAGCTGCTCCCACTTCCCTGCTGCCAGGATTGCCTCCCAAACCCAGCCTGATCCTGCTACGAGATCTCCCACAGCCCACAAAGGTCCCTTGGTGCCCACAGCCCGATCCAGCACCGCTTCCCCCCCCGCCCCATTCTTCCCCAGCCCCTCGTGAACCTGGCTGCTCCCCTGGGGAGCCCAGGGGGTGGCAAGCGGCACTGTGGCTCACCTCCAGCCAGGGTCGCCAGGCACAAGACCTTCAGCACAAAGAGGACCCGGAGAGAAACAGCCTTCATGTTCCCGTGGTAGGAAGGGCAGGCAGGGAAGGATTACAGGCAGTTATTTCCCACTCCTGACTGCTTGTTGCATCCTCCGGAACAGCACAGCTGCTGCAGCTCATTCCAGGATTATGAAGCCCTGAGACGGGGTTTTTAGCTGTTATTCTTCTCCCCCCACACGTGTCTCAGGGTGACGACAGGAGGCGGAGGGAAGAGCGGGACAGGGGAGGGAATACTGCCTGCACCAGAGCTAGATGGCTCCTGGAATTCCCCAGCTGCATTTACAACAGCTTTTCTTAGCACACACAGAGCAGCTCCAGCCTCCTTGGCAAATTATTCAGGCAGGGACTTTCAGGAGTCAGCAGCTCCATCCTCCTCTCCCACTGATGTGTCTCTTGGCCAGACAGCCTGCGCTAAGGCACCACTGTCCTTAGGCTTGTAAAGCTCTCCCCACCTTCAACCTGCAGCTCCCCAATGCACATTAAGCTCATTATTTACCCCGAATGCAAAAACAGCTATTCCCTACCTTTTTGGCAGCCATCTTATAACAGCAGCGTTGGTTGTTAGGCCAAAAGAGGTGGAATTTCCTGATCAGGATTACAAATTCATCAACTAGGTTGGTGAGCTCACGCGAGGCTGCCTCTTAGAGCACCACCAAAGCAAGGGGTGAGCAGGGACCCAGTGGCCTTCCCAAGCAGCTCCTTGTTCCTGGGCATGCTGTCTGTGGCGTGTGCCTGTTACTACAGCCCTGACTTTTGATATATGGCAAGGTCTCAGCCATCGAGGTCTTGCTGATGCTGAGAGCAGGAGTATGAGTCCCCCAGATCTGCAAGCAACCAGGCCAGCTGGGGGGCTTCCTGGCATGAGCACGAAGCCAGGTCTGAAGCGGACATACCAACACGGCAGTCACATCCTGCACCTTTATTTTCTCTTTCATCTCAGATCTCAGCAGAATACATAACAATTTTCCCCTGCCAATTCCTTCAGCTGAAGGATGAAGATAAGATCAAGACTGAGACAGTGTGGCTGCCCCCGAAATCTTTTTTCCCCAGAGTTTTCTTAGGACTGGTGGAAACCTGGCTTCTCTGTGCTGTGGGAAATTCCAGCAGTTCCAGTCAGGATTTTATTCCTAAAGAGTGAAAACCCCCAAGTTTCCATATGCTGCATTTTTGAAACATTTGGTGAAACTCCCAGCCTGTAACTTCAGCCTTTGCTTATATTGCAATAGAAAATAAAACCCATTTCAAGGAAAGAAAATAAAATAAAGACCTTGAAATAGTCTGTTTGCACCAGCTGGACCACAACATGCTGCATCTTTTGGGACGCTTTCTGGACCCTTCCCCAAATGGCGTTTTCTCTGGCTGGGCAGAGCCTTACAGGAAACTTTTATTCCAGGAACTGGCATTGCCTGAGACCATCGGGCGCATTGGCCACTGGCAGTGATGGCACAGCCCACACATGCTCACATCTCCCCTGAAGAAACAAGTTCTGCTTCTTCTGCAAAGGGTTTACTGCCAGCAATGGATAAAACTGAGGAAGGGCCCCAGCATGCACATAATGTGGGAGGGTAAGTGCTTTGTTTGCTAAAGGCATGACTTGCCACAGGCGTTGTTGGTTTTAAGGTGCAAACAGTTCTTTGGCAGGGTAACCCAGCTGCTTTTTCTGTGCAGACTGGGCTAGTGGTGTTTTGCTTGGTAGGGGACTTCTCCAGGACACTCTCAGAGACCTCCCTTTGCTCCAGTGAGCTCGGCAGCTGGATTTGGAGGTGGAATCTGCACAAGGAAAAACCTGCAGGAGGAGGGCGGAGGGCAGCTGCAGCCTCAGCGCAGCTCCGTGGGACATGGCAAGCCTTCATGTGCTGGCAGTGCCATGGGTCTAAGCCACCGGCAAGCCCTGCAGTTGCTACCAAAAGCAGGACACAGCAATTGGCTCTGAAGGGAGCGGGCAGCTCCAAAGAGCAGTGACAAACCTGGGCTGCAGCTGGCAGAAAACTGGCATCATTGCTCTCAACTTGCTTCCTATACCACCCTCCCTGTCCCATTGCACATCTGCTCCTCCAGCACGCCAGTGCCAGCCACTTACTGCACTTCTTTTGGGTCTTGCAGCACTGAAAAACCCGAAGTCAGAGGGCCTGCTGTAGCCCAGGAGATATTTCTGCTGTAACTAGTGATAAACCACAGGCATTATAATGCTCTGACAGTGAAGGGTCTCAGGTCTTTTCTGGACTTGTCTTGACTTCAGATGATTTTAGCTTCTTTGGTTATGATAGAAATTGTCTAGGCAATTGCTGTTATCTTAATTTGATTTATTTTTGCTTTAGTTTCTAGGAGTAGCAAGTAGTTATTCAGTGTGGGTCTGGCACTGTAGATTAAACTGTGATGTGGATGAGGGCAGGCAGAAGAGGACACCGGCAATCCCAGTCCATAAACACGAACCACAGTGCCCAAGCAATGGAGTGTGCAGCACTGCAAGTCAGGGACAACCAGCTTTCAAGGAAACAAAGAGCAGAAAAACTGAGTAACTGGGAACCAGGGAATACGGACTGTGCTAAGAAAATATATGAAAATGAAACCAAACAGACCAAGACTGAGGAGGCAGAAAGCCCACCATGAACATCATAGCCTTCCAGTGAAGGCCACAAGCTGGGGCAGCTCATCACAGCCCTTCCCCATTCTTCCTTAGGAGGACTGGAAGGAGGCTTCTTGAGGTTACCCTTAGCACCCAAAGGCTCTCTGAAGGGATGGTATAGCACCAAAGAAAAGCAGTAGATACTAGGAAGAAGGTTGCTTTTTTCCCCCCATATAATGTTAATTGTAGTATGAATGAGGAAGGACCTTAGGCTGATCTGAAACATGGACAAGGAAAAAACATGAGCAAATGTACGTCTGTGCACCTGCTAATGCATGTGGGCAGAGGGACCATGCACAGGGCACTGTGCACCATTGGGGCTGGGACTGTAACCTCTGGGCCCACAGCTCCAGGTTTGATCCCGCGTACCCACAAAAGGATTTGGTGGCTCATGCCAGACAGTCTGGCGTCGAGGCTGGAGTCTGGGCTGTCTGGCTCCAGTTCCTGCTCTGCTTTAAGGACAGTTTCATATCAGGGTGGATGTCCTGCTACTTAAACACTGGCTTTGCTGTGGAGAAAGGGAGAACAATGTCTGGTGTGGACTAGATGTTGGTGACAGCACAAGGCATGCTCAGAAGCCTGATCTGATCCCATACCCCTAACCTTTGGTTGCTCACTGGCAACCATTAGCCAGGAGCTTGGCTTATTGCTCCAAACCACAGATACCACGGGCCAAAGGGCCAGATCCTGTCTCCGCCATGAGACACCTGAAAGCAGCTCCAAGCATTTCCCACCCACTGCAGCTTTGCCAGGCCTGTGCACAGGGTCAAGGTTCTCGCAGGTGGAAGGAACGTATGACTCATGCAGGGAGATTCGCTCTTGAAAGCTAAAAGCAACTTGACCCGGTAAAGGCAATATGCAAAACAATATGCAAAGAGAACAAGGGCTGTGTCCTAAACAAACAGGAAATGGCCCCAGAACATGGCCCGTCTCCTACAGGGTGTTTCCATGTTGGAAATTTATGTTCCATGGCTATTCTTGGTTCCTCGTGCAAGAAGGACTGTGCGCTGTTTGTTACAGTAGGTTTGTCTTCCTGGAAATCAAGTGGTGACTGGAGAAAAAGGAAAAGTCAGTGAGATGTAGGAGGCTGTATGTGACCTGGAAGAAAGAGATGCCAGAGCGGATCAGATGAGAATGCTGATGATTTCCACTGCATGGTCTGTACAGGAGCTCCCAAGACTTCAGGAGCTCGTCTTCCTAGGGCAGGGAAGCCCAGCACCCCTGGTAGCAGGTATTAACAGCATCCTTTGCTGTCCACAATGTTGTCCATGATCTCTGTCCCAGAGGCTTGTTGGAAAGAGGCAGCAGGAACACTTAGCTTTTGGGAAGATCCAGCCAGTCTTGATGCTGCAAAGGAGACAGGCTGACCCAGGACTCCAACTCCGGCCATATGATGAGATTCTCTTTCCCCTGCTAATGCTCCCAGCTCCAAGCTGGCAGCTCGTCCTTGCACTACACCCACCTCTCCTCAGAGGGGTTGGCAGCTCAGCCACCGCTCTGATACAATCCCCCTTTACTGCAGTCCGAGAGCATTAGACTCAAGGCAGCTCAAGCACCAGCACTGTGGCAGAGCTTCCACACTCACCAGAACTGGGCTCCTACAGTTTCTCTTGAGGAGCGCACATGCAGCAAGGTCTGAGCCAGGACGTGGGAGACTGGTGGTGCATGTACTACAGTCAAGGCCAGGGAATGCAGCTGGTCCCTGATGTATGGGACCAGATTTCCAGACTTCAATCTGGAGAAATCTTGATGGCTTTTCCAATGACATGGCACTGGGTGGCATAGCCCAGAGTAGTCCAGAACCGACCCAACATCCTCCTCTCTCCCGGCCAAGGCAACCAGTACCAGATTCAGGAGATGGTTCCTTAGACCCAAAGGTGACCTCTCATTTTGGAGATGCCCTCAGCCTATGCTTAATGTAGAGCTCTTGAGCCATTAGTGTAATAAGGGGGAGAATTAAATGACAGGGGATCCAGCAAATCTGTTTGTTTGGCACTGCAGGACACTGAATTTTCTCACATTAAAGAAAAAGGCAGGAAATGAGGAACAGATGTCTGGGGCTGTCTGCAGCCAGTGTCTCCACATGGGATAGAACAACTATTTGGGAAGTATCAACCAGTGCAGGGCTTGTGTTTTTAAGAAACTGCTTTACATAGAAAATGTTTCAAAAATAGCAGAGAACATCACCCAGGCTTTCACTTCTCTGAACACAATGGCTTCCTCCTTCCTTGTGAATAAGAGCAAATTTGGGCTCCAGCACACATTGCGAAATGCTGATGCTCTGTATTTTTCCACAGTAAGGCAGCCCACGGCTACCGGTCAGCATCCCAAGCCAGCCTGGCTGCGGGATGTGGCTCTTTCCCCTGGCAGCATCACACCTGAGCTGCAAGCTGGTGGCTGATCCCAGTGGGACATTACATGGAAAGGTGCATACCTGCAGTGGGATTGGTGCCTCTCCTTGGCAGCTGGAGCAGCCAGAACTGAGGACAACTCATTCTGCTCCTGTCCCATGGAGACTGCCAAGGACTGCAAGGGCTGCTGCAATAAACGAGATTTAAGCTGGTTGAAAATATTGCATGCAGAGAAAAAACCCACAGAGCTGTTTACTCCACAACACAGTTAAGCTCTTCCCAAACAGAGAAGAGTCACTTGTCCCCCACAGAGAAACGCAGCCACCGGGTGCAAGCTCTTCCCTAGGACAGGGGACGGGGAAGGCTCTTCTGGGGAGATGTGCCTGGACAGCACAGATGAAATCGGGTCAGCTTTGCAGATAAGGGGAAAGGAGCATGCTGGGACTCCGCCAGGATAGGCTTGCCTGAGCACATCAGGCCCCTGGGTCCTACTAAGTCCCTACAAAGCTGGAGAGACATCCTGATGTTGCAATCCTTCTGCATAGCTGCAGGCCCCAAAGGCAACACTTCCATGGAGCTGGCATGATGAAGGAGAGCCAGATGATCCCGAAAGGGTGATCTCTCACCACTGCATGGCAGGGAAAAGAGGGGAGAGTGGCAGCAGGGCTGGTCAGGATGGGTGTGACAGAACCTCTGTGCGGCACAGGAGAGCATAGCTGCCGTGGGAGCTGCTGTCAGGCTTTCCCTTGGCGTAGGAGTGGCTGTGCTGTGCCTCACCCCAGGGTGGTACAGGGGGGTCTCCCCTCCTTTCCATCCTGGAAAAGGGTCCTACCAGGGCCACTGTGGGAACAGGCAGAAGGCAGGGAGCAGGAAGAGTGCCACAGCTCTGCTATTTCACCTCTGCCAGAGCCCAGGGCCAGGCTAGCGCCTGCTGCCCTGGCTGAGGAAGAGGATGAGGCATGTGCCTCTTTGCAGCACCCCCAGTTACTCCCCCCATCCCTCCCTCCCATGGCAGTGGGAACAGAAAGTGCATGTGCCAGCAACCCCTCTGTCCCAGGGGAGATTCCTTCTTCTGGCAGGAATGGCCAGGTCCTGGCCCCAGCCCTTCGCTCAGGGGTGCAGGGAGCTCCCACCTGCTGCAGACCCAGCCCTTTGGCCCCATCCAAAAGCATGCATGGGTCAGCACAATCATTGCCCCTCCACATCCTCACTTCCCACTTCTCCATCCAACATGTTCACACATGAATGCTGCCAGTCTCAAAGAAAGGAGCTTACCAGAAGCAGCTCTGTTTGTTGCCTTCTCGGAAAGGCTTGCCTCTTCCCATTGCCTTAGGGCAGGAGAAGGCTGTGTGCCTTCCCACAGCGTCTACATTTGACGAGTTTGACATAAGCTTATCATTAAGCCGTGATGGTGGGTGAAGGAGAGATCCAGAAAACCTCTCTGCAGCAGTGCTGCTGGGGCTGACCCCCAATGGTGTCTCCATGAGAGCCAGTAGCACCTGTGGGCCAGCCCCAAAGGGCAAGAGGAGCTGCCCCATGCAGCGCTATGACCTGCTAGATGTGGCTGCACTGAGGCCATTGGCACCCCCTGGTCTGAGCCCAGTCCTCCTGTCCCACAAGCTTTCAAATCCCAGCCAGTCTCCTATAGAAATGGGACATCACAGCCCTGCAGACTGGAGCTATCACCCCGCTCATTCAAGCAGCTCTTTCTGCCAAGCCTTGGCCACGGGCACGTGCCGAGCTTCCTGCCGATGCCCAGGGATGCACACCAGCAGCAGCAGCAAACAGCCCCAGCAGCCCACAGGGCTTCCAACACCCAACAAGCCTTTACATGAACTAGCATAATAAACACACAGGGGCTGGGCAGGGAAACAAACCCAGACACATGTTTCTCTGCCCAGGCTCTTAACCCTTTTCAAGACTTGCTGGCTCAACTGTGAGACCAGGGAGTAACCAGACCCCTTCCCTCTCCCACCCCAGCTTTTCTGCACCCTGTGTTGTAAGAACAGGGTGTCTCCTCCTCCTCTGCTTTTGCCCAGAGCCTCCATGCTCCCACTAGGTTTCAGCTATAACCCCACTGGTGACCTGCTCCCTCATCAGCTTGATCCCAGGGAAATATGCTTTTGCCTTACCCAAACTTTCTTTCTGGGAGCATTATGCCTGTCCCACCACCCAATGGAAGAGCTCCTTGGGGTCCCAGTCAGCTGTGGTGGCTGTGGGGTGTGTTTTTAGGATCAATGCTGCTGCCTCACCTCCTGACAGAGCAACAGGCTACAGATGCTGGCCATTAGCATTTCAGCGCTGGCTGGGGATAGTTAAAAAAGGGCTTGCTGGGGGTAAGGATAAGGGAGATTCTTGTCCTGGGCCATGATTCCTCGTATCAACCAGAGGAAGCAGCAGGGGAGAATTGAAGAAAGCAGGGATGAGGCATGTCTGGGATTCAAAATGCTATTTGGGGAACAAATCCCCCCAGGACAGAGCCAATCTCAAACCAGGGCTTGTGATCGAAGGCAGTCCTGCTCACACCTGCGTGCCAAAACAAAATGAACCATCTGCTGCAAGAGCTGACGTGCCTGTGCCTCTTCTCGCTGAGCCGGACTGGAGCCCAGAGACCTCCCCGCAGGCGTCCTCCACATCGAGCCCTGGCCCACAGCTCCAGAGAACCGCAGGTTTGCCTGCTCCAGGCCAGCAGGATGAAATTTGGGGAACAGCCCAACTGCAGGCAGCAAGATCCGCCCCCCAAGGAACCCCCAGAGCTGTGACAAAGGGGATGGGGGAGCACCGGCAAGTGCTAGAGCAAAGGCTCTCTCTGGGAGGGGTGCAGGGCAGTGGTGCAGCTGGCCCCTGCGAGCCTCCCAGCCACCACCGACAGGCATCCACCAAGAGGAAAGACACCCATCAGCAAAGGATGCACTGCTTCCCCTGGGCACTCGCTGGATAGCTGATAAAGAAGAAACCCACCCAAAGTGCCCCCAGCTCCTGGCCTGCAGCTAGGGCCCCTCGCTGGCCCCGCCAGCCCGAAGGTGACAGGGGCCATGAGGAAGGGACATGTCCTTTCCTGCTCTTTGAAAGGGTCCCGCTCTCCCCAAGGAGCTCACACCACGCTCTGGCCCCGGGGAAGGCTCCTGTGGAGTTTCCTGAGCTGGAAGGGCCTCGGCCTCTTGCTGCAGCAGACAATGCCATCGTGCGGCAGTTATTACTTCCTCGGCTGAAGCATCCACACTAAGAATTACTGCTTCTGCCCTGGAGTTTACTACCAAACCCCTCTGTCCTGCTAAAATGTTTCCATGCCATGAGGAGATCCCCTAGCTGGGTGCTGGTAACTCAGAGCCGGTATGGGTGGACTGGGGCTCCCAGCCACTGCCCTGCCTGCAGGTCCTGGACACATCCAGAGCCTGGGCTTCTCCCACGGGGCAGGAGAGGGACTTCCCAGGAGAAGGCCAGCCCGTGGAGGTACCAGGCTCCTGTGGATCCCACGCCAGAGCTGGCCCCACACTTCAAGGGCCCACGTGGAGGAGATGATTTCAGCCCAGCTGTATCATTTCCTGCTTGTTGAGTTGCTGCATGTGGACACAGATAGACATCTCTGCTCTGAGGCTGCTGGGACTTTCACCGCAGGACAATGGGCTGACTGAAAAGTTAAAAAAAATAACTTTCTCTGCTGGCTGTTTATGTCGCTCTGGATGTGGCTTTTTCCCTTTCTGCCCCCCCATTCACTTCTCCCTCATCTGGCTGCTCTCCCAGCTTGCTTTTGTAGTGACAGCTTATGCAAAGACGGCCAAGAACAACTCCTCTGAGCTGTACCCACAGGCTGGCAGGGTAGGAAGCTGCAGGCAGGCTCGGTACAGATCTTCCTCCAAATTGCCAGCTAAAGTCTTTCAAGGAAAAGCGGTTTCTGGGGAAGGGTTAAATCAAGCGCCTGAGGAGTGCATGCCCAGCGTCAGACCCTCTGGAGCTCAGCAGTGGCTGGGGGGGTTTCTCAGCTGAGGCAGCTCCAGGTGGGATGTGCAACCAAGACCACGTGCCACCTCCCATCCCCGCACGGTCTGGTCCCACGTGCCAGATGTCCTGGTACCTCCTTCAATCCCCTAGCAGTCCTCACTTCTCACCACATTTCATATAAAACCAATATTAAATATACTCCAGAGAAGCAGCAGGAGCTGCCAAGAGGTGCTGAGAGGATTTGTGTTTTTCTGTAGAGAAATCCAAGCGCCGACTTCTCTGCAACTGGCCCATGTAGTGAAAAGTCGTCATCCTCCATCACATCCTCAGAGTGACACCGTTGGCTATTTCTGCTCCCTTTTTTAATATATAAATAAGCAGGTGTACAATGTTGCGGTGTTTCCTCTCCTACTCCAGCTGCGGATGACGGCCCGGGGTGGAACGCTGACTCACACTTCCCACCATTGTGTGGCCGGGCCCTGGTCCTCCCCCCGGTTCCCCCCCAACCGGGTCTCCTGTCACCGGCCGGGGCTGCGGCCCTTTCCCCCATGCCGGCGGGACTTCCCCGGGGTATTTCTGTCAGGAGGAGGGGGAAGCCGTGGTGGCGTGGCAGGTGAGCTCGCTCTCCCAATTTAGCTGGCTGTGCCGCTTCCCTGGGCACGGCCATGGCGGTTTCTCTCCTGTGTGGGGAGCACGGGTTGTGAGACTTGACCAGGGCACTGACACCACGTTTATACCTTTGGGAAGCTTTTTGCCTGTGGAGAATTAGTCACGAACCCCCAAGGTACAGCCAACATGAGGTACAAACACCTCTGAGTGCTGCACTGCAGCCTGCGTGCAGGAGGGCCGCCGGTCCCCCACCCCCGGCGGGAGGGAGGTACAGGCTCCGAGAACCGCCAAGAAGGAGCCGCGGGGGGGCCCAACCGGCGGTGCCCGACACTCGCCGCCCCCACCCGGGGACCCGCCACAGCGGCCGGCTGAGGGTCGTGTAGCGCGGGGCGGGCGATGTTGTACGGCGCTGTCAGGATGGCCGAGCGGTCTAAGGCGCTGCGTTCAGGTCGCAGTCTCCCCTGGAGGCGTGGGTTCGAATCCCACTTCTGACAACTCACCACCGTTTTGCAGTACGACTGAATTTTGCCGTGAATTAAAGTTAATTAGTTAATTGGTTTTAATTCTACTCTGGGTGGTTGTTTGTTTGATCAGCCCCCCGCCCCCTCCAAGCAAGAAGCGGTCGACGGGCGGCGCAAAAGAGAGCTGTCAGAAGTGGGATTCGAACCCACGCCTCCAGGGGAGACTGCGACCTGAACGCAGCGCCTTAGACCGCTCGGCCATCCTGACCCGCCACGGCAACCGCCCCCCGCTGCCGCCTTCCTCCAGCGCCCGGCCGGTGCCACCGCCGGGTCGTTTGCAATCGTCCTGGAGCGGTCACGGTGACCGGGGAGAGGTGCCCGAGGGAAAGCGGGTGTCACCCCCGACTTCCAAAGGGCAGCCGGGGAGCTACAGGCCGGTCAGCCTCACCCCCACCCCTGGGAAGGTGGTGGAACCCCCCCGGGGACCATCCCCAAGTAGGTGAAGGTCAGCAGGAGCAGGCAGCATGGCTTCTCCCGGCAGGGGAGACAAGCCGATGAAATTATGGGCCTGGCAGAGGAGGGGAGAACAGCAGATACTGTCTACTTGGACTTCTGTAGGGCCTTGGGCACCACCTCCTGTAAAATCCTTCTAGAGAAGCTGTTGGTGTCCAAGCATGAAGTCTACCTGGAGGCCGGTCACTAGTGGTGTACCCCAGGGGTCAATACTGGGTCCAGTCCTGTTGAACATCTTCATTAATGATCTGGATGATAGGACAGGGCGCAGCCACAGCAGGCCGACAGATAATACCAAAGCAGCAGGAGTGGCTGGTACACCAGAGGGTCGTGCTGCTTTCCAGAGGGACCTGGGCAGGCTGGAGAAATGGGCCAGCAGGAACCTCCTGAAGTTGAGGGTGGTGAAACACTGGCACAGGCTGCCCAGAGACATGGAAGATGCCCCAGCCCTGGAAACATTCCAGGGCAGGTTGGACTGGGCTCTGAGCAACCTGATCAAGTTGAAGATGTCCCTGTGGCAGGGGGTTTGGACCAGGTGACCTTTAACGGGCCCTTCAAACCCAAACCATTCTATGATTCAACGAGGAGACGTGCGAAGTCCTGTCCCTGCAGAGGAACAACCCCAGCCACTGAGACACGCTGGGGGCCACAAAAAGGCCCTGGGGTGCTGGTGGACACCAAGGTGACCGTGCGCTGCAAAGAAGACTCGGGGTGTCCTGGGCTGCCTTAGGCAGAGCATTGCAGGAGCGGGGCGGGGGGGTCCTGCCCCTGGAACGCCGGGTCCGCTGCCGGGCTCCCCAGTCCAAGGGAGACGGGACGTACTGGGCAGCGCGGCGCGGGGCGACGTGGAAGGGACCGCAGCGTCTCCCCGGGGAGGAGGGACTGGGCAGCTGGGGGGGCTCAGCCTGCCCCCCCCCCCAGCCCGGTGCGTGGGCATGGGGAGGACCCACCCGCCACGCCCGGGGGAGGCGGCGGGGCCGGCCCCGCGCTCCGCCCGGGGAAGGGCGGGAGGCGTCCCGGGGCCGGGGCCGTGGCCGGCGCCGGTGCCCGCGGCATGGCAGGGCTGTCCGGCGCCGCGCGGACCCGGAGCGGCTCCCCGGGCTCCTCCGCCGCCCTGCCCGCCCTGGACGGCGCCTTCCTCCGCTCGCCGCTCGGGGGGCTGATGGGGGCCCAGGCCGTGAGTACCGGGGAGGGGGCACCGGGGGGGGCTCGGCCGAGGGAGCAGCCGTCCGAGCGTATCACTCACCTCGAACGCTTTTCTTCATTGCCCTGGCTGGAAATAGGTTTCCCTTTGGCTGCCATCCCTTCCCCGTCCTCGCTCTCTAACCCTCATTCATCTCTAACCTTGGGATACTGCAGCCCCTCTCTCTCCTCCTTCGCTCTCCAAAGCCAGAGGAAAATTTGGCTGCTTCTCCCCGCGCCCTTTGCTGGTTGTAACTCAGCTCGACGCCTGGCAGGTCCGGGCACTGGCCAATCTGCGTGGGCAACCCCGAAGGGCAGGAGCCAGTGGGTCCCATCCTGGCACCCACAGCCCCTGGCAGGGGCCAGGAGGGCTATATGAAGCACACTGGCCCCAACCAAGGTGTGTTGGGGTTGGTCCTGGGGTGCCCGTAGGACTCTCATGTTCCCTGGGCGCTCCCAGCCCTCCAGGTTGTCCTCCTTGGCAGTCAGACTTTGACAGCCACTCACAGACAAGGCCAAGGGTCTTTGCATGGTCAAACCGAGCAGCAGCATCCCCTCACCATGGCTTCAGCATCAGAGGCAACCACAGAATAAACCCCCGCTGCTGCTCTCTCCTGGTACCTGGGACCTTGGGTGCAATGTGTGCACAGGCGTGGGCGTTCAGCTGCATATGGGGCCACGTGTGACCTGCCCCAGTGTTTGCCTACGGTGCTGCCCCGCTGCGGGGGGGAGCCTGTTTGCTTGTCCCCTCTCCCCGGGGCAGCATTGTGGGGGGCAGCAGCAGGACATAACCTGAGCTGCTGCTGTGAAACAGCTGGCATAGACCTGGCTCCCTGATCCAGATTTCAACCCTTGGGCATGGCTGAGCTGGTTGTGACATGGAAACAAGTGCTCAGGAAAGGGTCAGGGACAGATGCTGCCAGGGGGTGTCTTGCAGGAGCATCAGGAAAGAGAGATGGAACCAAGATCAGCAGAAGGGACCCTGTAACCCCGCACCTGGTCCCACCTCTCCAACCCATTGCTGGGGCCATCCCATTAAACACGCTGCTGTCCACCAAGACCCACCGCTCCCCAAAAACCTCTCTCCTAAGGGCTCCTACTTTTCTCTCCCCAGCAGCCAGAACAGGGCAGCTCACACATGCCACCTCCTGCTCCCGGAGCACACTGGGCTTTTTCCTATACATGTTTCTCCCCAGCGCATATTTTGCAATCACGAGTGTTAGAAATGGATGTGACAGACAAGGAGGCATTGTCGGGGCAACCGAGCGCCAGGGCGTTGTACTCAGGCAGGACAAAGGCCGTTGTGTTTCTTCCATGACAATAAGCGATGTGGGCTTACGCAGGGGCCGAGTGGCTTTCCAAAGAGCCCTTCTCCTCCACACCAGTGGGCGATGACTCCGCGGTTCCCCTGCCAAAGCGGAGGCGAGCATAGGAGCTGGGCTCTGCCCAGAGAGATCCCAACCCCAGCTAGGAACCAGAATACGTCATGGCTGCAGCTGGGGCACGTTCTCACCTCAGCCTTGCTGTGGGCATTGCCCCAGGACGTTTGGTCATGCTGGTAAATGCAAAGGGTGCAGGGCTGGAGCCTCCTTGCTCTCCAGGAAGCGGGTCCGAAGGCTCCCTGCTTTGCTCTGGTCCAGCCAGGAGGTGATAAAGGATGGTGAAGCAGAGCCCACCAGCACCCCGCCAGCTGCCAGAGCCCCAGATCTGTGTCCCAGTGCACAGGCTGTGGTTGAGGCTGCAGAACAAGCAGGGCAAATCACAGAAAATGCCATTTGCTTTGCAACAGCCTTTCTTCTCCAGGCCCCATTGCTATGTGCTGGTGTCTCATCCTCTGCTTGCTCCATCGTGGGTTAGGGACTTTCTAAATAAAAAAATACCCACAAACTTGCTGCTCCAGGGAGTTCCTCAGGGAGAGGATGGTGGAGAAGGTAGATGCTCCCTGGACCCATTGCTGCAGGTGAAGCAGGGCAGCATCTCCTCCAGAGTCCAAAGATCAGGGGTGGACACAGCTCAGGGAGGGGAAAGAAAAAAAAAAAGAATAAAAGAAATGCCACCTGGGCTGGGCTCTTCCATCCCTGCCTGTCAGGGAGCCAAGGGCAGAGACCCGCTCCCCGCTGCTGCCTCTGCCCTGTGGGCTGTGCTGGGGGCTGCAGGGAGGGGAGAAAATGGCTCTGCCCTGTCTCTGCTTATTTCTCCTTGAGCAGACCCAGAAACAGACTCACCTACCTGTTTTTTTGTGGATCGCTCTGCAGGCACATGATGCTGCAATTGCTATGCAGTTAAACCTGCTGAACGGTGAGAGGTGAGCCCCGGTAGCTGTATATACAGGAGGTATAAACCAGACCAGACTAGACCTACCCAAACAGTGGAGAGAAGCCAAGAAGCTTGCTTTTTCTTTCTTTTTTCTTTTCTTTTTTTTTTTTTTTTTTTTAAATGATGCTGCACCTTGGGGAGGTGAAGGCTGAGCTGGGGCCCCAGGAGCCTCGATGTCCAGCTCTCACCCAGCCCATGAGATGCCCCTAATGCTGAGCCAGCACCTGAAGAGACTGGCCCTGGGCATGGAGGTTTCCTGGTTGAGAAGTGACCTTTGGTGGTGAGGATGCCCAGGTTTCACACATCCTGCATTGCAGGACATCCCCGTACTGGCTGCTGGGTCAGCAGTACCAGGAGGACAAGCCCATCCCTGAGCAATGAGGGTCCCAGGTGGACTCCCCCTCCTGAGCTGTCCCCAGGGTCCAGCCCTGCTGCATGGCTCTCACATGTCCCTGCTTTGCTAGAGCCAGGGTGGGTGACCCAACTGCCGTAGGTGCTGGCGAGGCCAGGCTCGTGGGCGATGCTCTGCTTTCCACCTGCAGGAACCACCACCTGAACGCTTTCCCCATTTCACCCCGCAGGTGCTCGGCTTACTGGTGTGGGCTCTCATTGCCGACACAACATACCACCTCCACGCGGCATACGGCTGGGTGATGTTTGTGTCCATCTTCTTCTGGATAGTAACAGTCCTTTTCTTCATCACTTACCTCCTGCAGCTTCAGCTGAGGTTCTACGTGATCCCCTGGCCCCTTGTGGTACGTAGCTGAGAGGGAGCAAGAGGGGGTTCCAAGTGGGAAACATCCCAGGGAGGTGCTCTGACAGGACCAGGGCTTCAGGCTTTCCTGGGCTGATGGAACAAAGTCTTCTGCACTTTGCACAACGACATTGTTTCATTCTGCCCCTCAATTGCTTAGAAAATTTTCAAAACAGGGAGCCCTGTATCAATCCAGAAAGTTACAGCCACTGCGTCACTCCTGCAGTTGTGGTGTCAACCAGAAACTCAGCAGAACCTGGAGTGCATTTAATGAGATGTTAACCTGAGATTTCTTCCCAGCGTGAGGGGCTGGACCGTTTTTGTCTGGTTCTGGGGAAGAGGGAGGAATGTGAAACAGGCTTTTGCTCATCCCTCATCCTAGCACGTAGAAGTCTGAGCCCAGACCTCACAACCTCCTCTTTGCCTTCCCCAGCTGATGATCTTCAATGCTGTAGCGACCGTCCTGTACATCACCGCCTTTGTAACGTGCGCAGCCGCCGTCCAGCCTACATCCTGGCGGCAGTGGGATTACAACCGGAGAGCTGCGGCGTCCGTAAGTAGTGGCGGGCAGGCAAGGGCCACGGGGCTGGCGCGGTCACCGCTCACGCACAGGGTGTGCTCCTCTTCCAGTTCTTTGCCGGTCTCACAATGATCGCTTACGGGGCGAGCACCTTCTTCAGCTTCCGCGCCTGGAAAGGGTTCGGCAGCAATGCGGCCACCAGCCAAGTGACTGACCACACGTAAGGAGTGGACAACAAAGCCCAGTCACGGACCACCCTGGGTCAGCTCACGCCAGGCTCAGTGGCCCAGAGCCTCGCCTGCCACCAGGTCTTATTCTTGGACCAGCCTGCGCTGGCAGCGATGGTCAGAACCAGGTTGCGTGGGCGCTGCTCTGTGGTCTCCGATGATGCTTCCAGCTGATGTACCCACAGCAGAAACCTACCGGCGGTGTCACCGACAGCCTTACCATGAGGACACAGACTCACTGGAGGCTGAAGCTCCTGCTTGTCCTTGGGGTTCATCCAGATCCTCACCGGAACAGCTCTGCTGAGGGGGCTCAGCCGATTTGGCACACTGCAATACTAAAACTCACTAAACCAAGCCCAGGCTTGTGTGTCTGGTCATTCATAGCTACAGTGTAAGTAATTGCAATTAACGTGATACATAAACAGCAGCATAGCTGGAGGATGTAGGCTAAGCAAAGGAAGAAGTCTAAACTCTTCCTGTATTGATTTCTAAAAACATGAAGCAAAAATTTTATGCTTTAAATAAAAATCTTCCTAAATCCAGCACTGGAACCTGTCAATAAAAAATTTGTCTTGTGACAAGGTGGTACAATACAGCACAGCAGGAAGCTGACAGCAGAGATGTCACTGGTGGAAGCGACTGCCCCGTCCCACTGCATACAGGCATTATTACCTCCCCCCTTGGGGCCAGGCTGTAAGTCCACAGGGTTCTCCTTGCTTTACCTACGTGCACACACACATATATACGTACACACACACAGAGCGTGCATCTGAGATTGCAAGAACACGAAAGAGGTGCCAAGGCTTTGATGCGCTCCCTCCTCTAGGCTCAGCACCATACACGCCACAGAGGTAATAGGACCACCTATTAACTGGCAAGTCAATTTTGCCCATTAGCTGCAAGTGTCCTTCAAAAATTAAAACTAAGTCTGCAAATGCTCTGGGAACACACACAGGATCAGTGCCTCAGGAGAACGCAGAACCACGCTGCTCCCCCACGCTGCAGATGACAAATTTGCCTTTTATTTCTTGGGGACAGGGGTTGGTGTTTGTCAGAACTAGAAGCTATGCCCAGCCAGACAAAGGAACTTTTCCCTTCACACCCTCCTTGCACAAGCTAATAAAAATAGATGAAATGGGTTCAATTTATTTCCAGATATTTCTACGCAGGAAAGCTGGTGCACAGTGAGCTACACTGCAAAATCTACTGCATGCTCTGCATGGGAAAAGTTTTAATAGCTTGTCTACAGAGGCTCGAGAAATTTAAGGCTCGAGAAATTTAAGTGCATCGATGGAAGGTGTGAATTGAAAAGGACTGGACAAACTGCGTTAGCCCCTGACCAATCTGCCTTGATCTGGTTTTCAGTGAGCTAAATGAAGGGTCAAGTTTTCACAACTATGAATATATACATAAAAATCAGTAAGAAAATTAGCCTCTTCATGCATTGTTATGACAATGTTAAAACTCTTCAAACATCAAGTCAGAATTGCACACAGATAGTCCAATATATAGAGAAATTTAATCTCTTTAAAAAGCCCCTCTGCCTGATGGAAAATGCATCAAACCAGGGACAAGTGACAGGAGTATAGCAGAGGGACAAGTTATTCTGGGAACAGCAGCCCACAGAAAACACACAGACAGAAGACAGTGGCACAGGGCAGAAAGGTATTGCAGGAAACACTGAGATACAATTCCCCATCAGAGTACAAATTCATCCCCAACTGCGCCTTGTTGGCTCTGAAATTACAAGAGACTTTGCTTAAAATACAACAGAACTCCCTTCAGAAAATAATTGCCTGAGGTACTCATTTATACTGCCATTAGATTAAGTGATTAATTAAAGCAATTGCAACAGGAAAAGAATGAAAACTTTTTTCAGAAAAAAAAAAAAGACAGGGATATTTTTAGCTTTAGTTACAAATCACTATTTTAGCTCAACCATTGAAAATGAAAATGTCAGCAAGATTGTTTTAAAATTTGATAAAATCTGTTCCTGACATTAAAAAGTCAACATTATATAAAGAGGTAAGGAGTTAACCGAAGAACTCTAGTCCATACACTGACAGTAGAAAACCAACGAGATTTAAGCCTTATATTTCTCTGATGTTAACCTCAGGGTTCACATGGCAGGACAGCTGTATCTAGTTTGTATTAAAAACACAACCCAATGTTTTCATAATTTTTTTTTTTTCTGGGAATAAGCATCTCAGAGCATCATCTCTGCTTGCTAACTAACTGCCCACGCATGCCTGAGCACCAACTTCTGTGCTCACAGGAAAAGCTGCTTTTTATGGCACGGGTGGTAGGAAGACCTGTAAAAACCTATGAATCCTGGTGGGGTGACCCCAGCTGATGGAGCTTCACCAACTCTGCTGCTGTCAGAAGGATCAGGAACACATGTTTCAAACCAAGGCACTGCAACTTAGCATTTTTAGGGATGTACTCACGTTGCCTTAGCAGGTTACTGTTGCTGAAAAGAGAATCAAAATGAGCTTCGGTGGTGTTCACTGGAACAGAAAGCCTATAAAACTGCTTCTGATCAAAACACACCCAGAAGGATTTCTAACCCCCTTTTTAAAAAAGAAAAAAACCCCAAAGACAGTTCCTGCAATTTTGCTCCAGCTTCCGGCTTTCATCATTCAAATCTGACATGCACAAATTTATTGAAGGAGATTAAAAAAACTTCTGAAGGAATAGCTTGGTGGTTTGGTTTTTTTTTAAAAGGAAGTGTGTGTGTGTGTATCTGTGTGTGTGCACTTTACAAGGGAGATTTCAATGCACTAGAATAATTCCAGACAAAAAAACTGCAGAGCCATGAGTACAACATACTAGAAACTTAATGAGATTAATTACTGCGGCACTCGCAAATTTGGTGTACACAGAGTCAAAATACTAGGATGCTACACTTAGTATTGATAGCCAGCTTTTAAAAAGCCATTATGGTCTGTCCACAAACCTGTTTAACGTTATCGTATTTTGTAGTGGAAATATGGCTCATTTTTGCCTGCATGGCTAGGTGTCTTACTGGTATTCAAATTTCAGCTGAAGAACAAAGTCCTAGTACTGTTGAAATCACTGTCAGACATCAATAGGAACAGGATTTCATCTCATTTGTTTTTGTAAGACATTTCTTGTCCACAAACAAAAATTTGCAATGGCCTGGCCATAGTTTTCCTTTGTCTAGGCCAGGTTCTCATCAGGTGACAGCCACTGATCAACACCTTCACTGCTGTTGAAGGCCATGTCCCCTGCTGCATCAACCTGCTGTGGGACAGAGTGGAGGGTTCTGCTCACCATCCTGTGTTTCTACCTACTTGTAGGCTTTTGAAGACTTATTCACATTGCCCGAGCACGTCATTAAGTGGCAGATTAACCTGTCTGAACAGCATAAGAACAGAGGGTCCCTGTAGCTCCACATGCAGTTTAATTCCAACCACCAACAGAGATGCACCTGGGGTTTTGTGACAGGCTTACGGCTACAACTCCACCAGCGAGCTACTCATCTATTTTTTAACGGATGCTGAAAAATGCATTGCTGCACTAGTTACAGTTTAATAGCAAAAACACGCCCTTTAATCAGTATGCTATTTAGAGCAGTAAATGACATGGTGCTAAACATGTCTGTGCCCAACCTACCATCAAGCTTATATTACTAGAACTAATACAGCTGTGCCACTGCCGAAAAGAAAGAAATTGCATACACAAGCCAGATTTTGGTTTATCATGGTTATTTTTCCCAATGTTGAATAGCTGGGGCCTGAACAAAAGTGAATCGGAGAACTTTGCACATTAAGGATAAGATTATAAATGCTGGAGAGCAGATTTACACACTAATGTATCAATTGTCAGAGCCACAAGACAGTCTTATGCTAGAGAACACCTACATATTAAAACATATTCTTCCATTACAAAGCTGTAGCACTTCAGATCATATTAAAGTATTTAAAAAAAACCCCAAAACAACAAAACATTGACGGGGAGGAACTCAAAGGACAGTATTCACACCTGTCCTTCCAAGAGCCGGAGGGACATACTCTTCTTACACTGTCTTCTTGATTCTGCAAAGTTCTACATTTTGGGGAGATGGAAAAGGTGCCAACCCAAATAACACGCGCACAGGTCTATTTATTGTCCTCTCAGTGTGCTGGGCTTCTCAGCATGCGCAACGGTTAGGCTGGTGTACAAATACTGTGTATTTATTAAAAACAATTACTCTGGTAGAGGTGAAATTGTCATCTTCTGTGGTCACTGAACACCAACCAGAATTCACAAACAGATGCTTTTAGGATCAGGCCTCTGAAGGTATAGGCTGGAGGGTGAATGAGTTTTCATCATATAAGAGCACCTTGATTCCCATGACCTTTAGTGTTTTAATGTCCAAATGAAAGCAGCAGCACTCATCTGGAGAAGGAAAGTAGTGCATAAACTGTTCTAGGAGGAGGATATTGATGATTTGTTTAATGAAGTCACGACTAACCCACTGCTTAAATCCAGACTTCGACCTTCTTTTTCCTAGAAACATGGAAGAAAAAGAAATCAGTGACTCAATGCTGTTTTGGAATAAGCAGTTCAAAAAATGAAACGGGCAATACATATTCTGTTTGTTGCACCAAATCAATATAAAATTACATGTTACCTGAGCATCTATGATTGAATGTGAACCCAAACTTCAAGAAGAGATTGTGCAGGAATTCCTGGAATAAGGTCGCTGTCACTCTGCAAGCCGTACGTCCAGCTCAGAGCAGAGTCTTACTTATATCTGGTCAAGAATGCCCAGCCAGCAGGCTCATCCAGTGCTCAATGAACTAGTGAAATCTAGCTTCTGTGGTTTGCCTCTCAGGAGGCCCCAAAGGCGCAAACCCCAACTGAAACTATTCCTGCTGCTGAGGCATGGACTGTCTCTTTCTCCTCAACCTGCCCCCATTTTCACAAAACTTAAAGGCATGGGGGGAGGCGGCAGAGGGTGTAACTCTGACAACAACTATGACTCTTTTGCTCCTTTATCAAATGTGACTGGACAAGACACTGGAGAGCATTTACGTGTATTTCATTTCCCTAGGAAAAAGCTCACCCACAAACCTTAATACTTTTGTTTGTTTGTTTCTCCACTCTGGACAGAGAGGAGGAGAAATACAAATGGAATAAGCTTAAAAAGCTCATATTAGATTGGCTGGGAAAAAAACCAGAAAAACAGAGAAATGTATCATAGAATCACAGAATGGTCAAGGTGGAAAGGGACCTCTGGAGGTCATCTGGCCCAAACCCTCTGCTCAAGCAGGGCCACTCAGGACCACATCCAGATGGCTTTTGAATACCTCCATGGATGGAGACTCTACAACCTCTCTGGGCAACCTGTGCCAGTACTTGGTCACCCACAAAGTGAAAAAGTGTTGCCTTATGTTCAGTTGGAAATCAATGTTCAAAGGTGCACAAAGCACGTGTTTCTGAAGAACTGCTCCACAGGCCAGCTTCATTCATGTTTTCTAGAAATTATTAAATGTGTATTTTGAGTTTAAATAGCCACTCAGTGAAGTTATTTCCTTTTGAACCTGGTACAGCCTTTGAATAAATGCTGCTACCTACTGTAGTAACACTACCTTTGGTACTCTTAGGTAGAGCTACACAAAACCAACAGCCATTATGCCAATGAAAATAAACAATGTGATATACTTACAGCTCTGTAATCCAAGAACATTTCTTTGAAAGCCAGAAAGTCAGTAAATGTGAGAAGCATATCAAATATATCGCCTGCTATTTCATCTTTGTGCTGTCTATAGAGAGAAGTTGGGGAATTAGAAAATTGTGTGGGAAATAAATTCATTATTTTAAAATGGTATGAGGTCAAAAAGGATACTGGGACAAGCAGAACAATATCAAAATTTAAACAAGAATGTTATTACAGGTCTATCATAAAGCAAAACTTTAGCCAAATATTACCTTGTGTATTTCCAATCCAAGTACATTAATATATTATTTTTATCTAAATCCAAGACATAAGAGTATTACATCAGTCCTTGAAAACCAGACAAAGAAACTGACCTGTAAGTCAACAGAAGTAACACTCAACTAGCATTTATCTATTTATTTATCTTGAGCACTGAAACATCCTAGACAGTCCCTTAGAAAGTGAGAAAGGTCAGGGAGAGGCACAGAATGCTCATACACATCCCTTAAGAACGAGGGACTGTACTGATGATACTTGGTAGAGGACTTTTTATGACAACGTTTTGGAAGAAAGATTCTGTGCTCCCACATCAGCATATTTCAACAAGACTTTCTTAACAGTCAAGTGTTGTTTGGTTTTTGTTTTTTTAATTATTTAATTCGTATCAAAAGGAGCTTTACCTTAAACAGTCTTTTAAGTGTATGTGCGTTCATAGTAACTTCCCAATGTCTTATTTAAAAAAAATTAGAAATTAAATAGATTAAAATATTTTAAGATATTCAGTTCCAAATTAAACTTGATTTTCTTATTCAAGGGGAAAACCCGCGATCTTTTAAAAGTGATCTCTTCATGAAGCTGGTTAAGCTAAAGCGACCAAATGCAAAAGCTTAAAAAAACCCAAACTCTTCTCTGAATGCTTTTTACAAGAATTGCAATAAAGGCATTTCATCTCATGACTCTTGAAAAACTACCAGGCTATTTAAGTGTCCAACACAGAACCTGAAAGAGATAAAGGAGACCTAACCTTTTAAGGGTCTGGCTTCAAAGTGACAGTGATTATGAAAACCTTCCAGTGTTCTCATTCTGATTTGTCTTCCTACCCCTTAAAACCCAATATATTTCAGCATGACAGTTCAGAAATTAAGAGTAGCAGGACATGCTGAAGGCAAGAAAAGTGGTCAGTCATTGCCTGCATGAACACTTTTTTCTTTTTTAAATTAAAGAGGAACCTCTTTCTAAAGGGAGAACGTCAAACCTAAGCTTTAATCTAGATGAAAAGAATTTAGAGGCACATAAGCTGCCCCTCAACCAAAAGCAAAGCAGAGACTTACTGCAATGACATTGTGAATGCAGTCATATTAAAACCCGGAATCCGATCAAGCAACTTTTCTTCAATGTATTTCTCTACTAAAGAGATCTGAAAAAAACCAAACAAACCACCCCTATAACATCATAACAAATTTCAGGAGCAGACCTCAAAACAGCACATCTTCCTTACACTGACACCTTACTGACACTTTGTATTATCCTCACTGGGCAAACAATTGCAGATTCCTTAGCTGGGCATTGCTAGTTCAATTATTCACACCACCACTGAGGCACAGGGCTGAACATTTTTGCTGGAAATACTGGTGAGAACAAACACCGACTATCTGTATCTAGTAACAAATTACTTTTAACTCCTTTAATGGTATTGACTAGTAGGCTGGTATAGCTTCACAATTATGCTTTGCATGAAGAATGTAATTGAAGTGTCCAATACACAAAATAATACAACTGGAAAAGAACAAACTCTGTTATGCACACATTAAACACATTATTTACTACAGCAATAGGCTAAATTTCTATTCAAGAGACTTACACAACTTCCTAAACATCTATAGAAATTTTCAGATGAAACAAAGAGAAAGGAACCTAGAGCTCCAGAAAACATCTTTCTTGCTCACAGATCATGACTGTGCTTCAGAAAGAGACAGCAGGCAGCATGATGGCTCTGCTTCACGTAAACCCAGTATTTTATGAAGGGGGGAATACAGGACCTGACATTGGCTCTAATAAAAATAAAAAAGCAATACATATGAAAAATAATGGAAAGTATCTTACATATTCATTAAAAATAGAAGTATAGATGAGCTTGTTTTCTTCTGAGTCATCAAACTCCTGGTAGTGCTTCTCCATAAAAGTCCTCTGTATTAACTGGAAATCATCATCTGGGCCACAACAAAAATGCATCATACAGTTACGAGTTTAGTCATTCTTTTTGTAACACAAAACCCACATTCACCAGTCCTCTGCTTCCCTATGATAACCACAGAGGCCTGTACACGTGCAGAGTCAGTCACCAGTACCGCAGCTGCTGCTGAGCCACCATTTCTGACCCATCTGTGAGAAGACAGAGGCTGCTGGCAGAGGGCAGTGCTACTTCAGTTAAGGGAGCCAAATCAACAGGACAGCAGCACATCAGTCTGCATTTTGACAGCACTGTGTATCCAGAATGGAATGGGATGAACACATCCACCTAGCAAGGTCTACAATTACTTCTTATAAGTTTCATTTACACTTAGTATTAGCAAAAAAGTCCTCCTGCTTTACATTTTATGAATAAGGTTATTTATTCTTAACCCCTTTTTGTTCAGGCTCTCAGAAAAACATCTGTATTTTTTTAATGAAGTGAATACCTCTTCCCTACAAGAGTTCAAAATAATGGTTTTTTCCTTGAATTAAAAAATATTAGTGAAATTCCCAGATTCACTTGCAATTGCTGAAGAATTTTTTTTCCAGTTGTAGAAGGAAACAAGAATAAAAATGAACATGGTAGGTCACCACCAAATTCAACAGAACAGGTATAAATATAAAGGTTACTTACACACAGTGTTAAAATACACCAGTCTCAGCTTTCTAAACCCTAACACATTCAAAATTAATTTTGTTAGCATTTCTCCAGAATCAGCTACATCACCAGGCAACTGAGGCTGCAGAATCTACATCTCTCTGGGAAGGATGTAGTCAAAAAGATTATACGCTGTTCTTATGAAGCAGCTGATGGCCAATTAGCATGAATTCTGTCTTGGCATCTTGTAAACTATTTCCTTGCACATGCTGCCTTCTCAGTTAAAATTATCGTCCTGAGAATTTAGCACCTTTTATTGCCTAAGCTCACACGATGACATTGGTGCCATTCAAAATTCCTGCTATGAATAGGTCCTGCCACGTTACAACCATATGCATACATGCAGGTTACATACAACAAAATCAGCTCAGAACGAAAGTCTCAGAAGTAGCAAGACATGGTGACAGGCAGGGGCTATTTTAGCTCTGTACGTCTGCTAACAGAAGAGCAACTTGCAATACATTTAGCACCCATCTTGCTGTCTATAACTACATGCAGAGCTTACCCATTATGATATCCTCCAGATACCCAACAACTGCATCAAACTCTGCATCAGAAGGGGAGGAGCTGAAAGCAAAGAAAGACGGTACTGCAAAAATATACATTTCAATGACAGCAGAAATAAAAGTTAAAATTAAAAAGTGTTAACAAAAGTCTAAGCACAAATAAGCCCAGTAATTACAAGATAACTGAATAATTTCCTAGTTCCAACCTACAAAATAATCCATGACACTGATAAGACTGCTCCATGGGGATTCTCATCAGGCCTCTACTCTATTTTCCCCAAATAGGTTCCTATAAATGTTGTTTTACTGGCATTACTGTTAAGGTAATTCCAGTCCTGGTGCAGAAGGATGTAAAGGGTGTAATTAGAACAGCAAATTAAGTATTTTCCAACCCACAAATCCTAGCTGCTACCACAATCTTTCCTTCTGCTCTCTTCCCTGCATAACTCTATATGGTGATCACAGAACTCTAGACACTCTAGAGAATATTTTGAAATACTTGGTCTTGTGGAACCACTTAAACTCAATGTATACACAAGTATTATATAACTGAAGAAACTTACAACATTTTTCTTATGCAAGAAACATCCCTACACATTACAAATAAATAGCATAATCTCCTAAGGTCATTCTACCATGAGCAAATATTAAACACCATTATGGATCTGAAGTCATCCAGAGAAGAAACTTTTGGTACCAGCATTTCAGGGCTCTGGATCCCTCTGCTAAATTTATTATTGTGCAGCTTGTTCAGACACAATAAATAATCCACAGGATGTTCTTGGCCTTGGCATTCACAGCTCGTCTTTAGTAGGGGATGAACTCTTCCTATATTTGCCAGCAGATGAAAGGCAGGCTTTTCTCACACATGAGGGAAACAAGCCTCATAGGACATTTGTCTTTAAGAAAAAAATTAGCTTTGATCAGCAAAAGCACCATTTAAATTAAATTAAAATTAAATGTCTCTCTATTTCTCTTTCAAATTTCTCTTTACTAAACAGAGCAGAACACTCTTTCAGACTAAGTTTTAAAAAAACTCATTATTTTGGTATTGAATAATACTCCACTGAAATTAATCCAACAACAGTTTAACTATAATGAGCCATTGGACTCATTCTGACCAGGAAAAACGAAAAGATATTTGATTTAAAAAGGCATCCAATCATCAAGTGGTGTTCTAGCAACATTTCTGACCTGTTAAGCCTTGGGAGATGAGTAAAGCCAAGGCAAGGGACTGGAAAAGCGTGCTCTTCCACCAGAGGGCACGACACCACCAGGAGAGGAGCTTGCACAGCACAGTCGAAGCGTTACATACCCTGAGCATCACACTTAGGACTTGAGGCAACAGGGCTCATCGCTTCCCAAGGATAATTTCCACTCTCTTTTCCCCTCCAAATAAGAGCTACTACTAGTTTTATAGCTTATTTTAACAGCAAAAGAAACAAATTTAAAGTATTAATTTAAACACTGGTTTAAGCCTGTAAGGCAAATAATGGAATTTTAACTGTTTCAAAATAACGATTCCATCTCTCTATATAAACACATGTGCATCTGCACACCTGAAGAAACACGTGCTCACCAATCTTGTGGTTTAAGCCTCTGTTGCTTCGTCATGCCTAGTCGAGGCCAGCATACCTGTGCTGCTGAAGCAGCCCAGGGACCACGCGGCCTTTCAGTCCACAGAGTATCACAAATGAAGCAAATCTATGAACTAGAGTGACAGAGGCACAAGTGCATGTCCCCTTCTGCCACAAGCTTCAGGAGAAGAGTATGCCAGACAAATGTGGAGCAAAGCAGTGTCTTAGCATCTACTAGTGTAAAATTTGGTTGAGGCCACCTGTAAAAGGTCTCACATGTCTAGAAGTAGCACATTCAAACACAGAGGAATAGCCTCCTCTTAGAATCCATGATATAAGATAACATATGCTATTGAAAAGGAAAGAGAAATTTTTAATTTACAGTGAACACGAAAAAAAAAAATTTCAGCCTTACAGTGCTTATTTTGATCACTCAGCCAGGGCTATCTAGTGCTACACTCATTGCAGTTATATTTAATTTCAGTTCACCTAAACTGTGAACTGATGTTATTCCCTCCTGAAGCTTTGCATGCTGCGCCCTTGCTCTCCTAAGAGGCAGAATCTGCTAATCAGTGTGGTATAAATTGTGTAATTATATTCCTATTACGATATTTTAACCAGTAAGTAGCTTACTGAAAATCTGACACAGAATGTAGCATACTCACGTGGCTACACCAAAGTTTTCTTCATCAGAAGTCTCCATTGTTACTGCATAACCAGACTGGAGGAGAGAGACAATCTGCTGTACTGCTGCTGTTAGTAGTTACTTCTTGTTGGAAAAACTCCTAAGGAATAACATGTGACTTAGCATTAATACAAATTCAATTGTTAAATTACCATACGCTTCTCAAACAATGAATCAGGAGAGAGTCTTTAATTTTTAGACATAGGAATTTCAAAATCATGTTCCTCCAAGGTTACTGCTACTTCTTTTCTGTAATAACCCAAATTCTCTAAGAACTTTCTCTGCCTGCTCAGAGAAGAGCTCAAAACTGCACATACCTGCAGCTAGTGTCTGTAAAGGGGATTCAAGCGACCTTTACATCTTTTCTCCTGAAGCATCTATAACTGACTATTATAAAGACACAAGCAAATGAAGGCAGATGAGATGAAGATGCCACCCTGGCCCAGCGCATCCCAGAGAGCTGGCAGGCCAGGCTTTGGATTGTGATCCCATGTGTCAGGCCCTCAGCCTGTGGCTGTGAGCAGCTGCTGACCCATCACACAGGACAAGGCACACAGCACCCCAGGGCCACTGAAGATGGGCCAGCTGCCTTCCGGGTGCGCGCTGGGGACACCCTACTCCTGCCACCCTTGCTGGGTGATACCCGACGCCAGCCTTCAGAGCAGCCCGCCAAGGGTGCAGGAGGAGGGATGAGCGCGACCCTCGCCTCCCCCTTCTCAGTCCTGGCTCCTGGGGAGAGCGAAGCTCCCCGTCCCTGTCCCTCCCCAGGGGGACCCAGGCACCCGGCCCGCCTCACCACCTCCTCCTCCTCCTCAGACGGTCCCAAGCTACTGGGCCGTCACCTTCCCTCTCCAAAATGCACCCAGGCGACCCGCCCTTGTCAGCTCCCCCCTTCCCGAGGGCCACCGGCGTCGGGCCCGTATCACGTCCCCCCGCCCCGCAGAGGGGCCCGGGGTCCCGGCCCTGCCCCGCACCTACCGCCGGTCACGGCAGCCAGCACCGCAACCCCATCGCACGCCTCCCTTCCCCTCCGGCCCGGCCGTCTCCTGGGAAACGCTTCCTTCCGCCCCGCCCGCAGCCAATCGGAGAACGGAGGCGGCCGTAGAGGGCCCGCCCACAGCCCGAAGGCCCAATGAGAGCGGGACGGGCGGGCCGGCGGTGGCTGCCGCCATGGTGGGCCGTCGAGCCTGGCTGGGCGGGTGGCACCGGCGTCCTGGGCCGAATTTAGCGTCCAGACATCAAAAGGCTGTCCTAGGAAGAAAATAAAAAGACAACATAGATAATGTCCTTTGTTATGATGGACGCAGGCTCCCCTCGCTGTTATTAAAGCACGTTTTCCCCTCACAAAGCAGGGCCCTGAGGGCTAGAGGAGGGCACTCTCAGCCAGGCCTCAGGGCCCACAGCCCACCCAGCACGGGCATAATTTGGGTCATGCTGGCAGAAGGCTGAGCTCGAGTGTTTCACACAAGTGTGGACACCTGCCTGGCACTGGGCTTGCCTTTCTGCCTCATGGCTAACTTCTTGTTCAAGTGACAGCTCCCGCTTCCACAGGCTGCCTGCATCCCTCTCCAGCACCGAACTGTTTGTAACCTCAGCTCTCACCAGAAGTGAAAGAATTAAAGAACAACGAATAGCCTTCAAGATGTTTTTATTGTTGAATGGACAACTTTGCTACAATTCATTTTGCCTTCTGAGGGCCTGCAGAGCCACCGCCTCCCCTCCCCAGCCCTAGAGCCTTTGGGGCGTGAGGGACCAAGGCGGGCACTGCACCAGTCATAGAAGATCAAGCTTTACAACGACGCCCCCATCGTGGATTTCAGCAGAAAGCCAGTTGAATTGTACAGTCTCTTCCTCTGTGAAATGAACAGGACAGTTCTCTGCAACACAGCTCCCTCCTCCGGCACCGTTGGCTTTCTCTGCCCAGCAGCAGCTGCACGGAAGACAGTCTGGGGCAAAATTTTCCAAAGCGTTCATATCTTTTCAACAAAGAATGCAGGCACTTAGTCCCATGTCCACAAAGGCAGCAAGGCTCTTAGGTCACCTCCATTTCAAGGGGACACCAGATACCTAGAAGCCATTGTGGACCTGGGCCTTAAGAGCTTAATCTCATACAGCAGTTGATACGAATCAGGAGTCCTAGGCACTTCTGAAAATTTTACCTCAGTTAATCCTGGCCAGGGAAACCAAAGCCCTGAAGTTACTAGAATCTATTAAGGCAGAGTTCAAAATGGTTCTGTCCCACCTCTTCCCTAAAGTATGGTTTGCATCTTTGTACCTTAGGGATAAAAGCCTATCATTGCATTTGGAAGCATTTAAAACTTCAAGTGATTCTGAAATACTAAGATCCTTGTGGCAGTGATGGTGTTCACGTTTGCTCACTCAGCACTGAGCAGGAAGGGACTCAGCCCTGACTGGCAACATGGCTTACAGCAAAACATCATAAAGGACAGTTAGTGAGGAAATGAGGTCCCCGTGGCACAGATTTGCCAGTCTGACTTTAATCAAAACAGGCATCCAAGGCGGAAGAGAATTCACATTTTAGCAAAAAGACTAACCAGCACTCTGTTTTTGGATTCAGACTATATTTGGAAAAAAGTCAACAAGAAAACAATGGGCAGAACTTTTCTAATTCACACATTGTACTCCAGAGGTTCAATGGAGACACTTTTTTCCCCCCTTTTTTTTTTTTTAAAATCTCTGGATGAAATTCAGCACCCTTGAGTTAGCAAAGGCAGAAGGTGAAAGGAGTTGCTAGACAGCTTGATTCTGGGACCCGTGTGCAGAGCTTTCAGCTCCTATTTAGGTCAGCAGGAAGCAAGATTGCTCAGCAGGAAGAAGCAGCCTCAGCTCTGCTTTGTTAATACTTGATAGTACAATAAAGATAATAAATTATTTTAAAAATAAGAATTATCGCAGCATGAGAATTCACTACAACAGCCTCTGCTGTTGAATCACTGCCAAGAAGTGGGATGGTTTTGGTGGAAGTTGTGTGTGAATTAGTAAAGTTCTACTATATAGCCAGATAATTTAAAAAAGCAACCTGTACAAGTCTTGGAAGAGACCGAGTCATATCCTCAGTTGGTGCAAAATAAGCATAACTCTACCAATTTTTGTGCTACTTCACTGACACCAGCTGTGAACCCCGATTCCTTATAGAAACCTAGTAAAACAATCAAAAGCTGCCTGCTGAAATGCATCCTTAACATACAAACATCACAAATGTGTAATTAAACTGGAGCAGAGATTCCCACTGTATGATCCCTACCAAAAATACAAAGTGTGGCCCCAAACCTGCTCAGAGCAGGACTGACACGTGGCAAGCAAGGTGCATTTTTAAAGAGTTACAGAATAAGACTGAACTTGCTATCCAAATAACATTTCTTTTTTTAAATAAACTGGCCCAAAATTCTCCTCCAATCTAATACAGCTCAATATTTCCAAAGTGAATATAACTTTCAAAAACAACACTGATTAAAAAAGATGTTTGATGATACCTTAAAAAATACCCAGAATATCAAATTAATTCCAGTCCAGCGTTATAATTAGTTAAGAATACCTCCTGAAAATTATATCCTCACAAAAAAATGTGGGTACTGAAGTTAAAAGCATCAGAAACATTATGT
This sequence comes from Aquila chrysaetos chrysaetos, assembly GCF_900496995.4. Classification (NCBI taxonomy): domain Eukaryota; kingdom Metazoa; phylum Chordata; class Aves; order Accipitriformes; family Accipitridae; genus Aquila; species Aquila chrysaetos. The sequence goes on from NC_044012.1 coordinate 23,246,290, forward strand.
ACTTGAAAATACCACCGATCTTTTAACATTTAAAAACAAATCAGAACATTCTTTGGAATCACCAAGTTATTAAAACATGTGAGTTTCTCTACAGTCTCCACACTGTCTTTTCAAATCAGTCTGTGTACAGATTAAGTCTTTGAGCAGTTTAATATCCACTGTCGGAAAATACAGAGTCTCTGACCAGCAGGAGGCTACATTGAACAGGAAAACATTGGCATTCTCTTTTTAGTACTGACTTCTGCCAAAAATAAGACTTTCGAGCACAAGACAGAACAGCCCTGTTTTAGGAGATATTTCTTTTAACTTCTTTTCTAAAATGCATTGTATGTGTACTTCCAGTGCAAATTTTTTCAACACTTGCGACAGGTGAGAAGGAAAGGGGGAGGAAGAGAGACACTCTCCTATGGTCTTGCTTGGAGGAACCAATAGCCATAGCACGCTGACTACCAGCTTTCCTTACTGTTGAAACCAGTCCCCGTTGCTGGCAACTTGAAATAGCTTATTAAAGATTTCATTTTTTAAGATAAACAGATTACAGTTTAGCATGAAATCTGGCCATGGCTATGGTTCTATGTGCGTAAAGATTGGTTAGAGATGCTTTCCCCTTTCAGTATTGGTTGGAGTTCATTAAAAACAAGTCTGTAGTATTTCTCCACGTGTGTCATGAAATGTGAGAGATCTGTCTGACTCGGGTTTGTATTTCCTGTCGACACAAAGGGCAGGTCTCCAGTTGCAAGGCACACTCCATGCACAGGTCACTGAAGGAGAAGAAAAATCAGTTGAAGTCTGCATTTACAGTACGAAAAACTAAACAAACAAACAACAAATCCAAGCACTGAGCAGTTTAGTTAGTCTGCTAGAAACATAGTCAAGGTAAGTCTTTCAGTGCCGAGATTAGGAATTGCAAGTCAGGTGTTGTGGATCCACAGGCTTTGAGAGGAACTCCTGCTGTCAGCATCTTACAGACCTGAAACTACTAGTGCAGTTGGTTGGGATTACATCTGCATGCTTTTGTTAGTCTTAACACTTCTCTGGTCTGGAGAACAGCAGCCCCAGTGCCCTGCGTGAAGCTGTCTCCACTTCTTGTTGAGACACACTGGGCATGCCTCTTCTCTTTCTATCTTTGCAGCATCTAGACAGAAGACCCATAGGAAGACTGCTTCCATGAGTGCTCTAAAAACACTAAGGAACTGGACTTCACTGGATTAAATTCCTAGTATGCTGCTTAAATGCAGGAAAGCGCTATTATGGTATTACTCATACTGCTGTCCCATTTTTAGCTTTTAGATGAACTTGTGACTTGAGACAATCCCATTTGTTGAACACTTAATGAGTGTTTGAGTATATAATGAATTTTCTGCTCTCCTCATGAGATCTGAATTTCACAGCACCAGTAGTAAACAAGTACTCATCAGTAAAACCTTTGGTTTCACGGAATTAAGACTTGGTAGCCACAGTACTTCCCCAACCCCAAACACACACACCATTAGGGATTAAATCTGCTCAGGATGAAGGGAAAGGTGGGAATATTATGCTTAACCTCCATCTGTCACATCCTTAAAAGGAGGGGTTATTTCCTTTATGCTGGGGAGTCAATCAAGCAAAGACTGCATCTGGTCTCACCTCAGCTGTATATCAAACACATACATTTTCCTGTTTCTTTGGTTTTGGGTTGTTTGTAAGGTTTTACCTGTGTCCACACGGCCTGAGTTCTGTGTCTGCTACCTCATCACAACAAAGCGTGCAGCAGTTCTCTCTGATACTCACTTGCTTCAGCAAAGCCAGGCGCCTGTGTCTGAAGAGAGAGAGACAAACACACCCCCCCACACACACACACACATATTAGTTTGACTCAAAATGATAGATTCATAACTATTCTGAGTATTGCATCAAGACCAATGCAACACTTGCCTGTGCTACTCAACACTACTGCTGATAAACATCGATCATAACTTCCCACAAAAAAGGCTTAACACACCCAGAGATGTTCAGCACAGTCTTCGACTCCCTATTCTGGTCTGTCAGAAAGGGACAAAGAGAGCGTTAGATTACAATTCTTCTAGCCCCTACAGCTGAACATTTAAAAAAAATTCTTCTTTAGTATCTGTGTACTTTTAAGAGTTAAGAAAAAAAACCAAATAAACCACACAAACCCACGTATCAACAAAATTCAGAAACGCTATAACGCTGTAACACAGTTTAAAAGAATAGAAATTGAAAATAAAATCAACAGCCCACTACAGCAATTGCCACAAGGGAGTGTAAATGGATAAAAATCCCCCATTTGATGAAATAAGACATTTCAAGTTTAGAACACATACGCTACATGTCAGAACTCTTCAATGGCAAGGTGACATGTTTAGCTCAGACTATGCCCCATGCTAGATGCATTAAATTCAGCACAACTCTGCATGAGTTTATGTTAACTCCTGCCATGGATAATTAGGGTCCACTTAGGCCCTTGCCTTTTTTTCCTTATCACTTTTAAGATCAAAGCTATCTTTTAATTTAGGATTGGCTTATCGTTTCCAAACAGTTCAGGCTGTAGGGCAGGGATGATCTTTGTTTACACAAAGAGCAACAGTGTCCAACCTTGAATGGAGTCTTTCAGTGCTATCACATACTAAATAGGCTCTAACACAGGAGGCCAAGTTTCTCCAGTCAGGCATCAACAGGAAACCAGTTCCCCCCAGTTTCTCCCTACACCTTTTGGCACAATCAAATAATAGCTCTCACAGATAATGCTTAAACATTGCAAGAGTAGTGCCAGAATGACATCAGTAACAATCACATCTGATCATCAGCTAAAAACTGCAAAACCCCTCATCTAGCATATGACACTAATAAGACAGAACACTTAATTTGAAAACAGGGCTGACCAAGACTGATAACTAACAGATCATCTTAAGGGATTAAATCAGACTCTCACTTAAAGCACCTGTAGCCACAAGCAGGTGTAAATTACTCTGCAAGTACAAAATGGTCCTGCAAGTTGCATTTGGTTTTCTCTGCATAAATGCAATATCACAAGCCTCAAACTTTGCCAGCCTGTGACTCTGATCCAAGAGTAAGGTATTTTTTTATTTTCTTTTTAAACACTAAGATACTTTGGTACCTCAAGTACACTTGATCAAACACCTAGATAATTCAAAACCAGTCTCTGAATTTTATTATAGCCAGGGGTACACACCTCCAACAACCCCCATCCCCACTTAATTAGATGAAACAAAAGATTATTTCAACCATCATGGCCATCTTTAGACAAAGCTGGAAATCTGGGGTACCCTACATCCCAGACTACACTGTATACTGTTACTATTTGTGTTGCAGGAAGTTATTTCATTACTAATGACCCAAGCCAGAAGAGCTATTAGTTTTCATTCCTGTCAGAAATACAGTAAATTAAGGAAAAATGTACCCAAACCTGTTTCTATCTGGCTTGATTTATATTTAGGTGGAAAAGCACTTCTAAATTTGAATAACCTTTGTTGGTACTACCATTCACAAATGAAGAAATTTTCATCCAGATCAGAAAAGAAGGACAACTTCAAGTCTTACAATCATTCAGTACCTCCATGCTGCCAGCGTCACAAATTAGGTCAATTTTAAATAAGACATCTTTTTTTTAATTAAGACTATACCTCCTCAACCAACCTAATCATTCTTAGACAGCAGGAAGCACTTTTTAGTAAAATAGTTTACTGTGCAGTACTAGTTAATTTTAATGTAGCTTAATATTACAAAAAAATATTTTAGTTTAATGGATTTTGATTGTATATATCCTGCCCTACTCATTAAGTTGCACTGGAGCCCATGGTCTAGTCCTTTTCTGAAAGAGATCTATGGAGGCATGACCCCATAAAAGATTAACTTTGCCAAGTATGACGTAAGACTATGCAACTCGGAAGTGAAGCATTTTATTTCTCCATATGCAAACACTCTCAAACTAGACAAGAGGATTACCTGGGCAAAATGATTTTCTCTTCCGCTGTCAGAAAGGCATAATCATTAAAGGTACTAAACTTCATTGATGGTGGGTACTTGAAAGGCTTTGCCCCAAAGTTGAACTCACATTGTTGATAGGACATGAAACTAGCTGCAGCAAAAAAGCCAGATCTGCAATACGATGAACAGACATTTTAGAATGACTTGAACAATAATAGAGCTTTCCAGACATGTTACTGGTATTACCAGACAAAAATACACCCTAAAACATAGAGACAAGTTCCTTCTATTTAAGTGTTCTACAGTGAATTGGGAGAAAAACCTCTAACATCCAGTTTCAGCTGCACATACTTTCCTTGTTTAGTTCTTAACTTCTGAATTTACTATGAGGATTTATCTGAATTTACTGCTGAGTCAGTCAATAAAGGCTGCCTACTCTACAACAAGGATTAGTCACACTAAGAGCAGATACATGTATCTAAACAGCCTACAACCTGATCCTCTTCACACTGATCAGCTCGGATAGCTCCTTCAGCACTAGAAAAAGGATTTTTCATCCAAACTGCTGTTTAGCAGAGTTGTGAGGAACAGTACCAACTGCAAGGGACACCTCCATGACCACTGCTCCTGCTGCTTTATTTGAGCAGGCACAAATCTGGGGAACTTGCAACTCTTGTACACTTGTTGTGTGGGACCCATGCAGGATGAATCCAGGTCTGAGCTCTCTTAGCCCAATGCCCATCTGTTCCTCCTCACCCTTGCAGGATTAACTCAGGACAGCTGTATTTTCTTCACAGCCACACAGACACCTTGTAAAAACATAACTATCACCTCTTTCAGTTTTATTTACTGAAAGGGCCCATGTTGACTAATACCCTAAGTTCTAACCAAGTAACAGAATCTGTTGAGTATAAGTGACATACTCCACATGAAGAACAGAGTACTGCAAACTGAACAGACAAGATGTTCTGCAACACTTTAAATTGAATTACTATTTTGCTTGCATCTTGAACTTCATTTTGAGGAGAAAATATGAATGAAATTATTATCACAGTAGTATTAATTTACAAAGTACTGTAATGTTAATTAAACTGCATAGCTTCTCTCTCAAGTATCACACCAGACTATCTTTTCAGAATTAAAAGGCTGAACTTCTCCACAAGATTCAGAGGAATTAGCCATGTGTTAATTTGAACAGAGTTGGCAAAATAAGCCTAACACCTTTCTGTAATGCTACCCAAAAGATGTCCTTCCATGCTACACAAGATGTCCTTTCATGAATATTCAATACGCTACTACAGGAGCTGGCCCCAGTGAACAGCAGGAAGTTAATACTTCAGCATTTACAGGACTGAGGCTTTATTTTTCAAAAGATCGACAAATCCTCACATACTACTAGACGTTTGTTCATCTTTGCTACAGCCTCATTCTATTTCAATGCTGTGCTAGTTTGACAGTAGAAAACACTGAGTTGAACCTACCTTTGGAAGGTCCAAAGTATTTATTTTGGACCCTGAAATCCACCTGTAAAGTTTTATCCTTCTCACTGATTATAAGCAACTTTCAATTGGGAAACCTGCTTAATAATTGCTTCAGGTAAGCACATATGAATTTGCATCTCAAATGGGAAACCTTTCATATAATTAAAACAATTATCCATACAGCTCACTGTCCTTCCAAACGAGCACATACTTACACAGCAGACGAAAATACTTGCTTCTCAGCAGGAAGCTGGTTTCCATTTAAATAGAAGATCATTTGCTTTTCTTGCAAGTCTAGTAGAAAACCTATTGTGTCTCCTTACATGCAAAACAAAGATAAAGATTTCACTTCTGTTAAATGCCAACAGCTGAAAGTTATTGTTTTAATTATCACATATCTCATTATGAGGTGTCTCAAAAGGAACTGTTTGCAAAAGCATAAGGGAAGAAATATTGATACAGACAGTAACTAAAGGAAAAAAAACAGGATAAAAGAGTAAAAAAAATAAAATATTTTAGTCTGCCAGAGCATTAATACTACATAGTAGCAGAAGGATTGCAGAGTATTTGCCAAAGCCAGAAAAAAGCTGCACTCTGTCTCTCCTTGGCTATTTTACATCCATTGAAGATATCCTCAGAACACATGCTTGCTGAAGACTAAGTTTCTAATATGCTTGTGCATACGCTTATTTTTCAGAGGCATTTTAATTTAGCCATCCTTGGGAGAAATTTTTAATAGGAGAGAAGGCAGCACAGTTCACACAAACATGGCATGCACAGACTCCTACCAAGATTTCAAAGCTGAGATCAAGAACAGAATTTTCCTGTCCAAGTAGTTATTAAAGAAGTTACTATAAGCAAGACAGTGCAACTCCCCCTTAACCTTGATCTCTAAATTAGTAATTTTTTTCCACTTCTCTAAAATAACTCTTTCAACCCAGAAAGGAACACTTCAACCCTGTTTGCAGGACTACAAACATCTAGGAAAAAGTCTTATGATTAAGTGTCCAGCAATGTTAGTTGGTGCTATGATTTGTACTCTGCCTATGAAAAGAAAAAGCATTTAACCAACAAGATTCTCTTTACACAGACTGTGGAACAAGAGTGTGGTGCCCACTTTGTATGTTTAAACCATTGCAAATACTAGTAAAGGCACAATAATTATTAAACCTTCAGTATCATCAGGATTAGGCAGTAACTGCTCTGTTTGCACCTACTAACAAACTGTTTTCTAGACACCTGCAAGGGGAAAAAATCCTGTGTAGAAATCCAGTTAGGATAAACAGCAGAAGATGGACTGAATACCTTCTTTCCAACAGGGATGGCAATGTGGTTTACTTCTGGCATTATACCAAATCAGCTGCCGGCAGCCATCATATGCACAGGAGTATTCATCGTCCCCAATGCCATAACCTTCCTTTAGAAAAGAGTAAAGCATTTCAGTCTTCAGCCATTCCTCACACAGAAGGGCTAAAGTTTATTTTTATTCAACTAAACCATTCATCCAAGAGCAGGAAGGGTTTTTCCCACTGCCATGAAGATAATTGTTTCAAACTAGCCTTAGTTTCATTTTCACATGAAAAGGAATTTGTTAGGGTGAGGAGGGGGGAAGAAGGAGAATGTCTCCAAGGTGTTTTGCATTCTCTGTGAGCTGAAAACACTCCTGTCTATTAAAATATTTAAAAATCAGAAGGCTAGTACCCAAATAGCTGACTTTTTGCATCTTAAAAAGTCAACACAGAAGTGTAACTACTCTCTTATCCTGAAGTCCCATACCAGACTTGTAATACCTTCCCCTACAAGATAGCCAAGTGCCACCAGAACACACAGTACACAAAAAGGGAACAAACCCATAGTCCCCTCACTGAATTTGTTGCATATTGTGTCCTTTTCAGTGCCAGCCTTTCTCAATTTGTGAAAAGGTTATCAAGTGATAGTCCCAAGGTCCAAGACAAATGTAAAACTAAAAGTTTCAGAGTGGGAGAAGAATCTGTCATGCAGGAAAGCCCAAACTCAAAACCCAAAAGCATTATAGAAGATAACTTCCTCAAGCTCAGCATGGTTTGCCTGGAATGCAAATACTAGACAGCGTCTGATTACACAAGCCTCCGATGTCCCAAATTAAAGCTAAGCCCAGCTAATGGGTTTTTAATGTCATATTTAGGACTAGTCTTTGTTACACATGCTGTAAATAAAGAGCATATGGCTACTCTGATGACCATGTTTGTGACATACCAAGAAGATAATATCCTTGTATTTCAGTAGACACCTGATGAACTTAAGTGGCATTTAGCCACCAGCAAAACAGTTATAGCAACAGAAAAATCATCCTGCTCAGAGATGTGACATTTCCTATTTTCATACTTTGTACAGGAAGCACAGACAGAAAAATACATATACATCAAGCTTCTTAACAGTAAGTGGGAAAAATCTTTTAAGCCTCTTAGCAGTCTAAAGGCAGACACACGGCCTTTTATTTCAAACAGTTTCCATTACACTCAATGTCTACAATGCCTGTGCTCAGGCCAGGTCTATATGGTGTTTTTCTTCGGTTGTGTTTGTTTAGGGTTTTTTTGTTGTTGTGTGGTTTGGGGTTTTTCATTTAAATCACACTTGCAATTCCATGCTAGGAATGTGGGACTGTACAGTGTTACACACGTGTGTAGCATGTTATACACCAGCAAAGGACAATGCTATTTACATGAATAATTAGAAGAAATGGAGCAAGACCATGGAATTCACAGGAAGACTTAAGTTAAACGGTGAGAAAAGCTACCCTCCCACTACTGTTGGGTTTCTTGCCAATGGTGTTTGTTTCATCTCCTTGATGTATTTCTCTCATAGCCCCAACTATCAATACATACTCACATGTATTTGGCCTATCTTCATATTAGCTTCTGCATTTGACTCAGCTGTAGAATGACTTTCTATAATAATCACAAATAAGCAGTTTTAACTGCTTATCTCTACATTATATATATTTATAAAATTCTTCTCCTAAATTAAATTCCAAGTAGGAACAGAAAGCCATGCAGTTACAACAATAAAGAAGGGCTACAGGTACATTTCTTACTCAATCTCAGCCAGTAGAAGTGTCAACTTAAAATCCCAGTGCTGTATTTCCATTCTGGTCAGTGGCAGTAGGCTAGGCCATACCTGCCTTTTGTACTAAAATTCTAGCTTGCACTTTAATGAAGTTTAATGGAAGTTCGGAAGGCTGATAATATGGAAAGTCCTCCCTAAGCTGAAGCAGACAAGTGTTTTGGCTAGTAATCATTATGCTTTTTTAGTATTATGGAAATACTGAAGCAAATTATGCTACAGCATACTGAGTTAATAACAGCCATACAGAGTTACCATGAAGATTTAAGAAGAAAGAAGTCCTAGTTACATCTCTACTAACATTTGAGATTATTCTTTGACTATAGGTTTGGACTTCGTGTGCACATGGCACATTTTGCTTTAATGCTAGTAAGTACATAATTTTAAAAGTAAAATAGTAGGAAGAAGAATACTGAGAATTAAGAAAAAGATGCTAAGTTATCTGGATGAGAGGGAGAGCAAAGCAAAACTATAAAATAAGGCAGTGTACTTATTCTATATTATCAGAATAAAGGCAAGAAGGTGAAAGGTTTAATCTTTTTGTAATCCTTCTTTTTTTAATTAAATAAGCTGTCACATACCCACACCATATTGCTGCTACCAGCAGATCCAATGATACCATGTTATCCCAGAGTCAATTTAAATAATTATTTCCCTTGTGGAAGTTAGTTTCATAGGAAAGTATGTTAAAAAGCGTAATCAAATGGCTGCTTGGTGACCTATGTAAAAGTGAGCGCATGATAATCTGCTAGTACCCGCTAAGTAGTAGTTTACTTCCAAAACCAGACAGTAACCACTGCTGTTATGTAAAGAATTTCCAAGAAGAGACTAAGCCACAAGAAAGAACTAATTTCCTTGTAGCTTGCAGACAACAGCAAGTAGATAACAAGCTGTCACTGCTAGCAGCTATGCATGACTTGTATGACCAGTGTCACTCTGTAGCAATGACAATACAGCCTTTTCTTGTACCACTAAATTCAGCAAAAATAGCTTCATGAAAAGTACAGAAAGATTGAAGGAAACACACAAGTGCTCAGTTACTACCACAAAATAACCAGAGCTATTTTCATAGGTCTTGTAAGCAGAAAAACACTGAAGTTACATCATCTGCTAGATGGCATTACATGTACTCACATGATTGAGAAATTTGCTGTCTTTGGTAGCCCATCCTATCTGCATCACTCCCGAAGTAATGACTGTAACCTCATAGTACCAAACTCCAGAATCGACACAGAACGTACATCTAACGCTTTCAAAGGATGACGCATCACATCGAGCCTACCAAAACCAAACCAAAAATTAAGTTTCTACAAAATTAGTATTCAAACAAGCCCCTTTCTTCCCTGGATCAAGTTTCTTGCATATAAAAATACACCAACTTAATTTTAGAAGCACTTCAGACAGAAAGCAACCTCTCTTTAGAGCAATAATTGTCACGCAAACTAGCAAGTAGGCAAGACTGAAAATTGTTCAGTGGTAAGCCACAGGGCGGGTGGGGAGGAAGAGAACAGAGTTGACAAGTCAATTTAAAGATTTAAAGACTAAGACAACCAACACAGGGAGACCCAAGTCATTGGTTGTTAGCTGACTCCTGGTATGGACAGAGAGGTATTCAGTGTTAATTTATAAAAATTAATCTGTAAGTAGTCAAACAAGTTTTTAGAGAAAGTAACTGTTGTGGTTTAACTGCAGCCAGTAACTAAGCACCACGTGGCTGCTCACTCACTCCCCCCCTCCCCAGTGGGATGGGGGAGAGAATAAAAAAAAAAAAAAACAAACCACAAAAAAACTCGTGGGTTGACATAAAGACAGTTTAAGAGGACAGAAAGGAAGAAAATAATTAGTAATAATAATAGAATTAGAATATACAAAACAAGTGATGCACAATACAATTGCTCACCACTTGCCGACCAATGCCCAGTTAGTTCCCAAGCAGCGATCCACCCCACCCCCCACTAACTCCCCCCAGTTTATATACTGGGCATGATGTCACATGGTATGAAATACCCCTTGGGCCACTTTGGGTCAACTGCCCTGGCTGCGTCCCCTCCCAACTTCTTGTGCCCCTCCAGCCTTCTTGCTGGCTGGGCAGGAAAAGCTGAAAAATCCTTGACTCAGTATAAACACTACTTAACACACTGATGTTTTCAGTTGTTGCTATCAACATTCTTCTCATACTAAATCCAAAACATAACATTACACCAGCTACTAGGAAGAAAATTAACTCTATCCCAGCTGAAACCAGGACAGTAACAGAAGAAGAAAAAAACCACATATGGCTGAGACTAAAATACTACTATTATGGGCTTTTCAAGACTAGACAGCACAAACAATAGGAATTATACATTGTGAACAACTTTAGTCGAAAAGAGTGAAAAACCAACTGGCTCTTAAGCATCCTCCTCACTTTTCTAAAGTTTTGGGGCACAGATACAGGTGTTACTTTAGCGTGAACATTTCTACAATTGCGATCAGTGTAGCGATGTTACAATCCCCTGACAAAGCAAGTTTTCTATACAAAGCTGGCAGAGAACTTTGATTCATTCTAGGAAATCACAGAAGCAAGTAGCAAACAAAAATAGTTAAAACCTGCCTTTTTCTTCAGACTCCTTTTTAGGTTGAAATCATGAAATGATATCCTACCTCTAATCCATGTGGTGAGATCTTCAGGTATTCACTGACATCATTACTGTTCAGCATAGCCCTAATGTTGGTCAAGTCAACCTTCTCATATGTAAACTGCCTGCCTTCTTTTAAAACTGCAAAATAAAACTAGTTTTAATCACTGCTGCAGCAAAACTTTAAACATTTCACACAGTGGCAATCAAACTCTCTAGGATCCAGTTAATGTTTGGCATAACTGAATGAAATATTGACATTTTGCTTGCATGAAAAACAGCATCACTTCCAATACACTGTGTATTAAATATCCTCTAAACATAAGAACACAACCTATACCTCTGACTAGAGCTCCTACAATCTAGTTACTACTTTCAGGAAACCCACAGGCAAACGTAAGGCATCCAAGTTCATACCAAGATGCCACTGTTTCAGGATTTACCATTGTATTTGGATATTCAGTTGGGCAGTTTTTCTGATTCATCACAGCGGAAAAGATTTTGGGGAGGGGGAAGAAGGGGAAGGGGAAAACAAAGATTTAAAGTTTTTCACTCTCTCATTTTCAGGTATGTGATGAACTTGAACTGAGCCAAAGCAGCTCTTTCTCCCTGCATCCCCTTTTTACACAGAAGGATCAGAAGCATTTATCTTGCCAGGTGTCAAATTGCTGACACATGCATGTTAATTTACAAATCAGAGATCTTATCTTAGAACCCATCACATATACTAAACTTGCTACAACACTTACACACGTTTACTAAACACAACTGACATTGGCCTTCCATAAGCTGGCTAAAGCTCCAATAAAGCCCAACACCACCTTTTACCCAAATTTATCTAAAAGGCATTAGAAACAAGATCCTTAGAGTTGCTGCACCCTCAAAAGTCACAGCTAAACAAGCGAATTTCATGATTGTTAGTCATCCAAAAGGATAGATTTAGTAAAGTGCTTTGTCAAACACTTTTCACTTTTGATCACAAGACCATATCTTTAAAAAGTCTTTAAGAATTCTTTGAGACTGCACTGCTGGCATATGATCACAGTAGTGACTGTCACCAGGATAAGTCAGTAATCCAGCTGTTCCACAGAGAGACAGAGCAGCACTATTTAGCTACTCAGCACGTCTGCTGAAGCGTGGGTTCCAGGAAATACAGTGCAAAGAAGAATTTTCATTGCAGCTCTAACTTGCAGAGTACAAACCACTTCCTTTCACAAACATTTTCCTTGCCAAAATTTCCTTTCCATGCAATTATACTGGATTTATTTGCCTTTTTTTTGTTTGTTTTTGAAGGAGAGTGATTATGAATGCAGTCAGGTATATTTACAGTAAGTGCTTATACAAAACACACACAAAGTAGCCCTCCATTTCTTTGGAGAAGTGATTAATATTAAATGAATCCATCCCTTCGTTATACCTACACAGATTGTCTAAACTCCACTGGGCACAGAATCCAACCTGGCGTTTTAAATAGTCTGGATTATCTGTCCATTTCTCTAGCAAGACCAGTTGGTCGCTAATGCACGATTCAGAAACTGTAATTTTATTTTCACCTGCAATTTAAGAGCAAAAAAGAATAATTGCTATAAACTAGGCATAAGTTTAGTTAAAAATAGTAACATTCTACAAACACAGTAGAAGCCTCCCCCCACCTTTAAACCTCAGCATTATAAACAGCATGATATTCTTTCCCCAAGCAGACATGAAATTAACTTAGCAGTCAGATACACCACTTCTTAGCATGGAGCTGCAGCATCAAGAGACTATTAGATCACAGCTGGTCTCCATCTCTCCAATACAGATTTTTTTCTTTTCAAGTAACAAAGGTCTCATGTCATAAGTCTTTATGTAGCAATTTCTAAGCTGAGAAGGACTGAGTTTCAGCAAATTTCTTAAAGGTTTGTGGGTAGGAGTGTCATTAAAGCAATAAATATTTTTTCATGCCTGCAAATACCCAATCATAGCTGTTCTCCATCTCTAATACAGATTTATTTCAGTAACAAAGGCCTCATATCGTAAGTCCTTCTACAGCAATTTCTAACTGGGAAGGACTGCAATGAGTTTCAGCAAGTATCTCAAGGGTTTTGAGGGGTAGAGGGATGTCACTAAAGCAATAAATATTTCTTCTTGCCTGTAAGTGGACAAACATTTCTCTTCTACATTTGTGTTTCCACCAATCCAGTCTCTCATGCTCACAACTGTTATCAGATGAAGCAGGTGACAATCATGCAGTAGAAACCATAGTATGACTGTTAAGGGCAGTATCAGGCTAATACTTACTTGTTTGTGCAAACTTCTCCAGTGCTATTAGTGCAAAAAGCATCACTGTCGGATGGGACTGGAAGTTCTAAACATGGGCAGTAAGAAAAGTTATTTAGTAAATACCCAGCACAGATTGATAGGAAAAGCTGTTAGTCTGTCACAGAATGATACTGGTTGAAAGGGACCTCCAAAGCTCCTCTAGTTCACCCTCCTGTGGAGGGTTGGTTCAAGTAGATCAGGCTGCTCAGTGCCTTGTCATATTGACTTCTAATTATCTCCAAGGATGGAGACCCCACAGACTCTCTGGAATCTCAGCTTTCTATAACATACGTTACCAGTACTTAGCAAACATGACCCTAACTTTTCACAATAATAATAAAAAATAATTTGCATTATAATTGCTATGTACGTATACATCCAAAAAGTTCGAAGACACTTACCAAGCTGTGAAGTAAATATTCCAATATGCCTGGGCTGAGTAAGCCTATACTCGCAGGACCTACAAGAAAATTAAGAATTAAATCCATCCATGGGAACTACCATATATTCATCATCATATTCACAGATCTTTTAAAGACAAGGCAACAAATTAAAGAAGATTCAAGAACTTCGCAGCAAAGCAGAACTATAATACAGAACAATTATCATTGTTCCCAGTCAAATATTTGCTACACATTTAATAATTACACAGTTACTGGCAAATTACAAACATTCAGTTTACCTGCTGTAAATGGGTACAGAGCTCTAGCCACACTTCGGAGATTTTGAAGTAAGACTACACCAGCCCCGGCTTAGCATTTTCATGCTCATTACTTTTCAAAAGAGACTGGCACTCCTTTACTTCCAGAATCAAAGTATAAAGACCAGCTCCATTTATCAGTAGCCCCAAATAAGCAAAACTGAGCATCTAATATAGCCTACTTGATAGTTAATTATACAATCTGCAACAGCACCGTAGCTAGCAGCCAATGTAAAAAAAAAAAAAAAAATGCCCTGAAATACTGTCTGCTTAATCAAGAGAGAGATACAAGTGACTCAAACTCTGGCATCTACAAACTCTAACAAATTGCAATGGGTTCCAACACAGCATTAGCAGATTTGCTGCCTGAGCTGATACAATGAGATCCGTGTCCACTAAGACGAAAGTAGATGCAGGATCTCATTTTGACTTAATATAAGAGTAGAAGTATTACAGTACAAAAGTGCTTCCTGCCCTTGTTCTTTACTTTTTTTTGACAGAAATATTGAAATTATTTTTAATAACCATTAGGTGATACCAGGCAATCACTTTTTCCTCCTTTTCCTGTCTGCTTTCAGAAAAGGAGCAAAAAAAATAGATACAAAACCAACCATCAGCAGGAAGGAAACTTAATCATCAGTTTCCAGCAGGGTACTAAATATGACAGGGAATGAAAAGTTCTATACAAAAAGTCACCTTAAAAGAGAATCCCAGCAATTTTCTTTTAAGTAACACAGAAGAGGGAATCTTGTCAGCTAACTACAATAGATCAATACATGTTTAGCGGAAAGAGCGTCTCTATTTCTATACAGCCTCCATGACTACTAATTTGATACTCCTGCCTACTGGCTAAAGAACTACGTGTTCTCAGTAATTCATACACAGCCAGAGTAGGTCTACAGAAAAAACTGATTACCAGTGTTAGGCAATATACCATAAACAAACATTGAGCCACAATCACTAACCATGCATCAGAAGTACTTAATCTTTTTAAGTATCTGGGATTGTGAACAGCTCATTCAGACCCAAGATAGTGAGTGTTCAACACTTTAATCAAGCAGTAGATTGTGTCACACCTGTCACACAAGGTGTCCCCTCAATGCAGAGCATTATTCAGTTCTAAGAAAACATTTCTGAACTAGTCTGCATCATGGGCACTTAAGCAGAAGGTGCTTCAGCGAGCCAAATGAAAGCTTTCAGAAGAATCTCACAGCTTTACCTGCTAACTTCTCTGCTAAGCAGCCCAGTACTGCAGTAGTATTCCGGTGTTTGGCAGGGTGACAAGCATCCTGGCAAGCAGCAGCTCCATTTAAGTTTAATATTTCAGTTAACTTTTGTAATGCATCCTGAAAAAAAAAAAAAATCATAAATCTCTTCAACATTACCGACAGATACGGCTTTCCCCCTAACTCAATATAGTAAAACAAATTATTTTTACACTATATTACTAAAGTCAGCATCGTATTACAGACAGTATGGGATGGTTATCTTCTAAGATAAGAAGATAATAAAGAACAGATGGGAAGAAAAGTTCAACATACCAGAGAGTTGTAACTTTAAAATTACCACCAGATTGTTGGTCCGTGTTGTGATCAACAACTCAGGACACTTCTAGACATAGACAAGTGAGTTACCTATAGCAATAAAACTAGAATAGTAGACAAAGGCAAACAATACCAATCAGCACATATGGCACTACTGCCATCTAATCTGTTTCCAGTGTCCTAAAACTCACACCCTTTCCAAAACAAAAGGTCTGTTTGAGACTTTAGAATTCAGGACTAAAGAGACATGCCTGCCTGCCTGCCCCCCCGGCCCAAGTCCACATCCCCATCATAAATTTAGGATGCTGTCAGCTTTAGAGGACATCATAAATGGTATTCTTGAGAGCATAAATGGCTTTCTGTAGCCACGCTAATTTAGGAAGTAACCAATGAGAATAATAAATCTAAAATCCCATGTTTTGACTTGCTTCATTCAGGCAGTATGGTATGGATAAAATTCAAGATAGATCTAGAGCATACCCTCCATTTTCAGAGTAGTTACGGGTTAATCTAGAGCCAGAACAAGTTATCCCACAGGGAGAACCCCACCCTGCAAAGTTCCAAAACCCCCTCAACTTTCCAGACTTCATGAAAGTTTCAGCTGATTCAGATTGAAACTGCACAATCTCAGGCTAGGATCTAATTAAAATAGAAGAACTCCTCACACTGAAGTCATCAGGAGGCCATTTGGAGAAAAAATGAGTACTGCTCAAGTTGAATATATATGTGGTTTGTTTTTTTTTTTAAATTGTACTCCGAGCCACACTCAAATCAGTTTGCTGCACTAGAGTCTGAGGTTTGTACAGAGGTCACACTGAAAAATAGTTATGTTCCAAAAGAAAAGTCACAAAACCAGAACTGATCAACAGGACTGACACTAAGTGGAAAGAATAGAGAAAGAAGAAAGGATGACTGAGCCACAGCCTTGGGATGGAAAAGCCTCACTAAAATTAGACTCTTGATATACTCTGATACAGCTTTTAGCCATTATTAGAACTGTCACAGAGATCAACTATTTTGAGTTAAATAAAGACTTTATAGAATAAACAGTTTACTGTGCTGCCATTTTAACTTTATGGACTTCATAGCCTATAGTAACAGAAGATGAAATACAGCCTGCTGCTGTTCTGCAGCTGTCACAGAAGTGGGACACTGACTTAAAACCCTTAAGTCCAAAAACTTAGACTTATTCTGAATAGAAAGAAAATCAACAGCAGCAAACACTTTACTAGGCTGCATGTGACCAGCAGATCCCACAACCGCAGCTCCCTGTGCTGTAAAGAGATTGCTCAGGAAAAAAACCTCTGTACACTCCAGAAACAGGCATTTTATTCCTTTTGTCTTGTTAAGATCAACTATCTCATAGCTAGCTCCTTAAAATTAAAATACCTAAATAAAAGTTATGTGCTTTTGAAAAACAAATCATTTGATTGCCAAGTACACTGTAAGGCCGAACAAAAAATACAAGATCACTCTTCATTTGGCACATTCACAGGGGTCTCCATTTCCTGATTTCTTTTTCAAAGCAGCCAAAATTTCTAATCAAAGCCTTGTTTTCAAAATAATTTTGCAGTTCATGCAACAGCCATCATAGAACATTTTACTTGTTCAAAAGTATCAGATGACTTTAATCAATAGCCTAGAGAAAAAAAAAAAAAAAAAGCACTTCAGGTAGTTAGAGAGCTTGACTAGCTCTCCAGCCACTCATCCATTTACGTAAGACAAAAAGCTACCAGCTTTTTATATCCCTAACAATGCAAACTGAAAACTAAAATTGGCAGCATAAGAAGTAGATTGATAAATGAAAGCTGCAATGATGTCGTCATCAATTTCTGATGAAATGAGATCATGACAAGCATTTGAAGGCAGACAAGTTCTCTGTACAATTATCATGTCTGAAGGGATTCAACAAAGGTTAGCATCTTGAAGTGCTTGAGGCACTCACTAAAACACTTGTACCAACACAGTATAAACACCTCGGGTCAATCTTTCCATCCAAAAAACAGATTAGTGGTTAGTAAAAAAAAAGTATTCAAACTTGCCAAAACCGTATCTAGGTATTTCATAGTTAAAAAACTGTCATTTGTTTAACTTAACACACCCACTTGTGTTGCATTCCTTATGTGCAGGGCAGGAACAAATTCAATAGTGACTTGCAAATGCACAGCTTTCAGAACTTGAGAACAAAACAGCATAACTTTGTACTGCTTTTGCAGCATCTGTATGCCCTCACTGCATAGCATGCATGTACCACATGGCAGGAAAGGACAGCAAGAAAAGCAGCTAAAGACAAAGGCCTCTTGTTCGTCCCCATGGACCAGATTTATCTTCCACTCCCACCCCCATGTTTCTAGCATTACATAGCAATTAGATACCAAGTCACCACAAATTACTCAAAGTTGCAATTTACACCCATTTTCTGAACAGGTAATAGAGTCTTGCATCACTGGTGAAACCCACTCAGAAACTATCATGGGCGTGGCAACCACAAATTCAGCCACAGATAAACACATACAGTTTAGACTCACTTTTGTTGGCAGTGGACATTCATCAAGTAGTAGCGTTATAACAGCTGGTCCCAGGGGATCTTCTAATGGAATAACTCTAATTAAAGATTGGACAACTTCCAACCAGCCTTCATCTGTCAACCACAAAACAGAAGTAACACTCAGAATTAACACTGCAATTCTAAAGTGTTCAAAATACATCCATAACTGTAAATTGAAAAATCCTCAAAATTACCCAGTGAGTTTAAAGACACCATGAAAAAAAAAAAAAAAAACCACAACAGAAAACAAAACTACAAACCCCAAAGAAAACACCAAACCAGTTTGCTTTTTACATCAATGTCTTAGTTTGCAGTAGTTTAAAAGTTTAAATTCAAGGAGGAAAAAAAAAAAGTTTACAGCAGCAGCTTGGGTAATAGTGAACATCTCTATTGTTTGGAGAACAGTCTTGCCCAGGCCAGAGCATCCTTTAGTTCCCACTAGTATTGGGAAGGAACACTCATGACCCATATGGACAAGCACTTTGTTCCAGCATGATACTCAAAAGTTCAGTGTCCAGTGTTAACGCTTAGGTGTTAAATGCTGCATCCACAATAACACTGAAAAAAAAAATTTTTCTAGCCAGAATCAGAGCACTCTTGAGTTCCCTCAAGTAACATGGGCCTCAGAGGAACTGCATTACCTTGTCCCATGCCTCGTGGTCTAAAGAAAATTTGCTTTCATAGGGAACGACTCTTACTGTTTAATGAGTAAACAAGGACTTCTACTTGCAAGTAAACAACCACCCACATATAAGATGTTAAACTACTAATAAACAGATTTAGATTTACAAGAACATAATTCCCTTAGAAGTCAAAATAAAGACAGAGTCTATATCTGCATACAAGTGAGTGAGGTTGAAGAGACTTAGCACTCCCTCCAACAATGACAAGTAAATATAAGTAGCACATTGGGGTTTGAGTTTTGTTAGCACATTCCCCTGAAAAACATTTTACTGAATTGCTGTAATATCTAATCAAGTTCATGAATTTATTTTGATATAGAAATACATTTCCTAAGACCAGCATCAACTCTACTAAGAGAGACAAAAATTCACCTAAACCAGAAGTTTGGTGGAGGTCTTGAGCTAGGAGAATTTCTGCTACTGTAACAAAGATAAAACAGCCCTTGCACAAATATGGCTCACCCTGCAGGAGTACTTAGGGACAGGACTGAAACAAGTACACCAATAAAGCAGAGGTCTAAGGAGACAGCAAAACCCAAACCAAAAAGTATGTACTATTTGCCAACACTGGAGCATGTGGGCTTAAACCACGTCTACATACATACATGGGTTGTTTCTGCTTTACTGCAAACAGACATTCTTTGTGGCTTACAGTTTAATGCCATTACAATGTGTTTGTGGCCATCCGTTGGCTGCTGCTGGAGAGTTCACGTGGTAAGTTTAACGGAGTTAAAAAAAAAAAACTGAGGCAAATGCCATGAGCTCAGTGAAGCTTCTGAAGGGCAGAACTGTGTTTTGGATCCCACATCCCTAGTTACAGCAAGTCGTAACACATACTGCTAGCATGTATTTTTCTTCGCCAACAAAAGAGGATTTGGGTTTTTTTTTTTTCCTTTTGCTTTGGAGTCACAACTGAAATGCCCAACACAGTGCCTTGATACCTGTTTCTGCCATTTCATGCAACGTGATCATTGAATAAGGAGGCTCCTGGTCACTGAAAAAGATATTACACAGGTCAAAATTTATGTACAATCATCAACATAATACACTGAATAAAATGATAATACACAGACAGAAAATGAATCCAGTAAGTATTTAACAAAAGAAAGTTACATAGACCGCAGGCTGCTAATGCCATTTTCAGATCTGAAACACAGATGGGGTTTGAGCCTTTCCCCAGCTCAAAGTCAACAACTGCATATCTACGATAGCTGACAAATGAAACGGTGGTCCATATCTGCACATCTAAAAGCTGAACATAATGCTTAGGCTTAGTGGTATTCATTAGCAGGTTCCTCAAGAGTATGTAACAGGAGACTATACATCAGAGGTCATGAAGTGAACCAAGAGCGCTGCACAAGGGACATAGCTTAAACATGATTTTTTTTTTTTCCCCCAGAAATTCTCTGCTAAATATATAAATATTTAAAAAAACCCACAAAACTGAAAGGCAAGCCACCTAACAGCATCATAGGCTTCAAACTCATTAACAAGAGCTGTAAGAAATAGTTAAGGCAGTTTAAGTGAAGATACTTAACCCAATCCCCTTTCCAACTTGAAAAAACATAAAAAGTTCAGTTAGATCAGTTCCTCAGTCTGGTTTGCTGTAGCAAGGACAAGAAGCTATGGCCAGGTCTGTTCATCTGAACAGGCACTGCCGCTGAAATACCTAAAGCAAGATCTCAAAATCCTATTCAGTAAGCACCTCCAGGTCCAAAAAAAGCTTATGCAGCAGCATGTCCTAAATGCTTTATTCAGTGCTACTTAGGCACTGTGAGCTAACCCCAGGCTTAGAATGAGATGTTCCACACCCAATTTCTATCCCACAGCTCTGAAATGAAATTGGAAATGCAAAATACAGATTAATTTTAGAAATTTCAACACAGATTAATCATGCAGATAATAAAACTACCTACTCTGGAAGGATTAATTATAAAAGAAGAGAAAAATCTCAGTTTTGACTAAAAATATACAATGTAAATACATGCTTTTCTTAAAAAAATTAACGCATTCTTAAATATTTCCATAAGAAAATGCTAAAAAGTGAAGTTTAACCCATTTTTATATTGCTATAACATTTGAAATAAATAGTATTATTTTTTTTCCTCCAAGCATCTCTGCCTTTCTTCTGGAAACTAATCTCCCCAGGAGGAAAAAGAAGCACAATACTGCAAGCAGAATTACGTCAAGAGAAAGGATGTAAAGACTCAAAGAAAGAAGAAAAAAAAATACCGTAAGTACAAGTAAAGGCTACGATAAAAAAGGATGAAATTTTTTATCAGCAAGATTTCTGATTCTGTCATGGGTAGCAGGTGTTAGCAGTACTGGCACTGAGCAAAGGAGAGTCCTGTCCCACTGATTTGCCATTTAAAAAACTTAATTTCCAAACATCCCCTCCAGCGTACACTTTCATCAATTGGAAACAAAACAGGCATTTTGCTAATTTGCAAAGCAGCACTTCATTAAACTCAAAAAATTAGTACTTATCCTTCTGAGGCTAGGAAATGAAACTCCTTTCCTTTTAGGAAGGAGATATGTCTAGATATGACAGGATAAAAGCAGTTGTCATGTTTTAGGTCCAAACTTGGAGATTTGATAAACCAAAAAACAACAAGAAAACCCAAACAAATACCAAACAGGGAAAGCAACTGTTCATTGCAGATCATAGTATAACAACTTAATTTACAATTAATCTCAGAGTGTTCCGATGTATTAACTTTCAGTATAGAGTTTGGAAAAAAATTGTCAGAAAAAGAGGTTTGCCTTCCATCCTTTAGACTGCTATCTTTTGCTCTTCAAGGCTGTACTATATCGCACTGAAGCCCGTCTTTCCAACCTGCTGTTACTTACACAGTTTCATTTTAGTTTGACTTTACTCTTGCACATTTTTTGACACGAAAAGAGATTTGTCAGCTTCCCTACCATTTCCTTCAGTTGTGGTGTTTTCAAAACTGAAAAATCAGGCTCCAGGAGGAACAGGTGGTAATGGAACATGCTTATTCCTACAGTCTCTCATCTACACTGAAAACCAAGATTTGCAGACATGAATTCCCCCCCACCAAGTGAGCATTCCTATTAATCTAAAAAGGGCTATCATTAGCTTCAAGTCTAGCAGAAAGGCTCCTTAAACTTTTTTCAGACACATTTAGATAGTTTGCCTTGTGAACAGACCCCTCCATTATTCATAGCCATAGGTCTGTCTCATCTTCAAAAACTTAGAATGGGTTTTATAACACAGCTAAATATTACGTCTTACCAACTGCCTTAATATGAAACAAGGGAAACCAATATACCAGTACAGCCCACTTTTGGGGTCCCCAGGACAAGACAGACATTGCTATAAGGGAACATGTCTAGCTGAGGGCTTCCAAGATGGTTGAGGGCTGGAGAACATGACATACAAGCAGAAGCTAAGAGAAATAGATTTGTTCATCCTTAAGGGGGGATAATGGAAAGGAGGAGAAATTATACTGCTGCAACTACGTAAAGGGAAAGAGCAGAGAGGACAGAGTCAGGCTCTTCTCAGAGGTGCACAGCAACAGGACAAGAGGCAACAGGGGTGTGTTGGAACATGGGAAATTCCAACTTTTAAAAGTATTTACTAATCTCAACAATGGGGGTGGTCAAACACTGGAACAGGGACCCAAAGAGGTAGAGAATCTCTATATTCTAAAGACATTCAACACGTGACTGGATAAAACCCTGAACCACCTGCTCCTGCTATACCTGGGTTTTAAGCAGGAGGCTGGAGTGGAGGAACTTCAAGAGATCCCTTCCAATCTATGTGACTGTGTGAGTCTACGAAAGTATATTGCTGGAGTCTGTATTAAAAGAAAATAAATACAGTAGTTTCAGGAATTTGTCAGAAACAGAACTCCAGGATCAGTCAAATAACTACGCTTATTGTCCCTCAGTAGCATAGGAAAGTGCTTACAAGATTACAAAACCAATTGCAAGACCCACAGGAACAGGATCAACTATGCACAAAAGTGTTGTGAAACAGCTTAAGGAGCTGAACTTAGGGGAAAGGGGAAGGCATGCAAGATTAGGGAGAGACTTTCAAAAAAGTTTGCCATGATTTTAACTTAATGATTTGAAGACAGACTGCAAAATAAAACCTGTTAAAAAAACCCCTTAGATTCAAATGTTCAGGAAGAAAAATATGCCCTGGTATTTCCATTTAAACCATTTTAAAGCAGGAAGGCAAACTCCTCCTCTGCAGGCACATTACAGAGTAACAATGCAGGTATATGAATGAAGGCTCACGTATCCCGAGCCTCGTCTACCTTGAACTCAAATCCCAGCTGTGATGCTAGAATAGTGTTTTTCCTTCTGTTCTGGCCTTTCCAACTCCTAGCCTGCACCTAACCCAAAAGGTTATGAGCTAACATAACCCATCATTTTTAAGGCCCTTTTAAAGCTTTGTAGAAAGCAACGCAAAACCAAAAAAAAAAAAAAAAAAAAAAGGATGAATCCATAAATATGCCCCACAACCTTAATGGATGGTTTGAGCATGCAAGGAATGCACTACTGGGATCATGAGTTGAACAGTCACAACATGCAGTCTTTAAAAAGTAGTCAGACTTAAAACTAGAAAGAAAACCTCTGTTTACACACGCTAACAAAGATCAAAGCTCTCAGTTTTGCTTAACCATTTCTAAAGAAGTAAATGCAGCCTACAAACAGAAAACTTGCACAACCACCAATTTTTAGGACAGAAGTTCCCAAACTCTAGAGTGTTCACTGCTTCCTAAACTGTATATCTATGCCAGGTAAGAAATACTGAGCACACTTCTCATCCCACCTGGGTGTAGGCCCATACAGGAACTGTGAGAAAGCTCCTCAGCTCCTGGAAGAGTCTGTACCTGGGCACTCAGGAGCTACTTCTATTACCTAGGAAAGGTGCTCCTCTCCTAAGCTTCCAGATGGAAACACGCGGCTGCTTCAGGGAGGGTCAGGTGTAGATCGGTGAGAGGATGGAGCCACAGTTTGAGAGAAGACAAGAACATTTTCATTCATGTTGAATTATTCCTTGGGGAGGTACTTACTTATCTACTAACGTCCGAATTACAGCCAGTGTGTCAAGTACTAGCCCATCCACATTCTGTTTTTTCCTTCTTGGTTCATGAGGCCCTCGACCCCTCCTGGGTGGACGGACAGGGTCCCTTGGGTGGCTTCTTGCTTCAGGTACGTGTACTCTACTGTTCTCCGTTTGCCGACTCCGAGATTCCACATTGTCTTCTGCTCCACTGTCATCGCGGCAAACACATGAGTTCCCCATATTGCTAGCCCCCAAGGCTCCCAGTAAACGGGGAATGTGGTGCTCTAGAGTCAACAGTAAACCTTGAAAAAGGCTTCTGCTAGCATAGAACACAACCAAAGCAACTACAATCATCTAGAAAGTTTTACGAGTAATGTTTGTGTGATCCTGAATTGTGATTTTTTTGCATTATAAGCGTTGCTACCAGCTGGAATGAATGGGAAGTTGGAGACTTAGTTTCCGATATAATAGGTTAACACACACATTGGTCATCCAGAAGGAGGTCTGAAAAAGCAAACCCAAAACAAGAATCAGTGTTACTACTTCTAATGAATAACAGAAGAATTCCTATTTTAGTAAACGGAATCAGTCTTGGTGGTTAAAGCACCTAGGAAACATAAGGTTTGTACCTGAAGTCTATTGCAGGGAGGGAGAAAGGAAGGAAGAGAAGGAGGAGGAGGAAGAAGTTCACTGGTAAGTAGCTCTCACCCACACACCATTCCTTTCTACACTACCTATTATTTCCCATTTCTTCCACGGTTTCTGGATGCAGAGGAACAACTTTGTCCTTAAATCTAGCACACTGCTACCCTTTAAGTACTAACAAACCAGTTTCATTTGTTCTTTACCCTTTATAGAGACATACTGCTTAGGCCAACCAAATAAAGCCTGTACATTTAAGGTTCTCATTTCACATCAAGAATATTCAGTACCACTTCCAGACAGACTCTACAAAATAGCCAAAATTGTAAAGAACCAATCTTAGAGTTATGGCCTATCTCAACAAACAATAGATTTAATAGTGAACTGATTAGTCTATCTGCACATAAATGTGTCTTTTTGGAACGTGACTACATCAACTGGATTCTCACCCAAAAAAGCACCAAGTACTGACCCTGAAATAAACAGGAATTAGACACCATTTTAATGCCTACAAATCTAACTGGGATTTTGAAAGGGGTGCTTTCTGTGCGGGTTGCATGCTTGTTCGTATCTAGCATCAAACCAATCTTCCCTTTTTGGGAACAAAATGTAATTAAATCATTCTTCTGTTCTTGATTCAAATTGTTTGGATCAAATACAGGCCCACTAGCAGCTGAGATTGTAGGGCAGTCCCTCCAAACCATTAAATTGAGAATGCTAGCAAGAGCAAAAGGATTCAAAACCCCACTTCATTGCAAGTTATTTTTCAAGCCATAGGATGTATTTCTACAGAACATTACATAAAGTCTCAGCTAAAATAAAGCCCTACAAAAGACATCATTTCACTACTTGTGCACTTCAAGCATGTCAGAATAAATAACTTAAAAGAATAACATGCATTTAGTCTTAAAAGAATCAAGTTTAACATTTAAGCTAGAAGTTACAGTGAATATCCTGTAACAGGTTATTACTATTCTACAATTATTAAATAATCTATTTAACAGCAGACATGTAGCATCATAAAATTAAAAGTCAAAGACAGTTGACACCTTTTGTATTTGAAAGGCCCCCTACCACTGGAGCCAACTGGCAACCGTGCAATTGCTGGCTGCCATTTGGGACAAGATCACAACCACATTATTTGGGAAGCCAGACATTGGTCATATGAGCAAGTCTCTGGATGTACAGCTGTTACTGGAAAAGCACTGCAAACAAGCTCTTGCAGACTCTTCTGCAGTATGAAGTAGATTATCTTCTTTTAGCAGAGTGAAAAGTTCAGTATTAAGAAATTAACTGAAGGCTAACTAGGAAAGGAAAGAAAAAAAGCCCTCAAGGGATATTAATTGCAAAAAAAAAAAAAAAAATAAATCTTGACTTCTTGTTCAAGAAATTCCTAAACCACACATCATTAAAAGGGTTTCAGCATCACAACACACTTGCCTTACTCTAAACAGTTTGATCACAACAAGAGGTGGGACACCAGGCTCAGGTGTCCTTCCATCTGAGCCAATACAGCTGTTATCTTCTCACTCAGCAAGTAAAAAAGTAGATGCAAAGGTGCCAATACAGACTGCATAGATCTTAGAATTGTGCAAGATCACAACTGGTTCAAATGACTTTAAAAGGTTGCAGGGGGTAGTGGTGGGTGGGTGGTTTTTTGTTTGTTTTTTTGTTTTTTTTGTTTTTGTTTGTTGTTTGGGTTTTTTTGGGTTTTTTTTTTTTTTGAGAGCTAGTTATGTTAAATGTAAAATGTCTTCCTAAGGGAAAAATATGCATGTACTTATGAATCTAGATCATTTAAGGGCATTTTAGTAACATAATACTAAAATGTAAAACTGTTACAGATTTAGAATCTGAATTAAGCTGTTCTGTAACTTACAAAAAGGTTTACACAGTGAATGTACCTTGTCATCAAGACGAGTATGGAAAAGCTGTATTTTAGGGATTAACAATGAGTAAGAACCTACCTAAGGAAACAAAAATAGACATAAGTCAAGATTAAAACTGATTATTGAAACCTAGGTTTTTCTGGTTGACAATTTAAAGCATGATTAAAAACAAGCAATTATGATCAACTCACCCTTAAGTATGTTTGGTTCAGGAACAATTGGGCTTGCTCACAAAGCGCTGTAACAGAAGTGGACTGTACTTCTTCAGGGCACGGACGCAGTTGTATCCAGAAAAGCAGCACTCTATAAGCCTTTATCGTGGGCAGTGAGTCATTATGGCTGACTCTGCTTTCACTTTTAGGAACTATGCTGAAGAGTCCCTAAAGACAGATGGAAAAGAAAGAACAATTCACTTGGAAACTGCCTCTGAGGTAGATGTATTCCACCTCCTCCCTACATCCGCCATGACACCAAGCCATGCTGTTATTTTCAGCCACATTCAGCCTTTAGAGGGGAAATTCTCTCAGGCTTCAAAAACCAGTTTGCCACCTACCAGCTTTAGGACTAGACTCAGCTACAGAAAACCCAATCTGTTTTTACAGTATTGGTATTCCGGACACCATTGCATCAAGTGCAGAGCAGTGACCGACTTCTCCCCTCAAATTACTGCATACAGGAGGAAGGAGGGAAGCAGTAATATCTGCTCCAGATGACCCTCAAGTAGGGACACCACATAAAAGCAAGTACACTAAAAAAGCTGATTAGATAAAGGGAAGAGAGAAATGACAAGATAAACTCCCCTTATTTAGTAAAGGGCTGAGTTTGACAGTGTTCACTTGGCTGTTGCTTACCATCACATACAAGGAGTTCATTGGCAAGCCCCAAACAAACTGAAAGGCTAAATAATTAGGAACATAAGGTAGAAGAAGAGATTGCTACAGATCCACCTCGCAAACCAGCTTGTCTGGACAGAATACAAATGCATGAAGAAAGGTTCTGAAGTGCAAAGGAAATGCTTTTTAAGAAAAGTCTTTTAAAACAGTGACGTACTAGATTGCATTTGAGCTGGCATATTTTTTTAAGGACAGCTTTACAACATTATAATGAACTGCGACTTCAGCATTAGGCTGCCAGTGGCCATCTCGACTCCCTCACTCTCCCTGCTGAAGTAAAGAGGACTGAGACATCAAACTTCAGTTCAGGTCAGCTGCAGGAAGGAACAGGGAAACAGAGTAGAGAAGGGAGATGCACGTGATGAGTGTGATCAATTCTGCTTCTGTCCAAACTCGGAGACACTCGCAGACCTCAGTGACACAACCAACACAAAACCAAAAGTATTTTGCACATCATGAAACATATTATTGTTTCAATAAGAGGTAACAATCTCTGCATACAGAGATGGAAAGAAATTTTAAAATTTAACTTTAAGCCTAATTTTCGCAAATCCCTGCTCTCAACAAAACCTGGACACAAAAATATGTTTTGATTTTTTTTAATTCCAAAAATAGTTAACAGTCTACTTGCAAATATTGTGGGAATAAAAGAGAAAGGGTTTTTTTAAAGTCTTTGTCTAAAAGAAGAAAAAAATTCAAGGAGCAAAACAAGAATATCACAACAGCAATATCAAGATAGGCCAAAATAAGCCTCCTGTCCTACCTGGCAGCAGATACTTAAAGCTGGGCATAACAGCAAGCATACGGTAACAGACAAATCGGCTCTTTCCTAGTGCACTCACCCAAGAGTCAATAGCTCAGTCTCCTGAGACAAAGGCCACATGTTTGTTTTGCTGTTAAAACACAGCAAAGGAAAAGAACTAATCTTTCATAATCCATTTAAATTCTTTTTCAGTAGTTACACAGCTAAGAGTCTCTGCAACGGCTTTTAAAATTTAGCAGTCTTCCATTATAAGGCTGTAACCAATTGTTAAGCAAAGTGTACTAGTTTTCTTAAAAATTATGCTATTGGTGAATTTGGTGTGGTTTGTGACTTTTATATTTTGTGTTTTAATATCACATCAAAACACTCTTTAACTCAAGTATGTTGTGAGCTAACAGCTAAGATTCACCTAAGAAACAGCACAAGAATAAAGATAAGTTTCCCTGGAATGCTGCTGGAACAGAGGCCTATTGCCTCCTGTCAGGGCTACAATGACATCATGCAAACACCATTTTCTTAAACAATTAGTGCAAGTCAAAGTAGAACTGAAAGTCTTCAGATGAAGCAACTGTGCATGAAAATAACAGCAAGAGCTAAGCTACAGGATAGAAAGAAAACAGGTTCTCCATGTTAAAAGCTGTCACCCCTTTCCCCATGATTAGTTAGATTTTGTGTCATTCAGATACACTGCAATGCTAGAAAGCCCCATCCCATCAGTTTTGCACTTGCCTGAAGAATATTCTTTGGCAAATTTAGAAAGTGGTAACAAGATTATGAAAGCTGTTCACAATTGCAGCCAGATTTATAAAAACTTTTATTTTACTTTGAAATGGTATTTTAATAAAAGCTTGACCCCACATTTTCAAGTGCAAAAAATAGTAAAGGCAGCAGCCAGTACCTGCTTTTCAACAGGCAGGGTCATCCACTCACTCTGAATTCTGACCATCAGATGTTACATTGGGATGCAGGACTATAAAGTTGCCAAACATATGACCAAAATGTAAGTTTTTATTCTATAAGGAGTACCTGGTACTGATACATCTCTCTGAACAGATGTTGTGGGAACAGCAGAGAATACCAGTGTTTGACATTTCTTCCTTTACACCAGAGACCACCTCTGGAACACCTGCCATATGGCTGCCACAGCACATTTTCCCCTAAACAAAGCACCAGGCTCAGATGCCGTTTGAGCCAGTCACCTCCTCGGCACAGGAGAAAAGCAGCCACTGTGGCACCACTGGAGCCCTGCCAGCCACAGCCTCCTGTGCCCTCGCGCACCTCCACCGGCCATTGGGACCATCCCCACCACAGCAAAGCAGCTGCTCTCCTGCCAGGCTCAAGCACATGCATGGATGCACGAAGGAGTTGCAAGCTGCACAGACTGACCAACCTGCCACAGCTAGAAGTCCAATGGCAAGTATGAAACCATCATCCATTGAAACAAATGCTATTTGAGTTGATTTGCATCTGCCTGGCAGCGCAGATTCCCCACCTACCCAAGACAGGCCTCCTCTCGATCATCTGACAGAGCACACCAATGGAGAAGTCAGATCCAAGTGGCATTAGGCTCATTTTCTCTGCTATACACAGCCCAAGAGTTGGTGATTCATCCCCTCAAATATTCGGTTACAGCCAACGATAATACTTCATGATGGAAAATGCCTTTCCTTTCCATGAAATGGAGCGCATTGCCAAGCAAACAAAAAAAACCTCACGCACATAAATGAGTAGAGAGGGTTTCAGCTACTAGAACCACTATTCCAGCCTCTGCCATCATTACAAGAGTAAGACCAGTGATTTCTCCTCTCTAGAGTAGAGTAACACAGGAGCTCAGTCAGCAAACCACAAAGGAAAGTTGACAGCTTTTCAAATACAAAACTGTGAGAGTTTTGGGCAGCAGCTTCCTGTTAAGGAGATAAAATAATTAGAAATATTTCCTCAGCATTTCTTCCCCAAAGAAATGATGCTCCTAAAAAGGAAGATATGGAAATACTTGTGATGCCAGTTGGATGAAAAGTTCAAACTGCCATAAGAAGGAAACACAGCTATGAACTGCTGCAAGATAATCAACTTCGATACAGGAATAAGAGGGGGAAGAAGCCTGTTTGCAACTACAAGCTTTTATAACATGGAAAGGATATCAGCTTTGAAATGATTGGGGTAGGTGATGAAAACCAAGGATTCCCAGTAAATTAAATACAATTATAAGGTGAAATTGAGACTTTCTCAGGACATCGCATTGAGATCTGACATCAACCTCTCAACTGTAAGACTTGTACAACTAAAGAGAAAGAGCTACTCAGCGTCCAGCGTGGCTACCACACAGTGCACTCAGTAAGTGGACCGCAGGCTTCAGGAGGAGTGAGTAAATGTCATGCTCATTCTTCTGCATATAGTAACCAAACACCATATTGTGTAATCTGAAGCAAATCCCTAATTCAATTCTATTTGCTTTAAAAATGTCCCAGAGGGTTAAGACTCGTGTCAAAACTCAAGGGAAAACAGCATTTACTGGCATTCAGCGTGTCACCATCCGCAGGACAAAACCGTTGCCACACTCATCTGCTTTCTTGCTGTAGTAAGTGCAGTAAGTAAACCAAAAGCAGACTGACCTTGAGCATGCCTGTTTCACAGAAAGGGAAAGAGACTGATTATGTCTCAAAACCTTCCAGCTTCTGCCCAAGTGCTTGTCAGTGAAGACCACCAGGGTTGTGCAGGGCTTATGCAGAAAATTAGGCTTTAACCCTGCAGTTTTTTCTAGGTAATTCTAGCTTTGTCAGAAACACAGAGTAGCTGAAGGATCTGATCTCCTGTTCAACTTGATGTGGTAATAGTCAAAGGAAAAAGCAGGAGCAGACACTAACTACCACCACAGTAGTTTCTTCTTTTGTAGACTCACTGTGAAAGTCAGATTTTATAGTCCCCTGTACATTGGACTACTTTGTCTTTTTGCTTCCCTTGAATCTGTTTAAGCTGGTACAGGAAAGCTAAAATTGCAACATAGATTTAAAGTGAACTTCACTTTCTCACTTAAACTAGTGTCTCCAAAGTAGGCCTGGTAAAGAGACTCCTGCCCTGCCCAGGTTTTCCCTTACCTCTGGATACAGAGACACTGGTGCTCAGGGCTCCTCAGGCATCAGAGACTGTTCTGCTACAGCTCTTTCTGAAAGAGAAACTGAAGCATTTACCAGCTTCTAAGCTTCCCCATCTCAGAGGTCATAATTTGCCATCTCACAATCATTTAGGTGGAACTGTCCTTTGTAGCATGGCCTCCAGAAAACCTCAGCTTCGCTTTATGTTTAAACCACCCATTCAACGCTGCTATCAATCATGCTTCCCGGTTCTCATCTCCAAACTGTAGACGGGTCATTAAATTTCTTTTCAGAGACAAAGCTGTAAGTTATGCTTTGAGGCAGATGAATACACTTTTGAGATAATGATCTTTTAAAAAAGATACTGGTATCTGACAGCTCTGGTAAAGTTGAACAAGAGCTGCCTCCAGCAGGCTGATGTGGCATGGCAGAGCTGTGCAAGTCCAGCAGTTGCACAAGGAGCAGAGTATAACGCACTGCTCCAGAAGTGGCAGGAAGATAAGGATAATGCCCTGCAGATGGCAGGGAACACTAATCCTACAAACTGAAGGGATACAAGCACATTAAATAAAATTGGTTAGCTATACCATACTAGGTTTTGGCACAGACATGCATTTGGAGGCTTATACATAAATCCTTCAATTAATTCAAGTTAATCTTCCTTGCTGCTCTGAAAGTTACAGACATTATCAACAATAAACAAATTTACTAAATTTTGAAAAAAAAAAAAAAAAAAAAAAAAAACCAAGAAATTCCAGAACAGATAGTGCTGGGAGGAAAGCATAGATTCTTTGGGTACCAAGCAGAGGTCTAGAATTGCAAAGAAACAACACAAAAACCACAATGCTTTTTTTTTTTTTTTTTAAAAGTTTTTTCTAGTAAATTTAGTAACAGTCCATTTCAGAAAGGATAAGGCTTTACCTACACTACTATCCAGATACCAAATTATGGGGAGATAACTGCCTTGTAGTAAACTGCAATAACACATACATAGTTTAAAGCACCTCATACATTAACAAAATATAAACCACAAAAACATTTTGAGGGACAAATCAAGAGACTGAGCAGCTCTAACAGTCACACAATGTAGTCCTGCCAGGGGAACTAGATCTAGGGCTAGCACAGAGGCATCCGACTGATCGCACCGTGGGCTATGGAAAGATGCTACAAGCAGGGACTGCTGGAAGCAGGGGCAGATTTTTGCCAGCAGACCACCAGCTTCACGTAACTGAGCCAAAACAGTGACAACCCAGAGTTGTGCTGTTTCTTGTCTGTAAACTAATCTTAGTGCTTTTGTTTCTTCCAAGTCAGAGCTGGGCTTGTTTTCAAAGGTTAGGTACAGAACTACTCTGTAGAAGGCAGAAGTCTCCTGCTGTAGACCAGAAATGAGCCCAGCTAGGTGGCATAACTAAGCTATTACAAATGCGTAAAATACACTGAAAACAGTTTTGGATGTGTGAAAGATTTTGATAACACTGCTGAAAAATTCAGTGATGCCTCAGTTGCAAGCTTGCATTATCGGCTGTCTGACAACTGCCTCAGAGAGCAGAGCACAGAGCAGACAATGTCTAGACCCTCCTATTCTCAGCCTCACCAAATTTGTCACTTTATGACACTGGTTATCATCTCAAACATGAACAACCTAACAACACAGCAGGAAACAGGCTGAAGAAACTTCCACTTCTTGTTAATTCAAGCAGCATTGGAGGATGGCCTGATCTTTCAGTGGCCATAGCTGAGAGCTAGTTTTATGACCTTCCTGGCCAACCATGGAAAGCCAGCAGCTCTTTGCTAGCCTAAGTTCAGGACTATACTGGCAGAGCAGGAGACATCCTTCTGATTCTCTTTCTTCCTGGAAGTGGATACAGTGACAGCTGCTCAAGAGACTGTCATCTGAGTTAAACATAACATATAGGTCACTAGGTTAGCAAACCTGCCTCAGCAGCACTCACGGGAAGCATGATCCCCAATCTGTCTGGGGCTTCCAGAGCTCAGAACTTGATGCACAGCTCTGGAAAGGTCACTGGAACCCTTCCTCTCACCTATTAAAAAGAAAAACAAAAAACCTCACACAAGAACCCAGCTTCATTTGTCCCCATTTGTCTCTTCAGGTTCTGCCTTGAGGACCTTTTCTCTCTGCCCCACTACAAGTGTACCAGGAAAGCATGCTACAGGAGAGATCCTGATGTTGAGTAGGCAACGATGTGTAACACAAGTGCTTCTGTTGGCAGCAGAGCCATTGACTCCAGGTCTCACAGGTATCACGCTCCTACCACTGAGCTGTGGTTTGTTTGGTTTTTTTTTTTTTATAGTGTTTTAAGGTCTCTGCCTGTATGAAAAAACTCAGAGGAAGCTGGTCAATGGGTTTTGGAGCTCCCGTGGCCAAGAAGGGGACTGACTGCCCAAGAGACGACTCAGACAAGTACATGTGGGTTAGGAAGCGGGCCGAAGACAAGCACATACGTGTTTCACAAGGCAGTCTAAAAATGGTTTAAATGAGAGTGTGTACCCATTTTAGTTTGTTATGGCTGTGCATCAAAAAAGGCAGAAAGCTCAAAAACAATTTAAGAAGCTTTCAAAAAGCTGTAACGATATCAGGAACACAAAGTCACAGTCATCTGAGGCTTTTCCTAAATAACTTTGTGACGAATTTCAGCAGAATTAAGATTAAACTGTTTTGATAATTATATTTAGATATTACTTCACTAAATGTTCCAGAGGGGTAAAGCTCTAAAGAGAGAACAACTCACCCATTGGTGTTTGGGGGTTTTTTGTTGGTGTTTTTTTTTAATCTTTCACTCCAGGACTGATGCATCACCCAGAGAACGAGTGCAAACACACACATCACTCTTCATTCACCATTAGGTGAATGTTTTTAAAAGCAGTGAAGAATTCTAAGCTTCTCCATGCCACCAGACAGCTTTGCTTTTAGAAAACAAAGAGCATCAGCATACCTGCTGCATTTTCTTTTTCCAGTATCACTTGCTAGCACGTCCCACTGTCTACAGGAAGGTATAAAATACACATGAATGGCACAGCCTTCTAACATGTAGTTCACTGGCTGTCCTCTTACCTATGATTCAATTTGTACATATGCACTGAAGCAAGCAATCCGAAAAGCCACACCAATACTTCAAACCAAAATGTCCTCAACTGTTGTCCTCCTCATGTCCAGCAAAGCACCAAGATATTCAGAAACTTACAGCAAGAACGAGGCGTTTCCTATAGCAAAAAAAGCCTTAGAAAGGGAGGAAAAATAACTACAATTGCAAGGGTTTTGCATGCTTAGAAACCACTACTTCTCCAAGGAGAGAGATATATCAGGAAAAGGATGGATTTCTTGTCACTGATCATGGCGACTCACTGAACCCCCCTGAATAAACACACATGAATAAACAAGGAGCAGTATCTCACCCCAGACTTTGAACTGGCAGGTATCCCTACTGAATGGACAAAACCTATCAAATACACAAAGTTCCCATGGTGGAGTTGTGCTTCTAAAGCACAAGTTTGGCCACAGTAGTGATAGATCAAGGCATCAGGTAACTACAAGCACAGCTGAAGAGCAATCATGATGCATTGGTCAGTCACGCAACCTTATGAGTCATGCGTGAACATCTGACTTATGTTAGACCTCAGCGACATAATGAAGAATAGAAAAGGACATAAAGATCATGCTGGCACAGCCACTGCTATGCCAACTTTACAGTCACCGCGTACAAACCAGGAAGGGAAAACAAAATATATTGTTAGGACACAAAGAAACATAAAGCACAAAATGACACGACATAATTCTAATGAAATACTTGAAAGACAATGAATCCCTGCACGGTACCTCTGCCTGCACTACTTTAAAGCAAGGAATAAATTCAAAGTCTACTGAGCAATCAGAAGCTCAGGAGAGGAAAAAAAAACAACAACAAAACCAAACAGTTTAAAATGCTAAACACAACATATTGACAATGGAGCAGAATGGGACGAACTTCATTACGTTAGCTTGCCTTCAATTTACTACACGGTGACAGCATTTTAACTTGCTGCCTCTGTGTTGAGAGGGAAACCTAACAGTACACATGATGAGCTCTGCTCCATTTTGTAAAGATACCGCCACATATCCAAGTGACTTAGAGACCAATAGGAGATGTTTCAAAACACAATACATTGTCAGCTAGGGGAGATACTGATGTGAAAGGAAATTTGAACAAAGAATCTAAAGAGTAACAGGCCAGTAAGCGTTCCATGACAAATTGCCACCTTTATCACTAACTTATTGCTTACGCTTCTAAATATCTCCCTTTCATTCCTTAATTTTAACAAACAAGCAAAAAGCTTGAGGGAAATGGACTTTGATATCACCTGACAGGCAGAGTATGAGAGATGTCGTACAATATTTTGGTTCCCTCCTATAAAGTCAGTAATCTATTTCAGCCCATCCATTAGGCTCACAGCAAATGAAACATGCTGAGAGCCAAAACCTCTGATGTGAAAATACTGAAAACATACCAAGGAAGAACACTGAAAAGTTGTGCAGAAAACCATCACATCCCTTCAAAGAGAAAAAAAAAAAGAGCTTTTCTTAGGTAACAGTGAGATTAAGGGATCCACTGAGTGATCACTGAATTACAAGGCCAGAGAGTAGGATACCTGAGTGGCTAACATGAAGCGTTGCAGTCAAGCTCCACATATAGGAGGCTGAAGGTAAACAAAAAGGAAAACTAAAGACTTCAAGGAAACCAATAACCCCACCTAACCAGAAGCACACACCCATATCACATCTGAAGATAAGGCAGGTGTGTGGACTAGCTGAATTAGATGTATCAGCAATCTAAGAGTAAGTAAATAACCAATACTAAGCTAACAAACAATCAGCAATAGCAAGAGTAATGACAAGAGCTGTGCAGAATGCAAACCACTGCATTAAAATATCCTGGAGGAGCTTCCTACGCAAGTGATGGACAGTAGATGCTGAAAGGTTTCAGAGTTAGCAGGAACCTCGAAAGAGTTTGGATGAAAAGTTGAGAGAGAACCAGAAGTGATCATGTAACTACAGTTGTGCTCCACGCATCTGAAAAAGAACACACCAGGAGAAATACACAACCTATTCAACCAGACTTATAAATGAGAACAAATAGCAGAGATTAGGGCATAGGGCAATAACAGTAATGTCCTAAAGGAAGAGGCACAGGAACCAGTGCCAGCAAGAGAAAGGGCCTCTTTTGCTGAGTGGGCTTTGGCAGAGAACAAAGACTCATGCAAAAGCACTTGCAGAAGAATGGGCCAGATTTAGATCAAAGAACAGATCAATTCTTTGTATTTGGATAAATTCAAAAGAAAAATACATTTAACAGCATCCTAGACTCTTAACACAACAAGTTTTGAGAATGCACAGTCCTCCAGAAATCCAGTCAAATACAGGAGTCCAAGAAGAGACGATTCAAGGGAATATTTCAGATGGCTCACAGGTGACAAGAACA
Organism: Aquila chrysaetos chrysaetos; assembly: GCF_900496995.4. Classification (NCBI taxonomy): domain Eukaryota; kingdom Metazoa; phylum Chordata; class Aves; order Accipitriformes; family Accipitridae; genus Aquila; species Aquila chrysaetos. Next base: position 23,283,009 of record NC_044012.1, read on the forward strand.
TCCACTGTTAAAAGATTTGTATAGTTTAGCAGGGAAATAGTGAGCATTTTAATACTGAGAAGTAAACAGGGGAAGAGTCACAGTACACAAACGTATGCAGGTCTCCACATGACAATAACTTCATAGCACTGATGGATGTACAGAAAATTGTAAGTAAAGCAGAACAACTGAATAGAGGACCATCATGAGGAAAAAAACCCACCAACATCAAAACAAATAAATGCATTCACTGCAAAACAAAGGACAGAAAAATTAAAAACCTGAGGCAAAGCTAGTGCTAAGTGGAAAAAAAATCTCTTATGTTGAAGAAAACAAATGCTGACACAGACATAAAAGGACAAAAACACCAAACACACCAGCATTCAGAAAACAGTGCAGTATCTACAAGGCTGAATAAATGTAGAAAAGAAAAGGCAGCTCTTATGTCCATGCTTCCTCATGGACCAAAGTTCCACTGTGTGAGAAATACTGATAAACACAGGCTGAGCACCAAAATGAACTCTGGGCTCAGGGTGGATACTGAGAGATTCAGAGCAAGATTTTGCAATAACAAAACAGAAAATGAAAAACAAGATGACTACAGTCATTCTCGGGACCTACATTAAGACTCTACCCAGCAGGAACACTGTACCTACTGCTGCACAACAGAAGATAAGAAATAGCAATATTAAAAAAAAAGGGAAAAATGAAGATATGTGAGACAGAAACACTGATCAGCAGAACAGACTCAAAGGGCTTAAAAGAGAAATGCATGCTTGATATCGGCATAATACAAGCAGTGAAAAGACCTGCTTTATAAGCACCGAACTAAGAGAGCAAAGCAGTACTGTGATGTTACCACACGACTAGGAAAGGTGCCGCTGCCTAATCTATTGCCCAAGCATGCAAAACAAAAGATCTAGATAAATAACTGCATTTGGTAGCTCACTCCACACCTCCGTATTTTCTCTGTAAAAGAGGAAAACTTGTTTTGCAGAAATGTTTTTTACATTGAGGCTGGTAAATAGTTTTTGAGGATTCTGACCTTTTATATCGATATAAAAATATTCGAAGGCTCAACAAAATTCTTCTGAGTGTTTCTGAGCTCCCAGGAGGTCCCAGAGCAGCATGTCACTTTGTCCCCTGCATTCCAAAACCCAACCCGCACCAAACCGCTGTGGCAAAGCCCTTGTTTTGCAAGTCATACAACTACCAGGAAGATCTCCCAGCACCAGAGAAGGCTGTCGAAAAGTTCTAACACCTCACTGCCCCAAACGGTGGCGGACTTGGGGTGCCCCACTCCAGCAACTCCCCCTTTCATTCAAGTTTTGTCGCTTTCTTTTGCGAGCTTTTAGCTTTACACCCGAGCCCAGCTCTTGCCAGCTCCGGGGCCTCCATGCGCAGCACCGGGAGCTCCCAGCGTGTCAGCAGCAGCCCGGCCGGGCACAAGGCAAGCGGGGCTGGACCGTGGCCACCCACCTTTTTTCGCTGGTTGCCCTACTCCGGGGAGGGGGGGTACGGGTGACCCCGGCGAGGCAACGCGCTCCCCCAAAAGCCAGGAAAGCGCCCGCATAAACAAGCGGCGTCCGCGAGAGCGCGGGCCGCTGCCTCACGCTGGCGGGGCTGCGCTGGCCCGGCCCCCGACCCCCAGCCCCGCACCGGGGCGGCCTCCCGACCCCCGCCCTAACCGGGACCCTGCCCCGGCGGCAGCGGCTCGCGCGGCTCCCGGGGAAGCGGAAGGCGGGGCGGGGGTGAGCACCGCGCCCTCCCCTTAGCGACCCACAGGCCGGCCCCGGCGGGCCCCCGGCGCACCGCGCCCGCCGCCGCTACCGCTGCCACGAGAGCCCAGCCCGCCACTGCCCCTTCCCCTCAGCGCCAACCCGCTCCACCTCAGCCCCGTGGCACCCACCCGCCGGCCCCACCCGCCGCTGACTGCCGAGGGCGGTGCCCGCCCCGCCTATATCTCACCTCAGCCCCTCCGGGAGCGCCGCGGGACCCGCACCCCTCCACTCCACTCCACTCCACTCCGCCCCGGCCCGGCCCGGCCCGGCCCGGCGGTGCCGCTCCTTTGTGCCGCGGCGGCGCACGGCGGAAAGATGGAGGCCACACACCGACCGGCCCCGCCCCGCCCCGCCTGGCCCCGCCCCCCGCCGTCTCCCGGGCGACCCGCCCCGCCCCCGGCCTCGGCCTCGGCCCCGGCCCGAGCGCTTCGCCCAATCGAGGCGCGGGGCCGCCCTGACGTCGCCTGTCAGCCAACCCTCCGGCGCGCCTGCCGTGCGCGCGGCCGTTCCGCGCGCTCCTCGGCCTCCCGTAAGAGCAGCGGGGATTGGCTACCGAAGGGGAGGGGCCTCCTAAGGAAGAGCTCACTTGGTTGGGTCTTGAGGGCGGAAGGGGCGTGGCGACCGGCGGCGGCGAGCGAGCCGGGGCGGGTCTATGAGGGGGGATCAATGGCGGCACTCTGGGCCGGGCTGTGCCTCTCGCTGTAACGGGCCGGCGGCCGCGGTACGTGCTGGTGGCGGCGGCCCAAGCCCCGGGGGGGATGTGACGGGCTCTGGGGGCAGGGGCCGGGGCCTCTGCGAGCGCGGCGGGGAAAGCGGCTGTGGCCGGACTGCGGGGTCCTTCGGCTGCAGGGGCGGAGGGGGCCGGGGCCGGGCCCTGTGAGCGCTGCGGGCCGGAGGCCGGACCGCGGGGGGAGGCCGCTCCCGGAGCGAGTAGTGGAGGGAGGGTAGAGAGAGGAGGTCGCGGTGAGGGCTCGGCGGCGCCGGCTGGCAGCAGGCCCCGGCCCAGCTGCCCAGGCCTGCGCCCGGGAGGCTCGCAGGCGGCGTTAGCAGCGGGTGCCGGCTCCCGGTGGCAGGTTTCAGGCTGGCTACGCCATGGCGGGGAGCGACTCTTCACCTCTGGCTCTCGGCTGGCCCCAGGCTCGGTGCCCGGCACTTTATTTGATGTGCCGCGGAGGTGCAGGGAGCGCTGCCCGAGTTTGTCGCAGTGATGGGTGGCCCGTTACTTAACGGAGGTCTGAATGCACACGGTACCCAAGACATTGCGTCTGCTCTAGATCTGTTCCAGCCTAGGTGATGGCAAGGGCTGTGAAGTTGTTTTGTTTGGGATTTTTTGATCCTGGGAATGTTACCATCTGGCAGTATCAAAAGGTGCAGTTTACAGCTGTGACAAACTTCTGTCATTTATGATGACGGCACATCACTCGCTAGAATACAGTCACCAGGTGAAAACATAGGTGAACGGGGATGGGTGCCAATCACATGTGTCTTGTCTGGTCTGGAAGATTTTGTGTGTGTTTCAGGTGGGGGAGGGCAAAGAATACAGCCAGATCAGGAAACTTTGTAAGTGCAAGTGAACTTAAATATGATGTTGCTTGATTTTCATTTTTTTCCCCACATCTTTGTGCCCCAGGATGTGGTTGTCAGTAAAGTTGTTATTTGCTGAAATGTGTTTGATCAGACACCAATTTCCAGGATTGTGACTTTCTGTCATCATTGTATTGGAACCTTTCGTTTCCTCTCTGAATGGACAAGTTGAGATAACACAAGTGGAGAACCAGGTTATCATGTTTATATGGCACTTGGGTAGGAAAGTTGGCCTTGTGATTAGGACCTGTAGTCAGGAGGGAGATGAAATTTTTGTCTTCTCTATAGGTCTCCAGCTTGAACTACCTTCAGAAATTACATGCAAAGAGTGGGTGTTCCATGCTTTCTGGAAAGTGGACTTGTCTTAGGGTGGATTTTTGTTAGATATTAAAAAAGAAACAAAAGAAAAGTTAAAAAAAGAGAAAATCACCAGCCCTTGGTCTGTCCTTCCTTTCCCCAGCTCTTAAGAGAATCCTTTTGTCTTGTCTTTTGATAATTCCCACCTTAAGAATGCATCCTGCTTGTAACAAATATCTGTGCAGTGCTCTAACCTGGACTTCTTCTGAGACCTCAATTTGTCATCTGTATTACAAACAATAACTCACAAAAATTATCGGGTTTTGTAAGAATTTCAGGACTCCGCTTCCTGCAGGAGCAGTACGAAGAAAGGGTGATAAACTAGTTCCTTCCATTATTTGGGTTACTACATCCCTCCCTCCCTGGAAGAGTAAGTGTTCTGGCTTCTCCTCCAGTGCTGAAATGCAGGCAGGGTGAGATCCTAAATTAATAATACTTGGCAGTGCAGGGGGCAGTCGTCTGTAGTCCTTGAGGTACTTGCTGAAGTTATACCAAGGAAATAAGAAGAAACTAGAAAAAAGCATGAGGTTAGCATGACTTTAAATGGATAGCTGTCAATGCTGTGTTTACATTGTACTTGTGTATACAGGCTTGATGTAAGAAACAAAAATAGGCATTAATGCCTCGTTCTATAGCATGGAGCTGGCAGAATAAATCTTGAAGACTTGCACAAGCAGTTTGTTTCATCCTGGGCTTACAGTTGTCAAGACCGTGAGTTTCCTCCTTAGGATGACTCCTTGGAGCATCTTCACCCTGCGCCTAATATTGAAATAGGTATCTGGCCAGTACTCAAGTATTAGGATCTCTTAAAGCAGAGGGTGGGTGTACTGGGTGAGAAGGGGCTGTGCTCACTTGGTCAGAACTGCTGCTCCTGTTTTCTAATCTCAGCCCTGCCTTAGCCCAAGGGAATTCCCCCTTTCACTCACCTTTTGAGCTCTGTGTAACCCTGACAGACCCCCGCCCCCGGCATAATCTGTCCAAACCTAGCTCTCCCTAGAGGTGCGTAATGCTTTTGAAGGTTAGAGAGATTAGTTGCTAATTTCTGAAATCTCACTGTTAATCACTTACAAATATATGTATTCAAATCACTGAAAACAGGCAAGCTTTCTCAAGTTTTCACAGGATGGGCAAAAAGAACTTAGGTAAAGTGAGGGCAAAGTGTCAAATCCTTTCTCCAGAACAGTGAGGTGTAAGAACTGAAATAAAAGGGTGTGAGTGTAGGTGTGGGTTTTTAATTTATTTTATTTTATTTTTTGTATATTTATTTAAGCAAGGTGAATCCTAAGTGGGGTAGGGAAAATTCCATTAAAGTATGACTTCTAGAAAAGCAGCCCGAGGCAGACAACTAACAGGGAAGACATAATTACAAAAAAGAGTAAAGAAGGAGTAATAGGTGGTGCTATTAGTCTTAGCAGTTATGCAGTTAGTAGGTATCTCAATCAGTACTTACTGTGTAGTGGTCTTCAGAGAACTGAAGTTATTGTAAGTTTTTCAGGATGTGTAGTAGTGTCTCACGCACTGACAAGTGAAATCAGGCCCCTGGTGTCTTTCATATCGTGTTTTTAGGACAGGCTGTTCCACAATGGATGGGGGAGATGGTACTGCTGACCTTGTGATTAACAAGAGGTTTGTGTCTGAATCGGAGCTAGAGGAGCGGCGAAAGAGAAGGCAAGAGGAATGGGAAAAGGTCCGAAAACCTGAGGATCCAGAAGGTATGGGATAGATTTTAATAATTATAGGAAAGAGATCGGAGAATATTTCACTTTTGTGGAAAACAGGACCAAAAGGTAATAGCTTGTATTTTACAAGTTCAAAAGGTTTTTACGTGAAGGAGCTAAGCGCTGTTGGTGATTCAGTGTTTCTAACATATGGTCTCATTTCCTGATTTGTTCCTTCCTTTCAGAATGCCCAGAGGAGGCGTATGACCCACGTTCGTTGTATGAAAGACTTCAGGAACAGAGAGAAAAGAAGCAGCAGGAGTTTGAGGAGCAATTTAAATTCAGTAAGCACCAGCAGTTACTGTTTTGAACTGAAACCCAGCAAACTGCATGTATTGTGTGCAACAGCTGTATACAACATCCGACTAAGGGACATATCTGTGTGTCTTGTCTGCCTCTCTGAGAGATAAACAGAGGCTTCAGAAAGTATTATTGAATTTTTGCATCTACCATCCTTGCATTTTTCAAGGATGATGGATGTTCTGGTGGATAACATACTGTTCTGGGCATTGAGACAGCACTGCGCATGTGCAAAACTCAAAAGTTGCTTGCAGTTATGGAGTCGCATTCCTGTAAAGTGTGGAATACTAGGCTTATTTTGCACATTAAATCCAACACCACCACCACCACCCCCCCCCCCCCCCGATATCAATCCATGGAAAAGTGGAAATGTAACGTGGTTTTGTGACTCTTGAACTCATGCTTTAACACAATTCATTATTTGAATCAATGAAAAGAAGTCCTGTTCCAGCAGCTGTTACATTTCCAAGCTTTAATTAGTTGATTGTATTGGGTCTGGCTGAGATGGAGTTAATTCTCCCCATAGCAGCCCTCCTAGTGTTGTGCTCTGCATTGGTAGCTAGAAGGGTGTTGATAACACACCAGTGTTTTGGCTACTGCTGAGCAGTGCTGGCACAGCATCAAGGCTGTCTCTCCAACTTTTTTGCCCCCCTCAACAGCAGGCTGGGACTGGGCAAGATCTTGGGAGGGGACATAACCAGCACAGCTGACCTAAACTAACCAAACATATTCCATACCATATGACGTCAGCTCAGATATAAAAGCTAAGTAAAGGGAGACGGAAGGGGGGCATTTTTGTCTTCCAGAGCAACCGCTACACATACTGAAGCCCTGCTTCCCAGGAAGTGGCTAGACATCACCTGCGGATGGGAAGTAGAGAATAACATCATTTGTTTTTCTTTGCTTTCGCATGCAACCTTTGCTTTCACCTTATTAAACTGTCCTTATCTTGACCCACAAGCCTTTTGTTATATTTTCTCCCCCCTGTCCAGCTGAGGAGGGGGAGTGATAGAGCGGCTTTGGTGGGCACCTGGCGCCCAGCCAGGGTCAACCCACCACATTGATGCAAAAGTGATCTGAGGCTCAAGATTACTATTTGGAAGAAGTAAACATACAGGAGTTGGTTCTTCAAAAAGTAGATGTTTAATTCTTCTAATGAAATGGAAACCTAATTTCTACTGATGTTTGAATTTCTGGTTTTATAGAAAAATCCTTTGCATTATATCACCTGTATATGTGCTGCTGAGTGCAAAGATGATAATGAGAACTAGAAAATTATTAGTCAACCATTTGGGGAAAAAGGGAGCTATTGGCTCTATCTAAAGAGAAGTGAGGATGATACTGTGGAACTCCATTTTAAGGTGGGTTCTGATTGATTTTGGTTCTTTAGCTGGAAGCCTTACCCTCAAACTATTGTGTTCCAGTTTGCCTAACTGGATTCTGTCTAGAATTTCTCTTGCATTTGCGATGGAACAAAACTATGTTTTACCTTTAACTATGGCACAATCTTTGAGTTCTATTAGGTAACACTCCCTGCCCCTGCAGATGCTATCGAGGGCATTACTGATTACCATGATTGCTTTTCCTGTTTTGTAGTAGATCCTTTTAGAATCATTCCTGTAGCCAAATTTCTTTGGGAGGAGGTAAGTGGGAGGAACTGACTAACTAGAGATCAGTGTTGGCTGGACTGTGGTCCACTAGTTTGTCTCATCAGAGTTCAGCCCAGTTTGGCCACTTGTGACAAGATTTGTCCTCTAATATGCTTGAATTTGCCTTAAAATGTTCATAAGTGTTTTTTCTATCCATGGGAATTTTGGAGGAGTGGAAAACGAGTATAGCGCACTGTCATTCTGATCAGTCAGAATTTACAATGGGACTTGGGAGGAGAAACACCTTACTGCTGAAGAATTGAGTTTGCATAAACACACAAACCTAGTTACCCGTTGTGTAGATAAAAACTGGTGTACAGACTAGCAGTTCTTCTTTCTGCTAGGTTATTCAGCTTTGCAAGAATGCCTTCCTTTTTACAGTAAAATAATTTTAGTAGAATGTTATAGCATTTTAAGTGAAAATTAATACTAGTATTCTCTAAAATGCAACTTTTAAAGTTTTCTTTCTGGACGATTATGGTAACCAAAATAAGGATAAGTGGAAGTTATTTCTTGTCTCTCTAAGTTTCGCTTGTATTTTTATTGGTGAAAAGTGGAAAGTACAGATAGCAGCATTAATGCATTGAAGTCTCCAAACTGTACCTGCTGGAGAGTTTCCAGTTTACTTCAGTAAACTTTTGATCCAAGTCATCTTTGGATCTTTGGACTAAACAATTTGTGTCAAAGTGGCCACCAGAAAACTGACTGCTATCAACCTGGATGGGAAAGGCTTCTGATAACTCTCTAAATTAATTGTTTCGCTTGCCCAGTTATATTAGATCTGCAGCATCTTCCCTGTGGTTCAAGAAACCTGTAAACCAAAAAAAGTTGCTTTTAAGGCAACCCTTGCAGAATAACAGATACTTGCTAACCTGGAAAGCAAAACCTACTGCACACTATTTAGTAGGGAATCTCAGTAACCTCAGCCATAAGGATCTCTATGGCTGCTTCTCTTAGTTTGCAGATCAGGCAGGCAGAGAATGAAATTAATTCATGTCACTCACTTCAAAGAATGTCCCGAGTTTCACTACTTTTGCTGTCTTTTGAAGGGGGCCTCAGCAGTAGTAGTGAATGCTACAAGTTACTGTTTAAAGATTTACAAATGAGCCCTGCATTCTTAGAGTTGGAAAGATATAATTGATAATAATAATTGATTTCTAGAGCTTTTTTGTCAAAGACAGAAGCTTGCCAATTATCAGTGTAAATGGATTTCTTAGCTTGCTGTTAAAGTGAGTAGGACTTGACTATGTGGGTGAAGATTAAAAAAAAATATGGCGACCTCACGTAAAAACCTAAAAATCCTCTTATGGAATTAAGCTCTAATGAAGACTAAAGGTGATGTTTGGGTTAAGATTTCAAGGATGACTACAAACAGAAAGATTTGGTCTTTCTGAAAAATGTTTTTTGTTACCATTCTAACTAAATCATTTGATTGAGAGACGTTGAACATTTGCAGAACAGAAAATAAAAGGCCTTCCTACTGCACTAGTGTGTACTTTCCTTAAAGTAGGGTAACATGTTTAGAAATAATTTTTTTTTGGAAGTTAGGAATTGGCTTGCTTCTACTTTTTTTTTTAACGGATGTTAATCTCAGTCAAGTTACTAATTGTTTGCTTTAAGAAAATGTACTTCCTATTTTGAGGCAAGATTTATGGGGAGAAGTAGTGTGGGTTTTTTCCAGTTATTGATTGGTTTAAGAACAGATTCTGAGGAGACAGGCTTAAACTCGGTGTCTGAAACCAAAACAACAAATATATCGTTGCTTAATGTGGTTATTCCTTATTTTGTATCACTTGTTCCAAATGGCGTTTCAGAACTGCAGAAAGGCTGCTTGAAAACTGGTTGGTTTTCTTAATTATGTCAGCAAGTCCAATAGCATTTCATGGCTTCCTATGAATTGTGTCTTGCTTTTCTCTGTAGTAATAGCGTTGTTTTCAAACTGTGTTAGTTTGTTGTAGTTTGTGTGCTTTTTTGGCTTGTTAGCATCCAGTATCATTAACCAGGAAGTATTTTTACTCCTTAATTACAGAATCCAGCAGATAGCTTGTGGAGTTTGCTTTGTACCCTTTTCTCGGCACAACAGCGAGACTGCTGGAGTACCCAATTCACTCAGTCACCCAGGACTCGACTCTGCTATGGGGCAGTTTGAAATCATCGGAAAATGCTCTAAGAGAGTGGTGAAGTAACACAAAACAAATGGCTGCTCCTTAACTGGTTGTAGCTTATCAATATGCATTCTTTTCCTTTATTCAGAAAATATGGTAAGAGGCTTAGATGAAGATGAGACGCATTTCCTTGATGAGGTTTCTCGGCAGCAAGAGCTACTAGAAAAGCAACGAAGAGAAGAAGAGCTGAAAGAACTAAACGAATACAGAATATCCTTTGCATTAAAATGGCTGGTGGTTGTATAGAGGAGGACAAGGGATTGGGCTGTAGTTTTGTTCTGTCATTGACATTCTTTCTATAAAACTGCTTTACAGAACATATACAATGATAGACTTTTTTCATTGTAGCTTGGATCTCCCACTGTAATGTTTGATACTCCCCCCCTCAACCCCCACGTGTCTTTGGTACTTTTCTTTCCTTCTCCCCCACCCCATTGTTTGGCGTTTTGGGGGTTTTTTCCCTGTTATTGAGGGTATGAAATACAATAGCTAAAAAGAGAAAGAGAATGTAAAGGAAAAACAGCCTGTTACTTCTAATCTTTTGCTTTTTTCTTCTTGTTGAAAAGTAAATGTTTTTGTTTGGTTTTTTTAACTGCATATTGGCTGGTTTTAACATACCTGTTTGAAATAATGTTTGATTTGCTCTCTCTGTTATTCTTCTTGAAGTATGAGCTACTTTCTCCCTTGCTGTTAACTGCAGGATGAGAAATTAAATACATCTGTGCAGATGCACTAACTTTCTTCTGGGAAGTCAGTGCCCATGGAGGCTCAGCTCCTTTGGGTAATACAGACTCTTAGACCGTACTAAGAGCAGGACTGTTTGGCTTTGCTGTTAAATGCCAAATTTTCATGAAGATGTGCTAGAAAATAATATAGGATGCTTTTTCTCTCTAGTCAGTGGCAGTGAAGGGAGGTTGGAATGATTTGAGGATTTCTGTGCTAAGCTAGATGTTGTTTTTTTGATGTTTATTGAATCTGTGCAGAACCTGATGGTTTCTTTGCCTCCTAATGAAAACCATTGCTTTTAAGTCATCAGTGAAGAAAGCGCAAGTTCTCAAGGATGCTTTAGTATAAATGAAAGGATTTGTGGACACAAGGTGACCAAAACCAGTCAGGAAATAAAGCTGAATAGTGCCAATGCTACAAAGATCTGCATTACCTTCTGTTAGTTAATGATTTATAACTTAAAGCGTGTGTTCTGTGAAGAGCGTCTGTTATCTTAGTAATGTGTTTATGAAAAAGCAATACTGATGCATTTTTTTTATTCAGAAATAGGCTGTAGTTGGTTGATAGATTTGGAATATTTTCTTCATTTGTTGGATCTAATAATGGGATGTTCATGGGATATATTTAGTTTCAGTGATGGTTGCTTGCAGGTCTGGCTGATGCAGGGATGTGCAGTATAAGCTTGTGCTGCAGAAGCAGCTGACAGCTCTAGTTAGGTCACATACGTCTGGGGTGAACCATACCAGCCCAGAGGGAATCTTACGTTGTCTTGAATTAGCCACATAACACACTGATCCCTGAATTTACTGAGCAGGGCCTGTTCAAGATGTACAGGCCATCTAACCTCAGTCTTTGCAATCTTAGTAATATTGTCTGGCTCTGTATCTGAAGACTTGTTCTACAGTTTAATTTACAGCATATTGCTAATGGGGCAGAGGGAAGGAGAATGTTTTATAGTCACCTCAACTGATGAGAAATTGAGAAGTTTTACCCATTCTGTTTCCTTTTTTTTTATTTGTTTATTTAACCATAATATTTCAAGAAACCTCAGAGCAACTTGCAAAATGATTCATCTGTGTTTGAAATTTTTGGTGGTATTCTTTTAAAATGCAAAAGGTGGTTTTGTGTCTGCAGGTTGTTACTAATGGTTTGTCACTACAGTGACAAAAACCAGTGGGTAGTAGGTAAACATGCTGGATCTATAGGTACTGTTCAAGTGCTCTTCCAAACTAATAAGAGGAATGTCAACCCAGTGGGTTTGATTATTTGGTCTTTTTCCTGGTATAATGTCCAATTTTAGCTACCCAGAGGCATTAATTTTGCAGTAAAACCTACATCAATATTCAAGTACAGAGCTTTTTTTCTTCCTTTTTTTCTTCATTTTTTAGGTTGAACAGTCATGAAATCACGTATCTTACATGCTTTGGAATATTTTAATGCACTCTCAAGCATAAGAAATTCATATGCATGGATGCATAGGAATTTTACTTCTTCCTGCATGAACAGCTAGGGTTTTTTGCTCCTTAACCCATCCAGACCCCATGGGTCTGACAGTGTTTAAAGATTTACAGATATTTTTTTAAGCCAGTTCCAAGAAGTGTTTGAGAACAACATCATCTTGTCTTAAATCCTATGTAAATGTAGGAAAAGTCCCCCTCCAAGAAGCGGGCTTTACTGTAGGATAGCTTTTTTGATGCAGTAAATATTTAACATTGAGAGGTTTATTTCTAACATAGTCTTCCTGAGAGGGGACACTTCTTGACTAGGTATAGTGTTACATTTGCTAATGGTAGCAGTACATATAAAATCTCTGTTAAAAATGTGCTGTGTCTCTGGTAGTTGAGGCATGCTAGGAGAATGGCATCCTGGATGGAAGTGAAAAGCCTGTAATCTGGTAGCTTTTAAAAGAAAAGTCTTTGGGTTCCTCAGCCAGGCTTTTTTTAGTGCAGTATTAGAATATAATGGGGTAATGAACCTAAATGTGGAAGTTGAACACTGCAGTGTGTGGAATCATGTGTTGCAACATCAAACCCTGTTCGACACAAGCAGCTTTCAGATTGCTTCTGATAGCCACAGGATGGCAGTCCTGTGCCATCTTAAGAAATAAATAAAATTAACAGTCTGATTTTGACTGAGAAGACTTTCAGTTGAGGTAGGGAGCAGTCTGGGTTACTGTTGTATCCTTAGGAAAATCAAATAAGGAATGGCCTCTGAACTCTCCTAATTGTAAAGTGATTGGAGACTTTGAGTGTGTCCCTTCAAAGGAAGATGTAGGAGTTTTTTATTTGCAGATGTTCAGTAGGGAAAAAAACCTATGACTTCAAATACATGGTCCATCAATGTGAAATTCACTATCCAATATTTGTCTGCAATAACTGGGGCACCTGTGAATCTCCAGCTTGTGGTTATGTCACTTGATCAGTGGAATCGTAGTCAGAGAAGAAACTGGTAGAAAGCTGGATTTAGGGTTATAAACAAATACCCTTTTCAATTAGGTTGATTTGTCTTTGCTATGTGTAGTTTAAAAGTTTTGCAGAAACTTTTGTGACCCCACTGGCACCTCATTAACAAACAGGATCTTTGACAGACCTCGCTTCATCACATACAGCTGGACATTAACTGTTATCAGGGATGGGACTAGGTCCTGCCACAGAAGACCTGTTTAGTCTGTGTGCAGAGTGAGTGTGCCTTAACAACAGACCAAGCTCCTTCTTATCCTGTCTGAGAACCTACTTAAGCTTCTCCACCTCATTATAGATCTCAGCTGCATCCCACCTTGCTAACACTGTTTTAAGCTACTTAGTTTTTCTGTGCAGTTGCAGTCTTTTTGGGTGAATCTTGGACCACACGTAGTCTTAATCAGATCTGTCTCCTTCCTCTTGAGGTTGGTGTTCAAAATGGCAGTAGTAGCCTTGTGGGCCTTACAAAGAGATGAGCTGAAAAGGTAGAGTGATAAATACCAAAACAGAAAATTGGAACTGTTTTGCTTTGGTAAGCTGAAGTCTGCTGGGCTCAGCAAAAGGAGTGTTTGAGGAGTGGAAGTGAGCCCACATATTGCTACTTAGTTTTTTTGGTAAGGATTAGGGGTTGAAGCAGCAAATTTGAATTACAAATGTGTTGATCCTTGTAGAAGGGGGAAGTACTGCATTGCTTTTTTTTTTTTTTTTTTTTTCTTTTGGTCCAGTCTGACCTTTTTGATTTTTTTTAAGACCTTTAGGAAAAGGCAGGATGATGGGTATGTTTATGCATGCTGGATGTGTCGTGTGTTGCGCCTTTCTGACTTCAGAAAAGCAGCTCCTAGTCTGCTGCCTGGATGTTTTTACAGGGAGAGCTGGTATTGATACCCAAGAAAGCTCTGAACCCAGTGGGTGAAGTCTCTTCTGTCTTGGCCAAAGGTGCCAGCTAAATGTCATTACAAATAAGTTTATTTCGATAGAATAGGTGAATGAACTTCGGTTGCTGCTGTCAGCAGAGCTGGCTAAATATATCTGAGAGGAAGTGTCTGTTCTCTCTATTCCTTCCTGGTTGATCCTTAACCCTTAATTCACAGCACTCTCACCAAAGTGGGAGTCAGTATGGACCCAAAGAAGGAAACTGAGAAGAAATTGCCCATGAAGTCAGTGGAAAACAAGAACAAATTCTCTCAGGCAAAGCTGTTGGCAGGAGCTGTGAAACACAGAAGGTTAGTTTCACACCTCTATAAATTCATGAGGAACGGAACCCAGTTAGCAGTGTAAAGGGAGGCAGGCCAAAACTGCCTCCAGAGATTGAGGTGTGAACCTTAGCCCTAAAGAAAAAAGGAGGTAGGTATAAGAAAAGACCAGCCTTGTTTCTATAGGCTCTCACAAACTGTGGGAAAAACATGAAGCAATTCAAGTAGATAAGCGTGTGTAAAGCAAGTGGCTAGACTCTTCATTCTAGACTGCCAGGCTTGGGCAATCCTGCTTGGGGATCTAGAGGGAATCTATTTTACATGTCTATTTGTAGATATCAGTGTCACCTCACTCATGTAATTTCATTCAGGTTTGCATAATTTATCAGCCAATTTTATCTGTGTCTAAAATGGATTGTTTCCGTTGCTGCTGGGGGCAGCATGGGGGAGACATAGGTTACAAGAGAAGAGCTTTGTGTACCGATTTGATCTTGAGGGCATCAGGCAAACTTCCTTGTTCCTTGCTGATTTGTACTGATACGTCAACACCCTTTCCATTCCAGGGAGATGGCAGCTGGGTTTGTGATGTTTGCTGTTTTGATCTCGGCCTGCAAACACAGCTGCTGGTGTGCTACAGGTTATCAAGAAACTACGCATGTGGGGCTAGCCTTATTTCCCACAGATGAGTTGTCTAATACTTAAGATGATTACTGACGTCTCGAATTTCAGTCAGTTTTTTTGAATCTGTCCCAGAGAATGAGAGATTATTTTAGAAGCTTATCTTGTAGGGTGATGTTTAGCTCCCAGTACAGCAGTAATTGCATGTCTGAAAACTGAAGTAAGCACTTCCACCAGCTAATGTGGAGGGGGTTGGGTAGTTGTATGGGTTTTTGGAAGGCAGAGAAGAAAAACCCTGAACAGATAACAAGCAGCCAACAGTGGTTTTTTTTTTCTTGTAACTACTAGTACTTAACCTGGTATGATGTAGAGAAGGAGCTGGCATGTGCTTAATGGCACATCTAAAGCCTGCAGATGGCATCTATTTGAGGAGGGCATCTTAACTGATATGTCAGTGCCATCACAGACTTGCTTTGCAGTCTTCTGTTTTTGCCATCTTATCTTTTATTGCAAACTGGCCAAAACCAAGTGTAGCGTGAGCTCAACATCTGTTCTCTGAGCTTTGTAGTTTACTGTAAAGGATGTATTACTATAAAACCTCCCCACACAGAACCTTTCATCTGTACTGCATATTCTGACAGGGACAGAAAAGAGTTAATGCGTAAAAATGCTCATACTTCATCACTTTAGTCCATCACAGCTGAAGCTGGGAAGCATTTGTTTATGTGGATGGCTTAGGATTGGGAACATGCGAGAGGGGGGGGAAAAGAAACTGAGCTGTGACAAGGAAGAGCTATAGAAGCTCTGAAGAGTCAGAAGTCCAAGTAACGCTCCTCTCCCCCAACACCACTTTGGACCCAAAAGGACCCTTTTCTTTTTTAGGTCAGACACTGCAGCTGTGTGTGAATTGCTGCAAAACCTACTGGGCTTCTTACTGGGTGCAAGATTTCTAGATGTTTTGGAACAGGCTCTTTAGGTACTTGAAGGAGGGGAAGGAAACCCTGGAAGGGAAAAGACACGGATGTTGCACCAGAAAGTATGATAATCATCCACATGTGCAAGCCTGTGGTCATGTGGACTGTGTGAAGCTCAGGTAGTCATTCCTGATCTCCTGTGGGGTACTTCCAGCTGAATAGGCAGCACTGAGTTGCTGTGCAAGAGGTCTGACTTGGACTCCCAGAGGCATGTTTCTGTTTCCCAGGTTAACAGGTGATATTTCCAGTGTAGGTGTTGACTCTTTCTAGGATTGTGTATGTTCCCTGAGAAGCCCCAGTTAAGAGCATTTTAAAGTGGTGATGGTCATCAGGGGATCCTGCTGGCATTTGCTGTAGGTTTTGAGTCAAAGATGTTACTTTAACTTCACAGTAATTAAGTGGTTCCTTGTGAGGAACAAGACATTTTCTTTTTTTTTCCACAGTTCAGATGGTGGTAACAGTGTGAAGAGGTTGAAACTAGATACTGATCATGATGAAAAGAATCAAGGTATGTCCTGATTTCTGCATGTGGGAAGCTGTCTCTCACCTGAACAGCAACTGACTCGGTGTTAAATCTGATAGAGGATTTGCTTTCCTGCTCCTTCATTATGCAAGACAGCACAGACTGCAGTTGGCATGTTCTCTCTTAAAGCAGTAGAAATGGTAACGATAGGTGCTGACAGCCTTCACAGGGCTGGAGGGAACCTCTACAGGTCATCAGTCTATCCCCTGCCTAAACCATTCCTGACAGATGTTTGTCTAAGCTGCTCTTAAATCTCCACAGATACAGATTGTGCACCCTCCTTAGGCAGTTTATTCTAATGCTTAACTGATTTTACCCTTAAAGAGTTTTACCTGATAACTAATAGGAGTCTCCTTAGCTGCGTTTCGAGCCTAGTGCTTGTTCTATTGACGGGAGACATGGAGAACAGATAATCCCTTTTCTCTTCACAGCAGCATTTGATGTATTTGTATACATACCCTATTAGCTTTTCATGCTATGAAGTGATCTTGTCCATCCTGAAACCAATTTGTTTCAGAAACTAGAAGAAAAATTAAGTTGCATTTCAGTCTTAGCTGTCAGGGCTGCAATTGACTTGCTGTCAAGATACTCTTGACACAAATAGGGTGAGCTGCAATTGTGTAACGACAACCCAAGGCGCTTCCTGAATCTCGTTCTGTTGAGTAAACTTTCAGAACACTGGAAATAATTAATTAGCCATGGAAGATGGGAGACATTGACTAGCAGAACGATGGAATAAAACTTTTCCTCAACTATGCTGTTATATCGCAAAAAATACTCAATTACACAAAGCAGAGCTATTTATTCTTATTTAGTGGGTTTGGTACTTGACAAGCATCAAACTGACAACTTTAGAATAAAAATCTGTAATGCCAGCATAGAGCTGGGCTTAAACTAGTGATGAGAAAAAAAATCCCCTGAGGTAGCAAGTCCTTCTTGTCAGAATAGCTTTATTGCAGCATAAAGCTGCCTTATGCTTTAATTAAATCCTGCAGTCATCCACCACTGATGTGGCAATAGCAGGTGAATGGCACGTGGCAGTTCCTGGGCTTGATTAAAAGCCCTTTCCTTCACTCTTCGTTTTTGACTGAGGTACCTCTCTTTCAGAAAAACCATCCTGTGTTCCCTTGGGGAGCAGCTCAGTGGGAGGCTCCACAGTCCACTGTCCCTCAGCAGCTGTGTGCATTGGGATCCTGCCTGGCCTGGGCGCCTACTCAGGAAGCAGTGATTCGGAGTCCAGCTCGGATAGCGAAGGCACTATTAATTCCACTGGAAAGATCGTCTCTTCTGTCTTTCGTAGCAACAGTTTCTTCGATGGTCCATAACAAAATCCCTCCGTGTGTAATGTAGTGCAGAGTATCTTCCAAAGCCCTGATGGATGCTTGATGCATCCTTCTGCCCCAAATATAATCTTTCTAGCTAACCTCTCAACTCTAATACACTCAGATACTTCTGAAATAACTCATTGTATTTTATTTTATATCCCCCCCCCCCCGCAACTTTCCATTTCTGGGGTGCATACTGAGCCTGGAAGAAAGGCTACCATCCTAAATGAGAAGGCATACCTAGTAATGTAATGAAGGTCTGAGGGTAGGGAGGAGAGAGCTTTATCTTTTAAAATTCTTACAGAAAGAAAGAATTCTGGTGATTGAAGAAGTTTATACAAGACTAACAGGCAAAAAATATTCACTTGAAGCAGTGAAGTCTTGTAGAAAAAGCCATGTGTTCTGTTTTAAAATGTCATTTTTATTCTGTATTTGAGAAATGGGGGCAGAACAGAAATCAAGCAGATGGTGAAGTGTAGATTGCCATGACACTGTAAAGAAGTTTTAGTGTTACATGATTAAAGACATTCTGAATGCATTTTTTTTATCTCGGCTTGTGCCATTCATAATTGTTCCTGTTCCATTAAGCAATTTCTGCACTACCCAACCAGCCCCTTCCTCAAACCACCATCCGGGAGAAGTGCAAGCCAGCCTCCTACAAATGCAGAGAGAAGGTGACGGAAAACTCTTGTTCTGAGTGAGTTCGGAGGAGCTGCAGTTGGCTGTTCTGCTCAAAGGCCATTGCTCCCGCACGGGCGCTTGACAAGTCATTCAGCTTTTCTGCAGCAGTGTCCTGAAGAGCATGAATCCAGAGTGCGTGGGATTCCCCAGTTCAGCCCAACCTCTTTGTGCAGAAGCTGGAGAACTCTGCCATCCTTTGCAGTTGGTAGTTTTTGAAGTTGCATTGGATTTAAGAAGCCTTACATGGGCATGTTTATGGGTGGTGTGGACCAGGAAGCCAGGCATGAGTGAGAAGTAAGCTGTGAAAGCTGAGGGCCCATCCTTTTCACCTGTGTGTGCCAACAGCACTAATGGGAGGTTGGTGGGTTGGAACAGCTCAGCTTGACTGCTCAAAGGTGGAAATGTCTTTGTGACAGTCTCCCTCACAGCAGTCTTGGTCTACGTACTACACTCCGAAGTGTATGCACTTCTGAGAAAACAGCTGATACGTGCGTACCAAAGGGCAGTTATCTGAATGTGACGCTAAGCAACTTGTAAGAGAGCAGCTGGGATAAAAGCAGTGAAAACTGAAGGCCTTTAGTAGGATTCATGCCTTAGCTTGAGTGTTGAACTTTCCTAAAGGAAACAAAGAGAGTTGTGCTCATGCTGAAGCTATCCTTAGCCAAATACCCTTTCTGTTTGCACAACCCTGTTCCACAGTCAGATCTTTACAAACACACTGTAATTCCTCCCCTGTTCTTCTGGGCTGCCTGGCACCTCTTGTGTTTGCTCCAGAGTTGCTCCTGCCTCTTCTCCAGCTACTGTAATTATGGCGCTTTCAGGTGGAAAATAGCTAGATCTCTTGCTGCCTCCCTAATGCTTTGCTTTGGATGACTTTCATCGTACTTGGCTATGAAGTGAAATGGAAGCAGTGCACAGAAAAATACCTGTTTTTCTTGAAAGTTGCATTTGCAAGAGCCTTGAGCAGTTGGAATGAGAGATGTAGGTGTCCTTCCCTGGCATTAAGCTAGATCAATAATCTCTCTATAGAGTCAGAACAGCCTGGCCTGGCTGTGAGCATGCTGGGGCCGTTTTCCTGAGTGGTATTTTGCATAACTGCAGTCAAAATGGCTGATTTAGTAAGAAATGTATAGTGGGATTTGGCAGCCAGTTGTGGGCAGATGTGGTGGTGGTGGTCCATGGGGGCTGCAGGTGAGACCAAAAGGGGGGTGATGGTGGTTATGTTGGACCATGCAAGGCCAGGAGGAGATGTAATTCAGTGAAAGCAGGCAGGAGAGCCCCCCACTTTCCTCTTGTTCCCAGAAGAGCAGGAATAGGGCACTCGGGGAATGCCTTTAGCTCACACAAGTCTTTGAGTCTTGAGTCACTTCTGCTGTTCTCATGGCCTGGCCCATGTAAACAAACTGCAGTTGTCCCAGCTCATCACTCCATCCATTGGGCCCATTTACCTTCTTACAGTCAGAAGCCATCTGACATTAAAATACTTAAAGTGGACTGAAAGACATGCTGGGACATGAAGAGTGCAAGGGATGGAGGATAAATCAGAGCTTCTGGAAATGGCAGCTGTGGCAGTAACCTTGCCCTAGGGCTGATATGCTGGAGAGGAATGGCTGGCTCCAACAACTCTGTCATTCAGTGATGGATGTAGAATATTTTTTTTTTTTTTTAAGACTGTTCTCTCTTTGCCGTGACTGCATAGCGTGTACTTCATCCCCTCCCCAGAGACAGCTTCATAAACTGCTTGTTGTCTGTGCTTGTTGTTAAAGCTTCGGAGAGGTGTTAAAAAAAATTACAAACCCCCACAAACATGCTACTAGCAGGAGAGCTTACTAGCTAGTGCAGCTGCATGTGAGGTTTTCATATGGAAAGAAAAAAAAAATTTTTTTTCCAGAGCCACAGACTTTGATCCGGAGGCTGAGCTGTATACAACATTATTTTCAAACAAGCTGCCTTTCAAAGGCTGCTTCTCCATTTGGAAAAGGGTGGTGTTGGTTGGGTTTTTTCCCTTCCAGAGGGCTTTGCAAGGCAAATATTTCATGGAGCAGTCCCACCTCTCCCGAGGGATGGGGCCTCACCAAGCTCCGTGCTCGGAGCTGACTCGGGGCCTCACCATCAGCTTTGGCTCTGTGCTTTGGCCGAGCTGTGGGGCTGCACGGGGCAGCCTGTGTGCTGGTGACTCGGTGGCAGTAGTGACAACCACGCATTCACTAGCGGTGGTAATGAGCACAGCCAGTAGCACAAGTGCGTGCAAATGGGCTCCAGGCTTTACATAGAGACACCAACCTCCCACCGCAAGTGCTTTTGCTAATGGGGAGAAGGGATGTCAAGTCTACCTGAGTTTGGAGTAAGGCTGGTGATCCCTGCAGTATATTCAACTTCCTACCTGCCAGCTTCAAAAGACCTTAATCTAGTTAACAACAGAAGAAAGCAGCAATTAGCGCTGAAGAGAGCACGTTGCTGATGAGCAGCTCAAAGGAGCTGCTGGAAAGCAGGATTTCATTACCCAGCCCATCTTCTCCCAAGCAGCAGGGAACTTTTGTTACTCAGACTTGGAAAAATTTCTAGAGATGAAGCAGCAGTGAACCATGAAACTTCCTTTGCCAGTTTGTTGTGGGTTCACCGGTGTTTTCCCAAGCATGCACGTGCTTGCACACACACCAGCCTCCTGCCCTCAGCTCAGGCAGGCACTGAGAGCTGATGGGGTGGGGAGAGGATGCTGCCCTCCCCAGGACATCCGTATTCACCTCCACCTTTGGTAAATCGCCCTCTTGCATGCTGCCATTGATGGCCTGGGGCTGATCCTGGGGCAGAAACACTGAGCACAGGCTGAGTGGCTGGGTGACAGCCTGTCTCGGGGTGACTCTCAAACACCTGGCACCACTGACCATGTAAGGTGCCCCCAGACCTTCCCATCTGGGAGTCCCTTGTTTTAAATGTCCAAGTTCCTTTATTAACCTGAGTATAACAAATATAACATGTACACAGTATAAAAATGAACATAGAGCATGACAGATGTACAGGTACAACAACACAGATACATGAACTATACAATGACCAGTTCATTGAATGATAATAATATATTAAGCATTTCATTGCTTGGAAAAAGCAAGTTTTGATTGTAAAAATTGTATCCTGTTCCACTGAAATTATACAAAGTACATTCAATACTGAAAAGTGACTCAACAGAGCAGGACCAGGGCATGGCCTGGCCGCTTAGTGTTACCTCGGGCCGGGACTGTACAAAATGAATCCAGATGCTTCTCTGGGATGAGTTTTAAGAACTTAGCAATTAAATTAAGGAGTACAAAGTATTTCAGGGAGGGTATTCTCTTAAAAGCATGTGGAACATGCGTTTTCGGTAGGACCGACAGGCTTCGGCAACATGCAGAGGGCACAGCCTGGCACAGCTCTACGCGGGCTCCGAGTTGATGGGCGGCAGGTTTTGGTGCTTGAAGTACTGCACGACTTGCTGGGGCAGCTCTGCCAACACAGCTTTGGCCAGGGTCTCCTTGGGGGCCTGCAGGCGAAAGGGAGCAAACACCAGCGTAAGCATGGCCGTAGGGGACCAACCGAGAAAACACGCCTGGGCTGTCCCCAACTCCAGACTGTGGCATTTCATTTAATACCCCCCAGAGCCTACTGGCAGCCAGCATTTTATACACCTGGGATTATTATATTCTATACTTCACCTTCCCTCCAGGAGCTAATGCACTGGTAGGGAGGAATAAAACATCCTCGGTAGGTTAGAAAAAAACAGGTATTGAGTAACAGCAGGTGAAATAGAAAAACACTGATTAGTTGCTAAAAGAGGGAAGATAAGCATAGCCTGAGTTTCTGCATCCTCTGGCAATCCTGTGCCAGCAACAGCGTCCGACCCAGGGCTGACTCCTGGCTGATCAAGATGGGCAGAGAACTGTATCTCATTTTGTCCTTTTTTTTTTTTTCCCTTCCTTCATCAACGTTTTTCCAACACACAACAGTGGGTCAGGCAGTGGGAAGCTGTCCCACAGAGGGGACATGTGCAGGGCCACTGCCAGTATTACCCCTTTCTACAGGTGCTGGGAGGGGACCTGTAGGGCTCAGGGCTTGCTTACCCCCAGGGCCGGAGCAATTCAGCATTAAGCCCTCAGCACGTGACACATCACGGGTGCTGGATGAGGCCTGAGTGGGAGACACTGGCATGGGACTGCAGCAAGGGACACAAGCCCAGCGCTGCCCCAGCTTGCTGCGGGAACCTGGACCCTGCTATAATTAACTGGGTTTTGCTCCCACCTGCCTGGCAATGGCAGGGGGTGGCGGAGATGTGGTGATGCTCAGATGGAGCATGCTACGGAGATAGAGAGCACTGTTGCCCCTGCCTGCAGTGCTGCTTTACATGGTCCATGCTGGAGCATCACTGAGGGATGTGGAGTTTAGGGGCAGGGCAGGGCAGGCGGGTGCCAGCCCTCTACCTCTTGCCTCTATCTGCCTCTGTCAGGGTTGCTCCACTTCCAGGGTCCTTTCCAGGCTTGAGACCCCATTTCCGCCTGCGATCCCCTCCCCGCTGCCCACGCTCACGTTGCGGAAATCCCGGAAGGGCACGAACTGGACGATGTCGCGCACGGCCTCCTCGCCGGTGTAGGAGCGCAGCACCCGGCTGTCCCCATCCAGGAACTCCATGGCGGCAAAGTCGGCGTTCCCCACCCCCACGATGATGATGGACATGGGCAGCTTGGAAGCCTGCACCACAGCGTGTCTTGTCTCGTCCATGTCGCTGATCACCCCGTCCGTGATGATGAGGAGGATGAAGTACTGCTGCAGAGGGGAGGGTGGAGGGTCAGACCCAGTGGCATGCCGGGGCACCCTCATATCACAGCCAGAGCCTCTGGGGTGTGAGCGGCTGGGATGCTCTGCACATTGGGGTGAGGCGGGTCCCCCGGGGAATTTGGGAGCCTGAGGTTCAGCCCTTCCCAGGACAGCTGGCATCACCCCCCCTTTAGCAGTACCCAGAAATTTCAGGTGCTCCCATTCCCCCCGATTTTTGAAAGATCCTAACCAAACAACAAACCAACTCCCATCCCAAAATATTTTACTGATTTACTCTGCTTAATGATGGAAGAAAAGCCCCAACCTGTGCAGAGCTTCTGTGTCACAGCAAGGAGGAGTTTGGGGCCAGGACATGAGCCCAGCTGGGAGATGAAATCTCCCCCTACCTGCATACGGTGGGGTGCGTTTCTGGGTGGTCCCCATCGACACATCCCTGCACCGATGGGGAGCATCTCCTGCATCCCAGTGCGGGGCGGGGGGGGCCTGTCCCACGCTCAGGGCTTGTCCGTCTCCCATAAAAAGCAGTGGGTCTTGGAGGCAGCGAGGGGGGGATGCAGAGGGTACTGGCAAGCTGGGGGGGATGCCAGAGCAGTGGCATTAGCACCCGCTCCCCTTCTCGTGGGGAAAGGAGGGTGAGCAGCCCGGTCCACGGAGTTGGGGGAGGATGAGCAGATGGACAGACAGTCCTGCTGGACCCAGCTCATCAAATCTGGGGCATGTGGACCCCTGAAAAACCCATCTCCTCTGCCTCCAGGGAAAGTAATGGTTCAATTTTGGCACATTACACAGCTTGCGTGTGCTGGAGAAATGACGAAAACAAGCACTTAAGCACATTAAAGCCCTTTGTTCCTCTCCTCATTCTTTCCATTTCCTCTGAAAACCACTAGCGCAGCCATCCTGGAAAAGCAAGAGAGGGAACGCCACCCAAAGCCCATTTTCTTGGTCTTCCTCCAGCCCACAGCTCCCGAAACCTTCCCTAAGCGTTGTCTGCCCTCGACACTCTCCGGTGCTAAATTCCAAGTACAAACAAGGCTGGATCAAGCTTAAACACAACCCGAGGATGTGGGTGAGGAGGTAGTCCCAAGCCAGGGCAGGCAGCCAGCCCCTTCCTGACCCTGACCCCTTTTGATGCATTAGCCCTGCCTGCAGAGCACTGCCCAGGGTTTAGCTTTTCCCTAAATCCCTACTTTTCAGAGCGAGTCATGGGGAGACGTACGTCTGAAGAGCAGGACCCCAACACCCGAGTCTGGAGGGTAAGACTAAACTCCAGGAGAAGACCTGCATGCTCCTCCATGGTGGCCAGCACTGGTCATCACTGGAAGCAGGACAAGTGACTGGGGCCTGACTCTGTCTGGGAACCAGTATGGGAGGAAGTGTAAAACCTTGAGGAGAGCAGCTGATAATGGGAATGAGTTTAAGCTGATTCCCCTCCTTCCTCCCCCGGCCTCTGTGCATGGTCAAAAAGAGGAAACCCAGAAAGGACTATTTCCCTTTGTTCCCTTTTTTCTGTGAAATCCATAACGGGATCAGAGAAAAATGCTAGAAAGTATGCAGGAAAAGAGGGGTAGAGCAGAGCTCATCAAATGTTTATCGCGACGTATTTTGGAGGGCAAGCAGAATAAAAGCTGATGGTGGGGGGGTCAGGCTCAAAGCCCAGGGGGCTGCAGCAGGGTGAGCTTGCGGGGAGCATCGTTACTAGCAAGGGAGCAGCGAGCACTGCATGAGAGCATCGGTGGGAGATTCCCCAAGGACCGATGACAGCTTGGGTGGTGTCAGTAAATGGCAGCGGGGCAGGGGTGCTGGTGGCACCTCAGGGCTCCAGCCACGGTACCTGGCCAGGGTGCAACCGGAGCCATGGCGGCAGGGACCAGGCTGGCCCCATGGCCGGATCCCCCCAGGCTGGGGTCTCCATTGGCACACCAACCCAGCAGCACCTTCCCCCTTTCTCCCCTTTTTGTTGTTAAAATGGCTGATCTCTGAAGCCACTGAGAGCTTTGGGGATGTTTCCTGATTATTTGCTAATGATATCAGCAATTAGGCTCACGCACGTGAGCAGGACTTGAAGGGATTAGGCAGCACTAAGCAGCATGCGGTAAGAAAAGGGGAGGTTTGGATGCAGGGCCCCTGGTGGAAAGGTGTGTTTTAATTCCCCAAAGCTTATTAATACTTCCCCAAGAGTCAAATCATGTGTAATCCCTCTGTCTCTCCCCCTCACCCCAACACGTTTTAGTCCTCCCATCCCTTAAGAGCCGATGGCTCCAGTGTTTGTAATCCGCGTTGCCATGGAAAAACTACGAAGTTTTTTTTGTTTTATTTGAAATGTTGGGAGCAAGCAGGAGCAGGAGGAAGAGGAGGGCAGGTCCAGGTGGCCACTGAAGCCAGCAGCATCAGGGGTGGCTTTGCTGCACACATTGAAGATGGAATAGAAGAGGGGAAGACCCCAGGGGAGCAAGTTCCCTCATCAATAATGCTTTGTGCTTCCAAAAGAAAAGACCAAGCCAACCCCGACTTGCCTCTGACGGCACTATTAGTGCCCATTATTTAAAATCTCCCTTGATTAAACTATTAGTGCCAACGGAGGGGTGCAATTTGCATATGATTAGCGCCTCTGCTCAGTGCGGAGCCTGTGGGCTTCTCCCTCCCCCACTGATGCCGAGTGAGAAAATGAAAAAATGAGGAGCGACCTGGATTTGTGCTGAATTAAACCAAACTCAGTATTTCCTTGTGCCTGGGGCCGGGAAGAGCAACAGTGCTCAAGGCAAGGCTGGAAAAGGTCCCCTTGGGGAGGACGTTCTGGGTGTGATCCAGCCCTGCTCCAGGCAGGAACCAGGCAAGCTTCTACCCCTAGGCAGCTCCTGCCACACATGTGCTGATGTCCAAGCTGAGCTGCTTTTGGCCAGCAAAACCCAGGGGTCAGACCTGCTGTCCTCCGTGGGCAGCCTGCTGCCACGGGGACCCAAGTGAGCTCCATCTTGCAGTCTTCAGATGCTCTTTGCACTCCTGAGGGGACACCCCGGTCACCACCAGCAAGGCTGGACCCATGGCTGCAGCTCCTGACACACGGAGGCATCCCGGCATCCCTTCAACCACCAGCTTCACCCTCCAAAACCACACTGGCACCGGCTCCCTCACAGCCCAGCGCAACTGTGCGCAGTTGTACGAGGCCCCTGCACTAATGAGCAGCTTTTTGACATATGGATGTGAATGGTCTGATGGACTAATTAACAGGGACTTCCAGGACTGCCGAGCGGCTGGAGCAGCCGTGCGGGAACCTGAAGCGTGGCCCTGAGCCCACCGCTTGTCCAAGTGGTGTGAAAAGCAATGATCAAATCGAGCCATCCTGTGGTTTTCTGCAATTCTTCCTCAAATATAAAAAGCTATTTGAAGGCGAATAGCAGAGAGGTCTTCTCCTGGCAAAAGGTTCAGTTCTGGCCATCAGCCACATCAGAAACGTCATGCTTTACACCATGGTACAGGCTTGCTCTCTCCTGCTGCTGCTTGCAAGACTGGATGTACACCCCCAGATCTCCCTGGGAGATCTTCACAGAGGAGAGGGAGATGCTTCCTGCAGCTCTTTGTTGTGTGTCGAAGGGAAATAAACCAAAGGTTTGAAGTCTTGCTCAACCTCTTCCCTGTTGCTCGTGTTTCCCACCTGTGCTACCGCAGCAGCATCGCTATCCTAGTGCCCCCGGGGACCCCAAGACCATCTGGTCCGTCCTGCCCCAGGACAGTCCTGCAGCAAGCAGGAGCAGGAGACTGTTTTAAAAGCAAGAACCGCTCTCCTCAGGACTATCATTCCCCACTTATCCATAAGGACAGAGGTTGCCTCCTCAGAGCAAAGCCCCTTGGAGCTCAGCAGAGGATGTTTTAGGAAAAAAATTAGGAGAGAACAAAGTTGTCCTTTCCTGTCTCCTGCCAGCTGCTGCCTGGCACGTGTCAGGGACTCCTGAGCCTGAGCTCACCCCAGCGCAGTGGTGATCAGCCCTTTATAGCTGGGTCTGCCACAAACACATCCCTTCCCTCTCCGGACCTTCACAGCCTTCAGCCCCAGGCACCGTCCCGGGGTGGTCTCAGCTCCCTGACTCCACTGCGCACTGGCCTGTTGAATACCCATCACCCAGCTATTCCTCAGGGGGCCTTGCTGGCCTTCCCCATAAGGATTAGGGAGAAATCAATCACTTTTTCACCATTCATGATTTTATGCATCTCTGATATTCCCCGTTGACTTCCTGGGCCAGAAGGTGCCAGCCTTATTGCTTCCCATACAGGAGCTGGTCCACACCACTGAGTGTCTTGGCCGAGTCTCTCACTACCATTCCCAGGGCTGTTCGATCCTCTTTGAGGTAAAGGCACCAACATTTAAGATGGTGCTCAAGACATCTGTATAAATCCAAGGGATGTCCACCTCATGGCATCTCCCACCCTCGTCTCAATTCTCTCCCCAATAATTTCTGATTCTCCACAGCTGCAGTTTTGTTGACTGTTGTCAACTTTTTGAGTTTGGTTTTTTTTTTTTCTTCCTAAGAAGCACCTGCAATGACTCTATGTTCTCCTTCTGAAGTGATGACAGCCAACTGAGAGCCCACAGCTGCAGGGACCCCAGGGATGGTCCTGGTGGGAGGACTCTGCCTCCCTGCCCACAGTGAAAGGAAAGACAAAAAACCAAACTCAGAGTTTGCCTTCCCCTGCCCAAAGTCATCAGGATTGCCATCATATCACGGGATCTTACGGACTTACGGATGCAGCCTCCTGTTGGGTGGCCTGAGCCGCGAAGCGGGCCACATGGTTGACAATGGGGGAGAAGTTGGTGGGTCCATAGAAGCGGATGTGGGGCAGGCAGGCTGAGTACGCTTGGACGATGCCCTCCACACCTTCAGGGAAAGCAGAGAAGCCAGGCATTACAATGCACCACAGCCCAGGCCCACTACAAGTCCAAGCATCATTAGCTAACGCTGTCATGGGAGCTGAAGTTAGACCTATCCCCCCACCTCCCCAAACTCATCCAGCTCCACAAGTTTCATCCACCTCAACTCAAATTTTCTAATACCAGGGCTTTGCTCTTTAGTCACTTTGTAGTGAGTCCTCAGACCTTCTGGGGTAAGAGAGCCCTTGTAGTGCCCACAGTCAAAGAAGGCTTTCCTTGGGTTTCTGCAAAAATCCCAGACTCGGCCAAAGAGGCGGAGCAAAAAGAAAAGCAACTCCTGGTCTCTGAGGATAACCAAAAACCAGACAGACACGGAGCAGAGTAGTGGAGAGAAGCAAAACAATCCCAGAAGCACCCTCTGAGCTCCCAAACTGTGTTTGGGACCTGCAGGTCATTGAAGACTCTTCTGCCACACCAGAACAGGGTAAATGGCTGCTCCCCCAAAAGGATACATGGGTGTATAACTCAAAAAATGACCAATTCCACAATTAATCAGCTGATAATCAGTTCTTCGGGAAGGACCTGTCACTGGTAAGAGTTGCAGGATGGTGACTTCTGCGCCCCATAACACCTGCAATAAATCAGGTCCAATGAACCCATTACAGCTACCAGAGAGGGACTGAATGAAGCAAAGGCAGCAGAAGAGCAGGTGTTCACAACCAGGATTCATGAACCAGTGAGCAAGGTTTGGAGGCTGCCCAAGTCCCCATTTTGCTGGGGGCAAAGGCAAAGGTCAAACCAGATGACTTTTGGAGTCCACAGTACCCCTTACCACTTAGGATCTGAGCAGTTCTTCAACCATGACTGTGACCAGTTCTCAGTTGCTAAATGAAGCATTAAGTCTGAATTTCCCATCTGCTAAACAGGCCTAGTGTTTCTTGCAGGCTTGCTGGAGGAGCAGACGGCTGGTAGGACACACCAGACACCAGCGCGAAGGCGGATTTTACGCTGTCTGAATCCAGTTGGGCCTTCCTACACACCCCCAAATTTCCTCTGCTTTCTTATGAGTGCACCCTTAGCATGTGCTCTGCTTCACCGTTCATGTCTGTCTCTGAACAGACCTTGAAAAATCCCCGAGATGTTACTGGAGAAATGCAGAGGGAGGGACAGAAGACACTGAAGGCATCTAAGGAGTCTTAAAGACCTGGTAGATGCTTACCTGAACAGAACGGGTTTGTGGGATTGAAGTTAATGGCAAACTCATGGGATACCTGTGAAGAAGAAGAGATGCAAATTAACACAGAGGGCCAGTGCAGAGCAGGCTGCTCACTATCAGTTTAGCTGATGCTGCAAGGCTGGTTTGGGTCTGATGCTCCCCCGGGGCAGGACCCAGTGGTCACAGACATTACGTTCCATCCTGTTGGGTCAGCAACACTTCCCAGCCCTCCACTACCCAAACAGCAAGGAGTCGCAGACACAAACACGGTCAGGGTTGAGCAGCATTTTAGGATGGACTGGTTCCTCAATCCCCCCATCACGGAGCCACCTGAAATTATCACATCACGCATTCTGCTACAGCTATCCAAGCAGGTTTGTCCACATGGCTTCCCACTGGCTGCCTAGAGGGAAAGCATGCAGCAGGGATGTGCTCAGCCAGCTGGGCCATCTCACCGGTCACTAGGAGAAATTACTTCATCCTATAGCAGGTTATAAAGGGAGAAAACTCAATTAACATTACAGGGAGCCCCAGTTCCCCATCTCTCTGCAAGTGGCACGGCACAGCAGGAGGGAGGCAGGCACAGAGTGAGCTGGGCTGAAGACCTGATCTGCCATGTCAGCTACCATGACAAAGCCAGCAGATGACTAGCTTCATCACCTGGGTCATCATGACAGTGAAAGCCAGCACAGGAGAGGTGATGTGAATGCTTGGGTGTGATGGACAGCAAGTCCCAGCACAGTCTGGCCTGGTTTTCATTGACCATGAAACCATTCCTCCTCCAAGGCAAGTAGGTGCAAGATCCCTGAGGTTTTCTACCACATCCTTTCAAGCTGAGGGAGATGCTCTCACAAGGAGGTCCTGTGGGACACTGGCAAGAGCAGATAGCCCTGCACACCCTGATCCCTGGCCTGTTGCACTAGCCCATCCAGAGAAACCAAACAGCAGTGCTGACTGCAAATCACAAAACCTTCCTCATCTGCTTCCACAGGAAGAGCCTGCAGACAGAGACCACAAAATGCTGGGCAACAGTTGCTTTGAACCTATCTCTGCCAGCAAAGGCAGGGCAGCTCAGCGGCCCAGGTGCAAGAGAGGGTCAGGACTCCTGGCCCCCAGTATGAACCTTGCCAATGTTGGTATGGGTCAACAGCTTGCTTGGGGAACAACCATCAGATCTGGGGGCTTAGGCATTCCTCACTCTGCTACCTGCAATCTAGGCACCTTAAGAAGCAAACAGACTCTCAGGAGCACCAAGGACGCGCAACTGCCTCTTCCAGCACCTCTGAAGTTTGAAGGGGGTGATTTGGGCTTTCAGGCCGCCAGCTCAAGGGCTCTGAAACAAAAAGCTCCCACTCTGTTCGTGCCAGAGTTACAAAACAAGGATATTTTCTCCCTCTCAGGAGGGTGGAGGTTTGCTGAGCTTCTCAGCCAGGAGATCGCTTCGGGACATGCGTATTCATAACGCTGGCAAAATGACTGTCCTCTAAAGCGCTGTGTGAAGCAGAAGTCCTCCTGAGACTGCAAAAGCAACACTGATTCAGACTTTCCAATTATACTGGGCATTGTGTTGAAAGCAGCAGAAACTATTTTTGCAAGAGGCTGTGGGGTGAGAAATAGCAACCCAACAAAAGTAGGTCAACAAAAAGTCCTCCCTGTGCTGCAAAGCTGACTAGCTGTCAGACCGGTGAATGTCCATCAAGAGCCTGCTTGGGTCTCTCCATGCCTGTTGAGCACAACCAGTAACACTCCCAGCCACCAGTAACCCCAGGGTTAGAGACGTAGTCTGAAATGCATGACTTGGTTTTGCATACGCCCTTTCTCGTAGAAGCCTCAATTTTAGGCAATGTATCCAAATTCAAATTTCTTGATTTTCAGTTGTAAAGAGCTCTTTTTTATTTTTTTAGAAGAAGATGTTCAAAATTCTGCCATACCAGTATTTATAGACAAGGCAAGCAAAAATATTTCCATGTTTTGCACTGCATAAGAGGGGTTTCTCTTTCTTTTAAGCAGCAACGAAATGGTTTGGAGCTGTGTTCCTCACCATCTACAGACCAGACCCCCTGCATAGCAGAAATGGTGCAAAACCTCCTTTGGAGTTTTTTAGGATTTTATATATATATATCTGTATCTCTGCTAGAAAATTCAACAGGAGGGCTTCAAAATTACAAAAAAAAAAAAAAAAAAGGATCTCATTCCCTATTCAGTACGTACTTTGAAAAACAGTTTCTGCGGAGTCCAATTAAATGTATAGGGAGCACCTACAGGTATCACATTCACCAGTAACTCACAGGGAGAAACTCTCAAACCACCCCAAACGGTAAGACATTCATCTGCAGCCAGCCTGTGTCCTCTTCCAGTCCTGGATGGGGATGGCCATAGCTCCATCTTTTCCCATCAGGAATTAGGGACGTGCCTTGCAGACACATGGCTGGAGCCTGTGCCAGAGACCTGACCCCGCAGAGGGTTCTCTGTCACCAACTCGAGTGATCCCACCCCTGCCGTGACTCAGTTTCCCTATATTTATATATAAAAAGGCAAATGGATGGAAGCCTTTGGGGTGGCACATCAGCAAAGCTGCCAGCTTCCTTTGGCCGACCCCATCTCCCAAACCCAGGGCGACTGGTGGGGCTCTGATGTTAAGCATCACCCTCTCCGCTGCTGCCTTGCCTTTGCTCATCCCCCAGAAACCACAACCCATCTGCTTCCCTCTCCTGTTCCCTACTGGGAAACCGCTCGAGGCTCTGTACAGAGCTGTTACACGGCAAGATGTTCTTTGACATTTCCAACAAGACTTTTGTGTGCAAAACATCTCGACGGGCGCCTGGGAAGCGTTGGGGGAGCCATGGCAACGGGAGCACAAAGCACCATTTATACGACTCTTATCTCTCAACTATCTTCTCCATTTCCACTCCGGTCTGGGGGTACGACAGCCGCCTTCATCGTGTCCCCCCCGAGGAGTATCACCAGCCACGCTGCTCCCCGACGCCTGCCTGCTGGAATGCAGGGCATGGGTTTCAACGAAGAACCACTGCTTTGGCTTTGAAATTACCCAACAAGCCTTGATGGCCAAAAAACCTTTAACGAGCGAGTCGAGCTGGTGATGCACAGACTCTGTGGGCCGGACAAGCCTGGGAGGGATGAAGGCCCAGGCTGGAGCGGCACAGGGCGGTGCATGGGGGATGGCCCCACTGCTAATGTGAGACCACCGATGGGTCGCTCAGGGCATTAGGGCTGGTGACCTTTAGGCATGGGCCAAGCACCTGGGGAGGGAGAGCTGCTCTCCACTAGGGTTTACATGGGCTTAGACATCATTCTGGGGGAAAACAAGGTGGTTTTTCTGGTAGTGCTTATGGAGTATCCCCAGGCCTGCAGGAGCAGTAGGAAATATTTCTGCAGCAGGCTGCAGGAGGCAGCCACAGGGGGGGCACAGGAGTAGCATCCCTCTGCCCCCCAGCCCCTAGCCAGCATCCTCGACCTGGTACCCACCTCCAGCCTTGCAGGAAGGGTCATTTACAGCCCAGCGGTGTGTTTCCTACATGTGCTGAGGGATGTTCGCTGTAACAATTTGCCCATTTCCCCAGCAGCCCGAGCCACCATGCCCTTTCCATCCCCACTGCATTTTCCATTCCCATTCCTCTCCCCAAGTAATAAATCCCTGACGGCAGCTGGCTGTTAGTCCTTGGAAGCTGCCTACCAAGATTTTCCCACCGAAAGTGGTGAAGTGACAGACCAGAGACATTTGCCGGCCAAGGAGGATGAATCAGCTCCAAAGTGCACACGGAGGGATCTCCTCCTGTGTCTGGCAAACAGCGAGAGCTCCCACTTGAGTCACATGAATTTTGGCTGCCAGGAGAGCAGAGAAAAGCGCAAAGCCGGGGCGGGCAGGACATCCCCAGCCTCGAGGGCTGGCAGCGATGAGCTTCCCTGCCCGATTCACAGCCACTGGTGACTTACGTGCCCCACTGTGCTCAGCCCAGAGCAAACCTCCCGTCCCAAAGAACACAAAAGGCTCCCTGAAATTCAACCCCCAAACCAAAGCTGGGAACTTCTCAAAACCAGCGAGCAGAAAGAAAATGCACATTAAGGGTGTAAGCAAAGAGCAGCCAAAAGACCCAGCCAGTAATGAAAGATGGTGGTGTCCTGGCACATCTTCTCAGCCATGAAAAGATGCTCCCCATCAGCCAGCATGGGCTGCAGGAGCAGCCCCAATGCCTGCCCACCTGATGAGCAGAATGCTCCAGCTCACACCCTTGCAGGACCAGGGTACCTTTAACCCCTTCAGTGCCTAATCCCAACAAAAGATCAAAGTGGCTTTTGGGAAAACCCCTCTGTTCTGTAGGCTCTGCCCGTACAACATCATGTTGAGGCTACCCAGCTCCCAGTCCCCTTCCAGACTTTGCCGCCATCTCACACATTCATCCAGGAGCCTTTTCCCTTGCCTGGAATTGTTCCTGCCTCCTGCCAGGAAAATAAATCAATGCCTGATTCTGCCCGTTAATGCCAGGGAGCTGCTGCTCTTAGAAGGGAGGAACGGGCTGCCCGTGCCCCATCCCTGCCCACCTGCACTGCCACATCTCAGTCACCACCAGCTGAAATCCCACATCTGCCCATTCTCCCTCTGCCCAACAGGTTTTCCCCGACCAAGCCAGCTGGGAAGCCCCAGCAGCTCCACTCCTGCCCAGGCAATATCAGGACAAACCCATCTCAAACGCACAGATGGCCACAACACTTCACCTTCCAGTCCGGCGGGAGCTGAGCACCAAATCCCAGAGCAGGAAACATCTTGTCTCTAAAAAAGAAGAAGAAAAACGTATGGGTGTATTTACACACACGAAGCAGGCTTGCATGGCTCTTGCTATGGCCTCCTCATGCTACCAGCTGCCCGACGCCCAGCTACAGTGAAAGTGCCAGCTAAAAAAGGTGCCAGCCTTCCCTTCTCCCAAAACAATGCAGTGCCTTTAAGAATCATGAGAGCTGAACAGAGAGAGAATAGATGTTCCCCTTTGGCTTTTGATCTTTAGAGAAAAAAAGAGTCCAGCTTTGCTTCGT
Organism: Aquila chrysaetos chrysaetos; assembly: GCF_900496995.4. Lineage (NCBI taxonomy): Eukaryota > Metazoa > Chordata > Aves > Accipitriformes > Accipitridae > Aquila > Aquila chrysaetos. The sequence continues at coordinate 23,316,976 of NC_044012.1, forward strand.
CACCCACAGGGATCAGGAACATCCTCTCGCCCAAACACCTGAGTCTCTTGCAGATGCGTAACCCTGGAGATTTAAAAAAAATTACCTATCCATTTTGGTCACAAAAGCCAGCACGGCGAGACCATCAGATTTCTGTTTTGTTTTCTCTGTTGATGTCTAAGATGATATTTTTCTGTATTGCACACCTCAGGGCACCTGGGGAACAAGGCAGGCTGGCAGTGCAGCTGCCAACGGCAAATACCAGCAAGCTGAGGGCATCTCCTCTGCGCCGAGAAAGCACCGAACGGCTGCTCCCCACCTCTGCTAGTGCACCCTTCCTCTCAACAGTGGTGATGGGGGGAGAGGAGAAACCCTGTCCTTACCCTCTCCTCCTCTTGTGTCCCAATGTCTGTGGTAATTTTCTCCCAAGGAGCTTTTCAAAAGCAAGATATTATTTAGCCTTGGCTTTGCAGATGGGAAGTCAAGGCACATGCATCCCAGCAGCCCCTCGGCAAGCCAGGGAAACATCTGCAAAACAGGGGTGGAGGCAGAAGGGCACGGTGCTTACGAGTCATAGTCCTGGATGATCTGGCCGACAGCCCAGATAGCCGACAAGTACTCGTTTGTCCCCATGGGGTTGATATAGTGCAAAGAGGAGGGGTCTCGTGGGTTCCCATTGGAGGCTGTGAAGTCAATCCCAACCTGGGGGACAAGAGAAGGACAGACCCGTCCTCCGTTAGCAGACACCACCACGGACCTTGCCACCGAGCCACCATTGCCTTTGAGGTCCACACACAGTCCCATCAAGACCCAAACCTCAAACTTTTTGAAAAGTTGAACAAAATCCAGCTTTTCACCTTCCCTAAAAAAAGCTGATTAAATACTAGGTTAGGCAAAGCCATTCACTATTACATGTACATTTTTCACCAGCGAGCATCACGTAAGGTGTCCCAAAGCAGCCCCTGCTCCTGGAGCAAGCCACCACCACCTCCGGCTCAGGACTCTCCCTGCCCATCTCCCAGGCATTAAGCTCAGGAACTGAGTAGCCCCACAGACACCAAAGCAGCCAGAGCCGCCTGGGCATTTGGATCTCAAGGTCTTTGACCAAAGATTCACAACCCTGAGCAGATCTTTCCCTGCAGCCACTCTTCATTGGGCTTCCCTGGGGACCAATATACGCTGAGCTCTCAGGAGACTTTGTCAGCAAGGCACTCATTTTTCTCCCTCCTCAATTAGGCTTTCTATTTAAAGACATTTGTAGAAATGCCTATCTCAGACCCAGTTAAACCTGGTCAGAAGAGGTGAGACGCTGAGCCACCCGATCTGAAATGACTGGGAAGGAAAAGTTGGGAAGAGGCGAGCAGGCGGCGTGACTGCGCTCATCGTGTTTGCTTAGCAAATAGGCAAAACCCAAAATAACTCCGCTGGCTAAATTGAGCTCAGGGGATTCGCGAGGGATTTTGCTCCGTATCCATAACGGGAGAGGACGAACCTCGATTTGGCTGAGATGGGACCTTGGCCTGGCTGGGCCAAGGAGACATCACCGCCCCGGATGTGCCACCACCCTCTGCCAGGGTGGCTGGTAAAACAGGCTTGACAGGACAAGGGGACGTAGTTTTAAACTGGAAGAGGGTAGGTTTAGATTGGAGATAAGGGAGAAATGTTGTACAATGAGGGTGGTGAGGCACTGGAGCAGGTTGCCCAGAGAAGTTGTGGATGTCCCATCATTGGAAGCATTCAAGGTCAGGTTGGACAGGGCTTTGAGCAACCTGATATAATGGAAGATATCCCTGCCCATGGCAGGTGGGTTGGATTGATGATCTGCAAAGGTCCCTTCCAACCCAAACCGTCCTATGGTTCTATGAAAACCCAACTTCTATATCAAGCAACCTTACAGCCTTACCAACCTGTGGTTCACTGCCATAACACCCACGCTTGTGTGCCCAGCTCCTGCCAAGCCACCATAGGCATGGTCAGAGAGCAAGAGGGAAACTGAGGCACGGGGAGGGGGCTCAGTGGACTGAGAGAGATGCATGCCCCACTCACGCAAGCAGTGTCACCCAGAGCAGCATTCGGGCAACAAATTTCAGAGGGATGCAGCTGGTCTGCCTCTAGCACAAGGCAAGCGGCCGGGCACCATGCTCCTCTTCTCTGCAGCATCAGTCCTTCTCTCCCCACCATCTCCCTTGGCAGGGAGGACACCAGCAGCCTTTCCAAATTGCAGTGGTGCATGCAGCAGCATCCTCCTCCCAGCTCAGGCATTCCTGCAGTGTTGCATCCATTGCAGACCCACACAGGTTTTTGGACCAAAGATGCCTTGAGAGGGGGAGAAACCCTCCCGTAACTGGCAGATTTTTAGATGGGTGGAAGTATTTCTGCATTCAAGCCTAATTCATGCAAGAGCTCTGTGCTACCAATAAACTTAATGATTTTCTCTTCTATTCACTCTCCAGCACCAAGACCTTAGCTCACAGCAGCAGAACAGCACACAAAAAGCTCTCCCAATCACTCCTGTTCCTATGGCAACTCTTCCTCCTCCTCCTACTCTCCCCCCATCACGTTTTTAGATGAAATAACAAAATACAAACTGAAATACTGCAAGTGCCCGCAGCTCTCCGGATACTGCACCAGAGAAGTTTTCAGAAATTGGAAACCCCACTTCTGCATTGTGGCAGTTTCACTCGGGGTTGTAATGTCCTCGATTAGTTACTCCTGACAAGCCATGGTCCAGCTTGAAAGAAGGTGGAAATGCCAGTAAAAATGCAGAAAACCATATCATTAACAGCCCAAAGCCTCTCAGCTGGCTTCAAAAGAAGGAGAGCTTCCATAAAAAAACTGGAGGGTGGTTAAACCCTACGATAGGGAGAGAAGTCAGTAATATTTTGTGAAGGGTCACAAGGTCTTTGTGTGAGTCTGACCTTCAGCCAAAGTCTAGCCAGCTCCCTCTGTGCTATTGGATGCACCTGAGCATCACCATAATGACCCCCAAAAATGCCCAAACCACATGGTTTAACAGCAAAATGGGGCAGCTCCTCATTGCCATGAAAAGCCACCCAAGCTGGTGCCAAGTCTCATGCAGAACCTCCCTCCCCAGTTTTGACCATTAAATATGTGTTACTATTACTGGGCAAAGAGAAGCAAAAGTCCTTACAGTAAACATCAGCTGGCAGCCTCCCAGGATGTAGTCCAGGAAGGAGAAATCTCTGGTTACCTGAAAGACAACAAAAAATAAATGTTTCGGCAATCATCACCATTGCAGAATGAAAATAAATAAATACACGGAAAGTGCCCAAGCCTGCAGTCACTGTGAGTTTGGGCCTTGGGGGGACCTTCAGCCACATGCCAAAGCAATGGGAAGAACCACGTGGGTCTCCCGTGGCAGCGTTTTGGCATTTCATGAGTCGCGTGGGGCCAAGCAAGGCCACGTGTTAGTCCAAAGCTGGCGTGGGAGGTCTGGATGGGGATCCTGGAGAGCTGGAAGTGTCCACCATGGTGAACTGAATGGAAGATCCTCTCCCCATGGCCAAAACGGTCTCACACCACCGGCAGATCTGGTGTGGGAAGAGCTGTGTTGGCGCTTTCCCCGCTGTGCTGCTGCCATGCAAAAAGAGGACTTTGCCAACACCTCAGCTCAGAAGAAGGACCTCTCCCACCCTGCACCCAACCCTTGTCCCCAAGGAGACACCAAGCAGTTGGTAAGCACCCACAGCTTGGGCTTCATGCAGACACTGCCCATGTTGACCACCTCCTCCTGGGTCTGTGGCCACCTGGGTGGAGGGTGGCACCAGCAACTCAGTACATGAGGTGCTCCAAGTGGAGAGAAACCCAAGCAGAAAGGAAATCACACTTTTATTCATGGTCTGCAGGACCTGTGCTTGGAAATGCAAGGGTGCTGGAGGCAGAAGGGATGGGGGGAGCTCGGGAAGACCCGAGCTCAGCCAGAAGCGGAAGGAAACATCCCGATGGCATACTCACTTTGCAGGACTTGACAATGATGATCCCAGAGTTCTTGTAATTCTTTTTCTTCTTCTGCTTTTTGGGGTTAATGCACTCTAGCTCGAGCTGTAACACACGAGACAGACAGTGGTCTGAGAGCAGTGCTGGGCTGTGCCAGGTGGCTGCAGATGCCACCAGTGGCCACATCCTGTGGACACCCTCCCTCCACGTGTTCCAAAGTGCTGAAGAAACATACATGAATCACAGTGAGCTACTAGTATTTAATAATGGAAATGGAGGCACAGAACCTGCTTGGGAAGGGGCTGCTTTTCCCTTCCAGGGGCTTTCACCTTGCCCGGGACCTGGTGCATGGCAGCCAAGACACCCTGGCAAGGCTACAGGGGTCTACGGGATGGGACAGGGGCAAATGGGATGGGACGGGTCAAACACATGAATAATTAGGGCAGGCCACCACCTTTCCTCAAAAACTCTGGGAAAATAAAATGCCTCTCGAATATTCAGAAAATTGCTGCAATATTTCAATTTTTTAAAAAAATCTAAAACTGAATAAAAACTTTTGTCAAAGAAGAAAGTTTACATGCAGATTGGTCTGAGGGAGAGGGCAGGACTGGGCAGGGAGAACACAGAGAGAAAGTTGTGTTCATTCTTCCAGCTGCAGAAAAATGGGAAAATTTTAAATACTAAAATCCTTAAGTTTCCTGAATGTGAATGTTGCATTTCACTGACTGAACAAAATCAAAACACTATTGACAAAATCCCCTAACTGAATAAACCCAGGCAGCTGGTCCAGCCCAGACCCACTAGCAGGTAGCTCCCACATGGGTCCCACGTAGGACGGTGGTGGCTGGTCTGTGCCCCCTCCGCTAGCATCCTGCTCAGACCATCCAATGATGGCCCTGGACCTGCTCAGACTAGCCTGGTGATGGCCCTGGAGATGTCAATGAGCCTTTCCCCGCCATCTCGGCCAGGCTGTGGCTGGACACTGCTGATCCCAACCTGCAAGCACGCCAGCATGTGGTGCCTGGTCTACAGCCAGAGCATCTCTGTCCCTGCTTCTGTATTTACCCTCATCAGCGTGGCCACACAAAAGGATGAGGCAGATCACGAGGAGCTGCCCCAGGGAGAAGGGATGCTGAAGGGCGATACGCAGCGGTGGCAAGCAGCGGCCACTTGCTTTTGGAGGCACCTTCCTCTGCCTGAAGCCTGCGGCAGTTGCGGTCAGAGAGCGGCGGCAGCTGGGAACGGCTTTACCAGGGAACGGACGATGCCCGACCTTCCGTGACAAGCCAACCGAGGGGAGAAGGCAGAGCGAGCCCATCCCCAGGTGGACCCATGTTATGCACAGGGGCACAGCAGCATAGGTTGCAAATCCAGTGGAAAAACGGGCTCAATGCCTGCCTCTGGCACCATCAACTTGTGCAGTCCTGGACAGGACACTTCACGACTTTGTGCCTTGGTTTCCCCAGCCAGGAAATTTTTCTCATTGTACCATGCATGGTGTTTCACACACCCCCAAGTCTCAGCCAAGCCCTTGTCTTGGTTTTGTAATCCTAGCGATGATGGCAGTGAAAAGCTCTGCTTATCCAGGAGTCTTCGCGACAGGCCTTCGATCAGGTGGCATCTACCAAGGCTTTTGGCCAGCACTTCGGGGGGAAGACAGGGACACCTTTGGCCAAAAAAATGGTGTAGAGTTGCACAGAAGCTGACACTCCTGAGGACGAGGCTGCCCTTACTGCAGATGCAGCCCCAGCAGCATGTCACACCTCCCCATCTGACCCCCCAAATTACAGGGCCGCCCCAAATCACAAGTGCTGCTTCAAACATCTCAGCAGAACTCAATTTTTTGGGCAAGACTGCCTCAGCCCTCTCTCTAGCTCAGATGCTTTAGCTACAATGGTGGCCTGGGTCATTCATGGTGTGGGTGGGAGGAGAAAGGTGGTTGGACTTGGCTTCTTCTCAGCACAGGTTGAGGGTCTCAGTCCAAGTCCACCACCAGCCCCAAGGAGCCCCCTCCTCGTTCTTCCCTGAAAGCATGTTGGCACTTACTGGAAAGGCATCTTGGGCTTCGCACATCCTGGCCACCGAGGTCTGAAACTCCCCAATGAAGTCGTGTCCCCCATCACTGTCATAGTCATAACACATCACCTAGGGTGGAAGGAGCACAAACCAGCCTCAGACACAGTAACTATCTATCTCCTGCAAGGAGACTTGCTGAAGTTCCCAACCTCTCCTGTTAGAGACCCCAAACAGGTTTTTTTACTGTTTTGGGGGATGGTTCTGCTTTAGTTTTTTGGTTGTTTTTTTTAATAAACCAGCCGTGGGGTTTTAGATGTTTAACAATCAATCCCGGAGACTGACTGTACAAGCTGAAGGGCCCCCAGTTACCTTTATCAGCTTCTCTACATCTCCATCGCACAGTGACACCAAAGGCACAGTGAATGGCTTCCAGACGGGGTCCAGTGTGTACTTGATCACCTGCGGGATGGGAGCAGAGGGTGCCGTTACAACGGGCACATCTGCAGGGGGAGATTGGCACAAAGCAGAGACACGTCTCCAAGAGCATGTTCTCAGTGAGGCAGGCCAGGCAAGCTGCAGAAAGCCCCATCTCAGCCCTCTTCTGCCTCCTTAACTTAGACACAGCGGCTCCCCCTTCTCAGACTGTAGCACGTGTGAGTTACAACACATTCATTTGCATTACGTTGGGTGATTTATCCACCTCCGGGGGCAATTAAATAAACCTGCTTGAGAAAACAGCTGCAGCAGACTGGGCAGCATGGGCACAACCATGCCCAGAGCATGGGCACAACCACTTACCCCACCAGTTCAAGGCCAGCAGCTACTATTTATGCCCTCTGCATCCCATTGCTTGCACCCTATTCATTGCTTACCCCCCACCCCCACCCCCAGCACCCCAGTGCAGCCTACATCCATCTGGGGTCTGACCACCAAGAAGATGGAGCAGTGGGATGCTGCAACCAGCTGGGAAAGCCAAACAGCTTCAGGCATGTCCAGCTCTCTCACCTCATCTGTGTAACATCTGCTGCCTGAGCTGGAGAAATAATTGATGCTTTTTGACATTTCCTGAGAGAATGCAATCACTTGGTGGAAACCTAAGCAAACGCTAGCAGGCTCCAGGCACATGCTGCGTACATCGGAGGTGCCTGCAGGGCAGGTGAAGACCCTCCTTCACAAAGGTGTTGTGCTCAAAAAGAGATTCACGTGAATATTGGTCGTCAGACACGGCTGGCAAATTAACACTTCTCTGTGCAGGGTAAATGTAGGGATATCTGGCGTGGAGGACCTTGGACCTTTGCAGCCGGAGCAGCAACAGCACAGCCCAGCGAGGAAGAGGTCCATGGGTGCTGCTGCAGGCGAACAGCTGCGCGGGACCTGCAACGGGCGTCTTGTTTTACAGGCAGGCTCTTGCACGAGACCGGGGGAAACCCTGACACTGTGAGCACAGTTTAGTGGGGAATTTGTAAACACCTCCTCCGGAAGGCTGGGAAGAGCAGGGGCAGCCCACGCACCCCGAGATGGTGCCCACACGCTGCCAGCCGCTGGGTCCCCAGGGTGGGTGGGAGAAGGATCCAGCGTCTCCATTGCCGGGTGCCCAGCTGGGCGTTCACACTTGTGCTTAAATAACAGGCTGTAACGTGCGCACTAATCCTTCCCTGCCAGACACCTCCGTGGTGGCATGAGAAATGCCAGCATCAGACTGAAAGCTGGTTTTATTCCTGCACGGAAAGCTGCAAGAATGGGGAACCTTATTTCTTCATATCCAGCCTTAAAACACAAAGATGGTTGCCTGGTGTGGGATTCCTCTGAGGGCAGCGGGATACATTTGGGGCTGGGAGGGAGGAGGCTGTTGGAGCACCCATTACTTGAAAGAAAACCTGGCTAGACCCTTATCCAGCAAGACAGGACAGTGGAGGAACCAGGCAGCAACCCAGAGGAAAAATCAGTATATACATCTGCTCCCCATAAACCTGACCTGCTGATAGAGATCCCAATTGCCATGCCTCTTCCAGGAGGAAGGGCTGGAGGTCACTCAAAATCCCCATGTCCAAGAAATACGTCTCAGTGAGTCAAAGCCCAGCTACCCGCACTAAACCAGGAGGAAACAACCAAACAAGGTCCCAACCTGCTCCCGCAGAAATACAAGAGAAATAATAAGGTTAGTATGAATTCAATATGCATGGAAACATGTGTGGGAAAGCACTGAAAAATAAACAGCAGAGCTAGGGTTAAAAGGACAGCCTGTATGGGTACCACAGGGCACACTCGTCCTGGTGCTTGTGTGCACATGGGTGTGTGCGTGAAGGAAATCCTCGTGGGCTTTGCACAGCAGTGGGAAAAACCAACGTACAGAGAGACTTTGTAAATAAATACCACCCCTCTCCTTCCACGTGAGTTCATGCTGTGTTTTGTTACAGCAAGTTGCTGCGGTGGGACAATGGGGTCCTCAACCAAGCCTTGAGGGGACAAGAGAAAGAGGAAGGGTGAGATGGGGACAGGAAAAAGAGGGGTGGGAGGTGGGGTGTGATGGAACACTCTTCTTCCAACAAGGAGGCTGCTGTGAGCCCCCCTGCAGTGATCGCCCCCTCCTCTTTCTGCCAGCTGCCAGGCACTACATCTGCCCCCCCCCCCCCCCCCCCCCCCCGCAAAAAGGCCTTAAAACAAGCTTTGAGAAGGGGGAAAAAAGAGCCATTGAAAAGTACTTATTAGCCTGGTGCTAAAGCAGAAGCCAGGCTTCCGCCTCTCCCAGCAAATGCCCCTGCGGGCGAGCTTCTCCCTGCCCATGCTGTGCCTCTTATCCATAATGTCACTGCCTTTAGCAGCTTGAGAACATGACCAGAAAGGAGCTCAGATCAAAATATCCCAGAAGGTATAAATGAGGGACAGGGAGGGGTCAGCTGCCTCTGACCATACCCACCAGGACCCTGGTACAGGTCTCTGCCTCCTCGGCTGGGACTCTGGCTCTGTTAGACATGGGTGCTTGTGCACTGAATCTGGAGATGCCTGAGCATCCTCCCAGGTGAGCTGAGGATCTGGCAAATGCTTGTTTTAACCTTTCCCCACTACTGTCTCCCCAGACCATCTCCCACCACCATCTCCCCAGGCCGCAGCTCGTCCCGCTGCTCCTGCACGTGGAAGGAGAGTGGTCCAGGGCACTGCCCACCCCCAGGCTGAGCCAGGAGGTTAACACAGGTTGAAAGACCATCTCCTTCTGTTTGGAAGCTGCAGTACTGACTAGCACAGAAAAGATCTCAAGACCTTGCTGGCCTCAGTAAATCTTCATCTGCTGGAGTCCAGCAGCTTCAGCTGGACCCTGGGAAGGCAGCCGTGCTGTTTTGAAATCCCTGGATCCCACCCTGCTTTATGGGTGATAGATGAGATAATGCCATGATGGGCAAGAGGAGCTGAGGTAGGGATTGTGGTGTCTCAGCAGCTTGGGTTAGAGTCACGCTCACCTCCGTTCTGTGGACCAGCATCCATTTCCCATCGTCACCTGGTTTATAAAACTCCAAGAAGGGGTCTGACTTTCCAAACAGGTCCTGGGGGAGAAGAACAGGACGGGGTTACACAGTGCTCTGCCACCAGCGACAGCCAGTCCAAGAGAGACCTCCTTTCCCCGGCAGTGCCAACCCTGCAGACACCCTCATGTCCTCACGAGACCGGCTCAAGCACGCCGGCAAACAGGCAGCACCCACGGGCAGCACCCTGCCACCTCTCCGTGTCCTAGTCAGGCAAATCCCATCGACGTTCGCACCACATTTTGGCATGGATGCGGCGGGTGAGTCGGCACCCTGGCGCGTGCTGGTGGGATTTGCTGGCGGGCGCCCGGCACCCGGCAAGCTCTCTGGACGCAGATGCCGTGGAAAACAACCCCAACTGGGAGGCAGCTGCGTTTGGGCTTGGAAAAACATCCAAAGCTTCAAAGGAAAAACAGAATTATGAAGTGCACAATTGTCTTGGGAGGGAAAGGAAAAAAACCCACCCTCCTACACACAGTGGTAAAGCATGAGGAGAGGAAATCTTTAAGGAGCAAGCTGCCCTGGTGTTGACAGAGATCATGTAACACCCTCCGAGATACGCAGCCCTGAGCCAGTGTGTGCTGCCTTTCCTGCCAGTATCTCCTCAGATATTCCCCTGATAAAGGGCTGCTGATTTATGAGAAATATGTACACATACACACACATCCCTGCTGGGTGTCAGCATGGGGGCTACTTGGGGGCACCCGCAGCCCGGAGAGGAGGGCGGCGCAGGTGGCACTGACACAGGGAAACTCCAGCATTTCTAAGCAGAGCTTCATTCCCATTCAGAAAAACTAAGAAGTGGCTAACAAGAAACCAAGCCCAAAATATTCCATATGATTTACTGAGAACTCAAGCCATTTCAGCTGCATTTTCCTCCCAGATGGAGGTGGGTCCCTGAGTCCTGCAAAGAGCTGGAGGAACTTCTTACGGGCTTGAACAGGAGCTTTTCGGGCTTCTAAGTGGGGATGCAGGGGGCTGCTCGTGGAGGTGGAGGAAGCATGGACACCCCAGGAGTCCCAGTCCACAGCCAGCCCGGGACATGGCAGCTGGGACAGACACAGGCTCTAGTGATGCCCCAGCAGAAAACCCATTAATGTTTCTATCCAAACCCTGTTTCCAAAGCCAGCCGGAAAAGTAAATCACTGCAAAGTGTTTTGGCTTGGAGAAACTATAAACTGCTTCAGACAAAATTCTTCAGCCCAAAAAGCAGACCATAAAGGCTCGCAGGGATGCTCTCTGGTGAGATGAGGTTGTTTTTCTCCTACCCTTTTTCCCATGTTTGTAGGAGAGAAAACCAAGCCATTCTTTCTGCAGGGTTACAGTTATGGCACAGCTCTGATCCTGCTCATCCACAGCCTGGACTTGGCACTTTCAGGCTGCACTGATGGATTAAAAAAACAGTGGTGGGTACCTGACCCTGCCTATGCTGGCTTAACCTGCAACCCAGTGTGGTTTCATCAGCACCAACGCAGCGTGGGTTGGTGGAGGCACTGGCTCAGATGACAGCAGGGAGCTTTGAAGGATGTCTGCTGCCGTCCCACGCGGAGCAGCCTGGTTTGCAAGTCCGGTCAGCCTTGCTCCATTCAAAGCAGGGTGGGAGATGCCTCCAAGCCACAGGATTGTGGGCTGCTATTTTAAAATGTCAAAACCACAAACATCTCACCGCTACAAGCCTGGCGGGAGATGGAAACTGAGCAACCAAAGGAGCTCAGCAGACCAGATCAACCTCCAAACTAGTCCAAGAATCTAAATCAACCAAACTGGTCCTTGCACATCATGGACGAGGAGGGCAGAGGTGGCACTTCCACCAGACACAGCTCCCCAAACCACAGCTTCCAGCACCAATCCTGGCTTGCAGCACTTGTTCTCCCCAAGCCATGCCAAAGCATCACTGCCCTCCTGCCGTCCCCACAGCTGCAGTGACACACACAGCTCTGGGGCCGAGTTCACCAAGGCTGGTCCCAGGTGAAAATACCTCCTCTTCTGCAAGATATTTTTTCTTAAAACACCTCTCCCAAGAGCTGATCTGACATAAGGTACGAGAGCTTCAGGCTGGTTCTGCTGCTGACATGCTCCCGCTGTGCATGGAGTTGACCCTCGGCCACGTCTCAGAGGAAGCCACCAGCTCAAGGACATCTTCCAGCCCATTTATGAAATGGGAGTTATTTGGGGATTTCTTAACAGGGGCATTTGGCTCCTTGCACTAGGCAGGGTAAGCAGGAGGGCGAGAAAACAGCCGTTCCCAACAGGTGGAAAAGCATTTGGATAAACCAGGCATCCATCCGGTTTGGACAACAGGACTGGACAAATCATGTCTTCTGCCCCAGCAAATACCCTTCTGCCTGGATGCTTGCTTTACCCTGGTTTGAAAACTGAGGGCCATCCTGCCAATAATGCAAGCTCTGGAGAGACTAGGAAGAAGGGAAAAATAATATTCCCATCGATCGCTTAGCAACAGCACTGGTTTAAGAGGAATAGCTCTGGTTGCCTGGTAAATAAGGTCAGATGGCTTTGTTCGGAAAGGCTCACGGTTTCCCACATCTCATATCCAAAGCAAAACTCATGCATTATCTGCCTCTGTGAGCTCAACACTTCTTCCTCGGAAAAGACGGGCCCTACTGTTTGATATACAAGCAGATGTTCACTCCATTTCCAGGGGGGCTGAAGGCGACAAGCTAGGAGCTCTCAGCACTTCTGAGCTATGGGTTCAAGGGACATCAAAACTGCCAGCTCCATCAGGAGACATTTCCAAATGACAGCAACCGAAATAGTAAATCTGCTGTCTTTAAAAGATGCTGGTATGCAGATCCTGTGCCACACGTAATCTTTCCATCTCAATGCGTGTGATGAAGAAAGCAATGCTGTGACAATAGGGAAACTGAGGCACGGGCATACCCAGCAGCCAGTGGCACCACCAGGACTTGAACCCCTCCAGTCTCACCCTAGTGCTTTCTCCAGTAGAACTATTTTCTGTCACTGCTATACCCAAAAGCAGAGCTTCCTTTAGATCCTTTAGACTACAAAGGACAGAATTTTAACATGGCATCCCCCAGACACAATACCACTCACCTTTTTATCCAGTTTTCTGCCAGCCATGCTCAGAGTAATCACCCTGTTATCCGAGAGCTCTTGGGCAGCTATCTGAAAGGCAAGGGAATGCTGTATTCATTTTCAGCATGAAAAGAAAGTGAACACCAAGCCAGAGGAGAAGGCAGATGCCGAGGATGTGCACTCTGAAGATACCTGCACAACTCCTGCAAAACCCATTTCCCAGCTAAGAGACTGGATGATCTAATGCCCACAGTATTTCACTGTTGAGGAGTTAAGCTGATTTAACTTTGCAGATCAATTTGGGACCAAAGCCTACTTCCCAGCTTCTCTCTGGAATGGAGAAGGATGGACAAAAAGCCCAAACTTCCCCTGGATGGCTATTGCCATTTACCCTGCGCTGAGGTACTGACATACCAGCTTTAAACCAAAACAGGATATGGTTTTTTAGAAGGCTACCAGCTACGATGCTGGTACTGCAGCTGGAGCCCCTGTGACATCCACCAGCCTCCACAGCCTCATCACTGGGGCTGGGTCCCCATGAAACACATTCATTTGCAGGGCTGGGAGTCAACAGGTACGATTTAACCTTTTGAAGGGACAACCCAAAGGGAGAATGAGGTGCCAGCACACCCCGAGCAGTCTCCTTCCCTCGTGCCATCAGATCTAAAACAAAGTTCTGGGAACAAACGCATCCCCTTTCTTGGGTGTCACACCTGAGCTGGTCTCAGGTGGCTTTTCACACACCGGGACCTGGCGAAGCCTCCAAGGACCAAGCCAAGAGGAACCAGGAGCCATAAAAACCCTTGTCAGCAAGATGTGCCATCTTGTCCTCCGTGTCCGAGGCCAGGCACGGCAAAAAGCAGCTGCCCCATCCCTTGGGGGAGATGCCAGCGGCACCAAGGACTCAAGCCACATCTCTGCACAATCACCCAACAGGACGGCCCCAAGGATGAAAACTCCACTCTTGCTCCTGAGGAGCTACAGCAGGCAGGAGTGCAGCCCGGATTTCTTCAGTTTAAGAAACTTTATTCACATACGCTCCAGAAGGGCTTCAGCTGCCAACCACTAGTGGGCCGGTTTTGTCTGGAACATGGTCTAATGAGTCTTTTGGTATTTTAAGAAAGGGAATGTTTATAACAAAAAAAACACATTTATTCACTTCTGTTACCAGCCTTTTTCTGAAACACTTGTATTTTTTTTCCTCAAGGCTGTGTCCTGCCCAAGCATCTGTTCCGCACCTCTCCCTCCTCCGCTCCCTGGGGCGGGCTGAGCCATCCCCTGGCATCACCAGCTCCAGCTGCAGTGTCCTCCCCAGGCAGGAGCCGGCACCGGCATGGCCAGGAGCACAGCGTGGACATCTTCCTCATGCACGGTGCTCCCAAGCGTGGCTGTTTGCCGGGTCTCGCAAGGAGGCTGTCCTTCACTGGAGATATACAGTGTAATTACAGCAAGGCTTTTAGAAAAACTTGCAGAAATCAAGGGAACAATTTTCTGCAGAAGAAGCAATCAGAGGGCTATTGGCACTTAGGAGAGCTGGGGAGTTTGCAGAGACAAGGAGGCAGAGATGCAGCTTTTGAATCTGCCCAGGCAGCTGGCCGAGGGGATGAGTTGCAGCTCCCCAGGAACTTCCCAGCCTTTCCATGGAGGACACCGCTCTTTGGTCCACAGAGGATCCATTCACCACATGCGAAAACCAATTTTCCCTCTGTCCTGTAGAGCCATGAAGTCAGAAGTTCCCTATCGCAAAGCCATGTCATTGGTTTTCTCTCCCACCTAGTCCTCGGTGGGTATGCATGGTCAACAAAACTAGTGCAGGGAAGAGGATGAAATTTGCCCTTTGCTGATCCCCACAAAAGCACGTCCAGTTGATGTCCAGCATTTTAGGGCTCACTGGAGGCTAGGTAAAAGCCAGACTGTGCAGACAAGCCAGGTATGTCCTTGTGCCACACTACCACAGGCTGCTGGTGGCGTCTTCTCTTGGCCAGCATGGACAACAACATCCTCACCGCTGTGTCTGGCAGAGGTGTACAGCAAGATCTTGGGATTGATTTCTACAAACACTGTGGCTTGCTTTGGGATTTTCCCCATCTCTTCAAACCTAGAGGCCCCCACTCAATCCTGTCCATCCAGCCAAGGTTCTTCCCTTGCATTCACCCTTGTGGCATCTCAGTTAAGAAAATGGATAATTGGGCAAAATTGAAGGGGATGGGGGTGAGGAAGGCAGGCTTTGGCTCCAAACTCAATGTTTTATGTGTGTGAGTTCAAAGCTGAAGCCTCCTTCTCCAATGGTGTCCATATCCTGTGCTCCAGCGCCGTGCCAAGCAGGGGGGAAAGGTGCCCACCGCACATGACCCTGTTGTCATCACCTAGTCCAAGCCAGGGCAAAAAAAACCCAGATCAGAAAATCACATCAACGGTACAAAATGAAGCAGATGTCTCAGACCCTTTGATTTTTAATGACACAATAGTGACAGATTGGGACATTGCTTTTTTTAAAGTGTGTAACCTTTGAACTTGACTGGAAACTTTTCATCTGGTCCAGCTCTTCCCATTCAAGCGTCGGATGGGGTGATGAGAGCCTGCTCCCTGGGGATGGAACGTGGCATCAGGCACCACTTGCAAACTTCACTGTGGCTTTTCCTCTGGTGTTTAAAGACTAACTGCAGCAATTAGGGGAGAAAAGCTGGCAGCACCTTCCCAGCCTCTAGAGCAAACAGCGATGGAGATGCCCTTGCAGTGGCCAGGTCCTAGACTCTTAAACTGCTCTTAAACACTTCCAGTGCTTTCAAACCTGATGGAGGTTTAACTCCTTGTTGGCCTTTTCTTCCACACCTTTGCTGCCTGTTTATGCATCTCACAAAATGCTTAACACAGAAGAGATCCAAAAAGGATGGGAAATGTGGCAGGAGAGAAACGCACCTAAATTTAGTCTTTTCTTTTTAAAAAAATCCATCACTAAATAGATCTGCAGTGGGAAGGCCACTGCCCGAAGGGGTCTGCATCGGGAGCAGCGGCTGTTGCTATGAGAGTTGTTGCTACGGCACAGCTCCCATCCTCTTCCTACAAACAAAACCAGCCATCACTGGCAAAGGCATCAGCCCTTTTACCTCCCGCTGCTTCAGGGAGGGCTGAGCAGGCGTGTTGTACCAGATAACAAATAACAGCAGCATAGATTTACTTTGTACTTCTCCAGATTGAGGTTTTTCTTATTTCAGAGACCAAAGCAGAAGTTGAAGACTCACAGCGCTGGACACCAAGCAGACACTGGGCAAGATGGTCCCTGCCCCAAATAAACTGTGCTCCAAACAGACCAAAGTGGGCAGGAAAATGAGAGATAAACGGAAGAATGTTCATGAGAGAAAGACCAGTCTCCTGGACCCCAGGTGAGTGTCCTCCATCACCCCCAGGTTATTATCCGCCTTTACACACTCAGGAGGTAACATAAAGGAGTAACCGTACCGTTATCATCCCTTTTCCAGCCGGCTTGCCATTCCCCAGAAGGAGGGTCCTTGTTATTTTCTTGCTGGAGACGATCTAGAGAAGCCAAAGAAAATAAAGTCATGATTGGACAAGTGATCAAAAGCAGACTCATAAGCAACTGATCATTGCTCATGTTAGTTAATTCAGATTAAGCATTCACAACAGTAGAAGACAGACATACTCAGGGATGACCATGCTACTGTGAATATCACCACTGCCACCCAAGTCCATGGGGTGTGGGGCAGCAGCTGAACAGTGCAGGGCAGCGATGGCGCAAGAACCTGAAGCATCACCTCCCATTGAACCCAGGGACCAGCTCTTTGGGTGGAGCAGGTCAGTGGGACCTCACACAGCTGAAGGACTGTTATTCGTTTCCAGCAAAATCAGAACTCAAACCCCATTTTAAATAATTCTAACATGACCCCTGCCAGTAACTTGCTTTCAGGTCACGTTTCCATGGGTGAATCCTGGTTACAAGCTGGATGGTCTCCCCCAGCATCGTTCTGGACCCCCTGCACAGCTGCTGCTAAGCAAGGCACGGGGGTCAGCACGCCCCAAAGGCATGTTCTCCCCTTCACTTTTGGCTTGTAAGAGGCCAGACAGGATGATCTGGGAGCAGAATTAAACCCCTTAAGATTTTTCCCAGCTCACTGAGTTTTGGTCACCTTCAGATCTGGGGATCCCATAAGTTTTCCCCACGAGGTGCAGACCCCCACATGGGGGTCCACCAACCTGCTGGAACTATTTGTGTTTGCTCCCATACCTAGCGGGGACCCCTTCGAGATCGAGGGGTTGCACTTTAAAAAGTGCAGTCCCATCCATCCCTCTGCCTCCACCTTTGGTCCTACGTCACACAGCCAGAAAATAATAACAATTAAAAAAAACATGTAATGAAATGGCTTAACTTGTTGCTCCTGCCATGCAGGTGACCCAGCCATGCTTGGATTCCTCCCATTGCTCCTTAGAAATGTTCTCCCTCTGGGGAGACCTTATTGCGGCCTTTCAATACTTAAAGGGGGCTACAAGAAAGATGGGGACAGACTTTTTAGTAGGGCCTGTTGCGATAGGACAAGGGTTAATGGTTTTAAACTAAAGGAGGGTAGATTCAGACTACATATAAGGAAGAAATTTTTTACGATGAGGGTGGTGAGGCACTGGGACAGGTTGCCCAGAGAGGTGGGAGATGCCTCATCCCTGGAAACATTCCAGGTCAGGTTGGATGGGGCTCTGAGCAACCTGATCAAGTTGAAGATGTCCCTGCTCATGGCAGGGGGGGTTGGACTAGGTGACCTTTAAAGGTCCCTTCCAACCCAAACCATTCTATGATTTTATGATTCTTGTAATTTCAAGGCAAAAACCCTTTCCCATTGTGGCTAGCCAGCCATGTGCTGGTGCCTTTGATCCATAAAGCCATAGGAATCACCAGCCAGCATAACTAGGTGTTTGTGCCACACTGTGTACAGGGAGGCGAAATCTCCTCACAACCCTGGCTAGTAGAAACCACAGACACCCTCCAGCCTGCAATTTGATCCCTGTTACATTTCATTTGGCCGCAGAGGTCATTACAGGCCCATGAATGATCCAACCGTCCTTTGAAATCTTACCACAGACGTAATTAGCTGCAATAAAACAATCTGGTTAATCTGACAGAGCTCCGATGCAAACTCAAAATTGAAAAGTCAAATGCTCGCTGTGCAGTTTTTGCTGCCCATGGCTGCTCTCCTTCCCTTCTAAGAGCTGCTCATGCCTCAAAACCAGGCAGGCTTATGAAAACATCTCACCAGACAAAATCCAACCCATCAGAAAACCCACAGCAGGGTCGCTGAACCCACAAACACGCGTCTTCCCTGTTTCACCCCTCTCCTCACCAGGCACCCTTGCGCACATGCTACCCCTCCACTCCACCTCTGCCCCACAACCGGGCTGTGCTGCAAGCCCATCCTGGCCACAGGGAGAGGAGGCTAACAGAATTTCAGGAAAAAAGGGACAATGAGAAGATGCCTCCATTCCAAGCTGGTGTCTCGTTGTGGACTAAAGGTCACCAAGAAGCCCACATGGGACCCGCTGCAAAAACTCATCAAAAACTGGGCACACACATAAGCCAGGTTCTCTTCTGCTGAGTGTAAATACTTGCATGACATTACAGAAGTTCAGAGCTCTCTTTTCTTCTGATGGACTAAGACCACCAGCTGTGCCTAAAGACACAGTAGACAGTTATGCCATGCCCGTCAGTGACCATGGCTAAACCATCAACTGTTCTGAGCAAGCACCTTGGATGTGAGACCTGCCAACAGCTGTCTGTCCCCACCATTACCACAACCACAGGATGGCCTGTCCAGTCTCATGCTCTGAGCTAATCACCTTTCAAAGTACCAGAAAGGGTTGGGCTCGTCTGGGAGACCCAACAAGCAGGAGGAGATAGGTCAGACTCTTCCACCTTCCTCCCCAGCGCATATGGATAATGTTCCTCTCTGGCATGAGTCTGCAGAGCCCTGGACTTCTGCAGAGCCACATTTAGGAACAGTGAGGTTTCAGCTCTGTTTCCTTGTGTCCATAAATTCACTGCTTGCAGCTTCCACCAAGACCATGACCTTCACAAGGAGCACTGCTGAACTGCCCCACACCAGAGGTGGCTGCGTTTCAGCAACATCAGAACTAACGGTGAAGGATGGGTTTGGTCTAAATCACTGAACACCGGCCCAGGCTTTTGCCTGCACTGTCTCTTAACTTCTGCAGGAGCAGAATTAGGTCATCACAGAGCACTTCCAAAAACCCAGATGTTAAACCTCAAACTCTGTAAATGTCAGTGCTCCTCTACCACATCAAGCTCTTGAGCTAGCAATGGTGACGTCACTTGCCCCACTTGCCATGTGCAGTGCCATATTGCAGTCTGTATAATAAAGCGATTGCATTCACGAACACCTCCCTGAACACCTTGGGCTGGCTGTCCGTGCTGACCCACCTATTACAGTGTCTGCTTCCCCCATGTTCCCAGCACCAAGCACAACAGAGACAGTTTCTCCCAGCCCCTGTGCTTGTGCCAGGTACCACAGCAGCCCTGAGCAGCCAGATGCTGCAAAAGAATGGAAAAAATCCCCCTCATTCCCTGCCTCTGAGTCAGAGCAAACTCAGAAGATAAAGACATTTGGAGAATGTAGCTGCCAACTTCTAACAGGGTCTGGGCTCATGAATACAAAGACCTTCCAAAGGCTTATAAATCGCATTGTCCTCTGAAAGCTTTTCCACAGGAAGAGCAGAAGACACATTCCTGCACCAACACACTAAAGTAAGAGAGAGGATTTGCTACACAACAGCAACGGACAAAGCTTTCAAAAAAAAAACCACCCCAAATCCAAAACCAAAACTGAGATAGAAAGGTAGACTCAATGCATCCTAACTTTAAACATCTGGAAGTTTCCCAAGTCCAAATCCAAGACGGTCATCAGGGCTCTTACTATAGCCCATGGCAAGATACAGGTACCTCCAAAAGCTTCCAGCTGATGTCTCTCTGCAGGCACCAGCAGAAGCCCACACTATGACCAGCTCAGACTTGAGCAAGTAGCCAACAGCCCTAACGTGGAACAGTTCAACCTCAACAGTTGAAGCGTGACAAGCAAATTGAATTAGTTTTGCCAGGAAGGACCCAGAAAACTTTACAGTAGATAAGCGTAGCAGCAATAATCCCCCCACGTCCCTGTGGCTGACATGATTTGGGGTCCCTTTGCTGGAGGACAGCGAGCTGCAGGGACCTCAGAGACTCACCATGCCCAGCGTGCAGGAGAATTCACCCAGGAAGTCATGCTCATACAGCTGCATGCTTGACTTGTCCTGGTCAAACAGGGCAAACTTGAGCTTCTGCACTTCTTCAAAGTGGTAGTCAATGATGAACTTCTTGGCAAAAGCTGGGTTGAGGTTGTTCACAGCTGTCTCTGTCCTGTCAAGCTGCAAAGAAAAAAAAGAAGAGGCATTTAGGTACGTGCATCTTGCATCTTTGTCACTGCCATGTCTCTTCTCTGACTTCAGCCAGAGCCACCCAGAAACCCTGCAGTGACCATCAGAGAGTGAGCACAGCAGGCATTCAGCAGAGCTATCTCTAAATGCAGGCCATAATACTCAGTGTATATGAGGTGGGATCCATCTAAACAAGTAACGATACTTCATGCAGAGAGCTGCATCCCCAAGGACGGGGCTGTACAAGCTTACCCCAGCCAACAGCCAGGACAGGAGCCCCCACCCAGCCAAGGCTCAGCATGGACTCAAGGCTCATTGAAGCCAGAGCCATTCCATTTGCTCCTAAACCCTGTTCTCCCAGGAGCTGAAGCTCTCACACACCTCTGATCCTCAACCACACCCTCACAGCTGTAATGCCAAACTTGCTTCTTTCAGGCTGTGCAGCTAACAGCAAGGACAAGCAAAACAAGAAAAAGTGTCACAAGCCAGAACAGCAACCCTCTAGCATTTCCCTCTACACCTCAAAGCAAAACATTCATGTGGTTTCTTCTTTCTTGGCCTTCCATGGAAAAAAAAGAGAAAAAAAACATCACCGCAGGCTATTTTTCATAGATTTCATCAAGTGTTAGGAGGAACAAGAGGCTGGAAGGACCCAGAAGACAAGACTTGAATAGACTTTGTCATCCTGAGCTATTGCAAGCAGGGTGGAAGAAATGACTTCTCCGATGGCTTGGAAGGGCAAGCGCACAGAGGATGATGAAAACTGGAAGGCGCGTGGGGAACCCGCTGTCGGAGGGGAAGCACCACGGCGGTCTGCAGCATCCCGCAGCCAAGAGCAGTGATAAGAGCAGAGGAAACTTGGCAGGCAGCCAGTGGAAGTGTGGGTTTATGATGCAGCATGGCACAGGCGGACAGAAAGCCTTGCGTGAGCCAAAAAAGAAATATCCCAGGGACAGCCACACCAGAGATCCCAGGATCTCTGGGATCCGGTAATGGACCTTTGGTCCTAGACCCCGTAACTCAGACTGCAGGAGGGCTGGGAGAATGGCAGCATCAGCCAGACTCCTGACATGGACTTACACAGAGACAGCAACCCACAATTTAAGCCAAACTGGGAAACTGAGGCTGAGAAAAGCTGATATATTTACTTCTGGAAGTCAATGACCAAGGAGGGTCTGAACTCTAATGTCAGGACCCATCATCCCTACCAGACCATCCTCCATCCCAAGAGGCACCAGGAAAGGGCAAGTTTGGAGCCCAACATGCAACATACCCTTATGAAGCTAAAATGGGCAGAAAGGATACTGGCGGCACAGCCTGAGTGCTGAACAAGAAACAAACACCCACAGCCTGGGGGAAAACCCTCCAGCAAGAAAAAAAAACAAGTAGGAGCTTTGTCAGGAGAGCAGCTATTGATATCCTAAGGAAAAAAGAGAAGCCAGCCAGTTTGGCAAAGGGCATTCTGTGGCACAGCCCAGGCAGCCCTGTGAGAAGAATCGATGGCTCCAAGCATCCGAGCTGGAACAGCCACAGGCCAACCAGAGCTGGCAGAGAGGCTGGCAGCATCAGCCTTTTGCCACATCACCCCATCATCCCAGGATATAGTAACAGGGACTATTAAAAGAGAAAGAAAGGCACGCACTTGCCAGTGTGACTTTATCAAAAGCTCCTGCCCTCGGTGCCTGGAAAGACCATCCCATCTGCCTGCAGGACAACACGGAGCTTCCAGCCATGCCATGGTCCCAGCCAGCATGGTCCCATCCCACCTGGTCTCGCAGCTGGGACACCCGGTCTCGGGCAAGGCTGAGGTGCACATCCTGGGTCCCAGGGCAAGACCTCTGTGGAAAGCAGCTCCTGCACTGTCATCCCCGGGCAGCACAAGGCTGCGGGATGGAGGGGCGTCTGCCAGAGCTGCAGACCCAAGAATAAGTATGGCAGAGCATAAAAAAGCTCCAAAAAAAGAGAAGGAAAAAAAAAAAAAAGCAAACACATACCTTAGTCCCAAAGAAACTCACTCAGCCCTGCAGGCAGGTTTTGGAGGGACTGAGTGGAAATGTGGTGAGTTTGCTATATATACCAACTATCTCAGTGTTTTTTGAAGTTGGTCGCTTAGTCTGTCTTAATTGCCAAGAAACGACTAAAGTAAATGCTGTGTTCCCAGAATAGCCACCTGCTGCACTCCAGGGAATCAAACACATCAACACCAGTGGGCTGAGCGCTGGCCAGGGCCATGCAGCTTCATGCAGATCCTCCCTCTCTGCTGCCATCCCATACCGAAGGATGCCAAACATCTGCTCAGATATGCAGTCGACCAGGAGCAGTGGGCATCCACAAGCTCTGCCTTATTTCAGCAGCACAACACACGCAAATCCCCTTTCAAGCCTAGAAGACGAGACTGCACAGGCAACAGAGATGGATTTTAGCTCCTTCCATGTTCTCTGAACTACTGGGAAGCCGGGGACCAAGGGAAACTAGTCTTCTCACTCCCAGGCACCAATTTGAAGGAGATAACTTGAGGTCCCATCTCCAACTTCGCCCTGGAAGGGGTGGCCCAGGGAAGGAGAAGAAAAACCCAGCCAACATGTCTTGAGCCAACCCTTTGGAGTGATGTGGCTTCCTTCAATACCCAGATTAAACTGAGTGTTTAATCACCTGCCTATTGTCAGTGTGAAGCACAACAAAATCGCAAGCCCCAGCTGATTGCTGCACATGGTTTGGTCTTTGGTTTGATGGGGTGACCAGTCACCTTGCCAGTGACCATCATGTACAAGGCCTCTTCACACCACCACCCCCCAGGAGACAAGCATGCCATCAGCTCCTGCCTTGCCCTTTGCCCCCAACGCCTACAGGTCTGTGTTCCCTGTAAAGAGCAGAGGTGGCTTTGCCACCCAAGAGCAGAAAAGCACAAGGGTTTTTAAGATGCAACCAGGCTAATTAAAGATATCTGTTTGGATAAGAGTCTTGATTCTACAAATCAAGCACGAAACTGGGAAATCATCTCCAGTGACAGCCCTTGTGTTCAAGGAACGCAGCCAGAGAGTCCTCCAGCATCCAAAGGGAGGTTGGCTAGAGACCTTCAAGCATCCCAGCACGTGGAGATGCTTGATGCTCCAACACTGGGAGATGCTCTCCTAAGTGCCAAGGAAAGCTCATGCTGAAGATGTGGGGCCAGCCAGATGACTCAGAGCAGCACAAAAACAGCAGCATGGCTGAGTCATGTGTCCCTGCTCCCGGCATCACAGGCCAGGTCTTTCATGGCTCCTGCGAGATGATGTCATCGGGCAGAACATTTAAACATGACCCATCTTCATGTCACTACTCAGCCTGTGGTTTACTGTCCCTCCCTCCCCCACCCCCTCCAAGGCTGATTCACAAAGATTTTTTAATTCCTATTAAGCTCAGACAAAATAATTGTATTTGGGAACAAATGTGACAGCTAGAAAGAACAGCAAGCAGAAATCTTTCTGTCAGCATCAGGCAATGTTGCAGCCCCACCGCCCAGCTCAGACGCTGGCACCACCGCAGCTGGGGCTGGTCCTGGAGGAGAGGACCCACCTCCTAAACCAACAGCCGGGACGTGTCGCTAACCCCATGCGGAGGATGCAGGGGCAATGTGGTGGGATGGTTTCATGCCACTGAACTGCTGCTGTCCCCATCCATCCCCTGTTTCAGCTGTGTTATTAAGGCCACCGCTTTCAGACGGGATAGAGGTTCATCTTAGGGCAAGGGACACATCTGTGCGGCCAAAATCCATGCAGGACAATGCAGGCACCCCCAGGTAGCTCTGAACTATGGTGGCATGAGCTGCCAAGGGTCCACCAAGTGTCCCACCCAGTGAGGCTCTCGTGGGTGAGCCCACCTCTCCCGGCCCTCCCCGGCACCCAGCCACAGCCCAAACCCATGCACTGCTACTGCTGCCCGTGGGTGTGGGAGAGTCTCGGTCCCAGCTGTGCCCCCGGCGTGCCGGTTGACCAGGGCCAGCTCCGTGGCATGCGAGCACACCAGACCACGTGCCAGCTCGTGCAACACGCTAACCTCTACTGAAACCACAGCAGTGGAGCGCCGAGCAATCTGCCATTCAAGGCTGACGTCCAGTGCCTACCGTGCCAATTAAAAAGAAGCTAAAAATAGCAGAGGAAAAGAAAAAAATAAAACCACCACACATTTGTATTGTAAAAGAAACTTTGGAATCAAAACTGCTGGACTGAGACATTACTGACAGAAAGAGAAATTCCTGAAAAGTACAATCAGGTCAGACAGATGACACCTATCAAGGCTGGAAAGCTCATTAGTCTCATCCAGGCTGCTGAGCAAAGTTAACTGCAGACCATGGTAAGGTGAGCTTTGCCCCTAACACCCTCCCCGCTGACAGCAAGATCAGCGGCAGGACACCTTAGGTGATGCCCATTGATTCACCAGCTCCTTGCCCAAGCGCTCAAAGCCTGCCCAACTAGTCCAAGTATCCGAAAAACAAGACCACCTAATTTCCCAGGAATTGGGACAATTTTTGTTTGGCTTACATGATTTAATGCCCTTCGGCTGCTCATTTTCTGCTGCATCCAACACAGGTGCCTCTATCCATCCATCACACCCCCCATGCCCTGCTTACCTGCTCCCTCCCAGACCAACTGAAAAGAGGTCTTACACTATCTACAACTGCAGTTATAAAATGAAATCCCCATTTTTTTCTTCAGGCATTTTAGCTCAGAGTCTTTCCCCCTGTAGCCAAAAGGTTTTTGTTAGGCACAGAGCTAAATGCTCGTGTATAGACTCTGGAGTTTGGATTCATGACACCGATTTTATCACAGACGGCACCTTGCCCAACTCAGACTGCCACAGAAGGAGATGACAACTATAGCTTCTCCACGTTGAGGTGCTGAACAGTCAATAAAGCACCACGAAAACCATCCTTAGGAGTCCCCGGTCCACTTTGCGCACACCCTGACTGCAAAACCAGCCTGAGATGTACATCTGCCTGGGATACCCACCCAAGTGAGACCTCTTGCTGTTGCAGCAGCACTGCAGGTGATGACCACGGTCATGCTGCTCAAAGCCAATTTGGGCACCTCTGGATGAACCGTGGTGCAGGCAGCATGCACTCACCCGGTCCCTGGCATGGCATACCCCTGTGCCCCTTCCCTGCAGGAGGGGGATTTTCAAAGGAATACACATCCAGTTGGTGGGTATGCTGGGAAGCAAGCTTTTGGGATCAAGCCAACATTTTACTTATGCTATGAAATAATTCGGACAGCTACTGAGGGTCAGTTGCCTCACGCTCCATTAGCCTGGTTAGCAGCAGCCTCATCCCGCTGAAGCAGAGGGCTGGGAACAACACACAAGGGCTCCTTGTGTGCTGTCTGCCTCTCGGAGGGGACGGATTTATCCTGTGTTCACCCACTGCCAGGGATGGCACAGCCACGGCAAGTCCTCCTGTCCTTAAAGAGCCTTTTATCAGCACAGTCTTGCTCTGCAGTCAGCTTGTGTTGGAGTGGGCAGGCAGGCAGAGGAAATGAATGCAGCTCTCAGCTCGTTAGCACATACAAGGAAAATAAAAATACGCCCCCCCCAGCCACGGAAGTGTGCCAGCATGCTCCTCTGTGCACAACCTCAGTGCCCACAGCCCATAGGCTGCGAGCAGCCACGCACATCTGCTGAGAGGGATGTCCTGGTGCGGCAGGGACACCCAAAGCAGGCAAGAAGGATAGTCATAGGATCACAGACTGGTTTGGGTTGAAAGGGACCTTAAAGATCATTTAGTTCCAACGCCCCTGCCATGAGCAGGGACACCTTCCACTAGACCAGATTGCTCAAAGCCCCATCCAACCTGGCCTTGAACACTTCCAGGGATGGGGCATCCACAACCTCTCTGGGCAACCTGTTCCAGTGCCTCACCACTCTCACAGTAAAGAATTTCTTCCTTGTATCTAATCTAAATCTACCCTCTCAATTTAAAGCCATTACCCCATGTCCTATCACTACATGTCCTTGTAAAAAACGTCCCTCTCCAGCTGTCTTGTAGACCCCCTTTAGGTACTGGAAGGTTGCTATAAGGTCTCCCCAGAGCCGCCTTTTCTCCAGGCTGAACAACCCCAACTCTCTCAGCCTGTCTTCATAGGAGAGGTGCTCCAGCCCTCTGATCGTCTTCGCGGCCCTCCTCTGGACTCGCTCCAACAGGTCCATGTCCTTCCTACGCCGGGGGCCCCAGAACTGAATGCAGTACTGCAGGTGGGGTCTCACCAGAGCAGAGTAGAGGGGGAGAATCACCTCCCTCAACCTGCTGGCCACACTTCTTTTGATGCAGCCCAGGATATGGTTGGCTTTCTCGGCTGCAAGTGCACGTTGTCAGGTCATGTCCATCTTGTCATCCACCAGTATCCCCAAGTCCTTCTCTGCAGGGCTGTTCTCAACCCATCCACCCCCCAGTCTGTATAGGTACTGGGGATTGCCCCAACCCATGTGCAGGACCTTGCACTTGGTCTTATTGAACTTCATGAGATTCGCACGGGCACACTGCTTCAGGTTGTCAGGGTCCCTCTCAATGGCATCCCTTCCCTCCAGCCTGTCAACCGCACCACACAGCTCGGTGTCATCAGCAAACTTGCTGAGGGTACACTCAATCCCACTATGTATGTCATGACCCCTCCCCTCCTCTCTTCCTGTAGGAATTACCTTTCTCATTTGTAAGGAGCCGGCTTCTGAAACCAAGCAAATAACAAGATCATCTGCAGTTTCTTCTCAGGGCCTCCCGGTATCAAATACAGCAGTTGAAGCATGTATTTATGAGATTTCTGGTAAGGAGGAAAGACCAATGTCTGCAAAGAGTTCATTCGGGATTTGCCAGCCTGTTGTTGTCTGTCTGCAGTCGAGCTGATCCAACCCTCCACACACCCAGCTCCCAACAGTCTCCTTCCCTGTCCCATGGTCCTGCCCTCTCCACAACCAGTCCGTGAATTGCCCAGCTTCAGGACTGCTGACCTTGATATACTTCTTGAAGGAGGCTGCAGGTGTTCAGAGCACGAGCTGCCCTGGATAGCATTTTTCCACTGGATTGACCCGCCAGACCTTCATCCAGCACATTCCTGGCCCCCAGGAAGAGCCACTCTTCAAGCAAAACCCAAAGGCCAGCTCAGGATTCAAGAACCAGCTTATCTTGACTCACCTAGAAACACGCCCTGTTGCAAGTAGGACCCCACAACATCTAACGTCATGTGAGATCAGCATTTCAGGCACCCAAACCCGAAGCACCCCCAGCTTCCAACAGACTGAGAAGGGGCTGGGACCACTTTGAAGGTGGCAAGACCCTTTTACGCCTGCCACGTGCCTTGCCAGAGGTCAGCATTTTGAGACCTGCAGTTAAATCTAGCACCCAGCACAAAGCAGAAAGCACCGACGGGGAAAGGACCAGTTGCAAAACAGAATAATTAACATACCAGCACCACGCACACAGCCTCGGGAGGACCAGAAGAGCTTCCACCTCTGCTTGGGGACAAACGAGGACCAGCCTTGTAGCGGAGCACAGAAGGAGACACCAGCATGGGCAAACCACAGGGGGAAGAAATCCACACAAATTCCAGACTTACCTCCATCCACTTCCCATTGACTTCCATGAAGAGGACGCAGAACGGGTCGGATTTGGAAGTGACATCCCTGTCCAGAAGGTTTTGGCCGCAGACGGACAACTCGACTTTGCAGACACAGTACTGGGAGCCGACGGGCCCCGCCGGTGTGGGAGTCACGGTGTACGCCATGGACTCCAGTGGCAGAAGCTCCTGGCAGTCTGTGGGACACGAGAACGAAGCGAAACCTCAGTGCAAACAGAAAGGCAGAAAACGCTGTCAGCGCCAGTGGGTTGGCCACAGAGGGGCCGCATCCAGAGCCTCATGCTCTAAGTTACACACAAGGAGTTATGAGGCTTTCCTGGCTCCAGAGCAGCTGCCCTGCACAGTCACCATCCACACATGGCCAACACACCAGGCAGATGTCCTGAGTGGGAGCCCACCAGAGCACCTACAACCTGCTTTGGTTTTGCTTCATCGATAACAGATTTTCAAGGAAAGGTAACGTCTTCTGCTTACCCCGCCAAGGGAGTGGTGGGGTCCCCCAACCTCTTCCTCCAGCATGCTGGGGTTTTTTTGTGGGGAGGAACTACACTTCCACACCATCTTTCAGCAAGAAAACTTGTCATTGTCTGGCTGGTCCCAAGCCATGGACCATGGACCTAAGTTATGACGGCCAAACTTGAGCTCTGCCCCCCAAATTGTCATAGGGGTGAGACCATGAGGATGAGTGGGGTGGAGGGCAGCTCCAGCCCTGGTTCAGCCCTATCTCCACGCAACTCACCGGGCCAGCAGAAAGCAGTGGCTCTGGCAGCAATTAAAAAGTAGCAATAGCTGGTTCACAGAAGAGCGAGGCAAATGTGACAACCACTGCATGACCTGGTGCATGGGATGATTTACAGGGCCCTGATAAAAAATCCTTTGTCATAAGAAGAGCTTACCAAAAGTCTGCTACCAAAGCCATTTTGCAGAGATATATGTTTTATACTATTATTAGTGCAAAACCCCATCCCACACAACAGTTTTACCTTCTGATGTGCAGTTTACTTGGCAAAAAACACTAAAGGTCTTCAACAGAGAAGAGGAAAGGGGGAAAAAAAGAGAAGAAAAATAATTTTCAGATTAATTTATACTAATAAACCTTTGTGGCTGGGATTGCTAGTGCAGAGAGAGCTCTTTTCAGCAGCTGTTTCAATACCTTTTTCCCTCTTTTTCAAGGGTGGCTCCTGGCTCATCCACTTTATCTGAAAACCCTAAACATCACCTTCCTCTACCTTGCTAAGCCATCTGCTGCTGTCTGGCATTGAAACCCCAATTAATATTATTTGTTTGTTTTGCCCGGGCATGAGTATTTACAAGCACTTGCGCTGCTGGGAGCTGCGCTGCTGCCCTCTTCCCTTGCAGCTCAGCCCCCAAGATGGGATGGGGAAGGGGACAGGGATGGGGTGATCCCAGCGTGGCTGTGGGAGAGTTTTCTCTGGGCTCACCGCTGGCTGCCCTGAGCACTTGGCCCCAGCTGCAGTGAATACCAAGTGGAAAACAGCTCCCAAGTCTTCCAAGGCTCTGAGCCCCCCTCTCCTACCTGCCAAGATCTCTGCTTGGCACTAAGTCACCAGAAACAAGCCTGATTTTAACCCCCAACGGTAAATGCAAGCTCCTCATCACAGCCTGCTGCTCAGGGCAAGAGCAGTGCAATCATTTCAGCTCCATAAGAACCCAGAAAGATCTCCAGAAGAAGAAAATCCCCATCCTTGGCTGCACACACATGTGTACATCACTGAAACAGCACCCACGTCCCTTCCCTGAGCACAGGTTCCCCTTGCCTAGACCAAGCACATCTTGTGCTGTCACTCCCCATCCACAGCAGCGCAACACCAAAATGGTGGCACATGTTGGCAACCGTCCATCTATCATGACTTCAAGGAGAAACACATGCAGAAGCAAAGTCCTCATGGCTCATCCACCATGAAGCCCCCGTGGCCACTGGGACGACAGCTCTGAAACGTCCGTCCCCACCAGAGCTACATCTGCTCCTCTCAAGCCCATGTTACCAGTTGCAGCTAAAACAAAGATTTTATTTTTTTTCTTCTTTAATGCACAGATCATGTAATCAATGTCTTAAAATAGCCAGGCCTGTTCTATTTATGCCACTGTCTGTCTGCCGCTCCCTCCGAAAAGCAAACACGGGGCAGCTGTGCTGGCATGGTCCTGGTCCTGCTGGAGCAGGGAGATCTGGGTTGGGTTTTTCCATCTCCCCTTCCCCCAAATCTCGGCACCGTCTCACAAAAAGCAGAGGCAGCAAATGACTCAGTGGAAAAAGCTTTTTCCCAGGGCTGGCAGTCACCAAAACATCCTCTCCACAGGCTGTGCATCGCCTGTGCTCCAGCCCCTGTGCTCAGCCTGCTGTGCTCCCTGGGGAGTGCGCGGTCCAAATGGGCACAGGGAAGAGGAGAGGTGGCCAGCGCCAGCTGGGGCCAGCTGAGGGCAGAGACCTCGTGGGACTCGTGTCCCCTACACGGACACACTCCCCACCCAGGCACTCAAAATGAGGGACTGGGACACTGGCCTCCTCCCCAGGTGCCAAGCTGGAGAGCTTGATGCCATCTCACGGGTGCCAAGCACAATATCCTGTGGTTGCTCCCTCCCCAAGAAGGCAAAAGGCAGTGGGAAGATGTCACCACCCCCTTTCACATCATCCTAGTAAAGATGATTTTTCCGCCGAGGAGCTGCTGATCCAGCCAGCCCACCAGGCATGGAGATGCCAAAGAGATGGGCAGCTCTCCTGAATCACGGCTCAGGCTACTCCTCCCCCCCAGCTCCAGTCCTGGTATAAAACCCTGAGAAGCTTAACCATCCTGATTCAGCCAAAAAGTAATTAGTTTAAATGAAAAAGTCATTTTCCCAGCCAGGTTGGCTCCCCAGACTTCTCCACGGAAAGTTTAATGCTCAGAGAGGTGGCAGGGGCAGAAGGTGGTGATGCCACCAGGGCACGGCCACGTCTGTAGGTGACACCATCACTCATCCACGCACACCATCCTGCCCCGGGAAATGGCCCTGGGAGCCGCTTCCTCCCCATCGGAGAGCTGCAGCCACCTCTCCTCCTGCCACACCAGCATGGATCCAGCACCTTCCCTGGAGCCAGGCAGGGGTTTGGCCCCTGCAGCCTCAGCAGCAGCCACGGGTCCCCCTGGTTCAGAGGCTTCGCATCTGAGGCACCACCAAGATTCAGCGAGCTGCCGGCATTTTAACCCCCCAGCAAATGCTTTAAATTCAGGGGGGGATTTGAGCTGGCACCAAAAGAGCCGGCTCACCATCATCTGTATTCCAGTCTCTCCTCCTTTTTTTGTTCTCCTCTCCTCGCATTCACCGCCCTGAACAAAGTCCTGCGACTCACTTCGCATCTGTGGCCAAATATTCTCCCGACGTACAATCCCAGCTGCCGGCTGCGTGCCGATCATGCAGACACGTGGACTCCTGCCGAAACACAGCCAGGCTACCAATGAGAGGTCTCAGGGACAAGCATGAAGGTCCGATTGCCCCACGGTCTCGTCTGCCATCAACCACAGCAGATGCCTGAAGAAGTGTCACAAGAGCAGGACCAGGGTGGAGGGACACAGTCCCGAAATCCTTTCTGGGCTCCAGCTTCCAGGACCTCCTGAGCTGGATGCATCTTTGCACTTCGTAACCTTCAAATGCTTTTTCCTTCACGACCTGGTCACCTCCAAGCTGTTCCATGTCCACAACGTCCCGCAGCAAGGGGTTTCGCTGGCTGGGGGCACGCACAAGCCCTGGGACCACCCACAATATCTGAGATGAACATCTGGGAGCCCCAGAGCAACATGCACAGATGTTCTCCTCCCCCTCCTCCTCCTCTTCCTCCTCCTCACCCCATGGCCCCCCCAGTCTCTACAGCAGATCCCCAAAGCCCATGCAGAAGGGCCAGCTGGAGGCCCTGGGATCTTTTCTTCCTTTCTTGTCTGAAAGAGGAGGGGAAGGAGTTATCTGTTTTGCAAACTAACTTCTGCCCTGGGAGGTTCCTCTTCCCTCCGCAGAAGAGAAGCCCCACAAGAAGCAGTCACTTGGGCCACGCTAAGGCCCTGTTTGAAGCATTAACAGGAAAAAACAGAGAGGAAAAATAAAGCAAGCTGTGCTTTAAGTAAAACATTTGGGGGGCTTTTTAAAATGTTAATAGTGCCATCAAACTTCAGTGATATCCTCTCCTTAAAGAAATCAGATTTATTTTCACAGGGAATACCAGGCATATTTGAAACAGCCGCAGAAGTACTGGTATCCACCAGTGATACCATGCAAAGTCCCTCGGGGTCCCTCCTGGGGATGTCCCTCCCCTTCTTTGGGATGATCCGTGATTTCTGTAATACCCCACAGAAGTCACCTGTGACTCAGTTTACCCACTTGGGCTCCCCCACTACAGCCTACTGCAATTGTAGAATCAAATTTTCTTTCTGCAAGGGGAAAATGAGAGAGATGAGTATCAAACAGGTACATTTGGGTTCCTCTAAAGCACGCATCTGAGCTTACAGGCAGCAGAGACACAGTGGAAGAGCAGCAGTATCCGAGGGAGGATGAAGAGCAGGTGAAAACGGGTTGTCAGAAGATTGAAGCAAAGTTGCGGAGCAGAAGGACACAGAAACTGGTTGCCCAGAGCAGTAGCAAAGCTGAGAGGCAGCACGCACAGAGCTGGAGATGCCAGGAAAAGCCGGGATGTGCTGTGACGGACGCCCGACGCAGCTCCCCACGCTGTCAAAACCCACACCGGCCGCTTTCCTCCCTCCTGTCAACAAATACAGTCATCTCCAGAATTATTTTGCAAAGCAAAAACGTTTGCCTTTCAGTCTTGCCTAGGCAACACGGTGGATTTACCAGCCTGCACCTGGTCTTAATAACAGCCTCGTTACCTTCTGAATGCACGTGCAATTAGTCATGTACACAGTACCGTACTCCTCCCCAGCAAATGCCTCTGCTGTGGCGGAGCAGGCTGGGGGAGGCAGAAAGGGGATGCTTGCACATGAAAACTCCCTGCAAGGATGTACCTTGGGTACCTGCTACCATCAGAGAACCTTCATGTCTCCTGCGAGGCAGGGAAAGGCTGAAAACTGCCTCTGAGCATCCCAGCATGGGCAGCATGGCTGGGACTGAGCTCAAGTTCTCCCAAATTCCCAGATATTTGGGCAGAAGGGATGCCCAGGCTGGGCTCTGATTTCCAGGCTGGTGCGCTGTGAGTGAGTCCCACAGCCCTGCCCGACGGAAGGAGCCAAGGGGACTGTACTGAGATATTTTGGGGGCCTGATACAGCGGGAAAAAGGGTTTCAGGACAACATAATTAAGTAATTTCCCCAGTGAACCCTTCCTGATGGAAACTGTGCCTAATAGTGCTTCAACAGATAACACTGCTCCTGCCGACAGTGAGGTTTCTCGCACTGGTGCTGTGAAATCCCATCCCAAGCGAGACATGACAACAGCTGGTGGCCACCTTGATGCGACAGCTGCTGCTTCTTCATTTCGTGCCCAGGCAATGGTCACCCACAATGTCCAGCTCCTCTCAGACCTATTCTGTCCCCAGAAAGGCCCCCAAATCTTGGCACAGTTTCGTGCTGGGGTAGGCAGCCTCCTTGCCAAAACCCCAAGTGGCTGTGCTGACCAGTATGTGGGCAGCAGCCAGCAAGCTTCTCCTGTGGGTGATCAGCAAAGCCGTGCAAAGTCACTTGGCGTGACGTGGGAGTCACAAATCACAGGAAGACTGCGAGGCAAACCCTGCGGCACCAGAGCTGCCCCACCCAAAGTGGCTTCACATTTCAGCCTCTCCAGAAAGGTTGTGTGCCCGCTTCCCAGCCAGAAAGAGAAGATGCTACACAAAGAGAGCTGCCATACCCAGCCATGTCGGAGACGACAACCTCCCAGCCAGCATGCCAGGACAGGCAAGGGAATTTTCCCCGAGTCCTGCAGCTCATGCAGGGAAGAGGGATAAAAGCCCACGAGAAAAACTGACGCAGAAAGGGAGGATGAGCTCAAGTCCCAGACCAAGGCACCAAACACAAGTCCATCCCAGCAGCACTTCTTGCATTCAGGCACTTTCAAGGGAAAGAGGTCTCTGGTGGAAAGAAGTCTTCAGTGGGTTGAAATGTCCCATCATTTCAAATCCCTATTTTTAAAAAGGGAAAAAAGGAAGACCTGGGGAACTACAGGCCAGTCAGTCTCACCCGTGTGTCCAGCAAGATCATGGAGCGGATCCTAATGGAAACTATGCTAAGGCACATGGAAAATCAGGAGATGATTAGTGACAGCCAGCATGGCTGCACTAAGGGCAAATCGTGCCTGACAGATTTCATGGCCTTCTGTGATGGGGTTACAGCGTTGATGGATAAGGGAAGAGCAACTGATGTCATCTACCTAGACTTGTGCAAAGTATTTGACACTGTCCCACACGGCATCCTTGTCTCTAAATTGGGGAGACATGGATTTGATGGATGGACCACGTGGTGGATAAGGAATTGGCTGGACGGTTGCACTCAAAGAGTTGTGGTCAACAGCTTGATGTCCAAGTGGAGGCCAGTGACGAGTGGCGTTCCTCACGGGTCAGTACTGGGACAGGTGCTGTTTAACATCTTTGTCAGCGACATGGAGAGTGGGATTGAGTGCACCCTCAGCAAGTTTGCCGACAACACCAAACTGTGTGGTGCGGTCAACACACTGGAGGGAAGGGATGCCATCCAGAGGGACCCTGACAGCCTGGAGGAGTGCACCCGTGCGAATCTCATGAAGTTCAACAAGGCCAAGTGCAAGGTCCTGCACATGGGTTGGGGCAATCCCAAGCACAAACACAGGCTGGGCGATGAGTGGATTGAGAGCAGCCCTGCAGAGAAGGACTTGGGGGTGTTGGTTGATGAGAAGCTCAACATGACCTGGCAATGTGCGTTCACAGCCCAGAAAGCCAACCATATCCTGGGCTGCATCAAAAGAAGTGTGGCCAGCAGGTTGAGGGAGGTGATTCTCCCCCTCTACTCTGCTCTGGTGAGACCCCACCTGCAGTACTGCATTCAGTTCTGGGGCCCCCGGCGTAGGAAGGACATGGACCTGTTGGAGCGAGTCCAGAGGAGGGCCGCGAAGACGATCAGAGGGCTGGAGCACCTCTCCTATGAAGACAGGCTGAGAGAGTTGGGGTTGTTCAGCCTGGAGAAAAGGCGGCTCTGGGGAGACCTTATAGCAACCTTCCAGTACCTAAAGGGGGTCTACAAGACAGCTGGAGAGGGACTTTTTACAGGATCCCACCCTGACTGTGCAGGGAGAGTTTCACCCAGCAGGAGATCCGTCTCCAGACAGCAACCGGATGGATAATGGGGCCGTGACCCACTAAGCCACATCCAAGCATCAATAAATCTGGGGTCATAACTTTGAAGAACGAAGCACTTCCCATGCAGAAGGACCTGCCCATGGAGATGCTTGTCGCTCCCTCTGCAGCCTTGGGACACACACCTCTGACCCAGGGATTCGGGAGCCCCATCCAGCTTCTCCAGCTGGATGCAGGGGGAAAGATCGCCACATCACCTGACGAGTGACTGGTGAAAGGGAACCCACAGCAGCCATAAAACCTTTGGGGACCTCCAGAGACCCCCTGGGTGAAGCCACCTTTGCTCCCTGCTCAGGGGCAGAGGGGACATTGCAGCCCTGCCTCTGGACAGCCCGCCAGGCAGCCGGCTGGCTTGCAAGGAGCTACATGGTGCGAGGAGAGGAGCTATGATGCAGCCTGTCCCACCCATGGGTGCCACTGCCAGATGGCCCAGGGTCACCCTTTAGAAGCCCAGCCCTGGCTGGATGCTCAGCCATGACAGCCTGCTCGGCCTGGCAGCCAGCGGCAGGCAGGGGCCACCGGGCAGGACCCACTGAGGGGGTATGGGCACGTGCCAGACCACAGGACAGGAGCATCCCTTGCCTGACTGCCATTTCCCAGGGCATGCCATGGGATATGCAAGGACACCTCTCCAGCCATACCAAGGTGCCAGAGCATCAGCTTCCCCAGTGCCCCACGGAGTTGGGACACTGGCAGGTACCGTAACAGCATAATACATCACACCGTAATACCAGTGTAATTGCATTAACAGGTCCGGCAATAAGACCCTCAGGGAAAGGGGATTAGGAGATGTCATCATTTGCGGTCTATCACACTGGCAGAGCTCCTGTGCTGCTCGTGCATCACCAACAACTGCACTCAGCACTCGCAAAGACCTTGCAGGCTCCAGGTACTCTGCAGGCACCGCAGCCCCAACCTCGGCTGTGACACACAGCCATCCCGCCACAGCCGGAGAGGAGAGGATGGGCTATCCTGTTTTCTGCTTTCTACAGACCTCCTCCTTGGGCAAAGCCCTTTGCTGCTCTGTGCCGTTTCCTCTCTCCCCCACCCAAGGGTCCAACCCAAGGCTGACCACCGCCTGTCGGGATTTGGGACTGCAAAGAGGGCTGTCAGGAGCCAGAGCTAGGGAAGATGCTCTGAAGAAGCCAGGTGGATGGACTAACGTTCCCCTCACCCAGACCCGCGAGCACCGGGGCCTCCCTGTGCTGCCTGTCAAGCCCAGGGCTCATCAGCACCATCCACGGCTCGTCTCATTTTGAAAACATCATCACGTGAAGAGCCACTCGAAAGCGCTTCCCCTGCCCAGTCCAGAGCTGAGGCAGCAGCCGCAGATGCCAAGCACAAATCCACCACCTCCAGCTGCCTCTGCCATCCCCGCGTGTGGCACAGCAGCTGCTGGGCTCCGGGAGAAGGCAGTGCCAGCGAAGAAACCGGCTTATGATGAAGGACCCACAGGGTGGGAGCAAGACTCCTCCACACAGTCCCACCCTGCCCTGCATCTCCCCCTGCGCCGCATCTCCCCCTGCGCCGCAGCCCCGCTCCCTGTATCGCCACGCAGCCCTGATGACGTCTCCAACTGTCCCCCCGCATCCCCCCTGCCACCCAGGCTGCTTCCCCCATCCAAGCAGAAACTGGAGGGACCTGGGGCTGCTCTGCCCCAAGAGGCCACCTCGTAGCTAAGGGGAGCTGCCATTCCCCGGGACGAGGGCACTGGGGAAGGCAAGAGCCCCTGCAGTGGTACGTGCGCCAGCATCCCTCCGGGGTGGAGGCCTGTCCCTCCGCAACCGCAGGGACACGACCGCTGCCCAGTCACTGCTCCAGGACTGGAGGACGGGACCCACGTCCTTGCAGAGGGGCTCATGTCCGCAGAGACACCGAAACTGGAGATCTCAGTAAGCCAGGGATGCGAGAGTAAAACCAAACACCTTTATGTGCTTCCAGCGTGCGGGCAGCCTCGGGTGCGAGCTGACTGGCACTGACCCGCGCCCTCGGGCAGAGCTTGCCCTGGCACCAGGGGACCAGAGGGCAACAGGATTCGTTCTCCAACCCACTTCAGACAAACCCTCTTTCAGACCCTCTGAAAATGTCATTACACTGTCCCCAAAGTATCTAAAACCACTTACCGGCAAGAAATCACAAACCCCGAAGAGCAGGAGAGCCGAGTGCTCCAGAGAGGCCAGGGCCCCTGCGCTCCCAGCACCAAAGTTGTTTCCGTAATTCTCACCCGGCAGAAAGCCAAGGGTTCCAGCCTGACAAACGAAAGCAAAACTTGTTCCTCCACACCCAGCGGTGACGTGCGAAGGGAGGCAGCACCATTGCTGACAGGGGGCTGGACACGCTGCAGACGCTGAGCATGGTTTGGGAGAGCGCTCAGAAAAATCAGAAAGTAGAAAAACAACCCACAAAAAAAAGTATTTCCTCTAAGCCCAAGAGAAAATAAACGGGCTCTGATGGCTGCTACCAGACAACCGCAACACGGGTGCCTCTGCAGGAGGCAGAGCACAGCCTTGCTGCATGCCCTGCGCTTGCTGCATGCCCTGTGGTGGCTGCATGCCCTGCGCTTGCTGCATGCCCCGTGCCTACTGCATGCCCCGTGCCTGCTGCATGCCCCGTGCTCACCACATGCCCCACGCCTGCTGCATGCCCCGCGATTGCTGCATGCCCCGCGCTCACCGCATGCCCTGCTCACAAATCCACGTGCGGTTTCCAGGACGGCAGCAGCACTGTGCTTGCTGCTCAGAAATGGAGAAAGGGCGAGGGGCTGGGCAAGACGAGAGCGTAGCAGCCCCCCTCCGTTAAGGACACGCAGTGACAGCCAAGCCACGCAGACCGACCCCATTCCAGTCTCCACTGGTGAGCGCGTATTTGGCTTAGATGTGCTGAGAAGATGGCACGTTTTCGCTTGACTACAGGCTTCCTCTGGGGCTCAGTTTAGGGAAATCTGTGATTTAGGGCAGAAAACATTGTGATGTCGCTGTGAATCCTGGCGATCGCATCAAACCCTGTACACAACCGCCCTACAAAGCAGACCCAAGGAAAAGGTTTCTGTGCCAGCTCTGCGCCCGCTGCGTTCACACGCTGCTGACTGCTGGGGCAGCCACTTCCCTTCGCCGTGCCGGAGCAGAACACGACGTTGCCCGTCAGCCACGGGCAAGCGGGAGGCTGGGTCCTGCAGGCAGCAGCATGGCCGCAGGCAGCCCGCCGCAGGCAGCACCTGCAGCAGGCTCTGTCCAAGAGAGGCAAATGCTAACATGAATCCTTTACCTCCCCGTGGCAGCGATGCTCATGTCGGACACGTGCTCCGGGTGGGACAAACAAGCAAACCAGGAGACGCAGGGAGGGAGGACAAGGTCACTCTCAGGATTTTGGGCAGATTTTAACTTCCAGGCACTGCATTAAAACTTTCCCACCACAATACTACAGCAGCCGTACAAGAGCTGGACAGGCTATCATGATGAGGGAGGATTTATCTGTTTCAACAGCCAGATTTGGAGGAAAAAGTTGACTTAACTAAAGCCAGACCCTATGAAATGTAAAGGAGTAGGGCAGCCCCATGAGGAAGGCGGCTGGGCTGTAAAGGACAAGCAGCAAGCGGGGCTCCCTCGCAGCTGCAGAGGGAACCTCCTGCATTTTAAGTATACTTAAT
Organism: Aquila chrysaetos chrysaetos; assembly: GCF_900496995.4. Taxonomy (NCBI): domain Eukaryota; kingdom Metazoa; phylum Chordata; class Aves; order Accipitriformes; family Accipitridae; genus Aquila; species Aquila chrysaetos. Next base: position 23,355,499 of record NC_044012.1, read on the forward strand.
GTATACTGGCTGTTCAACTTATTAAAGGCTTTTGTACGTTACTGAAAACAAAAATGCTGGCTTTCTGAATTTTAATTGAATTCCTATTTCCAGCCAACACCATATATCACACGTGAGAGGGGAAGAAAAAAATCATCGCTTAAGCAGTAAGAAATATCTTTAACTGCTTTCTAACATAACCACGTGCCAAAATTACAAGCATGCCAGCCAGAAAGGCCCCGCCAGCAGCCCTGGCTGTGGACAGGCATGCAGGTGCCTCCACCCCATGCACCATTTCAACCCCATAGCAGCCAGAGTTTCAGAGCCCTTCCCCTGATAACATAAAGAAATATTAATTAATGGGTCATTATGTGCAATGCTCATTTGCACTGGCATGCCGACACCAAGCCACACAGAGTGCTGCTGATGTCCCCACGGGCTGGAGCCCACCTTCACCCCCAGGCAGGTGACTCTCGTTGTTACAATCCAAGCTTTTCCTAAAGAATTGTATTTTAGCGGCCTGCTCCGCAGCAGAGAGATGCTGCCACTTGACGTGCAAAGCTGCACCCCAAGACAGATTTGTATGCCAGCGATACAAAAAATGCGGTGGTTTATAATGAGAATTACATCTGATAAATTCTCGACCCCTTCCCAACAGCTCTAGACACCGCTTGAGGGAATATAAACCTGAGTTTAAAGGGTTGCACAGCACTGGATTTGTTGTTTAACAGCAAAACTTGCGTTTCCAGCTCGTCTCATTTTTAAAATCAGCCTCACGACAGCTGATGTTTCTTCCTAAATCCTCAGCTTCTGGAATCACGTGATGATGGAAAATCCAGGGCTGGGGGGAAGGCGACTATTTTAGATGCGAGCTTTTTCCTGTTGGCTACAGGCAGAAAATCTTACAGCTCCCAAACCCACAGCCTCAGCAAAAGTAGCAGATAAATAAAAAGTGGAGACCTTCTTGCCAAATACTACACTTTGTTTTTCTGGTATTTTAACAATACTGTTATGATCTCCAAACTCACCTGAGTTCCCAGGAATTACTTTTTCCCCTGCTCCTGTGATCCAAACAAGTAACCTCGCAAAGCCAGCTGCCAGGAAACCAAGCCAAAGCAGCAAAAAGTGATGACTCAGGTCCCTCAACAAATATTTTACAGAGGTTTAAAAGACCAACTGTAAGATTTCGGGGGGGAAAAAGCATTCAATTCTTTTTTTTCATGCTGTTTTGCGGTTTTGCATCTTGCCAGGAGCACCATTTCAAATGCCTGGCTACTCCACCGTGCCAGAAAATTTACCTTTTCTTCTCCTTTCCCCCCACCCTGCCCCTGAATGCAAGCCAAAGTTCTCACATAAAGAGTTCCTTATGAGAGCTGGCAACCCTGAACCAGGAGAGGAGACTGCAAGCGTCGGTTTTTCATCAATTAACTGGGTATTACGTTCTCGGCACACTGACGGCTCCTGGAGAACAAGCCCTGATTTACGGTGGCGTGAGTGGCTCCAGCCAGCTTTCCCCGTGCAGAGGTTTCCACTGAAGTCAATGGGAAACTCTTTCCACCGGATATAACGGGAGCAAGAGAAGGAGTTATTCCTCCCAGCTTCTTCACACACCATGCTGAAACTGCTAAAAGGCGAACAAAGCCGATGCAATGCCAGTATACAACTGGGCAGACTGGTAAATCATGGGGTAGCTAGCGGCCGCTCCAGCACCACGTAACCCCACTGTTTTGGGGTGAGGGAGGAGGATCGCTGGAAGACGAGCAGAGACACAGACTGCCGGGGGCTGATATATCCCCCCAAGGCAAAGAGCATCTTCACCCACAGCTCAGCTCCAGCGGCCGAACCCTAAGAGGATTTTTCCGCCCTGGAAACCCCAGTGCATGGGGCCTGTGCCCCCCCCTCCTCCAGCACAGACTGGCCAGGCACCGGGGTCCCCTGACACCCCCCCCCGCAAGCAATGGCTTTACAAACTGCACCGGCTTGCCAGCAACCAGCACAGGGTCCCTTGCTGTCCACCAGCGCAGACCCCAGGAGCAAGGATGTGCCCAGGGCAAGACGCGCTGATGCAGCTTTAGATGATCTCATTTCTCTTTAGATCGAGCTCAGAAAGGCAGCGGGGAGGGAAAAACATCACAGCCGGCATCTCAAATACTAGCAGTCGTACGACCCTGCCCACCCTCACATTGCTACAGCACGATGTCTGCAACCTGTTCAAGAGACACAAACTGCGACTCCGACCAAGCAGGTCCTGGGAACAGCAGGGCACACGCCGACGATGCCGGCGGAGGCAGGCTGCCGGCAAACCCCGTCCCTGGGGTGGTGAGGGGTGCCGGGCTCTCGGAAAGGAGCTCCAGGACTGCTTGTCTGCTCAAGGCAAGTGCTAGGGGCTGCCTACACCGCAGGCAGGTGCAATTCTGGGGACAGCTGGAAGCCTCACTGGGTGCCTTCTCTCCGCGTTATCCCAGCCAGGATGCTCCAGAGGCAACAGCAGAGAAACAAAAACGCACATCACTGGGAAATATATGTCCCAGGCTATCACACGGCTGTAACCAAAGCAAATGCAGCATTTCCCCAAGGTTACTCCAGCAAAACATCCTCCACTGACTCAGTTCTTCAAAACAGATCCTTTCCACATGTGCCGAGCTTTTGTTCTCAGCGTTCCTCCTCCCATTGCTCTGCTCCCTGCCCCGCAAGGGGCTTCAATGGGATGTGATTTCTGGCCCATAACAAAACATTTTCTGAGCCCAGAAAAGCACAGCAGTATCACACGCTGGCATGAAAGCCCCCAGTACCTGGGCTGGCAGGATGAGGCTGATGCTGGAGATGAGGGGAGCAATATCAGAACTGAGCACCCCTGGGCTGTGCTCGCACTGGCCTGATTCTGATTCCAGCTTCTCCAGCAAGGTTCCAGTGCATCTCCAGGAGGCTTCAAACCTGGGGCTCGAGGTTCACAGGGACCCTCCCAATTCCTTCCCACAAAGCAGCTCAGACTCTCGGGGAGTCAGCAGCAAGGACCCAGCCCTTCGGAGACATTTCTGCCACGGAAGTTCAGCTCTCGACTCACCTCTGTCTCCTGTTCCACCCTCCTTGCGGTGACCAGCCCTGAAGTGTGTTTGCCCACCAAATCCTCCAGCCCCACTGGCTTTAATCCAGCCACTTGCCTAAATTAGGGTTACTCACCCAGAGACTTATTGCATCAGGTCCTCAGGCTGGCGGAGCCGATGGGAAAACACCTCCCCGCCTGCCATCCTCCAAGCACCCTCACGCTGCCGAGCAAAACGCTCCGCTCGCCGCTATCGCAGAGGACGAGGCATCTTGCTGGGCACAGAGTAGGAGAGAGGGGCAGCCCATCCAAAAGCATAAACCCTCTTGATCCCCCCCTAAACACGCTGCACGGAGGATATCACCACCAGCTGGAGGAGCATCGGGCTGCAAACAGCTCCCAAAGAAGCCCTTCTGCACTTCCCCGGCCTTCAGCTCACCAGATCCCCCCCGCAACTCGACGCTGGAGGAGGAGGAGAGGCGCTTGTGGCAGCTGCCAGGAAAAACCCCTAACAAATGTCCCCAGCTTTGGGGAGCGAAGCCACCAGGCCCTGGCGTTTGCCTGGGGGGGGTCACGCGTCCCGCTGGCATCTTTAGGAGCGGATGCGGATGCATGGAGAGCGGGGACGGGCGGGACAACGTTCACACCACGTAGGAACAGAGGGGTCCGGGCCAGGGAAGGGGAGTGTAAAGCGATGGAGGGGCTGTCCCAAGGGATGGAGGGTCTGTCTCAGAGGTTGGAGGGTCTGATCCAAGGGCTGAAGGGTCTGTCCCAGAGGATGGAGTGTCCGTCCCAGGGGTTGGAGGGTCTGTTCGAGGGGAAGGAGGGTCTGTCCCAGGAGATGGAGGGCAGAAGGGGCACCACACACCCCCGGGACAAGCCGATGGGGACACTGCCCTGCAGGTCCCCACCCGGGGGCCGACACCGGGGTTTATGCCGGCCGGCCAGCGCAACCCTCCCGCCGGCATATCCGCGATCCCCGCCGATGCATTTCCCCCGGCCCAGCTATCGCCACCCACCCGACCCGCGGGGAACGATCCCGCCGTGGGACCGGCTCAACCATCCCCCGGCCAAACCGGCTGACCCTTCTCTTTTCGGCCCCCCCCCCTTATCCATCCCGTCCCCCTCCGTTATCCCCACGGCATCCTCGGGGGGCAGCCGGTACTCACCGCGGCGGGCCGGGCCGGGCCGGGCCGGGCCGAGCAGCTCCCGCGGGCTCAGCACCTCCCCACAGCCGCGCCCGCCGCCCGCCCCCCGCCATCACCGCCCGCCCCCCCCCGGAACGGGGCGGGCGGCACGGAAAGGCTGGAAAATTATTTTCCGTGTTATCCACCCAGCTACAATGAAAACACAACTTTGTTGGATCGACCCCCCCCCCCCCCTTCCTTTTAACCAAAAAGCACTGTTTGGGGGGGGTTGGTGCTGCCTGGATGCCAGAGGGACACATCCTGCCCGGCTGGTGTGGGTGGGTGCTCTCGGTGCTGGCATCGCTCTGTCTAAACCAGTACGGGGTCAGGATCCTTGTGTCCCGCAGTGGTTTGCTGACATCGCTTCCCCTAGGGAAAAAGCTGGTTAACCGAGGAAAAAGGGCAGGCCCCCGATGCATGGACCCCCAGAAGCGGTGGTGGGGAGCCCAAGCCACGGAGCCGGCCAGCATCGCACCTACCCATCACCCTGCTCGACCCGAGGAGCTGGCGTGCTTTCCCTTCCAGCCTGGTACCACTGGGGTTTGCACCCAACATACTATTAGCAACCTCACCTGAGGCTTGGCAGACACATCATCAGGCGTCGGGGATATTTATATAGATATTTTTGATATGGAGATAGGGTAATAAGACTGGAAGCCTCCCTCCGAGGCTTCAAATTAAATAAACCATCTTTATTTGTACAGAGCCCTTTCCTATGGGCTCTGTTCATGCTTTTAAAGATCACGGGCAAAATAATCAAATCCCGTATTCCCCCCGGCCTCTCCTGCAGCTTGAGCTGTTAAAGGCTGAAGAGTTTCAAGGCACTGAGCCAGGTTTCAGCGTCGATGAGGTTGTTCCCCCCTCTGCCAGCCCCGTTCCCGTCCTGGCACCCCAGGAGTGGGGCAGGGGATGCAGGACGGGCTCACAGGCCACGAACGCTCCTGCTCAGTGCAGGCAACATGACAGGCAACATCGAACTAAGAGCTGAGCCTAGTTTTTAGGAGCAAAACCCTTCTTTCTGTGTAAACCCGTCCAGAAACCATCACAGGAAGGGACGAGGTTGTGCCTGAAAGAGGAATTCAGTGGGAGAAGTGGGGTCTGTGCCAGACCTGCCCTCCTACCTCCATGCCCGTGGCTTAAAACGTCACTTTAGGGGAAATCAGGAGAGGCAGCCAATAGTTCATGAATGCCAATGTGCCTTTTTCTCCAAAGTCAGTTTTCCTGTGTTTTCTCTCCTGCCCAGCATGATGTCATCAAGTCACAGCAGGTTCAGCGCTACCTGGAACTGGTTTTAGTGGAGGTGAAATGGCAGCTGCATTTCCAGCTCTACAAACCAGCAGCCATTGTGTGCAAAAGCCCGGCCCAGCCTGGCTCCGGCTGTTCCCTAGCACAAAATCCAGGCTCCTCACCACCCTCCAGCACTTGTTTATTTACAGCAGAGTATTTCTTTCTAAAGATCTGATCTCAGGGGGCAAAATCCCTTCTGTGTGTGAAACCAGTACCGACTAGCTCAGACATTGTCTTCCGGAGACTGCTGGCAGCCTGAAACAATAGGGGTGTGTGGAGCGTCCTGATACATTTCCTTTTTTGGACCGCGATAAATCTGAAACCTAATAGTAACAGCTCTAAAAATGGCCCACATTAATTAGCTATTTGGGAATCAGTTTGGTATTCAGCCATCACACACAATCCCCAATGGCCTCACATCTTCCTGCATACCAGAAGATTCATTTCACCCCTCAAAACTGGACAAAGTCTCCAGGTTCCCCTTGGAAACTTTCAGACACGACCGTAAGCTGGAACACAGATGTCAGCAGCGCAATGAAAATGGGAAGCACACTGGGGAAGGGTGGCCCAAAAGTCCCTGGCATTCGATGTAAGAAACAAACTACGGACCGATTGCATTGTTGTGTTTCATGTACCACTTAATCTACATCTCTGTTTTTTTTTTAAATGCAACCCATGCACTCAAAATACAGAACAGAGCCCGGTTTTAGCCAAAATCTCTGGACTACAGACAACCGCTTCCCATTTTTGGGGTTTTGCTGACACCTGGTGTTCTGGAAAACATACCGTGACATCCTGCAAGTCCCTTCCCTGGCTTCCACTGGGATGGCTACTCTCTCATGCCAGACAGATGTGTGTCTGGGAGCTAATCCTGAATTTGGGGAAAAACGTGAGAAATGCAGGTCTGCATTTAGATTTCAGAGGCACTCTTTAACATTTCGAGTCAAGAGAAGTGCTGCAGCAGCAGCAGTATTTGTAGCATGCCTTGTTACATTACTGCAAACCTCATGGCATAGATGTACGCTTCCAAACTTCAGAAGGCAGGGCAACTGCAGGGGGGAAATCTCAGGTCTCATTTATTTTTAAATAGCTCATTTCACTGCAAGGGAAAACAATCCAACGATGTGCTCCAAACCCAAGAGATCTCTCTACAGTGGCTGCCGTACACAAGGCAGCCATTTAGGGTTAGCACCCAAGACCCAGAAAACAACACTGACTTGAAAAGTCAAGCACTCATCAAAGCAGCGTTCTCATTTATTCAGTTAAAGCACATTTTTCCCCATCAAAAAAGGGGGAAAAACAATAAGCAGGCATGTTTCACACCAGTAAAGGAGGAGAAAAATAAATTATTGTGACACCTGAACAAATTCAAATGCAGGAGTGGGTGGCATCAGGAGACGATACAATGGAGCTGAACGAAGATCTGTTTGACAGTGATATTTTCTGGTTTTCCCCCGATGCATGGGCCTGTGGTAATAGCAAAAGGCTCTGGCTCTGGTTGCTACCAAAGATGACAAAACGGCCATCACAAAGTGCATTAATAAGTCCAATCCCAGTATTTTCCTTCTTCATACAGAATAAAACTCAGCCTCTGTCATTTATCACACATAGTCCTACTAAAATGATGTTTAAAATGCAGGAAAAAAAGAATTTTCAGCTCATAGTCTGGACCAAAATGGACTGTTACTGCAAACTCTGTCCAATCTCTTATATTTCCAAAAGCAGTCCTGGGAGACCAGGGCCAGAGAAGAGCCCAGCTGACAAACACGCTCAACTTGAAAGCTGTGAAGAGCTGAGGGCATCGAGACACCTTTCGGTACGTGATGATGCTGCCTTTTGTCACCACACTCTTCCTCTGATGGGCGCTGGGAAGATTTGCATCTGCAAACCAGATCTAAAAATACAGGATGAAAGTAAAAGCCACATTTGGTGAAGCTTTTCCTAAATTCCAGTGTTTGAATCTCAGGTACTTGATTACTTCATCGAATTATGGCCTGACAAGGAATTTCACTACCTTTTTTAATTTGTTCTTGTTTTTAAATCCTTTTCAGAGCACAGTCACTGCAAAATGCATCCCACCTCTACGCAACAATGCCAGTATCTCACAGAGTCCAATGCTGATCTTTAAATAAGGACAGTGGCTCCCCCAGGAGTAACAAGCACCTGCTGCCCACATCCTCTGCCCAAAGGTTTGCTGGACCAGCATTTCCATCTCATTCCAAATGCCTGCCCTGCCCAAATCAGATCAGTTTTGTCTCCCCAGGCAAACACTGCTGCAAACAAAATTCCATAAATAAATGCACCACAAGGATTAAATATTTACAGCACAAACACGTAAGGAAAACATTATAACACAAGTTAATAAATAATGAGAATGATGTGGCCATGCTCCTGCAATGCAAACTGGTGTTCCACATGTGTAAGGGGCAGCTGTAGTCCGTCTCCTCCGCTGAGCAGCAAACTTGATGTTTGGGATCTTCTCCCTCCAGTTCCCACAGGTCCAACATCCATTGCCCAGTGACACGTAGGCTTTGGGATTCAGGATAGCAGAGGCTTGAAGGATCTATCATGTGGTCAGCATTTCAGGCTAACTGACCCCGCGCTTCACCTCAAAGTGATTAGTGCAATCAAGTCTTCCAAAAACCCCACAAAGGTCTACAAAACCCCACATGAAAATAGTCAGTAGCACACATCCTCTCACACAGAATAGTCACAGTTTTCTTACAAATTGTTTTACAACCTCAGTACTTTAAGGTTCTCATTGACATTTATGGTGACATCAGCCTTTCCATGTTATCACAGTATAAATATTGATCATTTGCAGGCAATGATTTGAAATTTCAGAAGTCCTGAAGTTTCTACTAGAAAACTGAGGCAATTCTGTAGGAAAAGGAGCCTGCTATGAAGCAAACAAAAACACATTTTTTGCCTACCATTTTTTGCCTAAAAATCATAGAGATATTTCACACACAGTTGTACACAATTTTCAAACAGCCTGTTTGAGTGCATTTGTAACAGGGACAACGTTTACAATTTTGTAAATAATTTTAAATCCTCTCCTGGAGGATGTACATTCTTTTATTGGAACACCCTGTAGGTGTTGTAACCTTGATTGAAGTCAATTAAATACTCCGCTGGCTTTCTGAATGCCTGAGCAGATGCATCTCATCCTCTTGAAGAGAGTTTCAGTGTTTTTACACCAAGAACACTGCCTGCTCAGCAGCGATTATTTACAGTCTTATATTATAAAATCTCACAAGAAACGAAATGCCACTATGTGTTCACACTTGGTTCAGTGCAACGAAGGAAGACCTAATAGTTACAGTTTTTAATTGTAGGAACTTTGAATTCCTGGGTTCTTCAGTGCAATTTTTGAGGGCAGTGGGAGACAGAGAGCAATTCCTAGTCAGGCAAGGGCTCTTCTTTGCTAGTAGAAAGAGAAACACAGCCTTGGGTCTTGGCTTGTCAAATTCTCAGCAAGGTCGCTGGGCACTGGATTGTCCCACAGCCTACAACGACAGCAAACATACTTAGGACTAAGTATGGTGAGTGAGGAGGTGGCATGCTGAAGACAGTGGAAGAGGTAGCTTTGGGTTTTGATCAAAGCAGCTCTGACAGTGAGACAGGAGTGAGGTATGGCTGTATCTCAGCGACACAACAGCAACCCAGCAGCTGCCTGCCCCCTGAAATGGACCCCCTTATCTAGCTAGGGAGACAGATTAAGGCTTTGAAAAGTCCTCAGGCCACTAGGATCTCAGAAAGCAGAGGAAGAACTGAGTTACACACAAGCAACCTCATTTACATGAGCCATTCTTCTTCATCTACCTCATTTGGTGGAGTCTACCCCAAAGCTGCCCATACTGGGCTTCTACCGTGCAAAGGAGAGTGTCCCAAGGAGTCCAAGGGACTGTGCTGTGCACTGTGCTGTGCCCACCAATCTGAGGTGCCCCAAGCTCCAGCCGGGACCAGAAACATTCCTCAGTGGCTGCTCGCGGGCTGCTCTCGCTATCAGGGAAGGCTGAGCCTATTTTGGGCCAAAGATACAGCTCAAGTAGGAGCAGACACCTGGCTCTGGGACCTGTGTTATCAGAAAGTTATCAGAAGCACTCTTAGAAGAGTCAATTTTCAAATGAGTGAAGGATGAGTGGGTCTCTCCTACAATAGGTTTCTAATGGAGTTTGATACCCAGGGTTTGGAGAAGCAATGACAAAGAAAGAGTGGGAAAAATCAGGTGTTCAAGTATCTGCAAGATATGGATCCCAGGACAGAGTGGGACAGGGCAGGAATGTATCTTGGAAGTGCAATCAGATGTAATGGGAGAAAGAAAACTTACAGGAAAAAATGCAACCAACTGGGTCTTCATTTTTACCTCATTTAAAGCCAGTAAGCTTTTCAGTCCCTTTCTCCCAGGACTTTCTGAGGGGGTGGAGCTGGCCTAGAAAACCCTTGGCTTACCTGGCTTGCATCCGCGTCCCCTGCAATACCCTATTCCATGCCAGCTAAACCAGGGCAGCAGGCCAGCATGGGTCATGTCTGTCCCAAGACTGGTCACCCTGACTTCCCCTTGCTGAGCCAATACCCAGCCAGAGAGCTCCGTGATACCTGCTCACCTTATGAATTGAATTTCTGGGCACTTGGCAAGCTCCTCTGCTAGTTTTGTGGCTCCACGGGTGCCAATGCGATTTTTCTCCAGACTGTTTTAGAAACAAAAAGAGAGTTTTAAAATCCAAAACCAAATCAAGAGTGGAAAACAGCTGAATAATCACTGGCTCCTTCTCCTGTCCCAGAAGAGTTACACTTTTGCACAAGCACTGCAATGCCATACAACTTACATCAGCCTCTTCTTTATGACTGTGGCTCTATTTATGCAAGAGGCACGTATGCATTGCTCCCTATGTCCTCCTCTTACAACAGGACTTGTAAGCAGATCTCTTGCCCTTGGAGCACTCTAATAGTTCCCACTGCAAACTTGGTGCCAAAAAATGCTAGTAACAACTCCTCCTGCTTCAGACACAACCTTCCTGCTTGTACCTGTAAAATAGCCAGGGTCTACTATGTAGTTTCCCTGCCCAAGACAAACAAAACTCAGTTCCTGACCCTATGACCCACAGACTAATATTTTCATACAGCCAAGAGATGGAAGATACACGCCATGTATTCCAAAGGGCCAAGGGGAGGAAAACTCCATGAACAGTTCTCGAGCAGATGACAGCCTCTCCCATGGAACAGCACTGGGCTGTGACGCCACCAGGCCAGCGCATAAACTAGTGACATCAACCCCAGCTGCTGGTTGCACTGCAGATCTGGCACAGGAGCTGCATATCTGAGCTTCCTGTGAGCTCCTATGGCCCAACACCCACAATCGGGCTGCTCCATCCTGGGGATGGATCGCTTGCCTTGCTGCAGGTTTTCACAAAGGAAGGCTCTCTGAGCACGGTACCCATCTAGACCATCCCAGGCACTGAAGAGAAGAAAAAGCTTGCAGGAAGCAGCTCACCTGAGGTCATTAGATGATAGGACTCATGCCCTAGAAATACCAGTTTGTCTTCCCTAACTCCAACAGGAGGCCTTCACAGACTAGCTTCTGCTTAGATACCTACACTGCAAACACCTTAAATAAAAAGTGCCTCTGTGCGCTGTCTACAAGGCTGGCCCTTGGTGCATGTGGCAAGAATGCTAAGCAAGAATTTGAACTGCAAAAGCTTATCTGTTGTTCCTAACATCTGTCCCCTTTTTGGAAGTGCTGTGGTTGCAGGCTCAACAACAGAAAAACAAGTCTTCTTCCTGGAGTTGCTCTCAGGGCTGTACTCACTCTAACATCTTCAGCTTTTCCATCCGCGGGAGAGCACTTGCCAACTCTCGGGCTCCTCCATCTCCAAGGGCATTCCAAGACAGTCTAAGACAGACAACAAATCCCAACTGTGAGTCAGTCGATAAACCCAAGGGGAACAACAGCAGTGCTGTGGTACTACCCCCTCATAGATTAGCTGGTTTACAAGAGCTTATCACCCTCTTATCATGGCAGGTAAACATTCCCCTGCTTAATTTTGAGGCGTTTCCTCAGTTTTACCACATATGTCCATGTATGGTTCATACACCAGGGAGTGTCATCACAGAGCCTAGGGACAGTGGCCTGTGCCCTCTGGAGTCCTGCAGGCCCAGGGAATGAGATGCAAAAGATGGAAGTGACTGCAGAGCACACAGCTTTACCCCAGGACAACTCCTCCTTGTGCTGATGGTGTTAAACTATTGCAGCAGCTAAGGTGCCGCTCCGACCTGCTCTTAAAGCTGCCTTTTGACTCTGAGCTCTTTCAAGGGATAGCTTACAGGGCTTTTGAAAGGCTAGGTTTTTCATTTTCTGGTGCATTAGCAAGTGAGAAAATTCTTCAGAACCTTTCTTTGCCACTGGCTGAACAGCCTGGCCATTTCCCTCTCACCTGGAAAACAGAAACCTAGCATGGCACCATCAGTGCTTCACCATAATACTCAGCTGGGGCCACCCCACAGAGCCATACCTCTACCCAAGTCTGAGGAACTCCAGAATTTCTGTATCATGTGTAGGACTGTTGTGGTTTAACCCCAGCCAGCAACTAAGAAAAAGCAGGACAGGATCCAGCTTAAGAATTAGGGCTGTCCACCAAACAAGTTCACAGCCTGTTCTGGGATTTCATGGGTATCAGCATATTGCTCGCTGCGTCACTCAGATTTCCCAATGACAGAACTCACATATGCCTCCGCTGACAAGACAAGACTCCCAACACTACTATTAAAGGAGAATCTGCCTATCTGTTAGTAATTCAGGAGTAGTAACTCCCCACATGGTTAACTAGTCTTAGTGCCATGCTGCAAGCGACACACGTATGCGCTGAATATTGCTTTACTCATCCCATTGCTCCACTGGATTATTGCGAGACGTCTCATGGGTCTGGCAATAAAATCCTGGCTTTGACCTAATGCCCTGAGTCCTAAGAGATCTGTGATCTCCACACAAATACCTTCTGGGGGAGGGAGAGGAAAGTCTGGTGGGCTTATGACCCATGCATCATTTTCCTCAAACCATCTGTAAGTACTTTGCAGAACTGAGGCATGTAAGAGAAGCGTGACAATCAGGTGTTACCCAGCTGGCCACAGCAGAGAGCCTAGGTCTCACAGATCTATATCCTGATAGAGGAGTGATCTCAGCGTAGGAGGTCTGTACCCTGCCAGCACCTCAGGCAGTGTTAGTCTTCATTAAAGCAACAGTAGCTCAGGATTGATGAGACTGCTGCTGACTCCATGGGATCTTATGTACTACAATTAAAGTTAAGGTCCCTTTAGTGCAACAGGGCAAATTGCTTTTAAAAAGACATAAGCTGGAGCAGGTTCCCGGCAGGCTGCTCGCTGAGGTTATCTTGGGCAGGTGAAGACATGTCAGTAGTTAGCCCATCTATGCTGTTTATTGAAAACACGTTAAACATCCACACATCAGAGCAACCCCTTTTATTCCAGTGCGGAGAGCAAGATTGCAGCTGGTGGCACACCCTGTTCATCTACAGGCTGAATTCACTTTGCTTTGAGCTCTCAATTCAGCCTCTACAATTACACAGAGAAGCTCCTGCTCTGCTCTGAGAGCCAACTGTGGCCATCTTTAAAAAAATGGAGGCAAGACTTGGACCATGGAGAACACGATGCGGAATCTGTCCTGCCTCGCAAAGCAGATGCTGAAAGACCGAGGATAATGGGCAGAGTTTGAAGATGAGCATTTTCCTCCATATTCTGTTCAGCTCTTCACATTCAGCTTCCAATAAGTTGCTAGTTATACCAGGAAATTTTTAGGAGTAAATTGAGTTAATTAGTAAATTACTAGTAAATTTATCACTAAGAATTACTTAGTGGCAAGTATCAATAAGTATTTAGCAGGATCAGAAGTATACTGCAGTTGAAAACAGGAGCGGACATTAAACCAAGAGCGACCTGTATGTTGAAGGGCCTCCCCATCCATTCCCACACTCACATTATCTCCTCCATGGAAGGACATTGTCGGAAGCCGTAAGAAAGTGATTTTGAAGCATCATCAGTGACTCCACAGAGTTTCAAGCTGAAGCAGCAGGGAGAGAAAAAACAGAGGGCACAATGTGCTGGTGCCAGAACCAGTGGGGAATACGGCACCAGCATCAGCACCGTCTGCTGCACTCCCACCCTGGCAATGCTACAAACAAAGCCAGCCATGCTCTGCCCCAGCAGCCTTCAGTGCCTGGGTACTCACTCGATCTTCCGGAGGTGTTCAAAGCATGGCAGCCCCTCGGACAGGGCATGGATACTTCCTTCCCCAAGGTCATTTTCTGATAAACTGTAAGAGTAATAGAGAAGCTTTGAGTTGCCGCAGAAAAAGCAGGTACAGTCAGAGAAAAGCCACCACCAAAACATAACTATGTGAATTAGCAAGTCAATAACTAGAACCCAGACTAAGTGAGGACTCTAGACAGCAGGGACAAGCCAGATCGGCACATGGCAACTTAGGGTCAACTCCTTGCTTGGTAAAATGGAAATGACAGCCCTGCTCTAACTTGCAATGTAAGTCCATTCAGCAGTGAATTGCTTGCAGACACTAATGTGGGGTTATATCAATGGCCAAGACTGTCAGACCTGCAGCACATCATGTGTTGCATGCGAAACTGGAAATAACAAGTTATACTGGAGTTAATGACTGGTGTGACTTGAGAGGAAATGTCGGTAAGGGAGAGTGGGAAGAAGACATGGCTCTCAAAGACTCAGGGGGCAGCAGTAACTGCCTTCCAGCCTTTATCAGGGTGTGCTGCTCTGTTCTCATCTACCAGCAAACACAAGCCATGGCAATACCTCTGCTGCTCTCACATCTCTCACACTTCAATGACCAATACCCTAATTCATCTTGTTATCTAAGACTAGACTAGAATAGAATAGAATAGCATAGAATAACTTCAGTTGGAAGGGACCTACAGTGATCATCTAGTCCAACTGCCTGACCAATTCAGGGCTGACCAAAAGCTAAAGCATGTTGTTAAGGGCATTGTCCAAATAATAAATAAATAAATAACAATAATAAAACACATAACAAACGTATCACAATAAATAAACACATAACAAAGACCAGTAGCATCAAGGATGCGGCAGAAAGAGTTAATTCACATCACTTCCATTCTTTCAGTTCCATATTCAGAAATTCTACTGCTCCCCAGGTTACTGCATACAGTAGTTCAAAGGCACGTGGCTACATGAAGCTTTGCAAACAGCACTGGCAGACAAGGTTTAACATCTAAAATGATCCAAGCTGCCCCACAGGCAGTGCACTGCAGTGACGTTCAGAGAGTGTCTCCTCTCATCCTACAAAAAGTGTCTAGGACGGGTGGAGGGATTGCCCTCTGCAGAGTCACCCTGAGCATGGAAAAAGCCTACCTGACAGCCTCAGGCCTGTGAGCTGAAATGATTCCCACCTGCAGAGTGATACCAGTCCATATGTTTGGCACCATCCCAAGTGCACCTGCCATGGCCTACCTTATCTCTTCTAGCAGCCCACACACCACCAGGGCTCTGGCCAGCTCCATCCCTCCTGCTGGCCCAATGTTATTGTTCTGCAAGCTAACAAAAGAAACATAAGCATTGGAGGATTATTTTAGAATAAAGCTGTAACAAAAGCTCATATTTAACTTGCTAGGAAGGTAACCACTACATCTTCTGAATGAGCACCCGGTGCTGGTAATAACCTGGGATCCTTGTAGATTAGTCTTAACGAAGGGGCCTGGAAAACAGGGAGGCAACAGTGGGGGCCAGCAATGTGGCTAGCATGTCACATGGCTCCTGCTGCTGGCAGTGACACCTGGGCTAAGGACATGCAAGTCCAGTAGATTTGCCGATGCTCACAACAAAGGAGCACAGTCAGCCAGTTGTTGCAAAAGCAAAGGCTGCATAGTACCACCGGGAGTCTGTCTCCAGCTCTGTGCACATGGGATCACTTTGAGATGAGTGAGGAACGGCCTTAAGAACAAAGAGTGGATGTGACCTCATGTCTGCAGATTTCCCAACACCTTTCCAGTGAGACAAGAACCTACCCAGAGGACTGAAGTCTCCCACCACTGGGATTCCTCATCTAAGATATCTTTTGATGAAACCTTAGACACAGGCTGGAAAACATACCACTAGGCTAACTGAGCCCAGTGAGATCTTCCAGCTCACCAATTTCTTGCTTTGCTACTGTAAAACAGTATGAGAAAGTCCTACATGTTAGAGCCCTGGAAAGACTCCCATAAAAGGTTTAAAAATATAATACCACTGAGTTCAGTGAGAAAAATGACTCAGAGGTGCCTGCACAAAACAGTGAGGGACTACAAAAGGTGCTCATATTTATGCTTACATTACACCAGAACAAGAGGACAGCCACAGGCATTAGGAGCTAACATACTCAAAACCAATTTTAAGGGTTATTTTACTGTATATACAGTGCCTGGTTCATCTCTAAAGTTAACGCTGCAAGAGATTATGCAAGAATAGTTGATGTGACTTGAAGCAACAGAGTAATTGTGGAGGGTTTCTCAATCCTGAGACACTTAAAATAATGTCTAAACAGGAGACCAGTGCACCACTGCAGTCTACGCCTTTTTCCATGCTTTCTTCAACCATCCCACATATTCCCAGGATATCCAGCTTTCCTGGGGCAGAGGCTGACACTTACTGCAGGATCCTGAGGTTGGTCATGTGAGGCAGACAGAGGGCAAGTTTTACTGCTGTCCTGTCTCCAAAAACATTCCTTGACAGTCTGGAAGGAGCAGAAATGAAATGTTACTGACAGTGAACTACAGAGCCTCATTCCTCACCTGTGTGTCACCCATATGTATCTGTGACCTCCATTCCATGTGCATTGGGACTATGCTGAAAGGAACTAATGTCCATGATTCAAAGGACACTAGAAATGGGAGGAAAGAAAAACGAGGTTTTGTAATCCTGCAGTAGGAGTTAAACAGGGAAGTAAAACTGACTTCCACTTCTCAGGAGCACACTGATCTCCCTTCCTGACTAGGTTGTCCTGAGCTGAAATTACACCAAAATTGCACTTTTTAATACTTGCCCTTAGTCCAGTATGCTGTAATCTGAAGGTTATATGAATAGCTCCAACATTTTAACTGTAACAGAAATAACTTCTTCTGATTTGGTATTATTTTATTATTTTATTTCTTTAATATGGCAGTGACACGTTTGTTCTATAAACCAGTCTGCAATGGAACAACTGATAATAAATCTGGCCGAGTAAAGACTCTATCTGTCATCTTCCCTCCATCTTTGCAGCCATATAGATTGATGCTGATTTCTTAGGCAACACAGGCACTGCACAGCCCATATGCCTGTGACACTATTAAATAGCCTGTGACTGCTATTAAACAGCAGATTCATCTCTTCCCCACTGATGCAGTCTGTATGGTTCTTGGGAATCTCCAAGAGATTGCAGTGAACAAGCAATCCCCAAACCTCCCAAACCCAGCACCACACATCCCATGTAGCTATGAGTTTTTACCCTGCACTCGTAATAATCAGTGGTAGAAATGGTTTTGGCGTTATTGGAGCCAGATTAGATGTGGTTTCTTTGCCTTGATTTTTGCCCAGCTTCCTGAAGAGACATTGGAAATGACACACTTACAGTAACTCCTCGATGTGCTTGCAATAGGCAAGAGCTTCCATCAGCTTTTCCCCTCCAGCAGGACTAGGACTGTTCCCTGAAAGGCTAAAATAAGCATGAAAGACTCTCAGTGACTGAGTAAGAAGCAGAACATACCAGCTTAAGATATTTCACTGTTTGCCTGGCATGATGGGAGACTTGGGTCACTGCATCAATGGGCTACACAGGGCTGCAGTGGTGTGTTCAGAGACACAGGTCTCTGGAAAATGGCCTGGGGATTTGTAGTGTTTTTTTGTCAAGTACTGAGTCACTCCTGCCCCTGCAGGTACTGGGGGGAAGGAACAGTTTTCCCTCTCCCAGACAGAACTGGGGATTTCCTTTTCTTGTTCAAGTAATTTCCAGGTTTTTATTTCAAGAAATTACACAGCATACCCCAGAGCTGAGCCTAACAAACAGCCTGGATGCTCTAATTTCTGTTCCCTTGGAGAAGGGCCAGTTTGAATTCACATCTCTCAGAGAGAGCCTTGTCTAGAGACTGTGTCCTCGTTTTGACAAATTCTCAATTTCACCTCTATATCCACTAGTAAAAGAAAGCAGTGTAGCAACACTGGGGGCCACCATGCTGGGAACCCTACATAGCCCGAGGAAAGGTGCTGCGTGGATATGAGACTTGTATGATTCCCCACAAGCTTGCAGATTTACTTTCCAGGACACAACTGAGCCAGAGATCTCCCCATTCAAACAGCTAGCGAAGGCTGGCAAATGCCCACTGCTGTGTCTGGGGGTGACTCCACAAGGACATGGCTGTAAACTTCACTCTCTGAGAGTCTCTGCACTGGCAGAAAGAGTAATTGCCAGTCCCAGCCGTACATGGGAGGGCAGCAGAGGGAACACCTTCCATTGGTTTGGTAGACTTTGTATCAGGTCTTCAGTGACATTGAAAACTGGAAGATGGAACACTGTATAAATGAAGGCGGCAAAGGGCTTCTTATGCAGGCTTCCCCACCAACTGTGGGCATAAGCGAAATCGCTGCAAACAAAACAAAGGGACTCACTCGATTCTCTTCAGGTTCTGCATTTCCAGCAGGACAGCAGCTAAATTCATCAGGCCTGGATCTCCAATGTTGTTGTGGCTTAAACTTTAAAGAAGAGAAGAAAGGCTGTGTTTTAAAGGAAAATGCTAAGCACCAGGCAAAGTATGAGATCTTACTTAATGTCTCCCATCTGCTGGATGACACCTCTGACCTTGGCAGCAGAATCAAAAGAGCTGCTTGTCCCAACTACCTCATGAAAGACTAATAGCTGTTAATAAGGCATTAAAAAAATTTGCAAAGAACAATCAAAATCACTGGATCTTGTTAATAGGTGCAAAATTACTTCAGCCGGAATACCAAGACAGGCAACGGGTCGTCATTATTTTCCAAACTATTACAGTGGAGAATGCACATCATCTGGCTAGACAGAGGAAAAAAAGCAGAGCAACCCTGGGGTTGGCTCTAGATTCAGATCTTTTCAGAGTGGGGAAGTACTGGGTCTAAGGCTCTCCCAGGAGAGAAGGGGACCTCTGGCCCTGTTCTGGATCCCAGGGATTCCAGGGAAGATTTACATCCAGGGGCTGGTTAATCCATTTTCTACATGACTGCAGCAGACTGGGGTTAGACCAAATTCTCCTCTTCTGAACATCAAGCTCCAATTTCCTCTAGCCCAAGGTACCTCATACATGGCATTTTGTAACCTCCCTGTTTTTGTTACAACGTCGTGTATAAGCACATCTGGGTCTCTGCAAATGTTGACACTAGTGGTCACCTCTGCTGACGAGAGACTGCAAGAAAGAAGAAACTTACTTGATTTCCTCCATGTAGTGCATATTCCTCAAGGCTTCCGTGAGTCTGGAGCAGCCATCATTACTAATATTGTTATGGTTCAAGCTGGAAACAACATCCCCAGGAAAATGGACATTAAGATGCTGTTATTCAGTATCACAAGCCGGGCTAGGGGCAAGCTGCAGTCACATACTTACATAAGCCTTTTCAGAGATGGCATTTTATGAAATCCCAGCACAAGCTTAGGAATGGCAGCACTGCTGAGTTCCATGTAGCCCAGGCTAAAAGATGAAATAACACAGGAACAACTAACTACCCACAGGCAGTCATGCGAGCACTCGGAGCACAGGAGAGCAGAAAAAGGGTGGAAGAGAAGTGGGAGTGTATTCTAGTCCCTGTGAATAGTTTTCAATTTTGTTCGCTAAGGCAATTCTACTGGACGTGTTTGGATCCTGATAAAATACCAAGAGAATCCCAAACTTCTGGAGCAAGAACCCAGCCTGTCATGGAGCAAGGTGCCACGGTGACCACAAGATGGCAAAGCTCTCACAACAGCGGCACTTCATAACAGAAGGATGCCTCACATGTAGGTGGCTGGAAAAGCCATCT
Organism: Aquila chrysaetos chrysaetos; assembly: GCF_900496995.4. Taxonomy (NCBI): domain Eukaryota; kingdom Metazoa; phylum Chordata; class Aves; order Accipitriformes; family Accipitridae; genus Aquila; species Aquila chrysaetos. The sequence goes on from NC_044012.1 coordinate 23,375,053, forward strand.
CTGTGTGCAGGCCACCTGATCATCCTCCCTGAGTAAAATGCTGGCTCTGGGATTGCTGCACGGGAAACACTGCCTCCCAGCTGGGAAAAGATCCATGCAAAAACCACTACCAAAACACTTGATTTCTCCACTGGATATTCCCTGCCACAGACTACTGATCTCTATCTCTCTCACTCATTGTTCATTGCAAATAAAAAGGAATTGTTGCTTCTTCCCTATCTGAGGTCCTCCAGCCATCAGGAAAACTACATCCATCCATAGTAGAGGCAGAAGAGAGGCTGCAGTTTAACTAAAGCTTCTGAAAAGACCTGACAGACTCTGGACAGCCTGGTAACAACACACTCACTTGAGCTCTTCAATGGCCTGGCAATTCTGCAAGCCTGTGATCAGGTAATCAATTCCAGTTGGCATAATACTGCTAGAGGTCAGCCTGCAAAACAGCAAGGATCAAATAAGGTCAGGTCTTAGCACACTTAGAGAGAGGAGTTTACTTCATTGACAGACAAGCTGCCCTGTCCCAAACCCCAGCCAGTATAGACATCAGGGACCAGTAAATTTGAGAGATTTCCACACCTCCCATGCACAGGACTACAAGGACGAGGTAGTTCAGAGATGTTCACATGATGTACATGTACCAAACAGCACAGTCCCTGCCTGGGCCAACCAACCCCCAGCATTTCACTGGGCAGAGATGCCCTTTATAAGCCTGTCTCTCACTTACAGGCAGTTGAAGAGGGCTGTGAAAAGGACTGAATGCTATTCATACCAGAAAAACCTCTTTTACACAGTAGGGTAGTATAAACTTACCTACAATGTAAACAAGAGCCAAGGTCTCAGTCTCAAATTGCTTTCACTTCAAAAAAGGGGAGAGGAAAAAACCTCAAGACATGCACATGGTGCCCCTATAACCACCTTCAGCATGAACTACAGAGAGCTGTTGAGTTTACAACCTAGACAAGGCTCAGGAGAGATCACAGAGCTCATGGCCATATTCCAGACAAAGCGTGTTTCAGAGAGGATCAGGGCGAGGCACAGGGTTGAGCAAATGACAAAGATGTGGAAAAGACCACAGCCGGGGACATACCCAAACTTCTTCAGCTCTGGAAGAGGTAGCAAAATCCTGACTAGCATTTCTGCTTCATCATTGTGGAGCTCAACATGAGACCATCTGCAAGAACAGAACAACAGATCTGGGTTATGTCCACTGATGACGAAAGGTCTGTATCAAGCCCACAACTAAAGCATAGTGGTGCTGGGACATTGAAGAAGTGTCACGACATTGATACTTGGCGAGGTCCCATGGGAGCTCCCAGCCATGACAAGAGAGGATGGGTTATCTGGGCACAGGGGAGAGATTTAGATGCCTTCAAAGAATATCCCAGGAAGCCACTAGGTCTATGGGTCTTTTCTATTTTCCATCAAAACACTCTAAGTATGGGACCCAGAGGGCAAGGACTGCAACCTTGCACTGGCCTCTCCCCTGCCCTGATGTGTGCTCTCCTGCACACACAAAGTCAAGCTACTACCTTCCCAAAAAAATCCTCTACAATGCCTGTCAACTCACCTCAATTCCTGAAGCTGAGCACATTTTTCACGAACCCTTTGGTAGAAGCAAGCATGCTTGATTCCTGGCTTGTACAGATGCAATCTGCAGGATACAAACACACAACACAACTGTCAGTGATGATCAGCAGACACCCACTGCAGCGTCTGGTGCCCCTTAGGGCCAGGCTTAGGAACAGATCAGAGCTTTGCAAGTGCCCTCCCTGGCCTCTCCTGCTATGTTCCATCTACACCACAGTCCACTATAGAGAAACACAGCCCATCCCCAACGGCACGAGAAGACAGTTGCTGCCTTCTTCAGCTACACAAAGGGAAAAAGACACTAAGGCTGTTCTCTCTCTACACATTCATGCAGAAGCCAGCATGTCTTAAGAGTCTTCAAAGTGCTCGTGTCTCCTGAGTGCTCCTGAGTGCTCCTGGTCCTGTGGGGAAGGTAGGTAGATTTTTTTTACCTCATGCAGGTCCAGTATGGGCCTGGAGGAGGGTGGTCCAAAAGACACATGCACGTGAATAAGGTTCCTTCCGGACACCTGGCACAGAGGCACTCTGAGATTGAACCATGGAGACTAGAGCCTCAGACACTCTGAAGATGTTTTTCATACCATGATGAGTTTCAGAACAAGCAGAAAATAGGGACAAATAGTCACTTTCTCACCTGCTAACGACTGATTCCACCTTCTCCAGGCAGTGTGGGAACTTTACGCCTAATTGGAAGAGGGTTTTATCTTTACATATCCTGAAAAGGTAGAGATTAGAGAACACCATAAGCCTATGAACTCCTGAGGGAAAGCAAATGCTGTTTTCCAGGAGAAAACTCAGGACTGGATGGCACAGGACTATGCTGGTGCATGAATCCTAACCACCCATCTCTGAAGAGGTCTGCAATATTTAAACTAGCTCCAAAGCCAGCCTAATCTGGGCACCTTTTCTCCCAAGGGAGACCAGGAACATGGTCTCCTTTCTGCTACACCTACTAATGTGTGCGACCACAAACCTTCTAAGCAATTCTACCCACCAGACATTTGGGTCAAACTTGCTTCAAGTTGGCTAATGGCTTACAAATGCACTGGACACAGAGAATAAAGAACAGAAGAGCAAGTGCTGGCTCCAATACCATGTCCTTAAAAGTATTAGGCTAAAAGAAAATATCTAAAAGTTACCAGAACTTGAGGTGCTACTTACGTAATCTCAGTTATGTTTCCACAGGCCTGGACAGCCAGCTCCAGAAGGTTTGTGACGCTTTCTTTACCTACCCATGGCTCCTCTATGCTGCAAAGCAGAATATAGGCACCTTTGCTTTATTTGCATGCACGGATCCATCTCTGCCTCTGTCAGCTGAGTGCTCAGCACTCTCATATACACAGATAGGCTGCTTTGCTCATCAGAGTAAGGTCTACATAGTAAACAGGGTGCAAACTGGGAACAGAGAAGCAGCCCAGCTTCCCTGCAGAGGAGGACACAAACATCAACATCCCTCCTGCCTGCCTACCACTGACAGCAATGAAAGGGAGCCTGGCCCTTGTGTTCTAATGCAACACATTTTGGAGAAATGAAGAATTTGTTACCCAGGTGAACTGTGGGATGCTCTGGCAAGGACACAGTAGGAATGTGTTCACCAGAATTAGCAGCCTTCTTTGTAAAGCAGGTAGAGGTTTGCAGAAGCAGCACAGTTTATGGCCACAGCTTTACATGATGTTTAGTAGAAATCAAGGAGATAAAGCCGAAATACCAGTAACTTAGAGTCACCCATAGGAATTTCTCAGGCCAATGCTACCTGTCTTTGGAAGAAGCACAATTCACTTTTGGTTTTGATGAAAGGAGATCTTAGAGGATTCAGACCAGCCTCAGATCTAAAACTGCAGTGACACAGTACCTGATTTTCAGAGGACCCGGATTTTTCCTCAGTGAATGCAGAAGCCTTTCTGCAGCTTGGACTGTCACGTTGTTATTTGAGGATCTAGAACCAAAGGTCATTGTAATAAACGGCTTGCAAACAAGCAAGATACACAGATAGGTCCCAACACCCAGATAGGTCCAAGCAGCCATTAACTCACATGTACTCTGTCAGACCAGTACACTTCTCCAGGAGCAAGCACAACTTTTCCAAGTGCTCTGGCTGAAAGTTGCACTCTGCGAGTCTGAAAGGATGTGAAAGACAACAGTCTTAGTTCCTTACAAACAGTTCAGGCTTTCTGACCCAGAAATCTCAGGCATCACACCCTTTCCCCACAGAGAAAGAAGGATGGCACCAAAACCTTAAATGCCTTGCAGGGCTTCCAAAAAAGATTGTGACAACACTTCAAAAGCATCTGTTGAGATGTTCTGATACAGCATATGTGTATGCTAATGGTGCAGCTTTTTTTGCAGCACCCTGTCCTGTGACAGGGACTGTAGGCATGCCTACAGGTTCCTAGCTGAAGAACAGTCAGTGGGGAAGCAGTGAGAGAAAGGGATGTGGGATTCTCTGTGATGTGAGAAAGCTCTTCTCAGAAGGTGAACCAAAGGAAATGTATTATCTATTAGTGTAAAATATCACCATGCCAGGAGCTAGGAGCTGCAAGAAGTTTTGTCTGCCTTGTCCCTAGAAAAGGGACACCACCTTTGTCAAAGAAATCACCAAAAAAAAATCTGTACCATTACCTCAAAAACTTTCTCGGATCATCTCTGCTTGTCAACTTGATGATTAAAGTTGCTTTGGAGCACAAACTGCACAGAGAAGACACGTGAGTGTAAGATTTGGAGGGAAAATGACAATTTTTCCCAGTGGTCAGAATCTAATAATACATCAAAGGGCACAAAGCAACACAGCGCAGCAGTGCCAGAGGTACCTGGCCCAGGTCACCTCTCCCTACAATAAACCAGCCCAGGGAAATGCTTCAACAATGTTTTGCTAATGCTAAATTGGCATAAGGCAGCACTGGTGGTTGGAGAAGCAATCCTGATCTGCCCTGTTTTTGTCTGCCTCCTTCTGTCTCTGCCAAGCTCTGGGGAGAGCTAAAACAGGAGATTGATCTGCTTTAAAATAGCCCAAAAGATTCAGCACTCACATTTAACTGCAGGAATTAATGGAAGTGACCCTGGTTAAATTTGGTTCACGACAGACCAACTGGTCTATGTGAACATAAACTCTGATAAGGTCAGATCTGCAGCACGGTCCAGCCTTGTGACAAGCAGTTCATGCCAGTGCAACAAGCCCAGAACCCATGGGCTATTTTTGCCAGAGAGGAAAGGAGATGAAGACACAAATCCAAGTAAAGAACATCGGAAATTGCTTTCAACAGACTCACTCTGAAACCTGTGTCTTTATACACAAAAATGACTTGGCCCTGTGGAATAACAGTTCTGCTAGCTTCCTCCTTGGCAGCTATGTTTGGCCAGTAGAAACGGACATAAACAAAAGCTTTGCATGCACTTATACATAAAGGCAGTTGAAAACATGGCCCTCATCATTATTACCTGAAGATAACAACCTTTATGATAATTAAGAGAAAAACATGCAGGGAAGAATCAGAAATTAGTGAGGAGAAACACACACCTAACTTCAACTTCAGTAGTATTTCCAGATGTGGCAAAGGCATTTACGAGATGCAGAACTCCATCCTGAGAAATCCTATTATGGCTGAGACTGCACAGAAGAGAAGGAAGGTTTTTCAGGTGTTAAGCGTCAGGGTTGTCCCCAGGCTCCTCAGCCACAGAGGTGAAATTCAAGTTGGCACCAAGGGCAGAGCACTTTGTGGGGTGCTGGGCCCATTCAGCTGTGCTAAATGTACCAAACCCCTCCAAGACACAGCGCTGATGACTTGGGTGACACAGCCAACTTCCAGCTTGCACTCCAACTGCTGGAGTAGTTGCTTCCCCACCAGAAAGGGAAAGCAAGAGGCTGGCCTAGGGCACAGCTAAGCTCACAGCACCTACAGGCCTTGAGTTATTCAAAGAAGACAACGTACCCAGAAGTGATGAACTGAAAACTCAGGGGACTGGGTCAACTTCTGTCACACTACCCCGCTCTGGGCCTTGTTACCTCCTGCTGATGCTAATAGAAAGACTTTTACTTACTTCAGCAGGTTTTGGGTCAGACCCTGAGTCACCCTGGCCTGGAGGTCTTGAGCTGTGGTCTCCCAAGCAAGTGGGAGTGGGCAAGAAGCATGAAACCAGCTTCAGGGAGGATCACGTGAACACCTTTCTGCTAGGGCACCTCAGATTCACAGTATGTTTTCTTACTTGAGGGAACAGGTAACAGGCACTTGATGCAAGTGGTCCAAGAGGCACCTCAGGCCTTCATCTCCCAGCTGATTCCTGGAGAGACTGAAAGGTAAAAGAACAAGGTGGCCAACTAAAACTCAGCCTTTTAAGCAGCAATGCTCCTCTGAGAAGCTTTGAAGAAAAAAGTCGACCCTCCTGGACTTAAATCCCAGCTCAGCCATTACAGGTCCGTCTAAAACAAACTGCTACCCTACAAAACTACCTCATGCATAAGCTCCAGAGCAAGCTCAAATGAAGAGCTCTGAACACAAGCTCAGAGCAGAGCTCAGATGAAGCAACAAATGCCTCAAAACAGCCACAGAGTGAAAATCCCAAGGAAGTCATCCCACCAGCTCAAGCCCTCTTAAAATGTATGTATAAAGGACCTGTATGATTACTAAACAATTTTGTTTCTAAATAGTCTGAACGAGCACACATACACATGCAGACAGGCTGGGAAACCCCAGGCAATGCTGAACCATGCCAACCCAGCTCTCCCTCAGTGACTCCTGTTCAAGGTCATGGTAACAAACCAAGCCCCACTTACTCTACTTCTGCCAGCCACCCATGCTGTTCCAGGACTCTGCAGAGCTCATCTATCTGCCCTTGACCAATGGCACAGTCCGTCAGCCTGCATATGAGACAGCAAGAGAGTTAAAGCATGGCCGGCAACCAGGCTCAGCCTGAGCAGTGACAGCTGCCCACCAGAAGTTGCATTTTTACACCAGTCTCCATGCAACATTCACTGAGATGAATGCCCTTAGCTGGGCCAGTGGTTGATACTTCTCGTAACACCTCTCTGAGGTTAGTAATGACAAACCCCAGGTTATAAGTGGGAAACAGATCTTTTGACATTTTTTGCCATCTCCTTGGTGCCTAAATGGTGACATGTTACAGTCTTCTTTACAGGGGCACCATCACTCCCAGAGAGGTCACAGACACGTATCCCATACACATCACACTGATGCTCATATGGAGATTATGACCCAGAATTTGAGGCACACATTTGGAAAATGCGGTGGCTAGGGCTCAATTCAGTAGCTTGTGCAGCAGAATTTGGTGCCACTCAAGATGGCCCTTAGTCCAGTGGCCACTCAAGAAAGGCGCGCGCCTCTGCCATCTCAATGCATCCAAATGGTACCGAGTTGCACTTAGGCAGCTGAACCGAGCCCCAAGACTTCAGCTACTAGCCCAAGCTCCTTGACTACCAGCCCATGAGTTCTTCACAGAAGAGGAGATTTGGCTACCTACACTAATGTTTCAAACCTAATCAAAACAAGTGAATTATGATTAAGTGTTTTATGCCAGTACCTGCAGGATGTCTTTTGGCTTTGTATGCTTGCTCCTAAATGCAAAAAAGCATTTTCACTTGACCTGAAGCAAACACAAAAGACAGTCCTTCAGCAATGCTCCTCAAAGATGACAAGCTTAGTAGTCCCCTTAAAGCTGAGCTGCTGGGCTCCAAACAGTCTGAGCGTCTTACCGGACTTCTACCATTCTGATCCGCTCACAGAGGTTGACAGAATTGATGAGTAAGACCATGCAACGTGGGGAAAATGTGGTATTCCTAATACTGAAAAAGAGGGGAAAGAAAGAACAATGAAATTAGCTCCCAAGAAGAAAGGTTCCGATACACACGGCCCAATTTTCCCATTGTTTACTTTGAGATGCAAAAGGCTGGATCCACCCCATTTAACTCGAGATCAGTGAGCAAGGATCTAAAGTTTTGAGCACTGGCACCCAGTATTCCTTTAACTAAAGGAGAGTCTCCTTTAGTTTCCTTTGACTGAAGAGGGAGTACAGACCAAGGGTTTACACTGAACAACTCCTCTTCAGGGCTATTCGACTAGAGATACCCCATATTGGAAGCAACCTCCTGAGTGAGCAAATTCAGTGTCTCAAGACACTGCAGCTCCTCCATGCTACAACATCTTGTAAAAGATGGCCAAGATCCCTGCAGGGGCAGAGCTGTGAGATGCTGATCACACACACAGGTGGTGTGCTGTCACTATGTGTCAACCAACAAGTTCTACATATGTTATGGATGCTAGAAGTCACATTCCACGAAACCTGCTAAGTGAGGATTATCTGGAATGCTGTGCCTAGGGTGGGTATTACTCCTCCTGTCATTTTTTTTCTCTAGTTATCATTAAAGAAGAAAGGTTCAGTGCTGCTTTGGTTCCAGAAACAAGACAGGAAAGGGTGTGAAAGAGTTTCTGCATTTTCTTTGCCTAGCTTGTTGATCTACAATTACTGATTAATGCTCCTAAGATATGTTGTGGTATTAACACTTTCCAAACCAATGTTTCATGGCAGCAATCAAAGCAGGGACCCCAAACATTACCTCAGTAGTGTCAAATGACAGAGGTATGGCAGGAAGCTCAGTAATCTCTCAATGCTCTGGTCACTCAATGAATTTCCAGACAGACTGTAAAACATGGAAGGAAACAAATTCCAAGAGAAACTGGGACAATCTGTAAGTATTTCTATAAAATCTACATGGACATGCACACCCACATGTGCACGGGAGTGTTACGGGCAAATTCTGAAAAAGGACATGTCCAGAAATGCCCTGAAAGTTGGGTGAGATTTAGTCCTTACAGGCTGATCTCTGTGTTTCACTACATTCTATAGCCAACTAACATTCCAGTTTTAAAAGTCTTACTTTTTCATTACTGTAAATTTACAAAATTATGCTACTGATGTATTTCATGCATGCAATATGGCTATTATGTTATTTTTATTTGTTATTACTCAGTTTTTGTTTTGACCAGTATTCTAATTTTCTTGGTGCCCAGCTCCTGCCTGGAATGACCAGCTCTTCAGGAGTTCGGTTCACGGCTTAGTGGGCCTGGTGCTCTTGCTCTGGCTATACTGCAAGCCAGGGTCTCGAGGAGTAGATGACAAGACTTGTGCCTAGTCATGATTGAGGAAGACTGTGAGAACACATACATATTCTGGGGTGTTTACACACAGACATGGTAGACTTAAGAGAGGCCAAACTCTGAAACAGAGAGGACAGTAGAAGGTGTGGGTTAATCTAAGCATCTGGATGAAGTTTTGCAGGGATTTCTAGGAGGCTGTTGTGAGAGGAGAGCAAATTTACACTAGCTGCTAACCTGAATGCCGACTCTGTGTGTGTGGGTTGGGGAGACAGACAGACAGGCAGGGTTGCTGAGTGCACAACACTTACTCGATTTCTGTCAGCTGGGGACATTGAGCCAGTATGTGGCACAGCCTGGTCACATCCTCTGGACCCACTCTGCAGTCCTTGAGACTGAAGAAAACAAAGCACTGAGGAGCTAAACATTTCCCATGACCTTGGTATGGCAACACTCCTTTCATATCCCAGAGCCTCACGGACAAGGCCCGTAGCAACCCTCTTGCTTCCACTACATATATTTTGCTACCCACAATCCAGGACTGAAAAGTCAAAACCTGTGACAACCAGATGATTTCACCAGCTCTGAGCTGATTCAAGAGAGCCAGTCCACCAAAATACCATGTCACTTCGGGTGTTGCCTCCCTAGAGCCACATCATTGGTACTTAAATTGTATCAGGAGACTGAACAGCATCTTTCCTTGCTCAGCACTGTCTCAGCTCTCACAGAGCAAGGCTGGGAATGGTGCCTCCTAAGTCCTTCTCCAAGAAGGAAATCACAGAAACCTTCCTGGGTAACAAACTGGCAGGTCTCCATGGGACGAATGTAGTAGCCAGCCAGATCTGTATCTCATTATTTATAGGTAGAAGCTTCCCCTGCAGGAAAGCAAGACAATCCCCTTGAGCCTAGCCAAGCAAAAGATGCACTATTTATTTTCCCATATACACCTGTAGCAGTGGACATCCCAAGTCTATTCCAAAAGGGTGTATTATTCACCCAACCACCTCCAGCATATCACTGTGTGCCTCCAGTGACCGCAAAGTACCAATACCTGTTGGCCTGGGTTGATGCCAGCCGGCCCGATCTCTTTAAGGCTTTGCCAAATTACATCAGCCAAGACCTTCTCCCTTGTAAACAAGTGTTATTTTGTGGACTGGCCTCTCTGACCAGTTTCAGCAGGGAAGAGGATGGAAGAGAGATATATTAAAGATGCACCTTTTCCAGAGGTGTCTCATGTGGAATCAGTCATGATGGGATACAAGCAGAGGAAAGAAACATCTGCTTTCCAAGAGAGCTGAGTGCCCAAAAGCAGGCAGGGCACAAGACAGGTCTCTGAGGAGACACAGCTGGAAGGATGGGTCTGTTCCACACATTACAATACAGATACAGACCCCCACAGCCATCTCTCCCTACACTCCTGGGTGACAAAAGGAAGCTGGGGCTGCCATACCGAAAGCACCGTCCTTTTGCTTCATGCTTGGGATGCGCCAGGAAACTACTTCTCCATCTGCTGGTACTTCTGACCCTGGGGAAAGAAGGGTTTACCCCATGAGTTGTGCTGATGTTATTGCCCCCATGTAGCTGACTCTTCACATTGCAGCTGGGGAAGAGGGTGAGGTGGTGGCAGTGGCCTCATGCTCCAGTCTGCCTTTTCTCACCACCTGCCAGAATTAGTTTCATGTCATCCCCAGATGAAAAAGGGCCTTATCATCCCTCTTCCAACCTCCAGAGAGTTCTGCATCCACTCAGCACTTTGAGCATTTGCTCTGCCCTGGCCCAGGAGGAAGATGACTACACGCCCGATCAGCAGTTGGATACTGCCGTCTGCTCCATACCCTCAAGCCACTGTCAATCAATCAGCCATGAAACAGCTCACCCTGCTTCCATCACCCTGACTGGAGTTTGGAGCCAAATGGCTCTTTAACTGGCACACCTCAGGGACTCACACATCACCATCTATTTAAGATTTCATAAGGAGGAGTTTGAAAGCCTTAGACAGATGAGTGGGTATGATTTTACCTGATTCTCTCCCAAAAGGTTAGATGAACCACCTGCATGTGTCCTAAGCTGTAACCAGAAAAGAATATAATTAGGATGGAGTTTGAAGACACGTGCTCCTGCACCACTCCTCAAAAACCACAGCTTGAGGTTTTAAATAGCAAAAAATAGGAAAAGTACTGCTGGTCATACCTGAGGTTCATTGTTTTAATGTGTTCCAATGTAGATAAGGACTGAGCTAAGAAAAACACAGAGTTCAGGGAGATCTGGTTGTCATTAAGCCTACAGGAAGAAGAGATGAAATCAGCTGCTGCAAGCAAAACTACTAGCAATTTACACTGCGTCACCTGATAATAGCGATCCTTTTCCAACACTCTCAGAGACAGCTTCTTTGCCACCTTCTGCCTGTGTTTCTAACTACAGTTCTGCAAACACAACTCACTCCAGTATTTTTTAAATTCATCCCTCACTTTTTGAGTTCAGAGGATCACAGAATAATTGAGGCTGGAATGGACCTCTGGAGATAATCTAGTCAATCTCTCCTGCTCAGAGGAGGGTTAGACTAGAGCAGACTGCTCAGGACATTGTCCAGCTGGGTTTTTAACATCTCCAAAGATGGAGAATCCACAGCCTCTCTGGGCAACCTGTACTAGTGATGGACCATCCTCACCACACAAGTTTTTTTCTTATGGTTAAATGGAATTCCTTTTATTACAAGACGCTGATGCAAGGCAGAAACAACTCTTCGGCTGTAAGTGCAGTTGTAGCAGTATAAAACCCCCACTAATTGAGATCATGCTCAGGTCTATTAAGTCTGTCACAGTATCTAGTGTGACCACAGGCAGTGTGCTTGATGCTGGGAAAAAAACCCAGATAAATAACAGCAGTGTGTTTCATTGCACTGACCTGAAGAGAAGCTGCAGACTGTCAGTAACTGGAACAGTCTTGGCTTGAATTCCATTAATCAAACAGGAACAATAAATATCTCTTTCAATAAAGCAGAATGGTGCTATACTCCTTAAGCCACAGTCCTGTACAGTTCACTTACAATGGGAGTACCAGGTAAAATACCCAGATAAACATAAGCCACCATGGCGGCTGAATTCAGACTCCACTGCTGAAGCTGGAGCTCCCCAGCATTTATCTTCCAAAGAGAGGAAGGACTGCTCTTCCTCCTGATGAGGAACCAGGAGAGGAAAAATTCAGTGGCCTGCTAAATACTCCAGCCTGTTTTAGAAACCAGGTGCCACACCTGCACACAAGACCACCTGTCTCCTTCATGGAGGACTGAATACAGAGGGTCTTGGGCACTGATCTCAATCAAAATTCAAGTGGAGTCAAACTATTCTGCACTATAGGTGGGGACAGACCAGATAGCACAGTGGGTCTACCCTCAACAGACACAGAACGTAACTGCGCTTGATCCTGAAAAGACCTTCCCAAATGTGGACTGTGCTTCCACAACCAATACTCCCACAAAAACCCATCCATGAGTAAGGAGAAACAGGAGCTACTCACTTGAGAGAACTTAACATTTTCAAATTCGGGAGGAACCGAAACAGCTGCAAAAGTCCCTCATCTCCCAGATGATTACATGATAGGCTAGGATTTAAAGAAAGGCAATTAATTTTCATAGGAAAAAACCCAATGGGCACAATCAGCTTTTAGTGACAAGAGCTCTGAAAGCAGAACACGGGCACTCTAATCAAAACAACACATGCACTGCCCCTTTCCACTGACAACTAAAGCCTGCAGGGAAACCAGAGACTGGAATTAATGAACACAAGACAGCCAAAAACCTAGCTCAGGGGTCATCCTTTTCTCATGTCTACCAAGTGATCCCTCTGGACTGACAGTGCTTTTTAATGCAGTTACCAGGGACCAGAAATCCACAGCTCTGAGAAATTATCAACCTGGACAGGCACAACAGAGGAGCCACAGGTTAGGCCTGGGGAAGCAATTGGACTCTGACATTAGAGCTTAAGGGTTACAATGAGATCCCACGTGAGATCAAGGGACATGATTGCTTAAGAAGAGCAAAGCCTAAAAATCTCGTCCACGGGCTGCCAGGCCTAAGGGAATAGACAGCCCTCAGGTGGTGGTACCTAGAATACATGCTTGTGCTGGGCCTTGTTCTGTCCTCAAAACCTAGATGTGGGGGTGTGTGTTGGCTAGCCTTTCCATCAGGGCTGGGTCTGCTCACGTCTTGATGTCAGCAGACAGGATAACTCCCCACACAGAGCACTAACAGAAGAAAGTGCTTTGGTGCTGAAGGTCCTTGCACACCATATGTGGGATCACCAGCAAAAACACAGGCTCCCACCCTTGATTTGGATGGGATTTCTCAGCCTCTGCAGCTTTTCTCCCAAATGGCCCAAAGGCAAAAATGACAGGGCAAGGTTTTACGGCTTTTGTAACATCTGAAGTCAGGCTAAGTGATCAAACAGCCCCTTTCTAGACTTATGTCCTGCAACCTTTCCCCTAAGAGAGCACTAGAACTGCATGTCTCCTTGGCAAAGGATATTAGCCCATGTAAAGCTATGCCTTTCATAAGGCTACATCTCTACCACTTTCTCCATAGAACACTGCAGAAAAAACAAGTGGCATTTTCTCAATATCCCAAAGAATGCAGATAAAGACCATAAGAGTTAAGAAGGACTCACTCCAGCTCAGAGATGCTGTTGCATTCCTTCAGGACTGCACACAGCTTTTCCAGGTCACTGGCTTGAAAACGACTGTCTGTCAGTCTAAGGGGAAAGAGAAATCAGTAGTCCAGGTCTGCAGGACTGCAAACAAGATTGTAAACTTCACTCCTTCAGAAAACAAGAGAATAAACGAGGAGATAATAATGAAATAAAAAATCCCCTTGAAATATCTTGGGGTTTTGGGTTTTTTGTCTGCAAGAACTGACAATCTGTACTTTCAGCTCTTGTCTGCAAACAGAGAATAAAGAGACAAGGTAAAGAAAGCTTGTGGCACAACAAAGAACCAGGTCCCCAAGGTCCTGGTTAGAAGGCTTTAGGCACAACTTCTTCCTTCCTCACTGCAGCCTACAAAACAGACAGGCGCGCTCTGTGCTGGAATAAGAGCATGATCTGATATGCATCTGAACATGGGTCCAGCTTAGGTTGCATTTCTCCAAATACCAGTAGAGAACCCCCCCAACATCACAAGCTCTGTCACCACCAGCTCCCCCAATTCCCACATGGGAGCTGATGCAGTAACTGCACGATCACCACACCAATTCTGTGAATAAGACACACAACCCACAATCTATTTTGACTCCTGTAGAAGACCACAGATGCTAACCACAGAGCTTCTAGTGCTGCAAGCTGGGAACGCAACACAGTGACAAATGACTGACTGCAGGGGCCTTTACCAGCTCTCCTGTGATTCATCTTGGAGATGCAGGTTACATCAGCTATAGGATCCAGAGACAGGACATGCATGAAATACAATGAAAATTTGCCATGGTACCTTATTTTTTTTGAAGCAGTAGGTGTCTGGTTTTCATCTCCATTTTGTTCGTCATCGGTAGAGAACACAGGCTCTTCCCTAGTAAGTGAGCACAAAACCAGACAAGGGTAAAACACTTATGCTTTAGCAATTTGGCAGGTCCCTGGGGCTACCCTGGCTCTAGCCCACACCCATATCTTGCCAATAGCAAGCTCTTCTTTCTTTCTGTGAATAACCAAATACTTAAGCATGCAGGCAATGGGGAAGGGGAAAAGACAGATTTCTCATCTAAGATACAGTTTGATGGAGAATTCAACTTTTGCCTAAACATGTTTTGTGAAAAGAGTCCATGTCTGTGCAAAAACCTGACTATTCATAAATAAATGGAACGTCGACATCCTGAAATATCCAAGTTTGAAATGTTACCTGGTGCCTTACAGGAGTCACAGATCATGTGTCTCAGGCTGTCACTCTCTTTCAAGCACAGCCACAACAACTGGGTTGCATCCCATGATATATAGCCCTGCTGTTCCTCCCTGGCTAAGAGGTGGGATGCAGGTGTACTGTGGGAAATGCTATTTTACAGTGGGCTCAGTCCATGGAGAACAAGAGCATAAATAAATGAACCTACAGCTCCAGGAGCAACAGAAACCATTTCTCAAACAAAACATTTGGGTTCAGCTGGTTTGACCCATAATTTTCTAAGGGGAAAAATTAAACTCCAAATTTATTTTGATTTAGGAGTACCATGATCCAGAATGCAGAGTGTAGTGAACTAGATGGTTTTAACATGCAGGGATCTCTGAGTCTTTTTGGAATTTCGTTTGGAGGTGTGGGGTTCACTTGTTTTTTTACTGTTCACTATTATCAGATAGCACAGCTGCCACTAAACAGCCTGCTTTACTTAGGATGCTGTGGGTTGAAATGTCCCCTAGAGACATAAAATGTAAGCGAACACTGTAGAATGCAGTGGACAACTTCCAAAGTGGCTAAGAGAACCAGGACAAAGTACTACAGGGGAAGGGGGGCAAGAACTGCTGTGAGATAAGCGTTACCCTTGGTACCTAAACAGGATGTAAAACTAAATGAGATGCTGAGAAAACACCATTTGCACACACACACTCTACCTAGGAGGAAGGGAAGCAAACTCTCTGTCTGCTGTAAACCTCAGGACTGCAGTCTCACAACAAAGGCTGTGAAGAAGAGAAGGAATCAATCAATGTCACATTTTGGTTATTTACAGGACTTTGTGTTTTAAGAATGCTTGATTTTGCTCTGCAAAACTCTCTGGTGACACCAATCACTTAAAACACTCCCAAAGCAAGCAAAAAATAATCTCCATTAGTTTTAAATCCTGGTTGGATCAAACTATGCAATATGAGGTGACCCAGTTTCTCTGAACCATTAGAGAAAGTTCAAACAAAATGGTTACACCTGAACTCCAGAGAGTTTCCAAGGGAAAGTAATAGGAGAGAACTTCCAGTTCCACTCCAGGAGATGTCACCAGTTCTCATACTCCACAGAGACCCTCTCTCCAAAACTTCCCAGGGCAGAGAGCAGGAAAGAGTCTAAAACTGCCCCCACACATGAAAGGACACACACTTCTGTACTTTCTCAAATTCTGGTTGATGGCTTAGATAAAATCAGCTTACAGCAATGTATTACCAAGTGTCAGTGTTAGTAATCATCTTTGGACATGTTCTTCACCTGCCGCACTTCTGAGCTGACTCAACAAAAATCTCAGAACCTAACTCTCAGACTTGTATATTAGGATGAACCTCAGGAATGATTCAAGGCCTACGTACCTGACTTGTACCTCCATCACCTTCTGGCAAGTATTTACTGACTTCAACAGACTGCAAATGCCATTAACAGAGAGGTGGTTTTGACTGAGACTAAGAAAGATAAAAAAGGCAATTAGTTGATCACTGAAATCACACAGGACTGTCCTAGTAGAAGTTATCATCAGTGTGCTGCATGCTTGAACCCATTTCACTTCAGAAGTGGCACAGTGGAAAACACACAGGACTACTCCTGAGGAAGGGGTTTTAATGAAAGGGCACTTCAGATGCATTTAGACCAGTTTCCAAGCGTGATGCTCTGAGGAAGTGACCAACTTCAGCCTGAACAGTCTCATGAGCTGAGTCTCATCCTTCCTTAAGAGTGCTCAGAGCTGCTTCTGTAGCACTGGTCTGGGTGAGTTCTTTGCCTCCTGGATCCCTGCTCAGCATCTCTGTAGGGTACTTGCCAGGCTCAAGAAAAGAGGGCAATTTGGTTTTGTACAAGGCAACACTTACTCCAGCTGCTTTGAAACTGATATCCAAGTGAGGCTTTCCAGCAGGCAACTGCAGCCTTCATCTCCAAGCTTGTTACCTGATAAACTGAGGCATTTTCCAGTTAGTGGGGACTGTTTTGAACAGTATAAACAACAAAGCCCTCAAAATCTGCTTGCTTTCCTTTTCCTACAATTGCTTTTTTACCTGGACTGTTCTTCTGTCCCAGATCAATCTTCCCTGCTTATCTCTGCATGAAGCAACTTCAGACAAAAACTTTTATCCCTAGGACAACATGATTCATACTTTAGCCCCCAAACCACCTTACTTTAGAAAAACCTACGTGGGAGTACAAAACAGGAAACCAATTGAGTCAGTGTCTACTGGCCTCCTGGAAGGAAGAAAGGAAGGAAGAAAACACTGGATGACAAAGACCTCCAGATCCCAATTCAAATCAGTGAGCTAGAAAACTGGGGTTTGAGGTGCAGTTAAATTCAAGATACAGTCAGGACTGAACTGTCTTGCAACAGATATTCCAGCATTTTCCAGGGCACACAGGCTAGGAGATCTTTACAGCCAAACCCAGGTGGCCTCATATACAGGCAAATAAGGAAAGGTAGGGATGATACTCATTGCAATGTGCGGGTTATGAAGTGGATCTCTTGCCTTCCTCCTCTAACTTCTCACAACAGAGCTGGATGGCTTTAGAAGACAAAAGGGACAACACAGAAGCAATCTGTGTCCCTTCACTGGCTCAGAGGATTTGCTGGAGGAGCTGTGCCTCTGGGAAAGTTCCATACTGCCTGCAGCATGCAGCACTGCTTCGTCAGAAGGGTCTGCTCTGTAATGGGCATCTCTGGTTACAGTCTCAGGGAGCCAGAGGCTGCGGCTGTCACAGGAATCGAAGGTCGCTCAGCATTCATCTCCTGCTGAACCTCACCAAAAATCCCTAACCAGGAGCCCATCAGACATAACACAGAGTGCTGGGACCCTTCCTTGGTGTAATGCCCCATGTCCCACTGCCCGCTACATATAACATCCCCTGCTCCCCACCACCCGCCTGCAGCCACTTAGCAGGAAGGAAAGGAGTCACTTACTCCACTTCAGAGATAGAGGGACAGCTCTGGAGAATGGCAATGATTTCCTCTGCATGTTGGGAAGACAGGCTGCAATCCTGCAAGCTGTGAACAGGAAGTGTTAATGAGCAGCGAGGGGACAGTGGGGCCCAGGCATTTCTGGTGTCTCTCTCCAAATGAGGGCACACAGAAGCAGTACCAAGAGAGGGAGGTTTTACTCTCTGGTCTGCCAAACAATCCTGGGTGTATTACTCCACCTCTCTGTAGCCAATGCTCCAAAAGGAGTGCAGAGGGACACACTTTCTGAGTGCTGTGCAAGTGCAACACCTTGTGTCAGAGCCACCTGGCACTGCCATCCACAAGAAGGGGATGGATACAATTGTTCCTGTTGTGCGGAGTAGTGCGGGAAAGAGGAGGTAAGGGAGGGCCGTTTCCCAGCTTTAACATGCTCAGATAACATGCCTGAGTTCTCCTATTTTGAAAAAGCCACTACTCTCTTCTGGAGCCTGGGCAAGAAAGAAAAATACATGGCTCATGCCTTTGGTAGCTGTAAGAACATACGGCAAGATGGGCATTATCAAGGGAACTCTGCCTCTCTAGGGCTGTAGAGCCCAACACACAAGAAATAAAGCCACTGGCTGGGCCAGGTAGGGATTTCTGTTATTATTTTTATTTACTGATTCAGGTTTATTTCAAACTTTTTCATATGTGGAAATATTCCCTGTCCTTAAGGACCAACACAGCTGTTATTCTTGTCCTTCTGTAGTACCTGTCATCTGCAAACCATATTCAGCAGCAGGAATTTCAATGCCTTGTCTTACCATAACTTCACATGTCTAGTTGGAGTTACATGTTCCTCCTTCTCTTCCCACCTCAAATGCAAAGATCTGCAAACAAGCAAAATATTTGGCCTTTAACATGCCTTCACAAAATATCTGACGACTTGGGCACTGGTTAGTATTTTCTGGAGGTTTTCTGGAAGAAACCACAAGGTCTGTGTTCTGTCCAACCATTCCATGTAAGGTTAAATGACTTTCAAGACCCAGAAGACCTCCATCAGGAGATGGGAGCACAGAGAGTGTCCACAAGGGATTTCACTGTATATTTGAATCAACTCGATAACTGAGCCCCAATTCAAAGGCACTACTAAGATGCAGGGCGTCTTGCCTTCACGTGGGATTGTGCCACCACAGGAAGGGATAAACATACCCATCTGTGCCAGGCTACCTACAACAGCACAAAGATGACTGTTCAGGCATCTGCAAAGGAGCTGTTTCTAGCTGACTCGGGGCCAGGCTGAGCCAGTTTACACATGCATGCAAAATATTGTGAAGTCCCTTGAGGACTGCACAACACAGGGCAAAGTGAGTTCCCTATCAAGGAACAAGGGATTATTTCGTAGTTTCTTAATTAAGGTCAAATCCACCCTTCCCTCAAAAGTATGCACAAACAGGGAGAACACAGGAGTCAGCCAGAGAAGGAGCAAAGTCTTTTCCTTCATTCACGCTCATGTTCAACTGTTTTTCAGCAGTTTTGCAATAGAAATGCAGCACTTCAAGCTTACACAGGCACTAAGGCGCTGCCTTTGTGGAACTGGCTGGTAGGTCTGTGCAAAGACCAGCTATTTTGGTTACCCTTCTCCTTGCTCAGGTGGATCCAGCTCTGCCGGATGCAAGGGCAGAGGCAACCAGTTCTGTTGCTGGAGTGGTTTATAGTGACACCGAGCTGATGGTTTGAATCAGCGTAACTCTGAATATAGCATAACCCCAAGTGCAGTTTCTCACCTTGGAACTTTCCCAGATGGGCCAGAAAAATATATAATCACAGTGTCCTTCCTGAAAAAGAGATCCAAACCAATGTTAGGACACAGGTGGAAGGATGCCATTTCTTTAGTAGAGGTGCTCAGTAAGGACCAAAGCTATTGCCTGGATGCTAAAGAGGGCCTTGACATCTGCCATGCTAGCACATTGACACGGGCAAGCAATCAAGCAGCCTGTGGCAAGAGGGCAGCAGGACACCCTGCATGTTGAACTGGGGCTGCAGTACAGACAAAACAGTAACATGATTAAGAAGATTGGGCTGGGATTTTTTTCTTTTTTTTGCAAGACCAGCAGTTTGCTGGAAAGAGGTTCAGTAGAAACTTCATTCCAGCAAGAAAAATAAGAAAAATCTGTATGCAATTGACTTCCCTTGAGTTACACCAAGGATTAATCTTGCCTGTTAAACTTACATTGTAAGACAACCATAAGAGCTAGGATTTAAAAATTTTACCCTTTCTCTGTCATCCTGGACCTATGAAAACACCGAAACCTGTAATTTAAAGGAACATAGAGCTACAGCTACTTAAATCCACATCTCTTCAGTAAACTTAGCTGATTTATAGCAAATTTATGCTATCTAGTAAAGAATTTTCCAGTTGATATATTGCAGAGCTTAAAAGCAAGTTTAAATTCTGTTACAAATGAAGAAATATTACACCTTGCAAATCAATTTACAGACCAAGGATAAAAGGACCTATTTAAAAAATACAAAGTCCATAATATGATGAATTCAAATTTTGTTTCAAACAGAAAACAAAAAGGATTGAAATTAATTTTTGTTGTACTTTGATTAGCCAAAAATTAAGCTGTAAAACAGTGTCCATTTAAAAAGTTAGCATCTAAAGAGACAACATATTTGCTTTTGTAACAGCTCTCACACATTGATTGATACCTGACACGCAGCTCAGTAGCATTTTGACACATGACGACTTCCTTTGCCAAAAGGAGAACAGCATTCAAGGAAAGATCGTTGCTGCTCAGACTGTGAACATGAGGAAGAACAACACCTCAGCTGCTGGACCCAACAGGATGCTGTTTCGTTACACAGATGCCCTCTGCTCTGCACCCAAACAGCCTGAAGCACACATTCTTTTAGTTAGGGGATTTCTCCAAAACTTCAGAACTTTGCATTTAGGACCCAACAAAAGCACTATCACATCACAGTTCTTCTCTGCAAGCTATAGCTCCCATGAATTTAGAATCAGTGACACTTCCTCTATGTGCAACAGATGAATCATTAACCAGTTTTGGGTTAGGTAGGGAATGTCCTTTATAACTGTATGATTACACAAATGACCCACACTGCAGTTAAACTCTTGCTATAACAAATCCAATTTAAGTATGGCATATTAAAGTAGTGTGGTCTAAACCCTCACATTTAAAACACCCCCAAAGACACAATACTAGCAACCACCTCTAAGGATTTATTCTTTAATTGCACGTTTATTCTGTTTCATTACTTGTTGAACCTCATTAAATATGAAACATAAGGTCTTGCTTCTACAAATTCTCTGCTTGTTCTCAGGGCCACAGAGCATCATTCCTGTGAGCCTGAAAGAAATCATCCACAACAGCAACACCGTATGTGTGTAATAGAAATGTGTGAAGGAACGAGGCTTACAAGTTGCACTGTCTTCCTACCTGTTCCATACAATGAGCTGTGTCACTGGGGACAGGCTAGCATCTCCCACAAGCTGTTATCCAGTGTGCCCAGGAAAGCAGAGGAGCAGGTACCTTCCCCCTTTCCTCCCTTTCTGCCATGATTTTAAACACTTCTAATCATACTGCAAAGCCAGTAATTAATTGCTGGGTGGGATCCAGCAATAACTGCAGGTATTTTGGATTCACCTGCTTGCACCTGGGGTATGTGGAAGACCTTTAAAGGCAGTCACTCCCTTTTTTACTGGGGTAGGCAGGCAGTGCTGTGGCTTTGACTTCTGGCAGGGGCAGCACAGCTTTGTGGCTATTCCTCTCCTGTAATGCAAACTACACTGAGACTCCAACACTTGCAGCAGTTCTGCTCTGCTCTGCTTTGCCTGCTGCTGCTTAAACTGCCCCTGCTAGCTTTTCAAAGGCTTTAAATCCCTTCACAAATCGGGCTGGGTCTCTCCACCTAAAAAGATGCAGATCCACGCTGGGAATTTTCCTAGCGGTCAGTCCCTCTCATTCAGCACTGAGCTGTTACAGGAGTGTTAGAAGAAGGAGTACAGGAGAAGAGGGCTAACAAAAAGGCTGGGAAGACGGGGATGGAGCCATCCTCTGTTATGCAGAGGTGAGGCATCTCAATCTGAGCCTGATCAAGGGGAAGAGAGGTGAGGAGGCAGAAGAGGGAAAAAGTCATGCCAGGCACCAAGCTAAACACATGCACTGTAATTTCTCAAGAGGTGTCAGTGGTGCCAGGACTCGTTTGAGATTATTTTAAAACACCTGATTAAGAACTGTGAGGTTGAGTCTATCTCAAACTGAGCCAGGCCTCCAGCACAGCCCTGCTTGCACTTAGATGTCTGTGTCTCAGCTTAGTGCCCCACATGTCCCCCACTGGCATTTCTAGGAGCAATTGTCACCCCTTACAGAGACATCCAGCAACTCTGCTCTGATGAGGATTTAAACTCTCTCTGATGCTATGCTTCGCTTCATAGTGGCTACCATTTTTAATAGGTTTAAGCCATTTTTACTCACTCTATTTTCTTCAGCTTTTCCATTCTGGAAAACAGGTCCATCACCCTCTTCACCTCCGGATCCCGTATCCGATTGTCCTGCAAGCTGCACACAGATTCATTCATATTAGTACCCCAGGCCCCCAAGGAATGAGTGTTTGATTTGAGGGTCATTGTCACAACACACTCACTTTATTTCCTCAAGCTGAAGGCACTGTGATGAAGCCTGGACCAAGTTAGTCATCCCCTCAGCTGTCATGCTCCCGCCTGTCAACCTGGAAAAAGAAAGAATCATTCAAACCAAGCAGATGGAGGACTAGCATCCCGTGCAGCGCCTGGCAAGCCTGTCTCAGATGTGTGCCTGCACCGCACTCCCAGCACACCAACACAGAGAGGAGGTGGCCTGACTCTGCCACCTGCAACCAGCTTTATACTCCTTTCCAAGCACGGCAATGCAATACTTCTCTTGATACTAGCATAAACCAAGAGCCACACATATCTGTGCTGCTCTGCACAGCACTGCATTACTCTCTATACAGTGCTGCACAGAGCAGATCAGCCTTGAGTGAGTCAATGTAATTAAAGTGCAAGATAGAAACAGAGGACAGATAGAAAGAGAGAAGGCTCTGACCTTACAAGCAAAGACTTACTCTAATTTCTTCAGGCTCCCCATTCCTTGTAAGCTCTTTGAAAGAGCAGCAGCAAAGTCATCACCACATCTCCTACTACGAAAGCTAAAACATGAAGAAAAGGGAAAAAACATAAAAACTGAAATAAGCTAGCCCACAGAGCAGGTTAAAACACAAAAAGCGTTGAATTTCTTTCTTAACAGTCATTGTATCATGTTCTCTTTTGCAGCATCTTTATCTTTTCAAACATCTGTTTTAAAAGAACCCAAACATTAAACTCACATATCAACTGCAAATATCTCAAGAGATGGCTTCTGCCTTTTGGTACAGTGACACCATGTGTAAGTGCTGCCACAGATGAAGAGTCAGCCCTATTTCATGTCCCACCAGAGTAACAACCCTGGAGACAAGGGAGGTCACACATGGGCAAACCAAACTCATACAAACAGAGACTGGCTAACAGCTCCTGTGTGATGAGGTGCTGAGTTACAAGAGGGTTGATTTCAGGCCAGATACTTTAAATTTTGGTGGCAGAGTAGCCAGAGTTGTCAAAAATATAAAAGACACAAGGTTTTTAGGGATAGTACCTCTTTTATAGAAGGAACTGGTGGTGTTGGAAAAAACAAACAGGTAAGCTTTCAGGTACATAAGCTCTCCTTTGAATCAGTTGCAGAATGTACTGATTATGGGATGTATTGGTACAAAGTACCCTGGGTTGCATGTCTTCCACAGCATGTTTGGGGGCCATGAGCGCAGAAACCCACCTATGGCCCTGTTGCCCTAAGTGCCTCCGCTACCCTCCCCTAAACCAGAGGGAGTCAGGAACAAGCTGCAGAGGTGCAGTGGGACGATGGACATGGCCCATGGTCATTAGGAACACGCTTGAGGCAATGCTTCTTCTTTAGACAGGTTCTGTACAAGCAACATGCAGCTGAAACGCTTGGGGTCCCACTGCCCTTTGCCCACCCTTCCAAGAAAGAGTACTCAGAGTGCTAGTATCCTGCAGTCCATAAACAAAAGCAGGCATGAACTTTAATGTGTATGAACTGAGGAATAACCCCCCAAAATCCCCTGTTCTGTTCTCCTAATGCAAGGGAACAGCCCAACCATCCTCAGGCAGCTGCCTAATCTGCTCTTTGAAAGCAGAGGACTCTGTGCACTGCCCTGTGCCTGCATTAGAGTTAGGATGTATCATCAGAAAGCTTTTCTAACAGTAAATTAAATGGTATTCCTATTCTTCTTAATGGAGGCAGAGAACAATCGATTACTGTCCTTTTTACAATGATATCAATATCCAGGAATAGCAATTTTTATGTCTCTGTTTCTGCTCCTCTGCTTCACAGCAGACATCATTCCCTTCAGGTCAAGGTAATTCTCACCCTGGCTGCACCCCATCTTCTCCACATTAGTAAACTCTACACATGTTCCCCTAAGTCAAATACAGAATGAGACCCATTCCACAACAGGATCCCAAGAGATCCTCCCTGAAAAGTGCTTCCAGCATTACAGCAAAGCACTGATAGGGAGCATCTGAGAGTGCAGTTGTCACCTCCTGTTCATCTGGCTTATGGTGATTTCACTTAGATCACAACTTTTCCATTTTCTTGCAGGATTCACCCTGCCTTTGTATTGTCAAGAAATGCCTACCATTTCCTCTCTTATCTACTACACTAACTAGTCTGTTGTTTGATTGTTTTAATCAAAACATACAAAAAATACAGCCAGAATGGATTTATCATCTTAATATCCTTCAATCACTCATAAATTTATTATTTCATAAATTTCTTCAGTATCAAAGTTATGCTGTTCAGATCAGAATTTCTCACATCTTCTTTCTCTCCCTTCTAAAACAAATACTAGGCTTGCCCCTCCAACCCCTTAGCCCTTCTCTCCACCCACCACCTCACAGCACTCAGTGTGTTTACCTCAAATGCTCTACATTTTCACAGCCGGCCAGAACCTCCAAACAGTCAATGTCCATGAGACATCCTGCAAAATCCAAGTAAGTCAAATGCTGGCCCGAGTTCATGACAAAAACCAAAGCCGACATGTCCAGAGGTGTCAGTCTAAAGTTTTTAAACTCGTACTTGAAATTCAGCAGGCTCCCAATGTGCTGGGCTACTTTGAGGTCTTGTGTTTCAAACGTGCAATGGCAGAGCTCAATCACCTTAGGCCCTGTCAGATGAGTGGCTGCCAGTTTCTTGAGAGACTGCAGGATTGTGTCCTGCTTATCCTGCACCCAAGCTTCATCTTGTTCAGCTAGCAGCATGAGAAATGTCCTACATTCTTTTGATGACAAGCCTGACAGAAAGATGTGAAAACTCTCCATGAACTCGGTCTTTGCCTCATTCTTTAAAGTCCACTTTGACTTCAAAGAGAACTTCTTCTTCAGGTAGTTCTTGTCCACCCTCTTACTTACCATGAGACACAGTGCTGCAAAAAACTCCTGCAAGCTCAAGTGCACAAAGGCATAGCCAGCCTCTGGGCAAGTACCATTCGTCTTCACCTCAAAGACAGTCAGCAATCCATGTAAGGAAGCAAATTCCTTCACATGCTCTGGAATATCACCAACATAAAATACAAGCTTTTTATCTTCCAGACCTTTCAGTGCAAGATCACACAGACCCAAAATGGCCTTCCTGTTACAGTTCAGCTGAGCCTCTTCGCCACCCGCATGCTCTCCCTGCTGCTTGTTTATGAAGATGAGAAGCATTTTGATATAAAACTGTGTCATAGTCTGAGGAAGCTCCACACTCATCTGATGTTTAAGGAGCAAATACTCCAAACAGATGCACACAACATAACACAGAGCTGGGATGAGGCACATGCTGAGGAGCTTGGTATTGTTCTTCAGGTGAGCAATGGCTTGTTCTTTGAATGAATACTGATGAAAATAGCGGCTGACGTATTCCTCAACCTTCTCATGGTCAAATCCCCAAATTTCTGCTAGCAGATCTACTGTGTTTAGTAAGAAGTCAGGTAGTCTCTTAGGTCGGCTGGTGACCAACACTGTGCAACCAGGCAGAAGCTTCCCATGACAAAGGTCTGCAAAGAGCTTAGATATGGACATAGGGGAGGTAAGGGTTGGGCCTCCCTTAGAAGAGGATGACATGTCCATGTTAGCTGCAAACTCATCCAGCCCGTCAAAGATGATCAGTGTATGCGAGGCATTTTCCAGGAGGTACTGGAACACTGCATCAGGGCTGTCTTCTGGCTGAAGGAAAAGGTCAAACAAAAGCTCCTTCAGAGTCAATTTTCTTTTTAATAAATTCAGCTGCCGAAACTCAAACAGGAAAGTGAAGAGAAACTGAGGTAGGGCACCTTCTGCCCACTTCTGACAAATCCAGTGCATTAGCATGGTCTTGCCTGTACCTGGTTTACCAAATAAAAAGATCACCTTTGTAGTGCCCGATGGGACTACACTACGAAACAGATCTGACACTTTCATGGCTGTATCTGCACATTCTTCTGGTTTGGGAGCACCTGCCACACCCTCTCGGGGTTTATCTGTTCTCTCTTTTAAGCGGGAGGCTTTGCTCTGCTGAATGACAAGGTTGACAAAGGCTTGGTTGAAGGCCAGTGGCTGTGTTTGTTCCTGTGCTGCTGCTCCTGCTGCTCTCCTGCTTCCATATCTCTGGCGGATAAAATCGATGAGGAGATGCCGGTACTTTTCAGGTGAATCTGAGAGAGAAGACAACAGAGTGAGTGAGTATGAGGGTGAAAAAGTTAGTTCTGAGCCATGACAGATCCAAAATACTACCACTTATATACAGAGAAACAACGGCCCTGATCAGAGGTTGCTCCACAGAGCTAGGTAGAGATGACAAATTTTGAACACATAAAAATAACCCATAGTTTTTCCTATTTTTGCACAGGGGCTGAAGAAGAAAATTCAGGGAAAAGGTGAAACAGCTTTATATAAAAACTAAATCTTATTGTCTCTTTAAGATGAGAATTAGGTATTGGTATATTACGCATATAATTCCCTGTTCACACATGGTGGCCTTGTGCCACGCTTGCTCAGCTATCTGCACCTTGGGAACAGACATAGCTTTTGCTTTGAGAATTTGAGATCCCTGATGGTATCAGCATCTCTTTGTTGAAGAGAGAACAGTGGTGATAATTAAGGGCGCTCAGCACCTTCTGAAAAACCCTATCCTCACTGCTGTTAAGTTTGCTGAGTTTTGTCAACAGACAAGATCTGGCCTCCTGGGAGCACCTCCTAAAGAACTTTCCTGCATGCAAGCTTTCAGTTGAAAACTGGCTTCAGCCCAGCTGCAGCTGCCAGCTTTGCCATGCTTCCTGTGTTCCCCCACCAGACACTGGGCAGCACTGGACTGTGGAGATTACAAGGCTAAAAACAGAGGTAGAAAAGGGTAAAGAAGGGCAGATGATGAAGGAGAGGATGTGGACACTGGTGTTATACAGCCTGCAGGTCTGCTCAGGCTACTCAGTCTTTCCTGGAATTACTCTGGCTCGACTTCATCATCACTCATCTATTCAGTTATTTCTCTACTTTAGAGTGAGCTGAAGTCATAAGAGTTTTCAATGTGCTAGAGAACCCGTGGAGCCTTTAGTGTGTTTGAAATTGTCATATGTCTCCTGATTTGGTTAAAAAAAAGCAAACAATACAGGGATGACCTACAACCGAATGATTTACTGGCATATCACGCTTTAAGGGAGTTCTTAGCCTATGCCATCTGAATCCCTTCTCCTCAGGTAGATTTAATATACCTCTGAAATGGAAATGGATGCTTCTGGTTATTTGCCAGGTCCCGTTGTCTGTATATTTTAGAACCTGTTGCATTAAGAGTTTACGCAGCTACTAAACAAAAGTTTCCCTCAATGTGGGAGGTTGATTTCTTGGGTGTTTCTGCAAAGAAGTTAAGTAGGTCCTCCCTCAGAGGAAAGCACACCACCGCTTTGCTTCTGGAACACCTACATACCTAGTCGTTGCTGTTTAACATTCTTATCACTCACAGAGTTGTTACAACGGCGACGTTGAGCAAACCCTGAAAATTGAAAAGTCAGAAACATGTCAAAAGAGCATTTTGAATGGCAGCTTATTAAAGCTGGGCAAGACTCTATAGCAAAGCATTTGGGGAGCTGAAGAGGCAAAATTGGAGAGACAAAACTATTTGCAAATTCAGGGTGAGTTTACAGAACTGCTTTCGCAAATGTTGAAGTAGAAGCAGAGGTGCATCTAGCTATAGAAAAACAGCTTGGGCTGGTCCTTATGAGGCTAATCCATTCTCTTGTCCCACCTCGAATATGCTACAGCTCTCAGGAGTGACCAAGAGGTCTGGGCTGGTTTAAAGACTTTCAGTAATGAAAATTCCAGGCAATTCATTCCAACACTTCAGTTTATTTATAGAGATTTTCCTAGTGGATAACATCAGTCTTGCCTGCCACAGTGTGATCTGCTACTTCCCTGTTCTATCCACTTGAGTGTTCTTGCAGACAAGTCAAGCAGTCCTTCCTCTTCCCTGGGACACATGATCAGCTACAAGGATTCAATATTTATCTAATATTGGAACGTGACTTTGCGCTTCACAGAGCTGTTAATATCCAAATCTTACCATTCTCAGCCAACAGCAGCTGGGACATCAGAAATAGGGAGGTACAAGCTGCTGGTGGAAGCCTGACTTTGAAAATCTTTGCAGGAAACAACATGAATATTAAAAGGCATGTTTTGCAAGAAATGTCTTAGGTTTAGCAAACGATGCTCAGATCCTTTTACTCAATCCCCTCTTTTGCTTAGAAGTACAGTGCTAAGTAGTGCCAGAACCTTAGCAAAAAAACTATCATAACAGCCCACCAAAAAGCATCCTAGAAAACGAACCTACTGCCAGCACAGCAGCTGCTGGAAAGCAGAAAAAAAAGAGGTATGTCCAATTCTGGGTTTGGAGGAGCATACAGAAGTAGAGAGAGCACTAAGGGCTACAGGCAGCCTAATCAAGACTTTCACCACAAGCACTGCAAAGTTACGTAGCACATGGCGGAAGTGGTTCTGAGCATATGAAAGAAACCTGGCAGATTTGAGACAGATAAACCAAATAGCAGTACCACATATCCCAGCAACACACTGTAGCAAATCCCACAGCCCAATTTCTTTCAATTGTTCTCCACTCCTCCTCAGGATTTAAGGCCACCCAAAGCAGGATAAGCCTGTGTGATGGACCTCAAAGAAAGGAGGAGCAGGAAATATCAATGACTAGACATATCTCAACTCCACAGAAAGTTTCCTTGTGAGCGAAGCCAGCTGCCAGTTCAGCCTCCACGAGGTCAGCCTCCACAAGCTCAGCTGGCCAGGGAGCACTGGGTGAAGGAGCTACATATACTGCTGTGAAAAGCTGCCCTGCATTTTCCAAGACTGACCACAACCACCTCACTGGTGAGTCTTTCTGTAGGCTGGGCGATGTATCTGCCTTGCTTTGAACACAGGAACTGCTGTTACTCTAGGGAACAGGGCAGGGACCAGCTATTTCTGAGGAACACACAGGCCACAGATTCCCAGGCCCATTTATAGTGATTAATTCCCTGTTTGTTTATGGTGTGCTCTCAGATGGAGAGAATGGGCAGAGCTGAGAGAGGCTCGAGTCCTTCCTTTCTTAACTGGTCCTAGTAACTTTCAGCACTATTTTCAAATTTCTATTCTACCAGCAACTGGCAAGATTGACCACCTACTCACTAGGGCAGCACAGCAGCTAGCAGCAGCAGTCGGTCTGCAGAACAGAAGGGTCACTTTTGTTTTCAAGATCTGAAAACTGTATATGACACACAAGACTATTTGCAGTGCTGTGACTCAGAAGCAGTGTCCAAGTGAAAAGCAGAGGCAAAAGTGTCTCTGTGACCATATGAACAGCTGGAACCGCAAAGGGTATGTTGGGAGCTACGATTTAAAATGGGTAACACCAGCAGAGACGGGCAAGGCAGGGAGTGCTCACTGCTCAGGGAGCACAGTGCTAAAAGCCTGCCTCCGTCTGGCCAGGAGCAGGGAATGCAAACAGCAGATGCAAACACACAAGTTATAAGGTACTGAGGGTACTGGCAAACCTTAGCAAGAACCAGAGCCAGCTCTGTAAGAAGATCCTATTGCTGTGAGTGTGAGCCTTAGCCAGTCCCCAAATTCACACAGCAGGAAAAAAAAGAAGAGCAGCTTTTCCTTCAAATCATCTATTTTTTGCCAACAGGCAATCCAGCACCAATCTGCTCCCTGCCACCAACATGAAGCACCTCTACAGGACACAAGGCCTGCACTTTGCTCTCTGCACTGCCAGGGTCCCAGCTCAGTGACTCCTCTATGCTGCAGCCTGCAGAACACAAGGCTTCATTTCCTGCTGCTTTGTTTTCCCATAGTACACATTTCAGGAGGACACAGGAAACTGACAGCAGCTTTCTCTGATAATCTGGATTCCTTTTGCCAGTACCTCCACCACTTATCCTCTCACCAAGCCAGATGCCAGAATCACACCCTTTCTCTCTCTTTCTGCTGTGAGACTCTTCACATGGGGAGGAGCTGGGCTAGTGTTTCATTTTCTGGAAACTGAACATCTGGTGACTGAGGAGGCAACTCAGAATTTAGCAGCTTCCAGTTATTCCAGCAGCTATTACATGAGGACCCAGGGACATCGCTCAGTGGTGGCACGTACCTTCAGTATTTTCACATTGCACCAAAGGCTTCTGATGGACGTTTCGGTGAGGTTTGGCTGCAAAGTGCCAGGGGAAGAGGAGGGATCTTGAAAATAAATCCCTCAAGTAATGATCTGCACGGAGTAGGAAGGCCTCAGTCCCAAATTCACCCCTGAAGAAAGCCCTAGAACTACTACTATCCGTTCTTTTAAGCTCTGACAACTCAGCAATGGTTTCTGCTGGATCAACTCCTGAATAGTCTTTCTGCTCTTCCTTTAAACGCCAAACCAACTTCCTCCACCTAGCAATGAGCAAAGCACAAAAAGCAGGGATTTTGCAGAATGGGAGGGAGATTCCCTTGGCTAGAGAAACTAAAATGACCAAGTTCCTTAGCAGAGTCAGGGCCAACAAGACTCTTCTGAAATTCAGGGAGAGAAAACAAAACAGGGGAGGTTCATCTGGAAAGCACCAAGAAGAGAAAAATCAAACCTGAAGTTGCAGTGGCTTCCCCACACCTTGCCAGCGCTGTGGCCAATACATGGGACATTTGTAGCCCTGCCCAGCCCATGGGCAGAGAAGATAAACTGCAAGTCCGTAGCACCCCAGGGTCTGTTCCAGCCTTACCTTTCGGCACAGACGACCAGGCACTCACATCTGTGTGTGCTTCTTGCTTCTGGCTTAAGTTACCTAAAGGAGTTGGATTGGAAATGAAATACAGTTACTGCGAGCATCCTGCTCTTGAAATCTGGGGTGCTGCTGGCCAAAGTCAAAGGGCAAGCAGCTCGGGACACACACAGTGGTACAAACCAAGACTCAGTATAAGGGCTGAGGCAACACAGCCAGGTTTCAGGCTCCCTGTCTGATCTTTTCCTTTCGGATTGCTCTAAAATACAGTTAACCTCTGCTTTCAAGGGAGGAATGAAACAACTTGTCTCTATGATACATAAAACCTCAGAGCATGGGCGGCTTTGACTGATCTAAAACCACACCACAGCCAAAAGGGAAGCCCTAGTCTTCCCCATTCCTGCAAAGGAGGAGTTTCTGTGGCGAAACTGTTGGCAGTCAGTTAGCAGCCCAGTCAAGGGCCTTTTCTGACTCACTGCATGGCTCAAGCTGCCACAAAACCCCACTCAGCACAGCCAGCCCCACAGACAACATTCACAGAGCTTCAGAGGCAGATCCTGCTCAGGCCAGACAGAAGTCCACATACCACCAGGACTCTTCTGTTCAGATAAACTCATTCCTGAAAGCATTGCTCTCCAAAATCAGATGGGAAGCCTTCATACATTAATTCCTCTCACTGTCATTTCCAGTGTTTCCCAGCTGTGAGTGCAGGCCACTATTCTGGTATTTCTAGCTCTAGCATCAGCATGAAGCAACAAAGAACAAGGCTCCAAATGGGCAAATGTGCTGTACCACAGCCTCACGCAAAATCCGTTCAACAGCTCAAGTATCCTGACTCTTGCCCTGTGTGCCATGTAAAGCAAAGTAAGACAGTTCTGGTGCTGGAAGACTCAATCCCACTATTTCTCCACTACTCATCCCAAGCACTGCTTGGGCTGCCCCTCAGGTTGGTTTTAGCCCACAACAGTTCTCCTGTCCCGCTCACCATGCAGACAGAAACTCTTTTCCCTAGGAGTCATTTCAGCTAAGGCAATCTAATGGTTAATCTTGCCTAACCTAAGACTGCTTCACTACTCTAAAGTGTGGTCCTGTATCATCCTTCTCCAAACCACCAACTCCTGCCCTTGGGACAGCCCCTACAACCATACAGCTATGCAGAGGGTCAGGGTTAACTGAAAGCCACCCTGAGAGGAAAACCAAAAGCAATTCATCTTCAGAAGGATCAGTGATGCCAAACTGTCAATACCACAGTTAAATCAGCATAAGCCAACTCTGAAACCTTAAGAGACATCTTCTTTTATGATATGCCACAGCATTAAAAGGCTGAAATCTGTTTCAGCTTCAGTCCCAAGAGAAAGTCCCCATCAGTCCTTGCTCTCTGTTGCTTGCCTGGTCTTTCCCCCATTTCATCTCTGCAAAAGTAACTGCTGCTGCACGTGGTTACCAAAGGTTACCAAGTAACGACAAGTTACTGCAAGCAGGATGTAAAAGACAGTACCGTTGAGAAGGATTCATTGTTTAAGACTTCCTGTGAAGTATGATGTTAACCAAAAAGAATTAATAACCAGATAAGTAGCCCAGTAAGGGAGAGGTGCAGCTTAGCTGGTGCCACAGGCTTTCATAAAGGAGAGCACGTGCACACTGTGTGTATAGTCTGCAACATAACACGCAGTGTATTGACTGCACTCTTTACGGATCACATGATTTTCTCTAAAGCCACTGCCTCCAGCTGCTAATAAGAGATACAGGGAAGGGGTTTTCTTGTGGTATGAGTATTTTAAGACTTCTGTATTTCTCACCTTTCTGGATCAGGAGAATAAAAAATAGCAACTAAAAAAACACAGAACAAAAAGGTAGAATTTTTTTCTTCTTCAATTAAATCTATCAAAAAATTTCATCTCAGCTTTATTTGAGAGCAGGTGCACAATTTTTACTGGTTTTGGCTTTTTATGTCTAATTTTTTTTACCTCAACTTACATTTCTAAGCCAAAAGTTGTGCTTCCAAGAAAAAAATAAAACAAATTTCAGCAGTTTCAAAACCCTCCTTCAAGAAATCTGCAAGAGAAAACTTGGCAAAATAAGCTTTCTCACCATGAAATACGGACTGAAGCTAAATTTTCTGATTAAGAAAACCATTGCCATCAAGAAACTCCTGAGCTACTATTGCATCAATGTTTTCTCTCTCACAGCTATTGTGACGCTCTCCACTCTCACAAAAAGCAGTCAGGAATCCCTACAGCACAGTACACCTTTTTCCCCACATTTCAAATAGACTTAATTAGTGTCTCAAAAACACTATTTTCTCTCTGGGCAAAGTGACTTTGTCCTGGGGGACACTTCCAATTAGGGAATCCAGATGATATGACCACGCAGGTTCCCACAAGGTCCACAGAACCCTCCATCCTCAAATCATGCCAATTCTTACTGAGAGAGCAAAGAAAGTGCCCACCAACACCAGCAAGGTGTAGCAGCAGTGGAAAAGCACATCTGAAAATGTGAACTATTGCTATTTGCTGGCAACAACTATTTTTGGAGGGACTGATCTTATTCCAGAGATTATGCTGAAAGACAGACAGGGTGAACCAGAAGGAAAGTCAGATCATTTTTCAAACGAAGTGGCTTGGTTAAAAAGGCTTGTAGTTGCCTGGACACCATGGAGAGGACTGCCACCTCTCACTGACGAGGCACTGACCATGAAAGTGAGAGCACTGGTGGTCTCACTGCCTAGACTGTTGGCTATGGGAGGCCAAGGCATGGGAGGCCAAGGCATTGGCTGTGTTTGGAGACAGTCCAGAGGAAGCTGGCCTGATCTCCATTACCTTCTCCTGCAGAACTTAAGAGCAGTATCTCCAGATCCAGGGGGAGGTTGCACTCCATGCAGAGGGACTGTGCAAACTGTTTCCAGGTGGCAGGGCCAGCCTTCTCCAGCAGGTCAAGGAGCACTGAGACTTTTCCTCTGTGGTCGGTGATGCCATCCAGGCCATTCAGGACCACCCCCGGGAGGAAGCGCCGGGAAGTCGTGAGCAGCCAGTTGGGATGGTGACTGAGGAACTCCAATAGCTGGGGGCGGGCATGTGCTACGGCTGCTTCCAGGTCTAGATCATCGTTCTGAAACGGGGGCTAGAGGGATGAAACCAGAAAGGGTAGCAATGGGCATAGGAGTGAGAGATGTTCACCCACACAGCCCTGCTGTTGAGCAGCCAGCACAGCCCTTGATGACTTGATCTGCCTTTCTACCCCAGAATTTCTTATCTGCCTTACTCTCACAGTGTTGTGTGGCAAATCCCAGCCCAGCCATGATACGGTGCAAGGACCGCAGTGCTTGTCTGCACAGTGCCTAATGCAGCGGTACTGCAAGGGACAGGAGCAAACAACAGGAGTCAGTCTCTCTGGCATCAGCCAGGGAGAAGCTCTGTTGACATCTGTATTGCTGCAGTGGCCATGTGCCAAATATAACATCTCAGGCATTTTCCACATGCAGCAGGACCTCTGGGGAGGCATACGACTCTAAGAACAAGTTATTTCCCTGCACAAAGGGCGAGGCAGCTGCTCTTGCTGCTGGTTTTGTGGGGATGAACAACTCATTTCTGCTTTGGTAACAATGTCACCCTCCACTGCCACTTCCTTCCCACAGCAAGGCCATACACATACGGTCTCCTACCTGCATTGTTGTGTTGTCAGCCTCTTTTCAGTTGTCAAGTGCAAAGGTGGTTTCTCCTCCATACCCTGAGAAGGAACTGATCTGCTGGTGGCAGTGGTTCAGCACACAGCTACATCGCAACGCATGGTGCATGCCTCTATGCAGCTGCCTCACTTGGTGCGGTGCCTAGGGATAATAACAACAGAGCAGGATGTAGATATGAAAGTCACACCAGAAAAACTATGAAAAGCTGATCTTCTGAGGCTACACAGCTCTTGCAAGAGTTTCAGGTGCAGGGGCCTGAAAAGGCCACCAGTGCCACTGCCAACCCCACCACCTCTCAGCAGAGATGGCAAAGAGAAGTTACTCCCTGCACTGCAGCTGGCACTGGCTGGTGTTCAACCACTCCTACCACAGGGAAAGGGACGAGGAAAGCGATTACCATCCTGCACACCTCCAAACATCCAACAGCAGGGCCCCAGCCCGGGCTACAGCAGCATCAGGACCATGCTATCTCCAGCAGACAGCTGCCTACACTGATGTTGAAAGCCAGCACCAACTACAACTACCATCACCATGTTTGCAGAAAGGCTGAGAAAGAGAATACACAGGGAGCAGCCTCCGTGCTCCTCACCCCTGCAACTACTTGTCTTCTTGTCTTGCATCTAGAGAGGGCAGTCCTTCCAGATCCAAGACTGCTGCACTGTGTGTGGTGCAGGAAAAATTCCCACAGCTGCTGTAACACCTGAGTTTACATGGGGTGGGGACAGGACAGTGACCAACCCAGTTCAGCAAAAAGCCGGTAATGCTGTTGAGTAGTATCCTGTTGGGTAGAATAATTTCATCCCTAATGAGGCTGATGCACACAGTGCTGTTCCCCAGTAACTGCCATTTTCTGAGCAAACACCTTCCCAACCCAACAGCAGCAGCCACCCTACCACCACCAGGATGGAGGGACGGAGGAAGTCGTGCTGCAGAGCCCACCTGCTCTAGCATTCAGCCCTCACTCCCCAGACATGCTCTCCACACTGACCATTCAGGTATCTACACTAAAAGTAAGCCACAGGCCTTCAGGCTTTTTATTTTTCCCACCTTCTTGACCTGGCCAAGGAGGAAAGTGGGAGATTTCTATAGAGCCAAGGGAAGAACTCAAAACAGAAGTGGAAGACAGAAGGGCACTCTGATGGAAAGAGCTAAGAACTTCCCATCTGAGCAGACACAATTCCTAATTCATCAGAAAGTTATGCTCGTGCTGGAGTGACCTCACAGCAGAGCCATGCCACTCCCTGGGGCACACTGCATGGAATGAACATCAGCTCCCCACATCACTGCTGGGCATGGCGTGCACCTAGAAGCTGAAGACAAACCAAAAAGCAGGCGCCAGGTTGGAGCACTGGAGGCAAAATTGCTCAAGATGTTTGTCCTGCTCATGTTTAAGAGGATACCCCTTCTCCATAATCCAGCATCACTATCTGCCCTCCCTGTACTGCCTCTCTGAACAGCCTTGGATGTTTTGAGACTGAGCCAAATGAATGCAGCAAAGGGATGTGACTTGACTGAGTGCTACAGCAGAGGACTGGATGGAAAGGTCCTAATCAGTCTCTTCTGTTCCTGCGCTTCTAAAGCCAAGCAGACATCCGCTAAGAGCAAAGTGATGCTGTACGCTCTTTTAC
This sequence comes from Aquila chrysaetos chrysaetos, assembly GCF_900496995.4. Taxonomy (NCBI): domain Eukaryota; kingdom Metazoa; phylum Chordata; class Aves; order Accipitriformes; family Accipitridae; genus Aquila; species Aquila chrysaetos. Next base: position 23,411,218 of record NC_044012.1, read on the forward strand.
TAATCTCTGACTCTTCAGGTCAAAACCACGTCAAAGTTGGTTATTATGCAGCATCACCATATAATTCTTCTTCTTCTAATACAGTATCACTCCAAGAAAGACTTAACCCAGTTTCCCATTCCAGATCAAGCTTTCAGAATGTGTTACGTAAACAGTGAGGCAGCTCTGGGATCCATCAAAATGTGGGTAAAACCCCCGCTTCGTAAAAATTCTCTAATGCCTGTCATTCACTATTCTAACAAGAAAACCCAAAAAGTTCCTGGTGAGATGCTAAGAAAATTGGGCTTAACCAGGATCAGTTTTCCTCACAGGCTGTTTCCATGATGCCAAAAACTGAAACTCTGAACCTTACTGGAACGGACTCTGCAAGTTTTTATTCAAAATATTTTATTATTAAATTCATTTTATATTATCAATTACACAAATAAAGAATGCCAATAGTAACACATGCATTAAAACCAAAGCAAACAATGTTTAAATTAACTGGAAAGCTTAAAAAAAAAAAACATTTAAACATTTCAAATTTAAACCAACTGCAAAATAACAGGGCTTCCTGCACAAACTTCATGTCCCAGCAGCCTCATCAGTCAACCTTTAGAGATTTTCATTTTACATTTCTCCAGCCAAAAACCAGAAACAATGCCCTGACTTTATTCCCCTGATGACCAAGAACCACCTACTCAATAAGACCATATTAAATAATGTCCTGGTTTCAGCTGGGATAGAGTTAATTTTCTTCTTAGAACCTGATACAGTGCATTTTGGATTTAGTGTGAGAATAACGTTGGTAACACGCTGATATTTTAGTTGTTGCTAAGTAGCGCTTATCCTAAGTTAAGGATTTTTCAGCTCCCCACACTCTGCCAGCAAGCAGGTGTACAACAAGCTGGGAGGGAGCACGGCTAGGACAGCTGAGCCAAACTCACCAAAGGGATATTCTACACCATAGAACATCATGCTCAGTATAAACTGTGGGAAGTTGGCTGGGAGGCGCAGATCACTGCCTGGGCATCAGTCAGCAGGTGGTGAGTAACTGCATTGTGCATCATTTGCCTTTTCTTGGTTTTATTATTATTTTATTTTATTCCTCTTCATTATTATTATTATTATATTTTATTATTTCTATTGTTAGTATTACATTTTATTTTACTTATTTATTAAATCATTCTTACCTAAACCCACAAGTTTTACTTTTTTTTTCCAGTTCACCTCCCCATCCCACTGGGAGTGGGGGGAGTGAGCAAGCAGCTGCATGGTGCCCAGTTGCTGGCTGGGGTTAAACTATGACAAAAAAGTAAATAAAAATATCAGACCTTAATGCCAATTAAGACTGAAAGCTCTTCAGGCAAAGACTAGACTCGTGAATTAACGAAAGACTCATTCAAGAACAAAACAACACTGAAAAGTTAGATGAAAGCTCAGGCGATACTGCACAGCTCCTATACTACTACTGCTCTGCTAAATAAGACCATCAGAAACAATGGGCAGCGACCTACACTAAAATGCCTCTGAGCTCAAAACGAAGCACAAAAACCTCCCAAGAGCCACAAAACCTTTGAGCCTTGACCCTTCCCCTCACCCTTCAAATGCAGAAACACCATTAAAACACACTGCAAAACTATCCCTCGCCTCCCCAACTTGGCATTCATGCCATTCCCAGCCACAAAAAATAAAATCGAAATGTGAAGCTCCCTGTTGCAAATCTACCAACTTCTTGCATGCTCTGAGGAGCATGTGCTACTTACCAAAAGCCCAGAAACAGAGCAGCAGCACTGAAAACAAAGTGAGGGTCACAAACCAAAGGAGCTGGGGGACAATGTCCACTGCCTTGATTTCTTCACTTCCTAACCCATTGCTCTCCTCAAGCACACAGCCCTTCGGTGGCTTTTGGGACCTGATGAACAGGAGACAGAGCAAAATGAAAGTAAAAGGATCTAGGAATTCCCCAACTGCAACTTCTCTGTGGTAAAAACAGTCAGATGAGCAAAAATACCCAACCAGAACAGCAGGAGAGTGTTATCCTATTCTAAAATCTATAACTAGATGATAATTTAGGTAGAGCTTTTGGGGAGCGTCCAAAGAAATGGGACTCAGGGGCAAACACTCTCTGCGGAGTAAAATCTGACTTGGTTGTGGTTAAGGCCCTTGCAATGGGAGTATTTTTATTTATATGCATACATCTGATTATTCTGGCACATGGGGAAATATTTACCATTTCCATTATATCTATGAGAAAAAAGCAACCTGCCTTTCCTTTAGAATGGGGACAAGGTTTAAGTGAGAATGTAGTAGATGTGAACGATTTGAGGAAAAATCCCAGGTTTCTAGATAGAACTGTGCGCACAGAGATCTCCAGATCTAGCCAGATAGGGTGCAACAAACAATAAAATATTATTAATATTTCTTTAGATAACGGAGAAGCTACGTTGGAAAACCAGATGCAGCCTGCAGCCAAGTGCCGGACAAGGCAGGATGGCGTGCTGCACTATTTCAAAATTTGTTTATCAGAAAAAAACCAACCAAGCAGGTCCAGCAACACCCACATCTCCAGATGAAACGCATCCTCTGGTTGTGTTACCTCGACCACGGTGCAGGGGATGAGGGGAACTCTGAGAGAACCGGGGGGTGGATGGAGAGGATCATGGGTGGCGAGGAGCAGCTGCGGAGGTGACACGCAGTGCCTACTGCCGCGCTCTGCCCCATTTTGCCACTATCCCTGCCCAGACCTGGCCCACCACACCTCCCACTAGGTGTTTCTGCCAGACCAGAAACTATCACAGCACTACCAATGTAACCCCTTTATGGCCAAACTAGAAATTCTGTGCCTAAAAATCCCCAATCTCATATTTGATGGCCTCCCATACATTGCTCCAGCTAGTAAAAGCTGCGATATTGGTTTGCTCCCAACACCTGGGAGCAAAAATCACCTCCAGCAACGTTTCTGACCTTAGACTTCAACGTGGGGAAGCAAAGAGCGCAGCCAGACCCCCGTCCCCGCCAAATCTAGACCCTCATGGGGTTGCCCCAGCACGACGCCTCCTCCCCGCCCGGGCGACCCGCCCGCGGCACTCACCCGGCTGGCTGTCCCTCCGTCCCGGCCCGCTCCCGATAGCAGTGAGAGCCGCAGCTCAGTGCCGCCCCCCCGCGGCCGCCGCGAAAGCGAAACCGCTCGACGGCGAAGCGGCTTTGCCGGGAAAACACGTGAGACCGCCGCGCTGGGCTGCGCGCCAGGCTCGGTGAGGTGCGGCCTCGGCGGCTCCCTTCAGCGCCCAGCGGGTGGAGGCGCGGGGGCTGCCATTTTGTGGAGGGGCTCACGGCGAGGCGCGATGCCCCTCAGCACCCGGCGGGGGGGGGGGGGTCGGCCACCATTTTGTGGTGGGCGCTGCAGCCCCACAGGGAGTCCGGTCAGGACCCTCTCGGGGTCCACTGACCGCTTTCCTGCTTCTTCCCCCTTCAGCAGAGTCCCCGCTCCCCCATGCAAGGGCAGCCGTCATGCCCAGCTCCAACAGCCTGTCCCCACTGAATGGCCCCAGCAGACACCTTCCCCCCAGGGGGGCAAGGCACCTCCAAGGCAGAAAAAAGGCATTTTTTCTGCCATTTATTCTTTATTAATGCTCATCACTCTAGTGGGATGTCATTCAGGAGGACCAGAGGGCCTTGGCTTGACAGAAACCAGTTCCCATAGTCTTCAGCAGACATTGCCATGCAGAGAGGGAGAACGTCACCTCAGCACCAGTGGCTTTAGAGCAGGAGGGAACATGGACAAGCCCTTAGTCAGTACTGAAATAGGCAGCAGAGGCAGTGATGGGAAGGGAGGTGGCAAGTTGCCCACTACACCAGGGCTTCTTCAAGGCCACCGTTGGGCACAGCATAGTGTCACGCCTTTCACACCACTTGGCTCTTGCTGTGTCACAGAGGCAGCTGGTTGAGATCCAGTAAGATAAACCTTCCTTGGCTACCACGGAGCAACCTGTAAACTTAGCCTACTCTGTGTGCCCCAGCCTTCTCCTCCACCAGCCTTGGCACCATGACTACCAAAGAGATGTTAAACCCAGCAGTCGTGTGGAGCAAGGAGGTGCTGGGGGAGCTCGGTGGCCTCTGGCATTGAGGACGGGAAAGGAGCTGGCTCATTCCCCATGGAGGACATCCATGGCAATGCGGAGGGAGCAACCGCCATGCCCAGGGAGCTTGAGAAACTGAGGCCATCCTGCTACCAGCCTCACAAGGCTCTTTGTGGAAGCCCCAACTTTAATATCACTTTGTGTGGGAGAACATCATCCTCTGCCTCTGTTAATGTGATCACCATTACAGTCTTAGATTTGTTGCCTGAAACCTCTTCCAAGTGAAAAGACAAATTAAAAAATGGGAAGCATGAATTGGTACAGGAAAATAACTGACTGACTTCAGATAAATTATTTCACTGTAGTAGGAAGGAACAGGAACTTGCTGTCTGACTAGACACACTTTCTCTTATAATCTCTTTGGCTTCCTTATCATTTTTATTGCTTTTCTCAAGTTTGTTCCCACTGTGTCAACAACATGGGCATAATAATTTGCCTAGAGCTCCACAAACAGTCTACAGGCTCTGTAAAGAAAGTACCCAGGGCACAAGATCTCTCCGTTATTGTACTGCACTGTAAATTCATGTCCCATTTACTTTTAGCATAACTGGTTCCGAGCTTACTTGGAGTTTGGTAGTGTCATTTGAGTTGCTGAAGTCTGCCAAAATCAGGAGCCTCTTGGCTCATGGTAGAAATGAAACTGAGGATCAGCACAAAAGGTGCTACATTTCCAAAACATAACAACAGAGACGCCAAGAGGTGGGCAAAGCCCATTTCTGCTGCCACCCGTGAGTGCTAACCCAGAGCCCATGCACTTCAGGAGTCCAACCCTTACTCCTAAGCACACAAGTTCTTTAAAGATCCTGAAAAAATAGCATGCATAGAGGTACAGACTTCAAGATCTTTGCAGAGGAAAGGCTCCATGGAAGTACAATTGCACAGAAACTGGAGCATTTCTCAGGAAAAGGAAAGAAAATTCAACAAAAGCTGATTTAAATCAGCTTGTCTTTTAATTGGTTCACACACAGTCTTTCTGTTTGTATGCAAGTTCCTGTGCTCCTTTATGAAGAGATCAGCTCTATAATCTTTTCTCAAGAAAATCAAGAAGCAAATGATTCGGGAAGCTAAAGTCAAGTTGTACAATTACATATCCCTAAAAAAGGAGGAGAAAAAAGAAAAGTATTATATTAGTTTATGCCACACTCCCAAGAAGGGCTTTGAGACTCAGGTGTGTCTGAACTCTGCTTACCTTTCTTGTGATGATCTCAGGATTTCTGATCTCAAATAGATGAAGCCCTTTGCTGTTCATCAGTGAAGTCAAAGCTTGTTCGATCCCTATGGAATCAGTAAACCCATCCAGTTACAGGTACAGCTGTCTTGGCTTGCTGCTTATCATGTACCTTGTCTGCCTGTTGCCAAAAGCTAATTGTGCCTCAATGCCCCACGACCTTCAGCCTGACAGAAACTCACTTTTCCTTTGTCCCAGCCATTTACAAAGGGTTCCCTATTCCCCAAGTGAAGCCAGCAGAAATTTGCATCAGTAATGTGGTTCCCCCACCCCAGCTGTCAGGGTTATTGATGTATTTTTTCAGTGCTTAGATTTGGGAGATCTGATGTTAGATGCTTTACAGAGTAGGTTGGTGCTTCCCCAGAGGGAAAACTCACTTGAAATCACTTCTGGGATCCCAACAACTGAGATCATTGTCTGCAGAAAGTTTCTTATGGATGGGTCATTCTGAAAGCAAGAAAATTCATACAAAACGGTTTTAAAGACATCATTTAGCCACAAATGGCTTAGACAATACTTTCTTAGGACTTACCCCACTTGGATCAGCTGTGCATTTAAAGACTTTAAACTCTATCCTGAAGGAAAGGAAAAAAGGGGGTAAAAAAGTCCCTAAGGGCTGCAGAGATCCTCTTTGTGCTGCCCTCAGACATGGGCTAAAAGGGGCAATGAAACCCACAAGAGACCACAGTACTGACCTGGAGTCCAAAGGGTGCAAAATGAGTTTCTTTTCCACATAGACAGCTTGGATAGTGACCGTGATTTCCTGCACAGAGATGAATGGCAGAGTTGAGACGTAGCTCATCTTGCCTTATAGCACATTCTGGTTTACTTTCTATGACCCAGAGTTCAACATCCTTCTGGCTTTACCTCCAGATATTACTAGAGAAGGTCAGCATTTTCCTTCTCCATTTGCATGCAATGAATTCCCCCCTGACGCCCACAGCCTCAGCCTGTGGGGCTCTAGACTGGCCCATCCACACGACCAATGCTTTTGCCATTTTGTGAACCAAATCCTGCATAAGGAAGGAAATGGTTTTGTAGGGTGTTGTTTCCCAATGACCATCCATCTCAACGTGAAAGATGGATGCGGAGACAATAGCCCCAGGGTAGCCAGGGCTACCACAAGTAGTCTTACCATAGTGTTTCCATTTATAACGAAATTAAAAAAGAGAGCAACCTCTGAATTCTGGCCATTTAGGCTCATTTTCTTGCTTTTGCCTGTATGCAAACATTCACTTAAAAGGAGCATTTTGTGATCCAGTTGCAGGTCACAACCAGGGGACTGGCAGACTAGGAGCAGATCACATCCTGAGAGCCACGATTTTAGGGACCACCTCTAGTTCAGTGCTTCTGCAGTCCTACCAGAAACTTATTTCAAGATATCACCTGGAGCACAAAAACCAGCTGTGCGTATTTCCCTGTAACACCCTGCTAACATGGGATACTTGCAGAGGGCAGGAGGGAATTATTCTCGATTACAGTTTAACCCTTTAAATTAAAGAGTCTGCTCTACCTTCAGGTAGGGATTTGCTTTTGTGCAGCGTTTAGTGTCTGTACCAGCCCATAATTACAAGGCTGGACAAACATACTGCTTTCTTGTGATGTCACCCTTAACAGCGAGGCTGTTGGCATTTCTTTTTTCTGCCTTCTTAGATTCAGTATAAAGCAGTTAGGGGTAAAACACAGTGTAAGCAGGAACTGTCAGACAGGCATACATAGAGGAAAAGGTTATATTTTGAGCTTCGGATTTTTCAGAGCTGTATCTTCATTTCAGAGACAACCATCCTCTAAGTGGGGGCCAGAGGGAGAATTTGGGAACGAGGAGATTTCAAAATAAACACATTCCCATGGTGCCTTCATTCTCTCCTAAAATACCTCAGCTAAAGGCGTTTCACTGTGTCCGATACAGGTTAGTGGGGGCTCACCAGAGCTTTCCGGTGCTGCTCTTACCACCTTGCACACCAGCAATGGGCTGGCCTAATAGAGGAGGTATTCAGCCAACACAGTCACCTTCATCATTCCCAGCCTCATATGTCAAGGGAAGAGATGGGAGTGTTAGAAGGAACTGAAATGCCTTCTCCACCTCCCATGGTTTAGCCACCCACCCTTTCCAAAGCGCTCCCTGCCATTACTGTCCCTGAGAGCACCAGGAGTGGTCCAGACTCTGGACAGAGCCTGTCCCAAAGTCTTCACATTCAGGAGAAGCAAGAACTGACCTTCTCCATGTACAGAACCATCAGGGGCTCTTCTCCAGTGGGAAAGATGCTGACCTCCACTGCTACCAAGGACTTCACAACTGTCCCTTCAGGCTGAAGAGAGATTTGGGGATGGGCGAGACTCCACACCTTGGCCACAGAGTTGTTATAGGAGGTGCCTTGAAAAATCTGGTCACGTAAGGAGCAACAGAAGAGTTAGGCTTTTTCCATACCACACCCCAATTTCATGCCAACTTACCACACAGCTGCATCCCTTTTGTGGTTCCCAATTCCGCCTCTAGTTCACACAAGCCCAATAACTCAGCTGGGTTTCAGGAAAGCTGTGCCAGCATGGAAGGTGGAGAAATCCTCCTTGCAAAGCACAACCGTTTCTCCATCAGTCCCTGGTTTTCCCCATCAGGCCCACCCAAGACTCAAGTTGTCGAGGGAAGGACACGAGATGTTACAATGCAACTGAATCCATTTGAAAAGTTCCTCATTTGACATAAAAATGGTCTGAATAGGACCAAAAGTTACCATCTGCACTGCCTTCCGCTGCGATTCCGTGTCTTCCATTTCAAACAGTGCCTTCAGAAACAAACCAGAAACAGATTGTAGAAAAATGAATGACAAGGTTATGGTTAGCTTTGATGCAGGCTGGATGGGCCAGAGCCCTGATGTGTGGCTTATGGCCGGTTCAGAGACATGGCTGAGTTCCTCCTAAGTTCACCCCCTTTCTGCCTCAGTACTCCCACAGAAAATCACATAGCTTTACAACTCAGAAAACAAATTTTCTGTCAGCTGGTGTTACCGCTCTAAGGGATAACACTACCTGGTAGCACATACTTGCTAAGAAGACACCAGTTATTGACCAGGATCACATGTAGTGACTGACTATAGATTTCTATCTTCTACAGAAACTAGCTCTCACCAAAAAAAACAGTATTTAGAGAATTTTTTACTCTCTCCCCAAAACATGATGTATGAGGTAAGGAGGGAACCACCTCTGAAATTACCTGCAACTTCTCCCCTCTGATGGTCAATACCAGGCGCTTATCTAAGAAAGCTGCTGAAGCCAGAGAGCCAAGGATGTGTTCAGACAGCCAGAAGTAGAGCATTCGGGACTCGGTCAGCAGTGATGGGGAGAAAACAGAATCACTGAAGACATCAGAGTAGTTCTTATACAGGACAAGGCCCTTTAAAGGAAAGCAAGCGTGTTTGCCATGACAAGCAGCAGGGAGACAGGACAAAATGTCAATACTTGCATTTTCATTGCAAGGCAAAGGCCTGGCTGGTTAGACTCGGAGCAGAGAACAGGCTGCTCAGCTGGGCGAAAGGCTGGCATCAGCCCACATTGCAGACTTACCTTTGGCTGCAGTGCAGCAGCACTGCATGGCAACAAAGGGACCAGCCCCTCCCAGCCCTCCAGTGAACATCATCACCAGAAGACCTCTGGTCTCTCAGAAGTCTGGGTTACTTTACCTTGTGATGTGATTCTAGGTAATTTGCTTTTATTAAAGGAACTGATGCAAGGGAGATATCAACACTGATATCCTCATCCCGGACAAAATTTTCTGCAGGAAGAAACCACAAAAACCTCACACCAGAAATATGACCTTAACCAGAGCTTGCGACAGTCGCTTTTAGGGCTTGCTGCAGAAGGTGACTGGGAGTTATAAAAGGACACAGGGATGGGACTGTGGGGGTCCCACTCCTTTGGGTGCTAGTGCTGATCCTGCTGCTGCTCACTGACTCAGATTCTCCACTGGGAAATAGGGGTAATTACTCTCAGTTTTACATTTTGCTCCTTTTCCCTGATATTTGGGACTGGGAACCATGGGAAAATCTTCAGCAGGCAGATACAGATGCTGTAGTATCACAGCCCCAGTGCTCCAATACATGCTTCGGTTCTAGCTGACATCAGTCCTGCAGCTATCCTGCACCTCTGGTCATTACATAATGAAGGAGAAATACCTTACAAACTGAAATGTGTCTTTCAAGCAGTGCAATCACCCTTAAAAATCAACCTGATGCAGAAAATTCAAAATATAACATTGCTAAGGTTTATTTTGCTGTTGTCCGCAGGCTTAGGATCCCATACATATTTTTGAAGGACTTTTTTGATGGGTGTGGCTACTGCCCTGCTGGGGTTCGAATGTCAAAAGTTGCACATAAAAAAAGCAGAAAAAACAAGGATATTTACCTGCTAAATCATGTACAAAGTCTGCCAGCACCTGGGCAAGAAAATTTATTTCATTGCACACCTACAAGAGGAAAAGAAAGGGAAAATTGAAGGCAGGGGTTAGGATTTTGGATTGTGGAGCAGACCTGAGCCTCATGATGAGATCTGGGAGCTGTTGGTCAGAGTCAAGCACCATCAGAGGTGCCAGTGTCAGCACAACCTCTCACTTCATCCAAGCTGGGTTTTTTTGTGGATTCTATTTATTTGTCTTATTTTTTACAAGCACTAAAATTATATTGCTATTATCTTGTGGACATATGCGAGCAGAGGAGTGTGTAGCATACAAAACCAACCTTTCCTCCATCCACAGGTGGCAGCTGACCTTACCTCGCTCTTGAGAACAAGCTTCAAAGTGAAGGAGATGAAATCCACGAAGAGCTGCTTCAGCCAGCCCGGCCTGCGCAAGACAGGGAGCATGGTCAAGAACCACCCAGTGATCCCCATGGTGGGCAGTGGTCAGGCTGAAGTGCTCAGGGACCAGCAGCTGGGCAAGTGAAACCCGATTTTGAAGAGGGGCACACTCACTCCTTGTCTCCTTGGAGATGAAGCATCAGTTTGTGGAAAGTCAGGTAGCAGTCTGAGGCATCTGCAGCCACTTGGTCCTTTTGGCACACTGCACGGGATGAAAGAAAAAAAGAAAAAAAAAGCAAATTTGCTACTGAGATAAGGAGGACGAGTGCACTTTGCAGACACTGCAGACCTGGAGCAGGGCATCACTGCAGAGGGGCAGCTGGGGTTCCCCACACCTCCCCGGGGATGTTTCAAAAAGTTTCAGGACCCTGCAAAGTCGGGAAAGGTGCGGCTACCTTGCACCTGGATGGAGGGTTTCAGCTCACAGCTCCAGCCAAGCCAGTCTACTGGGCACCCTTCTTCACGCTTCATTTGGATACCTGCCGGCTTTGCTAGCTCCTATCATCAGGGACTTGGTTGTCCCCTAACATCACCCAGGAGAACCTGGGCAGTATGTGCAACCCACAAACCAGAGTGGGGAGGGAATTAAGTTGTATTGCAAAAAGTTTGGAAATTGCAATATACTGTCATTGAGAGCTTCATGCTGCTCTCCCCCCTGGGATCTCACCAGGATAATGTATTTTGAGGCACATGTAATAACCCACGTCCCTCTCATCCCTTATGGGAGGTGGAGGAGTGTAGTTTGCCTCTGTCCCTTTCTAGTCTAAGTCTATTGACCTTCCCAAGGAAGAGGCTTCACTTCCCAGAGCACACCTTGGGCCTTGACCTGGAGACAGCTGAAAAAGGGGACTATAAGGACATTCAAACCCCCTGCACCAAAGCCCTCATTTGGCTCACTCTTTTGAAACATCCCCATGTTTTTAACAAGTCATCCTGAACAGCAGGAGATGAAAAGCTGGTCCTGAAGAGAGTCCAGAAGGCCAGACCATTCTTTGCTTGCTGCTGGTGTAAATCAGCATTACTTTGCTGAAATGATTTATACCAGCCTCCTCTGCTTGATCTGTTAAAACTATGAGGTCTTTGAGGGCCACGTTGTTTCCTAGCCTGTGACTCCTGCCATCCCCAGGGCAGCAGAGACTCACTTCCAGCCTCTGGATACTGTCCAATCCCCACAGAGGTGAGCAGAGCCAGCCGGGGCTTGCTGCCTACCACCCAGTCCATCCTGCTGCTCTGGAGGAAGCACGCACACAAAGATTCCCCACAGCTAGCAATCCCCAGTTGTTACTTACTCAGTTTAATGTTTATCTGGAGGTCAATGGAAGACTCGATTTCAAAATCAACTGAATGAAAGAGATGCAAACTGCAACGGCAAAAGAGAGGACGTTTAGCAACCCATGCTGGGAGCAGCTTCTCCCTGACCGTGGCTGGGTTTTATAACACCTCTCACATCAGTCCTTGCACTGCGGTGTGCAAAACCCCGCAACGCAGCAGCCCGTCTCAGATACTCTGGCTTTAAATCATTGCAAACCACTGCCTTAGCGGCACTTAGGAGAATGGGAGCATTAAGCCCCTTTTTTCCCCACTCAGTTTACAGAGCAATGAAGGGGACTGAAGAAGTCAACTTGTACGCTTTGGCCGTCTTGTCTCCTCATGCAAGGGGTGACAGTGAGGACAGAAAGGCAGAAAGCAAGACAAGAAGAGCAGCGATGGGGCTAAGCAGCACTGCTGGCATATAAAATCTTGTCCTGCTTAGGCGGTAAGCAATGCTGCCGTTGCTAGAGAGCCAGAGGAGCGCAGCCCCTTTGCATCTACTCGTGCCGTGGGCAAGTCCTGCCTGCGTCAGCAGCAGAAACTGGGGCCATGGTGCTCAGCAGCAGCCAGCCACCAGGTACTTACAACCAGCCTCCAGCATAGCCATAGGTCAGGGTCCCTTTGAAGAAGGCCGTCACGTTTTTAATGGCAATGTGAATGGCATCATTCTCCTTGAGCTCCACCTCGCTCTGCTCTATGGACAAGTCGTTGACCTGGATGCTAGAAACAACAGAAACCCAGTTTGTCCCCAACCCCAGGGCTGTTTTCTGTGACCGGGCGAGACAGGTTTGCTCCTGAGTACATGGGGTCTCTAAGGGGACTGTGCCAACTCGGGACTCGGGACCTTTTGCAAATCACAGGGGCCACCCACAAGGACAATGGTGCTTTCACTCAGCCTTGGTTCACTGCTCCTCCCCTGCAATGTTCAGGTATGGGGGGGAGTGCTTTAAACAGGAAACACGGAGCAATGTGCTGCAGAAGGAGCCCCATTTTATTGCAGTGCTCTGTGTCAGCCGCAGTCACAGCAGGAAATCCATCCTGTGTTTGCACCATTGCATTTGTTGTTCACAAAGAAAAGTTAGTAACACAGCGAAACCCAGCCTTGTTTGTCACAAAGCGCAGCCAAGTGACATCCTGCTGACAAGGGTGGCTCCGGCAGCCCCGGCCGGGTTCCCTCTGCCACTCAATGTGCCATGGGCACCATCTGTCAGCAAAAGGCCCCAGGAGCTCCAGCCCAGAGGGACAGAGCTCCCCACCCGTGTTTTCAGAGATGTGTTCTACACACTGCCTCGATGTCTGCCCACCAAGTCGGAAAAGCTCATCAGCAGCCTAAACCTTAATGTGCAAATTATCTGCAAGGCATAGAACAGAAACTGCGTCTGCCCCAGTCCAGACCTTTGTTTTCACCAGGAATTGCTGGATCAAAGCTCCCTGTAAGGCCGGTTTCCATTCCCCTCCATCAGCCTATACCTCCCCTGACACAGAGACACAGAGATACTCACTTGGTCAGCCCATAAGCCACCTTGCCAAGGAGCCGCATGGACCTTTCCCCGGTGATATTTGGGAATTTGGCATTTCTGAAAGCTGCTTGAATGACCTGCGCTGTTTCCTGGTTCACTGTCGGTAGAAAAAAAGGGCAAAGATACTAAACTGCAATCTCTCCTGGCTGCAAAGACAGGTCCACACCCTGGATTAAAGCACTACTGAAGGGTTTTATCCAAGGCATTTCCATTAGATTAAGGAAGCACTAGAAGTAACTTCAGAGTAAGTTAAAAAAAAAAAAAAAAAAAAATCCCTAACTTTAACAGCTGATGGCAGCTGGGGACAGCAGCATATGTGGCTCTACAGCTGGACCATTCCCAGGGAATCAAGCCCAGCTTTCACACACCCTACCTGCGCCCTAGTGGCAGATTTTGGAAAGGTGGAGGCTGTGCCCTTACACTGCACAAGCTGTTGAATTTACCCATGTTTTGCTCTGTTGCTGCCTGCTTGTATTGCAGTCAGCTGTCAGGTCTCCAAAGGAAAACTTCTGAGACTGAAGTTTCTGTACCAATTTTCCTAACATTTTCCAGCCCATTCCAGCCTCGGCCTCAGGTGCACACTTGTACAGGACTTTTTCCTTCCAAAAATATCCTATCTTACTTTGGCCCAACACCCTCCTCTGCATGTACCACTGTCAGATGGGATGGGACAGAGCTGTTCCCACCCTTTGCAGAAGCACTAATTATTCTTCCCCCCACCCACAAAGCCCCCACAACCTTGCAAATAAACCCACAGCAGCAGAGAAACCCTGTTTCTCCCCTTCTGCACACTGACCCCATGAGATGAGATTGCAGCGAGATGAGAAACACGTTTGCTCTAGCTCTTCCATCATGCCAGCCCCCAGTGAGGAACAATGCTAAAACTCTGGGGTAAGGAGAGGGGTTGGGGACTGTTTTCTAGCTCCTTTGAGAAGTTGTGCCTATTCAGTTCAGGTACCCATGCTTTAACCCATACTCCCAAAGAGGTCTTAATACATCTTACTAGATAAACAGTTTCCACAAGAGCCGGGGAAGCAAAAAACCCCCTCACTTGGCTGATGTCTCACTAACTTCTCCTGGTGGAGAGGGGGGAAACGCAGCCCCGTACAGCAGGCACTTACACAGCAATGCCGCGGGCTTGGTCATCCTGCAGACGATCCCCGTGACGCTGTAAGGGAAGGGCCCAAACTCACAGGCTGCTGATGTATGGACAAGCACTAGCAAGATCCCGAAGGTCCTCAGCCTCATCCTGCCAGCCCAGAGCATCTTCAGCCTGAGTGGAGAGCACTGACAAGACTGACTGATTATGGACCGTGGCAAAGGCTGCTTTCATACCTCCAAGCAGAGCTCGTTCGAAGCAGGACATGACCTGCTTCCTCTGGTTATCAAAACTCATCACACATTTCCTAATCTTCCTATAGTTTCCTTAACACTCTTCAAGTTGCATGCTGCCTTCCTCCCACAGCAGGCACTTGGGCTGCAGGACTTGGCACACATCAGGTGGGTGGAGAGAGCTGGAAGGGGATGGAGATTGGGAGGAGATGAAGCCAAGGGAGCAGGCTTGCACTCTGCCTCCAGCCAGTTCATCATTTGCTCTTCACACAGAAATATTCCAGATTTTGCATTCCTGCAGTAATTCCCCAGCAAAGCCCTGTTTGAAAGGCACCTACATTATTAACTGCTCCCCCTTCCACTGATTTTACGCACACTGTGGGGAAACTGAGGCATGCTCCTGCGAAGGGGATCCCTCCTGCTACTGCTGGGTGAATCCACATCTCCCACATCCCTGGAGAGCTCCTTGACCGCAGGACTGGGATGTTTTCTGCCTCTCGGCTGGATTTGTGAACCATCTTTGGTTTTGCCACCTTCCAGGTGGGGAAGAACCCGCTAAGCTGGAGCTTTTCATGCACCTAGCCTCTCAGCTGCTATTTGGAAAACCTTAGAAACCCAAGTTCACATCCATTCCTCACGCACACCTGCCCCACACGCCACCGGACCCCTGCACCCCTGTTGTGGTGCTGGGGCCCATCCCAAAACGAGCTCCAGGACAAAACAGGGTGAGGCTGTTTTCAGCAACGAGGCTCACAGCAGCTCCCGTGAACCATTTTGCCAGCAAAGACAGATGGAGAAGGAAGGGTGAGATCTTGGCAATGCTGCAGAAGCACACTCAACCCCCTGAGAGAGACAAGGTGCCAGCCTCCCTCCTCTCCCTGGCAGATACCTCGTCCTCCCTGCACCATCCACCCGGAGACGGCATTTCCTCCGGGGAGCCCCGCTGCCCGGCAGCCCCCACCCTGCTGCACTGTTTTCTTCCTGAGTTGAGAAGGTGAATGGCCTCGGGTACCCCATGGGAGGCATTCACGGTCACTGACCTGCTGAGGGAAACTGAGCATCTGCAGGCTTCCTCCAGACTTCTCCAGGCGAGCAGCATGGTGGCCCGGGACCAGCTGCCTGCTGCAAGCTGATACTGCATTATAAATGAACAATTAAATGTTGGAAGCACATATAAAGATAGCAGGTGTCTGACCAGCATAGCTCCCACACAGCAGCCTAGTGCCATCGTCTCAGCCACTGTGGCATCCTCGCTGCCCTGGCTAGGAGACCTCTTTACAGGGAAGCTGCAAGGGGCACAGACATGTTACAAAAGGATTTAAATTCAAGAGGCTTTAACCTTGTAATAGCTCCAGTTTCTGTCCTTCAGCTCATGGCTCTCATGTGCCCAGCCCTCCCCAGCAGCTTGCAGTTCAAGGGATGTTGCTGTGGTGGCCAAGACCTGGGGTGACTGTGTTCTGCAGCCACAGCAGGAGGGGGTACCCCCAGGCACTGTAGCACAAACACAACAAAGGCAGCGAGGCACTTGAATAGGCAGAGACACAGTGCTGCAGGGTGTCAGGCAAGTACATCTGCCTGTGTCCTCAGCACAGCTTTTGGCAGAGGAAGGACACACTCCCATTTATTGCAGGACACAAACTTGGGAGTGCTGCACGCAGTTTTAAGTTTTACTGGAACAGATCCAGAGGGGACACTGCAGCAGGGAAGCAGCCCCACAGAGGCTGGTGTCAGTCACTGTAAATGAAAGCAGAGCAGGACCCAGGAGGCCACAGCCACCCCTGTGCCCAGGGCAGCAATTCATACAGCGTGAAGGAAAGGGAAAATCAGGGCATTTTGATACAGGGGTATTTATCACTGGTGTCTCAGGGTACATAAGAACAGAAAGACCAAGAACCCAGAGCCAATGTGCTGGTCACAGTAGATCTAGCGCATTTACAGCCCCCTTACAGGCCAGCTCCCCTGCCCCATCACAGCTTCAGAGGCTGCTGCTTACAGATGACCTGAGCTGAGAGCAAGGGAGGACAGGGGACTGCCGGGCATTGACCTCCAGCAAGAACAGGAAGGCTGGAGACTTTCCGCCTACAATAGCAAAAGCATGTGGAACTTGGAGGTGCTGTGAGCATCCCTGCCCTGGAGTAACCAGGCAGAGGCCACAGCAGCAGGGACACAGCAGCCCACCCTCCTCCCAGTGCAAGGTCAGGCTAGCAGGAGGTAGGTCAGATTTAAAAACCCAAAGAAAGGTTAAATTCAGCTAGCAGGAGGCAGGGCAGGCTTTAAAACCCCAAGAAAGGTTAAATGCCCAAGCTGCTGTATAGTGCTTGCAAAGGGGATGCTGGAAGATGTTTTGATAAACAGTTGCTGTGTAAGGCTTTATCTGAAGGCCACGCATGCACACATAGGCTCACCACCTTGCTGGGGACTGTCCTATAACCAGGGTTGTTTTTCCCCACACTATCCAGAGCAGAGATACATCACAGTGCCATTAATCTTTGTGCTGCATTGACCCAAACATTCAGTGTTACCCTGCAGCTGCTTCCTGAGATAGCCTTCCAGGTAGCCTAGCTGCACTCTGCTCCGTCAGCAGGATGGGCTCCAGCACCACCTCCAGGACCCATACAGCAGGTCAGCCCTGGGATAGCAGGAGGGCAAGCCCAAAGACAGCGGCTCCCATCTCACATAGATTCAGCACTCAGCAGCACAGGGCCATGGTCAAGCCCACACATCCAGCAGCAGCCCTGGGAGATTATGACGACATGCCTGGCATTGTCCAGGGTGGTAGTGTCAAGCCCCAGCAGCAGGAATCTTGAGTTGAAAGACTCAGCTTTGAAGAGAGGTTATTTCTTACAGTTAAAAGATGTGACCATGACAGGCTTGGATGTTAGGCAGCAAGTAAATTCACAAACTCCAGTTTGTGAATTGTGAGATGTTAACAGACTATCACTTGGGAGGGTGAACCACTCATGAGGGGTTTTTTTGAACAATGAAGTTTCACATGGTTTTCCATGAAATTCTCCTGAAACCAACCTGATTTCTTCTCTTCCCTACCAGTATCACACATAACAACCTCCAAAAACTAAAAAAATAAGTTGGCACACACAGGTGGCCCTAGGTCAGCCTAGGCTTTTCACAGCTGAGGCTGCCAAGGGCAGCTGGGTTGAAGCCTGGAAAAGCAGCCAGCTGTGTTTCTGCAGCACCAATTCTGCACTGCCAAATCCAGACTGAAAAAGCAGCAAATACAACTTTCAGTGCTAATATAAGAAATTTTGGGCAGTTCCTCTGCAGCACAGGCCACTGAGCAGACACTAAGACACAGGCCCAGAAGCAGCATCTCCCAGCATTTGCCCAACCCTCCTTGGTAAGCAGCTGAGCATTAACTGACCTCAAGTCCCTCACAGCAGGTTTGTGACCCCAGCTGTACACCAGGCCTAGTTTACCTCTATGCTATCATACCATTTGATATTCAGACAACATTAAATACTAGCAGACATTTCAAGAGCTATTCTTATGAAGCAGAGGGGCTGGGATGAGGTGATGAAGGTGCAGTGGGCATGTTTGGTAACACAGTGGGGGAATAGCCCTGGGATGGCCTCCAGCTGGCCTGACATGTCTGAGGAGACCCTTTGGATGCACAGCTCTGCAAATCCCACCAGCCTCACAGCTAGAAATGGATCACAGGGAGGTTATAACACTTTGCTGGGCAAGTGCAGAACCATTGGGAGGTCCCTGGCTGCCATGCACAAGTGAAACAGCTCTTTGGAGAAAAGGGGAAGACGCGCACGCACACAGACGCACCAGGAGCACACCCTTGGTGACAAAGAGGTCTTCAATGACTCCTCAAGTAAGCAAGAAGTTTCTGCAGCAAGAAGAAAAATGCCTGAGAAGACAAACTGTACATTTCTGCCTTGACTTGTTTTCCAGCAAGGACAGAGTTGCTCTCAAGTGGGGTAAGCTGCCAGAGGATATCAGGAGACAAAGCAGCAGAGAAGCTGGTTTTATTCTGCTGCTCACTTAGCCACCCTGTGAGCCATCACCACCTGCACAACCCACCTGCTTTCAGGGAAGCCCTGCACAGCATACCCATAGCTAAACAGGTATGTTAGCTACAGCTGTTCTGCACTAGTACATTTGCATGCAGCTGTGCTTGCAGGCATGAAGAGGATTTAAACTAGCAGCAGAATCACACAGCTTCAAGTGTGAGCCAAGACAAAAACCCAGCTTCCTAAACTCATAGCCTCGAGGCCCTTTCTGTTCTCTGCAACTTCTGTCCTAGCACAGGGTCATATTATTCCCAGAAAACCTCTCTGGGATTCCTATACTTTTTCAGCAGCCTTGCTCTGGAAGTTTGAAGGCTCATTTTTTCCTAATGTCTAACCTAAATTCCCTCAAGTAACTTAAGGCCCATGCTCAGCCTCACCCACAGCTGGCACACAGACTCTATCCCCTTTCTTGCCATCACTATTTACATACCTCACTGTTTATACTGCCCTTCCTCTAGGCTAAGCTGCCTCAGTTCCTTCCACTGCTCCCACACCTCAGTCATCCCCGCTTGCTCCCAGGCTGAGGCAAAGCTGAGGCCTTCACTGCTTCAGGATTAGTAACAGGAGTTAGGGCTATGCCACACTCCCAGCTCCATGTAACACCAGGCTGGCTCAGAGTCACTGGTGCTCAGAGCCCTCAAACACTGCTCTCTTGCTTCCCAGTGCTCCTCCCAGGTGCAGTGCTGGCAGCTGCCTCTGCAGAATTACAGTATTTACTCTCACATTATTTGCCCAGTGTCCTCTGCTGTAGTCACAGCTTCCCTCCACCCCAATGGCAAAGAGAGGTATGCATTTCACTAAGCCATTAAGGAAACATTCTCTAAGGCCCAGGAGCCTCACTACATCCCCCAGTGGCATTAGCTATGCTTAATTAGTTTTCCAGCTAATTTTAAACCAATCTGCCTGCTTATGGGAGTAGCAAAAGCCTCAAGACAACAGATGTTCTGCTATCTCTGGCAACTTCTCAGATTAGACTTTTCACAAGTAGTCCAGCACTCAGTGCTCATTGCCTAAACCATACCAAAACAGTTTATTTCTGGCTGCCAAGAAATGCCCTCTCCTCCCAAGACTGGGCCCAGGCACATCTCAGTTGATTTGGGCACTTTGCCAAGACACCTTAGTGATGATTAGATACACCCTGAAGAAAAAAATGCATCATCCACAAAATGCACTGCTGAGCACAGGTAGACTTACCACTAGCAAGGCAAAAAAGAGGGGACACTACCTCCGAGAATAGCCTCAAGGGCTTATGCAGAATATACCCAAAGTAACAAAGCCCACCTCCTCTCAAATTACTTCATTTAAGCATTTAAAGACTTTATTGCTAAATTTTACTGCTGTCCTACCCATCCTCCCCAAGCCTGCAGCTAATTGAAGATGTGGCAGAGAAACTACTTAGTAAGAGGCTTGGAAAGGAAATTGTGTTTTTTCTGGCTTTGAACAACATCACTAAGATTAAACTTGCTACCACAGATAACACCATGTCTAACCTAACATCAGTCTGAAGTGGCAAGATCAAGCATTACCTGTTAGGCTGTTGCAACTGCTTGTACCAACTCATGCGTGTTAGCCCTGACAAGACACTCCTAAACAAACAGTTTTGCCAACTGCAGGTAGCAATGAGGAAAAGCATTACAAGTTTCATGAGTAGCTGTTGTTCCCAGACAGCCCATTAAGCCAAGTTAAATCCCCAAGCCAAGATAATGCATTGCAAGGCCACCAGGAGTCACACACTGGGCTCAAGGTGTCAAACTCCAAACTTTCAAATACCTGCAGAATTACCTGCTTCAAGATGCCTATGGTGTTTGTGCCAGCAGCTTCCAGTGAGCAAACACAAACTACAAGCTATCCAAGGCACTTTAAATGCTAAAGGTTGCTGAAGAGTACAGTTAGGCAAGGAGCCGAGTTTACGGCTCTGCAAGTATCTTTTCCCCTCATATCCCGACTAATTTATCATGACTTTTCAATAAAAACAAGGTGAGAGCACATCCTGTGCTTTGCACAAGTAGTCTTCTGATTGCTGTAGAGTGTATACAAGCATGGATATAAATACCTGCAAATTTTATTGGAATCAAAGCCCTTAGCCATATCAGAAATTAAAAGGGAACACAAGGAAGTAATATAGGACAGTTGCTCTGGAGTGAGAATGCATTAAAGTTGAAAAGTTGAAAGACATTAGACTTCTTTAACTTTGCATCCTAAAGCAGTGAAAGAGTTTATGTCTTGCATAAATTCTTGCTAGATAGAGCTGAACACACTTACTCTTCTCCCATGATTTGGCAGGGGGGGAAATTAAGCCTTGAGTTTAAACTGTCTGAATTTGGCAACATGAAATTTAGCATGCAACTCCACTGAGGTAATTGCTTATCAAGAGGTCACCATCTTACAGTCCTCCACTTTGTCCAACAAGGAAATTGCACCACACATCCTTCATAGGAAAATATTTACACAGAAAGTTTAAACTATTGTTGAAGCAATTTAACAATAGGTCTTTCCTAAAAATCTACTAATGCATATCTAGCTTTTTTTTTTTGAGATCCTACACTCAGTGTAATTTAAATAGCATTTGAAACATTCCAACAGGAATCACATTGCACAGAAGCAGCAATTTGCTTCTCTAACATTTTTGCACACCTGCTTAGAGCCTGTACATTTAGTGCACAGGTTTACAGCGCCAAGCCTCTACATAGATGCCTAATAAATGCTACAGAACAAAGTCCTTTGGAATGAGGGCAAGCATTTTAGCCTCTAGGCTGTAAAGACTTAAGGCTTCTTGTAGCTTCATTTGCTTGGTCAGTGAGAGCCAGAGGAAGTGCCATCCACTTTCACTCCTGGTTTGGAGTTGGTATCCAATTTGCTCAGGTAGACTAAAGCCCATTGCCATTTCAGACAAGTAGACTGGTGACAAGTCAGTTGTGGGTCACTCCAGGCCCTTCTGGAAGGAGGGATGCAAAGAAAGTCTTGAAAAAAACCCATGCTGTGCTCATAAATGAAGGGTTAGCCTGCTGCAGTTCTTGTAAAACTTGTCCCTCATCCAGAGATGCCTCAGATTCATCTGCTCTGCCTGCGTTTCCACCCTGCCAAAATAAAGGATATTTGGTAAATGAGATAATTTCAGAAATGCATTAGAAGAATCAGGTGTCAAACGGCATGTTTTGTTACCCACATGTCACTGTCAGAACATAAAAAGCTTGCAAGTATCCCCAGACAACCACAAAGTCAAAAAAAACCAAGCTGCACACTAGTATTACTGGTTAACTCACACCACGGGTCTACAAACACTGTTTAGGACAAACATGAAGCACCAGATCAGATGAACAATGTATGTATTTACAACTAATTAACTTTCACTGACATCGACCAGAAGTGTCAGCTTGAAATGCAAGACTCATATTGCTTATATACTCAAATCCTACCACTGAGGTAGTAGTCTAAACCCCATCTTCAGTTACAGAACCTGTTCAGCCTGTGACAGGCCACTCTCCATTCATTACAACATCTTAAAGAACAAAAGCAACCAAACAACAATATCCAGCCTGAAATATTTTGTAGAACAGAGGAATCAGCTACACCAAAGGAAGACTCAGGCTGACAGTCCTCCATGGAAGATAGTTTCTGACAGAAGTTTAGAGAAAAGTTTTTGCTACTACATGGAATTAGTAAACTCAAAGTAAAACTTCACAGGGTTTCATGCTCATGGTTTAAAAAGTAGCAAGACAATACCTCTAAGTTATTGTTCTGGTCCTGGTTTATAGCAGCCTGAGGAGGAACATCACCTGGGAAGGGCTGAAGTGGTCTTCGTCTAAATGGAAGCCATCCAACATGGTGCCTGGGGAAGGCAATAGATTTTTATTAATACTGCTTAAACATTACTCCTTCCTGTTACACCAACACAGTTCAAGTAGCATTTGACTGCTGACTGCTCAGAGCTGTAGACAGCAAGTTCAGCATACTAAGGTCTCTTTCATGCCCTGACCCAGTAAGTACTTTCAAAGCCTCCTGTTAGCAGCAAACCATGAGGTGTGAGGGGAAGACTGAGCATCTGCTCACATTCAAAATAAACAGTACTACATCCAGGTTTGTATCTAGCATGCTGCCAGAGGTACAAACAGCCTGCTTGTTTACCACATTATGTACACCCCTGGGTAACTTCTCTGTGCCCACCCTAAAAAAGGGCACAACAAAGAACATGCAAAACACAGTACTGTCTTACAAAACATAACAGGCCATATAGACCTTCTCAGAAGGTCTGTATCTCTACAGCACCTGCACCTTGTAACCCACAATAGAAGCTGTTCAAAGTTACCCTTTGGAATTATCAATAGGAAAATTTAAGGACTTTTCATTAAGCAATTAACCTTCACTCTCCAAGTCTGCATAGAGGTTAGTAGAGCTGATCATTTGAGCTGCTCCAGTTTCAACTCCTAGACCTACCAACAGGAATTCAGAGGCTTACATCACTTGTTTCACTGGTGATCAAAGAATTTGAGAACAGATTATCTCTCAGACAAGACAGCCCAAGCATGTCAGCTGAGGGCCCATTATCTTTAGTGTGCTTCTAAGATTTATCCCAAGTTTTCCCCCTCTAAAGAGGCTCAAAGGCAATTCAGGACACTGCATTCAGTTTAGCTTGGACTGCTCTCCAGAGCAGCAACACACAGCAGAAAAAAACCTGCATGGGTACAGGACTTAAATAGCAGGTGTGAGACCCTCTTCCCAGACTTCAAACACTGGTTTCCCAACAAGCAACTGTCATTTACTACATTGAACCTACAGGTCAGTCTGCTCTACACTTGCCAAACTGCTGGGGCTTTACACTGAGAGCTGCTTAGGTTGCAAGTAGTTTTTTAAAAAGAAAGCCAGCCACACCCAAAGCATTACTACAAAAATCAGGTAAGATCACCCACTATCACCCATTCTTCATTTAATCCAGGCATAGGCTATACTCATATTTTTGCTAAACAGCGAGTTATACCAGGTTAGAGGAGTGGTTTACCCTTTCCAGGTACAAGAGTCATGTGAAGCTCAACTGCCAGAAAGCTGACCACAGTACAGGGCTCAGTACTTCAGTGAAACATTTCTGAATACAATAGTTAATATCATCTACTTACAGATACATGAGAACAGTGCCACCCATAACCAGGAGGAATCTGCTGACACTGGAGTAGAAATAGATAACATTGACAAAAACATAGAACAGTGTTGCTGAGTAGAGCCAGTCCAACCAATCTCGATTGCCACCCTCCTCCTCTTCTTCCATGAGGGGACCCCCTTGGGCATTCATCCGCAAGTTCTGGTTGGCTGCTGCATTAACCTGGGCAGCAGCGTTCTGGTTTCCAGGCTGATTTTGTGCAGGAAATGGGTCTGGGAGAGGAGCTGGAGGTGTCACTGGTGCCACCGGTATCTCCTGAGAACGTCGTGCATGGGACGGGTCAGTAGATGCAGCAGTAGAAGCCAAGCTGAAACCAGAGAACACAAAGTACAGAATAAGGCTTAGTCAAATCCTTTCACAATTAACACAGGCACTGAAAATTTGTCCATCTTTATACTTAAAGTCAGATCACATGCAAGTCAAAAGCATCAAGTTTAGAGGCTACAGAAGGGTTAAAAACAAGTTTTAGCTCTACCCATGCCAACAGTTGCATAGTGACTTCAGCAAGTCAAACCAGGCACCTTCCACTTTATGAACAAAAATTTCAACACTTAGCAAAAAAATTCTTTAGAACAATCGAAAGGTAGTCTAGAAGGCTTCTGCAAGTCTCAGCTTTACCTCTGTCACCAATTTTCAGTCAGTGCTCTGTGAGCTACTTTAAGCAGTCAAAAAAATTGGTGAAGAGCTAAGGCTCAGCAGCAGCAGTACATTTACTCTGCAGACACCTGCCCTCCCAATCAAGAGGGTCAGAGATCTCCAATTTGTTGCAAGATTCAAAACCACTGCCCTGAACCAGAAGCCAAGAACCACATACAGTTAGAGGTACATTCCCACAACATTCAGTGTAAGTTACAACAAAAAAGTGTCTTCCAACCACCATCAAGAGAGGAAGAACTGCCAGAAGCTCTCTAAACCCTTGTATTAGTTTCTACTTCCTACTGGTAGCTTTTGACAGAAAACTTACTATTGCATGTAATATTGTCTTGCATAAATCTGCTGAAACCAGGACATCTGAAGCATGCTGTAGGTTGTATAAGCAGAGAAGCCAGGAGTCACACTTTGGAAGGGATGCCAAGTTGCTTCCAGCCTTGATCAAAAGTTGAACACATTCATTAGCAAATACTGGACAAACTGCAAGAGTCACTTATTACAGGACAATGTAAATAGCTTCTGCCATTTTGTGCATCCAAATGCAAGCCTAATTTTTCCTTCTAGAGTATTAAAGACATCTCTTTACCCACATGAATAAAGGGAACATTTTCAACTAACAGACCAGCGCATTTTCCTTTAGCTTCTTCCATGTCCACTAAAGCTTTTATATATAACCTCATCATCTTTGGCCCATATTCTATGGACTTAAGACAGCATGTGTGGCATAAGGAGCTGGCATCTATCACAAAGCCAACATTTTAAAAATCCTGGTGACATACGTAAAAATTGTATTTACCTGTTACTGGCCTCTGCTGAAGACTGGCCACCAGAAGAGCATCTCAGTCTTTCACCACCTGAGGAAGATACAGGTGGTTCTTGACTAACTTCTGATGGTAACTTTGGCTCATCAGCTTTAACCTAGGGACAACAATGCAGTTAATGATGTTTATTTGAGACACTACACAAGCTTGAAGCAAGAAGGTTATGCCACACAGAATATGCTCCAATTTTATAACTGCTACACAGTTCACACACTTTGTCCTGCACAGTACCGACACTGCTCTGGAGCACCATGCCACAAGCACCTCCATCAGTATTGTAAAGTTCCTTAAAAAATGACTGGCATCTAAAACTGACTCAATGTTACTTTTCACCTTCACCAGATCTACACCTATATTTTTTCATTTTTATGCATGCAGTCAGGTCCCATCTTGTTATAAAAATGTAATTGGAAGAAACAGAAGGAACTGCACTCAAGTTTGACTTTTTAGCTATAACAAGTTTGTACTTGCATACACAAACTGCTGTACGTAGAATTCAAGAGCTGTTCTGTGGTGATATGTCTGTATAATATCCCGACCAAAGCTGGCTCACATCTAGCAACCACCAAACATGGGTAGGATAAGCTCAAATTGCCTGTAATGGGCAATATAAACACACCTCTAGACACATTAGCACATCCACTTGAAAGTAAAAATTGGTTTTGGCCATTTGCACTTAAGACCAGTAAGTGCTCACTTCAAGCACTAAGGCTCATTTTTGGCTTCTGCTCTACAGGCTGTCATTAATGAGAGCAGTCAAAGTGTCTTCAGCTAACTGCCTTCTTCCTTCCCCACACCCCCATACACAGATCAGAACCACTTCCACCTTAACTACCATGTCATCTGCCCACAAGCACAGCCTCTGTCCAGAAAAGGCTGGGACATGACAAGTCACATTCTATTTAATAAAACTGAATTTACCAGAAAGCATTTCTTCTTTGAGCTGTGTGTTACAACTAGATTATAGTTTTGATACTTCTTAACAGAAGCCACAAGAACCTTTACTGATGAACTGTAGAGTCAATTTTTTACTTGGCTTAATCCAAATACATTCACCCATTCCTAAACAAATTATCACAAAATACTGCCATTGCACTACCAGGAAAAATCTTCAGTACCAGTGAACCTTAAAATAGCCATTCAACACTTCCGATTTTCAGTCACAACCCCAAGACTCAACTTAATATGCTAACTTAGTACAAGTACCTCTGCGTTGGTTTCTTGCACATTTGCAGGAGTCTTGAAGTTGTATACCAAATGAAGAGCATGCAACTCCCCATGCTAAAATATGAAGGAACACATGTTAAAAAAACAATCTCTTTTCTGGATGTATTTCAGCACATCATAAAGGATTTTTTTAATATACCTTTGGCAGCAACTCTCTCAGATAATGATGATCAAGCAGCAGCTTCCCAGAATATATCAGCTTCTGGTCCTCTTCAGGCTTTGAAAGAAAACAAAGAATAGGATGACTTGCTCCGCCAAGCACATGCAAGCAGTAACTGACACAACTTGCAGCCAGATGGACAGAGGCACACAGCTGGAAGCACCCCACACATTAAGGTACACAGGGAATTGCACACATTAAATTCAGCTGATGAGATGAGAACAATCGAATACTGAAGGGCAAGCTTACTAACACCGAGGTCCAAATCAGCAGGAGGATACAAAGCACCCCTTTGGCCAAGAACTTTCTTACAGGCTGTCTCTTTTACAGTCCCAACAGACATTTGTGTTTCTCAGAAACAGGCTTGGAGCGCCACCTAATCTGATCAGCACTGGAGGTGGTGTCAAGTAAATCTGCTACACCCCATCAGATGAATCCCAGCAGTCGGCAAAAGCATGCTGATCTTGCTTCTGGGCAATCACCTTGCTCCTAAGAAAAGGAGGGCAAAAAAGCATATCCTCCTGCTGAAACGCTGTCTGTCGGGTGCAGCGGAGCACAGCGGTGCAACGCTGGCCGAGCACCCACGGCGTTACCGCACCGAACCCCGTGACTCGAAAGGAAGCCAAAGACTTCGGCATTTTCACCGCCCGACCTCCCTACAAACCCCGTCGCCTCGCTCTGCGCAGACGGGGCTGCCTCTCGTTCCACGGGCCGAGAGCTCTCCCCCAAAACCAACCCCCGAAGGAGCCTCAGCCCCCTCGCCACCCCCGACCTCCCCGCTGCCCTCGCCCGCGGCGGGCAGGCTCCCCGGCGGCGGCTGACGATTCCGAACACCCCGCGGGGACAGGCGGCGGTCCCGGGGAGGGCAGTTAATATTCAGCTGCGGCCCGAACAAAAACCGAGCCAAGTCCCAAAAGAAGGCGGCCCGCACCCACCTGCGGGCAGCTGATGCAATCGGGCTGCGGGACACCCCGGGGCGGGGCGGGGGGCGGGTTGCGGCAGGGCAAAGCGGCGGCGACCCCGGGAGCCCCACGGCAGCTCCCGCCGCCCCGCGGGGACTCAGCGCACACGCCCCTCGCCAGCACCCCAACGGCGGCGGGAAGGGGCCGGTGCAGCGGGCCGAGGGGTCGCGCACTCACCGGTGCCTCGGGTACGAGGCGGCGCAGCTCGGCCTTGAGGCGGCGCACGGTCCAGGCGGGGGCGGCGCGGAGGCGCAGGTCGGGGTGCCGCTGCGTGGGGCTCCGGACGAGCAGCACCAGCGACTCCTCCATGGCGGGACCAGAACGGGGGCGGCGGACCCCCCGTCCCGCAGAGCACTTTATAGGCGCCCGCCGCGCCCCGCCCTGCCGCAGGGTCGCGGTGGCTGCAGCTGATTGGCCGCGGCGGGAGCGGGGGGACGGGGCTTCCACGTGGGCCAATGGGACGGAGCCCCGCCTGCGGGGGCCGCGGGAGGGCGGTGGCGGGAGACGGAGGGGCTGATTGGGCGGCGCCGGGTGAGGGGCGGGGGCTCCAGAGCTCAGAGCAGCGTCACCATGGCGACCGTGATCCCGCCCCACCGGGCCGGGGCCGTGAGGGGCGGGCGGCCATTGCGGGGGCGGCGGGGTCCGGTCCCGCTGTCCCCGCCCGCGCCGGGCCCCTGCCCTCTCTCCCTCCCTCCCTCCCTCCCTCCCTCCATCCCGGGGGCGGTCGGGCGTGCTCAGCCCCCGGGTCCCGCAGGTAGCGGGGCGGCCTCACCGGGCCGCGATGGCCGCCCAACCCCCCCCCCCGGGCCGCGCTGGGCCTGAGGGAGCCGAGCCCGCCCGCCGGGCCGCAGCGCCGGCAGCCTCACGGGGCCCGGCCCAGCCACCCCTTCGGTACCGGGCAGGGAGCGGGTGACGCATAACCGGTGCTCCGCCGCACCTTCTCCCTCAGACACGCAGCCCGCCTCCTGCCTGCCCGCTTCTGCCCGCTCCGGCCTTGCCGCCGTGCCGCCGAAACGTGCGCCCAACCGCCGGCAACGCAGGCACCGGTTTATCTCTGGTCCTCACAGCCCCAGAAGGCAGAGGGGCTCTGCAGCAGGGCTTGTTCATCGCCGTCTCTCAGTCCCCCGCGCAGGTGAAAGCTCCGCCACGCATCGGCTTCAGCAGCAACGCTGGTTTTAGGGATCCCTGGCTTCGCTCTTCCCTTTCCCCTTCGCCCACAGGAGCAGCACAGCCCTCCGGGGGGGGGGGCCTGCACACCCTGGATCCACAGCCTGATCCAGGTGAAACATCGCCTTTTTCCCTATGGGTTTTGTTTTCCCGGATCTGCATAGCTACTTCAACAGGTTTGTTGCTGACTTTGTGGGGACAGGACACACCATGCTTCTGCGTGAGGCCAAAAGGAGCGCACAGGGGTGTTGGGGAAAGGTGATAACTCAAGAAATTATCACTGACCAAAAAAAAGTCCAAAATATAAAAACGTAGAACAGTGGCTTCTGAGTCCTCCTCCCCATACATACCCATTTTCCTTTGAGATGTGATTCGGCACCGGGAAAAACAGTGGTAATGATTCTGCTGCACCAGGAGGGGGTTTTAGTGTACTTTAAAACAATATCGTAGGAATGTGAGAAGTCAGTTGTATCTGTCAGCACCACATATTTACTCTGTGTATTTCATTAGCTGCTCAGCATTCCTTGGCAGCCAGACCTGTTGCCCAAAGGCACCGGTGAGTTTGCAGCCAGTACCAGATTTTGGAAACAGAAAAGACACTCCGCCACAGGGATTCATCACCTTGCAGCTTCCTGGGGAAGAGCTGTGCCACAGGGCATCGCTGCCTGGGCACCAACAAAATAGAATCACAAAGAAATGAACTGAGCCTATGTCTCATCTGACAAACCCTTTGTGGCTCCCAGGGTACATCCTTGCAAGGATGGAGAACACCAGCGGAGCCCGTTCCTGTGTTGCATCCCTCCCTACAATGAGCACCGCGGCAGCAGGAATCACTTCAGACCTGAGGCTGCACTCCCTGCCTGCACTGCCCTCGGCTGTCCCTGAACAGGCTCAGGTGGGCTTTCCCTCCCCAACCTCAGCTCTGTGTCCCCACCGAGCCAAGGAGACACTGTCAGAGCTATCTGCCGCTCTGGCTCTGCCAGCGGGGACCGTGATCCATGTCCCGCAGCTCCTGACAGCGGTGAAAGAGGGAAAGACAAATGCAGTGTCCAAGGCCGCCCTTGCCAATGTCCCCCGTTAAGGTCAAGGTGACTTTGCTGCTCGCTCGGTTGCAGCCTTTGCTTTGAGTGCCCAGAGGGGTCCCGTGGGTGGCAGGGAGAGGGTAAGGCTGAGCAGATACTGGTGTCAAACCAGGTTCTCAGGCTCTGTGCGTGCGTTTTGCTGGGACTCCCTGTGCCATTGCTGGCCCCTGGACCAGGTGAGCAGCTGTAGTCGCAGCGCCCATCCTGCCTTGTCACAGACAAGGGGGGCACAGCTCACCTGAGCTGTCTGCTGCCCATCCCCTGCCCTAGCCATTGCTGGGAAAACCTCCCGCTCACGGGAACATGCTGGACAACCTTATCCACACCCAGCGCAGACCTGGCTTTGAGCAGGGGGTGGAGGAGTGACCTCCCAAGGCGCCCGCCAGCCTGAGTGCTGAACCTCAGCAGTCCCCCCCTCCAAGTCAGGGGGTGCTGAGCCCCCCAGAGAGCCAGGCCCTCGCTGCCCTCACCCAAAGCAGCCAAGAACCAGTGGATCTGAAGTTGGTGGACATGTCTGGACATTTGGTAGCACGTGCTCCGGTCCCAGAGGCTGATTCAGAGCTCCTGGTACTAAGGCAAAACAAATACCTGCCCCGATACTGTCTGCTTATCTCAGGTCTCGCTCTGTAGACACGGGGCAAAACAGAAGGTGTGACCAGCATGTCACCCCCACCATCCTGCTGAACAATTAACTCCAATTTACCAAAATTGGAGATGAAGGGCTGCAAGCTTCTTTTGTCAGCGGTGCCTGCGTAAACATTAACCCTGGTGTAAATCAGGATTATCTCCCTGACCTCAACACAATTACTCTGTTTAAAAAAAAAAAAAAAGGGGGAGGGGGGGAAGGAAACGGCTGATGAGTTTACAGCTCTGTGTGCGGTCAGGCTCATTTTCACCGCGTGGCAATCACTCAGCACAGCAGGAACAGCCGGCGGAGAGTTTGCCGGTATGCAAGGAGGTGTCCCACAGCCTCGCAGCCTGGCGTGCTCCCTTTGCTCACCCAGGTGCAGTGACGCAGGGGAAGAGCCTGCCAGGAGCTGCAGTCCAGCTTATGCAGGCCCGGTGGGGTGGTGATGCTGGGGTCCGATGCAATATCGTGCTGTCCAAAGGTTGCTCTGCGGGCCGGGATGAGGCAAGGATCAGAGGACGGCATGATCCAGACAAACCAGGCTGATTCTCGGGATTTGGTTCAATGTATTTACTTAGTAGGAAGCACTGCGCTTGTTAGGTGTCTGGCTTTAAAAAGAGTTTCATGGTGCTGTTGTCATGGCCCCTTTAGCTGGTGTGGCGGGTTCCTCAGAACCTGCAAACAAGACTTTGGTCTTGTTTAGGCACTGGGCTCGGTGACCCTGGTGCCAGTGGCCCACGAGCAGGCAGGGAGCTCGCAGCATGCTCCGGCATGGTGCAGGCAGAGCCGCACCACAGCGGGGTCTGCGGGCAAAGGGCTGCCCACGTCTCTGAGCATTTCTGTGCCCGAACAGAGCCAGTTCTGCCAGAGATGCATCCCACAGTCATTCCCCACGGAGACAACCCGGCACAGGCAGACCGACACAAGCACTTCGCCAGTGAACTCCAGCAGTTCCCCTGCTTCTGCTGGGTTGTTCCACCGCCTGGTAAAGCAACTCATCCCCGAAACGACCGACCTTCCGCGGCCCACGCTGCTCCGGTGCGGTAATGAAGCTTTCCTGCCGGAGGGGAGAAAAACCGGAGGGAACGCATAACCGGGAGGTTGGAAACGAGCTGCACGGCAGCGTGTCACAGGCCAGGCTGAAAATCGTCGCCTGCTGCCGGTGCTGCCCCGGCAGCCCGCCAGCCCTCTGCCAAAGGCCACCGGAGCAGCGGCGGCGGCGGGGAGCGGGCAGCCCCAGAGCAGCGGGAGAGGCGGGACCCGCCGCCGGGCTGAAACATCCCCGGGTGGAGGCGAGGCCCCCCCCGGCGACACTCGTGGGGATGCCCGGCCACGCGGGAGAGCCCGGCGCCCCAGAAGCGGGGCGGACCCCCGCTCCTCTCGGGGTTCACTGTGCCACTAACGGGGCTCCCGATGGCCACGGGATGCCCGGGACGGCCGGGGCCGGGGCGGGGGGGGGTGTCCTGCCGCCCGCCCGGCCCCGCCCCCGTTGCCACGGCGACGTTGTCAGCAACCCTCCGGCCACGCCCCCCTCCCCGTCTGGGCCAATGGCGCGGCGGCGCCCGGCCTGCTCGCCGGTGACGTCATGGCCGGTGAAAATCCCCCGTGGCCGCGGGAGCGGCGGTGGCGGCGGCGGCGCGGCCCCGTGGCCCGGTGCGGCCCCGTGGCCCGGTGCGGCCCGGCCCGGCCCGGCCCGCAGCATGGCCAAGCACCACCGCACGCCGGCGCGCTCCGCCGAGCCCGTCATCGAGGTCAAGAGCAAGGTAAGCGCCCGCCGGGGCCGCCGCCGGGGTCGGGACCGGGGTCGCTTCCGCCGGGTCACGGCCGGGCTCGCCGCCCCCGCACCGGGCAGCACACGTGGGACGGCACCGCGCGCCGGGGAGCGGCGCGGGAGCTGGGCCGTGCGGGCGCTCCGCTCCCCGGCGCTGCCCGGGGCCTCCCCGAGCCCGGCCCGGCCCGGCCCGGCGGCCGCGGTGTCCCGCCACCGGCGGGCTCCGCCGGGGCGCGGGCCCGCTCGGCGCGGCCGGCACCGGCCCTGGGAGCGTCGCCGCGGAGCGCTCGCCAGACGTGCGGCCTCGCCGGGGCGCGGTGCCGCCAGCCCCGGCGTGCGGGATGGCTCCGCCGGTGTGGGCACGCTGGGTGCGCGGTCACCCCGGGTGCACGGCTCGCCCAGATGTGCTCTCGCCTAGATGTGCACGCTCGCCAGGGCATGCACACCCCCCGGCTACGCCATCACCCAGATGTGCGCCCCCAGCAAGGGATGAACTCCCCCGCCCAGACACGCACACTCGCACGGCTGTGCACTCGCCCAGATGTGCCTGCTCGCCCAGATGTGCGCTCACCCAGCACACTCTCACCCGGGTGTGTGCCCTCGCCCAGCTGTGCCCACCCAGCCCTGTGCTCATCCAGATGTGCACGCTGTCCTCCTGCACCCTTGTCCAGCTGTGTGCTCACCCAGCTGTGCCCCTGTCTGACCGGGGCACCCAGCGGGGTGGGTGCGTGGTGCCCTCCTTCCTGGTGCACACTGGCCGCCGCCTGCCCTGGCAGCCGGGGTGTGATCCCCCCTTGGGCAGCGCGATCCTCGCAGTGTTCCTCAGCCTGTTCTTAATTGGCTTCCCCTTCATCGTGACTGAAGGAGGCAATAATTAACGCCGTTGCTCACCAGGTGCTACGGCAGCGCCCGTGTCACAGGGAAGGGCCTCCCGGCAGCATGGTGCCCGCCGTGGCTGGCGGTACAGCCGGAGGTTCCTTCCTCTGCCGCGTGGACACCTCTCTGCCCCGTCACTTTGGTGTTCGGGCAGGAAAACGGTTCTGCTCCTTTCATTTTGCTTTTGGGACGGGCTCTGGCCAATGGGCGCCGCTGCCTTGGTGCTGCCGGGGCTCTGGAGCCGGCAGTGCCTGGCTCTGCCTGCCCCAGGGCAGCTCTGTGTGGTGCCCTGCCTGCATCTGTCCTGCTGGCTGGAGCTAGCCCTGCCCAGCCTCACCCCCTTCCTCCTCCTCCTCCTCTGCAGTTCGACGCTGAATTTCGCCGCTTCGCTATGAAGCGCTCCAGTGCAGGCAGCTTCCAGGACTTCTACCGCCTGCTGCAGACGGTGCACCAGATCCCACGAGTGGACGTGCTCCTGGGCTACACGGATGTCCATGGCGACCTCCTGCCCATCAACAACGATGACAACTACCACAAAGCCCTGTCCTCCGCCAACCCCCTCCTCAGGGTCATCATCCAGAAGAAGGGTAAGTGGGAGCTGGAGAAGGGCACCGGATCCATCCTCCACATCAAGGGAGATGAGCCACATCCTGCGGTACCATTGGTTCCACGTTTGGGCTGTGCCAGTGGTGGTGGCAGCCAGTCACATACCTGTCAGCCACCGCTATGGTGGACAGAACTGGAGATGGCGGCAGCACGAGGCTCCCAGAGCCCCACCGGGGCCGTGGCACCCATGCGGGCTCTCCCTGACAGCTCTTCCCCATGGCAAAGGCACCCATGCCAGCCCGGCCCCCTGCACCCCAGTGAGCAAAGGCAAATCCTCCCAATTCACCCCTCTGAAGTTGCATTTTCCAGCTGGGCTTGTGTGGGCTCCCGGAAAACACCGCATTGCTCCCGTGAGTGCCGTGCTGAGAGCCCTGTCGGCTCCCTGCCCCGAGGCGGTGGCAGCCATTGTTTTGGCAGAGCTCTCAGGGTACCGGGTGCTGCAGAGTTTTTGGTGGTGGGAGGAGGCTCGTCTCCTCCCCGGCAGCCCAGGGGCTCGCCCTGACTGCAGCAGTGTGTTCCTGGAGAGCAACTTCCTCACACAGGAGCATGAAATCTCCATGATAGCAGCGTCCCAGTGAGGATGAAAGCCTCTCGGTGACAAACACCCTGGGTAGGTCTCCTCTTCACCAGGGAGATGAGCCCATCCTGCTCAGTTTAGTAGCACTGAGGCTTTCTCTTTAGTAGCACCATCAAGCAACAGTGCACAAAGCCGGAGCCTGATCTAAAAGCCCCCGTTTCCCTGTCACGGTGCAACTCCGTGTTTCCAGCTCATGCTATTGGTATAAAGTCCCTGGGCGAGGGGTGATGCCAGTGGCCGGCCATGGCTGCTATGCCAGTTTTCCTGGGCTCTTGCATTGGGGTGATGCACTGGACCAATGCCCAGACCCAGGCTGCGGCATGGGGAGCCAGTGTGGGGCTGGGTGTGCCGGGACTGCTGCGGGAGCATTGCTCCTGCTCTCGAGAACCACCTCATCTGCTGCTGGGAAAAGCCTGCAAGGGCCCATGAGTGACCGTGCCGAGCTGGCACAGTACGGAGAGAGGACAGCTGCAGCCCTGGCACTGTGGGCAGCACAAGAAGGAGGGCAAGGAGACAGTGCCGGCGAGCCCCAGCACCCGGCTGTGCCCGCAGGAGAGGGGCTGCGGGGCCGGCAGCACCACAGGAGGTGTGTGGAGAGGCCAGGAGCAAGCCCTGAGTGAGTCACAGCTGATTTAAAATGGATCCAGGTCATCCCGGGGCTGGGCTGTCGTTGAACCAGTCCGGGTCGGTAAGGAATGCGGCTGCAGAGCCTCTCTCGCACGCCGGGCACGGGGAGCCATGCACACGCATGTGTATGTAGGTGTGCACCCAATGGTGGGCTCCGTGGCAGCCAGTCCTGCCGCAGGGGGTCAAAAAGCAAAGGCTGCAGCTCGGTTCCTCTCTGTGCTGTCACCTCACACAGTGAAGCCATCCCTGCAGAGCAGCCTGGCTGGGGACGGCAGCGCTGGCCTTCCTTGGCTGGGCTTGGCTCACAGGAAGGGCAGGGGAAAGGCTGGCACATCGCCAGGGCCACCGGCAGGCTCGTCCATGGGGTGCTGGACCTGCCTGGCCCGGCTGCTCCGTGCCCCTCGGAGAGGAGCTGTGCACTGAAATAGCTGTGGGAAAGCCTCCACCGCCCTTCCCCAAGCTAAAAATATGCCAGGCTGTGTGTGGAGGGAGATATTTATAACCCAGGAGCCCTGGCAGGCTGGCTTGGCTGGGGAGAAACCCCACGTCCCCTGGGCTTGGGGGCATCCCCAGCTCCCCTGCGGCTGGAGCAGGGTCCGGGTGCTGGCTGGGGGCACCGTGGGGAACGTGCCGGCAATGCAGCGGCCAAGATCTCACCCCTCGCCCCTCTGGTGGAAAGGGATGGGGAGAAACCAGAGAGGGCCCAGGGGATGCTCCCCAGCACCTGGTGAATGTGGCCAAGGAGGGGACGTGGCAGAGCTGGGCCCCATGGAGCAGCCCTGGGGCAGGGTCAAGGAGGATGGGGTCAAACCCTCTGTGGTGGCACCAGATGGTGGAATAAGAGACAGCGGCACAAATCACAGCTGGGGATGTTCAGGGGCCCTGGGGACGCTGCAGCCCTGGGATGGGTCTCCAGGAGTTGGGGAGTCTCCATCCTTGGGGATGGCAGGGCTCCATGGGACACAGCTGCAGCCATCCCTATCCTATGCCAGCGATGGCCCTGCCCCAGTGGGGACAAGGGACTCTGGTGCTGTCTCATGGAGCCGGACTTGCCCTCAGGAAGCTGGCTGCTGCCACAGCACCCCCTCATGCAGCGGGGGAGCCTCATGCGGGGGGGGGGGGGGGGTGGTTCCCCCTCCCCAAACTGGGGCACAGCCGCGGCTCCCAGGCCCTCAGGGCTGGCAGCTCTAGTGTTAAGCTGCAGAGTTTGGCTTAAAGTGTGATTAAGGCTGAATCACTGCCTCGATCCCACTAATCCTGGCCTTGTGTACGCTGGGTAATCCCAGGAGATGGGCCTGGCGGAGACAGGCTGCAGGAAAAGCCGGGGTGATGCTCCGGGGAGGAGAGCTGGTGAGACCTGTGAGCAGGGCACTTCTCCCGCCGGCTCCCCTAACACCTGGGGGCCAAGGGCAGACTGTTGCGTCCCTGGGCAGCTGCGGTGCCTGACCTGTGTTCTCCCTTGCTCCCTACAGCAGAGTCTGATGCCGGTGTCTTCGCCTCAAACTCCTTGCAGCGGAAGAAGAAGGGGCTGCTGCGCCCGGCGCACTACCGCGCCAAGCCTCACCTCCTCATCGGCATGCCCCAGGACTTCCGCCAGATCTCCTCCATCATCGACGTGGACATCCTGCCTGAGACCCACCGGCGCGTGCGGCTCCACAAGCACGGCTCTGACAAGCCGCTGGGCTTCTACATCCGCGATGGCGTCAGCGTGCGCGTGGCCCCGCAGGGAGTCGAGAAGGTGCCCGGCATCTTCATCTCCCGCCTGGTGAAGGGCGGCTTGGCCGAGAGCACGGGTCTGCTGGCGGTGAGCGACGAGATCCTGGAGGTCAACGGCATCGACGTGGCCGGCAAGTCCCTGGACCAGGTGACAGACATGATGGTGGCCAATAGCCACAACCTCATCATCACCGTCAAGCCAGCCAACCAGCGCAACAATGTCATCCGCAGCAGCAAGGCCTCGGGCAGCTCGGGCATGTCTACGGACAGCACCCCCAGCCAGCAGACCCCCAGCCCCGCCTCGCAGTACCTGAGCAACTACAGCACGGCCGAGAGTGATGAGGAGGGTGACCTGGTCATCGAGAGCGACAGCGCGCCCCACTACATCCCTGGGGGCTGCCCCAACGGGGGCCCCGTGGATGGACCCCTCCAGCGGAGCCTGTCCCCGCACAGCTCGCGGGGCTCCCTGCAGTCCCTCGGCAGCCACGACGGCAGCCCCGGCCGGGGCAGTGGGCGGGAGGACGGCACCCTCCTCACCCTATAGCCACGGGGTCCCGTGCCACCCTTGGCGGCCTGCTGGGTTTCCGAGCAGCCAGGCTGGTCATGGGCACCGGGGCAATGACAGGGCCGGTGGGCAGGGGTGGAGCGGGGCTGCCCGCTGCCTTCTCCCGCTACCCGCATCCCCGGGAGCCCCGCTGCGGCACCCGCTCCCGCCAGGCACTGCCCCTCTGAGCCCCCTTGCCTCCCTCCCCTTCCTTCCAAACAAGTGGGTTTTTTTAATTTTATCAAAATATGCATCATCAATTAATATATTGCAACGGACAGTAAAACCTTTTCTAGAAAGCACCCTGCTTGTCCCGGCTTCACGTCACTTCAGGGGCTGGACCCCAACAGCCGTGGGAACAGCCCCCTCCAGGACAGCAAACAGCCCCAGTGCGGCAGGACAGGACAGGCACATCCCCCACCAGCCCCACTGCCCTGTCCCACACACCATGGCCCATCCTGCCATGGATGCATGCGCTGCAGATCCCCTGGGAGGAGGGGGACAGGGGATGGGGACCCCGGCCCTGCGTGCACAAGGCAGTGCCTGGGAGCAGCACCCTTGACTGTGGTGCACGTCGTGGCTTTGCTGCTGCACTGGGCAACCCCAGTGAGAGCCATTGCAGGGAGGAACAGGGAGTTTGGAGGGACGCTGGGGCATGTCCCTCCCCCTGCATGTCCCTGTCCCACACCATGTGTCCAGG
The DNA here is from genome assembly GCF_900496995.4 of Aquila chrysaetos chrysaetos. NCBI lineage: Eukaryota > Metazoa > Chordata > Aves > Accipitriformes > Accipitridae > Aquila > Aquila chrysaetos. The sequence goes on from NC_044012.1 coordinate 23,448,882, forward strand.
CTGTTTTGGGCAGCCAGCCTGGCATGGTGGCCTGATGCAATGAGCCTTGCCTGGCCCCCCACCCTGGTTCCCACCTTATCTCTGCTGCGGTGCCCTCGCTACACAGGGGACAACCCGATGACACCTGCAGGGAGCTGGGTGGCACCCGGGCTGGCAGCAGCACCCTGGCTGTCATTCAGCCCCAGTAAACGCTGCTGGGGCTGGAGCAACTCCATCCTTCTCCAGCTTGGGGCTGGCCCAAGCTCAGGGGGGGCTGTACCCACCCTTCCTGCTCACCTGGGGCTCCTGGCGCCCTCGGTCCCTCTCCCAGCACCGAAGTGCCGGGCTGATGGTGGCTTTGGCCTTCGCTTTGCTGCTGGCCTGGCCCAGCTCCAGACCAGTATCTTCCTGCCCATAGGGAGGGACAGAGCAACACCCCAGCAGGAAGGTGCTGCTGGGCCCCATTGGACCCACAGTGGTAACACCTTCTCCTCCTGTGCTGTCCTGGCTAGGAACAGGCCTGGCCAGATCACGGCTGGCCATCCCCACAGTTCTTTGACCCCTCTCGCCACATCTCCTGCAGCATCAACCTTCAGCACCAGCACCAACACCTCTGCCCCAACCCGCCGTGGCCACCGGCAACATTTGCTAGTGAAGCAGCCCAGGCACAAGGTCCGGCAGGTAGAGCGCACCTGAGGGCAGTGCTTTTCCAGCCTGTTTGCCTGAGCTGGACACGGGTGCTCAGGAACCAAGGGCGCCGGCACAGTGCCAGACCCTTCATGGCATGAGGGCTCTCCCACGGCCCTCGGGTTAAAGCCCATGGGAAGCGAGCGCAGATGGTGCCAGGTGCCCTGGCTTGGCTCCCATGGGGCAATGCTGGTTTAGTGCCGAGGGCTTGACTGCGCCGGCTCTACCAGCCCGTTTGCCAAGGGTCCTACAAACCCAGGGTCCTCTCATCGGCACCACTCTCAAGGGCACGGGGTGGGACTGGGTGAGGAGGAGGAGGAGGAGGACCCACAGCTCTCAGGGTCTGAAGGGATGGCACCAACTGTTCAGGTTTTGACTGTCCGTCCGCAGGCCCAGCCCTGCTGGGGGCAGGCAGGGAGAGCAGCAAGGGCTGAGGCTGGCAGCTCCGAGGCTCCCAAGCGGGGTGACACTGACGGCACACAGCCAAGGCACAGACAGGCGAGAGAGCAAAACAGACAGCAGGGCTGGTTATTCCAGACTTGTTTAGGGCAGGGAGGTGCACAGGGACTGGTGCCTGCGGCCCCCAGCTGCTCTCAGAGCTGCTCTCATCCAGCCGGCCCAGCCTGTTTGCCCTGAGGGCAGCACAGGGAAGCGTGGGGTGATTTTTCCGGTTGGCATCTCACCTCCTCCAGCCCTCAAGCGCTAAAAGCTTCCCCGGCCCTCGGCAGCAGCATCAGCCCCTGACGTCCCAGGGCACTGCAGAGTGCCGGGTGCCGCGGGCAGGGCTGGACCACTCTGCAACATCCCCACCCTGCAAAATCCTGCCCGGGATGGAGTAACCCCCGGCAAGAAGGCACCTGCTTGGGGCAACCGTGCACAGCATCCCCACCTTGCGCAGTGACAGGAGACGAGGCAACAGGCACAAGCTGCAATAAGGGAAATTTTGATGGGACTTCAGGGGAAAAAGTACTCCCCCTGAGGGTGGCACAGCCCGGGGAGAGAGCCCCAGCAAGATAGGGGTGGCAACCCCATCCTTGGAGATTCTCCTAACCCTGGACAAGGTCCCAAGCTGTGGAGCTGGCCCTGCACTGAGCAGGAGATGGACCAAGCACACCAGCGATCCCTTCTAGCTTACATCTTTCTATGCTTCACGCAGCAGGATCCCTGCAAAGGTCTGCACAGGTCCCCATGTGGCATCTGAAGGTAAGGAGGCAGCGAGCTTACCTCCACAATGGCATCTGGCTAGCCTTGTTCTGCCAGCCTGTGGACCGAGATCTGGCAGGACTTTGCACATTCTCCACTCCGAGTCCACCACCAACATCCCAGCACCCCAGCCCAGCGAAACCTAACCTCCCTGGACACTTTGGGCTTCTGCAGAAAGTGGGATGAGGACCCACGGCTCTCCACCTGCCTGTACTACATCAATGCTGCTGATTTCTGCTGCCCACTACTCCTCAGGCCCTGCTGAGCCCACTGGGAGCTGTACACACACCGAAAGAGGAAAACAGTGCTTTACTGGAGCATGTCCTGCCCCACAGACAACAAAGGCTTCTCCAGACACCCTGCCAGATCCCCCTGCAGCCAGCCCAGCTCTTCCATGGGCAGAAGAACTGAAGCTCTGCACCTCTTCATTGTCCTCAAGCTGTCCCTGAGCTGCTGAGCCCAGCCAGCAGGTTGGAGGGTGCAGAGGTACCAGCTCCATGAGCAGGATGCATCAGTGCTCAGGACTGGGGCACGCACGGCAGACATACAGCACGAGGTTTTTGTGCAGACATGAATGTGTCCAGAATGAGCCATGATCATGGCCCAGCTCAGGAGAAAGAAGGGGACAAGGAACACCACAGGCAGCAGCACAGGAGACCTCCTACCAGTTTCTAGAAGTGGGAAAAAAAAGGGAAAATAAGAGGTGATGCCATGGATCCAGAGCAGAGAGCTGATCTCTGAGAAGTCAAGCAGCACAGAGACACAGGTTCTCCCGACCACAGAGCAAAGAGTATATTAGGGTATCTCCCTCCCTTTTCCACGGACAAGACACAGCACTGGACCGTGAGCAAGAGACACCACCTGCATGTTGGACATTGTATCAGCACCTGCATGGGCCCATGGTCCTGAACTTGCCTTCCTCTCCTTCCCTCCCAAAGTGATGATTGTCCCTTCCCAGCGACGAAGGATATTCACACAGAGCAGCACAACACACCCAGCCCCACCAGCTCAGGAGTCCAGCTTGATGAAGACTTTGGGCCTCGAGAAAATTTTGATGGCCTCTTCTATCTGGGAGAGCTTCCTCTCCAGCTCTATCCGCCTCTTCTGCATGCTGAGGGTGTCCGCGCGCACTGGTAGCATCACCAGGTCCTTTATCAGCTGCTCCTGGCCTGTGAAAAAACAAAACCCAGAAAAAATCAAGTTGTGTAAGTGGAAGAGCAAAGAAATCAATCCTTTTCCTAATGCTATGACCTCATCCTCAGACATGAAAATGGTGGCAGCACAGGACTTAGAATACCCATCCTTCTATTCAGAGCTCAGCTGGATGAGGACCTGAGTGACCTGCTCCAGCTTTGAAGAACCAAAGGTTGGACTAGAGACCTCTGAAGGTCCCTTCCAAGCAAAATCTTTCTATCATTTTAAGAGCAATATTAACCCTAACATCAGGTCTACCAGACAAGCCTGCTACAGAGAGCCAGTCCTGTAATGTGCAGGTCCCACCAACCTGAAGGAGATTGCTCTTTCCACGCACACAGCTCACATCCCAGCTATGTGCCTTATTCCAGGCAACTCTCCAAGTGGCAGGAATCTGTGACCCAGAACTCTCTTCTCCCTAATCCTGGCTAGGATTGCCTGTTTTTCTGAGGTAGAATCCCCATTTCTTTTTCTCTTACTCTGCTTCAGATTGCTGAGGGTCTCCAGGCGCTGGCCCTCCGGCATCATGGTATGACCAGGTGGCGTGTCAGGATCTGGCAGGTTTCGCAGCTGCTCCTCCATCTGTCTGCGCCACAGCTCCTTCCTCTCCAGCAGGCTGGCAAGGCAAACGAAAGCCCGTGTCAGCACATCTGGCAGGAAAGGTCACCCAGGGATGCAGGCAGAGGCCAGGAATCGAGCCCTTCCAACCCCACTAGTCTCCACATCACTGCCTGAGGACCACAGAGACCCACCCCGCTGGCACACGCCATTGCCATGGAGGGATACACCCGGGTTTAGTCGGCATGCACGGACTAGCAAACACACTCCACATGCACTGAAGGGCTGCTGGAAGAGACACCGTGAGGCCAACACGAGTTCCTCAGAGACAAGGGCTTCTGTGCCTTGCTTCTGGCCCTGGCCACAGAGTCCTCTCAAAACCAGCTGTGGGCCAGTGATGCAGTGAAGTTGGACAAAGTGGCTCACAGCCAGGGATACTGGCAGGGAACAGCAGGCACAGCAGAGAGCCAAAGGACTGACACCATGGTCAGTCCTAGGACAGGGTCACCCAGGAACTGTTTTCCATTCTGAATTCCAAAATGCAAGTCACTAGTTGGATGTTCCTCAGACTCCAGGTCCAAAGCAGGGTGAACACTTGTGAGGCAGAACAAGCCATCTGCCTCTCCAAAACCAGACCTTTTAATACTGAAGCTATGCCATGTGGAGCAAGGCTTACAAAGGGGCAGGAGCACATTTCTCAGAGCACACAGAGCATGCTCATGCCAGCATCATGGTACGACAGCAAGCAAGGGAGGAGGAGACAAAATTCTTTCTAAGCCCAGTCACACTGGCCATGGGGATACTTGTTAAGTCAAGAAACCAGGAGGGACTGCATTTATTCGCCAGGCCACAGTAAATCACACTGCTCGCATATGGTGAGAGCACCTCTGTCCCCAGACCCCCGTCCTTCTACGCAGAAGCTGGGAGACGTGGTGAAGGGAAGTGGGCTTGTTACAGAAAGTCCCGTGGACCAGAGAGGGGCATACGTACTACTGGGGGACGTGGCCCTTTTGATTGGTGTTGTACTCCTCCTGCTCCCGGTGCCTCTGTTCCAGCAGCTCAGCCAGCGCCTGCAGGGACTGGGAGCGCCGCAGCGGGGCCCGCTTGGCGTTGCGGGCGTTGTGCTTAATGAAGTCAATGCTTTTGCCCTCCACCTGCATCTGGAAGAAGAGAAAGGGAGGCAACAGGGGCCAGCTCAGAACACGCACAAGGGACAAAGCAAAGAGGCACCCACAAAAGATACAGAATTGCAGGTGTACTACAATAGGACAGCCCTACCCTCAGTCCATCCCATCTCAGGAGTCAGGGAGACAGGCAGGAGCTGTGGCTGTGTTTTGAGAAGAAACCAGTGCCAGAATAAGTGCCAGAAACCCTTGGGGTGCCATGGTTTGTCTGGCACTGAAAGCCAGGCAAAACCTAAACCCCACCTTTTTGAGGTCCCCAAGCTGACCCCATGCCCTCAAAGCAAGAAGGACAGGAAGAACCAGGCTTAACATAGTCCATGAGTCTCCTACTGCTGTGTTTGGAGCCCATCAGAGCAAATAGAAGGTCGGGGAAAAAACTGGTCGGGCCCTTGCCAGACCAGTAAATGCAACAGAGCCCCTGGCAGAGCAGGAACTTAGCTAGTCCTTGGGGGCATTTCCCCAGAGACAGCACCCTCTATCACAGCTCCTCTGATGATCAAGACAGAGGAGAAGGTTGCTGGGTTTGAGTTTAAAGTTTTCTTTTCTTGGTTTTCTCCCTTAAGAGTTTATGTCCTGTTTAAATTAAGTCACTCCATGGCATTTGGGAACCAACAAACCGACAACCCCATGCTTGCCAAGGAAAGAAGACATGAGTCACGGAGCAGTTTAAGACCTTCCAGACAAGACTACCTGAAAGGTTTAATTGTTAATACTGATTTAACTCTCCTTACTAAAAAGCACACCCATTTCCCAAATTTTTATCTAATGTCCAGAAGCCATGGTTCCTTTGATTAAGGTGGGAGCAGTCTCCAAATCCCCAAGACCTCCTGCAAAGCTCTACAAAGATCTGATTTGAGATCACTGGCACTTCTACAGTGAGGAGGTGGGATTTTCAAAGGGAACTTCACGATCTCTTTAACTATGAGCAGGAATGAAGCCAGAGGGTAGTATTAGCAATCCTTGAACACCCGTCTCACCACCCCAGTGACCAAGACCCTGTTCCTTCCCTTCAGGCAGGAACAGTATTTACAGATCTCCCTGTTCACACGGCACATCTGACCCAACTTTAGAAGAATGCATGACTAGTTCAAAGCAGGAGCAACAGATAAGTGCCAGAAACCCCTGGGATAGATGCAGTTAGTGTGCAGCTCACCTTGGTTTCAGCACCCAGTGCCTCTGGAGCCTCTGCGTCTGCTCCTGCTTTTGTTCTGGCAGGCCTTGGGGAGAGCGGTCTGCATGGCTTGATCCCAGGGCCACAGCGAGAATATGCCCTCAGGAATTTCAGAGCCTCTGGATTTGGAGGTGGGGAGCTCTCCTGGGAAAGGCAAGAAAAGATCCACTAGCGGAGGGAGGCTGGAGCAAAGAGAAACCCATCCAATAAAGTTTGGGTGGTCAACCACAAGCTCAACCACAAGTTTCCAGCAGGCACACTCTTTCTGCCATGACTTGGCAGAAGTTCTTGGGGGAAAGCAATCTGTACACAGCCAGCAAAGGCCAAACAGACTGCCTACAGCAACAAATCCGGACCTGGCAACCGAACTTTGTAAAGAAACACTAAAAAAAAAAAGGGAAAAAATCTGCAGAAACATGCATTTGGATCAAATGCATGCGTAGCATTGACTGGAGAGTTCCTCTCTACTGACTAATCTGGTAGGCATGAAAAGAGAGCAACACCAGATAACCCAACAAGAGATACCTACCAGAGCTAGGGACAATCTAAATGGATGGACAGTCCATACTGACAGTGATCACGACTCCTTAAAAACCAGAAATCTTCCTGTGAAAAGGGCATACAGCAGCATGGAGTAAGCGTGCTGAAAGTTGAGAGATACATGCCAGTCTCCCTTGTTGGCAACACTAGAGAACTTGAACTCCCAGAGGAAGCCATCCCACCTCCATAAATCCAGAGCATGCCACAGAGCCCTGCTACAGCAAGCTTTAATGAAATGGCACAGGTAGGCATGAAGCTGACTGCTGAGATGCTGTTCTCAAGTGCTGCTCTGCTCAGCACCCCAAATCTGTGGTTATGCTACTCTAGGCAGAAAGAGAAGTGGAGAGTGAGGGAGTCTGGTAGTTTTGGGAGGGTGGAATTGCATCTGACGGGCATCTTCAAAGGCCATTGTTAGCACTGGCACAAGGTGACACTACTTGATGTCTAACAGCTGGTCTAGGGAGTATCTCAATCTTGTTGCAAGCAAACCCTGAAAATTGAAAGTTGACACTGTGGCAAGTGGGTGACCTTATGATAAACCCAACTAGGGCACTGCTCTGCTCTTGGAAGTGACAGGAACAGTACAGGGCAGCCTCCAGGTCTTTCTTTACAGGTACCCAAGGCCTCAGCGCTCTCTCAGCTGAAGTGTGGTCCCCTCGAGGCAGCCTGTTGCCTGGCCCATTTAGCTTGGCAGACCTGAAGACTGAGGGTGGGATAGCACAGTCACATCAGTAGTTTTGGTGTAAGGACAAGGATATGTGATGCCCTCAGCACTGGCTAGACTGATCATGCTCCAAAGATGATCAGTCTTGTTTCAACAGGAGCCAGGAGACCCAGAGCTCTCTGGTAAGTTAATGAGAAGTGTCTTTACCTAGCGTGGTTGGTTTGAAGTCAAATAAGTCTGTGATCTTAGGAGTGTGCTAGCAGAGTGCAGCGTGCCTCTTCTCCCTCCATGGGAGCACTGAGACCGCCAGAGCCCTTTTCAAGGCAGCTGCTACAATTAACAGCCTCAGGGACAGATGAGAGAGAAGAAAATCCGCGTTAGACATCAAGACCTAACAGAATCAACTTAATCTCTGAGCAGCAGCTCCACAGAAGATGGAGATCCTTCAAAGGGAACACCCCAGCTCTAGAGAGCCACAGCAACAGTTAAAGCAATGTGAGTCAGCACCAGGGCCTACTGCCACCTCTCTCTGGAGGAATCCGCAGAGCACAAGTAACGCACCACGCAGAAACTGCCTGCACAGACACCACCCCCTTTCCCCAAAACAAAAGAAGAAATGATCTCAATCTTCCTCTAACCCAGAGGACTTGTCAAACAAGAGTGTAGGCTTGCGTTCCTAAAGCACACATTGGTTTGCTCCTGTGTGTGGAAGGGTCACGGACATCAGAGAGATAGGTGGCACACTGGGAAGAAGAGACACAGCATTTGGAACCACTGGCTTGGAAAACATCTTGTCAATTTTTGCAGTTGTTATCAATACACATAATTTTAGTGCAAAAAGTTGGCCCAAGGGCCACAGACCAGAGGGAAGCAATGCAGGGATGAGGAGGAACTTGAAGGTTCCAACTCAGCAAGGGAGCACCAAGGGAAGGCTTGTGTTAGTGGCAGTGCTCGAGGCATCACCCAGCTTGCACCCACCGTCTGCACTAGCAGCAGCTCTCTGTGTCGCTCCTGTCGACACAGCTTGGTTGGCTGCAAAGACAGAACAGAGACGGAGACTGTGAAGGCTACCAGGGACTCGCAGAAGGACAAAGCCCTCTTCTGGCAGCTGACAATCCTGAGGCCGATGGGATTGCAGGATCTCACAGCTCTGCACTTCCCCTTCCTCAAGGAGCTTCTCCCATGCCCGGCTGAGCTGAAAGGGAGACCCAAGGCCTGTCCTCCAGGAGGTCACTGTGAAGAGGGTGGGCACAACCCCCCTCTGCTTGCTGCCGTGCAGCAGGAACCCACCCCATCCATAGGAGCCACAGTGCCTACTTCTGGACAAAAGAAGAGGCTAACCGAACACAGAGGTCACCTTGATGACAGGGGTCTCCCAGACCCAGGCTGATGACAATGGATCCACCCAAAGATAGTGATGGAGCTTTCCTTCCCTCTCCCAATGGGCCTTAACTTTACTTTCTGTACAAACAGGTACACCTCTTCCAAGGCAGCTGCTTTGGTGCATTTGGCAAAGCCGTCTGACAGAGGCACCATTTAAACACTGGGAACCCACCGGGGAGAAAAAATTATCCAGAGAAAGAAACAGAAAGAAGCCAAAAGCAAACCAAAACCTTCAGAAAGCCAGACACCTGCTCATTTCAGCAGCTGAGAAAGCCTGAAAAACCAAGGCACGGCCCCGCATCCCTTCTCCCACAAGCACATGTACAGAGGACAGGAGGTACGTACACCCTTGCAGGTTGTGCTGATCTATGGGACCTCCACCCTAACTGCCTGGAGAGGTCTGTGTGCCCCCACTGTGCAATGGTTATTCACCAGGACCATTGCTTGGAGAAGAATTTGGAGATATACAGCCCACTGTGGGTCCACAGGGTGGTAAGAGTTGGACCAAGGTTTGATGCAGCCTGAAGACCTACCTCTGAGGACCATGACCCGTGGGGCAGAATACCACAGGCTTTTGGCACAAACCCCAGACAAGCATTGCCCCAAACACTGGAAAGCTGCAAAGCCAGCTGGATGCACCTCTAGACAGGGAATACAGCTGTGAGGGCTGCTCTGCACCCCCCCAGGAACCGCCTTTAGATGCCTAACAGCCAAAGGGCAAAGTAGGATCCCCCAGGCAGATGGTGCGATGAGATTTTCCTCTTCTCAGCTTCCCCTGCATGAAGACTCTACTTGGTCAGATAGGATGGGGATTATTACAGCAATCACTCCGCAGACCCAAGCCAAATGTTCTCACTCAGCACACAGCCCCACTGTCACATCTGCCCACCGTGCTTCAGCACCAAGTTGCCCCTAGACCCATAGGTTCTGGGACTCCCACATCTCCACCATCCCACAGAACCTCGTGGCTGAACCACATCCCACACCAGGAGAGTTCAAGAGCTCAGTGGGTACTGACCTGCAGTTTGGCCTTCACCTTTGACTCCACATTTTCGTATTTCTGGGATTTCCACAGAGCTTTCACAGGCTTGGGCTGGCTGTGCTCTTGGGCTCGCTCCTTCTCTTTGCACTTCTTCTGAATCTCCTTTATTCGCCTCACATTTTCCTTCTCGTGGTCCTTGGACTCTTTCCCTGCACAGCAAGGGGAGACACAGCCTTCACCCCTCAGACAATGCCAAGGGATGCAGGCTCTTGGAGCACTGGCACCAGAGCCCACAGCTCCGTCTCCAAAGCTGGTCCAACCACCCATAGAAACAGCAAGCTCTTCCCTCTCCTGCAGACTAGACAATCTGTGCACTTTTCCCACGTTAGATGCACACTCCCAGTTTGACCCTCTTCTGCCAGAGGATCCCACAGTGCCCAGAAGAGCATCAGCACAGGTCTGTGCACATTACTGGTGTCCACAGACTCCCTTGTTCTGAGAGAGTGTGGTTCACTTGTCCTATTTTGGACTATGCCAGACAAGCCATGCCAGCATCCTCTCGAGAGCAAGGTCAATTCCCAGTTCAGTATCCCATAGTGTTTCTGAAGCGAAGAGAGTTAATGGCAGCTGCAGAGCCTTAAACCTGCACTGTTCCTCGTTTCAGGGTCAGCCATTGTCCCACATTCAGGGGGAAATAATCAAGATTATGGATTGTATTTTTTGTGTTCAAATCAAAAATGATCTTTCCTTGGGCTCCCCCAGACAGGGGAGATCTCAGCTGACACAACCAGACCCTCTTCATTCCCCTCCTGCTTTGGCACAGCAGTCATAGCAGCCACCAGCTGGCATCCACCATGCTGGCACCAGGCAGGGCTAGGGGCAATGCTAGCACATGAGGTAAATCAAATGACACCCAGTGCTCAGCCTTATCTCCTTCCTGGACCTCTGAATGTACTCTGGGTGACCTCCCAGGAGAAGGGAACATCTTTCACAAAGACCTTCTCAGTATCCACGTATACAGACAGTCTTCCCAAGTCCTGCCTGGCTTCACTAACAAGGAATTCCCCAGGCTAAACATCCTCTATACATTAAGATTTCGCTTGATTCATCTTTAAGTTTGACTATAAAGATACTTGTTATATTCAGAGGCAGCAAATTAGAAGGGCTTGATTTATTTCCAGCATCTCTCAATAGTCTCTCATCCATGACTAGTTCCTCAAGTCCAACTTAAACAGCGTCTTTTTTACAGTCCCTCTTCCCACTGCAGACCTGGGCCAGATTGGAGCCAAGCAGGCTGCAGCAGCACCAGCTCCAGCACAGGCAACAGCCCAGGGACACCACTGCCAGGCCAAATGCAGGAGATGGGGTGACCAGCTCTGCAAATCTCAAGCTCTCCTCAGGCAGCAGAGCCGAGGAATCCATCCAAATCCCTGATGCTTCATTCCTGGCCCCAAACGCAACTCAGGCCAGCAGCAACTCAGCTGTACTTACTCTTGACTGGCAGCTCCCCGTCAAGGGAGATCCCTTCAAGCTGCAGTACGAGACTGAGCGTCCCCTTTTGTCCCTTCTCCAGAAAGTCCTTTCCACTGGGGCGAATGCGAGGGGCTGCCTGGACTTGGCGGGCACTGCCCAAAGCAGGGTATGGGTTGGGAACTAGGTCCAGGGGGCCAGAGGTAAAATCCAGCTTCTGAGCATTCCCTTCAAGCCTCCCTCGAGCTACAGAGAAAGAAACAGAAGGAGATTACCAGGAAACAATCTTACCTCATGGTTTTCTTCACCCACAGCCTACAAACAATGCTGAAGACCCCCTCTCCACCTCTACCTTATGCTTTCCCATCTTTCAACCAGCTGTACAGATCACCTTTAGGATCATCATCCGTGAGGCAGCAGAAGCACCTGCACCAGTGTGAGCGAAGACTGTTGAAGATGCCAAGGAATAAGGACATCAAATGGGCAAGCTGTGTCATGCCAACATACAAAACCACACATTCGTAACAAGCATCAAGGACCCACCTGAGAAGGGGCATTTGTAATAGTTTGGAAAGAGCGTAGGGTCTGGAGGAATGGGTCCAGAAATCCTGGATGGCCCTTCACACATCCTGCGGTCACTCTGCCTCCACCACGGAAACCAACCACCACTGAGAACAGAAATGAACAAGGCTCACTGAGCCACTGAAAAGCTACAATTTTTACATATTTATATGTGTGTGTGTGTGTGAACTTCTGACCTTCATTAGAGAGCTCACACACAGCTACAGAGATGATCTGCAGGTAGGAAACCACCCCAGATTGGACTCCATGCAGGTGAGGCAAGGGATGCAGCAGCACTGTCCCTGTTGTGGGGCTAATCAGCGTTTTTACCAGCATTGAACCTGAAATGTCTGCAGTTGCTGTAACGCCAGTATCTTCTGTACAGAAAATCTTTCCTGGCTTTGCTCTCCCATATGGGAACATTTAATACAGACATGCAAGCAGGAGCTGAGCTGCTGTAACTGCTCTGTGTGCCTTTAGCGAATAGGAAACTCAAGGTAGCTGGACATCATCTGACACATTTTAGCCTTAGATTTGAATTATCTTGCACCTTGGTCTCTTTCTAAATAGCTCCTGTGGTTCAAACACAACCTACCCAAAGCAAGCTGAAGCTCCTGCCCCACACAGATAAACCTCTCTGCTGTATCCTCTGCAAGAGACACAGCAGCACCAGCACCACCCTTGAGCAGGCTGGGGCTGAACCTCAAAAGGACCCGAGACAGAACACTTCACTAGGGGCAGACACTTCATTTTGGGCGAAGAGTACTGAGACAAAACCAGCCCAGCTGTCTCTTGGCTCTCTGGGAGAATGGAGACTTATCTGTTTAGAAAAACATCTTTTTCTTTTCTAAATAACTTTTCAATGCAGATCAACAGGGACCAGCACAGATCTGCAAATCCCTGCCCTGGCCCACACCAGTCCCTGCTGCCTCTCTCCTCCCCACAACAGGAGAAGCACAGATCCTTCCAGCACAGGAGCAGCCAGCATCTATTTCCCTGCGATGCTCACCAAGATCTCGTGGACCGCATTTTATTGCCTACAAGAAACTTGAGGGACTTGCTCCCCACTCAGAAAATGAGGATGCAGGATGCCGCACCAACAGGCACAGGCTGCTGGTGAACTTTTGGCAGACGCCACAAGAGCCTCAATACCTCATCAGTCACGCCATGATTTTGACAAGTGCCTGGGCACCTCGGCTGGAGTCATCGCTGTAAGAGCTGGGGCTACAACCTGCATGCCCTGACTCCCGAGGCAGTAATTTAAAGATTTCTGAGACAGCTCTACAGGAGGAACCCCTTTCAGGATCCTTGGCATGCCAGCAGTGATGGGATGCAGCATCTGCAGTTTAATTTATAAACCAATAAACGATCAGTACAAGGCTGAGTGAGTCTGAGTCATAGCAACTAATGCACTGCAGTCTTCCTTGCTAAATCACCCCTGTTGACATGAGACCCATTAGCAAAAAGCTGTTATTCATCTCCCAGACACAACTGCAGAGGCAACGTAAGCAATGCTGACTGTTGCACACCAGCATGCATGTACAGTCTGTACTCAGCTACTCTGGAAAAGCTATTTCTGAAGAGCAGACACAGACTCTCAGCCTGAGATAAAAGGACACTGTCTTGGTATTATTTAATCTCCTTGATAATGGATCCAACTAAGCCAGAACAGGCTCTCTTATTCTAGAAAAAAAGCGTTCACTGTGAGATCACTCCAGAACAGCTACTGGCCTTGAAATTCACATCTGATCTTGATCTGAACTCGCCTTCAAACCCAGTAATTTACATGCAAAATGACAGGCTGCAATCAAGACCTGTAACAGAGCAGACAATTAGTGTGGGGGATTGAAGGAGGAAAGGCAAGATGATGGGAGGCGGGGGACGGAAAGCTCATTTTATACCTTCACACAAGTCACATTTCACATCCCAACAGCACCCTGCCCTGCTGCAGGGAATTTGCAAATGACACCCACTCCCTGATTTGCAAGTCACATCGCCTCTGGATTGGGATCTTGCAAGATCAGACAACCTTATTACAATAGTAAGCATCTTGCCTATCTAGGTACCTACAGCAAACTCACCTATGTGGGGGACAAGCCCCTAGCATCAGCCTCCCAGCCCTGAGAAGAGGCAGCAGCCAAGCCTCTGTTACCAGTGATTGGTACAGACTTCCCAAGCTGCTGCTCTACTCCTGCCAACTGTGAGCGTATTTGGGGGACACAAGTGAGAGGACTTTATGGCTCACTTGTGCCAAAAGGGGATGTGCAGACCTTCTCCGCTGCCATTCCCATCCTGCTTCATCTCTTGTGACAGCTCTGTAGCGCAAATGGTCCTGTGCTGAGCCGATTCAACTCACTGCCCCTGCGTGAAACAAGTCACTCCTTTTGCTGGGTTAGTTTCCTCCCTGTTTAACCTTCTGTCCAAAAGTAACCTGGCTGTTGCCTCCACAGGGGGATCAGAAAAACACTGGAGCAAGCACAAGGGAAACAGCAGGAGCACGTGCTTATGAACACAGAGGAGGGAGGAAGAGGGAACAGGACCAGCCCTTTTCAAGCAGTGACCCAATCGCTGGCTCAGCCACACTAATTTGCACCCAGGAAAGCATCTTCTCTACCACCACGTTAGAAACCTGAACGTCAGGAATACAGGATCCAATCCATTACCACCAGAAACACGCTCTTTAGAGCATTCACAGGCTATGAGATGCAGGCAGACTCTGCAAACGCAGTCTGGTTAAGTCCGGGTAAACAGATATGTATGTGTGCAACTCCTCTCTCTTCTTAACCCCCGCCAGACTGCAGAACTCGCTGGGGAAGGAGCAACGCTGCTCCTAGCCACAGGGCTGCACCACCCTTGTTCCCTGCTCACCTGAAATCATCACATCTACAAAAGAGGCTCAGGGCAGCTGCCAGAGTAACCCAACGACTTTAGCATTCCTCACTCACATTGTCTGAGCCGGGCTGGTTGCTCACTTCCCTGCCAGGAACACAGCTTAATCCTGGCCTACAACTCAAGCAACACAGGCTCCAGCCCTACCTCTCCCAGAGTGTCCCTGTAAGTTTAAGAACCATTAGTTTGACTCTGTGCCCTTTGCTCCAGCCTACCAAGTGGTAAGAATGCTACTCATCTCCCCGGTAAGCTGAGATCTTTCAGAGCCCATATGAACCATGGCTTCCTTTCACGGCTTGTTTTTGGCATCATAGTTAAGGAAACTATAAAACATGGGAACGGACAAGGCTTTGGCAGGTGTTTTTCACAGCCCTGAACCTGCTGTGCCTGACTTTGAAGCACTCCCTCTTCTTCACAGATCACATTTTCACTGTGACTGGGTCCCTGGCCAGGAAGCTGCTACCTCACACAGAGCTGAAGCAAGCCCAGCTTCATGCCTTTTTGAGCCAACCTCTGCAAAAAGCATGGGAAAAAAAAATCCCACAGCTGTGATAAGCTGTGATAAGCAGAGCAAGTCATCTGCAGCAAATCAAAGGGCTAATCTCTGTGCAGCTGGTCTTGGCTGTTTGCTTCCTTCCTCAGTAGTTTTAGCTGAAATGGAAAGTAGCACCAAGATAACTTCCATGCCTGAGGGCTGCACCAAAACAGGGGAGCATGCGGATCTGGGACCATACCTCCTGCAGAACCAGGCATCAGGAAATGAAGTCAACGTGCTGTGAACCTACCCAGTGATGTTAGTCCATGCCTATGCTTTCCCCTTGTAGACTGCAACGGAGGGGTTTAACAGTCTCCTTTTAATACGATTCCCCATGCAGGTTCCCTCAGGTACCACCAGCTCCTCCCCACCTGCCAGTCTCCAAGACCCATTTTCTCTTTTGCCCCTCTGAACACAAATAGGGATGGGTACGGTCAAGTGTGATACTGGCATCTGCATGCGGGAACATGTTGCCTGGAAGCTGGGCACGTGTCCACCAACAGCCCTTTAGGTACAAAGCCAGCTTGTACAGCCTGCCCAAGGAGTCAAACACGTGTCCTGCAGCAGCAGCCTCGAGCCGGAGGTGAACGAGGGCTGTGCTCAGCACTGGAAGGTGGGCAGAGACTGATGTGGGTGTTGCAGATCTGCAGCCAACAGCAGAGTCCTCTCTCAGGAGAGCAAGGAAGGAAGGAGGACATGAGAGAGGCCCCACCTCGACGTGTGTGATTCCTCTCTGATGCAAAGATGAGCCACGTGCTGAGTTTACAGCACCTGATGTGCAACACTGGGTCCAGCGATGGAGACTGGAGCTTGTGTCACAGTCTACAGTCTCCTCCAGCCGTGCTGTCACGGGAAATTAATACAAACACAGTATTGTATGCTGAGATCCAAGAGCCCACTGAACAACACTGGATACCCCTGAAACACCCTTCTTGGCTCCTCTCGTTCCCCGTGCGCCTGGAAAAGGGGACGGGGGTGTGAAGCGCAGCCAGAAAGGCAGACCTGGGGGTGTCGGAGCCAGACTGCCCACAAAGCCTGAAGCAGGGGCTGACCAGGAGCCCCCCCCAAGGCATCACCCAGGCGGGCGCAGCCACCCCTTCCCCGGGGCCGCAGGCTGTGGCCAGGGCTGTGCTTGGCCCCTGCTGCCCTCGGAAGGGGCATGGCGGCCCCCCGGCGCCCTGCTCCGGCATTTCCCAGCCCGGCTCCCCCGCAGTCCTGGTGCCCCGGTGCCCGGCGGTCATCCCAGGGACAACCCCCGGGCCGGGGCCCCTGAGGGGTCTCTCCGGCTGCCCCGAGAGGACTCACCGAGGGAGGCCGCAGAGAAGCTCTCCCGGCTGCCGCCCGGGGCTGGGGCTGGGGCCGGGCTGAGGGAGGCCGCAGCCTGGGCCTGGAGTGGGGCCGCCCGGCAGGAGCCGAAGGCCCGACCCGGCCCCGCCGCGCTGCCCGGCAACCGCGGCTTCCGCCGGCAGGGGCGGGGAGCCGGGGCCGGGGCCGCCCGGAGCGCCAGCGGCGCCGGAGCCCTACCTCCCGCAGCTCAGCCCCGGCCTTCGCCGGTTCTCCCCGCCGGCAGGCGCGGCCCGGGGGGCGGCAGGACCGGAGGGCGATCCCCAGCAGACGGGCAGGGCACCGAACCCGGCCGTCAGCCGTCCCCGGGGCAGGACAGCCCTCTTTCGGGCTCGCTCTGCGGCGAAGGTTCATCTCCCCGCCCCGTCCCGTGCCCTCAGCCTCCCCTTTCCCCGGGGTTTTGGGAGAGGATCCCGCCAGACCCCCCCGCACGGCTCACAGCCGCCGGCTGCTGAACCGCAGGAGCCTTCAGGGCCGGGGGACGGACGGAGCTGGGGGCCAAAGGGCTCCCAAACGTACCCCAGCCCTTCGCACGACCAAGGAAGTTTGTCTCTACTTACATGCTTACCCTACAGCTTAGAACAAGGCTGGTGCAGTGGATGGAAGCATCCATACCAAGCAAAAAAGATGGGAATGGGCTTCCTGGGATCTAAACTTCAGTGCATAACTTGGTATATATCCTTGGAAGAAAATCCTGAAAGGCAGTTACAGAATGAGGCTTGAGGTATATTTTGCTGAAATATTTTCTTACTTCTCCTTTCTGTGATTTTCTTTCCAATTCAAGAAGCTGCACTTTCATTTTTCCAGAATAAATCTAACTTGGAGCGTGCTCACCATCAAGCCAAAAGGCTGTTGTTTGCTGGGTGAGTGCAGAAGACTCCCTCAGCTTGGTCGAACCAGGAGGTTCAGGCATGCAAGAGCAGCAGAATGACCACGCTAGCCAGCTTTGCTGCACCAGGAGACCACAACATGCAAGGATGTGTTTGCCCATAACCACGCTTTTCCCTCATAACAGTACATCTCAGTGCCATTGCTCTGGACCTGGGTGGTTAAACAAATTTCAGGGCATTTATTGCTGAGCGGAGGAGATACAGCTGTTGGGATCAGCACCCCTTTGATTGCCACATCACTCTCTCCAGGCTATAAAATGCCATTGTGTTTATAAAGGAGCTGTGCAAGAGCCTGTTTCTCCCACCACAGTACGATGAACAGGGACCACATCTCCGCTCACGGTCAGCCTCTCCTGAATGCTCCAGGGTGCAAAAGTCGAATAAAATCCCAGTGTTTTCCAGGCTGCTGGCTTGAGGGATGGGACTTGGTCCTGGTCTTCATAGACCCCACAGCAGCGTTCATGGGGAGGGGACCACGGGGGTCCCTCGTTCCCATCAGAGCAGGGCTGTCACCAGTGCCAGATTGGGATGGCTGCAGCCATGTCCCATGGAGCCCTGCCATCCCTGAGGATGGAGACTCCCCCCACCTCCTGGTGACCCCTCCCAGGGCTGCAGCACCCCCAGGGCCCCTGAACCTCTGTCACCACCGTGGCCAGCCCCATCGGCCCAGCTCCGCTGCGTCACCCAGGTGCCAGGGAGCATCCCAGGGGCCCTCTCAGGTTTTTCCACCTCCCTTCTCAGGCAGGAGCCCAGATCTGAGGGACCTATTGTTGGCACATCCCCTGTGGGGGTTAACGGTCTTCTGGAATCTCTTGCCCAACTGCCACCTTCAAACCCATCCCCACAGCCGAGCCTGCGGGAGGCTCGAAGGGGAGAGGTAGGGAGGACAGGCTCAAAGTGACAATGTTCATCCCATTACAGTGGCTTAAAACACTCGTGGTTGGCTTTTGCAGCTTTCGGTGACCTGTGCCCATCCTAATAGTGCTGTCTTCCAGGCACAGGGCTGCTTCACTGGAGGTTTTGTGGCTGGAAAGGGAAGCTGGCACGTGTGGGGATCAGCGGTAAGATGCTCAGGGCGGGTAATTGGTGCTTGCAGCCTCTCAGGGTTGCGGGTGGTCAGTGGAAATGCTGAAATTGTGTTTGGATGTCCGTTTAACAGGCAAACTGTCCCCTCTCATTCTCAGTGGAAGGAGAGGCAATGCCAAGGCTTTGGCCAGTGGCTGAGTGCCGATGGTTGGCTTGAAGGAGGTACAAGGCAGAAGTGCAAGGTGTGCTGGGGTGGTTGGGGTCTTCTGGCAGCTCAGGGTGGGTTGGGGAGCTCCAGCACCTGATGTGTTGGGAGGTTTCCACCTCCCTGTGTCCCCAGGTGTATCAGGAGAGCTCCTAGGGCTGGCTGCTTTGGAGCATCTCATGGGGGCCTTGTGCTGGGCAGACCTCAGCCACTTCAAAGCTGCTGCCCGGACCCAGGGCTGGGAGTGGGAATCACCACCCCGGCAGCTCAGCAGGGAGAGGCAGCCAGTGCCCATGTCCCTGCAGCGGGGGCTTGCCGTGGCCTGGCCGGGCTGAGCACCGTGCATTGGGGTGAGCCCCCATACCAAACCAAACACTCACAGAGATGTTGGTCTGCAGGCAGCCCCCACTGGTGGCCTAGAGCATCTGCCATGTCAGCCCCAGTGCTGGAGCCTCCTGCCCTGGTGAGGAGCCCTGAGGAGGGGCAGCGTGGTGGCCATGAGCCTGGGCACATCCTCGCTCAGCTGTCTGCAGCCCTGGAGAACCCGGACATCAAAGCTTTGAAGGTGAAGGGTGATGTTGCATTGGATGTGGGGGTTGCGAGGAGCATGGGCTTCATCCCTGGGTGCCACGAGCATGGCACTTGCCCCTGTGCGAGCCTTGTGTGAGAACAGGGGGTCCCCGTGTGTGCCAAAATTTGGGGAGGGGGAAGGAATGAGAAAAGCTCCTTTCTGCAGAGGGTGGATGTCCCTGGGGCTGGGTCTGCTACCCAGAAACAAAAGGCATGATGTTACTCCCAAGTCTTTCTCAAACTGAGAGTAGATGACCCCAAATAGTTACCTGCAAGCTTCTAGTTAAGCTGCATGAAATGGCAGCTGAATAATTTTCAGCCATCTCTTTGTAGAGTGGTTTTCTGCCATGGTGGCACACTCAAGGGTGTCCCCAGCTGCTGCTTGGGGCCTGGCAGTGCCACCATGGATGATGGGGGGGCAAAATGGCAACCAAAGCCCTGGGAGGGCCAGCGGGACTCATGGGGCCACCCAGCCCCACAGTCCCACCCACCATAGACAGCCACTGCAGCAACACAGGGTGCTCCCACTCACCAGCCAGCCGGGCTCGCCCCCAAGACCTTGGGGCCACATTGGGAGTAAAATCCTAAATCCAGGTGGTTATTAGTGGCCAGCAAAGGGTCCAAGCCACTGTGGCAGGGTCATCCACACCAGGGCCCGAGGAAAAAAAGTGGGTGCAGGGACTGGCAGGACGGGAGCACCGCTTGTCAATGCTGTTCCCCGTGTCTACCACAGTGGTCCAAAGACGGGCAAGGTGTCCTTGTCCACACCAAGCTGTATGAGGAGGAGATGGAGAAGAACAAAGAGCTCTTCCCGGAGCTGGTGGATCTCGGCTGCGTCACGGCGCTGCAGGCCTGGCTGCTAGCCTATGGTTTCAAACTCAAGGGGACAAAGTAAGTCACCATGTCTCCTTCACAAGCCAGCTTTGTGCTGCAACGCAGCCGGGATCACCATGCGAGGAGCAGCCGCCAGTGAGGCCTGGGTCTGCCCCATGCAGGCTGCGTTGCACAAGGGTGAAACAAGGTTGGGAGGGAGGGATGAGCATGGGATGGAAGATATTAGTATCCATGATTTGTGGCTGGACATCGCTCTGCTTTGCTTTTTATTTTGTTGAGAATTGAGCTTGGTTTGTAGTAATTTTGAGAGTTGCTTAGAGTTTAAAAGAGCAGATAAACCACAGAAGTGTGGAAAGGGAGAAGCCCAAAGAGCTGTGGGGCTCACGGTGGAAAGGGAAACGGCACCTATGGCAATGCAGTAGCCCCAAGCCATCAGTGACCACTAGTCATGTCCAAGTCCAGCCAGGGAGCTAAGCCAGCACGGCCAGTGCTGTAGCACGGGCGCAGACCAAGGACGAGGGCTGCACTTGGATGTAGCTCCTGTGCCAGGGCATGGAGCCCCCCGCCCCGAGGTGCCACAGGGCTCCGTCTCCCACTGCGGATGGACCCTGAGCTGGCTGTGCCCCACAGCTGGTTTCCGTCCTTCAGGGTCAACTCAGAAGTGCTCCAGTTGCAGCACCCTGATTTCCAGAAGGCACATCCCACCACCAAGGAGCCAGGCACCCTCCAAGGTGACATTGGCCTCTCTGCCAAGCAGCAGAGGAAAAGGAAGAAAAAGAGACATGCGAGCAGCCTGCACCCTCCCAGAGGGGCCAAGTCCCAGGACATGCTGGGTGAGCAAAGCTGGTGGCTGCAGCCACACAAGCTGGGCTGGGCTGGCATGGTGTGTGCTCTAACTGGCTTGCTTCAGGAATGACAGTGGCCTGAGGCTGGGTCCATAGTACAACAAGGTGGTCCGCAGCTCTTCTGCTTCTCCCAGACCTGGCAGCATCCTCGTGGGTCGGGTAATGACAGGGGCTCTGCCACTGGTGAGTTTTCAGCCGGGCACCGTGATACCCAGGCAGGCTCACCATGGCTCTTCCCTCCAGCTGCTGTTTTGTCTCTGGGATGTGGCCACGGATCCCTGGCTTTTATCCTACCAGACAGCCCCAGCTCAAGGGTATCTGCCTCCCCCTGCAGCCCCTGGCTCCCCTCCTGGCAGGAATAATGTTCTTCCTCTCCTCCCAGGGCTGCTGCAGCCTTGTGAGCTACAGCACAGCCCTGGCAGAGAAGGGGGTGTCAGCGTTTAGCTCTTCTTGTACCTCTCCAGGACAACTGCCACGTCTGCGACCCTTGTACCAGTACATCAACTTAGACATGACAGAGCTGATGCACCCATCACCAGAAGATGAAGTCCCAGAGCTGGCACAGCCAAGCCAGGTCCCTGCAGCCTCCAGCAGGGCAACTGCTCCACAGCTGGAAGGTGAGCTCCAACAAGGTTTACCCAGCTCCTGTATTCCTCAGGGAGCTGGCCTTGTTCTGCCAGTGACCTGCTGGTCCCCACAGCTCATCCCCCCAGAAATGGAAGCTTTGCCCTTGCCTGTGTAGATATTGTCACCTTATCCTGTTTCTTCCACCCTTGCCCCTAGCTTTTAGAGAAGCAGCTTGGATGTCTCTAGTCACCATCTGCAGCAGCTCTGCCCTTAGGTTTTCCCTTGAAGCTCTGAGGTGGCCTAGCCAAACAGAGCAGGACCCTTCCCCTTAGGACAGCACTCTTCAATTGACTCCACAGTCAACAGGTTCCAGAGTTCTATTCCAAGACTTGGTGGAACAAAGCCATGGCCAGCCTGAGCTGGAGCTGGTGAACAGGCCTGCTCCAAGCAGGATGTCAGGCTGGAAACCCAGAGCAGCCATCCCACCCACACTGCTGGCACCTGGCATCCTGCTGGTGCAAATACTCAGCCTGTCTCTGAGGAGGTGGCTGAGCTGTTGATGCACTCACTCCTCTTGCAGATACCTGGGCCAGCAGCACTCCGGAGATCCCAGCCCCAGAAGCAGGTGACAAATCCATGCAGGTTGATATTGATAGGATGCTCAGATATGCAGCTCACCTGGTGCCACTGCTCTTTCCTCAGTATAAATAGTCATGCAGCTTTCTGCCTCCTGTTTGTCTACTACAGCTTGACCTGCGGGGTGGTGATCATCACCTGGCCCGTACAAAGAGCTGTGGGTTTATTGGTTTTTTTTCCTGGTTGAAGAAAATCTGATTTGCCTGGGGAAAAAAAAAAAAAAAAAAAAGCAGTTTTTCATTATAAAATACAGCTGCATGTCACTTGGCCTTACGATGCATGTGCTGTCATTCCTTCCTTGTGCATGAAATGCAGGAGCCTGGGGACTAGCCTTGAGGCTCGCTGCTGAAGATCACCCTGCACAGGGGACGTGGGAGCGGACAGTGCAGCCCTGCCTTTCAGTCCAGCAGACAGCAGAGCATGGCCTGGTCCCCCTCTGCGAGCAGCGCTAACCAGCAGGTGCTTTCACTACCTCTACATTAGACCAACAGGGATTGCATTGGGAGAATCTCAGCTTCACAACAGGGATCCACCTCATCCAAAGCAGTGCTCCTTTGGCCACTGTCCCACACTGCCAGTGCAGGGCAACTGGAGGCTGTAGCCAGGCTACAAAAAGCCCATTTCAACTCTCTGCACACTTCTGTGTTCAGGTCTCCTGCTCACCCAGGAGTCTTGGCACCCTCCTTTCTTTGCTGGGATCATCTGGAGATGCTTTGCGCTTCCTTCTTCTCCTGTAGGAGTTGTACTTTAGGATCTTCTGCCCGGTACAAACGTACTGACAAAGGCACAAAGGAAGATTCTCAGTTCAAGGACAGCTTCAAAACAGATCCAAAACTGGCATGAAATAAGCCAGAGTTGTTCTGTCTGAATGAAGGCAGCGGCTTCCAGGTGAGCTCAGGAGACATTATCTCACCTGTTTTACATAGCACACAGACATCACAGACATTAGATGCTCAGAGCTATGGAACACCAGTCCTCTACCTGTAAAGGTTTGCAGAGATGCAGCTTTCACTGCTCCACCTGCTACAGCTGGGAACAGTGAATTTCAACCATTTGCTTTCTTCATCCAGCTCACAGTAGAAATGAGATTGTGCAGAGAGCACAGGAGCAGCCATGCTTCTACCCTTTAAACCAGCACGTCAGTAGACTTGTTTCTGCCAAGAGTTTTACTGTGTTGAAAGTAAATACCCAAAAGTAAATACCTGATATATACACTGAGCAAAGAAAGCGGTCCCATCAATACTGTGGGGATTTTGCTTCTTAGTTGGCATCTTCCAGCAATTTCTACAATGAGTTAGGCAGATAAATAAAGATCCTGTTAATCACAAAAGTTGACGTGGTGAGTCCAAGATAGGCAAAAGGATCTCCAAAACCAGCTACTCAACAGCTGTAGTGCGAGGGAAACAGCAAAGAGGTGGTAAACAGATCTTCCGGTGGGACTTACTTTCCCTTGGTGATAAATCAATGATACTTGCTAGGATAGCAGAGAGCTATACAGGATAGCACAGAGCTATATTGCTAGATATCACAAGAGCTTTTTCCACACCCAAGCTATGCACCTGGCAGCAAAGGCACACAGAAGTAGGGAAGGACTCAACAGGTACTGAGCCCCAGCTCTAAATCTCCTGTTCACATTTATTAGGATGGTTTCAGCTTGACCAAATCAAAACACAAGCCCACAGCTGCATAAAGAATGCCCTCAACAAACACAACTTTTTATTTCTGTAGAAAACAAGATCCTTTTCAGGAAGGACCAGCTTATGAAACAGCAGTTTGCATGTTAAGATACATAAATACACAGGGTTACAATTTAGTGAGAAATACATTAAAAAAAGCTTTCAAGTACACAAAATATATGTAGTAAAATTGGATTATCCCTTCCGCATACCTGCCTCAGAGAGAAACGTTTCTCAAACGAATGAACTTCCACCCATCATCTGCCAACAGATCTCTCCACTGGACACAAGCTGCAGGAGGGCATGAGGATGGGCAGGGCCAGAGGGTTAATATCCAGTGTTTTGAGATTAAGAGCAGACTTAGCCATGACAGTTCAGTCCCCATTCTCTCAACTATCAGGATGTGTGTAGTGTGACAGTTACCCAGCCAGCACATTAAGAGAGCTACAAGAGGTAGGAAATACCTCCTTACTTCCATCTTCAGGTCCCTGGAAGGTTAATGCTGTACAACTTCATTACCCACAACACTGTGGAAATCCCATGACCCTGGGAGGCATTTATTAACAGTCACAGAAATGAGAATGTGGCCCCGCAGACACGGCACCAGTGCTGCCGGGCAGTAAACACAACCAACGGACACAGAGTTTATGGAAAAAAGCTGCTGGATGCAGGCAGCCTCTTGAGTAGAAGGAATAATGTCTACAGATAAGGAAGAACAGCACAAATCATCACAAACTTCCTGAAGATTTTCCTGCCAAGACACCATCAACAGAGAATTCATAGCATCATTTAAATAAAATACCAGTTTAAATGAATGTGAAAGACATTTGTCACGTGCGGGAAGCCAAAAGGCTGATGCTTATGTTCCAAACTTTTATCTGTTCCTTCTACTATTTGTCCTACAGGAGTTGAGAGACCTGTTACATCACTAAACTCTTTTATAAAATTTTACAAACTGAGGAGTAAAACTTAATCAGTCTCCAAGAGAGAAGGAAAAGGCATCTGAACAACAGATACTCCCTGATCTTCCTCTATGTGCTCTCATGTTAAAATTGTTAAAATAAGCAACCTGTGCAACAGGGGTTGTGTCCCATGTCCAAGCCATGCAACGGCAGAGATCCCATGCTTCACTTCAGCTACTGCAAGTGCAAAGGGCAATTCAAGTTTTCCTACCAGTCTCCAAGACAAAAATTAAATGTTTGAAAAAACGGAAACATTTAAAACTCTTTAAACAATTTAAATGAGAACAGTTTCTATCAGAACATATTGTACACGTTTAAAAAACCAAGGAACTCAGGTTGTTAAATAAGAATCTACATATCTTAAAAACGGAGAGGTTTTTTACATTGCAGCCAGAAGTGTTAATTGTCCTATCTTCCAAAGCAGGAATGTTCATAAGTTATTTCTCTGAAGCGCCTCGCAGAGGTTTTGATTGGCATCTGGTTCCTCGGTCATCACCTCCACAGCCTCCCACTCTCCTGACCTGCTGGATTTCTTGATGGCCTCTACTACACTTTGCATGTACAGACCATCTTCAAAAGAGGCTGCCATAGAGACAGGTTTATGATCCCACGTCCGACGGTCTTCCTGGTCTTGGAAAGACTGCCGCAGTGCTTGCACCATGTACACCATTCCTTTTAGGTAAAGCAGTGGGATGTCTTTAAACCCCTTATCCAAAAGGCCCTTGTTGACAGTCAGAGAGTCTGTAAACAGTAGTTCTTCTTGGAGCGCAGTGTTTTTCTGCCCGTACAAGTCTGTCCCGCGAGCTATCAGGCGACCAGCAGACCCAACAATCATGACTTCATGAATGAATGATCCAGGCATGTTGAAGTTGAGAGTCACAGTACAACAGACACCCTCACTCATTAGCATCTGGAAAAAGCAGAAGTCATCGCTAGTGACGTGGCGGATCCCGCTTATAGCCGTGTTCTGCTTCACAAAAGTCTTAAGCAAACCGTGGACCTTCTCTGCTCTTCTGCTGATGAGGTGAGTTAGGAGGTCGATAATGTAGGTTCCCATTGTATGCAGACCACCTCCTCCCATCAGCTCATCACAGATCCAGTTGTACTTGTGGCTGAGCAGGCTTCCCCCATATACTCGTACGTCACAGATCATCACGTTGCCCACGTAGTGTTCTTCTATCAACTGCTTCATCTTCACAAAGGCAGGCAAGAAACGGAGAACGTTGCCAACAATGCTCATCAGCTTGGGGTAATACCTGGCAGCTGTGACCATCCTGAAGGCATCCACAGAGGTAGCAGCTTTCTCACAGATCACATTCTTCCCTATTCCTGCAGCACAAATAAAAAAAAAAAAAAAAAAAAAAAAAATACAGCACACACGAGCGAAACATGCTCAGATGCCCCAAAGGTTGTCAAGAAGCAGGGTTTTTACGAGTCAGGCTTTCCTGCTGCAATTTCAAAGGCAAAGGTCTGGGAACTAAAATAGGAATGCGAAGTGCAGCAAGCAGTCAAAGCTGCTTCCAAAATGCTCCGGTTGCAGAGCTGACAAACTCCCACAGAGAGAGACTCCAAATAAAGAGAGGATTTTTACATCATGAAAGATAAATAGCCAAATGGCATCACATGGCATCAGAACAAGACACAAGTTGCATGTTGTAGCTATAAAATTATTTCAATGCCTGTACAGCCAGGGGCGGGGGGAAGTCATGTGACAGAATAGGTGAGTGAAGGGGAGATTTGATTTTCACTTTGT
Organism: Aquila chrysaetos chrysaetos; assembly: GCF_900496995.4. NCBI lineage: Eukaryota > Metazoa > Chordata > Aves > Accipitriformes > Accipitridae > Aquila > Aquila chrysaetos. Next base: position 23,475,190 of record NC_044012.1, read on the forward strand.
ATTTCACCATCACTATGAATGTATTATTTTAAATAGATTAATAGAAATGGGTCATACAAGATACTTAGTGGCCTGTGTACAGAATACAAGAATTAGAAATAATGTTTTGGTAGGTGGATTGTTTTAAAAGCATCGCTAATTGGAAAGCAAGCCATTTTGGTCTGCACGTACAGCCTACTCGTACAATTAGACTGCAAAGATGACTGTGAGTTACACAGATGAGAGCTGCATTTGCAAGGTGACCCACTGCATTTTTATTCCTATGGATGCGCTTTATCTTGTGCTCAGCCTGAGTCAATGTGGGCAGTCAATAATTCATTTTTTTTAACTTCAAAGCAGAAATAAAGTAATACAGAAGAGTATCCCAGTGCAAGCTTCAATCAAATTCCTATATTTGGTGCTTTCCTGGTATTCCCTCTTCCTCCCCCATCTTTACCCTTTTCTCATGACATGGCTTAACTTTTCCATATACATCTGTTCTGATAAAATACTTAAATAAACATTTTTCAATGTAACAACCAGGGTTGTACCTAGAAGTCTCCAGACATTAACTGGTTATGTCAGACCTGAAGGTCAGTCACATCATACCACAGTTTCTGCCTAAGAACTGCAGGAATCACCGCACATGGTGGTAGGCACCTCTCTGAAAGCTTCTCCTTACCCAGGAGCAGACTCCGCTCCCTGCTCAGAACAGCTTTTAATCGACTCCCTGATGAGAAGATACCAGCACAAGCGCTTCCGTCGGCCTCCTGCACAAGATGGGAAGCCAGATCCCACACTGCAGCTCCTGCTCTCGGCACTCCACCTCCTGGCTGCGCTGGGCAAGCCTTTCAGGAACCATCTGAGCAGGCCAAGGGCCAGCGAGCTCCCATGACCTATCGCTGTGCCCAACTCAGCCAGAGGAGAACTACAGCTAGAGAAAACTCAGAACCAATATTTCTAATACACACAAGCAAAATCCAGTCAGAAAATGACAAGACTACAATTTTTAGTGGTCTTGTCCAAAGAAGTCCCCTAAACTGATGCGAGTCAATAGAAGCTTTAATGAACAAAGGGTAAGGTCAAACTCCCCAAGGACACCCTGGCTACCCACTGGTAACCCCCCACATCAGGGACCATTTCCGACTCTCCCACCCCCAATCCTGCTGCTGAGATGAGGCACAATGCTCTATTCAATATTCTGCACAGCTAGCTGAAGCACCTTGAGATGCTTCAGCCCCTGGTTTATCTGCCTTCTTGTTTAAATGGCACTTATCTCAAGCCAGGTTACAGTAAAATACAAGCAAAAAGAAAAAGCAAAAGGATCTCCACAGCATCCTAAGCAGATCTGCAGTTCTCAAAGTCTGAAGAAAATAAAAGCGACTCTTGATCCGCGTACACACAGGGTACAGCTCTGCCAGTGCTGCTCTCCCCCTTGCACAACTCCAGTGCCTTCCACCATGTATTTGGCAGCACAGGAGCCAGCTCAGGGTACAAACCCAGCATGGAAATATTCACTCATCTCGGCTCTTTTTCCGGCAGGTTATTGCCCCAAGTTGGCTCTTCAAGGAGCCTGACAGTGTCCACACAAAAGGGGCTGCATTCCTGTAGTGGGGGACCGAGAGCAGAGAGGGCTGAGCCAAAGGAGACCACCCCTGCCACCCAGGGTCTGCTGTTCCACGCCGGGCAGTCGATCATGCCGGGCTGCCCTTGTTCTGCCACCTACCCACCCAGCCTCATCCTTGCATCAGCACTGTGCTCTTTTTGCCAGTGTAGGCTGAGCCCCTTGAGGAGCTAAAAGTGACTGATGCCTTTTTTTGGGATGGCAGTCAGCGCAGCGCAATGACAGCTCGGCACAGCCCACCAAGTGCTGCTGGAGTGCCAGGATGAAGACCTGGGTACACCATAGCATCTGAGATAATCCTGTGGTTGCCCTCAGTGGGACATCCCCCCAGCTGTCCCCAAGCTCAGAGATGGCCGTGCAGCAAGACAAGGGCCGAGTCAGAGATGGCTACGAAGTCCCTTACCAACACAATGGCCATGCCTTCTGTTTTCTGAGGCAGAGCAACTTACAACCCCTGTCTTGTTACTATTATTTTGATAAGGAATAACCTGAACTTTGTACGATATTGTTTTCTTAAATCACTGCTGCAAAATTCTCTGTTGAGGTCCTCACCAGCTAGGAGACATGAGAGCCACCACAGGGCTCTGGCGCTCCTCAGAGCCCTCTGTGAGTCAGTTCAGATCACCAACTGAGCCCAGTTTAGAAAAGGAAGGTTCCTCTTTCAAAGCAGGTAGGTTGAATCTGCTTACAGGCGGGTCTAAGCCCACAGAAGGGCCTGGACACCTTGAAGGAAGGAGATGGGGCTGCGGAGTTGCGTTTCCCCACCTCACAAGCAGCGAGCAAGGACAGCAGCAGCTCCGCTACCAGTGGTGAAGCTCATTGTAGGCTGTCCTAACAACACACCTCAGGGTCTTCTCTGTGCACACCTCGGAGCGAACCCCATCTGTAGATCTTCGCTCCAATTAAGTCCCCCTATTTATGGCTATACTGGTTGTTGCAGTAAGAGGGACACAAAAAGAGAATAAAAAGGTCACCATTGCCAAGAGTCCTTAGACAAACCATCTACTCCCATACTCAGAGGCAAAAGTACCTGCTAGATTCCAAGAATTTTCAAACCAATTCCTGATTTAGTAAATAAACTAAATATTTAAACAGAAGTCTTTTGACTCTCATTAATGTGATACAGCCAAATCATGGCTTCACTCAGTGAAATACTGGATTTTAAAGTGTGTTCACATCCTATGGAAGCAATCAAAAAACAACAGGTGAGCCGAGACTTACTGGACAGCAGAATAAACTAGACTATTTTCTCCTAAAGGAATCTTACATCTGTAGTCAGATCCACACTGTCCATCAGCACTGAGGCACTGGCTTCCCCTGCAGCTACTTAGCCATGCTACATCCAAAACTTCCCACAAGTGAAATATTTTACAGCCCTGGTTAATAAAATGCAAGCACAGAAAACTCGCTGCTTTCTTATGCTACCTGGTGGACACTGCCCAAAGCCATCACAGGTGCTGGGGAGGGACACAGGCCCCAGCAATTGCCAGGACCCCCAGCCCACTCCTTCCTTCTGGTAGGGAGGGTGCCAGGGTGATCAGGAGGAAGGAGAAGGGACTCTGCAGCCTGGTGGGGCCTTGGGAAGGGGAGCATGCATGAAAAGATGGGAGAAGTGCACCCCAAACCTTAAAGAGTTGGCTTTGCTGCAATCAACATGCATATGACCCGGGGTCTCCTCTCTGCTTTAGGCTGGGTGCGTACCAGCAGGCCATGAGAAGGACACCGAGACCACACCTAGCCCACCGCTCCGTCAAGGAAGTCCTTCATGTCCCAGGGGGGCCCGCTGAGCAGCCTGGCATAGGAGGTAGCCCACCAGGGCTCCTGATGGGGAGAGGTCCTGCAGTCCCATGTCTGTGGCACATGCAGGTGAGCAAATGCAAGAAGCAGGGGCAGCCATGCACAGAGGTGTCCCTGCAGTGCAGTCAGGAGGAGATCGACTGTGTGCCGTGCCACCCGCCCAGGCAGTGTGAGGAGCGGGCTGGGCTGGGACAGCATTCTCACCGTGACAGCTACCACTCCACCTCTTCGGTTGTTTCTTTGCCTGGTTATCATAGCCACAGCTGGCCATCCAACACCTTCCATAAACAGCTAGCGTCCCCAGCCTTGCCTCTCCCTGCACGAGTTATAACATTGACTCAAACTACCAAAGGTATTTATCCCAAGTAAATATGTCCATTGAACTGAAGCCCCAGTTCTTTAGTCCCCTGAATAACGTCAAATACCTGAGGTTGCACCAAGGAAGATGTACAACTGGTCACTGTTGAAGCACACCAGACCATTGCTTTGTCCACTATAAGAAGTTGGGAGTGCTGAGGAGTCTTCCCAAATAGCCGGCTGTTTCAGATGTACTTGCTTTGGGAGCCTCCCAACGAATGAACGCTCATTCCAAAACACACTCCTTCATTTCATTTCCTGTTTGCCTACAGTTTGAAAAGATCTCCATGCTACTTGTTACAGAGACGGGAAGCACAATATGCAAAGAGCACTCACAGCATGCTTGTTCATTCTGTCTCAAGAACAGGAAATCTGGATTTGTCACAACACAAAGCAGTGACAGAGCCCTTTCTGACTCCTTCCTTCATAACTAACATACATGTGCTATAATTTGTAGGGACTCCACAAAATCAGAGTGTCAAACAACCTATGTTGCAAAGATGTCTTAAATGATGTAGTCAACCAGTATAAACCAAGAGAGACAAGTAAGAGGTTCCTCTGTAGCCACTCCACAAACCATCCATTTGACAGCTGGGCTCGGTACGTGCAGCAGCATTATCTTTAGCACCCTGAAGAAATTTTACTCTGAGGACTTCTCACGTTTTGCCTCCCTGAACTTTGCCTCACGCAAAAACATCCCATGTTTTACATTCCACTCTAGCTGGTAACTCCGCTCTGTGCTCACCTAATGCAAAGGTGGATGCATTTTAACTGTGGGACATGAACCACAACACAGACATTTTGTGAAATTAATTTAGTTCCTCTGAGATCAAAAGAAGCACAAATTTTAGGATAGCTTCTTGCATTGCCTGTTGTGGAGATAAACCATAAGATTAGACTGATTTTAACTTGAATTATCCTCTGGGCTTTGATCTGTTCTGTCTGGTTCATGAACTCAATCCAGTGTTACTGCTTTGTGCCCGTCATGCCAAAGTTGTACCTAGGCTTGTTTATGGATGTCTGTCAATAAGAAACTTATGCAAGCAAATTGCACTGCCTGGAAAAACTGGGTCTGTCTCTCATCCCTGCCAGAAATAAAAATGTAACCACATTTTAAAATTAAAAAAAAAAAAAAAAAAAAAAAAGTTATAAAAAAAGTTTACAAATAAGTAATAAAAGCATAAGCACTTTAAAACAAATAAACAAACAAACTGCAACAAAAAAACCCACACAACACCATTATCACTGCACTGCATCTGATCTTTCCTAAAGCCCAGTTTCTCGACTAGTAAACACCAATCTATTATATACAATTCACAGCCAATAATTCTCCAATTATGTAGATCACATTATCGCTCTGAACTTTCAGAGAGAATGTACTTGCCATCTTTGGCCCTATCCTGATTTTGTGTTCCTTCAAAATGCTCAATCACAGCAAGCCATGCAACACTGGCTCAAAATATGTCACAACATAGTTGGTAGCAGACCTATAAATACCATTGCGACAAACCTAGAAAGCTGAAAGACAAGGTCAGCATCATATTGGGCCTGAGATGCCTGCACCAGTTTGCAGATCAGAACATTTTAGGACATAAGTGAAGAATAAACTGCCCTGTACTACTTCATCCATTCATTTCCCTAGCTTTTTCAGCTTTGCACTTATTTATACTTGCAGTCAAGCATACATATTACACCTGTACTTCTGCACTTCTTTCCTCCTCTGGATAATGCCAACTTACAGGTTCCCAGCCTTTGAAGAAAGAATCTCAATCCATTTTAGTTAATAATTCACCAGATAAGGTTCAATCCTCTCCTTTTAGCCCACTTGCCCATCATGAGCCATGAGAACTAGTGAAATGCTTATTACCTAAAAAGTGTTTAAAAGAACTTTTAGCATATTTAAAGAGAGAAATTCTAACTTACAGTTCAAATATTCAGAAGTCAGAATACCTTAAATTCAAAGGGTAGTACTCTAACAAGGTAAACAAACAAATCCAACAATGTAAAAAAGAAAAAAAAAAAAGCCTGAAATCTCCCTCTGCATAGCTAAGTGGCATTGAATGTTTGTGCAGGGAGTTGTTTACTTCCAAAACAAATTACTGTAGAGCAAAGAGGCTAAGAACAACAAACCACCCTGGCTTACATGGTTTGAGATACTACCCGTCCTAAAATTAACTCATGTGGATCTCCTGTAAACACAGTAAAAATATCACACTTGTTATTTACAGAATTAGATGCAAACTCACACCCACGCTGTACTACGTGAGAGGACATTAACACTACAAAGTCACATACTGGAGACTTAAGAAATGTCAGGGTGTCCGGGCAGTTGGCTCCCACCTCCCTGCCCAACCAGTTTGGAGTGTCATCCCTTCTCTCCCTGACACCTTCACCCAGCCCATCTTGCTGGATTCCTCCTGCTGTCCCCAACATCTCCTCCTCCCCCAGCATCTGCCCTCCCGCGTCAGGTAGAAGGATTCCTCCAGCAAACCTGCACCCGGGACCATACCAGACTGCTATGGACATGGATGTCCCAAGAGAGCTCCAGGTGGTGGCCAGGGTCACAGCACTGCTGGCTGAAAACAGCATCTGCAGAGAATTTAGGTCCTAACTCACAAGATTCTACTGAGTGCATGCAAACATTTTTTCAAAGGCTTTTAACTTTCCAATTTGGTTTTATTTGTGGGTAAAACCAAAAGCAGAGCTGAACCACCTCCCCACCCCAGGCAAATCTCAGTCTCCTATTGCAGAACATGGGAAGCTTTGAAATTAATTAAGCAACTTAAGTTGTTTGGGTTTTGGTTTTTTTGTTGTTCGGTTGTTTTTTTTTTTAAATGGGCATAAAAACATTTTACCCCTTCATCGTCATCTCTGAAACAGCTCATTTTTATTAAAACCTCCCCACCGTAAGTTCAGTCAGAAGAAGATGAGGTATTTTAGCCCACTTGGTTCAAGACTCGCAAAGCTATAAGCAATTACAAACACTATTTTCACAAAAAATTCGAGGTAACCTCTCTCGCAGATGGCACTACCGATTCCACACAAAACCTTCAGTACTGCATTTGCACGTTGATGCAACCAGAATTGTGCTGGGGTAACAGCTTCAAATTTCAATCTGCCAACGAGCTATGGATTTTTGGTCCAACTCCAAAGATAAAAAGATACCTAGAGCCTTCACAGCAATTTGCCGAGTTAGTGGTGGAGGGATATTGATGCAAACCAAATCTACGTCCTGGTGCAGCAAGACATCGTCAGTCCGACTTGTGTAGAAGGAGATGTTCATTTCCTCTGCCAGCTGTTTGGCCTCCTCTTCAGTCTTCCCCCAAAGTGCTTCAATGGAGAAGCCTTCTGCTCTCAGCAAGGGTACCAGTACCCGGGCAGTGCTGCCAGTTCCAAACACACCCACTCCAGGAAGCATTTTCATTCTGCATTTATTCAAGCATCAGGGTCTACACATAGGCCTTTGATAAAATGTTCGGCTCCTCAGCTTTCCGTTCCATCCACAGTTCCTAAAACATGAAAAGTTACAAGTCAGTATCAACAAAAAGCATATTTTGATATCAGATGCATCTAGCCTGAATACTAGCTTCTATCCTTCATACGGCATTCAAATTTTCAAAGATCCTAACGAAAAAAAACAAAAACCCCCAAACTTGAAATCCATAAACAGTATTAAGGGACAAGTCTAACAATCTCACTGCAGAAGAATGGTAAGAAAGCAGCTTGACAAAGTCATGAGCACCTCCTGAGCTTCAAAACTCAGGATGCACGTACAGAAACACACACGAGCATGCCGGGACAAACCATAGATGGCGAGGTACAAATGGGGAGCGACAGGAAGCGTCAAGAGGACATGACATAGAGTCTATTGCACTGGCAGTAAAAGCAGCGCTGCTGTAGTTGTGATGATGTATGTCTCTAAATGAGATAAAGGTTTGTGAGATGAGGTAATATCTTTTATTAGACTGACTGAGATAATTGGAAATAATAGGCAAGCTTTTGGGTGCATAAATCTTTCTTCCAAATTAAATACACAAACTGAAAACAACTACTTGGAGCTTAACAATTTTATGGCAAATAGTTAAGCCACTCCAGAGAACATCTAGAAAACATGTCCTGTGGGGAAAGCCTGGATTCACTGAGCTTGTTTAGCCTGAGGAGGAGAAGGCTACAACGGGAGATAATGTCAGTGTTTAAATACATAGAAAACTGCTTTCAAAAAGGAAAAGGGCGCTCCTTTATGTCCATCGTGGGTAGTTAAAAGTTTTACGTAACTTGGGACAGTTAAAAATATCTCCTGCCCGTGCCATTCAAACCCCAGGAATGCAGGGTTTTGCACAGAATTATTATATTCCCTACACACAAACATTTGGTTAAGACACACTTCTTTTGTTCTTTCAAGTATTTCCTGGTAAATTAATCCCTTCGGACCCCTACTTGCCAGTTTGTCTTAGAACTGCTTCTGGCCACAACTGGCTGAACTGCCTTTAGCATTCACTTTAGCACTAACTCCGAGGAGAGATGTCAGAAGTCTGCTCAATCTGTGACACTGAAGCAACCTACCATCTGGCTTTTGTTCTCTGCCTTTTTGAATTTTTATTTACAACCCTCACTGTTGACCTTTTTTGAATTTTTTTTTTTTTAGAAAGAAAAAGTTTTCTTTACTTTATTAACATGACAAATTCAGTTTTCTTTAGAAGCTTATAATGAAAAAGCAAAGACCATATTTAAAAAGAGAACTGATACCAACACCAGATCAACACCTTTGGAAAAAATCCCCACAACCAACAAGAATCACAATCTGTTTCGGAAAGAGACGGTTATTCATCTCCCCATCCTAAAATACTCATGCTAAATTACAATATGTGAAAACAAATCCTGACACAGCACCGGGAAGTCCCAGCACGCAAGTCAAACTACCCACAGTGCAAATGCTTTGTATGCAATCAGCATTTTGTTAGTCTGGGGAGTGCCTACACTGACCAGCATAACAAAACTGCAACCCTGACTGAATTTCTAGGTACTTTTGTAGTATAGACACTAAACTAGGAAATGGAAACAGCAGCACTTCTGAATATTTATTTTGCAAAACACACACAAATGTTTACAGATGCTATAGAACACTTTATGAGATATTTACTGAGTTAATTCAGTACATTTTTCCCTTATTCTGTGTGATGTTAGGTTTGCAGTGATACAGTTGTCTGTCTTTATAAAGATGAACAAAGTTAATTTTAATTTGAATTAACTCCTTTTTATCTGACATTTAGCAGAACACTCAAATAAGGACAGTATCAAAAGGATCTTGAAAATATTTACTATTCTACATAAAAGGGTAATTTACTGGCAGGAAGGATGGCTTGTATTCAGGTTTGTTTTCTATAAATGACGCAAACAAAAAGAAAATCTTGCAACTGCACAGAGAGTAAGTATAACTGTTAAAGTCCCCACACATCTATATTTGGCAGTTTACAGGCCAGAAGAAGAAAAAATGCATGCAGTAAAAAAAGCATCACCTTCTTTCAGACAGACACAAACTTAGCAAGGTGGAATAGAGAGAGACAAGGTGAGCGTGTGCCTGTTTGCACCAGATCACACAGATATACTCAACAATGTCAAAATTACACAATATGACAAAAGTTTAGAAAAGGTTGAATTATTTGAAAATGCTACTAAGAGCACACTGTAGCACTTCACATGTGCAACAGGAGACTCCTGCTACTCAGATAAGCTGATTTCTGCAACGCTCGCTCATTTCAAATTTTACTTTTTTCTGTTTCCCATCCAACTGCCTCTTAAAAATCTCAATCAGGTGGAATTAATTTTAAACTCACTTATTCCCAGAACGTAACATGCTGCTGTATCGGTATCACTAGCAGCTATCGGCACAAACCCATGAAAGCTAGTGATTTACTACCATGGAGACCAGCTCCTGATGATACAAGAACTTAAGGACACCAGCTCACCACTAATACCACAACAATTCAAGAATTGGCCAACCCAGCCTCAGCAACGACTTCTAGCAAGGCAGCCATGCTCCTGGGGTATGAAGACAGGGCTTGCACAGTTACAGGGCCCAACAGGGCTTGAGACCCCCCAAATACTGCAGCCAGCAGCCTCTGCAGCGAGTGGCACTGACGAGAGGGCACGCTTCTCTTCCCTCACCTGAGGGCCACCCGCAGCCTCTTATTCCCTCTCCAGTCGTTCGCCAGCTAGCAAGTCCTGGTTTGTCAGGACGGTCACAGTGGGATGGATGTGGATGCTGAAGGTCAGCAAAAACATAGTCCTTGCACAGAGCATACGTGACGCAGGGAGAACTAAAGTAAATGCTGAAAGAGCTGTAACAAGACGTTCAACAGGAGCTTTTGAAAAGGGGTATATATTGGTACCCCACCCCCACACCTTGCAGACACACTCAAGCGCTGGTAAACGAAACATTGCTTCCCTAGGGTGGCCTAGCTGTAATCTAAAAACCCACTGTGTCAGAATGAGGCCACAGCTGAGGAGAGAGACAGCTGTAATTAACAGTCTACTAAGAAGAGACCCCAAAAGAACAGCACCATGCCACCACAAAAGTCCCCAGAGTACTGTTCTCCGGAGCTCTATGTGCATTTCTGATACTTCTGCACTAAGGTGGGGAAAAAAAGCAGAACTGGAAATGATGCAGACAAAGGTGATCAAAAGCACACAACATCTTCTACGTAAGTGTGACCTAAGCAACCAAAGATTGCTCAGACGCAAAAAGATGTGACTGAGAGGGATGTCACAGAAGGTAATAAAGTCATGAGTGGCTCAGGATGGAGAAAGACCAATTTTTCACTGTTTCTTGCAATACAAGAACAAATCGAATGGAGCTCAGAGAAGGCAGTAGGATCAAAACAATCTAAAGGAGGTGGTTCCACACACCAAACTTTGGTAAGCTGTGAAATGCCTTGCCACAGGATACCGTGGACATTAGCCATTTATAAGGAGTCAAAAGGGAGACTAGACAATTTCAAGCAGTCTGCTGAGGGTCACATCTAGCACAAGTAGCTGAGCTAAAACTAGTGAAAACTAGATTCAGCAGAGCGTGGAAATGGCTCTAAGAAATGCTTGAAACTGCAGCCAAAACCAGCTTAGAATTAGGTACAATGTCTACATCTGTACTTAGGACCCCGTGAGTCTAAAACCTTCAAACAAGTCTCACCGAATTAGTTACACAAATCATGAAAAGCCTTTTATAAGCCAATCTTTCAGAAAAGGAAAACCCTCATGCATTGATACCTCCCGTGATCAAACACAGGAATAAACACAGGAATGAACACTGTTCTGAGGACCCTCCCACCGAAACACCAAAAGGGAGGCTTTTATCTGGAAGTGAAAACCGGATTGAAACAGGTATCTTGCATGACAGGAGATACAAATCAATCTCCTTTTTAGAGAGACGAAATAATCAATGCCTGCAACATCATTCTGAACTTAAATTTTCAAATAGAAGCACTTAAAGATCTTTAATCTTGTTGCTAGCTGCCATTCCTTTTTGTGGCCACAAAAAGTTTCCATTATTGCTGAATTTCACGGTGAGTTTCAAGGAGCTGTTTGACTCTTTTGGTATACATAGCAACTAGCATTTATGTGACCCAAAGCAACGAAAAACCTTATGATTCCTACAGGATCCAGTTCAATTCCACATTGAAGCAGTCAGGGAGTTCAGAAGGCAGAAGTCTCAAAAACTAGATAGTACAGTCAAGGACTGCAGCACCCAAAAACAGCTGTGGACCATTACAGATGGCCAAAGGTAGTAAAAGAGTATCAGCCTGTGTCCAGAAAGATGCTGGTCAGGGTAACACTGGCTCTGCAGAAGGAGAAAGCAATTTACGCTTCTTGCGACTCCTCCTAAAAAGTTTCATTTTGGCTTGAAGGAAGGCAATGCACGTGGTGGAGAAGCATACCAGCAACAGGGGCACTGTTTTCATCCAGTTGGGTCATTGCTGTCGAGTTCAGAAAGAAAGCAGACAAGTAACAAGGGTTGTACAAGTAATAAAGTTGCTACTGGTTGTGACATCCTTATGGAACTTAAGGCTGCGTGAGAATCTTTGACAAACTCTACACATGAACTACTCAGATTTTCACTCTGCAGCAGGGGTCTCACACCTGTAATGTTAATGCACTGCAGAGACCTCCTGTGAAAACAGGTGCTGCCTCAGAACTGTCAGTTCTGCAAGGACCCCAGCAGAGGTGACAGAAATGCAGGCAGAGACTGCGGGCATTGCTTTGGAAGTCAGCAAGGTCTCTGCAGGACTACTGTGGGAACTTCACTGGACCACCCTGAGAAGCTGGAGGTCACCTCACATGTGATGTCGATTTTTCCTGTCAAACTGTTCCTCCAGCCTTCTGACACCCATATACATGAAGCTCTGTATATAACGGTTCATATGCATGTGGTTCGCGTGCTGATGTCAGAGACTGACATGCTTTCTTTACGAAACATGCTTTCAATTCAGTGCAAGCAGGTTGTGTGATAACCCACAAGTCCAAACCCTTGAGCAACTCCCACCACACATCAAGACAAGGCTGGCACAGCGCTCTGTCCTTCCTGGTCTGGATACGCAACAGCAAAGGCCCCGTTTCTGGCAGCCCGCTTCCCACAGGTACCGCCCGAGGTCAGAGGCGGAGGCAACGACCGTGCCAGAGACAGCAGCAGCTGGAAAAACGCGGAATCCAAATCGGCCCTCACGCTATCCCTGTGCTGCAAAGCTCGGGGCTGGGCCATGGCAGCCCTGAGGATGCCTCTGGCATGGCCCACGGTGATCTCCGCTGACCGCGGGTGCGGGGCTTGGGCAGCTGCTCTTTGTGCGTGGGTCCCTCACGGTACTAGATGGGGCAGGCCCCACCTCACCTCACCTCACCGGGCCGGGCAGGCCCCACCTCACCTCACCGGGCCGGACCGGGGAGGCCTCCAACTCACCTCAGAGGGCCGGACCGGGCAGGCCCCTCCCGGGCCTCACCTCACCGCACCGGCCCGGCCCACACGGAGGAAGTCCCGCCGAGACCCCTCGGGTCCCTTCCCTTCCCGGCCGCGCCCGGCCCGGCTCAGCGCCCTCGGACAGGGCCGCGCCCCCCTGGCCGCCAAACGGCCCCGGGCCGGGGGACCCGGGGGGAGCCCCGAGCTGCCCTTACCTGCCGCCGGCCGGCGGAGGGGGCTGCTGCCGCCGCCCCGCCTCGCCCCCCGCGCATCCTCCTGCCGGGCGCGCTCCCGCGGCGGCCGCTCGCTCCCGCTGCGACGCGCGGCGACGCCCGGCCCGGCCCACGCAGGAGCGGCGGCCCCGCCCCTTCACCGGGCAGCGGCTCCGAAAATGGCGGCGCCCGGGACGGCTTCCCCTGCCGCGTGGAGAGCGGCCTATCTCTCGGCCGGCCGGGGGCGGGCCTTCGGCGGACGGACAGTGCCGGCAGCCAGTAGGAGGTCGGCGCGGCGCTTCGTCATCTCCTTGATGAGCTCGCCCGAGGCCTCCTCTGGGAAGAACGTTGCGGTCCCTCTGCATCGCCCATCGGCGTGCTCCCCAGAACGTCCCGTTTCCCTTGGACTGGGGCGCCCGGCACCGGACCCAGGCCTCCAGGGGCAGGACCCCCCCCCCCCCCCCCCCCCCGCAATGCTCTGCCTAAGGCAGCCCAGGACACCCCGAGTCTTCTTTGCAGCGCACGGTCACCTTGGTGTCCACCAGCACCCCAGGGCCTTTTCCACTCGTGCTTCTGCTGATGGCTTCACCGAGATGTGCTGCAGGCTGGTGCTGGCCCGGCTCAGCTCAGCGAGGGCTCCGGGTGGGGTGTCCTGGCCCTTGGATTTCAGGTCAATGTGCCCCCGAGCCCCCGTCAGCTCTTCCATCTGCCCGGGGGGCTTGTGCAGTGAGGGTTCCTGGCTGTGGTCTTCAGCCGACGGGATCCGCGCCTCACTACGAGTCTCCCTTGCTCAAGGAACTTCCTTGTTATAGGCAGGCTTGTTATAGACGCTCGTGACAAATTGGAGGAGCCAATTTGTATTAAATAAAAGATCAAATTTATTAGCAAGCGATAAAAGAGCAAAACAGCGCTGGGCGGCCAGGGAGACAGTGCTCCGCCACAAGCTCGCACCCAAACAGGGGAAGAGCCTCTTTATTTATACAGTCTTTTTAGTCCCTGATACTGACGGCTGGCTGGTATCTTCAGTATCTTGTGCCATCAGGTGTTAAGTGGTCGTAATTTGCCTTCTGGTGGTTGTTGGGATGAAGGCCGAAGTCTTCCTCAGCTGTTCTTTAGGTGACTCAAGTCCCATTCATGCTCTGTAAACGTCTCTCTACATATGCTAATCATCAGTACTCATGGTCTTAGATAAGTGAAGAATATCCCTACCTCCACATGCGATTTCATGAACAAAGTTAACCCGTTCATTACAATCCCCCCTTTTCTATTTTATCTTGATTTTGTTCATTAAATCGATTTAATACTTCTTTTGCCCGCCCGAGGATAGGATTAATTCCTTCATCCTCTATTTGTTCATATTGTTTTCGTAACAGCATTAAGTGTGCAGCTTCTAAGCGCCCTTTAACAATAGCGATCAACTTATTAAAAATGCATGGCCCAAAAGTCAAAAATAAGATCAACAAGATAAGGGGTCCTGTAATAGTTGACAATAGGGTGGTTAACCAGGGTGAATAATTAAACATAGACTCATACCAGCTCTGTTGTGCTTCCCTGTCTTTCTTCCGTTTTTCTAACCCCTCCTGTAGCTTGGCCATTGTATCTTTAACTACTCCAGTATGGTCAACATATACACAACACTCCTCCTGTAGGGCTGCACATAACCCCCCCTGCTGCATGAACATTAGGTCTAAGCCTCGTCTGTTTTGTAATACTACTTCTGATAAAGACCTAACAGACTGTTCTAGGGCTGTCATGGCTTTTTCTATCCTAGCCAAATCCTCGTTGACTGCTATTCTTAAGGATTGAAATTTTTGATTTTGTTGTACGAGGGAGGTTATTCCTGTACCAGCTCCAGCAGCTCCGACTGATATGAGGGTTGCTACTGTGAGGGCTGTCAAGGGCTCACGTTTTTGTATGTGATGGGCCTGAGTAGTTTGATAGTCATAAACAAAATCTTCGGGATGGTAAATAAGCTTAGGTATTACAGCTACTTGTATACAATATTCAGTTATCCAATTAAAAACCTTTAGGGATATGCAAGGTGTAACCCCAGTTTGGGAACAAATCCACTTAGTATTATCTGCAGGAATTAACCACTCAGCTGTTATTTTTCTTGATTTGTGAATTGTGTTACACAGGTGTCGTTTGTCTTTTGGGACATTCCCTATACATCTTCCTTTTTCTGATACTTGGGACATTGTTATCCCTTGCTTATGTCCAGATTCCTTATTCCATAAGCACTGAGCTGGATTTGTTCCGTTGGACTTTTTAAATCTACTGTCCACCGCAATAGCTTCATAAAAGGGTGGTCGAATGTCGTAACACAACCAACAATGCTTAGTTATATTAGGGTGGGTGGCATTCAGTACCTGATAACTGGCTTGGAGCATATCCCACAATGGATTGATTCTTGTTGATACGCCCGAGATATTGTTTTCAGCGATGTCTATATTAGGGAGGATAGTAGCAGTCTGTACAATACTGTTACTATCATCTTCCTCTGTTACAACCGAATTTGGTCCTACACCAGAGGGTTCATTTGGCACCAGCTCTTTCCTTATCGTAATTATTCCCCCTGAATCTGCGCCTGGTTTTCAAAGTCTGACTCCCCATGTTCTCTCGGTTAACTAAGCAGGATCTTTCGGGTTGGTTACATTAATATAAATATATGGGCAATTTTCACTCCATAGTCTTGTTTGGCTTCCATCCCGACCATGTGAAGCAGGTGTACATCCATGAGGCCCTTACCTTACAGATAGGAATTTATCTGGACCTCCCCTAGGAATCTAATCAGAAGCTATAGTTTCGTAACCCCAATAAGCACAATAGTAAGAGTCGGGATGGTTGCAATACCCCTTTCCAGGGTTAGAACTGGGACAAAACTAAAAGCCTAAGTTATGTAGACATGGGTTCCTGGGTATGATTTGACATAAGGATTGATTAAAGCTTGGGGCCCCGGCAGCAATTACTTGCTGTAGTATCTTTTGATCCTCCCACCTATAGAGCGTCCATTTGTAAGGTTGGTGGGGGTTCCCTTTGCCTTGGGTTGTCTCTATTAGCATTAGTAACAGTCCTATCATCCAAGTGCTTAATCTCAAGTTTGAGAAAAGTGGTGTCCCTTTACCCTTGCGACAGGTATTCCGAGGGTGCTGATAATCATTTTGATTTTTGTCTTCATCCCTGGTGAGAGATGGGAGACTTTGGGGAAGCTCTGAGGACGTTTTATTTGGGAGTAATAAGTCAAGAGGCTCCGTGAGCCTTCTCTGGAGGTAGTTCATCAACCTTAATCCCCACAGCAGTACGTCTCTGCCCTCTTCTCTGCCTACTCTGTTGCTTAGAGCAGCGAGGTGTACCATCTTCTCGGCAGCAGTCGTATTCTTCAGGGGAACCTCCTTTATATTTACTTTGCTTTGACTTATATGCGCCCCAGTTTGTATCCTTCACTTCCCAAGGTCCCCACCCCACTCTGACCACTGTTCGTCTGCGGGATACTTGCACTATTTCAGCCTTCGTTGGGCATAACGCATTTACATAAAGACAACACCTCTCAGGGTTTATGCCTTTAGCAAAAATATCCCACCATTCTTTGGAGTCTTTTATAATTTTTCCAGTTGATATTCCCATACATAATGCTTGCTCAATTAATTCCTGTTCGTAATTATAACATTCGTGGCAAATGTCACTAGGGGAATACCCATAGGAGCAATGTGTCCACCACTTTTCTCTACAAAGTTTACACCTGTAACATATAAAGATAACATATACAGTGAGGATTTTTACAAAAGACAGTCTCACTCCTCCACTTTTCTTCGGAACTTGATTTTCAAGCTGTCAGGGTCTCTGGTCGCCTCCCAATGAGAACTCCGAATTGGTCCTTTGATCCTGCTTGCATGAGTCCATCCTCGTTCTGTAGTTCGGACAGCAGTTTCTGTGGTAAGTAAAACAAGATAGGGCCCCTCCCACCTAGGAGTGAGAGAGGATTCTTTCCAGGCTCTTATTAATACCATATCACCTGGCTTCACTGAATTTCAGGGGTTGTTCCTCTTTGGTGTCCCTTAACATGTACCACAGTTATTTGCTTGGGCCCTCTTATTGCTTGTCCTGACTTCCTTTTCCCTGTTATTACTCGAGATGACCCATCAGTGAATAACTTTTCTCCCTCTCCCAATTCTACCTCTTCCAGATTTAGCCTAATTTTTGTTTGTTCTTCAATGGTCTGAAGGCAATTATGTGTTAATTCTTCTTCAGGACCCCCATACAAAAATTGCGCCAGATTTTGCAAGTTCGTTGTTCCGATCTCCAATTTAGGGGAATGGATTAGGATCCCCTTATATTTTAAAAGCCTAGCATCGGTGATCCGTTTTTAAGCTTTTTGTTGGAGAACCCCTTGATTATAAGGGGAGAACACCCTTAATTCACTTCCAAACGTTATCTTATTTGCTTCTTCCACTATCAGGGCTACAGCAACAACTGCTTGTAAACACCCTCTACTGACGGGGTCTAATAATTTGGAAATGTACCCCACGGGTCTCTTTTTTCCTGTCCACTCCTGGGTCAAAACCCCGTATGCTGTCCCCTCCTCAGTGGACACAAATAAATAAAAGGGTCTTTTCACATCAGGCAGACTCAAGACAGGGGCGTTAACTAGATCGGCCTTGAGACCCTCTAATCTCTCTTCATCCTCCGGGGTCCATTTAAGCAACCCATCCATAGGTAACTTTTGATACAAAAATCGTGCTTTCACACTAAAGTTTTTAATCCACTGCCTACAATACCCAAATAGCCCCAACAATTGTCTAATCTGTCGTTTACTCCTCGGGGCTTTCAGTGATAAAATTCCATTTACTCGTTCGGGGTCTAACTTCTTAGTCCCCTTGCTTATCCAGTGTCCTAAATATTTTACCTCTTCTTCCACAAACTGTAGTTTTGACCGTGATATCTTGAGGCCTTGAAGGCTCAAAAAATTTAACAACCGTATGCTTTCTTTTCTGACTGTCTCTTGATCCTCTCCTGCCAACAATAAGTCATCCACATACTGTATTAGCACGACCCCATCTTGCAACCAGTATTCCCGTAGAATCCGTTCCAGGGCTTGTCCAAATAAGTTTGGGGATTCCGTGAACCCTTGGGGAAGTACAGTCCACGTAACTGCTGTTTCCTATGAGTGTCTGGGTCTTCCCACTCAAAGGCAAAATAATCTCTACATTCCTCCTTAAGAGGGCATGACCAGAATGCATCCTTAAGATCTAGTACACTATACCATTGGTTTTCGGGCCCCAATTGACTCAACAGGGTGTGTGGGTTTGCCGCTACCGGGAACGGCTGACAGTCCGTCTATTGATTTCTCTTAGGTCATGCACCAGCCGATAGCTACCATCGGATTTTTTTACTGGTAAAATCGGGGTATTAAAAGGGGACGTGCAGGGTTCGAGTACCCCCTTTCCCAATAGTCTTTTAATCTCAGGTTTTAGTCCCCTTCTCCCTTCATTAGATAAGGGATATTGTTTAACTCTCACTGGAATCTCGGGGTTCTTAATAACCACCTCAAATGGTTCAATCAAGCCATTCCGTTGGGGTCTCATCTTTTTCCTGTGAGCCGGATCCTGATTATTCCAGTTTGGCCGATTTAAGGGCCATTTTTGATCCGCCGCCGGGCCAGCCTAATGTTGCTGGTCCCACAGTCTCATCCCAGCCCCTCTAATCTTGTCCCTTTCTTCTACGGTAAATAATATGCCCAGGATAGACTGTAATTCATCCCACGTGTACAAATTCGGTCCCAAGAATTGATCCAACCTTTCGGCTACCCCCAGGGGATCATCTAACAGATTCCCCATTTCCTTCTTAAATTTTCTTACATCCCCTGTATTAAGGGGGACTGCCACATACCCCGTTCCCGGTCCCCCCTGTCCATCCCCGCCAGGCACCAACATTTCCCGAAGAAGGAACAATCTTTCCTTTCTTCGTATTATTCTATTACGTGCAGACCTTCTGGGAGGGGGTGTCGGGGTTGAGGAATTAGGTTCCGAATCTGACCCTTCCTGGGCCTGGGCTTGGAGTGGGTCCTGAGGAGGAGGGGCCTGAGGGGCATAGGGAGGGGGCCAAAGGGGGTCCTCATCATCTTTTCGAGGTTTATCTGGTCTGTTTTCCCTTAAGGCAAAGAGGAATGACATTTCCCAGGATTGGGAAATCCATAAGGCAGCATATTCACTTTCCTCTGGGCTGGCTGGTGGTGTCTTATTGTTTACCCATATATTTAATTGTTGACACACCCAATCCTCAGAGGACCCGAACACAGGCCAGAGTACATGAGGATTGCTGAGAGGTTTTCCACCCTAAACCTCAATACAATAACTAATCATCTTTTTCCTTAGACCTATCCTTTCTCCTTGGTGAACTGTCCCAATATCTTAACATCAGGCTTAGGGGACTGTCCGGGGGTATGTCTGGTAACTTATTTCCCTTCCCCATCCCCATGGGTCCAGAGGGCTTGCTTTTCCTCTGTCCCATCTTCCGAGGTGCCTTTGTCCACACACACACTCACTTCCCCTCGGTTGTGACTCGCTCCCTCGCGGGCTACGAGAACTGCACTACTGGAGGGTCCGCACTCGCGTGATCTCAGAGAGACCTCACACACAATCACACCTCGGGATAACCACCCCAACCAAACGGCTCACGCTTTATACACTCACCCGCTCCCGGGGTCTTCGTTTGGTCTTCGTGCACAAAGTTTAAGGGGTCCTGCAGGTTCTTTTGCTCAGTTATCGTAATTTAGAGGGGTTCGTGGGTCCAGGGTATGGCGGCGGCACCTCTTCAAGACGGGGCTATCCGGGGATAGGGCGCCTCCCCGCTTGCAAGGGTCCGCACCAAAGAACCTGGATCCGAGTCACGGCACCAAGTTTGTTATAGACGCTCGTGACAAATTGGAGGAGCCAATTTGTATTAAATAAAAGATCAAATTTATTAGCAAGCGATAAAAGAGCAAAACAGCGCTGGGCGGCCAGGGAGACAGTGCTCCGCCACAAGCTCGCACCCAAACAGGGGAAGAGCCTCTTTATTTATACAGTCTTTTTAGTCCCTGATACTGACGGCTGGCTGGTATCTTCAGTATCTTGTGCCATCAGGTGTTAAGTGGTCGTAATTTGCCTTCTGGTGGTTGTTGGGATGAAGGCCGAAGTCTTCCTCAGCTGTTCTTTAGGTGACTCAAGTCCCATTCATGCTCTGTAAACGTCTCTCTACATATGCTAATCATCGGTACTCATGGTCTTAGATAAGTGAAGAATATCCCTACCTCCACATGCGATTTCATGAACAAAGTTAACCCGTTCATTACAAGGCTGAGGGCAGGATTCTGCTCGGCAACCGAAGGTGCACTTTCAGAGACCCTGGGGAGGGCAGAGCGGCACAACATCCAAAGAAGAGCTCCTGTACAGCTACCATGCTCCCTGTGAAGACAGCCCTTCTCCTCACGCTGCTCCTCATCCTCTCCCAGCATTGCACAGGAGGCTCCTCGCCTGCTCCCAACAGGCTGCACAGTGCTGCAGAAGTCAGGAAAGGAAGATTTCTGTGGCAGGACATCAGGCAGGTGGTACTGAGCACCTGTCCTGGTTTCAGCTGGGATAGAGTTAATTTTCTTCCTAGTAGCTGGTATAGTGCTATGTTTTTGAGTTCAGTATGAGAATAATGTTGATAACACACTGATGTTTTCAGTTGTTGCTAAGTAGTGTTTAGTCTAAAGTCAAGGATTTTTCAGCTTCTCATGCCCAGCCAGCAAGAAGGCTGGAGGAGCACAAGAAGTTGGGAGGGGACATAGCCAGGGCAGCTGACCCAAAGTGGCCAAAGGCATATTCCATACCGTGTGACAGCATGCCCAGTATGTAAACCGGGGGGAGTTGGCCTGGGGAGGGCTCAGGAACTAACTGGGCACCAGTCGGCAGGTGGTGAGCAATTGCATTGTGCATCACTTGTTTTGTATATTCCAATCCTTTTATTATTATTATTGTCATTTTATTTTTTTTGTTATTATCATTATTAGTTTCTTTTCTGTTCTACTAAATTGTTCTTATCTCGACCCACGAGTTTTACCTTTTTTTTCCCTTATTCTCTCTCCCATCCCACTGGGTGGGGAGTGAGTGAGTGAGTGGCTGTGTGGTGCTTAGCTGCTGACTGGGGTTGAACCATGACAGTGCCTTTGTATTTCTCTGGTTTACTGCAAGGGAGCAGGGAGCTGCTAAGAAACTCTGTAGCCTCTGTATTCCTTTGTATATTGCTTAATGTGTGGTGTAGCTGCCTGACAATATGGGGCACCCTGTGTTATTAACAGCATTGTAATTTCCTACTCTCCTTTCTCCTTTGCAGAGAGCATCATGAAATGTTGCCGTGGAGCTGGAAGGCACTCTGGTAGGAGAGGAGCTCTGCAGCATCAGCAGTAGGCAAGATATTAACCTGCAGTTCCATCAGCACCACAGTTGGCAAGACTGGGAAGGCACTGCCCACTGGAGAAGGTCTTGCTGAGCCAAGGTCCTGCGGAGATGCATGCAGGTCCATGAGAGAGGAGGAGGTTGTGCATGGAAAGGGAAGGGCTCATGGTTTTTGCTGTCACTGACTTGTTCTTACTGAGCTCTGTTAACTCTCTTCCTGTTTCCACCCCCCTCCTAATTGGAATGTAGAAAATTATCCTAATTGAGCAGAGACTCCAACTTGCTAAGGGCAATCTAGGTAAGGCTTGTACTTATGTGCAGTACTCATGGAGCAGGATGGCTCCTGTCCATCTTCTACACCAGAGACTTTGGAAGATGACCGCAGGCATTGCCCACTCCATGATCCTTGGTGCCAACATCTCCAAGATGGGAGGAGAGTGTGAAGGAGTTCACTTTGTGTCCAATCAGTTTCATCAGTGCTAGCGAACATGAGAACTAGAATAGAAATAAAAGGGAAGGAAGCAACAAATAGGCGTCATTGTGCAGTCATGAGGCAAGAGGAAGACTCGAGTGCAGAGAGGAACTGAACATCAGAAAGAGCATGGGAAGAGATGAAGAAGTCCAGAGGGGAGAGCAAGAGAGACAAACGGCCTCTCGCGTGTCATTCTTGTGGCTCTTGTACCACAAGAATTTTGTTTTATGACCCTCTTGTCAGCAAATATCCTGCTGATATTGCTGTTTCCCCATGTGGGTTGGTTCCCAGATGAGAGCTCAGCTGTGCTTCAGCCACGAGGTTCCACTGGCTGGTGGAGAAGAGTTCCAGCGAACATCCTTTAGCCCAGGAGATGTGCACAGCTGGGCTGTGCGTGCCCAGCACAGGGGGTCCGAGGGAGACCTGGGGTGCGGAGAGGTGCAGCCAAAGCCAAGTGTCTAAGACTCTGCCCTCTCCCTGGCAAAGATGTCCACGGGGCTTTGGGAGCACACCTGCTATATGCAGAGGTGCAGGATCAGCCCAGGGACATGCCAGCATTCCCAAATTCTCATCGCCACTTGGTTTCTGCAACCCTCCTTCAGTCTTTGACCTGGGAGCATCCCTGCAGGACAGGCTTTGCTGTCCTCTTCTGCTCCCTGTGCTGTGGTGAAGGTGGTGTTGGGACCATGCTCACTGGTGATAGAAGATGGTCCCAGTAGAATACTGCTCCCCAGACTCTGTTTTGGGGAGGGCTGTGGTGGTGGGCCCTCATCCTGCATGCTCAGTTTGGGCTCCATCATCTTGGGAAACAGGGAGAAAACAGGAATGGGAGGAAGGGGGCAGAGAAAATGGGAGGAGGTGGGGAGGGTCATGTAATGTGGGGATGTGGGGGTGCTGCCTTCGGAGAAGGGAGGATGTTAGGACTGGCTTCAAAATTGAGCTGGGAGGTGATTACTGGAAATGCTGAAAGGAAACTGAAAGGGAAGAAAGAGCAGGTGGGAGCAGGTTTTGCTCTGAGCACGAAAGAGGAAGAACGGTGGCGGGCAGCGGACAGCCTGCGGGGAGCAGCAGATTGTACCCATGGAGGCTGGGGACACAGAGGGTTCTGCACCCGCTGGCTCTGCTGCCCATGTCCCTTCAGTGGCAGGGGTGACACAAGACGTGGCTGACTCAGTGGATGTTCCTGTCCTGGTGTCCCTCCAGCCACAGGTGGCATGGGGATGCAGGGGGCCGCCTGGAGCACCCCATCCCCACAGGGCAGGAGCCAGGACCCGGGTGCTCACAGACAGAGCAGGGGGCAGGGGGCTGCAGGGCTGCCCACCTGGCTGGGGCTTGTACATCCCATGTGTGAGCAACCAGAAAGCTCTGATTAAGCCCATCCCCCTGTCAAACTGCTGTGGTCCTCAGTGTTTGGGGGCTGGCAGGGTATATGGATCCCCACCTGAGGTCAGCTAGCACACCGGATGGGGCAGACATCACCCCATCACCCTGCCGTGACAGCAGCATTGCTTTCTCCAAGGGGTCCATTCCCTGGTGTAAAACAAAAAAGGACTCGGGTGGCATGGGAAGGCAGCGCTGTAGGAAAATGCGAAGCCTTTTCCCCTGCCCCTGCCCATGCCAGCGATAGGGAGCTACTGGGCTGTGACCTAAAATACTGGGAAATGACCATCAGTGGTGCTCGGCTGTGTTATTTGGGTCCATCTCAGGGCCGAGGGCACGTGGCCGGGATGAAACTGCAGGAGGAATCAAACAGCAAAGAGAAGAGATAAATATCAGGCTGAAGCAAGAGAAGGGGAAGAGAGGGGAAGCCTGCGAGTGTAGAGGGAACTGTCTGGGCGAGCAGCAAGGAGGTGAGCTCCTGGCAGAGCTGCAGCTTGCTCTGGCTGAGCAGTGACCCTCACGCTGCAGGGAGAGACTGGAACTTCCCAGCCGATCCCGCTGGGTGCCCAGCATCATTGCCGTGAGGCTGTTGGGAAGGCAGCATGGAGGTCCGGCTGGCTGGTGGCTTTCTGCGCCTGCTGCTCCTTGCCTGGCTGCGTCCTGGTGAGTCCCCTTGTGCCCTCAACTCTGCTTTGAACTCTTCCATCTTTGCATATGCCTGCAGGAGGTTTGGGACGTGGCTGCTGCTGCTTTTTTCCTCTCCTCTTGCAGCTTTTAACCCCGCCATTCTGCACCAGCACCTTGCAATGTGCCTTGCAAAGGGGGTCCCCCCCTGCAATTGCCTGTGCCCAGGCTGTGGCCTTTGCCCATGGGGACCCAATTTCAGGCTTCAGGGCTTTGAACCAGCATTGCCTTCAGGAGCAGGGAGAGAAAACAGCTGGGGAGGGGAAGAAAACAGAGATGCTTATAAGCCTGACAACTGTGAAGGGGGTCAGCTTCACGTGGAATATATGGATATTCTTTAACACAAACCCAACCCCCCAACCCTTCATGGTTGGGGTTTTTTTTCAGCAGAACTTGCTTACCTGTTTTCAGCCACGATCGATGTGTCGGTAGGGTTAGATCTCGTCTTGCAGTGTCTCCTTCAGACAGGCTTAAGCAGCACCGCCGGGGAGGTGAAGTGGTTTAATACCACCCAAAACGAGCAGAACAAAGGTGGTGTGGAGATGAAGAATGGTTCTGCCCAGCTTGTCTTCACCAGTGTGAGCAAAGCACATACAGGAACATACGCATGCAGGATGGAGAACATGAGGAACATGTCCAGGAACAGATGCTCCCAACAGAAAGAGTGTGGTAAGAGACACAAGCCCACCAACACCCACAGGAGCAGAAAGAAAGGCCTGAGGAAGGGAGAGGAGAGAGGGAGAACTCTGCTGAGAAGGTGTGAAGTGACTTTAGCTCAGAGGTTCAGGAGCAATTCTGAACTACTCCAGAGTGAACATTAGGGGATGGGATGAAGCCAGAGAGGCTGCGGAGGGTCTACTATGTTTTCTTTGCTTCTCTAGGTCTGACTATTTCCCCACAGCTAGCCCCCCAGTCCCACCTCACGCTCCATGAAATGCTGGAGCCTGAGCCTGTGGCCTCAGTGGCACGTCCTGCTCAGGTGCCAGAAGACCCTTCTGCCTAGGTTGGAGGAGGAGGAGGAGGTGTCTTCCCTCTGATCCTCCCATTTTCCTTCCTTTCTGAGAAAGAGAAATGCTTGTGCGCTGCACAGTGTTGGGTGGCAATAATCAACATGCAACATTTCAACATTCAATGTTGAGGAGCGTTTAGCAGCCGGATTTGGAATAGAATGTGAGCTGCTGGAGGAAAGGACAGTTCCTTTACCGTGTCTTTCATGAATGACACATGCCAGTGCGATATGACCCCTGCAAGGTCATATATATGACTTATATTTCACTTATCACTTATATTTTTGTTTCCTCCAGGGGGCCAGCCAGGAAAGTCAGTCATCACCATGGAGTGCATGTTCCAGATTTTGTTAGAGAATCACACAGTACATGTGAAGTCATGGTACAAAGATGCAGGTCTGGAGGTGGGGAGTCAAACCAACACCACAGCTCTGGGAGAAAACTGTACCAATGTCACCGGCACCGGCATGCATGCAGCCAACATGGAAATCTGTGGGTGTGCGGTGTTCATCACAACAATAAACTTGACAGGCACTGTAAACGGCACACAAGGGACAGTTCCCAGTAAGTGGCACTGCTTCCGTTTTCATGGGGGTGATGAGCGGGCAGAGAAGAATGCTATGACCAATGCTCCCCCCCCCGTACCCTCGTGCACCATTTCCCCCAAAAGCATCCCAGGCACTGGAGGAGCCGGCCCAGCACGGCCCTTTTGGCAGATGCGTACCACCATGGAGCTGCTTGGCCGTTGGGTCCTTGAAATAGGACCTGTCACATCCTCCAGCTGTGGCATGTCAGCCGAATGTTGAGGTGGCTGGAGCGGGACAGCCGGGGCTGTGGGGTCCAGGTCCCTGGCCCAAAGCAGAGGGGGGAGCAGGGTGTCCTCTGCCTCTGGCCAGTCTCTCACTTGTGTTTCTGTCTTACAGGCTGTGGCCTTGGGAGACATCAGTCCAATGTCACCGAGGAGACCTGGACAGGCAAGTCCCCACAGCCTTGTGGCTGCAGGGGTTGGGGGGCAGGAGGGGTCCTTGGGGAGAAAGAGGAGCAGCAAGGGGGGAAACACATCCTGATGTTTCCCCATGAGTGGGTGGGAGCCGCTGCCAGACTGGGGTAGGCACCAGTGGATCAGAGGCTGTGACGCTGGGAAGGGGCTCTGATGCTCTGACCACCCCCCTGGCTGAGTTCAGATGAATTTTTGGAGACCGTTCCCCACAGGATTTTGTTGGCACCCCAGGGCTGTGGGGGCTGCAGGTGGTTCGAGGTCTGGAAGCCCAACCCAGGGCTGTGGGGGCTGCAGGTGGTTCGAGGTCTGGAAGCCCAACTTTGGAAAAGAACCATCCCCCCCAAAAGAGGTAATGGCAGCATGCATTCCTGCACAGTGGGATGGCAGCTCACGAGTGTCTCTGTAATGGTTGTGTGTGCAGGACTCAGATTCCTCCTGTGCATCACCTTTGGCTTAGCGGTTGGGACGCTTCTTTACATGCCAATAATTGGCATTCTGCTGTGGCAGTGCAGAAGGAACAGAGAAGGTAAGGCTGAGCCCTTGCCGAGCCTCCATCTCCTGTGGGAGCTGGTTGGCATCTCCTCCTTACCTGCTGGTCTGGACAAGCCCAGGCTTGGGAGATGTCCATCTTCATTATCCTAGTGCTCCTGCTCGCTTGGCGTTCCCTGCATGAGTCTGTCCTGGACAAGCTGTCCAGGGGTGGGAAGAAGGTTCACCCCCTCCCTTCCCTCTGGCCAGTTGCTGGTGAGGGCCCGCTTATGGCACAAGCTGTGGTGCAAGTGAAACAGGTCTTGCACATCACCACATTTCCAGAAGTGTCCAGCTCAGAGCTCTTCTCCAGCCCCTCCAAAGGCTTTTAAATCCTTGCCAACGCCTCCTGCCCCTTGGCCATCTTCAAAGCCAGCCAGCTGCAAAGCCCCATCCTCTCTTGCAACAAAAGCAGGACCAGTGCAGATGTTTTCTTCATTTAAAATAATAATTGTTATCATTATTTTAAGTACTATTTAAACTATGTTTCCTTTTTCAGGAAAGCTCACAAGCAAGCAAGTGGCGGAAGGGGATCAGCTCAGTACGGTAAGCCAGGGAGGGCTTCGCACGTATCATTTCCTCCCTGTAAAAAAGAGCACTGGCTGTTGAATACCCATTTAAAGGATTTCAGGGTAAAATCAGCTTTGCTTTCTGAAAATGTGGTCCTAAACACTTATTAATTCCTATTAAATAGGAGATTACAAGCTTCTGAATAGGTGGCGCCTCTGAGCAAGCTGGATAATGCTTGGGCAGTGCAAATAGTTGTGCCAGTGGAAAAATATTAGCAGGGGAGATGCAGAAGGGAAAGCCAGGGGTCTACTCATTGCTCTCTCCCCTGCAGGCAGCCCCGGTGACAGGGACTGAGGACCTGACCTACGTCAACCTGAAGTTTGAAAAGAAGGGGACGAAACCTGCCGCCTCCGACGTCGTTTACACCGAGATCAAACCATCGCAACAAAAGCAGAGCAGCAGGGATGCCAGTGCTGCCAACAAAGGAGTGGATGTCTCCCCTGAGGGAGAAGGCAAATGAGGGAGAAGGGAGGGATGAGCAGCTGCTTGTATGCCTGTCGGGGTCATCATCCCTGAAAACTAGGTGTTTGCTCATACAGAATTGCAATCTTGGTGACCAAAGCCACCTATTTACCCCCAAATGGCTGCACCACTGTGCTTTATGTTCCCCTGGAAGAAGCCATCTCTCACAGTGAGGACAGGGCTCTTCCAGCCAGTTTTCCCCTTGCCTTCCCGCAGCCCCAAGCACTGCCAAGCCTTGGCAAGTCCTTTCACGGTCTCTGGTACCTCTAGCAACTTTCTCCATGTTTCAGCAATGTCAGTGTGCACTGAATGGCCACCATGGTCCATGAAGCACTTGGTGTCCCCTTAGTGCTGGACATGCTGGGTGGGGTGGCCACGAGAAGCTCCTCTCAGTGCTGGAAAAGTCCTGGAGCAATTTTCTGGATTTTCTGCAGAGCAGGCACCTGCTGTGACGTGGGTTGACCTTGCTTTGGTTCACTTGCTCAAAACACAAGGAGCAAGGATGGAAAAGCATCGCTTGCTTCGCAGAAGTGCAACGCGGGTGCTGCTGTACTGATCTATGTGGATCTACTTTGTACCAGAAGCGGACGGGTGTCTTCATGCATGTAGAGCTTTCCTGTAATTCGGGGGGGGGAGGGGGGGGGGACGACCAAAAGAAAATAAAAGGTGGTGGTTTTGCCTTCAGTGTTTCCAGTTCTGTACTGCTGATGGAGCCCCGGCTGAAGTCCTGCAGGAATAGACTTTCTGGTTTCCCCATTCATTCCAGTTTCAGAGCAGCTACCCATGGGAGACATCCCCAAAGCAGTGGTGGTGGAGCTCCTGGTGTCCTGAGGGTAGAGCTCAGGTCACACGTGGCCAGGAAGACATAGGCAAGGGCTACAGAAAGTGAAAAATTGGGGAAAAAAATCCCAAATATTTGGGGGGAGCAACCAGTGGAAAAGGGGGTGGGATGTGAGTGTCAAAGTGTTGAACTGGGAAGGCTCATAGAGGTACCAAAGTTGCTGGGGGATGCTGCCCAGGGATGCAGAGTAGAACCAGGCTCCACCAAACTGCAGGACATCCTCACCAGCCTCCTCCCGGGTACCTGCAACCATGGAGGAGGAGCAGGTGGAGGAGGATCCCTAGGGATGCCCCAGCTCGGAAAGAGAAGGCATAAGTTAAACGAGCAGTTACAAAATGCAGCCAAAACCCCAGCAGCAGCTCCTGAAGGAGCTGGAGGAGGAACTGGGGTTTGAAGGAAATGTGTGCCCCAGGCCTCCGCCTGGCTGCAGAAAGGAAGCATGAAGGATGTCCGGAACACCTCACTGCCTATTGCTCCTTGGGGGCTGTTTCCAACCTATATGCCTGGAGGCCCATGGGATTTGACTTAGAGCAGACACCACTCAGCCACGGCTTCCACCCTATCCTTGTGGCAAGGAGAGCGATTGCTTGTGCTTCGGTGGGATGTGAGAGCGGCCATCCCACACCCTCCTGACGTGGCACTGGGACAGCCAGGGAGGTTGGGGTGGGCCAGAAGTCCAACAAGGGATCAGCGGGGGGTCTGCTGGCCACCTTTTTGTCAACAGCTGGCTGAATATGAGCTGGCAGTGTGTCCATGTAGCCAAGAAGGCCGATGGCATCCTGGCTTATAATCAAATAGTGTGGCCAGCAGGACTAGGGCAGGGATCGTTTCCCTGTACTTGGCACTGGTGAGGCTGCCCCTCCAATACTGTGTTCAGTTTTGGGCCCCACACTACAAGAAAGACATTGAGGTGCTGGAGCGTGTCCAAAGAAGAGCAACGAAGCTGGTGAAGGGTCTAGAGCACAAGTCTTATGATGACCAGCTGAGGGAACTGGGGTTGTTTAGCCTGGAGAAAAGGAGGCTGAGGGGAGACCTTATCGCTCTCTACAATTACCCGAAAGGAGGTTGTAGTGAGGTGGGGGTTGGTCTCTTCTCCCAAGTAACAAGCGATAGGACAAGAGGAAGTAGCCTCAAGTTGTGCCGGGGAGGTTTAGATTAGATATTAGGAAAAAATTCTTCACCGAAAGGGTTGTCAAGCACTGGAACAGGCTGCCCAGGGAAGTGGTAGAGTTGCCATCCCTGGAGGTATTTAAAAGACCTGTAGATGTGGCGCTTAGGTACGTGGTTTAGTGGTGGCCTTGGCAGTGCTAGGTTAATGGTTGGACTCAATGATCTTAAGGGTCTTTTCCAACTTAAATGATTCTATGATTCTATATAGCCAGGCTGGGTAGCCCTTGGGCTGGCCCAGCACAGCCCTTCTCATGTTCCTGTGGCATGAAATGACCAATGCTGTTATTTTAAGAAGAAGGGGGTTTAAAAAAAGCTGACTTCAACTGAGAGGGACTGCTCATGACTCCAAGAAGACCTGAGCAGGACACCTGAGAGTTGGATTAAAATCTTGGCAGCTGGTTATCCTTTACAGAGGCAAGAGAAGAGGCTTCAGAGGAGGCAAATACAACTGCAGAGTTCTTCAGCATCCCACTGGTCAAAAAAGAAGGCCACGAGGAAAGGGAAAACACAAAAGACATGAGCAGAGTGACAAGGTCACTAAATTGCAGAGGCAAAATCGGAAAGCAAAGGTACAAAATGAGTTAAGTCTAACAAGGGCTGTGAAAGGCTCTGCATTTGCTTAACTGCCTTAAAAAGAGGAATGAAAAGGAAAAGTTTGGCCCATTGCTTCACCAAGAAAGAGTCATTAACTGATGAAGTGGAGAATGCAGGGATGTTCGTAGTGCTGCTTTTGCATCCTCCCTTACACCCAAGGTTAGTGGGGTGGGGATCAGATTTGGAATAGCGTTTTTAACAAGGAACCAGGAAAGAAGCCATGAAATAGCCTTGGAGCAGTTACACGAGTGAGCAAGAGGTGAAGAAACGCAGCCAGGGCTGCTTAAGGAACTAGCTGAGACAATCTCTCTCAAGATCTCGGGGTCTTTTGCAAGTGCAGGCAGGAAGGGTGGGGCCAGCGTCTTTGTCCATCAGCTATTTTTAAAAAGGTGAAACAGCTAAGGCCAGAGCTGAGCGTCCAAATTTCAGTTCTCAGAAAGATGCTATCACAAGCAGTTAAGCAAGTGCGTGAAGATAAAGCGATAATAAATGCAATGCCCTCCTTGCCCCAAATGCATCCATGCCACCTCCGTACGGACAGAAGTCTCCCTTGTCCCTGTGTGTGCTCAAGGCAGGTGGGCGAGACATCTGTGATGGGTTTCCATGCCAGGAGCATGGAGGGTGCCCTCGCTGCCCCGCAAGCTCTGCTCGCTGCACAGAGGAAGCCTGACTCAGGTGGAGAAAAAAAGTAAAAGTGCTGCTTCTCCCAGTTTGGGTTCTTTTTAGGGCAGAATCATAGCAGCAGGCACCTGGGGAGACCATGGAGGAGCCACTCAACCTGGAGAAGAGGGGTACCGGGGCGGGGGCAACCAGGGAGGTCTCTGCAGCTCCCCAGGAGCTGCTGCCTGATGTGGTCCCCAAGCTTCACGCCGACTGTGATGGTGCTTTCGGGCGCTGGTGGACAAGTCCTCAGTGCTGCCAGCCCCATTCCTACATGGTCCTCAGCCAAACCTCCCACTGAAAGGGCTCAGCAGAACATAAGGTCTTGAGCAAAGCTGCAGCCATGCCAGTGCACACAGGAGAGGCTTGGCCTCCACCATGCTCCCTGCCCACTGGAAGAGCAGCAGGAATCCATGTGGGAAAGAACAGGAAAGAAAGAATTGACCCGGGTCACAGTGGGAGAGAGAAGAAACAAGCCAAGGAACAGAAGAGGAGGAATGGGAAAGGATGGGGATGGGTGAGGGTGGCAGTGGGGAGGACTGTAGTATACTTGGATGGTGTGAAAAAGAGAAGGAGAGAGGCCAGCACAGAAGAGAAAAAACAGAAGAGAATTAGGGAAAGAAGAACAGAAACAGAGAGGTGGAAGGAAGTGGAGCAGAGAAAGAGAAGGAGGGGAGAGACCAGAAGAGTCAGAAGAAGGGGAAGACACTGGGGGAGGAAAATGGCTCAGCCTGAGGAAGGCACCGATCTCACTTTGCTGTGGGAAAAAGAGCAGTTAATTCATTGCATGATTAATCAGATTTCTGCTGGCAAGTTCACTGGACTTGAACACCTCTGAAGCTCTCAGAGATGTGTGACCCAGGCACAAGGAAGGTTTATTCCCTACTCTTCAAAGGGCACATGTCCCTCCCTGTTTTGCAGAGCATCTCCTTCTCATCCAGGAGACTCAATTTCTCCAGCAAGGAAGTTTACCAGCAAGCACTGCATTTATTTAAGAGCAAAGTATCGCATGTAAAGCAAGCTGCAAAGATGCAGGAAAACTTCCTGGTCTTTGCACTAATGGGCCTCTGAAGGCCACCAATGCAGCCATGCTTTTCCTAGCAGGAGGAAAAGCAGCTGCTCTAATTCAAGGGGAGGAAAGCAGGCATGCATGCGGAGTCAGTGCTGAATTCCATGGCTCTTCATGCCTCCTCAAGTTGAAGCTGTGCAGAAGGACATCCTGGAGTGTGAGTACGGAGGCAGGGTTAGTTGCACTGGGGTGTTTCTCCATGAACGGCTCCATAAAGCATCTCCTGAACAGGCTCCAGGGTAAAAAGGGACATTCAATGGATGCTAAGAGAGGCAGGAGGAGAAGGGAGAAAAATGTGGCTGATATCACCTATCTAGAGGATCAAGAGGAACGGACGCTCACCTCTGTGATGCAGTGCTTGGCTGCACACTTGGCCCGTGGCACAAAGGGCTTCATCTTGCAACCCCCTGGAAAATGGGGACAATTCACTCTGATTCAGTTTTATTGCTGGGGAAGGTTGGAGGAGCATCCCTGATCATTTTAATCCCCCTTTTTGTAAATTAGACTATTTCTATATCCCCAAGATGACGCTCACCAGGATGGGTTCCAGTGGTGCTGGGAGGAGAAGCCAACACCACTGGGCTTTGCTGTGTGCTGGGGTCTGCAGAGCCGGCGGGGCGAGGAACAGGCGATCCTGAGCAGGCACAGCCGCTGGAGGGAGGCAGTGGAGCGGAAAAGCTGGCAAAAAAACTTTGGACATGGCTTAAGATGGGAAACAGCTTGTCTGGAGCAAACCGGTTGGGAGAGGCACATCCATCCCGCCTGCATCAGGGCCTCTCCTGGTCCCCTGTAACTCCTCCTGCCTACAACCCAGTTGTGCTCAGGATCTGCATCTATCACCTTGGACAGTTTTCTGCACTTCTGCAGCTGGAAAAAACCCACAGCTGTCATCTTTGGGCTGCACAAGTGGAAATAGGAAGAGGTGAGGGAATCCCTATGGTGACAGTCCTGGACCAAATCCCGTGCCCTTGGCCCCTCTTGTCTAGATGTCGCAGTCCCAAATCCCATCCTGATGCGGGTGGGATCCCCCAGGCTGCCCCAGCCCTTGGCTTGGAGGAGGAACAACAGGGACAATGAGGCTGCCAACGAGCCAGGGAGGGAAGAGGGATGTGACTTACAACCACCAAGAAGGGGACGAGCAGATGCTCGTCTTTGCAGTCCCCAGCCCTTGTGTGCCCTGTTTGCCTGCAGTGCCATAAAACACTGCCTGAGGCAGCGGTGCAGAGGGGACACTTCCAGAGGGCAACGGATGATGCAATCCCCCAAAAG
Organism: Aquila chrysaetos chrysaetos; assembly: GCF_900496995.4. NCBI lineage: Eukaryota > Metazoa > Chordata > Aves > Accipitriformes > Accipitridae > Aquila > Aquila chrysaetos. The sequence continues at coordinate 23,508,226 of NC_044012.1, forward strand.
AAACAAACCCACCTGAACGATGCTTCAAAACCATCACGCAAAGAGTAAGAGATCTCACAACAAAAAGTGCGTGGTAGGAGACAAAGGAACAAGTCCACAACTGGACTGACGGAAGACAGTCAATGGCCAGATCCAGTAAGGTCTCAGGGGTCTGGCCTGAGGCAGCAGGTGCTCTGAGGCCCCATTCCAGCACACACGCAGCTGCACAGCTCGCTCTGCACCAGAGCAGCATGATTTTTAGTCCTTTCTGCTCTCCGCAGCCTCGTCTGAGATGTGAGCGTGCAGGTAATTCCTGCACTCCCCATGGGCCATACCTGGCACTGTGTGTCCATCCCAGGTCACTGGGAGAGAGGGTGGCTTCAGCTGCCTGGAGCAAAGAGTTCAGAGGAACACGGGAACAGGTCAGCTACTGGGAGAAAAACAATTAGGGAAGCTTCACTGAAAATGGCTGAAGTTACAGTGACTTAACTCTGCTGCAGGGCATGTTTAAATCGTCTGCTGGAGACCCCTGTAGAATTGCCCTGTCGCAGAGCTGGCTCAACAGCACGTCAGGACGTGAACCGCATCTGCTGAGTTCAGTTAATCCTCCTTCAGTTTGTCCTTTTAGCCCCTTCCCACCGCCCCAGCTGCAAGGGAAGCAGGTGCTGATCTCTTCTCCCTGGCATCCAGTGATAGTGTTGTCCCGCAAACAGGGTTCATGTACCTGGTGTGCAAGCCAATAACGCACAGAGTCGAGGTATTTTCAAACTAATTTCGTTGATGTGCATGAATGGGTGCCTGTCTCAAGAGAGCATACCCTTGTCTCAAAAATCCTTATAATTATACACTTAACTAATACATATTCATTGTTATTTTCCTTAATGATTGGTTCTTTCTTCTTCATCCCTCATGTAAATTAGTGCACAGACTCTGTCTTCTTCCTTCATTGTCTTCTTTTGAGTAGGTGGTCAATGAATCAGTGGTCGCGATCTCCCCTGTAGGAATTACCTTTTGCCTACTTCTTCCCTAATCTTGGCAGTTCCAAGCAGTTCAAGGTTTATTGACCAGACAACAATTTATTACCTTTTCTGACATAAACATAAAGCCCCATTGTTGTCCTAAAAGTGGATTCCTTACCCAGTGTGCGATAGACCAATCTCACACACTCAGGAGAGATACTGCTTTTTATTCAGGCCTGGGTGCTCAGTGGATTCTCCACAAATCGAGCACACTCGAATCATCAGGTGTGCTCTTTTATACAGTAACAATTACATACAATTCATTAAACTACTCCTACCTAGTACATATTCAGACTATCTAATGCGTATGCGTAGGATTACATAATCATGACACACAAATGCTTTCTCTGCATGCGCGGGGGTCTCAGGTGGTCTTCGGTGGTCGTTTGGGGAGGTATCCCCTCCTCACTTTGACCGCTAAGTCGCTCTTGGCTAGGTCAGTGGTCCGTTTTCCTGCCAAGAGGGATGTATCATCAATCAGGAAAGTATAAAAAAGTACAGGATAACTTCGGCTACTCCTCTAGGTATTATTAAAGTTGTTTGAAGTTGAAAATTATTAGCTAACTTAATTTAAAACAGGATTTTCTATTCTAAACAAACAGGATCCTCAATCCTTCCCCCCTTTGAGACTTATGATGGCATTTAATATTCATCCTAAGTCTCACACCATTCCTTTATAAGTTCTTGGTCTACATGACGGCATGTATTGTATCATGCAACACGTTATCAAAATCAGAACTACAAACAAGAGGATAAACACAAATAATTGTTTTAACCAACTTATATTTAGGAGCCATGAAGTCAACCACAAAAGTTCCAGTCAGAACATTCTTGTTCTGAAAAGTTAGAAGCCAATTCCTTCAATTGCTGTATCTTTTTTTCCACCAATTGTAATTTATCAGAAAGATTAAAACAACACATTCCTCACAACCATGACTGTGCCTTAATAATAGATAATCTATAGCTGCCTGGTTCTCTAGGGTTGCCTCTCTAATCTGGTTCATTTCTGTTCCAAGAGCTGTCAGCACTTGAGATGTATAAGTAATGTCTTTGACCAAAGCACAAGCAATTCTTCTTAAGGTATGATAAGTCATGGCAACTCCTACTCCAGGTGTTAATATTGCTGCAGCTGTCATTTCGCTTGAACCATAAAGAGTAACTTGGGAGTCACAGTCTTCTGGTAACCGATGAGTTGCTCTTTTTTCCTCTCCTCAATTTTCGAATCTTCCTTGCTTAGGAGCAATGGGGCTAATCTCCCAATTGAGCAAGGGCCCTCAGTGATGTTGGCCGGGACATAGGTATAGGCTAGTTGACCACAAAGTAAAAACCATCCCAGAGGTAGTCAAGTGTGGGCCCAAGCATAACTTACATTTTCTGTTTCATTACATGCTAAAGGGGGTTGCAATTGCGTTAGATTGTCACACTTTGAGGAACAACTTACAAAGGTAGCACAATGTTTTGCAAGTAGAGTTCCTCATACTTTTACTCTCAGCGTTCCCCTTTCTTTAATTTTAATAGTTCTTACCATATTGTACAAATTACTATATGTCATTTTGAATCCAAATACTCTTAACATAGTATAATTTTTCAATATTTCTAATGGGGTTGGGATCCCAATTAGAACTATACATTTCCCCAAACAAAGTTCCTGATCCTAAACAGAAGGTGGACATGTTGGTAACTTCTCTGGCCAAGAGTTCCCAAATATTACAATTTCTATCCCATTGTGACAACAAAAATTGAGGATTATTATTTCCTACCCAAATTATCAAAATATTTACTAATAATTAGCCACTTCATTATTGTTTCTGTAAAAATATTACGCTGTAACTTAATATTGGGTTGTCTTTAGTTTCAATTTCAAAGGTCCTTTTGGCATGGAAGTCCACAGGGGGGATGGTATCTTCTTTATTTTAATATAGTGGATCCAGGATTCAGCTCCCTGGAGCTTCACTGCAGTCAGTAGCACTTGATAGGGTCCTCTCCACTTCTCTGCGAGTGGTACGTCTTTCCACGTCTGCAGATATACTGAGTCTCCAGGCTTGAAGGGGTGTACTGGTGAATCCAAAGGCACAGGAGCTTTACCCTGGATATGTCTATGGAGAGAGTTAATGATGTTGCCCAAAGATATTAAATAACCCCTCAAGATCTGTTCTCCTTTCAGGTGCATCTGATTATCTTTTCCTGTCAAATTTGCAACTTAAGGCCTTCCAGATGATATTTCAAATGGACTAATTTTCTCTTTTGTCCTATGTGTTATTCTAATTCTAAGTAGTGCCAGAGGCAAGACTTCAATTCATTTCATCTGAGTTTTCCTGACATAATTTCCTCATTTGTTGTTTGTTTGCTTGATTCACTCTTTCTACTTTTCTACTAGACTGTGGTCTCCACAGGGTGTGTAAACCCCATTTTATCTGTAAGAATTTAGAAACTTCCTGGATGAATTCTGCTACAAAATGGGGTCCCCTATCTGTGGAAAATCCTTTAGGAACTCCAAATCTAGGTATTATTTCTTTCAAAAGCACTTACACTACTTCCCTGGCTTTGATGGTGCAACACGGGAAAGCTTCTGGCCAACCTGAAAAGGTATCAACGATTACCAATAAATATTTGTATCCTTTGCACTTTGGTAGTTCAGAGAAATCAATCTGCCAGTAATTCCCAGGTATAAAACCTCTTCTTACCTCTCCTGGTAAGAGTCTTTTTTGAATTTTGGGATTATTCCTCAAACAGATTTCACATCCTTGTGTAATACCTTTCGCAATTTTTAGCATGTTAATGCCTATTGCATGTGTTCTTACCATTTCTACCAGGGCTTCAGCTCCCATATGAGTGGTACCATGTGTTCTTTTCATGAGTTCCCTCATTATTTGAGGGGTACCTATACATTGTCCATCTGGAGTTTTCCAACATCCGTCAAGTGTCTTGATACACTTTAGAAACTCAGCAAATTTATCTTCTTTCTCTGTATATACAGGGATGTTAACATTAAAAGTTCTTTCAGGAACTAAGGCTGCTATTTTTTGTAAATAAAGCAGCTCTTTTTGCAGTCTCATCGGCCTTTCGATTTCCTTTGATGATATCAGTCTGTCCAGATTGGTGTGCTCTGCAATATATCATTGCCACTTCTTCAGTCTATTGACTGCTTCCAGCAATCTCAAAATTTCTTTGCTATATTTTATAGGATTTCCTTGTTATGATAATAAACCTCTCTCCTTACAAATTGCACCAAGTGTATGTATTATTCCAAAGACATACTTTGAGTCAGTGTAGATATTGGCCCGCTTTCCTTCCAAAATCTCTAAAGCTCAGGTTAATGCAATTAGTTCAGCCTTCTGAGCAGAAGTGCTCACTGGCAGCAATGTTGCCTCTATCTCTTCTTCCAGAATAATGACAGCACATCCAGCTTTCTGTTCCCCTTTGATGATGAAACTGCTTCTGTCGGTGAACAGTTCCTGATCAGGATCTTGTAAAGGGACATCTTTCAGGTCTGCATGGCTGGAGTATACCTCCTCAATAGTTAGTAAGCAGTCATGCGTCAATTCTTCTTTTTTGTGTAGGGGTAACACAGATGTTGGATTTAAGGCACTAGGTACTTTCATTATTATATCTTCTTGTTGGAGCAGTATTGCTTGGTACTGTACCATTCTGCTCGGGGACAGCCGATGATGTCCTTTCTGTTCTAACACTGCTGTAACAGCATGCAGCACATCAACAGTAATTTTCTGTCCCGAGGTCAGCTTTCATGCCTCCTGTACCAGCAATACAGCAGCTGCCACTGCCCTCAGGCATCCTGGCCAGATGGAACTTACTCTATCTAGTTGTTTTGAAAAGTAAGCTACCGACCAACTTCCCAAAGTCCACACAAGTATTCCCAGCGCCTGGTGTTCCTTTTCACACACATAGAGTTCAAAAGGCTTTGTCAGATTCGGAAGGCCTAAAGCCGGAGCACTCCTGAGAGCAATTTTTATTGCATCAAATCCTTTTCGACAATCTGGAGTCCATTCTAATAGCTCTCCTGGCCCCTTAACGGCTTCATACAGGGGTTTAGCCATTAATCGGAAATTAGGAATCCACAAGCGACACCATCCGGCCATTCCCAGAAATGCTCTAAATTCTCTGAGCTAGAGGTGTAATTTGACATACCGCTTCTTTTCTTTCGATTACCAACTTCCTCTCCCCCGGGATATCTCAAATCCTAAATAAGTCACAGTTGTCTGAACGACTTGCGCCTTCTTCCGTGACACTCTATATCCTGCTTGCCCCCAAAAGTTCAATAAGCTTATGGTTGATTTTTTGCATTCTTCAGCCATGTCTGCCCCTAGCAGTATGTCATCTACGTACTGTAACAAGGTCACATTAGCTTCCTTACCTTGCCACTGCTCCGGTTCTGTCGCAAGTATATTACCAAAAATCGTGGGGCTATTCTTGAATCCTTGGGGAAGCACTGTCCAGAATAACTGCATTTTCCGTCCTGTCGTGGGACTTTCCCATTCAAAAGCAAACAGCTTCTGGCTTTGTTCTATAGGAATGCAGAAGAAAGCATCCTTCAAGTCCAGTACTCTAAAATAAACATTAGAATCAATGATAGTAGTCAGCGAGGTATGGGGATTAGGTACCACTGGATGGACATCCACTACTGTTTTGTTGATAGCTCTTAGATCTTGTACCAATCTATACTCCTGTGAATGTGGCTTTTTAATGGGTAGAATTGGAGTCTTATATTATGACTGGCATTCCCGCAATAGTCCGTAATGGAGGAAGTTGTTTATGATAGGTTCCAATCCAACATGGGCTTCCAATTTTATAGGATACTGTTTTCATCTTACTGGCTTAGCTCTTGTCTTCAGTTCTATTTTTACCGGTTCAGCTGATTTAGCTCACCCAGGTTTCTCAGTTGTTCATACGAAGTGAGTTACAGAATCTTGACTTCCTTTTCTTTGTCTTCTGCTGTTCCAAGTAGTGCCTGTAACACATATATCTGCATTTCCCTGGCATATTTTGCGGAATATGGACTTTTATTTTATTTGCATCAAAAGTTATTTGTGCCCCTAATTTATTCAACAAGTCCCTTCCCATCAGAGGTAATGGGCATTCTGGCATGTATAAAAACTCATGTACAAACATCTTGTTACCAATTTTACACTCAATTGGATGGAAAATGGGGTCTAACCTCTCGTTTTCCTGTTGCACAACAGCAGCCATGGAATATTTACTTATAGGTCCTTTACAACTATTTAGTATGGAATAAGTTGCTCCTGTGTCAACTAAGAACTTAACTACATCATTCCCTTTTTCATTTCAACGAGGGGTTCGGCTGGGGACTCTATCTTTTTGACCCCTAGTCCCTGTCAATCGGAGTCTTCATAAATGACTCCAATTAATTCCCCCAGTATAGTTATCACTACAGGAGTTGAAAGTCTGATTAGACTGTCTTTTGGGGGCATTCATTCTCCCAATGTCCTTTTTCTCTACAAATAGCACACTGGTCTTTATCTAGGGGGGTCCTAATTTCCAGATTTCTTCTCATTCCTCGGCTCTTCCCTTGTCCTCATCCCCTTCTAAAACCTCAACCTCTGGATGAGGTCTGAACCTTTACAAAAGCAGCAGCCAATATTGCTGCTTTTTGCTTTCTATCCTTTAATTTTTCCTTTTAATTTTCTTTTTTCTCAACCTCCTCTCTGTTATTATATACCTTATAGGCAATTTCAATCAGCTGGGATATTGTCATCCCAGACATTCCACCTGCCTTCTGTAATTTCCTTCTTATATCAGGTGCTGATTGTCCTACAAAGAGCGTGGTAAAAGTAATTTTATTGGCTTCATCTTCAGGGTCTAAATCTGTCCATTTTCTGGCCACCTCGCATAATCGTTCATAAAAAGCAGATGGATCTTCTGTTTTACCTTGTACCACTTGATACAATTTAGCAAGGTTCTTTGGTCTAGATACCTCATTCTTTATTCCATACAAAATTACCTGGTGGTGTTGGTTATTAATCATCAACCTCCCTGTACTCAAATTCAGGTTCCAGTTACGCTCCTGAAGTGGCATAAGCCTGTCAGGGCCATCTCTGGCATTCTGCCGTTCATTCTCCTCCCTTGCCTTTTCTATAACCATTCTTTTTTCTTCTGGTGTAAATGGTACTTTTACATATACCGGCATACCGTCTGCTTGGTGAAGGGGGGTCTGAACTAAGGATGCTGTTGTGCTCAAGTTCTACCTGCTATTGGACTTAAAAGCTTCACTACCCCTTTCGTTATCTCCTCCCCCACTAGTAACACTTTCCTTATCTGGACCTACTAACATCTGGATATCCTCCTCCTCCTCTTCCAGTTTTAGGCACCTTTTCCCAATACTACAAGCAGAACAACACCTTGGTGCCTTCTTAATATCTTCCATCATCATCATTACATTTGAGTCAGAAGTTAACAAATTACATTTTTTCTGTATTTCATGATTGTTCCTTAGTAAGAAGAACAGATCAACGTATGGCACCTCATCCCATTTATTCAATCTTCTGCAAAACAACGTTAATTGTAAAATTGTATTATAGTTCAATGATCCCTTTTCTGGCCCTTTTTCCCCATCATCCAATTTATATTTTGGCCAGCACCGAGTACAGTACTCTGTCAGCTTCTTTTTTGTTAGGGGATCCCCTCAAACTTGCCCCAATGTTTTAAAATACAACCTAATGGGGAACAAGGAGTTTCTGCTGGCTGCTGGGCGCCCATATTTCTCTCCAGAAAGAACGTTCTCAACCAAGATTTCATATACTCCAGTCATCACTGTCAAACGTATATGATTAGCTTTTCCTATACATGTAAATACTGTAATATCATATACTGCAGTTGTCACTGTCAAACGCATATGATATACCAATCACACCAATTATACATCAAACTAGCAATATCTCTTTCAGTTGGTGTTGCACCATTGTGTCGCTTACCTGTTCCAGCTGGGGAGAATACTCTTGGAGTCCCCGATCAAAAGATCGGTGCGCGCTGGAGTCCAAAGAGCAGCATCTCCCCACCAGTGGCTGGCAAGTCGATCCGGGCAAGGCGTCACAGCTGTCCCATCTGGGTCACCAAAAACTGTTGTCCTAAAAGTAGATTCATTACCTGGTGTGCGATAGACCAATCTCACACACTCAGGAGAGATACTGCTTTTTATTCAGGCCTGGGTGCTCAGTGGATTCTCCACAAATCGAGCACACTCGAATCATCAGGTGTGCCTCTTTTATACAGTAACAATTACATACGATTCATTAAACTACTCCTACCTAGTACATATTCAGACTATCTAATGCGTATGCGTAGGATTACATAATCATGACACACAAATGCTTTCTCTGCATGCGCGGGGGTCTCAGGTGGTCTTCGGTGGTCGTTTGGGGAGGTATCCCCTCCTCACTTTGACCGCTAAGTCGCTCTTGGCTAGGTCAGTGGTCCGTTTTCCTGCCAAGAGGGATGTATCATCAATCAGGAAAGTATAAAAAAGTACAGGATAACTTCGGCTACTCCTCTAGGTATTATTAAAGTTGTTTGAAGTTGAAAATTATTAACTAACTTAATTTAAAACAGGATTTTCTATTCTAAACAAACAGGATCCTCTATTCCTAACATCACCATTGTCTAGTAGTTAGTCTCTAAACCCTCAATCATGTCTAGTCACTGTTTCCCTATTTTAAATATTAACTGATGGGGGCTGTACACAGGACTTTAGCAGCTCCCTGATTATTTCAATCATATTATACATATTAATTGATAACAATTTGACACCTGAGAATGGTTCAAAGCTGCACTAGGGGAGGTTTAGACTGAACATTAGGAAGCATTTCTTTACCAGGAGGGTGGTCAAACCCTGGAATAGGCTCCCTGGAGTGGTGGTCGATGTCCCAAGACTGTCAGTGTTTAAGAGGCATTTGGCCAATGCCCTTAATAACATGCTTTAGCTTTTAGTCAGCCCTGAAATGGTCAGGCAGTTGGACTAGATAATCGTTGTAGGTCCCTTCCAGCTGAAATATTCTATTCTATTCTAGGCACAGCCTCAGCTTGCTCACCCCCTAGGGACAAGTGCCACCCTCCCACGCGCAGGGTGGGCAGCCAGGCACAAGGACTAGGGGTAGAAGGAGGAAGGGAGGGTAGGCAGCACAGCTGGAGACTGTAGCAGACAAGGGAAGGGGGCTAAAAGGTTAAATACTCCTCAAAAGCAGCCCCATAGGAGCATATTCCCACCCAGTTTATGCTCCATTGCTTAAAGAGATTACACAGCCTTAACCATCATTAACTGAACTCAGCAGTATCTGAAAGTGCTTCCAGCTTGTTTAAATTCCAGTTGAGTGAATCACTGTAAAACAAAAGCTTCTGCTGCCTCCTGCCTCTCTTATCTTATTTACTCCTGACAGGAAAGCAGAGTTCAGATTAAGGGCTGCCTTTATCAGGAACCTTTCACATGGAGACGTGCAGATATCCAATTTTCCACTACCAGTGAGGCTGAAAAAAGGCAGTAAAACCGAAAAAGGTCATAGGTGTGCAGAAGCTTTTACCCATTTCTTTAGATCACAAGATGGGAGTGCTAACAGGTTTGCTGGACAGGAGGTTTATCACAAGACTTGTGTCTCCTTGGGAGCTGTTCTCACTGATGACGGAGGCAGTGACTTGGGATAAGGGTGAGAAAGGGGTCTGGGAAAGCCGTGCTCTTGCTGGAGGGCAGCTGCCCCTCTACACACAAGCTCTTGGAGGTCTCCATTGCCTTTGCCACCAGTCCCTTATATTCCCCTCTGGCTCCCAGGTAAGTACCAAGTAGTACACAAGTCACACTCCAGCACCTGCGCCTTGATCCACACAGGGTGCTCTGCACACCTGGAGGACTCCCTCCCTTCTCTCCCTGCAAACCTTAGTCTCCTTACTTAACCAAGAGAAAGCCTCTTTCTGAAATCTAGACCGAATAAAAAAGTTAATCTAGGCAGCTTGATTCTGTTCTTTCCACTGGGCATCACGTATTCGAGTCATGTTTTCAGTGGAATAATTTATGGAGAACTCCAAGATGCAACCCAACATTTAAATGGTTCCAGAAATCACTGAGAGGCTGAGTAAAAGGAGAGACGCGCTTAGAACGCCGCTAATACCAGTCTTAAAACAAACACTTTACTATTGGTCATTTTTATTTCAAGGACAGAACAGCCTTTCATCCCAGCTCCCTCCATGAGTTTAGTGTGTAACTCAGGTAGCACAACAACAAGCAGTCACATCCTGTAGAGCATGAGCTCCAAAGCAAACCCCACTGAGACACCGGCTTTGGGTTTTCCTCCTCTTCCTCCCTGGGTGAGAAGCAAGCCTGGCACAGAACAACCTCCACCTGTGCGGATGCTTCACTAGCAGTAATTATGCAAATAAATAAAGAGTAGTCAGTACCTTGTGGAGCAGACGGTGACCACAGATCATCTAGAAATTAAGTTATTGCTATGTTCTTACTTACTGGACACTGCAGGTAACTAACCTGGTAACCACCAAGAGAGGCAACAGTCTCAGATTGCCCTTGTGTTATCAGTTGATGTTGGACAGAAAGGTGTGGGAGGACAAGACACATCTTATTTAATCTGCTCTCTGCCTTAAGGGCAGGAGTTTTCTCAGTGGGACTTAATCTTTGTCATTTTGATGGAAATAGGTGGGGGACGGGGATATCATGGGCAGGCTCCCAAAACGCTTGGAAATTCATCATGTCTGACAGACTTTACCAAGGAGTTCACATACGCTGCTAAGAGTACATATACATATGGCTAAGTGTACTTGCTGCTCCTGACTTGCAACAGGAGCTACTAAGCCACCTTCACGTGGTAAGGAACTGCAGGTTCAAATTTCAAAGACAGCAGGAGCCCAGTGTCACCCTGAGCTGAGCCAGAGCTGCTGATTCGTTAGGGAAAATCAGGGCAAATTAGAGCTGTACGACAGGGGCATGGGGAAGTATGGGTCCTGCCACACACAAACGAGGTTAACCTGACACTTGATTCTACTTCCCTCTGCTGGTGGGACATGCTGTGATGGCCAGTGTCCCAGTATCAAGTCAAGCCAGCTAAAACAAGGCATAACATGAAGTCTAATACATATGAGACCACTTGTCACCAAAAATTGTCAGGTAGCCCAAGGGTGATTACAAGTGATGAGTTCACAGCAGTGTCAGTGCCCCCAGTGTCCCTCCCCACAAGGAGTATTGTCTGGAGAGCATGAGCTTGAGAGAATGAGGAGAACTGCAAGAAGAACCTCAGACTGATGGAAAAGCAGAGGAGTCCTTCACAGGACAGCCAGAGATGCCTTTGTTAGGCATCATGCAGCTGGTTCTCTTTCAGGAGAATCTTCTCCCCAGGCTTGAAGGCAGGCATCCCCAGGTAAGGACAGCTGGCACAGCGGAATGCATCCCCCAGATAGCACTGGCAAAAGAAAGAAAAGCACCTTCTGTAATCAGGGGCAACTTTCAGTTCTCTCCTCCTTTGATACGCTTTTTGCATCTTAAGAAATGACACTCCTCAGTGTGTATTGGCACAGAAACCAGTTCCCTTCTACCCCATTCTCAACATACATCTGGTTAGCAGAGCTGTGCAGGGCACTGTGCTCACATGGAACAAGGAAGTTTCCATCCCAGCTGGTGTGCCCAGGCATGGCTGCATGCTGGGCTTTGGCAGCCCCCTAACCACCACCAGGTCCCCTGGGCTCCCATAAGGTGATCCTCCCTGAGCAGATCACTGGATAGCACATGAGCAAGGAGGTAAAGGTTCACTCTTCACTTTGACTCCTACAAGGGCAGCACTTGCGCTGGAACAGACAGCACACACTGGTACAGAGCATGTGGGCACAGGGCAATAGGCTGAAGCTCTGCAGAAGCTGCTGCACAAGCAGTGTTTGGAAGCAGTAAACCAGCTTAGAGAGCAGTCACTAGAGAACACAGTTCTTGGACACAGATCATGTACTGCAAACCACAGTATAGAAACAAAAATCACTATTTACATTTCCACAGGCAGATTTGGGCTGCGAGCTCTTCTTCTCCTGTTCCAGCTCTTCAGCCAGGCCACATGTGCTGTAGAAAAATAAAGTCGTCACCTGCATCTTTCTGCTTAAAGGTTGTGAGTCACCAACGCTCGTTCCAGCCCTACTCACACACAACAGCCCTCGCCCTGTCACACTACACAGCTGACTCTGGGACCTTCACGCTCTTCACTTTGCTCTTCAACACCATGGTTTGTATAACAAGTGTTGAAACACACTCCTCGAGTTTAAACTGAGTGGGCAATTGCTCTACAGCACTTGTTATGTGTGCTATTTCTCCTTGAAATCTGAGAAACCAGCGTTTTAGCCAAGGCTGCACAAACTGTGTCTCCACCTTCAAAATAACTGTTGATCATATCAGTGTGGTAATTTGTAGCAGTTTTGGTATGGCTAGTCAATTCTCATTGTATTTGGATTTACATTCAAATAGTTAAGATAAAAAAGGACATGAACCAAGAGAATTATGCTCTGAACAACAGCAAGGTGTCTGCAATCTTTTTAAAATCCATCCAATTCTAAGGGTTTAATATTACAGTTAAAAGGTTCAGCAATAGGCTAATCCCAGCACTGACCAGTTCTTGCAGGCTTTCTTTTTGCCCATTTCTTTGCAGGATGGAGCTCTAAGGGACGATGGATCTGGCTTTTTCAAATCCTCTGAATCCAACAGCTCATCAGAGTCCAGAAGATCCTGAAAACATACCACAGAAGATAACATGCAGAAAACTGATTTGTCAGTAGGGAATGACATTGCTGTGTTGTGTTCAAAGAAATGGTGCTATCTGTAGCACTAGCACTAAAGCGCTGCAGCTGTGCCCTCTTATCCGTGTCTCCTTTCCGCCCTCACCACATCTCTGGGCTATCGTAGTAGATGAGAGTAGACCTCACATAGTAGATGAGATATTTTGCCCTGGGGATGCTTCTCTACCTCTTAAGTTATACGGTTTCCCAAGAGGCATGACTGAAACTATTTAGAACAGGAAAGAAGAGAGAGAAGGAACAGCAAAGCCTCACAAACAAAATCAGATACCATCTCTTCATCATTCATATCATTGGCAGAGAGCGTCCACAGCTTGGCAGTGGCTGGGTCCACGGAGGGTTTTCCTGGAGCCAAAACAAAGGAAGAAATAGTAGTTAGTCCAGCCTTTGCCCCATCTACACCCAACAAACAGAGTTCAAACAACTTTGGAAAGCCCCACTTGACAGGTTTTTACTGTAGCACTCCCTTCCCCAGAACTGTCTCCCTATTCCAAGGGATGCTTGTCACCCAAGAGGCAGGCAATCCAGACATTTAGCATGCATCACTCCCTACCTGAAGGACCAGGCTTCTTGGCAAAGGGAAGTTTGAGCTGACTTGAGGAACCCACTTCGAAATTGGGCTTCCTGCCTTCTATCTGAACAATGAGAAGGTCATTGCCTTGGTAACCCAAGTGCTCTTGGACCGACTGGGCCTCCTCTGGGGTCAATGCTTCCTTTTGCAGCTGCAACGTAAAATTTTAGGTTAACCTCATGCAGAACCCCTTATTTCAGCACCCAGTCCAGCATTCCATTGAACACAGACAACCAGTATTTTCAATCCTTAAGAAAAACACTACCTTTGCAGTAACTACAGTTCGTGGCAGGCAGTGTCCCTGCACATTTACAGTAAACCAGGGTAGTTAGACACCTTGTCACCCAGCATGTCCCCAGTAATCACCATCTACATTTCAAGGTAACTGCATGAGGGAGTTCCTGGAAGTGGTAAGTACAACATACCTCCTTCACTTCTACCAACCCAGAGAGAGTCAGAGCTGTGGGGAGTTTGGCTGCTGTCTTGATTCTGCTGTTGTTTCCTGGAAGACACAAAAGCAGGAAGTAGGAGGAGGGAAGAACAAGAACAGAGGTCACTGAGAAACCTGGAAGAGCAAGAGCTTTAGAAGGACATACTCAAGCCAAACCTCTGCTTTAAAATTGTCTCTTTCTAGTTGACAGCAGGAAGAAAGCAGAAAGAACATAAGCAGCTTGTCATTAAAGTAACAGCCTGGGATCACAGCTCCAGATCTGTTCTATATATGCCAAAAACCTTCCTCAACCCAATTAACACCCAACAAAAAAAGGGCGGGGGGGGGGGGAGGGACACCAACCCAAACAACAAAATCCCCTGTCCTGGTTTTGGCTGGGATAAAGTTAATTTTCCTCCTAGTAGCTGGTATAGTGTTATGTTTTGGATTTAGTATGAGAAGAATGTTGATAACACACTGAAGTTTTCAGTTGTTGCTATGTTGTGTTTATACTAAGTCAAGGATTTTTCAGCTTCTCATGCCCAGCCAGCAAGAAGGCTGCAGGGGCACAAGAGGTTGGGAGAGGACACAGCCAGGGCAGCTGACCCAAACTGGCCAAAGGGATATTCCATAACATATGACATCATGCCCAGTATATAAACTGGGGGGAGTTGGCCAGCACCAGAGGCGGGGCGGGGGGAGCGGTGCAGATCGCTGCTTGGGAACTAACTGGGCACTGGTCAGCAAGTGGTGAGCAATTGCATTGTGCATCATTTGTTTTGTCTATTCTAATTATTATTATTATTGTTATTGTAGTAGTAGTAGTATCATTATCTTCTACCTTTCTGTCCTATTAAACTGTCTTTATCTCAACGCACAAGTTTTACTTTTTTCCAATTCTCTCCCGCATCCCACTAGGTGGGGGGAGCGAGTGAGCGGCTGTGTGGTGCTTAGTTGCCGGCTGGGGTTAAACCATGACATCCCCCAAAACATTTTCACATACTAAAATGAACAACTCGTGAAATTTTCAAAACATGGACTCCTAAATGAACATTACATTCAGAAACAAAACATTCAACATTGTAATAGCTTTTGCCTACAAGAACAATCATTGTTTAATCAAAAACTCATCACAGGCTTCTTTGCTTGGGTGCAGGATTCTGCTGAACAGAATTCATTCACCCTCTCACTAGTCCCACTTGCACTTTATTCCAAGTCCACCCAGCCTGTCAGATGTGACTCTGGAAAAAAGAAACCTCATCTACTCCAGACTTTGCATGTTCTTTGTTCTGTCCTAGAAGCGTTCCCCCTACCCCTATGGTACCACTTGCACCACAGAGCCACTGCCAGCTTCAAAACACTGGCAAATCTTCCCAACCTGAAGAAGCCGTTTCTGCTGCCACTTACACCACCATTTTCAGCACTGTAGATTGTGCCAACAGAAGCACCATCAGCATAGATGCTTCTGTTCTTATGAGGTGGCATATTACTTCCCACTTCCATCCTGTACCAGCTCCTTAAGCCAGCAAGGTTTGAATGCAGGTCAAGTAGAAAGAGAAATAATCTTGTGTTCACCTCCTTGTGTGCTCCTCCAGCTGTCCCACGACAGGTGCTCTGGCTTTACTCTTAAAACTTAGTCCAAACACTTCCACCTTTTCTGGATAACTACTTCTCAGCTAGCTTCTGGGACAGCCTCTCTCGGCATCTGTCATTTTTAAAATCACTTCAGAAGCTCCTCAGAAACACAACATCTGCAACTATTTAACATTACACACTCTAGAAGAAGGCCAGTGCCCACTGAGGTTTTCAACATAGTTCAGGAACAAGCCTATCCAGCACTTTTGATAGAAGAAGAGTGACTGCAAACATCTCTGATGGCTACCAGCTTAAACACAGGATAAAAACCTTGCTATTCAGGTTAGTGTGTCAGGAGAATGAAAATCTCTGAATGTCAGTCAGGGTTCCTGTCCTTTCCATTTCAGCCTAATCCTCACAAGAATTGCTATGTTGCCATGAAAGCAAGGCTGATGAGGATTCTCTCACCTGATTCTGTAACCACTGCTTCTTTCAGGAGGACACGGCCCCCTGGCTTAAGTATCCGAGCTATTTCTGCCAGCACCTCCGCACTGTGCTGTGCTGTACTGCCTGGTACCACACCAGAGAGAACTACATCAAAACTGGACTCCCTGTGAGCTGCTGAAAAGAAAGAAAGAGGAAGATGGTACAATTTTACACATGTACACACAGAGCTTCGCATCAGTTCCACCTCTCTCATGCTTGTGTACAACAGCAATAACTGATTAAAGACACCAGTCATAGGAAGCATGACCAGGGTATGTCACTTTCTTTGCTGTACTGCCAGTGGTAAGAGTTAGCAGTAGGTGCTATTGTTGTTCTGAACGCTGACTTACAAACCAGGGAAGATGGCAGCTCACACAACAAAAGCACCCTCTCCCTTTAAACAAAACAGTGAAAAAATTAAGCTCATTCTTACACTGAGACAGCTGGTTAACGTTTTCCACAGACACACGATTATTGGCTCCCACCAGTGCCTGAATTTTATCCACCAAATCCTTCAGGGCTTCAACCGGCGAGGAGCTGTCCCAGATGATAGCCACGCGCTGGCCTGGTGCCACTCCGTACTCCCCCATTCCCACAGCAGCAGCAAACCTGACAGCGGCAGAGAAGGGAACCAGTCGGGGGGAGATAGACAGGAAAGGTAAGTGCCAAGTGCAGCACGAACCTCTGTGGACTGTGACTTAATCACAGAGCATCAACTTGTTTTAATAAATGGGGGTTATTTTCCAGAGACAGGCAGCATAGAATTCCCACAAGCTGAGCGTTAACATGACATTAAGAAATAACTACACTTAAGGGCATAACTCGGTTTGTCTCCAGTTCAGAGACTAGTTCTGCAGGGAGACTGCAAGACATAGTTAAAAAACTTACCTGCTTTCCTTAAAGATTTGAATTGAGACATACAGAGGATTTCTGGACTTCCAGACTAGTGACGACTATTTGACATTAAACACTGCCTTGTCTCTCCTACTCAGGACATGACCTAGCGGAGTTTGCTTCTGCAGTACATGAGAAGTAACTTTCGGCATTCCCAGCATTCGAGATTGACTCTCTTTCGACTCTTATCATTGGTGGCGCTGGGTGAGCTATTACACAGAGGGAGGAGGGGAACAGAATATGCAGTGAAGTGACAGTTTTGAGAAACCTGTCTGCACTAGTATTTTATAAAAGATTGTACTCCTGACAGAGTCCGAAGAAAATCTGCACTACAGAAGTGTCACAATAGTATCATACCATCATCTGTACTCTTAGCAGCACTGGCTGCTGAAACAAATTACCTAGCCTCTTTCACTCTACTCATCCAATGCAAACCTATTTTCTTCCTAATTTAACACAACCACTGAGAACAGAGAGCACCGGTGAGCACACTAGTTGCCCAATGTTACCTTCAATTAGCTGCAAGCCACACACTTGCTTCAGGAGAGCCTGTTGTAAGCAAGGTCTTTACCAGAAATCATTACGTTACGTGTCCTGGGTAATGTCTTATTTCCACCATGGTCTCATGAAAGCATAGCTTACAGACATGCTGTACCAAATTTAATTCAGTTGCCTGCAGTCAGCTGTGGAGTGGGTTTTGACCCCCTGTTCCTCTGGCTCTAAGTACCATGAACCGCTCTCTCCTGGAAACTGCAAACAAGTTCAGAACAGGACAACTCTGCACCTTGTCAGAGTTGCTCTGGTAGGAATTTGTGCTAATGCAGCTCACAATGCCAACCAGGTAAGGAGCGGAAGATCTTGGACCTGTACACGACAGGTTATAGCACCTCACAGCTGGCCCTGCATGCATATGCAATGCAAGCCAGGCAACTACAAGAGACAGTAACACTAGTAGACACACATATTAATCTCATTAAAAAGTCACCCTTCTGAGGAAGAAGGCTGAAAACCTGAAAAGATACATAAGTTGTTGGGCTAATGTAGAAAAAAAAAAAAATCAAAAAATCACACCTTCCTCTCAGACCAGCAGGTTGCGACCTTTCAAGATCAGTCAGAGCCCAAAATACATCAACAGCGACACCAGCCTGTATCAATCGATGCAGCCTAAAGAAAGTAGGAAGCTACTGTAGTCCTCAAAGACAGGACATTTTGTCTGCCTCCAGTCAGTGTAAAGACTAGGAGTTAGTTACCATTAAAGCATGCTCAGTCATGTTCTTGATGGGACGACGGGGAAGATACTATTCCCCTCTTATGTGAGATACATTTAAAACGGAAGGTTTTATGTCTTCCTTTTAAGTATCTCCAGCTCTAGACTACAATGACCTAGACCGGCTCAAGCACCTGAGCGCTTGGCCAGCCTGGGCTCGGTGAAGAGAGCGAACAGGCACTCTCTTCTGTCACACGGAGGAGGATTCCCGTCGGCCGGGATCAGGCTGCATTCTGCCGCGCCAGGGAGGAGGCCCGAGGCCTGGATCCGGGGCAGATACCGGGCTGGGGGTGGGGAGGGGACCTTATCGTAATTTCGCACACATTTAACAGTCCTTGAGGAACGCGACTGCCCACAACAGGGCAAGGAAGGGACTCTGAACAATATTGGAGGTTTGCAGCTTCAAGAGATTAAAAAGCTACCGCATATAGCACGTCAAAACTTTAAATTAAAGCCTTCTGAGCACTCCGTACCTTGTGATGCACAGCAGGCAGCTTCCAGCGGCCCAAGATGCAATCCAAGGCTGCAGGCAACGACTACACTGCCCCTACAGCAGGTGAGTGTTTTAAATACATCCCCTCACACAGAAAGGGCAGAATAAACCTCTAAATCACAGAGCCGGGAAAGGTTCAGAGGGACGAGGAACTAGATACGTGAAGGAATTTCACACAGCAATTCCCCACTCCCCGCGGCGGCCGCCTCAGGCAAGGCCGCCGGACAATCTTTGGAAGGGAAAAAAGGGGAGTATCGGCCAAGGCGGGAGGCGCCCCCCGCCTCCCCCCTGCCGCTGAGGAGAGCCAGAGCCGGCCCCGACCCCGGCCCCGGCCCCGACCCCGACCCCGGCCCCGGCCCCACTCACCGCTCACCTCCGAGCTCGCTCGGCTCGTCTCGCTCTGACGCCGTCACCGCCGCGTCCCGCCCCCGCGACGTCATCGCCCTCTGCCCGCTTCCAAGATGGCGGCGGCGGTAGCGGCGGCGCGCAGCCTGCGGCGGGCGGGCTGGCGGCTGTGGCGGGGCCGCGCGGGTGAGGGGGCGGGGGGCGCGGCTGGGGGCGTGCTCGTGCCCGTGCCCGTGCTCGTGCCCGTGCCCGTGCCCGTGCCCGTGCCCGTGCCCGTGTACGCGGCGGGCGGGGCAGGGCGGGGCAGGGCGGCGCCGGGCGGGGCGGAGCGGGGGAAAGGTGAGGTGAAGGGCAGAGGCGGGGCGCCGCTAGGGGGCGGTATGGGGCTGCGGGGCCGCCCCGGCCCCGGGCCTCGGCGCAGGCCCTGAAGGCGCCTCCGGGCGGGCGCCTGCCTGAGGCCGGTGGCTGCGGGCGCCGGGGCGGGCTGGCAGGCCGGAGGGGCACAGCCTGGCCCGTGAGGGTCTCTTTGGGGAGCACAGTGTCTGGGTGAAGGAGAACGTGCGAGGCCTGGCGTGAGGAGAGCCCTTCAGCGGGCCTGGCGCCCCGCCAGCCCCTCGCACCTCCCTGGTCCTGAAAGTGCCCCAGGCGGTGTGCGAGGGAACCCGGGGCGGGGGGAGGGTGGGGGGTGTTTGATGGTGGTTTTTTTTGGAAAGCGTGGGCCACGCAACCCAAGCTTATTAAAAAAACCCAAAACCTCGCTGCAGTGAAATCAAAAATTCTCACAGAGTAGCTGTACTTGAAAGCTGCGTTGCCCTTGAGTCATCTGAGAAACACACAGCGCGATCAGCGTGTTGTATGTGTTGAGACTGCTCGCTCTCCGGAGTATTACTCGCCTCTTGCCCCGAGCTCAGGAGTCGGCGCCTCCCTCTAGCTCCTCTCCTTCACCAGGGACCAAAAAGGAGAGAGGGTATGCTGCAGGGGAGTCAGGGCACATTTGCATGCCTGGTTTCCAGTCCAAGATTGGGAAACCCCTTTCTATTTGCAGTGCATGCCATCTGCGAGGTTCTTTTCCTCACAAAACATTTTTGCTTTATTTTCATCAAGTGAATGTGAGCTCAGCTGAGAGGGGTGCTTCTCGGAAGTGTAAAAAAATACTGTCTCTACAAATTCCTGTTCTTTTCAGCTGTGTTTGCCGCAGCTCTCTTCTTCACCTTAATTTTCTGTGCTTCCTCTTGCTGGAAGGAGACATCTGACTCTCTTGGTTTCCCTTCCAGTGGTCAGGTGCCAGCTCTACCAACCACAGCGTGCTCTCCAGGCCTCAGCCGTGCTGAGGAGAGTGTCCGATGAGCAGAAGGAGCCGTTGGCATCTTCTCAGCAGCAGTTCAATTCACATCCAACCGATCACCAGCCTGAAAAGGAACCTCAGGGCCCTCGCCCCAGGTAACTCACTAGCTATTTCTAGCGCTGTCCTGCCAACAGCGGGATCAGAAGGCTTTGCTTTCCTGAAACTCACATCTGAAGCTCGGAGACAACGAGATCCAGAGTTAATGGAGCTTTAGACTGCAGCAGCTGGAGAGCTGGTTTGCTGTGACAGTACAAATTCCACTGTCCGCCGTGGAGACAGGATGGGACTTGCTTTCAAGAGGGAACCTCTCTGGTCTGCAAAGTGCAAGCCTTCGCTTCTGGATTTTTGTGTAAATCTACACAAAATATGGACAATATGTTGTCCATATGCCTCTAACTATAAAGCCCCCCGTTGGAAAATCTTATAGTTCAGCTTTTTTTAAAAGGAGGGGGAATCTGAGGCTGATTGGTCTCCAGGTAGGCACCTAGATTGAGCCCTCCCTTATTTTGCTCTTCTCCTCTCATGGCAAAGGTTCGTTGAGAATCCTTGTTCTGGAAAGGGAAGGATTTTACAGGAGGTGGTGAGATTTATACCAAGTAAGCAGATCTCAAAGTGTGCCTGCACACAGCAGTGGCAGTGAGTGAGTGGCAGAGTCCAGGTTGCTGATGTTTGATGGTGACGTTCCCCTCACTGTAACAATACCTTCTCATAGTTACACTGGCCAGGGCGGCCAGGAGTCTGAGGACTATGAGAGCGAGGAGCAGCTGCAGCATCGAATCCTCACAGCGGCGCTGGAGTTTGTGCCTCAACATGGCTGGACTGCAGAAGCCATTGCAGAGGGAGCCAAGGTATGTGGGGAGAGAAGCAACAAACCAGTTGAAAACTGGATGGAGCTGAAGTCCAAAGACAGCCAGGCCTGCATGCTTCCCCCACATACTCTTGGGCGATGCACCCTAGTCAGCAAATGCTACTGGGCAGGAATGTGTCCCTGCTACTACAGGATCACCCTGTCAGAGTTAAACTAAGGCACGATATAAAGTAGTGATCCTAAAGAGAGAAAAACATGTACAGGAAGCGCTTTTTAATGCAGCATTGCTTTGTTTAAATTCATATAACTTTATTCATGAAATAAAGACAACGTTTTTCTTACCTGGATCCTGCTTAGCAGTGTATGACCTGGTCTGTGCTTCTCCCTTCTTCCCTACAGACCCTGGGTCTCTCTGTTGCTGCTGCAGGGATGTTTCACAGTGATGGCAGTGAACTGATCCTACACTTTGTGTCTCAGTGCAACACCAAGCTGTCTGAGCTGCTGGAGCAGGAAGAAAAACTAGTGCAGCTGGGCAAAGCAGAGTGAGTATTGGGTACGAAAAGACATCTTCCTTGGCAGACTTTGGGGACTGGATAGACAGAGAGGGCACCTGGGACACAGATGCTTTTAAGTAAAAAATGTAATTTACCCAAATAAAACCACCTTCCCAGATAGAGAGTTGGACCAGAGACATGAAGGATACGTAATACTTTGCATATCTATTGCTGAGGCAGGCAAGAGACTGATCTTTCACGTTCAGAATTGAGTTTAACTTGGATGTTCTTCATATTTGGGTTTTTTTCCTTACTCAGGAAGAAGCCTACAGATCAATTCCTGAGAGATGCTGTGGAAGCCAGACTGAGGATGCTGATTCCATATATTGAGAAATGGCCCCAGGTATAAAATGAACATCAAGACTGTCTCTTTTTTTGTGTGTATTTTAAACACTCTGTGGCCTTCAACATAGTCTTTCCACCAGAGTAGTTGAAGGTTGTAAATGAAACCTCTCCATTGTTCACTCCACCCATCTGGGATCCCCAGGGGATAACCTGTGTCTCTACTCAGTCCTATTTGCAGTGTCAGTGCAAGTCAGGCTCCTTGCAGCATTGTTCTGGCTGCACCAGTCTCACCTGACACCTGGAAATGCAGAACTACTGCTTTGAGCAAGAAACTGCCTGCCTGGTGTGCAAATGACAAACCCTTGACAACCTGAGGATAGGTCTGTGAACTGAGAGGGCTCCATGATCAAAAATTCAGATTTAAGTCTCAAGCCATTCATCCCAAGGTGGTAAGGGAATTGAATTGTGGCCAGAGTAACAAGCAAAATGTTCCCAACCTTCGGCTGCAAAGTCAGCCTCTGTTGTCCAGACTCACTGCTGGCCTTTGGGCAGCTGAATCCAGTGCTCCTTGCAGAAAGAGAAGACGGGTTCATGTTTTTGTTCCAGGTTAGCATAACTTGTCTTCTGAAGAATGTGGGTGGTTTGTGACTCTCCTGGCATTGTGTTATTATGTTCAAAGGCTGCAAGATCCCAGTAGTGCCATTATGGCTGGCTGTTCTTCCCTTGGTAGCTGCTTTGAGTTCAAAGTCAAATTCAGAGAAATGAGAGATTTGACTCCCTGCCCATAGGGGCACAGCACAAGTCTGAGTCAGCTCAGCCTGTGCTGTGTTTCTGTGCCTGGAGAGGCACCTTGGGAGAGACAGCACCGTGGCGTTCGAGCTGAGCGGGGAGCTTTGGGCCTAAGTACAGGCCAAGGCCTGAGCTTGGCTGTCACACTGTATATTCCCTGCAAATCCTGCCGCTTGGAAGGACCGGTGCTAGCTGAAAAGGGGTGGGAGGACTTGTCACTGGGAGCTGGTGGCAAGTCAGCAGCAACAGGGAAAAAATAACAGAGCAGAGCATTGTTGGTCTGCTTTATTATGTCCTTCTCTCTTCAACTCTCCCATTTATCTGTGTGTTGCCTTTGCAGGCTCTGAGCATCCTGTTGCTCCCGCATAACATCCCTTCCAGCCTCAACCTCCTCACCGGCATGATCGATGATATATGGCAGTATGCTGGAGACCAGTCCACAGATGTAAGTCTTTGTGCTTTGTAGACTGGCTGGTTCTACGCTTCGCGCTTCAGCAAAATGATGGGTTGAAGTACATGTCAGGCCACGTCTCTCTTGAAACGATCCATTTGTTGTATGAGGAAGACATTTTCAGAAGCACCCAAGGGTCCTTATAAGCTATAGTCTCATTTCCAAAGAGACTTAGGAGCCAATGGGACTAAATGCAAATTAGTGTCAATGGAATTAGTGCAAATTAAAAGGACCTACTTTCCTAGACTCTTTTAAGTGCTCCTTTTTTTTTTTTTTCTGAAGACACAGACAAAATTGTTGAGATTTTGAGACTAAGAAGTTGATCCAGTATTCAGTGAGCGAGCAGCGTGTCTCGTTCAAAGCAGCTGTCTCTTCCACCAGCAGTAGCATTTACAGATTTGAATTGAAAACCTTTAAAGAACCTACCTAAAAATACCAGTAGCTTATTAAAGCTTTCATCTTTCTGGCAGGAAATAAAAGAAAATTATAACCTTAATTAAAGCAATTAATAAATTACTTTAATTCATATAGATGTAGGGAGAGATGGCAAAAGCTAAATTAACCATTTTAACAAACTACTTTAATAAGCTTCTTTTATCTGTGTATAAAAGAGAAGCTACTGCAGAGAAAAATAAATAAGATGACAGAAAAATTAAAGGAATAAACCAGAAGAGAACTGAAAGACTATGATTACATCAGGAACTGCAAGTCTTTTACGGGTTATGAAAGTCAAATCAACGGGTCAAGAGTCAGTGTCTGCACTGAGCTGCTCCTAAAGTCTCCTCACCAACGTGGGGATTAGGAGAGGTTCTAAAGTTTCTCTTTTGTTTGCGCCTTCTGACCTGTTACATGAGTTTTCTTGGGAAGCTGTGGTGCTGACCCCGCTCCCTCTTTCCCAGTAAAAGGGTTTAATGTCACTCACAATGGAGCCCTCTTCACAACGCCAGGAGCTCAATAGAGTATGCCTATGCCTCCGAGACCCCTTCAGGTGGTTTTTTTGGAGCAGGAGGAGAATCAACAGAAAGACTTTGGTCTCAGGCACCTGAGAAATCCAGTTGCAAGTAGCAACATCCCTCATGTTTCTCCCCTTGTCAAAGCTTGCAGGTTGTGGTGCAGAAAGTAGAGCTTTCGAGCCAACTATTGTCTTCAAAATCAAGGCCTGTGTTTTCATTTTTCTTTTGCTTTGTAATTGTGAATGGAACAACCAGTATTTTTTCTAGGTAATAGCAGCAAATGAAGTTGAAGACTCGTTTTTAAAAATGTTTATATATTTTGTCTGCCAGTGGTTCAAGTGCAACTGGAAAAACTGAAAAGTTTGAGTTATTTGTGCATCTTTGCATTGTGTAACCTGTTGTTGTAGCGCATCCTATAGCATTGCTGCCAGCAGTGTACTGATGCATTTAGTGATTCAGCAGGCGGTACTGGTATTTCAATTATAGGATTTGAGAAAGGGGTATCTCTGTGTGATGTCTTGCACAGTTCTGTCCTCTGTTCCCTTTCTTCATGCTTGTATCTGATGCAAACTGCAGCTGAAGTTCAGTACTAAATATAGCTGTTTCTTATCTAATCAGATCTAGAATCAGAGCTTTGCATTGCCTGCTAGCAGTCCATAAAGCAAAGACAAACTCTTTCACTGTGCATGCAGGCTAGCTGGGCAAGGGAGAATTCCTTGCTGCCTGCTGCAGGTGCCTGCTTGCAACCAGAAGCAGGTGGTGGGGATTTTGTTCAGCAGTTTTAGACACCGTACTTGTGACCTCTATCTGGTGCCACAGGAGCAGCTGTGCTGTCAGATGTCAGTGTTGGCTGGTGGCCCACTGCATCACAGAGACGATTTATACAGTTTAAGTGGGAAAGGAATGTGCAGTTGGTATGCTATTTTCCTCTGCCGTTCTCCTGTCTACGTTCGTGAGCTGCATTCTTGATCTGCGTTCAGGTCACACCTTTCTCTCTCTGTCTCTCTCTCTCTCTCTCTCTCATTCCATGCCCTTGCAGTTTAACTGGTACACTCGTCGGGCTGTGCTCACTGGCATCTACAACACCACTGAACTGGTGATGATGCAGGATTCATCCCCTGACTTCGAGGAGACTTGGCGCTTCCTGGAAAACAGAGTAGCTGATGCCATGAACATGGGCAATACAGCTAATCAGGTAACATTACAGGCAAGGTATACATGCAGTGTCCCCCTTCTCCCCAAATATATATGCAGGCAGACCTGGCTTTTCAGTCATGCAGACCACACGTCTGCTGAGAGACTACCTTGTATTGGTGGGTGATTGCATAAATGCTGTCGGTTCAACATCAATAAACACCTATTTTCTAGTGAAGTGATATGTAGGCGCACTCTTTGTCAGACTGGCCCGATGGTTAGGAGACACATATTCCCAGGAAATCTCTTCCGTGCTTCTTATCTCTGGCTATCATTTGTCTGCAGTGCCTGGCTTCTGTCAGCACCTTTCTGTAGCAAATAAATGTTTGTTGTGCATTATGTCTCTGTTTGGGTGGCCATAAGTGTAACTGCAGAAGAAAGCCAAAGGTCATGTTCTCCTTTTGTCTCCTAGGTACAGTCAACCGGAGAAGCAGTTGTCCAGGGCCTGATGGGAGCTGCAGTTACTGTAAGTAATGCTGAAACCAGCAGGGCTGCAAGGGCAGAATTGTTTCTCTTCCCTTCCATGCTGAATGTCAGCATGTTTTTCCTCCCAAATCTAGAAGATGGCATGAAAGAGAATTGTCTTTTGTAACTTAACTACATGTCAGGATGATTTTCTGGGTTGTTTGGGGTTAGTTCACTGTTGTGTGGTGAAAGAACTTGTAACAGAGCATAAAAAAATTAAGTCTGAAGGTGTAGGGTGAGCTTTAGGGATGAGAGACTGGTGATCAGAATAAATACAACTGTTCTCCATCGCTTGTCACGAGATCTCTTCCTCTGCCAGTCCCCATGCTGGAGATCTTGACGGAAGGTGCATGCCCCCGTGGGCACACAGGAGGTGGCACCTGTCCCTGAGCCACGGCGGGGTGACTTCCTCAAGGTGTTTCAGTTGACTGCAGTGTCCTTCCAAGAATTCATGCACATATTGGCAGCATCCTGGACTGCTTTGTGTCCATGCAGAGGGAGCTGCACTTCCTCTGGGATACAAAACAATCCTTTCTGTACTCAGGAATGACTTCTGAAGGGCTTCAGGGCCTCCCTGTGATTCTATTTTTGGACAATTCCCATTGCATTTAGCAGCAAAGTGATTTCCTTGTTACCAGAAAAACGTTTTCCTTGTACCAGTGCAAGACAAACAGGCTGGAACGTAAATGAGAAATAATTTTTACTGTACAAAGCAGTTCTCAAGAATTTCTCCCACTTCCTTCCCCCTGCGGTTACGGTAGAATCGTTTTGTAACTTCAGTGTTTCTCAGCCTCTCTCTGCTCTCACACCTGCCTATGCCAAAAGGATCCTCCACTAGAGAAATAAATCCCTGTGCTCTGTCCATGCTCTTGTACCTCAGCACGACACTCTCATCCCTGTGGCTCGGGTCTGGGATGTCTCCCATCACCAGCTGTTTAGTCTGTCCCTGCAGCAGACCCACTGCGCAGATGAACAGGAGGAACTACTAGACTGTTTCCCAAGCGGGGTGGGTTGCAGCCAGCTGGTTTTAGGGCAAAATCATCCCAGTACATTAACTATAGGGGTAACCGGGTCCGGAGCTCCCATGGCCAAGGGTGGAGCCGCTGTACGGGTGTGCTGAGCTCTCCAGGTCTCTGCAAAACGGACGAGCAACCTGCATGCCTCATCAGGGGCTTAAATTCTCTGTCGGGGTCTGTGCAGCCACGGAAATAAAACCAGGCTGAAGCCCACTGACCGAGAGAGTGGGTTCAGCTGGGGGGGGGGGGGGGTGGCTGGATCCAGGGCGACCTTTGTCCACCCCTTTGGCATTCACGGTGCCTTTTCGCCGAGGGCGCCGGTACTGAACCCCCTCCTCCCTCTGCCCCACAGATCAGGAACCTGGCGGGGCTGAACCAGCGCCGGTGAGGAAGGAACCGACGGCAGAGGAGCGACGCCGCGCCGGGCCACGCCCGACCCTTCCCCGGCACCAATAAAGCCGTACCCCAGCCTGGCACGGACTCTTTTTGGGGGCGCACCGGCGGCGGAGAGGGGGGAGCGGGGAGCGGGACGGCGACGGACCGGGCGGGTCCTCCGGGAGGCGGCGGCCGGTAGGGGGCGGGCGCGCGCGCGCGGCGGGAGCGAAGCGGGGCGGCCATGCCGTACGCCAACCAGCCCACCGTGCGCATCACCGAGCTGACGGACGAGAACGTCAAGTTCATCATCGAGAACACGGACCTGGCGTGAGCACCGCCGCGGGGCCGGGGCCGGGGTCGGGGTCGGGCCGGGCCCCGGGACGAAGCAGGCCGCCGGGGTCGGCCCCCCTCCTCCCCCGCCGCCGCAGGCCCTGCCTCCCCGGAGGTGCAGCGGGACGGGCCGCGGGGATTGACCCCCTCGGGTGGCGGCCTCTTCCGGCCAGCACGGCCCCCCCGGCCCCCGGCGCGGGCCCGGTCGGGGCCTCCGAGGCAAAGGCCCGGCCTGGGCCCCGGCCGGCGTCTCTGCGGGCAGGGCAGTGGGTTCGCGAAGCTCCGCGTTCCCTCGTGCCTGAAGGCGGCCGTTTTTCTCCCTCAGGGTGGCGAATTCCATTCGAAGAGTGTTCATCGCTGAAGTCCCCATCATAGGTACCGCCTGTCCTGTCCCATCACTTACCCTCCGGTGCTGGCCGGAGGTTACCATCCCTCGGGCTGCTCTCCCCGTTACTCCCATCACTTCCCCTCCATTTTGTCCTGCACCTCCAAGCTGCTTTCAGCTCCCCTTGCCCGTGTTTAGCCAGTGCTACGTATTACCAGATGCTGTTGCAGCTTCATTGTAGTCCCCATAACGTTTTCTGCGCCCTTGCGATCTGCTCAGCTTTTCCCCACAGAAATATTTCTCAGCTCGTGACTTTTTCCTCTCTGCAGCCATTGACTGGGTCCAGATAGACGCCAACTCTTCCGTGCTCCATGATGAATTCATTGCACACAGGCTGGGTGAGTGCTGGGCATGGGGAGGAAGATGAAGATGTGCAGCAAGGCAGAGGTCGTGGGCGAAATCAGTCCGGAGATGCTGAAGCACCATTGTCAGGAGGCTGCAGTCCCTCTGCCCATCTCAGCAGGAGGGTTGGTGCTTCTGTGATCTCACTCAGACATTCCCCCAATTTCCTTCTTCCCTCAGGTCTTATCCCGCTCACCAGTGATGACATTGTGGATAAGATGCAGTATTCCAGAGTGAGTCAAGCAAAATGTCCTGGGTGCTTATTTTGATGGTGGTGGGTGTCTGATCTGATGGGAAGTGCTACTAATTTCTTCCTGGGAGAGGTTTGACATAAAGGTCTTGACCCATGTCTGTCCCAGGACTGCACATGTGATGAGTTCTGTCCGGAGTGCTCTGTGGAGTTCACCCTTGATGTCCGGTGCAATGAAGACCAGACCCGTCATGTCACATCCCGTGATCTCATCTCCAACAACCCCCGGGTCATACCGGTCAGTGCGATCTTCCCGCTTGTCAGCAAGTCTCTACGTTTCTGTTGAGGCCGGGGTGGCGAACGTATGGGATGGGGACAAAACAAGGGCTATGAGCACGTTTCATGTTGCCCAAAGCCCCACTTAAAATGTAGTGGGAGAGCAAAGTAGGAATATCTGCAGAAACAGCAGTGTGTGCCAGAGCCCTCCTCTTCTTCACGTTGTTGTCCTTCGTTTGCTGTCTGATGGTGTGTCAAAGCAGCATGGCCTTGTTAAAACCTCATCCTGCACCCCTCATCTCAAACTCTTGAGAGGCTTTCATGTTGCCCCTCCATCTTGCCTTGAACACTCGGAGCGTGTGCGCTTGTGTCCTGCTGCCATGTCACTGTCTTCTCCTGCCCGCTTGCTGGCGGGGCTCTGGCAAGGTCAGCCTCTTCGAAGGCTTGGCAGCAACCCAGAGGCCTCTGGTTTTCTGGTTCTTGGCTCTCAGCGCGGCAAGGTGTGAGGAGCCCGGGCCAGGGCACTGCTGCCAAACAGCCCTTGCCCAGTCACCTTGGGGAGGGTTGGCGGCGCCAAAGCAGAACAGATGCAAAGGCACTTAATGGAGAATGTTTTAAAATGCTATTGAGGCCGCACCTGGATGTCACCACAGCCTGGGGGCTGCTTCTGGTGGGTGGTGACAGTGTCTGCCTGGTTAAAGCCTAGCTGTAGCCCACTGTCTCTTGCTCCCTTTAGGTGAGGTGCTGTGAGTGCTTTGTGTCACCTGCCAGCAGTCGTAGGTGCAGACTTTGGGCTGCGTCGCAGAACCACGCAGCAGCACTGGGCTGGGCTGGAGCGCTCTCCATCCTGTGGGGGAGAGCAGCTTGGGAGGCAAACAAGCTGGTGGAGTGGGATATCGTGTACCTAGCTGCAGCTGCCTGAATTGTCCCAATTTCCGTTAAATAGGGTGGGCTGGATTTGTTGCTGTAAGTCACGCTAGAGTGGCTCTGTGCAGTCTCTAATGTTTGTAGGCCAGTGCTATTTGATGGGGGGAAAAAAGTTGATCTTGCCATTAATTCGCTTGCTTTTGATGTTCTCCTGCAGGTGACATCTCGGAGTAGAGACAACGACCCCAATGACTATGTGGAGCAGGATGGTAAGCGGTGTTTCACTGGGAATAAGAGCTGGAGGAGGAAATGAATTTTTCTTTCAGGCTCTTTGAACTCATTCTTCCTTTACTAGCTGTGTAACTGTAAGGCAGCTGTAAAGCTGGCAGTTGAGAGACACTGGCATCACTGCATCAGTGAGGTTAGCATTTTGTCTTAATGCTACTTAAAGGTTATCCCTGGAACTAAAGTCCTGTGTCAGAGGGTGCTTCTCTCTCCTTGTGAGAGCTTAGAGACAGCAGAGGTGCAAAATGCTGTGCTGTCTGCTGTTGCCTGGAGGCCTGAGCTGTGCCTCTGGGCATATGTGCAGCTCCTTTTTACTTAGCAAGATGTTTCCCAGCTTCTCTGAGGACACAGATGAGCCCCTCTAAGAATCCAAGCAAGCCCTGGCTTCTGGTGACATCTTCCTGGGCACTAAAAATTCCTGCCTTTGCCCCAGTGTGATCCTGCACACTCATTTGTCCTCTGCAACCTTCTCAAATGGACATGTGTTTTTCTGCAGACATCCTCATTGTGAAGCTGCGGAAGGGCCAGGAGCTGAGACTGCGAGCCTACGCCAAGAAGGGCTTTGGCAAGGAGCACGCCAAGTGGAACCCCACGGCAGGCGTAGCATTCGAGTACGACCCAGACAACGCACTGAGGCACACTGTATACCCCAAACCGGAGGAGTGGTATGTCCTAATGTCTGTCTGGAGGGACTGGAAAAGATTTTCCAGCAGGCACCTACCTTTCAGCCCTGGGGATAATTTGGGTCAGTAAGTGATTGTGAGCGTGCCTGTCACTTCCCCTTGCACAGACTCTGCTCCTGTGTTAGGGTACCAGGGCCAGTCACTTGGTTGCAGCTGCATGCAAGGTGGACTGGTTTGTGGCCACCTCTTGTTGTCCCCTACACGTACTGTCACTGCTGTTTTACCTCACTTCCATGTTCTTCCCCATGACTTGTTTCTGTTTTTTCTTCCCTGCACAAGTGGTCTGTAGGTCAGGGTAAGGTCTGAGGAGCAAATAAATCCATGCAAGGTAGAAGAGGTTGCTACAAGAGCAAAGAGCAGAAGGTTGGGTTGCAAGGCTGATTTTGCAGCCCTGTTTGTTTGAGGAAGACCAGTGTGTGGCTCTCACTTCACCCATACATCTTCTCACTCCTGGAGCATGAGCTCTGGCAGCAGAGTTTTCCTCTCTGGCCCTTTCCTCTGCTCTGACATATCATTCTGTAACAGTAGCACACTGCATCTCATCTAAAAGTGACATGATTTTGCTTTTGGAAAGCTGCTTTGGCCAGAGTGAGGACTTCACCTAGCAGCACTTTTCCATGAGTAGATACCTGAGCTGCTCCTGGCTCTGCATCCCAGTGACCACCTAGCAGACACCCTGTCATCGAGCATGCTGGAGCCAGCAGCAGAGTGAGGAACCAGGTGCTTTAGCCAAAGCAGGCTGAGAGCAGGGACTGGAGGGGGTGGTGGATATGCTGCCATAACAGCAGGGCAGCAGCCAGAGCTGCACTCAAGGTCGGGAAGACCTCGGTACAGGAGTAGGATTTGGTGCAGGGACCACAGAAGCCAGGGCTGAGCAAGCGGGAACAAAAGCCTGAGCAGAGCTGCAGCTGGAGAGGAGGCTGAGCAGCAGAAGGGGCTCAGCAGGTTTTCCTCCTGTCGCCGCCAGGCCCTGCGTTGCCAGATTTGACTCTGCAAATGGCTGCAAGCACTAGCAGGCGGGTAGTGGACTAGTGTACCTCCACACTGTCCGGTCCAAGCCTGGGTGCTTGGACCCATTGCAGAGCATGGCCTTACACTGTCCCTTGCTAAGTTAGCTGTCAGTAAATGAGCGTCCTGGAGGTGCGGTTAGCCTAGATTTCACACCTCAGCTGGACTGCCAGGGGCTTTCTGCTCAGGAGCGGTCATGGAGATCCTGTGTGGCTAGGTTTGCACTCGGGAGACTTAAGAAGTCTTTTGTCACTGAGGGTGGAGATGTAGGTGAATCCATAACGTGCATGAAATGGGCTGGGATCTGCCCGCAGCCATCCCAGCCCTGTTTTACAGATGGAAGGAGCAAATCCCACTTGGCTTTGATGGGCTATGTAGGGTGCATTCGTCAGTCTGGTTCAGTCAGTCTGAGTGAGAATGGGACATGCCAGGCATTCAGCTCCTTCAGCGCTTGGTCAGGGTGGTGCTCTGGGATCTGCAGTAGGAACCAAGCTGGCTGGTAATGCTGGAAATCTGGAAATGGGCATTTTCCTTAGCGTTGATGACCTGCACATGTGGGCTGTAACTGGACTTTGGTAACGGCCAGCTCCAGACCAGGCTGTCGGGGGGAGGGTCTGTGAGAGGCCGGTAGCCAAGGAGGATGCTGCTCAGCAGTTTTGTGGTTAGTAGCATGTCACAAGAGTTAACGTGCTGGTCTGTCCTTTGTCACTGGCAGTTTTGGAAGTGGAATGGGGTAGTTTTGAAGTTTCCAAATGATTTCTTGGCAGGTAAATTGCCCCAAAGTTCAGTTGATTGTCTGGGTGATAGATTGGATGCTTGAGAAGCAAGAATGTCTCTGTGATGTGGAATTTCAAATCAGGATTTGAAATAATTCTAGGTTTCATTTTGGTGCTGTAAAAATTCTCTGGTTTAATTTCTGTGTCGCTAGGTAGTAAGTCTTTGACGCTGATGAAGTGACAGACCTGGCATATTGCTTTGAATTGGACAGACAGGTGCCAGGCAGGCTGAGGTATCATTGGGTTTGCCACCTTTTTGTACGTGGAATGTCACAGTGTGACTTCTGGAGAGTTTGGGTTTTCGGAGATGTCGGTGTCATGGAGAACAACCCCTGCTGCGTGGCTGAGCACATGTACCTTGGCAATGAGGCGATTCCCTGGCTGGGTGGCCAGGGAATTCTTTTGTTTGGTGGCAGTCAGCTGTGTCTTCAGGAAGCTGGTGTGTTATACAACAGGCTGGGTACCTGGAAACAGTTTTTAAGACATTCTTGACAAAATATATGTAAAAGTTGGAAAAATCCCAAAGGAAGATTGACATAGGAGCTGCCTGTTCCCTGATATGTCTGCCTTTCCAAGTTCATCTGATTCTCTGTGAAGACAATACAAAGGCCTCTGCTATCCAAGGCTAGTTATTATTTTTAGTTTGGTTTTTCATGCTAATTGCTTTTTGAGGCTGTTGGCAGAGCACTGGCACGCAGCTGGACTCTCAAAGCAGCTGTCATGGTGGTGGAAACCTCTGCCCCATTTTCGGTCGTGGCTGGTTCTGCAAGTAACATGAAGGCCCAGCTCCATTAACACTTTATCTCTCTCAGTGGTTTGTTACAGATGGCGTATTTGTTTGGGAAGTGCAGCTTTATTTAAGGCAGCTGATGATAGGGTGCTAGGATCAGCCTTTCTTGACATTGCTGGGGCAGAGGAAGGTTAGCAGGAGACCTTGGTGGGCACAAGATTTTCTGTGCTGGCTTCTCAGCTCAAGGCTTTGGGTTTTCTTACATGGATTAAGTGCTTCCAAACAGTCTCTCCAGTATGATGCTCTGTAAGTCAAGGGACACAACAGGTAGAAAGGTGTGTTGGCCTAGCTGATGCACAGGTATTGCAGTGATTTTGGTAGTAATGTGTGTAGAGGAGTGGAGGTGCAGGACATCAGGACGGGGCTCACTGATGCAGCTGGTGTCTGAAGTACAGGAGATTTTTTTTCCTGCTGGGCACAAACTGACCAGGCCTTTCCATCTCAGCTGTGCTGCACAGACCAAGTGCTGGAGTGCTGCAGTGAAGAGTAGAAAGAAAAGATAACACAAGGTCCATTGCTCCACAGTGTCCAGGCTCCATAAACACAGCCCCTTCAGGCATCGACATCCCTTCACTGTAAGCACCTGCCAGAGTGTGCCAGTGTAGGTGGATGGAGCCACAGTACCCCACACAGGGCTCGCTGAGTTTGGGCAGAGCAGGGCTGAGCCTCTTCCTCTGGTGCTGCTGGGTGACTGTGTGGCATTAGTGAGGAGCTAGAAAGGGCAATGGGGGGGACAGCTTTTTTCTGTGACTTGATGTTCGTTTGATGACTGCTCCTTTGTCTGCTGGATGTGAGCCCCAGTTCTCGCTCTTCTGTGCCGCAGAGCACAGTGCCACAGAGTGCCTGGGCTCTGTGCTAACCTTTCCTGCTCTTTGATTCCAGGCCCAAGAGTGAGTACTCGGAGATTGACGAGGAGGATGCTCAGGCTCCCTATGACCCCAATGGGAAGCCAGAGAGGTAGGAAGCTGAATGCACTGCCACAGCTGGGAAGTGGGGGGACTAGCTGGGTGCATTTCTTTGGCTTTCGTTAGTACAAGAGTATCTACTCTCTGCTGAAGTTTGCCAGCCCAGGGACCTGGTGTTCCCTGAAAAGCAGGGTAGAAGTTCGAATTAAGTGGTGATATGCCCAGGCCTGGCAGCTTTTCCCCTCCAGGAGATACTAGATGGCTCTCCTGAGTTCACGTTATCAAGTACGGCAGTGCAGCACTCGGTGAAGTGTGAGGCCTGCAGGGGAAAATGGCTTAGGATATTTATTCACCCATGTAGGGCTCTCATGCTCTGATTGCTGGTGGTACCCAGGTTATTTGCACTGCAGAAGTGCCTGCAGCCAGCCTTACTCCGTGGCATGGGGCTCTGTGCTGGCTCGCAAGTCACAGTGCTGAACAGAAAAAAAATCTCAGAAGCGCTCTTGCAGCCTGTGGAGTCACGAGTGTTGGCATGGCGGTTGTAGAGGGGCAGCGCTGGCTCTTGCCCGGTTGGAGGTGAATGATGCTGATGGTTAGGATTCCCAGCAGATCTCCCTGTGGTGGCTCCGGATGGGCTGGAACCACTCTGCGGGTGCTCTCTGGTTTTGCACCTCCTCGCAGAGCAGATGGTGACTTAACCCCCTGGCTTGTAACCTCAGGTTTTATTACAACGTGGAGTCCTGTGGTTCTCTGCGCCCGGAGACCATCGTTCTCTCCGCGCTGTCTGGCCTGAAGAAGAAACTGAGTGACCTCCAGACCCAGCTGAGCCACGAGATTCAGAGCGACGTCCTCACTATAAACTGAGATGACGCCTTGCGAGAGAGTGCTCAGGTGTGAGTGAGGCAGAAGGTTCCTGGCTCTGCCCAGCAGCACTCTGGGCCGAGGCTTTTACCTCCCCATCTCCCTCTGCCTCTCCTGGCCCAGCTGTGCTGGTTGGTGACACCTCTTCGCTGGCCCCCCCTTCCCAGGGAAAGCCAGCATGATGTGTAGGGTAAAGTAGGAAGGGAATCAGTGAGCATCTTCACTGGAACAGGCTTTGTCTCTAAGTGATCCCAGAGCTTTAGGCCAGAGTTTTGGATCCTGGCCATGTGGTGTTTGGCATTGGGAAGAGGTGTACCTCAGTTACACAACCCTACCTTATTTGCATGTCCAGTCCTTCTGTGCTGAATAAAGCCTTACCCCCTCTGTGTTTTGTCATCCCTGAAAGCTCGTCTGGGGCTGCAGGAGGAGGTGTCACGTCATTTACTTCTCTCCAATAGACATCAACTTAATGAGATCTGCTTTGGAGGGAGCATAGCTCTCTACTGCTGATTGCTGCTCTTGACATAATCTCCTAAGGAGACCAGAATCCCCTCCAGCAGGTAGCCCGTCATTTACCGATCCAGTGCTACATTTAAAGCAGATGTTTGAGGCTGAGCTGGTAAGCGAGATGCTGCAGAAGGCAGTGCTGCGGGGAAACCCAGATGAGCCAGGCAGGCTCAGCTGTATTTAAAGACTCCTTTGGAGCAGATTTTACCCATGCACTTTATAATCTTTATGTTAGGTGCTGGGATGGCAGGGAGTCCATCATTAATAACCTCTGGCTGACAACTTCCAATGTGCCTGCAGCCCCAAGGTGGGTTGTGTGCTGGGCTGGAGCTTGGTGCAGGTCCCAAACCGTGACCACTGTGGCAGTGGCTGAAGGGCTCCAGTGATTGCCTGGGTCACCCCTTATCATAGAATCATTTAGGTTGGAAAAGGCCTTCAGGATCATCGAGTCCAACCATCAACCATGGCCACTAAACCATGTCCTGAAGTACCCTGTCCACTCGCTTTTTGAATACCTCCAGGGACGGTGACTCAACCACTTCCCCGGGCAGCCTATTCCAATGT
The DNA here is from genome assembly GCF_900496995.4 of Aquila chrysaetos chrysaetos. Classification (NCBI taxonomy): domain Eukaryota; kingdom Metazoa; phylum Chordata; class Aves; order Accipitriformes; family Accipitridae; genus Aquila; species Aquila chrysaetos. Next base: position 23,544,085 of record NC_044012.1, read on the forward strand.
TTGACAACACTCTCAGTAAAAAAATTTTTCCTAATATCTAACCTAAATCTCCCTTGCCTCAACTTGAGGCCATTTCCTCTTGTCCTATCTCCAGCCACCTGACAGAAGAGACCAGCACCCACAAAAAATTTTTTTTTCTTCTAAAAATGATGTTTAAAATAGGTGCGTGCTTTTCGTTGTCACTGGTGTGCGTCTGAATAATATAAAATTAAGATTCTTCAATGAACTCCAAACACTGTTTTGTTCATTGCTGAAAAAACCCCCTGTGCGATCCCTTCTTGCAAAAATCATACAGGCATAATGTCAGAACCTTCCAGAGTATTTTATGTTTCCAAGATCAATGGAAAACAATCTAACTGTGCTGAAACAATCATCTGACTAGTAATGAATAAAAGAATAATCTTTTCACATTATTCCAAATTCTCCTCCCCTCTGTCAGCGCCCAGCAGGACTTGGGATGAGCTTCTCGGTGACGCTTTCCTGGAGAGATCTGCCTGGTCCTCACCGTGGGGGCTGGGAGGGAGGGGAAGGTGCGTGTGCCACTGCGCTTGTCCCAGCATGGACGTGGGGCATGGGAACGGTTTGTGGTGCTGGGATGGGTGCTCATGCTGAGTAGGAGAGAGCAGCCCAAGTCAGCGCTGCCCTCCCCTCCAGGGAAGAGCTGCTGCAGCCGGGCTGCTGCTTCAGTGTCCTTGCCCTGGCACAGCCAGTTGCAGCACGGCTCCCCAAGACTTCCCTCCCGTCCCTGGAGGGAGCGCTGCCCCGGCTGGCGTGGCTGTCTCGCCTTGAGGCCAGTGCTCTGCTGGACAGTCACGGCGCGGGTAACTGAACTGGCACAATTCTGGAAGAGCTGGGAGATGGAGCGGCTTGAAACTCCTTCGCCCAGGGACTTGGAGCCACCGCTGCCCTGGCATGTCCCCGGAGCCGTGGGTGGCTGGAGCTGAGGGGTGACAGTGGGGTGCTGGCATCCTGTTTCACTTGGGGTTGGTTGATGGAGGGTGGCAACTCACTCCACCCTTCTACCCTCCCCAGTGGTTTTAGGGCTTCACTTGAAATGTCCTGGCCATGGCTGGAGGCAGAACAAAGCTTTGAGCCAAGCACGCTGCTGGGAGCGTCAGGAAATCTCCCTGCATCAGCATTTTTCTCTCTGGCAGGCACTACTCCCACTCGCACTTCCCGAGCGCATTTGGATGGAACGGACAAACAGGAAGGGTGGATAAGGATTGTTTATTCATTGAGCAACTCCTTAAAAAAAAGAAAACCCAAACATTTTTGGTAATAAATGTGAAATCTTTTCCAGATGCGGTGTGTAGCTGGGAAAAGACAGCGGGTTACACCTCTCACCTGGGGGAGGATGCGCTACCGGCCGGTGCTGGGGTACCGACGAGCCCCTCGGCGCCTGGCCGTGCTGCAGGGAGCAGCTGTCTTCTGTCCCGCCATCCCCCCCACAGCCTCAGCCACAAGCTACACCAACCCAAGACACAGTATTTACAGACCACAGGTTCCCACATCACAACACTCCCTGTCCTCAAAGCACGGACCTGGAGCTTTAAGGGCGGAAATAAAACCACTGACCACCCAACCCAGACCGAAAGAAGACTCCAAAGAAACACCAAGGTTTGCACGGCAATAAAAAGATAGCCCTTCTAAAGGAGGTCAATAAATAGGAGAACTAGAAAAAATCAATTGCTTTCGAGTTCAGCACATGAAACCCAGCTCCCCCCCGAGGCAAGGGCTTCCACCCAGCCGAACTGGCAGGCAAGGAGGGAGCGAGGACGATGGGAATGCATGGAGAAACGCGGCTCTCCCCCTAACAGCATGGGCTTCTCTGCCCAGGGACTTTTTAGATCCGCAAAGCTGCCCCCTCAAGGGACAGATGCTACTGGCCAAAACCAGTCCCTGGGTTGCCCACCAGCAGATAAACCAGGGGCATGGCCAGGGGGAGCGGCTGTGGGTGGAGGAGTGAGGGGTGCTGGGGTGGGGGCAGTCCCAGAAAGCCGGCAGGGGCTCGGCTTTGCCAGGCCGCTCACCCCAGCCGATCCCCCAGAAGGAAAACCAGTTTCTCCTGAGACATCTCAATTCTACAGCGAGTGTTTAAATAGCTTCAAGAAGTGCAAAAAATCAGCTCAGGGGTGGTGGGGCATCATCCCCAGGAGCATCCTACTTTTCACGGGGTGGGGTGTGAGATGCTGGGACACCGCACCATCAGCCTGGCACAGCCACATCTTCCAGCGCTGCTCTGTCCCCGCGGCAGGGTGATGCTCCAGCCTTCCCCTCTCACAAAAACCACACCACATTTCTTGATACCCCCCTGCCTCTTCACCTCCCAGCTGGATCCCCAAGAGTCAAAAAACCTCTGAGCATCTCTGCCTGAGGGCTCTTCGGCGGCCACAAAGTTTGCATTCATGTGAGAAGGAAAAATCGCTTATAATGCGGATATTCAATATATATTTCGTCAGTCGAGGCTGAGCCAGCCGTCATCTCCACTAACGTCAGGCCAGGGTGTGAGCCAGCGCCTGTTCCCCCAGGTCTTGGCACGGAGGATGTCCCAGCTCGGTCTTCCCAGGGACTTGGAGGGGTGGCTGCCTGCATCCTTGCCACCTCTTGGGGAAGAAAAAGGGGACCCCCGCCGTGGTCCCGTTCCACCCCCCCCGCGCCGGCTCACGGGGATGATGTGGGCTCCCTGCTTTCAGGCTTGTCGCTTTTGGAGGACTTTGGCTTCAGCAAGATGAACCTGTTGAGGAGGTCGGTGTCCGAGCTGGCCTGTGGGCCCGTGTACGCCTCCCCTGGGGATGAAGCAGAGGGTGGGCTCGTGGGGGGGGGGACACACACGCTCTGGGGGCTGGAGGAGCAGCGGCTCCTCAGTGGGGGACAGGGACACTCACCGGCGTAGCTGGAGGACTCGGCCATGTTCTGGGAGCCAGTAATGTGGTGCCAGTAGGCGCTGCGGGGCAGCATGGTGGTGGGGGTGCAGGGGTAGGAGAAGTGCTCGGTGCCCTTGTTCAGCAGCTGCGGTGGATGGGGGGGGGGGGGGGTGAGGGTGACACAGGGTGCCCCAACCCCCCCGCCCAAGCCGTGTCCCCAGGGTGGGCTGGAGCTCACCCTGACGTTCTTCTCCATCTCCAGCAGGACCTTCTTGTGCTGCTCGGCAATGGCCAACGTGGCACTGTGCACGCGCTGGTAGATCTGCTCGCCCTCCTGGGTCTGGAAGGTGTAGAGACCTTCCCCCGCGTCACACATCCTGTGGGAACGGGGCACGGGGTGTCACTGGGGTCCCCAAGCCGAGGGACGATAAAAAATACCCCCCCCCAGGGTGGCAGCTGGCCCAGCTTCCCACGCTTTAAGTGCTGTCCCCGTGTCCCCTCCATGGTGCTGAGCTGGGACCAGCACCGGCCTCAAACCTCCCCAGCCGTGGGGCACCCTATGCAGGCTGTGGCCATCACCCCAGCTTCAGGCCTGCCCCGGGGCGATGGCAGCAGTGCTGCCTCCTGCTGCGCCCAGCAGGATGAAGGCACCCATCGATGGTCCCTGTCCCAGCGAGGGTGACATCTCACCGTCCGGCCTCGAAGGTGAAGCGAGTGGCGTCACGCCCGTAGCGGCGCAGGGAGCAGAGGGGCCAGGAGACCAGCTTCACCCGGGGGTTGTGCGTGTCCCAGAGGTAGATGTTTTCGTGGGTGATCTGCAGCTTGCACTCGCCGTAAACGTCCAGGTTGGGGCAAGGGAGGAGGAACACGTTGAACCGGTCTGGAGAGGGAAAAAAAATAAAATAAAATAAAATAATTCGGGGGGGGGCGCGTAGCGAGGCCGAGCCCCGAGCAAACGCCCCGCCGCTGCGCGCTCACCCGTCTGCTCGCACTGCACGCCGGGCGCCAGCAGGTCAGGCTCCCCCAGGCTGATGTCGTTCAGGCGGGCGCCCAGGCACTCCACCGACAGCGTCTTGTACCACTCCTCCGCCTCCAGCTCTGCAAGGCACCACCGCAGCCCCTGGGCGACCCCGGCCAAACTGGGGTGCCCCCCCCGGCACCCCAGCCCGGCTCCCCTGGGCGCTGCCCCATACCCGAATCGCAGGTGAAGGTCCGGGCGGAGTCATCGGTGAAAACGATGGCCACAGCCTGTCTCTTGGTCTCCTTGGGCAGCCGGGTGATGCACTTGACATTGCTGATGTCAGTCACCTGGGGAGGTGACGGGGAAGGGGGGGTTACTGAGGGCTGCACCCAAACCCAGACTCGATGCACCCAGAACCCAGCTGCTGCTGCACCCAGACCCCGGCCCTCGCGGCACCCAGACCTGGCCGCCGTGGCATTCAGATCCTGGCTGCTGCACCCAGAGCTCGGTGGCGCCCAGACCCCAGCTGCTGCACCGAGACCCTGGCTGCTGCACCCAAACGTGGCCCCTGCAGCACCCAGACCCTGCAACACCCAGACACTGCCGCATCCCACCGAAGTACATGGAGCGACAGCCACCCAGCTTCAGCCCAGCAAGTTTAGGTGAGGAGGGACCCACTCTGGCATGTGGCCCCAAGCAGCAGGCAGCACCCAGCACCCGTCCACTGCACCCTCTCACCTTGGGGCACCCACGCAGGCACGCCGACTTCTCATCCGGGTACTTCTCCAGGCGCTGGGGCCCTTTGCTGGAGGATTTCCGGAAGACCAGCCAGCACCGCCGGTAGATCTGCCGGACAGAGAGTGCCGGCAGCTGCTGCGGTGCAGGTGGGGGTCCCTGTCCCCATGTCCCCATCCCCTTCCCCAGGACCCCTGCCCTGTCCTGCCTACCCTGCTGGCCTGGGGACAGGAGGGGACACTGGGGCTGGGGATATCCCAGGGCTGCCATCATCCCCCCCACCCCCGCCAATGCTAATTAATGAGCTTAATTAACGAACACGGGTAAGGGTCCCAAAGGGACCCCCATCCCAATGCCTCCCTGTCCCCTCTCCTGCAGCCCCTGCCTCCGGGGGTGGCGGGGCCATCGTCCCCAAGCATGTCCCCCCCCTCAAGCCCGCTCCCTCTTTGTTCTCCCTAATTAGCGTGAAATTACCCAGCATGCTCGTTGCTGCTGGCTCTGAGCGATGGAGGCGGGTGACCAAAACCCCTGACCCCCCACCTATGGGTGCTGCACTCCAGCATCCCCCTAATTTGCACCCAGCAGACCCCCCACCAGTGTGGGGCAACCCCGGTGCCAAAATTGGGTGTGGAGGGAAACTGAGGCATGGGGGGGTGGTGGGGAGGGCTCAGAGACACCCCCCCAAATCCCCACGGTGACCTGTGTTCGATGAGGGGGTGCCACCCGGTGCAGGATCTGAGCCCCTGGGGCTGCTGGATGATTTGGGTACCAACAAGTGGTCTGCCCCTGCACCACCACCACCCCCCAGCCCCCAAAATGCTGCTTATTCAATCCAAAAACAGGGGTGCAGGTTGCCACAAGAGGCAAGGTGGCCAGGGGACCCCGCCACGTCACCTCTCGCGGCAACCAGCACCCCAAATCCACGGGTGCCCCCCCCCCCCCCCATTCCCCAAGACCCCCACTCACCCCCAGCTTCTTGCTCTTCATCCTCACGTAGCCTTGCTTAATGATGTCGTTAAAATTCGTCGCCATGGTGATGGCCCGATGGGGTGGGGGGATATTTTGGGAGGGGGGGGGCTGCCTGCCTTCACCTTCGCCCCCCCCTCTCCATCCTCTTCCTCCGTACCCCCCCCGCCTCACCGCTGGCCCAGCTTGGTGCTAGCGGTGTCCCCCATCCTGGCTGGAAAAGAGAAATGACAGATCGACGGGTGACATCCTCCTCCTCCTCCTCTTCCTCCTCCCTTCGCTGCCTGAACCATCCGAGTGGAACAATCCGGTGTTAACCCCTGCCAGCGCGGCAGTGCCAGGCCAGCACGCACAAGTGGTCCCCCCGCCACCTGCCCCAACATGTCTCCCAGGGGACACCCACGCTGGACCTCGCCCACAGGTCTCCATTGCTTCTTGTACTGTCCCTCCTTCCTCCCAGACTGCTCACTCGGGCAGCAGCATGGCCCCAGCTGCTGGGCATCAGTAGGGTTCAGTGTTAACGACCTCTTGCCCAGCCAGGCCAGCTCTGCCATGGGGTGCTTTGGCCCCAGCACCGGGTGCCAAAGGGACCCCGGCTCCCAACCTCATCCCCCCCGGCGCAACCCAGCCTTCCCTCCAGCCCTGCCGTGAGCTCGGCCTCATTCAGCCTGGTCCCCGCCTGGTCCCGCCACCCAGTTCCCACCAGGTTCCTCTCCCAGCTGGAAAAATCCTCTAGAGAAGGCAGTAACCTAGGAAACGGGATGGGGACATCCCCAGGGATGCTCGGGAGCCAGACTGCTCCATTCTGGTGACGCCCTGGTCCCCAAAGCCCCAGCACCCAGGGGGATCCAGCCCCATCCATCCCATCAGGGACAGACCACAGGGGCCATCCCGCAGCGACTATGCCCCAGTGTCCCCCCCCAGCCACCACAACCACTGCCACAGCCTGTCTGGGTACCACGCGGATGGCTTGTGTCCCCCGTCCCCCCCCTCAGGAGCCAGGCTGACCCCGCTGCCTGGGACCCCAGGTGCTGCTCTGGGGTGGCCCGTGGCCCATCGGGACCAGGGAGTGGGGATGATGGGGGCTGGGACAGCACCCTAGGGACCCTCCGCTGTCCCCAGAGGGACTGGAGCCCGCGCTCGCCTCCGAGGGGAACATCCCCCTCCATCACCCGCACCCCACGCACATCAGCACCCGAAGGGAATTCAGAGATGCTGGGGGGGGGACCTCCTGCCCCCCCCCCGACCCAACCCACCCCCTGATCTGTCACGTCGGTCACCCCCAAGCCCCCGCACTCCTCACCCCTCCATCACCCCCAGGTCTCCGCCGCTCTCACCGGCATCCTCCCTCCCCGCGCTGTCACCCCCCGGCCGGGCCCCCCCGACGCTTGTCACCACGGCCAAGCCCGTCCCGCGTCACCTCCCCCCGCAGCCGGTCCCCTGCCCCGTAGTCCCGTCCCGTCCCTCCCCCGGCCTTACCCGGACCCTCCCGCTGCAGCGGCGGCTCCGGCGTCCGGCTCCGCGTCGCTGCGAGCCCTGGAGCCGCGCGGCCCCGCCCGCTCCGGTCCCGCCCAGACCACGCCCCTCCAGGCTCCGCCCCCGCCCCACCCCACCCCTTTCACCCCGGGCTGCCTCCGCCGTCCCTCCGGGCCCGGCCTTGCTCGGCCCAGCCCCGCCAGAGCCACAGCTGGCCACCATGCTGGTTTCCTGCATGCACATCATTAGGCTTCAGAGTGAACGCCCCGTGGTGACTGACGGGCGGCGGCAGCTTCTCACCGAGCCACTGTCCCTAGGTGCAGGCAGACGTCTCCTCATCCCTGTCCCTCCCTTCTCTGCCCCCCAAATCTCTGCTTTTCAGGGCCCCCACCAAAACCGCCTGCAGGCACCTCCACCCCCGCAGCCTCATTTGTTGGGCCATAAAAAAATGAATAATAGCTGGAAATAAAAAGACATTAAAAAAAAACCTGTGAGCAGCAAAGAGCCATGCTTTCAGCCAATCAATTAAAAAGCAGACCGAGGGGATGAGCTCACTGAAATATTAATTTTTAATAAGGTTGTGTCTGAGCTCCTCCAAAGCCCCGTGAGGCCCTGCTCTGGGGGGGCTAGGCTGCAGGGGCCTGGGCTGGGGCAGTCAGCACCCATGGGTGAGCACCCCTGCACCCGTGGGAGAGCGACCACCTCTGCCTGCCCACCACAGCCCTGCAGATGTGGGCACCTCTATGGCCATGAGCATTATCAGCCGCCCCGTAACCCCCGCTTCTCGCTTCGCAGGCACAGGGATGGGCTTTACACATGAGCTGGGCTTGTCCCCAAGCATGGGGGCAGCAACGGCAGCGGGGTGACACCAGCAGCCACGCATCCAGCCCCACTGACGGAGAAACGCCATTTCTGCCCCATGCTGTCCCCTCCCGTCTCCTCCATCCTTGCTCCCGCATGGGAAAAGACCAACAGCCCAAGCCACCACCAGAGCCTGGGCCCCTCTGGGCTCTGTATTTATGATAAAAAAAATCATATACAAATACATACATATATATAATATATATATAAAAAAGTGGGCAGGAGAGCGTGGCCGGCTGCAGGGCTTGATGCCCCTCTCTGCCCTGCACTTCTTCCTCCTGGGCTGCTCAGCGATGCCGGCTTTGGTGGCCACATCTGTGTCCCAGGAGATGCCGGTGGCCAAGGGGCATCAGATACTGTCTGAGAGGCAGCGGGCTTGGAGCATCCCTGGGCAAATTCCTCCCCGCCGCTCCATGCCTCAGTTTCCCCATCTATAGGAGGGTCACCGCATGGCCAGGCCCCACGACAACAGGCACTTGTGGGCAGAGGACCACCATGGGACATCCCTGTGGCAGTGACACCTGGCCCTGGGCTCTAGGGCACCTGGATCTGCAGGTCCTCATCCTCGTCGGGGTCACTGGTGCCGTCCCCGGCGTCATCGGGGCCGAAGCGGGCGCTGCGCATCTTGCCGAAAAGCGGGGTGCTCTGCTGCCGCCGCAGCCTGCCGAGGGAGAGCTGCCGGGGTGGGGGGCGGCGGGGTGCAGCCCTGGGGGGATGCCGAAGCCGAGCCCATCCCCCTGCACCCCTACAGCATGACCGCACCCCAGTGGGACCCCATTGCTGCGGCTCCCACTAAGCTCTGGGTGCAGGATCAGCCTCCCAGCCTGGGGCCAATCCTCCAGTGTGGGGTCAGGGAGCCCTGGATGATGCTTGGCACAAGTGGGGCACCAGCTAAAACCCTCCAGCGCTGGACACCTCCCCGCCAGGCATCTCGGACTCAGCCGACAGTGCAGAGCAGGGAAGAGTCATCCCCCTAAAACAGGAATCCCCCCAAAACAACCCAAGAGTCCCCATTCCCGGGAACCTGCGGTGGTTTTAGCTCCTCACATGCCCTTGCATGAAAATTCATCAACAAAAATTTATGAAGCAAATTTGAAATCAAAAGGCCCAGGACCTGGTCAGATCCGACCAGTTTGCTGTGTTTTACTGGAAGGCATGAATTATTTAAGGACGAGCGCACGGGGAGGCTGGAGGGGGGGTGAAGATGAAGCCTCCATTATTGCTCCATGATTTAATGAAGATGTCCCAATAAAATAAAGGAATATTATAAACACAACCCGCTCAGCGCCTCCCAGAGATGCGGCATTGATCCCTCACAGCCATTTCAGCTCTTTAAGGCTGGAGAGGCGAAGCAAGGCAGGGAAAGTTTTTAAGGGCAATAAAACCCACCTCCCGCCTCCCCAAACCAGTGTGGGATGCTTGAAGCCTGCCCTGGCCCTGGGCACCAGCAGGTGAAACCCCAAGCGGTGTGAAACTAGGCTGTACTGGTCGGTGGGCAGCCTTATGCTGGTTTAACTGGGAGGTAAATGCCATCCAGTTTGCAGTGGGGTGAAGGCTGCTCCAAGGATGGCTGAACACCCTCCAAGGTTGTTGAAGGCACTTTGGCCACACAGCCCAGGGTTCAACCAGGGAGAAGCCATTTGAGGGATGGTGGCGAGGAGAACGTCATCCCACCCATGGGCCCTTGATGGTCCCCACCGTGGTCCCCCCCCCAGTCCCCCGCTCACCGGGACTGCAGATGCTCCAGCTGCACCTGGAAGCTCTCGCTCTGCTCCGTCTGCTCATCCAGTGACCGCTGCAGCTTCCGTGTCTGGTTGTGGGCCTCGTCCAGCTGCAGAACGGGATGGGACGGGGCTGTTGGCAGCTGCGGAGGGAGTAGAGCTGCCCACCCCTGTCCCCACCACCGGCGCGAGCTGCCTTACCTCGTCCTCGGCTTGGGCCAGCTCCTTCTTCAGCTCCTCCACCCTCAGGCGCAGCTTCTTCACCTCACCCTCGTGCTGCTCCACGCGGCGGTTGGCATGGGCCAGCTCGGCCATCTTCTCCTGGTACTGCTTCTTCAGCTTGGTGTGGATGTGCTTCAGGTCGGCCAGCTCCTGAGGTGGGCACGGGGTGGGGGGCTGAGCAGGTGAGAGCCACCCCCACTGCCGGGTGCCCCCTTCTCCCACTCCAGGTACCTCTCCCACCACCCCACCCCATGATAGAGGGGCTGATGGAGCAAGGATGGGGTCACTACCACCCCTTAGATGAAGGGTGGTGGCAGAGTTGGGGCTTGAGGAGGTCCTGGGGAATGCTGAGCCACTGCTGAAGTGACAGAGTCACCCAGGGAGGGGGTGGTGGGGCACAGGACCACCCCCATGGCACCTTGTTCTTCTCGAAGAGCTCGGCCTGAATGGTTTTGAGGTCGGTGTCCAGGGCGCTGGCCGTCTGGCGCCGCTTGCGAGCCAGCACCTCCTCCAGGTCCTCAATCTGTGCCCGCAGCTTCTTGTTCTCCCGCTCCAGGTTGAGCTTCTCCGTCTCCAGCCGCTCCCGCCGGCCCCACTCGGCTGCGTTCTCTGCCTGCAGCCGCTCCATCTGGGACAGGAACATGGGGTGGCTGGGGGGCAGCGGGGACACCCCTCGCCACTCCCTTCGCCCCCCTCTACTGGGGTTTGGCCTCACCTCCACACGCAGCTCCGCCAGCTTCTTGTCCATGCTGGAGCGAGCGCCCAGCTCATCCTCCAGGTCCTCAGAGATGCGCCCCAGCTCATCCTGGTGGATCTCCTTCAGGATGTTGAGCTGGGGGGGACACACAGCACTCAAGGTGGGCAGGGTGCACCCACCTTGCGCCACCTGAGCCCTGCCCGCACCCATCCACCCAACCTCTGCAGACAGACCAACTGGCTCAACAGCTCTAATTAAGACTCTTAATGAGCACTCTGGAGTCAGGGAGGTGGCTGTGGGTCACCATGTCCAACCATGAGGAGATGCCACCCGCCGGGGGACAGGCCACCCGCCCCGGGGCACCCCTGGTCCCCAGGCACCTCACTCACCTGCTTCATCACCTCCTGCTTGTTCTTGTTGAGCTCCTCGTACTTGATCTTCCACTGGCTGAGCTCACCCTCCAGCTTCTCAATGCTCTTGCTGAGCGCCAGCTTGTCCCTGGGGAGAGGCAACGCTGGTGACAGCCGGCAGGACTCCATGGGATGTCCCATCCCCATGGGGACCGGGCTGGGCTCAGCTGGCACCCTGCAAGGATGACACCCTGAGCACTCACTCCCGCTCCTTGAGCAGCACTTTTTGGCACTCATCCAGCCTCAGCTTCAGGGCAGTGACTTTGGTGGCATCCTCCTCCATGACACTGACGTCCTCCCAGAGCAGGCGGCTCCGTTCCTGGCGGGCGAAGGAGGCCCGGGGGCCCCGCTGCTCCCAACTCTCATCCTGCTTGCTCGTCAAGATGTTTTCCATCAGCTCCAGCTCCTGCGGCGCCGTGGGTGGCCCGGCACAGGGGACAGGGAGTCACCAGTGGGTGAGGGGGCAGCCCTGGCTCCCCACCCCCTAGAGCACCCAGCCTTCACCCCATAACCAAGAACATCCCTCCAGCCAAACCCAGCAGCATCCCTCCCTCCGGTCCCCAAGGACCCCCTGAGGCTGATGGAGAGGGACCCATCGTCCCAGGGGAGCTCCCATACACCACCACGCTCTGCTGCTGGCTCCCTGCCTCGCTAGAAATTTGGGATAATTCTGATTTATTACCCTGACCTCGCAACCGCTACATGGGCAGTCTTCTACCAGGCTCCACGAGCGCGTGGTAAATGAGCTGCAGGGGTTTTCTGGGGAGTGGATGTCCCCGGGGACCAAGCGGGGAGCCCGCTGGGGATGCTCAGATTAGCCTCACATTTGCTGCTCGGCAGCCGTGCCGTCAGAAAGACCAAACCGACACGGTGCGGTACCCCGAGTGGTGACTTCTGCATCGCGACAGAGCCGATGGCAGCAGAGAGGGGATGGCTGGAGCAGCTGGGAGCATCCCTGGGGTGGCTCTGGTGTCCTCCTTCCTCCTGCTCCTCCTCCTCCTCCCTTCAGCACAGACCTCTGCCAGAAGCCTGTATGGCCACCCTGGCATTTGAGCCATTGCTGGGAGATGCCACCAGCACTGCCGAAGCCACTGTCCCCTGCACCGGCACACCAACTTTTGCCTAGTGCTTCCAAAGGGAAAGCCCCAAGAAAGGGACCAGAGCCAGTGCTGAGGTGATCTTGCTGCATGGGGCTATGGGGGTCCTGCACCCCCCCCCATGACACTGCTCTGAGAGGGGTCTGACCCCCCTCAGTGCTGTTCCAAGAGGGGTCTGACCCCATGATACTGCTCTGAGAGGGGTCTGACCCCCGCACGCTGCTCCAAAATGTCTGACCCGCAAGGCTGCTTCAAGAGGGGCCCGTCCCCCCCCCCCCGCTGCTCTGAGGGGTCTGAGCCCAAAATCTTGCTCCGAGAGGGGTCTGACCGCATGACACTGCTCTGAGAGGGGCCTGAGCCCCCTGTGCTGCTCTGAGGGAGTCTGACCCCCCCCCATGCTAACCCAAAGGGCGTCTGACCCCCCTGTACTGCTCTGAGAGGGGTCTGCCTCCCCATGCTGCCCACCTTGGTGGGGCAGGGAGTGACCCCACGGGCACCCGCAGGCAGTGGTGGCTTGGGGAGACCCCCACGGCACCCCACCAGCCCTGCTCGCCACAACCAGCCCCCCCCCCCCCCCACCTTGGCTTTCTGTGGCGCCTCGGCCCCCACGTCCCGCACAGGCTCATGCTCGGGGTCAGCCTCTCCCTCCGCCCCGTCGACGTTGGGTGGGCTGCCGGTGCCGGGCCGGCCATGAAGCCGCGCCGGCGGGCGGGCGGGCGGCGGGCGCTCTTCCGGCCGGTCGCGGTCGCGGCGCAGGCCGGCCAACTCCTTGGTGAGGGCTTCCAGGCGATGCCGCAGCTGCCGCACCTCCTCGCGGGCCCGGTTGCGTTCGGCCCGCACCTTGCTCCATTTCTCCCGCCAGTTGGCCGTGCAGTCCGACCACCATCGCATCGTCTTCTCCATCTGGGCCGCCCGTGCCCGCGCCTCCTCCAGCTCCCGCAGCCGCAGCTCCTCCCGCCCTTCCCAGTCCCCTTCCAGCAGTGCTGGGGGGGGGGCCAGGCGAGGGCGTCCCACTGGGGGGGGACGGGGAGGGTTCGGGGGCCAGCAGGGCCAGCAGCGAGCCCCCCGGCAGCGGCGGGGAGCCGGCCAGGCGCGAGGCCCCGCTTTGGCTCATGGCGGGTCTCCCCTAGGGCATGGCCGTCACCGTCGGGGCGGCGTCTCCGCCCGGGGACCTGCGGGAGACGGGAGGGGTCAGGGGGGCCCCAGGGGGGCTGCAGGAGGGGGCTGGAGGGAAGGGGGGGGCCACGGCCCCTGGTTTTGGGGGCAGCGGCACACTGAGCGACGAGGTCCCCGGCATGGATCCTGGTCAGGTCCCCGGTGAGGACTCCGGCAAGGTCCCCGGTGATGGCCCCAGCAGGGTCCCCAGCGAGCACCGCAGCCCACTGCCCGGCCACCGGCACCATGTCCCAGCTTGGCACTGCAGCAGGCACCAGCCTGGCTCAGGGCACCTCTGCCAGTGCACCGGAGGCATCAACGTCTACATGTCATCTGGATGATGTCATCCACATGAGGTCATCAGGATGACATCATCTGCAGGCCTCCAAGACCATCCCCGGTGCTGTGGTGGGGGGACCCGGCTGCACCCTGGCGGCTCCAGTGAGGGTTAAAGCCTGGATCCGGCGCCAGCGAGGCAGGAACAGCTCCGGAAGACCAAACCAGCCACGGCGGCAGGATGCGTGCCGAGGCGGCCAGACGCGCTCTCCGGTGATGCCGCAACAAAGGGCCGGCGCTGACCTCCTACATCCCAGCACGGATCTCACATCCCGGTTCAGCCAGGCGGGTAAACCGCCCCAGGAAACCTTAATGGGAGGCTGCTGTGCACCCTAATGGGATAAGTACAGAGCCCGGCCGCGGGCAGCCCGCAGCCTCCCGGCAGGTTTTCGGGGGGATGGTGCAGCCCAGACCCGCCGCCAAATCTGGCCGGGCTGTGAGAGCTGGTGCCGGAACAGCGGAAGCATCGGCCGATGGCAATTATGTGCTTTGCACAGGGGAAAAAATTAATTTCTCCGATGATATTTGCTGATATGAAATGGTGAAGTTTTGGTAAAACTCGGAGGCAAGCCTTGGCCTGCGCTCTCCTGCTGCCTGCATGGGCTGCTGCCGCGGGGAGGAAATCCAGGTCCCGGTGGGATCCGGCACCGCAGACCCCCAGCTGCTGTGTAATGCCCACTGCAGCACCGGCACCCGTGCAATGCCCACGGGAGCACAGACGGAGCACGGGCACCCGTGCAATGCCCGTGGCAGCACCGCCGTCCCTGCAGTGTTCACAGGAGCACCGGCCCCCGTGCAACACCCACGGGAGTACACGTGGAGCACCGGCCCCCGTGCAGGACCCGCGGGAGCGCGCCGAGCGCACTCCCCCCCCCCCCCCGGCTCCGGCGCGCGGCCCCCGCCGGCCGTCCCGGACTCCCGGCGGGGGCGGAACCGCCCGCCCCCCGCGCCTCCCCATTGGTCGCGGGCGCTGCCACTCCGCCGCCGGCGGTGACGCGCCCCGGCCCGCGGGAGCCGCTGCATTCCTCCGCGCCCGCCCCGCCCCGTCCCGTCCCGTCCCGGTACAGCCGGTACCGCCCGGCTCGGCTCGGCCCCGTACCGCCCGGCCCGGCCCGGCTCGGCTCGGTACCGCCCGGCCCGCCCTGCTCCGCCCCGTCCTGGCGCGCCACCCCCCACCCCCCTAACCCCCGCCAAAGTTTCCCGCAAGTTTCCCGTCGCGCCGGTGCCGCCGGTGCCGCGTGCCGCCCGCCCGCCCGCCGGCCCGGCCCGCCCCGCTCCCTCACCGGTGGCGGCGCGGCGGCGGTACGGGCAGCCCGCGCGGGCCGGGGCGCTGCCGGCGGAGTCTCCTCCTCCTCCCCCTCCTCCTCCTCCTCCTCCTCCTCCCCCCGCCGCTCCCGCCCCCCGCCCGCGCCCCGGGGGGGTGGGGTGGGGGGGCCGGTCCCGCTGCCGGAGCCCAGCCCGTGGCCGCGGGCGCGTGTCCTGCCTGTGCGGCGGGGGGGGGGGGGGGGGGGGGAGGAGTTTGCTCGTGTGCGTGTGCTTGCACGCGTGGGGTTTCCCGGCGGTTATGCTCGGGGGAGGTTTTACACGGGTGTTTGCACGTGGGAGGCCGTCCCCAGCGATGCACGCGCGTGTTGCGCGTGGGTGCACGCTGACATGCTTGCACACGCGTGCAGGCGGGTGTTTGCCCACGGGGGAGCTTGCTCGTGGGTGTTTGTGCAGGCGTTTTTAGGTGCAGGCGGGTGGCACGCAAGCGTCTGCACTGAGGAGCGCGTGCACAGCGATGCCTGCGCACAAACGCGTTGCAAGCGTTTGCGCAGGCTGTACACAGGCATGCTTGTGCACAAATGTGTTGCACGCAAGCATTTGCGCGCGAGAGGTTGCACGCTGCTGGTTGCGTGAGGTTGTCGTTGCTCATGGGTGCTTGCAGACATGCACAGGAGCGTGCTTGCTCATGAGGGTTTGCACACGAGCATGGTGCATAGAGGGGCTTGCACAGGCGCGTGCTCACACGTGGGCACGCTCACACACATTTGCATGAGTATTTGCACGCAGGCGTGCCAGCGCACAAGTGTGATGCACATGGGGCTGCAGCTGCCAGACTGCAGCTTGGCCCCGGCTTCCTTCCAGCCTGGGCCTCTTCGGGGTTTGAGTGCTCCTGGAGCCACCAGTGCCATGGCTGCTGTGGAGGGGGGGGGGGCCAGTGCCGGCTGCTGGAGCAGGCCTGACCCTTCTTCCCTGTGGCTCTGGCTGCTCCCACAGGATTGGCATCGCTCTACTCACATCCATGAGTCGGAGGCTGGGGCTTGGGAGGGGACCCAGGGAGGACGGGACATCCCCACCCAAGGGTCCCCATGGGTGAGCAGGTCCTGGACGGCCACGCAGCACTGCCCACCACATCACCTCACATCCCGATGCTGGCTCCGTCCTGCTCCCGACCAAGCAGCAAAGCCCCAAACCACCATTTTCGCCCAGTATTTTTCCCTTTGCTGGATGCTTTTCAGCAAAAAAAAAAGGGGGAAATACAAGTAGCCAAAAGGATTTGTGTCGCACAGGACAGGGAAATGATGCCACGGGACGCAGACACACTTTTCGCCCCAGCATCAAGCAAAGCAGGGAAAAATAAATCAAATTAAAGCAAAACTGCAAATGCCTGTGCGTGTTCTCTCCAAGCCCGGTATTTTTCCACTGGAAACGACCCCAAAAAGCTGGAGGCGGGGGATGCTTTGCTCTCCCACGCCCCTATCCCTGCATTTTGTGCCAGGGAAGCCCAAACCGGCAGCTTTGCTTGCAGCCGGTAAAGTGATTTTGCAGGCGGTTTGGCCAGAGCTGCTGGTGCGTGCCGGCGGGTTGGGGTTTTAACCCGCTCCCGGCACTAAAACCAGGCTTTGAAAACCAGCAAAGTTTTTTCCAAGTGTGTCTTTACTGTTTGCTTGGATGTGAACATCTCGGTGACACCGGCATGTTCAAGGACGCATTGCCAGCAGCCTGGGATCTGTGGTTTTTGCCCCTGCAAAAATCAAACCTCCTTGGCCCAGGGCATGTCACCTAAGGATGCAGACAGTGACCCATCTCTGTGGTCCATGGACCATCCTCCTGGCACCCTTCTCCTCCAGCTCTGGGTTTCCAGCCTGGCCCAGGGTGCCTGGCTGTGCCCAAGGGGCTCCCGTCTTCGGGGTGGGTCAGATGGAGGCAGATGGTTGCCCTGTGCCATGAACTGAGACCTGGAGACTGGTTGCATGAGTGGCTGCAGGTGCTGGGCAAGCACAGGGTGGCATTGCTGCCCCGCGGTGGGAACCGGTGTGACGGAGCCGTCCCCACGCCTCTGCATGTGGCCATGGCCCTGCAGTTGGACCCAGCAGCCCCCGGAGCACGAGGTGAAGCCTTTTGGGGAAAACCTAACTGTTTGGGGGAAAAAAAAGAAGACCTTTTTTCCTTCGGCTGGGCCAGGTGGCATCGCTGAGGACCTGTGCCGTCGTGGCTGGGGGTGGCGCGGAGGATGCCAGTTCCGTCCTGACAGTATCATCAAACTGTAGTATCAGAGAATCATAGAATATCTCGAGTTGGAAAGGACTCATAGGGATCAGCGAGTCCAACCTCCTGCTCCTTGCAGGACTACCTAAAACTAAACCATATGACCAAGAGTGTCATCCAGACGCTCCTTGAACTCTGACAGGCTTGGTGCCATGACTGCTTCCCTGGGGATCCTGTTCCAGGGACTGACCACTGTCTTGGTGAAGAACATTTTCCTAATGTCCAACCTGAACTTCCCATGGTGCAGCTTCATTCCGTTTCCTCGTGTCCTGTCGCTGGTCACTAGAGAGAGGAGATCAGCACCTCCCCTGCCGCTGCCCTCCTTGAGGAAACTGTAGACTGCAATGAGGTCACCCCTCAGCGATGAGGTCACCCCTCAGCCTTCTCTTCTCCAAGCTGAACAAGCCAAGTGGTCTCAGCCGATCCTCATAAGTCTTGCCCTCGAGGCCTTTCATGATCGTGGCTGCCCTCCTATGGACACACTCTCGTAGTTTGATGTCCTTCTGATATTGAGGCGCCCAAAACTGCACACAGTGCTTGATGTGGGGCTGCACCAGTGCGGTGTAGAGTGGGACAGTCACCTCCCTTGAGCGACTAGCCATGCTGTGCTGGATGCACCCCGGGCCACAGTTGGCCCTTTTGGCTGCCAGGGCACACTGTTGACTCCTCTTCAACTTGCCGTCAACCCAAACCACCAGATCTCTTTCCGCGGGGCTGCTCTCCAGCCTCTCGTCCCCCAATTTGTACATATAACCAGGATTACCCCGTCCCAGGTAGAGAATCCAGCACTTGCTCTTCTTAAATGTCATACAGTTGGTGATTGCCCAGCTCTCTAGTCTATGCTGATCTCTCTGTAAGGCCTCTCTACCCTCGAGGGAGTCCACAGCTCCTCCTAATTTAGTATCATTGGCAAACACTTAATGTACATTTGATTCCTGCATCCAGATCATTTATAAAAACACTAAAGGGCACCGGCCCTAAAATTGAGCCCTGGGGAACCCCACTGGTGACTGGCCGCCAGCCTGGTGATGTGACCCCGTTTACTCTAAGTCTTTGAGCCTGACCTGTCAGGCAATTGCTCACCCAACGTGCGATAAACTGTCTGCTGGACAGTTTGTCCAGAAGGATACCGTGAGAGACAGTATCAAAAGCTTTGCTAAAATCCAAACCCACCACATCTACAGGCTTCCTTTGGTCAACTTGATGGGTGACCTTGTGTTTTGGGTTTGTGTGGTGGGGTTTTTTGGTAGCAGGGAGGGGCCGCAGGGGTGGGTCCTCTGAGAAGGTGCTAGAAGCTTCCCTGGCTCCAAGTCGGACCCGCCTCTGGCCAAGGCCGAGCCCATCAGTGATGCCGGTAGCGCCTCTGGGAGAACAGATTTAAGAAGGGGAACCTGCAGTGAGTGAGGGGATTGGAATGTGAGAGGAACCCCTGTGCATATACCGAGGTCAGTGAAGAAGGAGGGGAGGAGGTGCGCTAGAGGAGGGGATGCCCCTGCAGCCAGTGGTGAGACGGCAGGCTGTCCCCCCCCCCCAGCCCATGGAGGTGAATGGTGGAGCAGATGCCCACCTGCAGCCCTTGGAGGACCCCACACCAGCGCTGGTGGATGCCCCCAAAGATGGCTGTGACTCTGTGGCAAAGCCCATGCTGGAGCTGTCCGTGCCTGAAGGACTGCAGCCGATGGAAAGGACCCATGCCAGAGAAGTTCGTGAAGAACTGCAGCCCGTGGGAAGGACTCACGTCGGAGAAGTTCGTGGAGGACTGTCTGCCGTGGGAGGGACCCCACAGTGGAGCAGGGAAAGAGTGAGGAGTCCTCCCCCTGAGGAGGAAGGAGTGGCAGAGACAACGTGTGACGAACTGACCACAACCCCCATTCCCTGATCCCCTGCGCTGCTGGGAGGGTAGGTAGAGAATCTGGGAGTGAAGCTGTGCCCGTGAAGAAGGGAGGGGTGAGGGGAAGGTGTTTTAAGATTTGGTTTTACTTCTCATTATCCTGTTTTGATTTGATTGGTAGTAAATTAAATTGATTTTGTTTCTTCCCCAAGTTGGGACTGTCTTGCCCGTAACCATAGTGGTGAGAGATCCCTCCCTGTCCTTGTCTCGATCCACGAGCCTTTCTTCATATTTTCTCCTCATCCCACCGGGGCCAGGGCGGGAGGAGTGAACGAGTGACTGCGTGGTGCTTTGTTACCGGGTGGGTTTAAAACACAACACCTTGTCATAAAAGGAAATTAAGTTGGCTAAGCACGACTTTCCCCTTGTGAACCTGTGTTGGCTATGACCAATGACTGCATTGTCTCTCAAGTGTTTTTCAATAACTCCCAGAATAACCACCTCCATCATTTTACCAGACACTGAAGTGAGACTGACAGGCCTATAATAACCAGGGTCTTCCTTCTTACCCTTCTTGAAAATTGGGACAACATTTGCCAGCTTCCAGTCAACTGGGGCCTCTCCAGACTCCCAAGACCGTTGAAAAATAATGCAGAGAGGTCCCGCGATGACATCGGCCAGCTCTTTCAGTACCCTGGGATGAATCCTTCTGCCTTCTGCCCTGCTGGATTGACTTCCTACACTTACCAAACTGCACCATTGCGATGCTCCTGCCCCACCAGTGGCACCGCCGTGGTGCCAGTGCTGCCGCAGCAGCTGGCCAGGCTCCTCAGCATGGGAGAGCAGGGGTTGCTGGTGAGCCAGTGGTGAGGAGAAGCTCATTAGGGGCAGAAGGTTAATTATATCAACTTGTCTTTGGTCCACACTGAATCGCAGCCGTCTGCCGTGTCCTTGCAGTTTGGCAGTGGCGGGGATGCTCGCCCTGGTCCCTCACCAGGCTGTGAAAAAGAGTAAGCAGAAGGAAATGTAAAAGCTCTCGATTTAATCTGCTCATCTGCATACGAACACTTCCCTTCCTGCTGCCCCAACTGCTGCACAGGCAGAGCTAGAGCAGCCGACCCCACCGTGGTGCTGCTGATGCCAAGAGCTGCCCCGTGCCCAAGGTAGGGGCTTCGCCAGAGCGGGGTGGGGATGTGGGGGGCTGGCACAGTGCTGGGGGCTCACCGGGTCACCGAGCTGCTCCCCACGAAGGCAAAATCCACCCGAAGTGAGACCTGCACCCTGCCATTTCTGGAGGGCGCAGTAAGGGAATGATGCCGTCCCCAGCTCAGCGGCAGCGGGGATGGCATTTGGCATTACCGGGCTGTGCTGGATGGCAGGGGAGGTCAGGCCAAGCACCTGCATCGGGCACCCTGGGGATCCGAGGGTTATGCTGGTGAGAAGTAAGAGGGTTATTTACTGGAAAACATCCTAAAGGGGACGTGGTGGCTGTCCCTCGCTGGGGTTCAGAGGGCAGCCTGTGCAGGCATCTGCCCAACATGCTGCCCACTGCACTGCTGCTCCTGCCCTGGGAGGCTCCAGCTGTGCTGGCCACCACCAGCCTCAGCACCTCGAAGCATCAATCCCATCACTGCATCCACAGTAAAACCATTTGTGCATCGGGGTTGCACCCCAGCACCACTGGCCTCACAGCCTCTCTCCCCGGCTGCTTTCGGTGCCGGCGGTGTTACCACGGCGGGCGTTGCTGTGAGCGGCACTGGGTGCGGTGTTGCAATGGATGCAAATCTTGCTGCCAGCTGCCTTCCCCCCACCCTGCACCGGGGATGCTTCCTCCTCCCCAGCTCAGTGCTGGGCCACTGCCAGCAAGCTGCGGCACCACAGTAGAGCATGCCGGTGACCCGTCTGGCTTGCAGGTTGCTTGCCGGAGATTTGCAGCCGCGGGCTGGGATGGCAGTAAGGTCCGAGTCCCTGTTGGAGGGGGAGAAGGCAAGAAGCCTTGCCCCCTGCGGTTTTACCACCTTAATGGTAAAATGGACGCAAAGGGCATCTTGCACTCTGGTCGCTGCGGTGCGAGCCCTCCTCCTCACCCTGCCACCAGCACAGCTGCTTTGTCCTTCCAGGGTGGGGCTTTGCCACTGCGATGGCTTTGGTGGGGCTTGGCTGCTGGGCATGGGGGGGGAAGCCACCAGGACCTCATCTTTGACCTGTGGCCGGTGTGTGGGAAAGGGCCAAGGTCCGGGGGACATGGGTGGGGCCTCTAGAGAGCTGCCCAGGTCCTCGGTGCCTTTTGCAGGAGAGCAGCATGGCGATGCCCACCCGGCTGCTCATTGCCCTCATCCTCTGCCTTGCCACCTGTGTCCTGCGGGCTCAAGGTAGGGACATCTCCCATCCCGGCATTGGGCTGGGTGCTTTTGGGGCTCCCTGGGCTGGGTTGGGATGGGGAGCAGGGCAGGGTGCCGTACACCGAGGCTCAGCTCCTGAAATGGCTCTGTCAGACCTGAAGAGCAACATGGACAGCCTGGAGAAGGAGCTGCAGCAGGGCTGCGGCAGTGCCCACCACGCCAGGGAGAGGTGAGCGCTGGCGTCTGCCCTGCTGTCCCCCAGACCCCCCACATTCCCCTAGACCCACAGGGGCCAGATCCTGCTGCACCCTGCCCCGAACACCCTCCCTGTGAAGGTTAAACCAGCTGGAGGAGCAGCTGGCCCGCCAGGAGAAATACAACTTCACGGGTGGCAAGATCGAGACCTACGTGTTCAAGTTCATAACTGAGCACTTCAGAGGCTTAAACCTCAGCAGCAGGATGGTTAGTCGTGTGTCCCCCTGCACTGCTGGGGCTATTCCCAGGGGATGCCTGTACCCTCCTGGCCCTCCACCTCCAGTGGGAGGTACCGGGGGATGCTGGGGTGGCTGACGCTTGCCCACACTGGGTTTCCATCATCCTCCGAGGATGCTTTACGCCAGCAAAGCCTCCCGAGATGCGGCTCTGCCAGGGTGTCGCAGGCAGCCATGGCTGCAGATCCCCAGCACCATCACTGGGATAAATCCAGGGGCTTCTAAAGCCGGGGGGGGGGGGGGGGGGTGTTTCTGCAGCCGAGAGCCAGGGTTTCCATCCTGAAGCTTTTCTGATTTATGAAAAGGGAAGCCCTGGCCTGCACCTCCCTGCAGTGGGAAGGGAGAGGGAAACTGCCATGGGGAGCGCACAGGGCGACTTCTCTGTCCTGGTGCAAGGGGGTTGCAAGGTGTCACCGCAGCACTTCCCCAGGCCGTGGGGCTGCCCTGCCGGGGAATTCCGACTGCTCCGGCCAAAGGTCCCTTCCTGCAGGACAAGGTAGGTTTTGCAGACAGGGGTGCCTGCCTGAGAGCTGGGACCCCCCACTCGGGACCTGGGAGCAGAGACCGTCTGAGGGAGCCCACCAAGGTGTGAAATCCCACTGGGAAAGCATCCTGGTGCGATGCCATCTGCGCCATGCTCGCCCCACGGTGGGGCCGGCAGGACAGGCATGCCCACCCATGGGTGGTGGACCCCCCACCTGTGGCTTCCTGTGTGCTACAGGCTGGGAGGGCTCAAGATGGGAGAGGCTGCCATATCTGCACATCTGCAGGCAGTGCGGCAGAGATGGAGCTGCCACTGGGGCCGGGGGATGCTGCGGGGCCACGCCGGTAACTGGGGTGGCTGTGCTAGGGGGGGCAGCCAGGGCAGCACCCTGACCCCCTGCCAAGCCAGCCGAGCACGGGGCAGCTGGACCCATCTCTCCCCTGCCCACCGGCGCAGGATGTGAAGCGAGGCGGCGGCGGGAGGCTCAGACATGCCATGAACTTCCCGGTGGAGCTCATGGAGGGCATCAAGGCGCGGGGAGTGGAGCAGAAGCTTGTCTGCATCTACATCCACAGCCCCTGCATCTTCCAGGTGAGCCGCAGGTCTTCGCACAGACCCGCCGAGCATCCTTGGCCAGCAGCACGCCCGCCACGCCACCCCCCTGCCACTGAGATGCTCGGGGCGGGCGGGATGTCCTGGGGACCCAGGACTCTCCCCGCAGGCACCCCACCTGTTGCAGGATGTCCACAACAACTCCGTGCTGAATGACGACGTGCTGGGAGCCTTCCTGCGGAGCGGGCACGTGGCCGGGCTCAGCCGCCCCGTGGAGATCCAGTTCTGGCACGACATGGTGCTGGTAAGCAGGACTCCACTGCCGGCACGAGCTGGCGGGGAGTTCTCCGCACCAGCATTTCCCCTGGAGTTGGGGAAAGTGTCCCCTCTTTGCATTGGGACCAAATGGTTTCTGGGGTCCCTGGAGAGCAGAGAAGGTCCCCAGCTCTCCCCCTCTGTCCCTTTTCCACCAGGATGCCTCCAATGCCACCTGCGTCTTCTGGCAGCCCGGAGCCGGTAAGTGTGGCCGCGGCCAGGGCAGGGGCAATGCCAGCTCAGTGTCACCCTGAAGGCATCGCCCGTCCCCCGCCTGGGCAGCTCTGGCAGGGCTCGACATCCCCTCAATGTCCCCGTCCTCTGGCTGCTGTGCCACCCTCTGATGGCAGCTCTCCGATGGCAGGTGTGGGCAGCACAGGCAGCTGGAGCAGGGAGGGCTGCGAGACCATGCACAGGGAGGGCACCGTTATCTGCCACTGCAACCACCTCACCTACTTCGCCGTCCTGCTGGTCCATAGCCCCCCCTTCCTCCTTTCTACTTCTTCCTTCCTTCTTCCTCCTACCCCATGCTCCTTCCTCCTTCTCTCCTTTCTGCTTCCTCCTTCCTTCCCTCCTTCCGTCTTCCTCCATCCTCGTTCCTTCTTCCTCCTTTCCCCTTCCCTCCATCCTTCTTCCTCCTCCCTGGAGGTGTGGGTGTAGGTGGATGTGGGGGTACGGGCTGGATGTGGGGGTACAGGCTGTTTGTGGGGGTACGGTGTGTATGAGGGAGTATGGGCTATATGTGGGGGTATGGAGTGTATGGGGGGTGTCCTGCAGGAGAGGGTGGTTTTGCAAGGGCCGCCCCGACTTTCCCAGCAGGTGGGTGCTGCTGTGGGACCTGTCCCGGCTCACCCCCTCCCTCCCTACTCCTGGCAGGTCCCTGCGGGCACCCTGAGCCCGGCCCAGCTGGCATCGCTCACCCACATCAGCACCATCGGCTGCTCCCTCTCTGCTGCCGCCACCCTCTGCACCCTCCTGCTCTGCTGCTTCTCCAGGTAGAGCTGTGCCATGCTGTGCCGTGCATGCCACGTTGTGCTGTGCCATGCCATACCGTGCCGTGCTGTGTCATGAGTCACCGTACCGTGCCACACTGTGCCGTGCAGTGCCGTGCCATCCGGTGGGTGCCCACCAGCACCCTGTGCCCTCCACCCTGTCTTGCAGGCAGCGGCTGAGGGACAGCACGACCAAGATCCACATGCACCTCCTGGCTGCGCTGCTCCTGCTCAACTGCAGCTTCCTGCTGAGCACGCCGCTGGCCACCGGCCCCGAGGGGCTCTGCCGGGCCACTGCTGCCCTGCTGCACGCCAGCCTTCTCTGCACCCTGGCATGGATGGCTGCTGAGGCTTTCCACCTCATTCTTCTCCTTGTCAAGGTCTACAATGTCTACATCCAGCACTACCTCCTCAAGCTCTGCCTCTTCGCTTGGGGTGAGTGGGCATGCACCCAACCCTGCCTGTCCATGCCTGCCTGCGGCACGGCTGCCCCGGCACAGCCCCACACAGCCTGTCCCTGGGCCCACAGGTTTGCCCACGCTGGCCGTGGTGGCTGTTTTTGTCTTCAAGAGAGATACGTATGGGTACCACACCATCCACACCTCTGAAGGCTACAGCAACGCGACTATGTGAGTGAAGGGGGGCTGCCAGCTTCCCAGGCACCCTGGGCACACTGGTCACCCCATAGACCCCAGGCACCCCAGGCACAGCATGCACCCTGGGCACAGCATGCACCCTGGGCACAGCATGGACCCCAGGCACAGCATGCACCCTGAACACTTCAGGCACAGCATGCACCCAGGGCACCCTGGCACGCCAGACACACCAGGCACCCCAGGCACATGGGGCTGACCCAGGCCTGGGGCCAGCAGGAGCCAGCCATAGCTCTGCTGGGTGCCACTTTTTGGTGAGCCTGGCTCTGCCGGCTGCCTGCCTCCATCTTGCCGCGCGTGGGGGCACCTGCCGCCGTGCCCCTTCCACGCCAAGCTCCTTCTTGGGGGTGCTGGCCCTTGTCCCCAAGAGAGTACCCCTCTGCCAGGTGCTGGCTCACCAGCCCTCCAGCCTATTCTGCCACCCTCTGCTACGCCGGACTCATCCTGCTCTTCAACATGCTGGTGCTGGGGAGGGTGGTAATGATACTGCGGAGTATCCGGCGGCAGAAGGGGCAGGCAAGGAAGGACTGGGCAACGGTGCTGGGGCTCACCTGCCTGCTGGGCACCACCTGGGGCCTGGCCTTCTTCAGCTTCGGCATCTTCCTCGTCCCCCAGCTCTACCTCTTCACCATCCTCAACTCTCTGCAAGGTCGGTGGGGAGCACTGGGAGGGGGTTTTGGGGGATGGGCACCCCATGGCTTGGGAGCAGCGGGGTCCTTGTCACCTTCCTGCTCCTCGCGGGAGCTCGGTACACCCATGGCAGTGACGGCGTTGCCACCCACCCACAGGTCTCTCTGTCTGCCTCTGGTACATCACCGTGCACCGCCGGAGCAAGCTGGGCCCTGTCAGCAGCACCTCCAGATACCCCGACGCCAGGGTGAAGGGCTGCGAGGGGAGCTCAGGAGCTGCTCCCTGAGGATGCGGCATGGCGGCATCCCCCGGGCTCGACAGCCGGTGCTGTGATGCCACTGGTTTCTTCAGGGGAAGCATTTGGGCTGCAAAGCTGGATTTCTGGGTGGCGGGAGCTGCCTGCTGCTGGAGGGCTGTGGCTCGGGGCACCGTGCTTCCCTGGGAACCATGGCTGCACCCGTGCCAGCCCCTGGCAGCCCTGCTGCCTCGCAGCCCCTCCATTAGTAACCAACACTGACTTCTGCTGAAGGCAGACACTTCTCATTAAAAGCACCCTTGAATTGCTGATGCAGGTCTCCTCCACCGCTGGAGGAGCAGCGCAGATGTGGCTGGGGTCCCACAGCCGGCCGCTGCCACCCCATCACCCCGACCCCATGGCGGGCAGAGCCGGCAGAGCCGGCAGCCACGCTCTGCCTTGTCGTTAGTGAAGGTCCCACTAGATGGCACGAGGATTTCGAAGATGGTCGGAGCTCTGGACTGCACACAGCAGGCAGAGCCGGCCAGCAGCAGTCTGGGCCTCTGGCCATACCGGTTGGCAGCGCCAGTGAGGAGCCCCCCGACAGCCAGGAAAGGACGTCCGAGCCCCCTTGGGGAGCTGCCACCTGGCATCTCGCAAGGGACAGGCAGAAGTGGGGGGTCTCCAGCTATAACCCCCCAACCCATTTGGTGCCGGCATGACTGCAGGCTTGTGAGTGTGGCTGTAAGGCTGCAGCACACCCAACCCCCCCAACCCTGGGTTTTTACCCACCACAGCACCCTGCCGAAAGCCCTCCTGCTTGCCCCAAAGCCAGCGCGGGGATGGGGGACACCCGCAGACCCAGGTCGGCGAGCAAACGGGCAAGCAGGGCTTCGGCTTGGCATTGGGAGGACGTGCTGGAGTGGAGGAGAGGGTGGGAAGTGAGTAAGTGAACCGGCAACTCAGCTTACGTCCTGCTCTCACTTAGGAAGGCAGACCCCAAGCAGAGCTCCTCAACGTGACCAAATGCTTTATTGGGGTTTAAGCAGTCCAGCCTGTGGGAAATAAATAGTGAGGACAAATTGCAGGGAGTAAAACCATTGGCTGGAGGCAGCGAGTCAGCCCTGAGCCCCTGGTGCATCCCCATACACTGGGCTTAACCCAGAACTGCACCCATGGCTTTGCCATTCCAGGTGCCTGAGATTTTGGAGCTGGGCATTCCACTCTGCCTGCTGGGATGCAGAGCAGCATCACAGCACGGTGATGCCAGCAAGGCCACAAATCCACCTGTGGTGACAGCGGGGTCCCCAATGTCCCCATGCTTGTAGCTTGCAGCATGTGCCAGTGAGGTGCCATTTGCTGGTGCTGCCCATTTCTGGTCCTGTGGCCGGGGACCGGGCATCACCGGGCAGCCTCATAGGGTGACACGCTGCCCGTCTCTGCCTTCCCGTGCCACTCTGCCGAGTGGTGTTTCTCTTTCTGGCTGCTTCCCCAGGCCTGGTTCTGGGCAGAGAAGGAAGCCACTGGCTATTGTTCTTTGTTCTGCGCACAAAGGGCAGCCAGCGCCGCTGAGTTTCCATCCCTCCCGCCTGCGGCCAGGACAAAAGCCTGTCCTGCCGGGGCTGTGTGCCCCCGCCTTCCAGCCCGCCGGGCACCGCGGTGTCCCTGGCTTGCGGGCGCGCTCCCGCCGCGTGGCGATGAGCTGTGCATGTCTCATCACTCCGGCGACTGACTTCAGCTACTAAATAAGAAGCCTGGAGGTTTGGTGAGGTGCCAAGCGCCCGGCTTGTCCCCCATGAGACCCACCGTGGGAGAATCGCATCCTGGCTGTGGCAGCTCCAGCCCCCCGGTTGCTCTTGGGATACGCTTTCCGTACCCCTTCTCCCCATCTCGAGATTTCGGGGCTTGCGGCATGAGTCACGCCGGCTGCCAGTGCCTGAGTACGCACTGATGCTGGTGCATGAATACACCTTGTTCCGGTATCGGGTGGCACTTGGAAAACCATCACTTGGTGGTCGCCTCCCAGCAGTGGGAGCACAGCACCCGTGGGGCACAGTGGTCCCTGGGGAGCTGAGCCTGTTGGGGACCAGTGGGACACGGTGGTCCTGGGGGAGCTGAGCCCAGTGCTGGTGACTGGGGACAGAAGAGGCACTTTTCCCACCCCGCCGCACCAGGAGTGGGGTCAAAACACCCCCCGAGGTCCCCTGGGAGCGCAGGGTGGCATCCAACCTCCCACCACCCTCAGTGCCCCACAGCACTGGGGCTGGCTTGTCCCAGCCCCAGGGCACTGTGGGCAGGAGAAGGGGGAGCCAGTCCATCTAACCTCCCCAAGGAGAAATAATCCTGTTTACCTTCCCCTGTGCCTTATCGGGCAGGAGGCCGGTGCCGAGCTGCCGGAGGGGGTTGCGCCATCCTTTTTTCCCCAGGAAAGGTGGCTTGGCGTCACTGTGGTGCCTTCAGGCCTAATCCACGGGACAAAGCTTTGGAATTATTGCAAATCCTCCAAATCTGGGGGTAACAAGCAGCCAGAGAAGAGACTAAATCCATTTGGGAATGGAAGGTTGGGGACAGACCTCGGCTCCATTTTGGGATCTGCCTTTGGGACTTGTCTGCTGGTGAGCAGACGAGCCCGGTTTCTGCATCCCGTGGGAGCATCCTCACCTGGTGCTTGTGCAAATACCCCCAGGGACCACTTTTCCTCCAGATTTCCCTGACATCATTGTGGGTTTACTTGCAAAGCCGAGCCTAAACAAATAAGTCGGGTTTATTGCTCTCTTTACGGTTGGGTTTTACAGCCCCAGCACCTGGTGAGTCACTGTTATCGTTGCTGCCTGACAGAGAAACCCTGATGTGGGGTGGGGGTGGACCCACCTCCCCATTTGATGTATTTTCGGGAGCAAGGCTGAGAGAGGTGGAACAGCAGCGATTGGGGAGCGGGAGCACCCACAGCCGCTCAAGGCAACTGCGGAACTTCCTCAGGCTCCCCTGGGATTGCCATCCTCCGAGGTTCCCAAGGCTGCCCTGGCATCGCTCACCGGATTTGGATGGGGGACCTCCGGGCATCGCCTCCCACCAGCACTCTACTTCTTCATCCTCATCCTCCTCCACTGCCTCCCGGAGCTGGGTTGAGCCCCACTCACTGTTGCACCTCCCCTGGGAGCACCATGGTCTCCCAAGCTGCTTTTAGGGGGGGTCTCGGCACCCTCGGCTGGGGCTATCACCGCTTGGCAGCGGGCCTGGCACTCGCTGGCTTGCCCTCAGCTTCAGACGGTGCTGAGGCACCTCTGCCCATACTTGCCTCGCCTCGGCTGGCAGCAGCCCGGTGGGACATGCCCTCGCCTGCTGGAGCCTGCCCGTCCCACAGCCGCGCCGCCAAGATCCCACAGCACACTCCCCCTCGCCCGCCGCCAGCACCAGGGCTTTGAGGAGCTTTTAGGAAGTTTTAGGCCTTTGAGGAGCTTTTAGAGTTTTTAGGAAGTCTTAAAGGGTTTTAAGGAAGTCTTAAAGGGGTTTTTTTGGAGCTTTTAGGGTTTTAGGAACTTCTAGGGCTTTAGGAAATTTTAGGGCTTTTAGGAGCTTTTAGGGTTTGTAGGAACTATTAGGGCTTTTAGTAACTTTTAGGGCTTTTAGGAACTTTAGCCATATTTAGGAACTTTTTGGGCTTTAGGAGCTTTTAGGGGTTTTAGGATCTTCTAGGGCTTTTAGGAGCTTTTAGGGTTTTTAGGAGCTTTTAGGGCTTTTAGGTCTTTTAGGAACTTTTAGGGCTTTAGGAGCTTTTTGGATTTTCAGGAACTATTAGGGCTTTAGGAGCTTTTAGGGCTTTTAGATCTTTTAGGAACTTATAGGGCTTTAGAAGCTTTTAGGGTTTTTAGGAACTATTAGGCCTTTAAGAGCTTCTGGGGCTTTTAGGAACTTTTAGTGTTTTTAGGAACTTTTAGGGCTTTTAGGGTTTTGAGGAGCTTTGAGGGTTTTTAGGAAGTTTTACAGCTTTGAGGAACTTTTTAGGGGTTTCAGGAACTATTAGGGTTTTCAGGAACTTTTAGGGCTTTGAGGAACTCCCCAGCTTGAGCAATAAACACTGATCAGGCTGAGTGAGTGCCACCGGCCTGAACCCAAGGGCATGTGTCCCTTGCAAGGGACAACACAAGGATTTCCTCCCTCTCCCTGCTCAGCCAGTGTCTTTGAAGACAGCAGCACAACCTACCGACTTACAGATAATCCCGATAACATCAACAAGTGCAGGCGTCGACCTAAAAATAACGCCTGATAACGTCAAGTGCGGACAAAAGGCTCTTTGTTCCATAAACAGCGGCAAAAACATCGCCTAAAATGTCCTTTCCTCACTGGGATGCGGGGTCCGCACCTGATCCTCTCTTCCAGGAGGGCCTGATGCTGCAGGAGCCGCCACTGGGTTTAGCAGAATTATTCCTGGGAGGCAGATTTATGGCATTTCCCGAAGGAGCCGGTCGGGATGACCCACAGCAGGAGGCTTGGCTCGCCGCGATGCTCCCACAGCTCCGGCTGCTATCAGCGTGTGTTTCCCAGCCGGCCCCGCTCCCCATGGCGTGGGGATGGTTGGGCTTCAAAGGCAGCCGCGTTAGCCACGGTCCGGCTGCATGAGGCCGCGTGAGCCGCTTCCCATGGGAGCCTCCTCCCGTGGGAGCCTTTTCCCATGGGAGCCAAGGAAATCTGGGGCGTGGAGCTGGAAATTAAACCAAGCTGGGGGGCAATGTGAGCATGGGGGATGTCCCCCGCTCTGGAGGTCCCAGCACAGCCATGGCACCTCCGGTGCCTTTTATCTCTATTGCCTTCCCTGCCAGAGCAGGAGGTTGTTTCCACCCTTCCCCCAGCAGAAAGAAGAGTCTCATTCAAGCCCTTGAAAATATCTGCAAGAGCAACTATTTACCCAGGGCACTTCCCGGAGCCCTCCCCGCCTGCCCTCCTCCCTCTGCTCCTGGCAGCCCTGGCTTTCTCCCGCCTGGCTGCTTTTCAGGGCACACAAAGGGCTGGCACGGCTGGATGCAGGCAGCACTTTGCAGCAGCTTTGTCCGCTCCTGCAGCGCCCATCGCTGCCACGATTCTTCCAGCCTCAGCTCCCACCACCGCTGCCACGGCAGGCTGCCCATCTCTGGCCTTGGGATGGGTGGTGGGAGCCATGTGCCCTGGCCGGGGGGGGGGGTCACATCCAGGCTCCGCAGCCCACATCCCAGCCCACCGCCTCCAGGGATGTGCCATGGTGGGCATAGGGGACCCCTTCCCCAGCTCCCCCCGGTTCGGGGCCTGGGCTCCTTGCCCTGTTTCTCGCCGCTGTTGTTTCCTGCAGGGAGCAGGACAGGGTTCACAGGGACACTCCGTCCAGGCTGCTTTCCCATTAATTGTTATTTTTTAATCCCATTTGCAGCCAAGCGTGCAGCCACACAGCTCTGTCCCTCCGCTGGATGCCCGCCAGCCCAGAGTTGAAGGGCGGCAGGATGGGGCACCCCCGGCTCCCGGCTGGCCCCAGCCGTGGTCGCCCAGTCCAGCCCAGTCCCAAGCCCGCTCCCGGTCCTGGTTTTGGTCCTGGTTTTGATCCTCGACCCGGTGCCGGTGCCGGTGCCGGCCAGGCGGGGTGATGCAGCCCGGTGCCCCCAGGCAGAGCCGGGCTGAGCCGGGCTGAGCCGGGCCGGGATGGGCTGGGCCGGGCACAGCCAGGCAGGTGCCGTGACCGAGGGTCGGTGACTCCGCAGCCGCCGCAGCGATCCCGGAGGGTCTTGGAGGGGTCGGTGCGGCGCGACCCCGTCCCGGACCCGCCCCGCTGAGTCACGGCCTGCCCGGGGGGACGGGGCGGGGCCGGGGGGGCGGGCCCGGTTGTCCCGCTGCACCGAGCCGAGCGCAGCCGGGCTGGGCTGCAAGGTGCCGAGCCGAGCCGCGCCGAGCCGCGCCGAGCCGTGCCGTGCCGTGCCGTGCCGTGCCGTGCCGTGCCGGGCCGAGCCGAGCCGAGCCGAGCCGAGCGGTGCGGAGCTGAGCCGAGCCGAGCACAGGTATCGGGGGCAGCGGGAGCGGCAGAGCCGGGCCGGGGGGGAGGAAGGGCGGGAGGCTCCGGTGTTTGCTTTTGGGGTCCCAAAGGCCACGGTAAGGGGCGCTGCCGGGCTCGCCCTTACTGGGGATACTGGGAGGGGATGCTGCGGGGTCCTCGGTGCGGGCACAGACAGGAGGCGCCCACTGGGTGCGGGGGCGAGTGGGGTGGGCATCTGTCAGCCCCTGGGGCCAGCCCAGCGGGACTGGGAGGGCACTGGGGCTCTGCGTGGCTGGGACTGGTGCCACTGGGTAGCACCCTGGAGTGCCCAGCTGGCCGTTGGGGCAGGGAGCAGCCTGTGTGGATGGAGCTAAGGGGTGCTCCGTGGGGGCTTTGGGATGCACCCTGCTCCCAAAGGGATGGGGACATTTTCCCTCCCTATGCCTGAGTGGTGGGTGCGACGCCTCCATCCGGGCAGGGACCGGGGGGTGTCCCTGCTCATGGCCAGGGCGCGAGTTGTCCGGTGAAGCCTCCAGCCCCACTAAATGGGGCTCACCCTTGCCTGTCCCAGAGCCACGAAGCCCCCTGAGCCACCCGGGACCAGCTGCACCCAGCTGCTGCCGGCGGCACAGCTGGGCCCCACGAAGCCCCCGCCGTCGGGCCAGGCCCTGGGGGGGAACCACCAGCGCGCCCCATTCCTCCTCCTCCTCCTCCCTCCTGGCCAAGGGCGCAGCATCTCCGGGGACCGCTGGTGTCTCGACAGGGTGATCTCCCTCCCCTAAAATGCCTGGTGGGGGCATTCCTCCTGCAACATCTCAGCTTGCTGCTGCCGGTCCTAGCATGCCACTGCGGGATGCGGGATGCTCTGGGTGCTCCCTGCCCGCAAGCTGCCCAGACTGCCCCTCCAGAGGGACCAGCAAAACCCAGCGAGGCCAGCTGGAGAATTGAAATGAAGTCTCCTGGAATAACCTCCTGGCAGCAAGTCCAAATGGCTGTTGAGGAGGGAAGGCAGCCAAAGCTCGTTTCACGGTCTGAGGGCTGCAGTAACCCCCACCCCCCCGAAGCTCCACCGCCAGTGGGGAGCCAGGAGTGTTTCAGAGATGTGTGGAGGGGGGCAAATCCTTTAAGCCTGGGTGCGCAGCTACAGTGGGTTTTGCCGTGCCCCTTGCTGGGTTTGCAGCTCCCACGTGAATTAAGCCGGGGACTAAAAAAGCTGCATACTTGGTTGCAGTCCAGCTCTTAATCCCACAGCCTGGGGGCTGCTATTCACAGAGCAACAGGTTTGCAAGCAACTGCATGTTGCTGGGACGGGGACCCCCAGGGCTGGCCGTCCCTGCACCTTGCGGTAGCAACTGTGGGTGTTGGAGGGACAGAGTACTGCGGGGTTTGCAGGCAGCGGGCTGGGTGGCTCCTGGTGTGCCAGTGCCTGTGTGGTACCAGCTGGGCGGCAGCCTGTCGGCGCCTGTTTTTCATGAGGGCTCCGACCCACCAACTCCTTTCCCATCAGCTCACCGACAGCAGAGGATTGGCAGGGATCCGGGGAGGGGGCCCACGGCCTCTTACCTAGCTCCTCTGGTGCTGCAGAGCTTGTCCCGCCTGTGCTTGGCTTTTCTGCAACCAGAAAACCCTGCCGGTACCAGGTTCACCCTCGTTGGGCTCCAGGTTGGCTGCTTCCCGTGCCAAATGCCTGGGAGCCTGATTTGGGTTGCGCCTGGGCTGCTCTGCACCGCCCTGTACGTCCCTTCCCCAGCACCCACGGCATGGGCGGGCGATGGGGACCTTGCTCATGCAGAGGAGAACAAGACCTGGGAGGTGACAGGGTGTTTTGGGAGCCATTTAAAACCCAGGGGAGTGGTTTGGGTGGAGGGAAGGTGCAATCTGACCCCCAGGAGGAGGCCAAGGCATTGCTCCCGAAAAAGGCTGAGCGGTGGGATCGAAAAAGGCTGAGCGGTGGGATCGCACTATAAGCACGGCTTTCCGTACCCCCCAAGGCCGGTGACGTGGCGCAGGGTGCCAGGGGACAGCCTGCACCACTTTATTCCCATTTCACAACAGCCCTCAATTCGCCGCAGGCATACCTGGTCCTTCACAGACCATTTGCAGCCCCTGCCGAAGCCGCAGGCTTTGAATACCACCGAGCTGGGTGCCATGTTGCCCAGGTGCTGGAGGAAGTGCTGATTTAGTTTGCTGCGATATTTCTGTCTGTGGTGTTTTTCAGAAAATGAAACTTTTTTTTGGATTTTGAATGTTAAGACCCAGCTTTAAGCAAACGCTCCATCTCGAGAGCCTCAGGCACTGGCGGTCCGCCTGTGCCAGCCTCCCATCGGCTCTCCCCACGCTTGTTCAGGAAGGGATGGTTGCCAGCGGCTGGCGAAGGACGGATCTGGCAGGGAGCTGTGCCGCTCCCATGGGAATCTTTATCAGATCTGGTTTTGTCCTGTTGGCAAAACTCAGCTCACGGGTGCTGGGTGTTGTGTGCAACCCCACAGCCCGGGAAAAGCCGAACTGCCGTGCCCCATCCCATGGCACAGGCTTGGCACAGCCGGGCTGCCGGAGTGGTGCAGCTGCCGCTCAGCTCCTCGGGCATTAACAAATGTGCCGGGTCGGACCCTGCCGCCCACCGGTGACGGGAAAGGCTTACATGCCAATGCTGTGAATAACGTGCGTGCTGGCCCCTGCGTGCATGGGCCGCTGGCCAAAGACAAGGGTGCTTTGTGAAGCACCCGGGTGACTGATGCTGGGGCATCCCCTTTGTGGGGGGGTCCCCGCTCCAGCCCCAGGGCACATCGTCTGTGGTCCCTCTGATGGGGGCTGGTTGTGCAAAGCTGTTCTGCATCTTGGGGAGCCTGTCATGGCTTGCCTCTCCGTGCCTCAGTTTCCCCATCCGGTTCCCAAGACCTTGTCTGTGTAACAGGCTGTGAGTGACGAGCTGTGGGCTCATTAGCATCTCGAGGAACAGAGCATCAGCATATGTTCCTAACAGACCTGGAAGGAAAACAGAGATAAAAGCCCCTGGATCTCCCCATTTCCGGTGTTTGTTTGAGGCGCCAGAGCATCTTCCCTTCTCCTCGAGGAAACACGTCACGTCCAAAAGTCACATGCCACGTCCAAAATCTTAAATACCTGCTGCCAGGTCACCCAGAGAGCACAGTAAGGTGGTAGTAAACACCAAGCTCTCTTCTTTTTCGTGGGTTTTTTAGGGTTTTTTTTTCCCATTTGCCTCCAGGTTTAGAGGTCGCAATATTATTCCTTGGCCTTTCTTTCAGAAATCAGTGTGTTCTTTTAATGGGAGGGTATAATGCGATGCTCGGGGCTGAGCCTCCCTCTCTGCCGGTGGCGAGGGAGCCTGGTCCAGTCTGTGTAGCCCCAGTGGTGTCCCTGCCACCTCTTTTTACATCATCTGACTGATTTTGGGGCCAAAACAGGAGTTTTTCTATGCGTTATTGTTGTTGGAGGAGCTCACCCCCCAGGCTCTGGCTGGGGCAGCAGGTAAAGCCACCCTGCCTTGGGGATGATGTAGTGGAGGTAGGGTTGGTGCCTAAATGGGTCTCTGCTTGGTCACTGCGATAGTGCAGGGCTTTTGGAAACGGCTGACACTGGGGAGATGGCCTGGTGGCAGTGGGGACGTGAGGCATCGCCGGGCAGGGTACCCGGGCGTGGTGATGCCGCGCATCCCCACTGCCACCCAAGGATGGGAAGATGATGGGGCAGGATCCAGCCCCGGCGTGGGCTCGGTGCATCCGGCTCCCTCCGGTGCTGCTTATCACCAGCACAGATGAGAACTGCGTTTCCCTGCTGCGAAACCAGTTTCGGGGATTTTCTCTCGCTATTGTTTGGCTCAGGAAACAGCAATCGGCATCGGGGCGAGCAGGACCATATAGGGCTTGGAGGGGAAATACCAGCTCCCCCACCCACATCCCCACAGGGATTTCTGGTCCCGGTTGAGTAACGGCTGAAAGGGGCTGATGCTGATCCTGTCCTCTGACCACCCCAATAAAATCCCAACAGAGCCAGCACAGCAAAATGAGCTGAAGCCTCATTGGGATTCAGCATTCCCCATCCAGAGGGGATGCTTTCCTGGCATGCCGGCTCTGTGCCGTCATGCCACGGTTGGCATTCACGTGCCACTCCGGTGCTTCTAAGCGATCCAGGTGTTTCCCATCACCACCGGCATTTTGCCACCCTGGATTTGTGCTTTTCAGATACACATGCGTGTATACACATGTGCATGTATCTGCCAGCCCTGTCCACATCCAGCTACTGCTGCCTGTGCTGTACCCTCCCAGTCCACACTGGGAAGCCTCATTAGCACCACACTCAATTATACCCATGGCAGCAGGTTAATTAACAACCCGAAGCCCCCATCTTCTAGTGATAAACTGCTGCAAGAAGCAGATAGGGAGGGACAGCGAGTGGGCTGTGCCCACAGTGACGTGCCGGCACAGGATGTGCCCTGGCTCTGTGCTGGCTAGAGAAACCTCCGGGAGAAGCGCATGCTGGTGGGAGAAACCTGCTAACAGGGACGCCTAGGTTTCAAGCAAGCAATTTTTCCCCAACCTTCCCATCTGATAACTCTTGGGTGCCTGGGAGAGCTCACAAGCCTTTGCAGATGATGCTGGTGGGTGCCCTGGCACCCACTTGCAGCAAACAAAACAGGATTCGGCCACTCAGTGGGTTTCAAGAAGGATACTTTGAGAGCAGCACAGGAGTGGGATGCGGCGGTGGCACACTGGACGCCGGCTTGGCTTTGGGCATTAGCAAGTGTTCGGCTCTGCCGGCTGGTCCAGCAGCCCCCACTGATGCTGTCCCGCCCTGGGGGGGCTCCTGCTGGTTGCTGGACCCTGGCAGGATGGGTCCCACCAGCCTCAACCCATTGCTGGGGTGACAGCAGAGCAAGGAGGAGGTGAAGCTCAGTGCATCCCAGCAGTGTCAGAGATGTGGGTTGTGGCACGGGCAAGGCAGAAAGCACCATGGGAGCGGCTGCAGTGTGAAGGCTGTGGCTGGGTGGAGTGCGTGGGTGCAGCAACACCTGAGGGTGCTCGGCGCTGGCCTGGGTGCAGGTCACAGGAGCTCTGGCCACATATAAAGACAAAGAAAAGGGTGGTAGAGCAGAGTGCAGGTTGAAGGGATGGGGAAAGGGGATGTAGAGGACGTTGCCCGGCTGGTCACAAGGGGCAGAAGGGGTTTTGGCAGCGGTGGTTGCTGCGTCGGCATCTCAGGGGTGAGCCCAGGAGAGCCCATTTCTGCCAGGCTGAAATGACAGAGCGGTTTGCAACGTGCCCAGCTCCTCGGCTAATCTGCAGAAGCTGAAAGCACCCGAGAAAATAATTTTAGGGCTGGCAAATTAGGAAACCACCATTTCCTTCTGTTCCTATCGCTTGTGATAAGAAACCAAGGCTCAAACCAAAATATGAAGCAGGGAGATGAAGAGGGGACCCCTCCCGTGGTGAATCATTGGCGGTTAGTGCCTGTGCCGGAGTGGTGGGCCACCCTCTCCGTGCTGAGAGCCTGGCGACCCGTCTGCCGGCCTCCCCCGTCCTTCCAGCCCCGCGGCTGGGGAGCTGGCCGAGACACCAGCTGGTGTCCTACCAGCACAGCCTTTGCTCTCCATCCCCTGACCCCATGGTATGGGTGATACCCAAATACTCATGTGGTCTCTTTCCTTTGTACCCTTCCAGGCTCTGCTTTCTCCTTGGAGGCCAAGCCAAAGCAGAGAGCTGCCTGGGATGAAGGTCCTCCTTCTGCTCCTTCTCTCCCCCTTTCAAGGTAGACTGCCCCAACCACGTCCTGCCCAGGGACGGTGAGCCAGGTTTGGGCTGCTGGAAGTAATTGGCAACCCCCAAAAATTGGCTGGGGGGGCACCAAGGGGTGTTTGCAGCTGTGGCTTCCACAGACTTGAAATGTCTTATGGGCCGATGTGCCTCTGGTGGGGTCTCTGGGGCAGGATGGGTCCTTTCCAGGGAAAGGAGATGGTCTCCATCCATTCCTTCTGGGGATGGAGAGGTCCTCTGTTAGTGTCTGCCGGTGTGGGTAGTGGTACCTGGGAGAGGGTGGCCCCGAGGGACAGGACGTCCTGCTGCACCAGGAGCCCTGGGGAATCGTCCCAGTGTGGCCGTGGGGACACTGGGGAGGTGGCCGACATCACGCAGCCCATCCAGGACAGAATCAGGATGACTGGGGCAAAGAGCCCGGTGTGCCACGCACGAGGCCTGCCGCCGGGGTGCAGTGTTTGCTGGGGGTGGCCACCCCTCCGGCTGAACCGGTGTCTCTGTGCACTTGTGCAACGCAGGGGTGGGAGCCAGCAGCCGTCGGGAAGAGGACTTCCGCTTCTGCGGTGACCGAAACCAGACCCAGAGCAGCTCCGTCATCTACGAGCATGGCCCCGCCACCATCTCCATTGAGAACACGGCGCAGGCGCTGATCATAAAAAGGCCCTTTTTGCCAAACAGGAGAAACTCTTACTACAAGTACAGCTTGCCCCCTGCTTTGGGCAGGTACCGCTTCTGCGTCTACTGGTTCAAGGCCAACAGGACCCTGAGGCTGGTGTATGGGAAGCAGAGCTTCCTCCTGGGTGGAGACCAGTCCAGCAACATCGCCCGGGGGAAGGAGAGTCAGAAGACTGAAAGAACCAACACCTCCATCTTCAATGTGTCCTACATCTCAAAGGGCGGGAAGAACACCTCCCTTGACAGCGCATCTGAATACTTCTTCCCCGGTAAAGGCAATTCAATGTTACTTTAATGAAATAAAGGGTTTGTTTCATCCGCAGCCCATTCTCTAGCCATCAGCAGAGCATTGGTGGTGTCCCAGTATGTGCTACAGTACGATGATGTGCAGACACAGCTGAAGGATGATGGAAGGGAACATAGGTTTGCTTGAAGGAGCCCAGAGGCAGCCTGTGGTACCCAGGCTCCCTAGAGATGAAGATGGAGATCTTCAAAAGTGTTTTGCCCCCTAAAATCCTGGGAAATAGTGTGCTTTGCAGAAGTGTCCAAGGGTCCTGTCTGCAATGCTAGGCACCAGCCAGCCTGGTCCCAATGGCCTCAGCAGGAGCCGAGCTCTGGGCGGCAGGGGAAGCCCTCTGGGTTGGGGTCTCCATCAGCTCCCCAGGCTTGGGGTCACCTCGAAGCCCTCTGCTTTGTGCTCCCACCAGGGCTGTGCCTGGTCAGTTTGGGGCACAGGGAAGCTGGTTCTGCCCATGCGTTTCATGGCATTTCCTTTTGTGTGCCCATCAGCCTCTCCAGAGAGGATGCCTGTCTGGGAGCAAGACGTGGAGGAGCAGCTCACCGCTTTGGACAGCCTCATCGCCCAGCCCCTGGCACTGGCCACGGGAGCTATGGAGCAGCGGATGCTTCGGCGGTGAGTTCACAGCTCTGCCATTCCTGCTGCAACCTGTGCGGTGCCCGCTGCATCCTGCTCACTGTGCCCCTTCCCTGACAGCAAACTTGGGGAGCTGGAGAAGACGCTGGCCAGGGTGGAGCTCGAAGGGCAGAACCAGACCTTTGGGAAGGCCACCGTGCATGCGACTGTCCTGAGGGTCCAGCCCACTCAGGCTCCTCAGCACCTGGCCTTTGCTTCCCAAAGAGAGGTGGGTCCTGGGCAGCCTGCCCTGGTGGTCTTGGCCCACCGGCATCCTCTCCCAACTTCTCTCCTGACGAGTCTCTCCTTGCAGGAGGGTGGAGAGGTCCATGGGTTCACAGTGGACCTGCCGAGCAGCCTGTTCATGGTGGCGAAGAAGAGGGAGGAGGGGGTGGAGCACAGGGTGCTCCTCATGGACATCAACAGCCAGACCATGTTCCAGGTAACGCCCATGCGTGTTGCATGGTGGGGTGTCCCCGCTGTGCTGGGGGTGCTCGCTCGGAGAAGATGCTTCAAAGACGAGCTACAAGCTTGATGGGGAAAGAGGCATGGGACCTCCTTCGTGGGGACTCTCACCCACTTCAGGCCTGGCAGTTCTCCCTTCCCACGCTGCCACCGCCTCCTCTTCTCCAACAGGATGAAAACAGCAGCCACGTCCTGGGTGACAAGGTGGTGGGCATCTCCCTGGTGGACACGGTGGTGGCCAACCTCTCCGACCCAGTGGTCCTCACTTTCTTCCACGACCAGCTGCCGGTAGGTGGGGAAAGAGCCTCATTGAACCTGATCCCACCAGGAATGGAGGGGCAAGGAGGGCTCAAGCCCTGCCAGCTTAGAGAGTGGTCATAATCCAGCAGGTCCATGCCCTTGGCCTGCCTGTACGGGGTCTGCCACGTCTTCTGGGGCTGTGTCGTGACCATGGCTTCACTGTGTGCACTGGTGGTGGCACTGCCTGTGCCTGTCCAGGAGATGCTGCTTTGCAGATATGTCACCTCCAGCACAATCTTCAGGGCTGGGGGACACTTTGAGTTAACAGTCCCTTGGCTCATTCATGGCCCTGTCAGGTGCCTGCTCAAAGCTGAACCCCTTGTTTGAAAAAGGGCACCTGGGACGAGGTATCTGCTCTGTGAGCTGCCAAGAGAACGATCTTTGCCTGGAGCCCGCTCCCATGATATGGGACGGTTTGTCTCCTGAGACCGTCTCACCTCCTGCCCCATGTTCTCCCCTATCAAATGTGCTGGCCAGGCAACAAACCCACTGCTGCACCCTGATCAGGGCCCGTGGTTTTGTCATTGCAGAGGAATGTGACCCCACTGTGCGTCTTCTGGCAGGAGGACACCACCGGTGAGTGCTCCTGCGCTTGGGTGTGAAGCCAGGCGCTGCCTTTGCTCCTTTTGCAGGGTACCACAGACCCACTGGTAAGGGTAAAAGTCGCTCTGCACCTCCCTTCCTCGCTCCAGCTCCATAAACATTTCCCGCAGGCTTGATTTCAGGTTTTTCCCTCCGTAGCTAACCTAAGAGCTTTCTCCCTCCCTAGGGATAGGTCCTGATGCTGAGGGTGCTATCTGAGTGTGTGTACTTGGCATGGGACAAGCTGGGACCCCCACCTTTGTCCTCCCCCCTGCCATGGACACCTTGCCCTGAAGATCCACAAACCCCACGCAGATGTTCCTGCTGCTCACCAGCCGCTCTCCCTTTCTCTTGCGCAGCCAGCTCTGGGAGCTGGGACAGCTACGGTTGTACAACAGTGATGGGAGGCAGCCAGACGGACTGCAGATGCAACCACCTCACCTACTTTGCCGTGCTGATGGTGGGTAACACCTTCCGCAGCTCTACATCATTCCCACCGGCTGTTCTTCCTCACCATCTCTCATTCCTCCTTCTCCTCAGGTATCCTCCCCGGAGATCGCCTACATACACAGGGATTACCTGAGTGTCATAACCTACATTGGCTGCCTGATCTCAGCTTTGGCATCTATTTGCACCATCTTCTTCCTCTACTTCAGGTACAGTCTGACAGTCCACCCCACTACACCTGGGTGGGCACAAGCTCTCCAGATGCAGTTGGTGGCCTGGCTAGAAGCATGGTAAAGGAGATATGCTTGAAGAAAACAGAGTTCTCTCCAGAAATCACCCCCTCGGCCAGGTATCCTGCAGGGCACTCGAAAACACTGGCTGTTTTCAATGATTTTGGAAATCAGCTTGGTTGTTGTTATGGATCTGGCAAGCAGAAGCCTGCAAAGATCTTTTCAAGGGCCCGGTGGAGAACATGAGTGTTTTCTCCTGAGTCATGTCACTGATCCTCCATAGATGATTCAGAGCTGAAATGATGTCGCTCCCTACGCTCCATGGCCTAGATCTGAAATGCAGGGTCAGCTGCAGGGACCTGAATTTGCACATGTAACGGGGGGTCCCACCCGTGGGGTTAGGCTCTCAGCCCTCTGACAGCACCAGAGCTCCTGGCTCTTCTGGCTGGGGTGAGTTGCCCCATGCAGAACTGTGGGGTATTGTGGGGCCCCAAGGATGCTGGCCAGGCATGGTGGTGAGGTCTCCCCACCTTGATTCTCCAGAAGCAAGCAGCGAGACCAGATCACGAGCATGCACATCCACATGAACCTGCTGGGCGCCATCTTCCTCCTGGACATCACCTTCCTCATCTCTGAGCATTTGGCTTCCAGCAGCAGTGAGGCAGTCTGCAGAGCCGGGGGGCTGTTCCTGCACTTCTCCCTCCTGAGCTGTCTCACCTGGATGGGCATCGAGGGCTACAACCTCTACCGGCTTGTGATCGAAGTCTTCAATGCCTACCATGACCACTTCCTCCTCAAGCTCTGCCTGGTGGGCTGGGGTGAGCATGGGGGAGGCAGAGATGCCCTGAGGGCATGGGCCACTGGGTGGGGGGGCACCTGGGTGGGTCTTTCCCACCATATACAGTGCCTGGATGGGGATGGAGATGCAGCTGTGGGGGAGCATATGTCTGAAAGCAGAGGGGTCTCTCTGTCAAAAGACTTGGTAGAGGAGACAGTGACTGAGAGCAGAAGCTGGTGCTAGAGCAAGGGTGGATCACCCTGGGGGTCACCCAGCAAGGGAGGCATGTGAGAGCCACTGCTTGGGGTCTTTAAATAGTAATGGGATCCTCTCTTTCTGAAAGAACCATCCAGGACAGCCCAGAGAGATGGGCTTGATGCAGGAAGCACCCACACATCTCTGCCGTGCTTTGGGCAGGAGGCTGTGGTAGGAAGATCTCATGATCTTTTGTGACCTAAAATTCCACAGCCCTGGGAGACCCCCGGCTGGGGTCAGTGCAGCACAGCTCACTCCTGGGCTGGGGCTTATGCCAGGCGTCCTTGTTGTGTGAGCCATCCTCAGTTCCCTCTTGGGAGGGAGGACATTGGTTTGTACTCTATACGGGGAGAAAGGGGCAACAAGTCCTTCCAGAAGGTCCAAGGGCCAGGGACTAGGGCAGCTGCTTCACTCTGTTCATGCCACCCAGGACTCCCCTTCTTCTGCGTGACGCTGATCTTCCTGGCTAGCTGGACGAACTATGGCCCCTTCTCCATTCCTGTCTATGAATCCGTTGGTGGCAAATCCACCAATGCAACCATGTAAGTCATGGGAAATTGGTTGCCTGGTCCCTGGTCTTAGATAAAGTCAACTGGCTAAACCTTCACTGTGTCCTACAGGCTTTCCTTAGCCCAGCTGTGGCTTTTCTGGAGCTTTGGGGGGGGGGGGGGGGGGTGGGGGGGTGACGGACCCCCGTCCCTGCGTAACTAAGCTGGGCGCTGGGTTTGCACCACACCTTCCTGCTTCCCCCGACCCCTCCAACTCATGTCCCTGTGGGATGACACAGCATAACCCTCTGCCCTTTCTCCTCCCTCCAGATGCTGGATCACAAGCCCCCTGATCCACAACATCGTGAACCTGGGTTTCTTCAGCCTGGTGTTCCTCTTTAACTCGGTCATGCTGGGGGCCATGGTCCGGGAGATCCTCCGGCAGAACAAGAAAGGCCACAAGCTCAAGCATGTCCTAGCTCTCTTTGGGCTGAGCATCCTGCTGGGCATCCCCTGGGCGCTGGTCTTCTTCTCCTTCACCTCCGGCGTCTTCCGCCTTGTCTCCCTTTACATCTTTACCATCATCAACTCCCTCCAAGGTGAGCTTGGGACACCGGGCTCCTCCGAAGGGCACCGGGGCTTTCATGGAGTATTGGTGGGGTGGTGACGGTGTACGAGAGGAGCTGTCCATGGCAGGCTGGCTGGCTCATTCTTGGCTGCTCTTGGTCCTTCAAGGGGGTTCACCCACCCTTCCTCCTTCCTCTCCCAGGTTTCCTCATCTTCCTCTGGTACTGGACCATGGTGCTGCAGGCGAGAAAGTCCCCTGACTCGCAGAGCAGCTCCGACAGCATCAAACTGCAACCCAACAGCAGCTAGAGCCACCTTGGCTGAGCCCTGCGATGGCCGCACCGC
This sequence comes from Aquila chrysaetos chrysaetos, assembly GCF_900496995.4. Taxonomy (NCBI): domain Eukaryota; kingdom Metazoa; phylum Chordata; class Aves; order Accipitriformes; family Accipitridae; genus Aquila; species Aquila chrysaetos. The sequence continues at coordinate 23,587,453 of NC_044012.1, forward strand.
ACCGGGGCTCCCTGCGCGGAGGATGGCTGTGGGAGGGACTGATGCCGTCTGCTTTGCTACCACACCTGCCTCACAGGGCTGCTAGGAGCCCAGGGACCCACAGCGGGGCCAGCTGCCCCTTGCCTCTGCTGGCCCCCTCCCCAGTTTTCCCACCCACCGCATCCTGCCGGGCAGTGGCGCATCCCTTGGCTTGGCATCCTTGGGGCAGGAGGGAGGGATGCTTGCCCAGGCAGCGGGGGCTGCAGAATGTGGAAGGGGCAGGGACAGGGTCCCTGGTGCCTCTGGACATCCCCTCCCGTGCCCCGAGGCCAGGGATGACGGGTGGGAAAGGCCCCATCTTCAGCCCTTGCTGCTGATCACTGAGAGGGTCCTTCCCCAGTGAAGACAGAATAACTGCCCCAGCGACACCCTCTAGCAGCTGAAATAATCTATTTTTGTTATTTTGTTGAATGTATATATTTGGATGGTGTAGAAGTTTAATGAGCGCGCCTGCACACCAGACTTGTGCCCATTAAAGGTGTTCCTGCTTGGAGTGCGGCTCGCTGGGGTCTCTGCTGGGGTGCATTGGCAGGCTCTTCCATGGGATCCATCCCTTGGCTGGGGTTATCCCATCCCCAGGACAGGACCCGATGTTTAACCCTGTAGGATCCTGCTGAGCTGGGACCAGTAACGGCGCTCCTGGCAGAGCACCAGCAGCCTGGTGCCGTAGGGGTCGGGGTGATGGAGGGGGATGCTGTGCCTCAGGAAGCTGCTGCAATCTCTGGGGACTGTCACCACCCAGCGAAGAGGGAGGCCAGCAGAGGATGGGAATCCAAAGAGGGAGACTTTGCAGCATGGGAATCGCCTCCCTTGGTGGCTGCAGGGCCATGCACAGCGCGGCTCTCCTGGCTGTCCCACTTGCGAGTGCAGCACCATGTCTCCCATCCCACCAGTTCACCTTCCAGATCATGATGCTCTGCTTGTGGCTCATCCCCCTCCACCCATCTCCCAGCTCCCGGCCGGGGCAGGGGGACCTTCATGGGAAGGGGATGCCCAGTGGCATGCCCAGTTTGGGAGAGGGACGCTCCAACACATCGCTGGGCTGGTGGGGGCCATCGATCAAGAATTTGGCAGGATGTGGGGGGAGAAAGGGAAGGAAAAAAGCCCCGAGTTAGCTGGGGGGGAAGCGGCCAAGGGGGAAACGATGCGGCTCTGACAGTTATCGCTGTTGCTGTGAGCTGGGGCAGGAGGTCACTTGCCAACCCACAGGAAGGCACGAGGGGTTTGCAGAAGGGAAATGAGGACACGGCCGTTGCCTCAGGAGCAGTTGCAAGCCCTGTGGGAGCCTGAGGAGAAGCAGAGCCACCAGGATAAGGGGAGCAGAGCATCGTGGGATGGCTGGGGGTGGCCAGGAGACCCCACAAAGCAGCATGAACCTGCTCCTGGGCACCGTCCTGCTGCTCCTGGTGCTGCCCGGTGAGTGGCGGGTGAGGGGGACGTGGGCACCCCTGGCTTGGGGTGCACGTGGGCTTGGGGGTTATGTTTTCCCATGGGTGAGTGTTGACCCAAACACCGTGGTGGGGTTTCACCCTGAAATGTGGCTGGGCCAGAAGGGAAGGTCCCCCCTGGGATGTGCAGAGGTGAGCGGAGTTGGGGGGGAGGGTTTGCTGCTGCGGGCTATTTTAAAACCCTGGACCAGCAGCCCAGAGTCTCTTCTGCCAGCCACCCTGGGGAGCTGGACGCGGTGATGTGTCAACAGACAGGCATGGTGGCTTTGCCTTCACCAGCCCTGATGTCTGTCCTGTTGCTTTTTGAAGTCCATGTAATGGTAGGGCTGCTCCTTTCGAACCTGGCAGCTGCCACATTCTCCTGCCTCCCCCTTCCCCTGTGGGCAGAGGGAGGACTGACCCTAGATTTTGGGGTTTTCCCCCTATTTCCCCATGTGCTCTTGTTCCAGATGCTGCTGGGGGACAGGAGAGCTGTGCCGGTGAGTGGTCCCCCCCATCCCTGCCCTCGCTCCAGTGCCTGCCTGGTGCCATGGTGCCCAGCAGTCACCCTGCTCCCCTCCTCCCCAGCCCTGAGGCGGGGTGACAGGTACCACCGGTGCTGCAACACGGTGGAGCTGGAGGAGCAAGGCAACGGGACTCCCAGCCCTGACTTGCCCTGGCGCTGCCCGGAGCTGAGGCGCTCCGGCAGCCCCGCTTGCGCCTGCCTGCGGGAGCGCTGGCTCAGGTAGCAGGCGGGGGGGACGTGGCGGGGTTCAGGGGCTCAGCCCCCAGCATCCCCCGGTCCCACAGCCCTCCTGCCCTGCAGGCTGCTGCAGTTGGAGTGGCCGGCGCTGCGCAGCAGGGTGGCTGGGCTGAAGGTGCTGCTTCTGAACATCAGCAGGACTGTCACCCACGATGTCCTCATCACCTTTTCCCCCAGGGAGGTGAGATGCACCCCTCTCCCTCGCTGAGAAGGCCCCGTGCCTTCCAAGCATCGCTTGGCCCTTGCCCTGAGGCTTGGCGTGCCATGGCGTGCTCTTCCTCCACCCTGCTCCAGCATTGCGTCACGGACCCACGTCAATTTTAGCATCCCTTGGCAAGAAGTCACGTGAAACAGTGCTTGGGAGGGAAGAGCCCTCCCTGAGGAGCCGTCCCAGCAGCAGGCGGGTGGTCAGGGAGAGGGGAAGGAAGAGGAGGAATTTGTGGGACCTTGCGCTCCCTGCCCACCCCAAGGCTCTCCCACTCTCTGGATGTCCCAGGGGACCATGCCCCACGGAGTGATGGTGGTTTGGGGCTCTCCTGGGAGCTGGTCCCAATTCTACCCCTTTGCTGCTGGGTGCTGGGGATAAGGTTCTCCCCTTCTGCCCTCGGGGCTCCTGCCGATATTGCTGAGCAAACCCCGCCCGGACAGGGTTGAATTTGTGCCTGGAGAAAGGTTGGTGGGTCCTGAGCAGAGACGTGACGTTGCCAGCAAGCAACCTCCCACCGCTGTTCTCCACCGCAGGGCCCTAGGATGCTGAACATGACAGAGAAGGGGAAGGCAGGCAAAATCCAGCTCCCCAGGGAGATATTCCGGTCCCTGAGCAGCCAGACAGCGCGCGTGGTGGTGACAGTCCTCAACATCCAGCAGCTTGGCATGTTCGAGGTACGAGCTGGCATTGCTGGCATCCCTCCGGCCACCGGTACTCGCTACCTGTCGGCTTGGCTCAGGCAGCGTTGCCCCCACGCAGGAGATCAACCAGACAGGGCAGGTCCTGGATGACACTGTGGTGGGCATCACGGTGGGAGAGACGAGCATCTCTGGGCTGCAGGACCCCGTGCAGCTCACCTTCACCCACGGGCAGCTGCTCCATGTAAGTCAGCTGTGCACTCCCTCCATCTCTCCTCTGGTGCCCCTCACTGTGGTGGTGGCTGATGCTGCTCTCCCCCCTTGCAGGGCATCACCCCGCAATGTGTCTTCTGGGATGCCAGCAAAGGTATGGTCCTCGGCGGGGCCGGGCACAGGGCCGGGCATGGGTGCTGTGCCCGGCGCTCACGGCTGTCACCCTGTGCCTGTCTCAGGGCAGGCAGGAGGCTGGAGCAGCAGTGGATGTGACACGCAGACCAGGGACAAGGGGACAGTCTGCTCCTGCAACCATCTCACCTTCTTCACCCTCCTCCTGGTGACAATCCCACTCCCCACAGCTCCTGCCCGTACCCCATCTGCACTGCCTGCCCCACCTTGGTGGCCCCTTGGGTGTCATGAGTAGCTGCACGGGGACAGTTATAGCTGCTCCCACGCAAGCCCAGGTCCCAAAATCAAGCCAAGCCCCAGCTCAGGAGGGCAGCAGCAGCTCAGCAGAGCGGGTACGGGGTGGAAACAGCCCCCAGCTTAGTGCAGGCTCTGGACCAGTGAGGCTTGGGGTCCCATCTCCTGGTGGATGCTCCCAGGAGGGTGCTCATGGTGCTGCCCTATAGCCTTCACTCATCCCTCACCCCACCCCAGGGAGCATCTCCTCTGAGCCACCACTTCCCCGCTCCCCCTGAAGACCTTCTGGGGGGACAGACCAATGGCTTGTGTGGGGTCCCTGCAGCAGCCCACCGGGGTTATCAGCCCCGTGGCTCTGGTAGTGGCAGTTGGGTTTTCTAGGTTGGTCCAGGGCCTGTCTAACCCAATGTGTGTGTGTTTGGCAGAACCCGGCTCTGAACAGGTCCACGGCACAAGCCTTGATGGTTGTTGCCACTGCTGGCTGCGGGGTAGCCATTGCTTTCTCCATCTTCATCATCGCCTTCTGCATCTTCTTAAGGTAGGATGTGCCAGCAGCTCCCTGGGGACTCATCAGGCTGGGAGAGATGTTGGGCAATTCCGGTGCTTCTGTGTGAACCTGCTACAATACGGCGCGGGGCCCTGCTCAGCAGTGACCCCCACCTTTTCTGCTCCCTCTGGGGACACTCAGGTGGAGATTCAGGTCTGAGGAGACCCTCCGCATCAACCTGGGGCTGCACGTGAATCTCATGGGCAGCATGCTCCTCCTCAACCTGGCCTTCCTGCTCAATAGTGGGCTCTCCAGTGGGACCCAGCTGGGGACCTGCAAGGTCCTGGGGGGGCTCACCCACTACTGCCTGCTCTGCTGCTTCACCTGGATGGCACTGGAGGGCTGTCACTTCTACCTCCTCTTTGTCAAGGTCCTCGGCACCTACATCCACCACTACCTGGCGAAACTGTGCCTGATTGGCTGGGGTGAGCACCACCAGCCTGGGCGAGAGCCGGGGGGAGAGGGGGGCAGTGGGTTACAACCAGAGGGCAAACAGGGTGATGCAGTGATGGGCAGAGCGTGAGCAAGCCCCTGTCCTTTATGTTATATGGGCTCGGTGCACCAAATTCAGGGCAGCACCTGCAGGCACCCTCCATCCCACTGGGGACCAGCCTCCTGCTCATCGAGCAGGTGATGATGTCCTCAGGTGTCTTTGTTCCCCCATTAGCAGCCCTCCACGGCACCTTGGGGGGCACCAGAGCAGATGATCCTCCAGAGAGGTTAGGGGACACCTCGAGCCCCACCAGCCAGTGCTGTCCTTCCCTCTCCACATCATGTCCTAGCAGAAACTGTTGTGCCCCCGACACTTGAGCAACCTCAGCGGGTCCCTAAGCCCCATCTTCCCCGAGGTCAGCACATCCAGGGACATGCAGAGACCCCCAAGCCAACCACCTCGCTCACCGCTTGCCTTTCTGGCCTCCTCCATGTCTCTCTTGTTCTTCCAGGCTTCCCGGCTCTCGTGGTGGGGGTGGCAGGAGTCATCGGCAGCTACGGGGAGTACAGCATCCAGACCGTGGAACACCAGGTCATAGCCCACCTGTGCGTTGTGCCACCACCCACAGGACTTAGGTGGCCCTTTGGGATGGGGAGTGGTAACCTGGTCCTGCCAGGAGCGCAGCAGTGGGGGGTTGCACCCATCCTGCTCGGCTTTACGCTGTGCTTCTGCTTCCCTAATTGTGATTACAACACGGCAGCTACAGCCATGGTAACCACTGCCACCACCACCTCTTGTGCTGAGCCTCCTCAGTCATGCCTGTAGGCCTCCAGGTCATGGAGGGACATCCAAGGCCCTCCTGGAGATTCCCCAGGCTCCCTCCCAGCTGAGCAACATGAGGGCAGCGGGTTCACGCTACTGTCCCCCCTGCTTCACCCTGGTCTCGGGAAAACCCCACCAGCACAATGGTGTCCCTGCATTCCCCAAACACATCCCCCTGGGAGGCTCCCATGGGTGCTGCTGGGGCTAGCAGAGCCACTGGAAGTACCACAGTTGTCTCTTTTCAGGTGCTGGATCACTTCCAAACATCTCCTGGTCCACTACATCACCAACTGCGGCTACTTCAGCCTCATCTTCCTCTTCAACATGGCTGTCTTTGGGGTGGTGACCCAGAAGAGCTGCTGCCTGCAGGGCACAGGGACGGTGCAGGGAGACCGTAATGCCTGGAAGGTGGCCCTCGTGGTGATGGGGCTCTTCTGCCTGCTGGGAGCCACCTGGGCCCTGGCGTTCTTCACCCATGGCACCTCCTCTGAGCCCGTGCTCTACCTCTTCACCATCCTCAACTCTCTCCAAGGTCAGGGCCAGCTCCGAGCTGGGCTCCTGGGCTCGGGTGGGGAAGATGGAGGAGGGAGGAGCCAGCTTGGCAGGGGGTTGACCAGGGGTCCCAAGGCACCAGCATATTCCCAGCACTGTCATGCACTTCCATTTGGCAGGGCATGTCAAGCAGGAGGTCCCAGCCACTGGTGTGGAGCTGGTCATGGCTCTAAATCATGTCCACTCCACTGGGGGTGGTTTTCCTCCAAGGATGCCACTCCTTAGCAGAGGAAGAGGGACACTATCCACCCAGGGCATGTCCCAGCCCAGTGGCTTACCCGAAGCATGGGGAGACCCCCTCCTGCAGGAGCAGGAGCGAGCTGGGAGAATCCCCTGGAAGTAGCAGGGAAGTGCTGGTAGCATGCTTCCCACCGTCTCCTCCTGCTGCTGCTGCTGAGTGTCTGCCCTTGTTTCCCTGCAGGATTCTTCATTTTCATCTGGCTGGTCGTTCTCTACTACCCAAAGACGAAGGAGATTGCTGGCTCCCTCTCCCACATCATCAGACATGACAAAACCACCACAGTCTCCCAGGACTAGCTGCTGGCTAGACCTCCCTCCCTGCCTGCGTGTGCCCCCGCTGAGAGCAAGTTTCGATCCCCATGGATGCAGCTTCCCCATGGAGGATAAGGGCTCAGTTTACTGTGCCTCAGTTTACCCTTCAGTGGGCATGATCCACCTTAGCGGGGGCTCTTTGCTTTGGCCCTTTCGTTCCTAGTGGCCTGCCATGGGCAAGGAGCTTCGGAGATGTCCCTTCTGCCAAAGTCCCTCCTCGCTGCAGCTCCCCCATGGTCTTGAAGTGCCTCTGATCTCATTCCCCAGGGGCTCTTGTGGGGGTGAGGAGGGAGCCCACAAACTGCCTGCCTTCAGCCAGGATGGAGCCATCCCCCTCCTCGCTAGAGCTGGCCTTTGGTGCTGGACCAGCCCAGTGGTGGGTTTTCCTGCTGGATTGACTTGCTCCAGCCCAGACTCAGGAAGTTCAGGTCTGGGAATCAGCAAAAACAGAGAAACCCATGAGCTTCTTTGCAATACATCCTCTCCAAACTGACTGGGGCCAAGCTCTTCAGGCAGGGATCTGCTGGACGTCCCTCCTGCAAAACACCCTCTGGGGCCAGCAGCGACTTCTGCGAGGATACTGTGCTTCAGCTGCAGCAGGGAAAACACTCGTCTTCTCCTTATCTGTGTTTTACTATTAAACTTCTGCCAGCTGTCTGAGCACTATGGATTTAGGCTTTGATGCTTACAATATTGTTTGTTATTTGCTTTATATTAGGGATGTATTGATGGGCAAAAATCTTGCTGGCAATTTGTTATGAATGAAAGGAGAAATCTGTCATGAATGAAGAAATCTGTACGGATAGGTGTATATACACACACGTGTATGCGCACACAGAGCAGCCCTTTCTCTGCTAATGCTACATCTGTGTCACACAGAACCATGCAAAGTCCAGCTTTGGTGGGCAGGTATCTAGTGTGGGTACCTCTGTCTCCCCACATGCCTGGGTGACTCTCTGGGGAGGAGGAAAAGAGGAAGGAACCTCCCATCCCTAGGTACATGTTTTGAGTCTAGGGAGCATGGGCCAGGAGGGGATGAGAAGGTCCTAGGGATGCTACAGGGAACAGAAACACCCTGATGGACTCATCCTTCAAGCATCGTTTGCATCCAACCATCACCTCCTTCCCCAAAAAAACCCTGTAAAGACACAGGCAAGAGCCTCTCTGCTACTGGCACATTTATTTGGAAACAGAAGTTTTCTACACTGTTCGCCGCCTCGCACTGACAGCCGCAGCAGCCACAGTGAGCACAGCAAGTGCGCACAACAGGATGAGGGCCCCGGGGAGCCAAGGGTTGGGTCCTGAAGAAGAGGAGAAAAGTTGGTTACACATCTGGGTCCCCTGAGCCGATGCTGAGCCCTGGCACAGCATCTTCTGACTGGGGGCAGATTCGGGGAAGGTCATCTCCTGTGAAGGGTAAGAGCCACCAGAGCTGGGGGTACTTCGGGGCCCTGAGGGCACTAACAGGACTTGGTCACACCAATCTGCCTCACCTGCGGCCTCCAACCACACCTGCTGCCCAGGGGCTCCATTTAACTCAGCAATCATGCCTGGTCTGAGCTATGCTGTAGGTGGGCTTGCCCCCAACCCTGGTCCTGGACTGCTGCTTGGATCTCCTGGATAGACCTTGGTGCTCAAAAAGAGCCTGCCTTCCTGGGTTGATGCAGAGGTCCAGCATGAAAACCCAGCCTTCCCTGCCTGGGGTGCTGCACCGACAGCCTTGCGGCTTCTAGTCCCTTCCCGTCCAGCTGCCCTGGTCAGCCCAACCTGTGCCTGGTTTGGAGCCGCTCACACAGAGCTAAACCTCTCTGTGCTGGTTTGGCTTCTGGAGCACAACGTGCATGGCCATGACACCTGAAAGACTCCACGCTTCTGTGCAGGGCAGTGATTTTAGCAGCCCTCTTTAATAACCGAGCATTGCCTAGACAGTTGCAAGGGTCTGTGAGCTGCTCCTGCCCTCCCTGGAGGGACATACATACCCCCCAGGTCCTGTTGGTCAGTCCTGGAACGGTGGGTCTCTGCTCCCAAGGAAGGAGCAGCCAGCAGGTGGATGGGTCCGTAGGAGACAATCTTATTGTAGTCATCCACCAGCGCCCGTTTGCTCCTCCAGTGCCTGGGGCATTGCTGTCAACAAAGCCAAGGGAAGGGTAATGGGACCAGAGGGCAGGGGAGAAGCCTGCTCCAGGCGGCAAGAGCTGTCCTGCTGGTCTGTCCCTGGCAGAGGCACAATTGGGGCTGCAGCCTGGGAGCAGTCAAGACCCCAGAGCATGAGAGGAGCTGGTTCCTCAAGGACCTTAGTCTGCTTCTCCCCAAGTCCTAGCATAAACCTCTCCTCCTGCAAATACCCAACAGACAGAGGGAAGAGGGAGAGGAGCTCTCTGGTCAGTTCAAGCCCTTGTACCTTTAGTTCAAGGTGCTGGGGTGAGCTCCTGCTGCTGGGAGGTGTTTGTTGTACTGAGGCACCCGAAACCAGAGCAGAGTCCCTTCTCCAAACAGCAGGCCAAGGGAAGGGAGGTCCCCCTCTCTAGCCAGGGTGCAGTGCAGACCACCAGGAGAGCTCACCTTGACACAGGGCTCCGGGCTGTCAGGGAGACACAGCCGGACACGGCAGTGCAGGAACACCTCAGGGTGACCAACAAATTGAAACATCTGGAAGCTGAACTTGGCAGTAGTGCTCTCTCCAATGGCGTTCAGGTATGTCACTGTCTCGTCACGGGGACACCTAGGACACAATGGCCAAGTCAGCAGGTGGCAAATGAGGGGGAACATCTCAGCCTAGGACACCTGAGCACACAGGGACTGGATGCAGCCCTCAAGCTTTGCTGAACAGGACTTTTTCTGTCTCGGTGCTGGTGGGGATGCCCTTCCTTGGCACCCTGTGTTGTGCCCAGCTCAGGGAGGAGCTGCCACCAGCACAGGAGCTGGCTCGTGTCTTGCTCTGTGGGGCCACAGCTGCTCTGCAGGGGTGGACTGAGCCTGGCTGTGGCTCCCACTTCCTGGATATCTACATTACTGGCTTTAGCTTGGCTGCAGCCACCTCTAACACAAGCTCTTCAGCAGAAACCTCTCTGCACATCCCAGCAAGGTCTCTCATGTCCCCTCCTTGCCCTTTGCCTCCACACCTGGTCAGGAGCAATGCTAGAGGGAAGGCAGTATTATTGGCAGCAGAGCAGGGTCAGGAGAGGGGGGTCAGTTCAGAGTGGTTATGGGGGCTCATCTATGGGGCTGTTCCACCTATTCAGTGATGGTGTCCACCATAGGTTCCACCTGTGAGCAATGATGGTGTCATTGCTTGTTGCTCCCTCACAGCAACCTGTCCTTAGCACCCAGGAAAGAGATGTGACTGTGTTCATGGTGCAAGGAGAACAGATGTGCTAGGTGCACTCCACTCACCCCTTCTCAATGAGCTCGTGCCGCACATCCTGGTAGGGATCTGCGCTTGGTGTGGCCCAGCAATCCTCAACACTCAGCAGGAAGTACTTGAGCTGGTGCTGTCCTTCTATCTTCAGCAGGACATAGAGTGTGTCTGTGACGGGGATGGCTGCGGTCGGCAGCTGATAGGGCTGGAGGTAGGAGGGGGTCTTGTACAGTCTCATGCTGACATTGAAGTGTCCTTCTCTGACCACGAACTGCACCAGCCTGAGAGGAGAGGAGGAGAGCTCATGAGCAGAACGAGAAGGCAGGAAGGATTTAATGCAAGTCAGGCCACTGGCGCAGGTGCACGGATGCTGGATGTGCCTCTGCTCCCAGGTGGAGCCTCATGAGAGCCAGGCCCCGAGCTGCCTCCTGGCTGGTACATCTGCGCTGTGTGTGGACAGAAGCAAGGAGCTCCAGGGGTTCCCACTGACCAGCTGGCCATTGAGGGCTATGAGAAAGACAACCCAGGGGGTCCTAACCTGCACCTCCACAGGGGCCTGGTGGGGGCATCTTCCAGTTGCCACCCTTTATTTTTTGGATAGATGGTTTTAAGCAGTGAGGATAGGGGAAAAGTAGATTGTGTATGCTCCTCTGGCTCCGTCCCAGGCCCAAACCTCCTGTTGAAAAACCATGTTGGGAAGAGAAAGGGAGGCACCCTGATATGGCATTGCTGTCAGAGCTCTCTAGTAGCTCCCCAGGGCCTTTGCAGATCACCTCATTGAAGGCATCTATTTTTCTGCAAGCTCAAAGATACCATGTCAGCAGCAAGGTGAAGAGGGACTACTCACTTGTCAACAGCAGTGAGAGCGAAGGGCAGTTTCACCACGTGCTCGTAGGCATAGACGCAGGAGAAATGCACCTCCAGCTGAAAACTGCGGGAGATCACACCCCTGTGCACTTCCTGCTCTGACTCAATGACGTTGGAGTACGACACATGGGAGCTGTTTTGCTGGAATGACACAGATATCAAGTCTCCAGACCACATCTAAGCCCATACACAGAGCTCCAAGCTCCGGTTCAGATGGTGCAACTCGGCTACAGCTGCTCCAAGCCTTCTGGATATCTGCAGGGGTTTTTGCTCAAGCCCTGTGTCCAGGGGCTACTGGCCATCATCACTGGAGGAGGCAGGAGTCAGCATAGTGACCACAGGTGAGGGCCCTCCTGTATAATGCAGAGCTGGAGCACTGGTTCCTCTGCACCCTCCCTGACCCATGAATCAAATGAGGGATCAAGGGGCTATAGCCAGGGCTGCAGAGCTCAGAGGATACTGGCAGAAAGTTGAGGGCTGTTACCAGCTAGTAAAGAGCACACAGAGACTTCCATGCTCTGCTGAGTAAGACAGGATGTGCTGCCAGCAGGGGTTTGGTGGAGGCAGAAGAGCTTTCTGACAGCTCCCAGGGAAGAACCCGGGAACAACCTGCCGCCTCAGCCCCCAGCCTTCCAAGGGGAACGAGAACTTTACAGCACCCAGATAAAAAGGAAAAGCCTCTGGGGCTTTCCCTTGCTGTCCCCACTCAGCATGTCTGCTCCTCTCATGGCTTCAGAGCTATGCGGAGAGGCTCTCCTGGATCCTCACCTGAATTATTGATCCACAGGCAGTGTGGTTTTCACCTGTAAGAGTGGCTGCAAAAAACGGCTCACCCGCTTCTTCCCTTTCTGAGACCTTGCATGCCTGGTTCTTCAAGTGGACAAGCTCCTGAGGGATTTTCAAGAGTTCAAACACCTCCTTCCTCACCATCATCTTCATGTGCTCTTCCTCACAGGCCAGCTTCAGTACCACATCTGGGGGAAAAAGCCATCTGCAATAGCAATAAGGAAGAAGCCTGAAGGAGCCCTAGGTCAGCTACAGGATGGCACAGTCCCACTGAGCTCAACAGACCCTCATCCCAGCCTTGTTGGAGGCTGCTGGTAGGGCTCTTCAGAGACACTGGGCAAAAGACAAACCTTTGGGAATGAGCAGAAGTTAGTGTGGGTCTGTCATTTTTTACTGGTTGCCTAAGACCTGCACAAGCCCATGGCCGCCACTACTCTGAACAGACACAGTCCTTAGGCTCAAGACATCAAAGGCAGATGTCGTGGGTCTGGCCCCTTTCGAGGGCTGTCTACAGAATCACTGCAGTCTGCCAAGGGCACCAGACAGGGACAGTAATCCTCTCTTTCAGATGAAGAAGACACAGTTTTTGGCCAGTCTCTCGAAGGAGCCTTCACTGTAGCCGTGCTGGAGTGCGTGTGGTTGTGCCGAGACTGCGAGGCAACTGTGCTCTGCAGCATGCCCTGCTGCCCTGACACAGCTCCACCACAGCATGGCTTCTTGACAGCTGAGGTTTCCTTCTTAAGGGAATGAAGACATATGGGGAGGAAGGAAATGGCCTGGACTGGGTCTTGTACCAACGTGTAGTCAGGATGTGGTGGTGGGGGATGCACCTGAACCAGGAGCTGGGACATGCTCCTGGACCCTGCAGTGGAGAGCAGTGGTAAGTAACATCAGTGCACCGTGCCCATCACCCTTCCCTCTGGTGCCCGTGGACAGACTGGGGAGGGCTCACCAGCATCCCCAGCTCTACCTTGGCAGAACGCCCCTGTGAAGCCTGGTTTGCAGCTGCAAACTGGTCTGTCCTCCATCACCTGGCAGGCCCCCTGGTGCTGGCATGGATTTGGCAGGCAAGCGTCCAGGCTCCTCTTGAGATGGAGGGCAACCCCTCGCCTCAGGCCACGAGGGCTCGCCAGCTCACCTGCAGCAAAGGAAAGGTGAATAAGATGAAACGCAGCAAGAATATCTCCCCTACAAGAGATGCAAGAGTGAACTCGCCCCATGGTGTGAAGCCCTGCACAGCTCTCAAGGACTGAGATCTTGCCTAAAGCCAGAGCAGGAACATCTAAGGAAGACTCTGCTACCTCTGCTTGCCTGGGAGGATGTCACTGAGAGCCTGGGAGACCTCCTCAGCATGGCCGTAATCTGGATCAGAGCTATGGAGCCTGCCACCAGCTAGCAAGGAGAGTGGTGGCATGTCACAGCACCTCTGCCCTCTCCACGGGTTATATGCTGTACATGGCTGGGATGGAGAGCCTGTGGTTTCTGCCTATTTGGCCAGCTCTTGCACCCCAGTTCCTGCCCCCCCCTCCCCGAGCCCTGCTCTGTTGTGCCCCCTTAGCAGCCTTCAGCAGTGCCCTGAACGAGGAACCTGGACACAGATCAGGTGAGGGTTTGACGTCTCCTTTCCATACTACCTGTCTGTAACCCAGCACAGACAGTGTACAGGGACACTCACTCTTGTTGCCTTTGCAGCCAGCCAGGCAGAGGGCAGAGACCAGCAGCAAACATCTCACAGTCCTTTCCTGTAAAAACAAGCAGGCTCTGGGTAACTCAGGTTTTTAGCATGCTCGCTGGAGATGTTTGCAGTCATTCAGAAAGAGCCAACCCTCAAGCATGGGTGCGATAATTTCTGTACTGTTTTTCCTCCAAAAACTCTAGGTTCGACAGCACAAAGTCATTTCCTATCCCAAAGGGCCAGATCAGCAACGCCTACCCCCTGCAGGCTAACACAAGGGTCAAATTTAGGTAGCTATTCCAGAAAAAGGGGGTGGGAAAAACCAGACCTTGGACCTGCAAGGATGTGCTGACAGTGATAAAGCCACATTTCAGTAAGAACAGGCACTTTGAGTAAAAACCGCACAGCATAAGCATCAGTCCAGGCTCCCTGAAGAGGAAAGGAGTTTCTCTCTTCCCTCTTCCCACTACAGCCCTTTTGAAGAGTTAGGATTTGCAAAAGGATCCTTGCTTTTCCAGTAACCCATATCCATAACAAGGAGACAACAGGGAAAAAAAACCCCAAAGCCTTCAACACAACTAAAATTAATGCCACAAAGCCACAGATTAAGTCGATCTCCCCTGTTGGTACAGATAATGGATTTCTGTAGGGAAATTAATGGCACGGTGCTGGGTGAGCCCTGGACACTGGAGTCTCCTTATCAGAGATGTGGATATGAGTCAGCCAGCGCTAGTGGCTGGACCAATGCTCTGCCACCCCCCTGCCCTGCAGATGCACTGACAGCGGGGCAAAGCCAATGCCAAAAGCCCCACTCTGGTCTGGCAGCACGTCGCGTACCCCCTCCACCTGACCCCAAGCAGCTGCAACCACCAGACCTCCGGACAAGGAGGGTTTATTCCCTGCTCTGCTCGTCGTTCGCTGCAGTAGTCCTGAGAGATCCCACCAGCATTAAGATGTCACCTTATTCTCATCCCACTTACCATCTCCAGGCCACTCTATGCTTCTCCACCCACCGCTGCCCCGGGTCGCTCTCGTGCTCACCGCCGCGTGCCTTATATTGCCTTCCGGCAGCTCATCCTTCTCCCCCACACAAACGTGCTGCCTCCGCGATTGCACAAGAGCCAGTTTAGCATCCTTCGGCAGCGGCTGGGGAGGAAAGGACTCTGCGAAAGTCCATCCTCCGGCACGGACGGCCCTTCTGATTAGCCGACAGCTCGTGAACGCTGACCCAATTCATGGCCCTGATGGAATCCCAAACGGGGAGTATCTGCAAAATCCCCGGGGAATCTGGGGTTTTGGGCATCCAACTGTTTTTGCGGTACCTGCTTTTGACACAGCAATAACAGCAGATACCACAGTGGTACATGCGAAGGCCAGATAACTGTGTGTACTGGATACACGTGGTTTTGCAACCACAATGTACATTTGCTTCGGCTGTTTTTTTAAAGACTTCTGACATTTAAGATCTGGTCAGAAGTACTAGTGAGAGATGGAGGGATGAGGGCTTGGTCTTACCATGCTTTGTTTGGGAAACAGTAACCAGCTGCGAATAGCAGTAATCACTCGAAGTGATGCTTCTTGATATACATTGACTATACTCCATGCATCCTCAGAGCTTTAATTGCTACAGTCGCCATAACATAGCTGCAAATGTGAACATCCATCCATCCATCTAGGTTTTTTCCTAACCACAACAAAAACCAGAAAACAAGTGTTTAGCACCTGACCCTGCTTACAGCTTAATGAACTACCAGTTTAAAAAAAAAAAAAAAAAAAAAAGAGGCACCTCCTGTCATCTCCTGCTGCCAGTTTTTGGGTGAGAATATCTGCTTTCCATTATGTGTGTTTTACAAAGCAATTAACTGGGACAGAAGCTTGCACAGACTCACTTAGAGATGCAAAGGCAGTGCAGCAGCCCCCAGGCTTAGAAAGCAACAAATGAAAAGGATGAGGAGGGCTCTTTGGGTTGGTTTTTTCAAAGAGGGTGAAACTCGTGGGTTTAAGAGCAGCCTTGTGATCTCCGAGGGCCTGGTGGGAAAGCCTTCTTGTGGCGGGCAGGCTTTGGCTGCTTCCTCCTCATTTTGCCCCAAAATTCTTCTGGACGGAGGGGGCTGCCCCCAGAAACGCGCCCTCTCCCCGGGCGGCAGCGGGGCGGCTGTCAGGAGCTTCCAGCCAGGGAGACACTCAGGCCAGCGGGGTGGGCGCCTGAGGGGCCCCGGCGGGCAGCCCGGGGCCTGGGGGTGGCCGGTGGCCTTGGGGAGGGGGGCGGGGGCAGGCTCTGGGGGAGGCCGGGGGCAGGCCCTCGGGGGAGGCCGGGGTAGGCGCCGGGGGGAGGCCCGGGGGAGGCAGCCGGCCCCCGCCGCGGCCCCAAGCCGCCTATGCGGCGGGCGTTGCCATGGTGCGTGGGCCCGGCGGAGGCGGTGAGGCCGGGGGCGGCGGCGGCGGCGGCGGGAGAGGGAGGGCAGGGGAGCAGCAGCTGCAGCCTAGCTGTCCTTGAGAACTGGGGGGCTGAAGGGGCGGCGGGGGCGGGAGACTGTCGGGGTGGTGCGGAGGCCGGGGAGCGGTGCTGCGCCCCGCGACACCCCCCGTCCCGCCGCCCGCTGCCCCCCCCGCCGTGCAAGGTCTGCGCCTCCCTTCTCGCTGTCTGCTCCTCACGAGGTCAGCCCGACCGCAGGGAAGGGGAAACAAGCAGCCCCCGACCTCCCTGAGGTGTAAATAAATAATATAAGCAGTCCTCTGCCCTTGGAGGCTGCTGACTCTGCTGCGAAATGTCCCCCTCCCTTCAAGGCCGCTGAGCAGCCGGCCAGGCTCAGTGCGGCCCGCTGGCTCTGGCGTGGGCCATCGGCAGGTGCCCAGCGCATTTCCAGAGCTGCTTCCCAGCCAGCAGCAGCCCAGGCAGGACGGAGGACGTGGCATTTACATGAGTACATGAACTGGGGGGACACACCGCAATCGGAGACTGAACGTGGGGATGTGCTGTGCGCTGCCAAGCCAGGCTCCCCCTGTTCTGCCATCTGCCCCGCGCTCAGGGTGTCCAGGAACATGCAGCCACTTATTTACTAAGCCCAGCCCAAACTCAAATTCAGTGCTCACCCTTTACTGTCATGCTTCTGGCTGCCTCAGCCATGCTCATATACTAAATCACTGTGGCCAGCATGCGAGTGTTTCTGTGTTGCTCTGTATCTGGGTTCCAGCCCTGAATTCACCCTGGTGCGTGCATTTCTGTAGTGCCCCAGAGGAGGCAGAATGGAGGTCCTGGAGGAGAAGGAGGAAGAGGAGCAAACAGAAGGAGAAGAGCTGAAGGCTTTGGAGATAAGTGATAACCTCCAGGATGTGGAGGTGAAGGTGTCTGTGGAGCAAGTCTGCGTCCCAAGTGATGTACCGTAAGTCACATGTGTCTGTCAGTTACTGGGATGAGCAGAGATGGTCCTTTTGGTGTTCATGGGGAGATTGCACGCGTGTGGATGGCACGTGTGGTCCCCTTCCACTGCAAAGGGACCTGGTGTGTTTGTCCAAGAGTGGGCACGTGTGAGTAAGATAACATAACTCACTTCATTGTACATTCATTCCATGCTGTCTCATGACACTATATAAAGATCCCTGAGCCTCTGTGTATATGTCAGCTTGCCATCACTCCAGAGAAGCTTGGCTATGTCAAAATCATGTTCTTGAATATGATCCCCATTTTTGCCCTGGGAAACAGGGAGCCCCTGCCATACAGGGAGCCCCTGCCATGTTTTGATAGCTGGTCATCTTGCCCAAATTGCTCCTGGCTTATTACCTTGTGTCTGTCTGCCTCCTCCTACCCTGGAAGTGATTTTGACTGGAGCTCCATTGACACATCCCAGTTACCGTCCTCGTACAAGACAAATTCCCCAAAGGAAAAGAAGCTGCTGCACATCGCTGACCATTTCCTCCAGCAGTACACTCACCTCTGCCCCGACCGCAAGCCTCTCTTCCTCCACCCAGTCAACGAGTGTGGCGTGGAGGTATGGGGTGGTGTGGGGCTGGGCCACAGTGCAGGGGGCACTCAGCTTCCATAGTGTCGAATGCTGGGGAAGGACAGCAGCCCTTCCTGCCCTCCCTCCTGACCAAAGGGAATGGGAGCCCATTTGCTGTGCCCACAGCACCCTGAGCAGGCACACAGCACCCTGGGAACACCCCAGCTGTCCAAATCCACAAGCGTGTTGTACCTCGCACATAGTGGTGGTGCCATGTAGGCTGCAGGCAGCTCGCAGCCCTGCAGCATGATGCTTAGGAAACAGGAAAGACCACAGAAACATAAAGGAAAGTAAAAGAAACACATGAAATAGCTAAAGCTCAGGCGCAGTCACAGATATGGAGTCTGGATCCAGAGTTAGGTCTTATTCTGAACTTCACAGAAGTTACAGGGAAGGAAGTAAATGTGGAAGTTTGTGATCTGGTTTTGTTTAGGACTGGGCCCAAGCTGCACAACTGTTGTCTAGTTCTGGACCTGACGCTCCCCAGGCATCTGAAATGGCTACTTTGGACCAGCTTTCCCCAACATTTATTATATGATTAACATGCAAGGCAAAAAATCCTGGAGGATGTAAAAGCTGGAAAGGGCAGTAGCTATTTGTCTTGCTTGAAAACTAAGAGAACAACTGGCTCGCATCTGTAATGTGTCTGAGATGAGCTTCAAGTTTTAGCCACAGACAAGCAGATGGCCTTTCAACCCCATGCAGTTTCTGTCTTGGAACAGATGAGGAGCGTTACTCACGCTGTTGATATGCTCTAGGGAGGTCCTGAATGTGAGCTGCAACATCCAGGGGCAGTCTGAAGGTGGCTTTGGAGAGGACACTCTGCCAGGCATCTCTTGGCTAACCAAAGTCCTCTTGTGGCCCTACAGAAGTTTGTGAGCACAACGGTAAGGCCAACACTGCTGCCTTATACAGAGCTGTACCACTGGGATGGCTGTGCTAGCTTCGTCTCCGATTACCTCACCATGGAGCCCCTCAAGTCTCCTATCACACCGGTAAGAAAGGGGCTGCAGTCCCATCAGAAACATAATGGAGGTGACAGAAGGGCCTCTCAGCAGGACACAATGTGGAAACCCCAGTGGCTGAGATTACAAAGGTCTTTGACTCCTCCATCATCCCCTTAGGCAACCCCCCGATTTTCCCAGGCCCTGTGCGCTCTGGACCGACCTGTAATCCCAGTACATGTACAGTGTTGTACCTGTCAAGCAATTAAGCACCATTTCTACAAGATTGGGCCTGACCCTGAATGTCACCCCAGATGACCAGCTGGTCTGCTGTGGGTTGCAATGGCTGACAAGCTTCCCCTCCAAAGGCCAAGATGCCTTGGAACAAAGGAGCATATAAAGCCCAGGGGATGATGCTTGACCTCAGTGACCCATTCCTAGGGGCTTTAGACATTTCTATCCCAATTTTCGGGATATTTTGGGGTGGCTGAAGGGAGCTTTCTAGACTGACAAGAAGGGTGATGCCAGAGTTTGGGCAAGTTCTTGGCTGGTGTGAATCAGCTAAGGCGAGGGGAGCACACTCTGCTAGCAAAGACTGCTGATGCCCTGCAGAGTGCCCCAAACAATCTCCACCAGCTCCATGCTGCTGGCCAAGTCTGTCCCAGGAGTTCCAGGGTCTCAAGAGGAACTCTGGCACTTTGCGACCACAGAGAATGTCTCTCCATTTAGCAGACAGAGACTGCCTTGATCACCTAAGGTGATGTTTGAGATCTGGGAGCAGATTATGTAGAAACTCTCTATATGCAGTATGTGCGTATTGATCCCTTTGCTTGCTCACTGGTGAGGGCCAGAAGGGAACATGTTCCCTCCTTTGAACTATAATTTAGCTTATGGTTCTTTTGCTTTGAAACACTGCAGACAGACCAGCTAGAGATGGAGGTAAGCCCCACTCCAGAGTTGTAGTTAGCGTTTTCAGCAATTTGATGAGCTTGTCCTGCCCATCTCTCCCTATGGTAAAATTTGTCACCAGATTTGGCATCAGAATTTCCCCAGATCACTTTGGAGGGGACTTTTTGGGTCTGTGGGTTGTATAGGAATTTTATGTAACAGATTCCCTATGGGTGCAGAGCCCAGGGACATGGGCAATGCCCTCTCTCTCTCTTGCTCTCTGCCTGGTGCATGTTTCAGCTTCACAAGACAAACACTGTGAACATGCATCTCTCTCTTTCAAGCCTAGTTCGCTCTATTCCCCAACCACCATCCTGAAATACCAGAAGGGGAACTGCTTTGACTTCAGCGTGCTGCTGTGCTCCATGCTAATCGGGGCTGGGTATGATGCCTACTGTGTGCACGGGTATGCCACCCACGAGATATGCAGCCTGGATGAGACTCTGAAGCTGTGCCCACTGCTCAGGAAGCCACAGGAGGTGAGACGTACAGTGAGCGGGCAGGGAGAAGCCCCACATGCATGCTCAGCCTGTTCATTTCCAGTGAGCTCCAGAGTTGAGCTAGGGGGAACAGCTTCAGGTCCACACTAGGTTTCAGTCTGTACCAAGCAGGGACCTCACCAAAGGGATCTTTTGAGTGATTTTCCACAGTTCCTTAAGAGGCCTCTTTGGCTTCACTGTATTCCTGCTCACCGGGTCCAATACTGCAAACTGCCAAGGGCTGGAAACTGGGAGGTACCTGTAAGCCACACATTTTCTCCCTTCTCTTGATCTCTGCTGGGTTTCACAGCAATACCCTGCTTTTGCGGAGGCAGGTACCAAAAGAGGGGATGAAGAAGAAGTCCAAGAAGTATCGAGTTAAGCCCCCACCAGACCTGCAGAGCAAGTTTGAACTTCAGCAGGAGGCCAAGAAGGCAGCAGAAACCGAAGCTGCTCAAAAGAACAAGGAAAGAGAAGAGGAGAAGGTCACGGTGAGTTAGTGAGGTCCACCTCACTGTAAACTCCAGGAGCAAGAGGTGAGACACAGGTAATGGCTGACCAAAGAAAGGAGGTCACCACCCTCTGCCATGAAGTATGACACAACCCTGATCACGGCCATGATCACTTGGCCTCTGGGAACACAGTGTGTGCTGGCACAGGAATATGTACTGGGTATGTACTGCCTCACTCTTCTGAAGAGTGTTAAGGGCCTGGAGATCTTTAGAAATGGGCAGAGGAGAGAATAAGATTGCCACTGTGTTGGACTAAAGAAGCAATAAAATAGCAATAATTACTGCCCTGTCCTCTGTGCTACAGGAAGTGGAAAAGCCCAAGCGTGACCCTTTGTATGGCTTACGGGTGCACGCATGGGTTTTGGTTCTGTCTGGGAAGAGGGAGGTTCCCGAGACCTTCTTCATCAACCCCTTCACGGGAAACAGCCACAGCACCATGGATGAGCACTTCCTTGGGATTGAGAGTGTCTGGAACCACAGGAACTACTGGGTGAACATGCAGGACTGCTGGAACGGCTGCAAGGTAACAAGCCCTTAAGCATCCTGTGCCTGCGAGGGACAGTTGGGCTAACCTGAGTCCTGGGGAAGTCCAAGATCAGCAGTGATCCCAGTTGCCACTTACCATTCCCTGTGTTAG
Source organism: Aquila chrysaetos chrysaetos (assembly GCF_900496995.4). Taxonomy (NCBI): domain Eukaryota; kingdom Metazoa; phylum Chordata; class Aves; order Accipitriformes; family Accipitridae; genus Aquila; species Aquila chrysaetos. Next base: position 23,608,280 of record NC_044012.1, read on the forward strand.
CTCTGGTCATGTTGCTCAGATTACATAGGCTCTGGAACTGCTCCAGGACATCCTAGACCCTGAGCTAGCAAATTAAACCCCTACAGTGCTAGAATATCAGCTTTTAAGGCTGGCTGAACACTCATTCTCTCAAACAGCTTTTAAGGCAGAGGATGTTTTGAGCCTGTCAGGCATGGCTCAAGGCAGGAAAGATCTTGATTAGGCTCTTCCCACAACTCAGCTACTCCCCAGCTGATACAAAGTCAGGGAGGCAAGGATCTGAGTTAGAGCAACATGACGTTGGGGCCATGCATGCCCCAAGGAAGTATGCAGAAGCATTTCCAGCAACTTCTTCTCATCTGCGGCAGAAGCACCATGAGGAAAGGGGTCTTCAGCCCTCTAGGCGCAGGGGCAGTCTTTGGGGTCCCACCAGCCAGCCAAGGGTCTGACAAGACCACCTCACTAACATCCAGGGTCTGTCTAGAGTCCTTTAACTCTCTGACACCCAGGCAGGTCCAGAGCACCGCAAACGTGCGGGAGCAGCATTCAGTTTAGTGTCAGGCCCTTGAGACTGCCCTGTAGTTCAGTGGGTTTCTTCTGTGTGGCCTAGGATCTCGTCTTTGACTTGGGTGACGCTATCCGCTGGGAAATTATGCTTTCAGGAAGCAACAAGCCTCTTCAGCTGCTCTCAGATGCTGAGGAGGAAAAGGAATTATCTGACAGGGACACAGATGACATGGTGAGTGACCCAAATGATGGCTCTCATGCAGTGGGGATGCTGTATTGAACTGGTGTGTTTGCAGGCCTGCCTGCCTGCCTGCTGCCCTCTCCAGGTCAGATCACTATTGCTTTAGCTAGGTTTTGGTTGGCACTTTAGATTCCTTCTCAATCTTGAATAGTTCTGATGCTTTTTGAAGCAGGACCCCGAGTGGTACTTCTGGTGTCCTAAGTGGCTAGGGATCTCTGTAGGCCTCCAGTGCATTGACCTTTGGGATGAAATAATTTTAAAAAATAAAATCCAAACTGAATTTTTTCTGGACACTCTTTCTCTGCTGGTTGGCACCCTACTCTCCTGGCTGCTAGGTGGAGTTGCCAACCAAATGTAGAAATGTATGTACTCTAATATACCAAAAAATGCTGTGTACTGGAAGCAAAAAATGGTATGCTGTCCTGGTGGTGGGAGAACGCAGCATGATAAAGCAGGCATTGTACCAGCACAGCAGGACAGAGGAACACCAAAACCAGTACGCTCCCTCCTGTTATCTACTCTCCTCAGCCTGTACCCATAAACAGGAAGCAAAGCGCCCTCCATAGTCTACATAAAACAAGCTGGTCATTGGTTTGAATGATGATTGTCACATTCGTCCCCTGTCCAGCATGAGCGTTAGCTGGAAGATCATTTCATTAGGCTTGAGTAGGGGTGTACTAGTGGGAGTGGGGAGATGCAATAAAGCTCTCCTTCCACGTGAACTGCAGTGTGCTGCTTGCCTCTGTCCTCAGGCTGTGTGTGACTGACACAGCTCTCATAACTGCACCACTGTGTTCCCCAGGACCAGCGCAGCCTTGCACGAGCTGAGCTCTGATTGCTGCACCACATTCTCAAGAACCAAAATGCCTCCTGGCACAGTAAGAGAACCTGCCAAAAATGCAAATCTCTGCTTCTGTTTCAGCAGGAAAAGGAGGAAGAAGACATGAATTTTGACATGCCACCATCGTGGGTAGCCCCAATTCAGATATCTCCCAGAGGTATGTATTCTTCCTTTGCCTTTTGCTTGCCCCCCAGCTAACCTTTTAGTAGATTTGGGACATTTGTTTATCTCACTCAAGAATTCTCCCTTCAGGATGGACAAGGTACAGCAGTGAAGGGCAGTAGATGAAGGCAGCAACAGCTATTGGTTTGAATGCCTGCCCTCAGTGCACTGTCTCATCCTGGGTGGGAGCCCCTCAGCGGACAGACAGACAGACACACACACAGTGTTTTCCTGCCAGCTGAATGATTTTGCCTGGGATGGACTTTCTGTTACCACTGTGCACAAGGGACTGCCCCTGCATTATCAAATATCTCCTTTGGGAGAGAAAAGAGTTATTATACTATAAGATTAAAGCACAACAGGCAGGGTCTGAACAGCTTTACTGGGAGCTGAACGCAATCAATAACTGCGTGGTTTCCATTAGACCATGGTTTTCTCCCTCTTGAATCCTTTTTCCGTGGGCTGAATACAAGGGAATCAATTTTTCTGACACCTCTCTTGCCCACTGCAGAGTTTGAGACCCGCTGTTCCCAGGGGAGGAAGGTGATCCTGTACAAGAAAGCAAAACTGGAGAAATGGGCACCGTACCTGAATGGAAATGGGCTGGTGAAACGCCTCACTGTCTACGCAGACTTAGACTGTAAGAGGGATGAGTGAACACACTCGATGCAGTGAGCAAACACAGCCTGGGGTGTGCTGATGGGAAGGGGGAGGTGGTCCCCTTTCTGCCAGAGCGTCTCTCGTGCTTTCTTATCCTCCTTTCACATTTGTGGGGGACTTAGCTACCACATCTTCAAACGCTTCATCTCGCTCGCTGTCTGACAAGCCCCAGAACTTCCCAGCATTGCTAGGGGTTCCTCCAAGAGTTTGAATCTGTTTTACACCCCAGCGGTGAGGCTGTTCAGTGTCGCAGGTCAGCTGCTTGGATTTTCAGTCTCCAGAGAAATGGAAGACTGGTTTGAATTGATCCAACAGTATCATTATTCCCATTGGTCTCCACAGGAGCCATAAAAAGGGGCAGCTACAGACTGTGGATATTTCTGTACTGGAAAGCATTATTCTTCAACAGCTGGTCCAGGAAACTGCAGATTCCTAACTGGACATACAGTGTCCTGTCCTCAGCGCTCTTAGATAGTGTAATGCCCCTATCTCATTTCCCTTCCCTCCTGACACTATCATTAAGTATTTGGGATGGAATTTCTCTTGCCTAGCCATAGCCATCTGCCATGCCACCTTCTCCCCCCGAGCTGATTGCTTTAATTCTTGTTGATGGAGAGGAATAAACCTTCTTAAGGTGTAATTCATCTACTCAAATGTAGATTAGGATTCATCTACAAAATGCCCCTGTGCACAGGGCCAATTCCAGTGACTACATGTTGTCTACTGCAGCTGTATCAGGAGCACAGGGTGCTTGCACAGCCACTGAGAGCTCATCAGATGAATCTTGCCACCTCCAACACAGTGATGTAAGGTTGTGAAACGGTTTGTCTCCTGCCAGGTACTGAAGTAGTGGAGGTGAGGGAGTGGTTCAAAAACCGAGAAGACATGTTGGATATGAGAGAAGTGAATAAACAGACACAGCTGACCACAGAATACTTCAGCCCAGGACACCTCCTCGGTCTTAAAGGTATTCTAACTCATCTGGGCAGCCACTGCAGCTGATGGGACTTCATGTGAATCTCTTCTAGCAGTGGCAAAAGTTGGGGGGGCAGCAAACCTCTGGGATGAATTGCCTAGATGAATAATGTGGTCTCCCGTGGAGAGTAGAGAATTGGGTTATTGGCTTCCAGTCCTGGACAGTGCTCCCCCCCAGCATAACGGAAGAAAAATACATACTTATCACATATATAGGGTGATATAATTTACTTTCACCAGTAGACGTGATAGAGGTAGAAACTTTCTCCTTAGGATTATGTTCAGTCTCTCAGTGTTGTGCAGCTGGGGGAGAGAAAGTCCTGCATCAGATCTGTTGGTAAAGCAGCATTTCACCCCAAGAGGCTGCGCCCATTCCTGGTTTGGGAAGAGCAGGATCCAGGCTCCGTTTGCTACTGCCTTATTGTGTAAGGAAGGCAGTGGCCTTGCAAAGCTGTCCTGCCGTCCTCAGGCTGTGGCATATTGATACACAGCAGTGAGGAGATAACATTCCCTTCTTACACTCTTACATAGATTTGATTTATTGGTCACTGAAGAAAATGAGACTTTTCTGGACATGCTTGTGTTCACCGTATTATGGTTGCTAACTCTGAAAATGGATGCGTTCTCTCTTATGTCCTTAGCTCACACCTATACGTCACTGGAACCAGAGACTGAACATACAATGGAGTTTTACAACGAGGCGCGAGTCGATGGCCTCCAGAAACGTGTTGAAAATGATAACGAGATGACGGAGTACTTTGTGGGGCGGGATGACTTCCTACATGTTCGGCACATGGAGTTTGGCAAAAGAGGAAAGAAAATACACTTGGCTAGCACTAGAACTGACATTAACTCCCGGCCTATAGTGGTATGGCCAAGGCAGGAACAGAAAAATATCTGTCACTGTGATATTTATACTATGCAAAACATACTGCCTAGGGCTTTAGGTTCATTTTCAGTGGGCACAGCCAAGGCAAATCTCCAGATGGGACGTCCAAGCCTTGTTCAGCTGCTGTGTCTCACAGTTGCTTGCCTGACAGAGAGCTACAGTGTGACCAGTTGTCACGAACTGCATTGAGCAGCTAGAATGAAACTAGGAAACTAAGACTTGGAAAATGCATGTCAGAGGAAAGAAAAAAAGCTTGATTATGATTTTGGAATGAAATTTTTACAAGACTCAAAACTAGTCAAATGGTTTAATGATGAAGTGTCCCATCACTGATTTGTTACAAGCAGGTAATCTACCTCTTCCTCTAGTCAGGACTGATTTGCAGAACAGAAGAGGGAGGAAATACGACATCTGGCAGTATGGCTCAGATGATTCACCTGCCAAGACAGAGCCATGCAGTGGCCTGCTGTTGGACCAGCACCCAACATGCTCCTTTTTCCTTCCCTATACTGAGGAATATGGGAAACTGTTGTGCTCCAAAATACCTTGCTTCCTGCCGTTCCCTTGGGCAGGGATGCATCCCAAGCTAACTTTTGAGCTTGGAGAGCATACTCGGCTCCACAAATAGGAGACCTCTGTATTGCTTTAAGCAGCTTTGTACTTTTTTTCTCAGGCAGAGGAAAGAACAGTAGGACCATGGGCCAAGAGGTGCCATTGTAGTCCAGGCAGAAAAGCGCAATTTTAACCTTGGTTTTTTACCCAACTCTGCAAATCTTGCCAGTTTTATGTTGTCTAACCTGCTTCCATCTCTTTTTTTTTTTTTCCACCCCCATTAGCAAATCAAGGAGTGTTTTCACAGAAACCTAGAAAAGCCTGCTGATGAAGATGTAGCAGAACGTATCTTTCTGATCACAGAGGAGACAATCCATCTGACATACCATCTCAAGGATAAATACATTACTGCCTCAAAGAAGGATTTCTTCAAAGCAGCAGACAGGGATAGGAAAGGAAATGAAATCGTCATGACCCCAGAAATGTGCATCACATACCAGGTATGGAGAAAAACTACTTATATCTTGAAGTTTTTCTAGATCACAAGACACAAAGGGAAGGTGAAATGTCAGTGGAAGAACTACAAGCATGACGTATTCCATGCTGCCCCTCTGCTCCATCTGCATCCCTCCCTCACAGACAGCCTCCAAGGCTGACAATGTGAATGCCCCTGGAGATGCACTGCCATGCTGGAAGTGACTGGGCATGCAGGACATAGTGTAGCGTGAAAGGCTTGCTCTAGCTGTGCCTGAGGTCATCTTCCCAGACTTGGTCATCAGGCAATGTAGACACAGCCACTGGGATCTTGCAAGATGCTCGTTCAGCAGCTGTTGCGCTCAGTCCTGTGGATTCATGGCAGGGAAGCTGAAGTTTGCTCTGCTATTCTCTCTTGAAGAAGAGGCTACAGCAGAAAAGCAGGAGCAGACATCCTGGGTTCTAGCTCCAATTCTGCCATGGACTTCTTGGGTCACATCATTGCTTAAATCTCCCAGAGCTTGCCCTGCAGACACAGAGCAAGATGGTGAGGCTTATTGCATTGCTGATAGATAGATAGCCTTAAATAAAAGATGTTCCAGAAAAAGTGGAGTGCTGTCATTAAGCCAAATTCTCTCATTCGGGGCGCAGGGTCACTCCACTAACATCATTGATGTGAGTCTGTAACCAGGGGCAAAAGTCTGCCAGTAAATTCTGCAGTGATGCTGCACAATTACACTTAGGAAAATCAAAAAGAGATTGCAAATACAGGATTATTTAATGTTATGCACGTTTTTTTAAAGTTTCTATTTCCCATTGGGGACAATACACAGAACACAATTGCTGGAGTGCCATCCTTTCATCTCTAACCCTGCAAAACCAGTTCCAACCGTATAACAGCAGCATCAGCAAAGTGCGAGATGTGCCATCCGGCTCACATTACTGATGGATTCAAAATCAAAATGAAGTCTAATAAACTGTTGACCATGGGTTAGATGTTTCAGTGATGGAAATCAGTGTCACTATTGACTATAGCAGAATTGTGCCAATTTCTGTTAGCAGAGTACCTGGTCCATGCACCCAGAACAAGCTACCATCTTTCACTAGCTTATCTGCTTCCAGGCGGGGTCCTCTGAAAAAGACAAGAAGCTGCTCCATCTGTACAAAGCGTTGCAGCAGCTAACAGAGGAAGAGAAGCAGCTGAAGCAACAAGTCCGGCAATCTGAAGCAGAGGTAACAGGGAGGTGTCCACACTGTGTCAAAGTTGGTCAGGCATGGAACCGTTTTCAGCTGACTGGTTGCCAAAGCATCCTCAGCATAAACTGTGATAAAAATAAAACTCTAGTGTCACAAAGCTGGTCTCCATGCTGAATTATCAAGCTTGCAACTCAGCCGTTGTTCTTACTCTTCATTCTCTGGGAGGAAGACAGTTTTGGAGAGCAAATGACAGCATATGAATTGGGGCATCTGGAAACATGTCTGCCTTTTGCCTGGGAATGAGACCAAAAAGAAAGGATATTGTATGTAATGTTGTATCTAGTTGCTAGGCATTTCCAGGAAGTCCCATCTGAAATACTGAAGTGACTTTTTGTGGGAGCAATTGTAGGGAAATACTTCATAAAATACATTGCTTGTACTGCTAATCACACTGTGACTGGTGTAACAAATCCATGTTCTTAGAAGTCTTTGTAATTACCTCATGATAAATACAACCATTCAGCAGATGGAGACAAAGCTATTGGATTTTTTTTAAATGTTTTTGTGAGGAAGAGGAACCCCTGAAGGAGCTGGAGAGGGAATACTCAACTATATTAGCCCAGAATACTAGTAGTAATTAAGAACAAGATTGCAAAAGTCCATTTTTTTTCCAGAAATTTGAAGCTAGTTCCCTGTGACTTCATGAACTACCTTGCCAAATTTCTCAGTCTTGATGTATCAACAGACAAAATATTCACATTGCTTGTGCTGTATATCCAGTTAAGACAAACAATAAGCCAAAGCTATCGGTGCAATTTCAAAAGTAGTGGCAAGACTGTGACTCCGGAAGAGCTTTCTTAACAGATAATATCAATAATTGTGTTCAAGAATTTGATACAGAGCAGTAATCTAAAAATAAGACTGCTATCAGCTTGATGGGTCAGCAGGATATCAACATATTTGTATAGATCTTCTATATTTAACCTTATGCTACAGTTCTTGTATGCAGTATCTGCTCTGTTAGCAGGTCAAGCATGTAAAAGTACTGTCATTTTGTGGGAAAGCTGAGGGGTCTTTCTTCTGATTTTTTTGGAAGGTGTTAAATATTTTGAAGATCCGTGAGAATGAAGAAACCGCTGTTAAATTAACAGTTTCAATTTATAATACAGAGAGGAATGAAAAGAGAAGACAACAGTATGAAGCCATGGTAGGTAGACTTCGTTAATCCCAGTATTTATTACATGTACACAAAGAAATCCAGAGTAAGCTTTTTCTCTCTGAGGAATTATCTCTGAAGAGCTTTAGTATCATTAAAATATACTGGGCCAAATCCCTAGCAGGTGTAAGTCAGCACAGCTTCAGTTGACTTCCCATGAAAATATAACATGATCATGCTATGACCTTCTGACTTTCTGGAAAAACTCACATCACAAAGAAAGATTATTGTTTTATTTTGTTTAGTTAATAAAGAAAATAATTAGCAAGGATTAGTTGATAATAGGGATTATGGGGGGAGTGTGATAATGGATTCCAAGCTGCATCTTTCTAGCCAGGACTTATTTTGTTAGGCAAATATGCACTTCTGTGTGTGATATGAATCAGTTGTTTTCTTGGTTTTCATTATTACTTGCAAAGCCAATTTTGTTCCAGGATCTCTGTTGAGGAATTAATACCTTATGAATGTTCTGGACAAATACAAAAAGATTCGAGAATAATTACTTGCAATTTTTCAAGATCTCTAAGATGCTTCTTGTAAATGATTTTTAGGCTGAGCTTTCCTGGATGGAGAGGTTATAAAAGGTGATATTAGGTTTTACATGCCAAAGTTCTGGCATGAAACACAAGCAGGAGCAAAGATGGAAGAACCAGCTATTTGCCAGCCTACAAGCTGGTATCACTCAAAATACCCTGTCTTAATCTCTTTCTGTCCAAATACAAATGCGTTTTATAGAGCCCTTCTTGCACCTCAGTGGATAACATGTTTTGTGTAAGAGACATCTCTACAATCAAGGAAATCAGGAGAAGTGTTAAAAAGGACGATCAAAAATAAACTACAGAATAATAACCGCATTAGGAAAGGTTTGGTATGCAAAGCTAATGCAAAGCAGTAGTTTTGATTAAACTATAGGAAAAAGAAACATTATTTCCTCTCGGGGGTAGGGAGTGGAGGAGTTTTGGCGTTTGCTTTTGTTTTGCTTTATCACAGGGTGTTTGGGGAAGCAGGTAAATGGGATCATGACTCTCTCTGTCCTTTCCCCTCCAGAAGAACACAATGGAGGATGAGCTTCTGGGACAAGAGGAACAGGATCTGGATTACTTGGCACCTTTCCTTATTCAAATTGGCCACAGAAAGAAAATGACCAAGGGGCAGGCCCTGCGTGTCAGAGATGACTGCCTGACTGATTTGAAGCATCGTCTCATTGATAAAGCTAACATCATCCAGGCTCGCTTTGAAAAGGTATTCCCAGCCTTGCTCCAGGATGTGCATGTTACTGGAGTCTGTTCTGCACTGGCAGGAGGGTAACACACATCTCGTGACAGCAGGCAAGAAACAAACCTCCTTTGATTATTTTAAGAGAGCCATAAACATGCCTGTATATTTTTTTTTTTGTCATTAGCATGTGAAGATCAAAGAACAAAATAGCTCCGGGGTGAAGTTTAGTCCCTATCTCAATCAGAGCTGATTTGATTCTCCAGTGCTTCTTGAGTACAGTGAGGCAACATGTTCAGGATTTGCTGCCTCTCTCTCTTCCACATATTTTGAGGTCTCACAGCACAAGAAAACAAGGGGAATCATCTCAAACTTACTGCCTCCCATGAAAATAAACCAGCTCTGATTTGTGGTTTCCTTCATCTTGGCTCCCTGAACTTTGAGTTGCACTTTTGCGTGCCTTTGTTCCTCACTCTCCTCTCAATTACCCTGACTTCTAGTTGCTCGCTCCCCTCACAGGCAGTGGAAGAGCTGCAGAAGAAGGACCAGTGGTTTCAGGAAAATCACAATCAGCTCAGTGCAGAGGAGGAGGATGACTTCCTCACCTGTTGCTCTGAAATTGCGTTTCGTATCCACATTCTAGCGCTGAGACTCAACAGGTATTGGGAATGACTGCCTGAGTAGCGTCCAGGGGTGGTCTATAAGTAAGCCCCCCAGGAACTTAGCACAGAAGCTATTTTGTAAAATACTCTACTTGATATCCTGCTGCAGTTTTCCTCTGATAACCCCCTTCTTGTTCTAGGGAAAAGCAGACAGCGCCGCAGAAATACCTTGCTCTTGAAGAGAAACTGCGCAAGGATCCTCGCCTAGCTGAGTACCTTGGACATGCCTGATTTCTTTATTCCTTCGCACCAGACACTGGAAATCAGTGCTGAAGCCTGTTAGAAGCAGCCTGAAAAAAACATGGAAAGGTTTTCCTACTTGCCTGCAGTAAATCTTGCATTATCATCAGATTCACGGAGATTTTAATGAACTTGTAGCATTCCACTCTCTCTTTCTTTTCCCTCTTTCGTTTTAAAGCCCATCTACAATTACATCAATTGTCCTCTTACGCAATTTCGTCACGTTTAAGACTGAAGTCTGAACGAGACCTTAGCTTTAAGGTCTGCTTCTGAAGTTGCTACAAATTATGCATGCTGTATTGCAGGGTTTTTCTTCCCCAAACCTGCTCCCTAGCTGACATCAGGAGCAGGATTATTTGGGAATACTGGTTCTTTTCCAACATAATAATATTTTAACAAATTTGTAATTTAGTTTTATAAGTATCACAAGCAAAGCTTTTGAACTTGTGAGTTCACAACAAATACGAGAATTCTTTGACCTCATTTAGAGCTCTCTGTTAACTACAAAACCCAGCAAAGACTAATACTCGACAAACTTTGGATTTTAACATCTTTATTTTTCTCTTTGAATGTCTCCACTCACTATTCACAAATATTGGCAGACAGGGTAAAAAGTCAAGAGGAATCCAAAAAGCATTCCAAATCCAAGAAATCTTAGGTAATCAAGTGTTTTGGTTAATAAGCATTCCCTGAGATCCACAAATGGAAGTCAGCATGTGTGTGCCATGTATTGGTATTTATGCAAGTCCCTGAACCTGCTAGGAAACAAGTTCTGATGTCACCTATAGTACATTAGGCACCGTGGATACTACGGTGGTTCTACCTACAGTGCCCAACAGCTACAGTCTTCATGGAACAACTCTAATGATCACTCTCAATGAAGACTATACTGATTGCAGCTGGGGAAAGGCAGAAATGTAGTTTGCTGTGATAGAGCAGAATAAGGGACATTACACCTGAAATACAGCATGAACCAGAGCAAATTAAACTTGTTTTATGGTAGCTGTCCACTTTAAATGCAATAGATACACTAAAGGGCTTTTGCAGAGAAATGCTCCCCCCAACTGTCTATTTTATTGCAACAAAGCTATTTTCTCTTGCATTGTTTCTGTTACATACCATTAGCTTATTATGCCTAATCTGAATATCCTAGGTTATTAAAATATACCAAATTACCCTTATAGAGAGCCCATTAATTTAGGTGCCGCTTGAAGGATGCACTCCATTTTGGGCTCAGAAATAGAACAGAGAATTCAGCATCTTCCTGTGGGAGACAGTTGCAGTGTTTGACACCTACCACTGCAAATCCCTGGGTCTGCCCGGGCCTCCCAGCTCTCAGTTTTGGAGCTCTGAGATGTTTCACAACAGCACATCGTGTTCCAAGCTGTTGGACCACAGCAGCAGCTGCGTATTTCACACTGTTTCTGACAGCTCTGTATCCCTCTATCAATGCTTGGCTAATGTGGTGACCTAGCACAGATAGAAACAAGCCAGGAAAGGGGAAACCTCAGAAACAGCTCACTCTTTGAGATAAAGAAGTATTCAGATAAGAACACGCTACTGAAAAGGAACATCAGGAATTTCAAGAACTAGCCAAAACAATTTCCAAATCCCAAGGACTGTGAAATGCTGAAGGCCTAGGGAGCTGGGGAGAAAGGAAACCCTAAGATCTCTGAACAGAAAGAAAAAAAGGAGCAAGCCAGCCTGTGGATATGAACTCATCAGTGTTAGTTCAATACCAGAAAAGACACCAGAACAAATTAATTTAAAAATCCTTTTACAGGCACTAGGGACATAGCAGCTGCCAAAAAAAATCAGCTAATACATACTATCAAGGACTAGCATCAAACTAATTTGATTTCCTCTTTTGATGGAAGAATTGGCTTCAGAGAGAGGGAGGAAAGTGCAGAAGAGGCATGAGTCCATCTCAGCCAGGGTGTGAGAGCGCCCAGCACGGCTCCCCTGGGAGGAAAAACGACCCGTGGCCCCGGTGGGCCTTACTCGCCGGGGGGGTAGCAGGAATCAGAGGAGGTGGTGCCGGCGTTGCCTGGCAAAAAGATACAGATAAGGGGGGGGGCGGGGGGGGGGGAGGCGCGGGGCGGGAGGCCCGCTCCCGCCAAGGCTGCGTCCGTGACACCCAGCGAGGGCAATCGCCTCCTGGAGACACACTGGCCACAGCCCGGGGCACAACCGCCTCGCCGCCGGCGGGCCCTGAAGTAGCAAGCCTGGAAAGGGCCTCTCGGCCGCCCCCACGGAAGCTCCAGGCTAAACGGCCGCTGCAGCCCCCCACCGGCCGAGAAGCGGCAGCACCCGGTCCCGCTCTCCGACACCGCCCCTCAGGGCGGCCCAGCTCCGCCCCGCTGCGCCGCAAAATGGCGGCGCCGCAGCTGCCGCGCACCGCCCTCCTTATTGGCTGTGCTTGAAAGGCTTCTCCAAGAAGCTGCGTTGCCAATGGCCGGCCGCTCTACGGTCGCTAAGGCAACCGCCCCTCCCTCAGTTCTTATTGGCCGAGCGGCGTGCAGAAACCCGGCAACCGGCCTGTTCGGCGCGGCGGGGCTCAGCGACGTCGGGGATTGGCGGCGGGCAGCGGCCCTGATTGGCGGCGGCCGGGCGGAGGCGGGGCGCGGCCGAGGTTTGTTGTGAGGGGCCGGTTGTCAGGTGGCGGCGCCGCCGCCGGGGTTGGGGGGGGGAGGGGGGTCGGAGCCGCCGCCGCCGGTAGAGCCGGGGCGGCCGGGGGGGCCCCGTCGAGCGCCGCCACCAACGTTCAAGCGTCCCCTCGGCAGCTCCGGGCGCTGCCCGCTGCTCCTCATCACCCGCTGAGGCTGCGGCGGCCCGAGGAGCGCTTTCCCGCCCGCCCCCGCCCCCCCTCTCCCGGTACCGCCCGCGGGGCTCCCCGCTGGCCCGTCGCTACCGTGATGGTCATCAGCGGTGAGGCCTCGCCCCGCGCTGCCGCCGGGCCGGGCGGCGGGCTGGGCCCCCGCCCCCTGCCCGCCGCCGCCTTGCGCGGCCTTCCCCGCTCCTCGGCCCAGGGTGACGGGGCCCTCGCCGTAACCCCGGCCGGCGGTTCGTTTATTTTTTTGTTTTTGCCTCCAGGGCGGCCGGGGAAGCTCGGGTGGATGGCCCGGCGGCGGTAGGACGCGCCGGCGGAGAGGCGGCCCGGGCAGGGCCGGGCGGCGGAGCCTCGCCGGGAGGAGGAAGGCGCTTCTGCCCTGCCCGTCGGAGAGACGCCGCGCGGAGTGAGACATGGCCGTGGCTGTCACCACTAAGACGGCGTGGAAGCTGCGTGAGTGTCGCCGGGCTGCTCTCCCGAGAGAGGGCAGAGGAGTTTCCCCGGCTGGAAGGGGGGGGTGGAAGGGGTGGTTTGTGATAGGAGCCAGCTAATCCCTGCCTGGGGTGTGGGTGCCCCGGCCCTCTTTCCACGTTGCTGACTGTATAATTTTTAGCTCCCAGAAATCCTTTTTGAAAACATGGCAGCATAGTGGGATAGCGTAGGGCCTTGTCATTGCGATTGTCAAAGGGTCATGGCCTGGTTTTTTTTGTATTAGTTGCTGTAATGCTATCCTAAATTTCTAGCTAACCCCACGTGACTCTCATGTAGCACAAGAACAAGAAAGGGGGTGATGGAAACCCCCCTTCGGAGCCGAGGCTGCAGCGAAGAGTTCCCTTGGTGTCAGGTTAGCCCATTTGGGGTTGCCCTTCATTGCTGCTCACTTGTTACAGGAGGTGCGCTGAGCTCTTTGCTGCAGGAGGGATGAGGTGATCTTTGCAGGGCCTGTAGGTCTCATTCTCTTGAAATTGCTTTGCAAGAGACAGCAAGAATCTGCTGCTTTTACGTCCGTTGTTTTTCCTCAGAAGGAGCAGTAAACAGTTGCCAACTCTCAATTTCTAGCTGCTTCCCTGGTCACTGATGAGTAATTTCACAGGCGCTGTTGAGGAATGCTCAGAAGCAGTGGGAAGTGATCAGTTATTCAGAAGTGCGAGCTTTAGACCAGTGATTTGGGGTCTAGAAAATGGCTAGCAGAAATACAGTATCCTTGACTGCTAACACAGTAAGGGAGCTGAGATAACTGACTTAGTAATTTCATATCTTTTTGAGCAGAAAGCCAGTTTGCTGTGTTATCTTCCCATCCCTCAAACTCTATTTATAAGAAAAGTTGGAAGTCGATCAATCTCCATTCTCTTTAAGTGGGCAGTTGTTCTTGATCTTCATTTTTGCTAGGCTCTGCCCCATCTTAGCATCCTCTTTAGAGCAAGAGGCGTTCCAAATATTGGAAATGTTCCAGTGATGCTAATTAGGAGCTTCGTATTACCGAGCTGGTGGTTGATATCTGGTGACGAATGCTTCATTTAAAAAAAAAAAAAAGTTTGTGGGTTTAAGGAAATTGGCACTTCCCTGGGGGAGCAGATGAGGCTATCTGGCCGAGGCTGGCGTCAGGTTATAACCCGCCTTTTATGAAAAGAGGCTTGAATGCTTCAGCAATGACTTTTAAACTCACAATATATTATTAAGAATGAAATCAAGAGGAGGGAAAAAAGTGGAGCTGCTGATGCACTTATTTCACCAGCAATGCTCAGCATCTATCCTTTCAATTTTAACTAGCGAGTTGGTCTATTAATACTAATTGTACTGTTTGTTACCTTAAAGTGTGTGTATACATACGTACTTTACTTTAGCATTGTCATATGGAAGATGGGTCTTTTGACACAATACAAGCATATTTTCAGATTTGCTCTTCTCATGTAATTTGTGGTCCAGTTACCTTTGTAATTTGAAAGGTGTTTCTCCAGCTAAAGTGAAAGTTGCGCAGTTTTGCTTTCAAAAAAGCACTCTGAGAGCTTGAGATCAAAGTACCTGTAATTGCTATTGCAGCCGTCTAATATCCTTTTGGATTAGTGTTGCGTGTAAAATGGTCAAATTGCTTCTCCCACCAAAACAATCTGAAGGAAAGCTGAATTGATTGCTACCTAGCCTTTTTATAAACAAGTTTCGTAACTATTAGGTGTGCAAATCCCATGAACTTTCAAAGAAGAGAACTGTAAGAGGAAGAAATTGGTAAATACATCTGCCACAAAGCCCCTGCCAAAAATTTGAGTGGATTTAAAAATCTGTAGTGAAAATTAGATATCTAAGCAAAGATGCTCATTTGGTTTCTCTTTTGCCCCAAACTTGTTTCTTTATGATGAGGCTTCCTTGGAGTTCTGTCATTGCAAAGCCCTCTCAGTATCAGAGCTTTGCCTCAGCCCCCAGTTTAACAGTCTTTTAGCATCAATTGCATTTGTTGTTTTGTGCGCTTTCGGATATATATTCACCCTTCCTTTGTCACAGTTTCACACTTTGTATTGCTAAGTTTCACTGGTGTTACATAGTGGGAATGTAGCAAAGCCTCTGCCAAAGCTCAGAGAAGGGAGCTCCACCTATCCCTGCTGCTGAGTCTGACTTTTTTTCTGTGTAAGGTAACAAACTGTACTGCTGCTAATCTGCCAGTTCCTCTCAGGTTGGACAGTCTGCTGCTGCTTTCTAAAACGGGATTAACCAGCCTTTCGCTAGGTGACTCTGGCTGCTGCATGTTATTGCAGCTTCTTGGACAGCTTGGCTTTCTGAGACCCACCCGGGTACTGAAGGTAACACAGCTTCTGTGAGCACATTGCCACAGCTGAGCAAATCTTTAAAAGCTACTGAGCTGCTAGTGAGAGAAGATGCTTTTTGTAAGCCACATGAGCACTGGAGTTGTGAAGCTTGGTCAGCAAATGTCTTAAGTACAGCAGGCAGAGCCAAGAAAGACTGTTTTGAGCAAGATAATAGCGTGACTTCTTATCTGAACAGTGGGCTGCTGCAGTTTGTCCAGTGGAAACTGGAAAGTTTTTCTGGAGGAAGAGTATTTTTTTTAGTCCTTTGGGAGGAATGGGATGAAAATTGTTATACTACTCTGTAATAACAGTTTGCTTTGTTTTGTGCAGAAGAGATCACGGCTCACAGCAGCAATGTGTCCTCACTAGTCCTGGGAAAAAGTTCAGGCCGGCTGCTGGCAACTGGAGGAGATGACTGTCGGGTCAACATATGGTCAGTTAACAAGCCCAACTGCATCATGGTAAGAACAGGCCTGTTTTCAACTTTTGGGGGATGGGAATATTAATTCTGAGGTATGGAGGGTGGGGAATGAGGGGAAAGATTACTGGCTTGTAGCCTGTCAGACTTGTGAATAGAGTTTACCAACACAAAGCTGGGTGACTGGATTCTAGCTAAAGATAGGGACAGAATTTGGTAACTGGTGAGACCACTGGTCCGGAGAGAATCTGGGATGGCTGGCTGCTTCAGCCGGGCCAGTGCTTGCTCAGATAATGAACATTGTGCCTTCTGTTACCAGGCTACAAATAATTAAATGCAGAGTTTTGTACAAGATCAGCTAGTTTTATAGTGCAAGATGCAGGGGCCAGTTTTATACGTTGGAGTTTGCCCTCACAGCAGGAAACATCCCCAGCAGGATGCGTACCCACCTGTCCCACAGTCACTAACTGTCAGCACAAAGTTTGTCAGAACAGTTTGCTAACTTACCTGTAGGCTGGGGAAGAGTAACGCTGGGTGCAGTGTGTTACAAAGAGTGGGGTTACCCCAGTAGTGACCACTAAAGCGCACCATAAATATATTTACAGATGTCTGTCCTGCATCACTTTTGCTTTGAGTGGGTGTTGTGGAAAACCATCTTTAGCAAGTGTCCCTTGTCGTTAGTTTAATTAACACACAGTAATGTTGTGTTACGGAAGGCATTTTGCTAGCCATTGTGAACCTTGTGAGGAAGAAATCGGGAAAGTAGGACCAAAAAGGCTAAAAGGAGAATGTGTGTACTTTATTTTTCCATTTATTTACTGTATAAAGAGGTTGAAATGGGTGCAAAAGTTGTTGCTCACCTTTGGTAGTGTTGTGCTTCTTGCATAGCATAGTTAAGTTGTGTCTTTCCAGGCCATTGGTGGTGGCATGACAGTCGTTTGAAACCAGAGTATTGCCTTCCACAATGAGGAAGGTTGAAGGACTAAATATCTCCGTACCCTTTCAGTGGGAGCAGAGAGCTGTAGCTCTCCTGCGCTTCCTGGGAATCACAGATGTTAGAAGCTAGTGTTTCTGAGAGGCAGAGACTGACTGGAGCTGCTGAGGACTTCTGCAATTCTTGTATACCAAAAGAATCTTGATTTTTGGGATTGTGCTGTATGTTTTGTCCTCTGAAATTCATCTTTTGTGTTTATATTGTTAGGATTCCAGATGTTTACGTGTTGGGGAAGAGGGAGAAGAGGAACTTTTCAAGTAGCATTGCAACTTGGTTCAAGTTTGAGCTCTGTTTCTCACTAAGCAGTGACAGTTGCAGCTGTAGAGTATGTAGAGGATTTCAGTTGCACATGAAATCCTAAGAAAGCCCCATCAGAGCAGGCAGCTTTCAACTGGTGTTCCCAGCCTCTGAACGTGTGTGGGGCGCACAGAGCTAGCTTAGCTATTTAAAAAGACCTGTTTGAGGATGGAGTAAAGCATGGAATATTGCTTAATCGACAAGCAAAAACTCTGCAATAGTGGTATTGGTTTTCTAGAGCTAGTTTTAAATATTCTTATGTTTTAATTAAATACTGGCTTTTTCAAAATACTTATGTAATTTGTAAGCTTTTAGGTGCTCAAGGGTGAAAGAAACTCCATACATGTGAATTACTACCTTATGCCTCAAGTTAATACTTCAGTAATAGCACCACGTTATCACTGTGACACCCATTGCTGGCAGCAACGTATGGCTCCTTGCTTATGTGAAGGTTTCGAAGTAGTCCTGCTTTTGCTTTTGCTTTGATTTTGTAACCGGTTCATGACACCTACGTGACCCATTTAGAGCAAACATGGTGCTGTTGTGCTTGCACAGCGTAATTTTTATAATGTAAAGCATGTGTCAACCTTGTCTGGTTGACACACCACATCCACACCTAATGTTTAACTACCCATGTCTCTGTTGATGCATCCTTTAAAAATTAGTCAGTGTGCCCCAGAAAGTGGGATAACATGGAAGATACGTGCACAGTGCTATATGCAGTGATGGTCTTTAGGACGCTCTACCGTACTGGTAGCTGATGAGGAAAAAGGACCAGTGGCACAACCAGGTGGTCCCAACTCATGGCTACATACTTCTGTTACCAATCGGGTATGGACAATGCCACTGTGGACAGGGCTGTGTCAGTAGCTGTTAATTGTGACTCATGGTTTTCTTTGCAGAGCTTGACGGGCCATACAACGCCCATTGAGAGCCTACAGATCAATACGAATGAGGAGCTTATCGTTGCAGGGTCCCAGTCAGGGTCCATTCGAGTTTGGGACCTGGAAGCTGCCAAAAGTATGTTTCCATGAGTTTTCACTTCTGTTAATGCATGCTTTTTGGAGTATCCTTATGCTTAATATCTATGCTGACCCAGAAGGTTCCCAGCTTAAGAAGGAACAGGAGCCTGGCATTGCTTTCATCTTGATTTCCATCCCTCTTGGAGGGCTTTTATGCACTTCCTACTGAGACTGTAGAGCTGTGTATGTATGCTCGAGCAGAAATTTGTACATGTATTGTGGAGATTGATTTGAGGAACTAGTTTCTAGGTTTTGACCCAAGTGTGCTGAAATCTATATTCCAGATCAGGTTCCATGCATGTATAGAGTAACTGGGCATATAGAATTTGTATTCAGTGTCTCAGCTGAAAATTGTCAACCTTAATAAAAGGATCTAAAATCAGATTGGAAGTTTAAAGTATATTAGGATCTGCACAAGTCCAGGAATCCCCCACTTGCTGACCTCTTGTTCTCCTTTTTAGGTTCTAACTTTTCTTTCTTTCCTCAAGTGATTTTTCTCCTCTTCTGCTCTTGCATGACCATATAAATAGACAAACACCTAATTTTCAATAAATCGTAAAAGCTATGAACTCATCAAGCTCTGACCCTTTAAAGGCCAACTGTTGAGTCATTCTTTATTTATTGCATTTTTCTCAAATCCTAGAATAAGTTTGCAAAGGTATCATGAATCACTTGAGTGCATTCCAGCAGGAATACCATAAAATGACTGAATATTTCTCATAGGTTGCTACTTGTGCATAGAAAGAATGTGTAATGAAAATAGACTTACACTGGCTGAGCTAAGGTGGTGAACAGCAGGTGGCATAAATAATAAAAAGCACTTCTGTCATTCAGACAGTTAGAATCAGTTCAGTTATAAAATAGTTTGACTCTACCAGTGGAGAGAAACTGATCTTGCTGAATTTAACAGGAGACCTATGTGCCAGTGTCTGTGCAAATGACCACTCCAGGTCTGGCTTAAGAGCTAATTTCTGCCCGGGGAATCATCAGACTGTTCCAGATGACAGATGATAGAGAGAGATTGCCCGTGTTGTTATCTGAGCAATTTTTCTTCCTCGAAGTTGAGTTCTGCATTTGTGTCTGCTTTCAGAGATATGATGTACCAGTTCTACTGGTCCTTTCTGGTTTCCAGAATTACAAGGGATGTTACTTGGTTAATGACTTGCTGAAACACTGTGATCGTTTGTTTGTCTCATGCTTCCCAAGTGTCCTTTCCCGGTCTTTGGGATGCTTCTTGCAAGGGGCAATTGAAGGAATCCAGGGCGAATATTGGTACCCAAGAGGTGAAGTCAGGTTTGTGCCTGGATGGGGGTGCAGAGTCCCAGGAAAGGGTCTGTCTAATAGCTGCAAGGTGAACCATGCAGGCAATCAAATGTCCCTTTCACTTGCTGGCTAAAACTGTTCCTCCCTCCTCTCCATTTTGTTCTCTTGGTAACAAGTGGAAAGATACACTGCCTGACAGCTGCCTCAAAGTGTGGCTTTTTAGTTTTATTTTCAGAATGGAGACCTTTGGAGTTTTAATCATAGTTTACACACCTAAGGACAGGACTTTCCTTAGAATCATTGAACATGGGCCCTCTATTGCTGTTTCTTTGCATTGCAAGGGTAAAGTCAGAAACATTTCCATAAAATAATGTATACAGATGAATAAACAATATGTAACGTGTCTAATCTGCATTGTATTAGCATGTGCTTTATGGTGTGGATAGTATGATTAAACTTCTGCATGGTGTCTGGGGAAAACGGACTACTAAATATTTGCTCCCTATTCTTTCTTTCTCCCTCCTCTGCTTCTCCTTTTCCCAGTTCTTCGTACCTTACTTGGTCACAAAGCGAATATCTGCAGCCTTGATTTCCATCCTTTTGGAAGCTTTGTGGCATCTGGCTCTTTGGACACAAACATTAAGGTAAAACCCAGCTTCCCCTAGAGATTACCCTCTTTACTTGCAGCATCTTTGTTTTGAAGAGTGCCAGAACATGTTTTGTGCCAAGCTGTTGGTAGATGCTGTACATCATCATTTCCATGTGTGTGGGCAGGTGTATTTGCAAGTGCTTGTGAAATTTGTGCATGTATTTTCACAGTGGTGGCTCATGAGTGTGACTCCTCTGTTGTGGAATGTGTCTCTGAGTAAGGTCCCAGCCGAGACCTGGTGTCGGCAAGTACAGAGGTCCTGATTGCTATGGATTGCATCTGCTTCATCAGGCTGGTATTTGACTGTAGGAACTGAGCTTCTGTAGTAAGAAATACCTTACAGAAGTGATTCTTACTTGGGGAATTAGGTTAGGAAATACCCCTGAAGGAAACAGGGGTTCAACAACCCCTTCAGTGTTTTCATTCTGCAGTGTCGATCAGCTTGGTGACAGGGAGAGCTCTTGTTCTGATGGGACTCTTGAGCTCCCCACATATTGCTCTAAGCATATCTTTTGTTTGCTTTTCTTCCCTGTAGCTCTGGGATGTAAGAAGAAAAGGCTGTGTCTTCAGGTACAAGGTAAAATGCTTCATTGGCTTTCAGGTGAAGAGGGGAGAAAGATTCCTGTCAAGGACTTGTGAGAAAACCTTAAAGTGATTATGTACAATTAACTTCATGGTTTTCCAGTATGAAAATATGATTTGCATGATCTGTGAAGTGGCCTGGCAAACCTCTGCAGGCCTCTGTGAAATGTATGGGAATATGAAATGGATATCATAGGAGTTAATGTACTATAGTCTGGTTGGCTTCAGTGGGGCATGGAGAGCATCCATGAGTGTTTCTTTATACTGTGGCTGATATTGCCATGCAAGTCCCCTCTGCACCGAGGTGGTTCTATTCTTGGGGCCTTTTTCTACCCAAAGAACTTGCTGTATATTAATTTAATTTAGAAACCAACTTAAAGGCACAGCACTTCTGTCTGACCACCCATAAATCTGTGTAATTTAAAATTGATTCTTATTAAACCAGATATGTATTTACCATACTTAAACTGATGCCAGAAATCTCTAGATGAGAGAGATTACATGCATTTAGTGTGGATGACTGTAGCCCTTCAGTGTAGTGTTTAGCATTCTGCAAGCTGTGGACTTTGTGAAACAGTTACTTGGTTTTATTTTATTTTATAGGATTGAAAGATAAAAGCCAGAATTCCCTCTAAAGGAAGGAGGAAAAAAAAAAAAAAAATTGGTTTTTCTCATTTCAGGGTCACACAGAAGCAGTTCGATGTCTCCGCTTTAGTCCTGATGGGAAATGGTTGGCCTCTGCTGCTGATGATCACACTGTAAAGGTAATTTATTGTGACACTCTCCTTATGTGCTTGTGGCACATAGGAATGCTGGGATCGTCTTTTTACCAGGCATTACCAGTATTTGCTCATAAACACCTTTATTGCATTAGGCAGTGGTCTGAGCCCTGTGGCTTTGCAGGTACCAGTCTGTTTGAGGATCATGTCCAGTGGCCCACAACATACAGAAAAGAGCTGCACATGTTGAAATACACTTATTCAACAGACACGTTGGCTCTATGCACATGAAGGTTCAAGTTTTGATAGTGGTAGAGTTGTGATACCTGAACATTGGCCTCGGTTGTCTCCGTAAGTGTTACAGAATGTGTTGTCCACAGCACGTTGCTTCACCATACCAATTTCTGGCTCCGCTCAGTTAACTCAGTAGGAGTGTGTTATCATACACACTGCACATGATTATCAGTCTGAAAATTGCTGTCAGGACTGAGCAGAGCAAGAGAAGGAATTATTGACTGAAGCAGTGACTTCAGTTGTTTCAGATGTGGTATGGAGGAATGTGGGCGAAGGACTGATTTTTGTTTTGAGTTTCATACGAAATAAACTGATCAGTCATTTCACTCTTTTTTTCAGTGGAGACTAGAGCACAGGAAGAATGAATTGTGAAGGGATTCAGAGCTTTTGGATTTTTGTTTGTTCACTTTTGAGATTTAATCTGTGGGGACAGGTGGAACTGCTGTATTTTATCCCAGTCTCTAAATATATACCAGAAGCTTCTAGGGGACAAACTAGGAATTAAAACTAAATGAAAAATTTAAAAGAGCATGCCAGAAAAAAAAAAAAAAAAGAAGAAAAAAAGAAAAAAATGCAGCCTTAAGTGACTGGGACGGTACTCCTTCCCTGATCATTGCTTTCTTTGACAAACTTGATCTGTTCTTGGAGAGGAAGAAGTCTTAGAAGGTTGCCAGTACAAGGAAATCCGAAGTGTATTGGAATTCTCTAACATTAAATCTTTTCAAGAGTCTCTCTGTTTTTTCCTTCTTCCAGCTCTGGGATCTGGCTGCTGGGAAGATAATGTATGAGTTTACAGGACATACCGGCCCAGTAAATGTTGTTGAATTCCACCCTAATGAATACCTTTTGGCTTCTGGCAGCTCTGACAGGTATGTAAGAGAAGGGAGAAAGAAGGGAATAGTATATGTCAGTTCTTTTTCCTGATGCTCTCCCTTTTAGGAACATAGAAAATAGGAATGTTACACAACTCACAACTGCCATTGCAAGAGCCTGACATCTAGCCAGCAGCACGTCAAATCTGTGATGCGCAGAACATGGAGATCTTGCCTTCTCATCCAAAATTGATGGCACCTTCTGCCATACTAGAAAACAATGCAATAGCCTCAAACATCTCACTAATCCAGCTGACATCCTATCTGAACAGCAAGCAGCCCTGCTCAGCTAGCAGGGTGTCCTCTTAGCTCTGGTCAGCTCTAAATACCTATGCATATCCAGAGCTTCTAAGTATCTGTGGCTGGATTTATGGATCTTAGCTAGACTAGCCTTCTGTGTAGGTTCACCATATGTGCGCAACAGCAAAAGTCATTCTAGCTATTAGTATATTATTTCAATACTGGGTCCTACAGCAGATTTCTAGAGGGATGAGTGTCCCCCCCATACTTGGCACTGGTGAGGCCACACCTTGAATGCTGTGTTTGGTTTTGGGCCGCTCGCTACAAGAAAGACATTGAGGTGCTGGAACGTGTCCAGAGAAGAGCAATGAAGCTGGTGAAGGGTCTGGAGAACAAGTCCTGTGAGGAGCAGCTGAGGGAACTGGGGTTGTTTAGCCTGGAGAAAAGGAGGCTGAGGCAAGACCTCATCACTCTCTACAACTACCTGAAAGGAGGTTGTAGTGATGTGGGGGTCGGTCTCTTCTCCCAAGTAACAAGCGATAGGGCGAGAGGAAAGGGCCTCAGGTTGCACCAAGGGAGGTTTAGATTGGATATTAGGAAAAATTTCTTCACCAAAAGGGTTGTCAAGCACTGGAACAGGCTGCCCAGGGAAGTGGTGGAGTTGCCATCCCTGGAGGTATTTAGAAGACGTGTAGATGTGGTGCTTAGGGACACGGTTTAGTGGTGGACTTGGCAGTGTTAAATTTACAGTTGGACTTGATGATCTTAAAGATCTTTTCCAACCTAAATGATTCTTGATTCTCTGATTTTTGTTCTGTTTTGTGTACAGGACTGTTCGGTTCTGGGACTTGGAGAAGTTTCAAGTTGTGAGCTGTATTGAAGAAGAGGCTAGTCCTGTCAGGTATATCAAATTTCTACTGCAGTGTACTAGGCAGAGACTAAAGTGGGGGTGAAGGGAGGATTTCCTGGAAGAGACTTTACTGGGGAGAAGTTTGGGCTGCTGGAGACATTGCACAGGCCCACCAAGTGAACACCAGATCAGTGGGTTCATTGTTAGGGACGGGGCTGGAGGTGTTCAGTGAAGTCAGAGATACAGCCCTGGGGTCCTTGTGGGACTGAGCAAGGTTGGAAAGCTGGGCCTAATTCTCCACCTGCCTTCCTCCCAGGTGTGTGCTCTTCAACCCAGATGGCTGCTGCTTGTATAGTGGCTTCCAGGATTCGCTGCGTGTGTACGGCTGGGAGCCAGAGCGCTGTTTTGATGTGGTCTTGGTGAACTGGGGAAAAGTCGCCGACTTATCTATCTGCAACAACCAGCTGGTAAGCCACTGCTCCTTGGGACTGGGGGAGGTGGCTGCAAAACACGAGATAAAATCCTCCTGCCTCCTTGCAGGCCTTCTGACCTTTAAGCTCGTGTCAGACTATAAGTGGCCAGGGCTTGCAATGTGCCCAGCACTTAGACAGAGCTTGTGTGCTTTTGCTTTCAGCAGCCTTGTCCTCCACTTCGTCTCTCTTGGCCTTCTGGAGGAAAGGACTGGGGCTTGGTTTGATCAGTATTTAGAAACTATGCTTGGCAAAAGTTTTATCATAGCCTTTCATAAAACATTGGCAGCTTCGAATTGAAAAAGCCAAAGCACTTAACTGAGAAATTCTCAAGCACGGTTGCTCAGGGTCACTCCGTCATGCCTATGCTCAAAAAGGCAGGTGTGCACCCTGATCCCTGGTGAATTACCTTGACCTTTTGCCTCTGCAGATAGGAGTTTCCTTTGCGCAAAGCACAGTCTCTTCCTTCGTTGTGGATCTCAGCAGAGTGACAAAGTCGGATTCTATTCCTCATGGGCTGATCAGGGATGATGAGCCTTTTGTGCCACCTACCCCCACAGGGTCCTCCCTTCGCCGCATCTATGACAGGCCCTCAACTAGCTGCAGCAAGGCACAAAGGTAAGGGGATCTGCTGGCTTGTTGAATTTCAAGATTTTAAGGAAATGTGCAAGGAGCTTAGTGCTCTCGCTCTCTCTGAAAGAGTCCATATGGCTTGCCCTGACAGCATCTCTTTTTCCACAGCAGAGTGAAGCACAACTCAGAGAGTGAGAGGCGCAGTCCCAGCAGTGAAGATGACCGGGATGAGAAGGAATCAAAGGCTGAGATCCAGAACCCGGAGGATTACAAAGAGATCTTTCAGCCCAAGAACGCTATCTGTGAGTACCAGGGTTTATTGTGCTTTTGAGTGGTGTTTGGATTAGAGCTGTAGGCGCTAAGCTGGTTTGGTAGAAATGAGCTTTGGCTTACTGTAATAGAGGCTTCACCTGTGACTGGGAGAGTTTAGAAAACTTTTCTTTAATATTCTGTGCTTGGACACTGAACTACAGATCATGTCGGTGAACTGCTGAAAGGTGGCACCTTTACTAGGGTGCAGTGATGTCTGGTCAAAGCCTGGCTCAGAATGCAGAGCTCCATTGTAAGCACGCTGCCTTCCTGTCCTGATTCGGAAGGACTACTGTGTGACAGGATCTTTATTAGCTTAGAATTTTGATATGTATAAAATCAGCAGCCTCCATTAAAGAAGGAAGGACAAAATGTTTTGTTAAAGCAGAGATTGTTGTTTAGGAGGCACAGTGCCAATGCCTGTATCTCATCTTTATGTAAATGAGAAAAATGAGATAATCTTTCTAAGGAATTAATAGTCATTATTTTGATTTACTTCCATAAATCACTTTAGTGGGAGGTGATTTTTTTCTAAAATAATTTGTTGTGACAATGCCTTTTCTTGTGCTTCACACCTCTACAGCAGCAATGAACTACATGGGACAGTTTTGTCCCTCCCATCCATGAAGGCTGAAAGCCTTTGACTAAACTCAACAATAGCATCAAGGTCTAAAGGAGATAACTCTGGTTGCTGTATCACTGATTACCCTAATCTGTGGAGTTGCTGGAGATCTCCCAGCTCCAAGGTTGACTTATTGCTAATCTGTAGCCTTAGATGCTCCCTCGTTTGTTTGTTTATTTTTTTTTTTCCTCTCTTTCTGTAGGTCGAACTCCTCCTCGAAACAACGAGCCCTTTCCAGCCCCTCCGGAGGATGGTGAGTATGAAAATGGCCTCTTGGTGGTAATGAGGTTAATGGCCCTCAAAAGAGGGAGAGTTGCATGTCTGCAGAAATGACTACCTGTAGTCTAGCTATATAGAACCTTTGCTCTCAAATTCCCTTGAAAGGAATAGTCAGTTTCTGCTTTCCCACTTCTTTCCATCTTGGTAGATCCTGTAACTGCAAAGGAAGCAGTGAAACCCAGCCAAGCTGCAGATGTCCAGACCCCATCGCCAAAGCAAGAACTTGTACGTACTGTATGATCTCTTAATAGCTGTTCACGCTCCCGCTGTGAAAGATATGTGAGTGCTGGAGACACTATAATTTCTGATCAAGCTGATTCCTTTACTGAAGAGCAGTAGAAGTGCAGCTCCAGTCTTTGTCCTGCCATGTGTCTTGCCTGAGCAGTAGAATTGAAGGTCAGTCCTCCAACAGGTGATGGCTCCATTGCTTTTGTTTGCTTCTCACACTTGCAGTGGTGTTTCTCCTTGCATCTCAAAATTGGGGCACTCTGAAGAGAACCAAGTGCCAGATTTCTGCAAGTGCTTGAACTGAGGCTATTTTGTTGCCAAAATCGCAAGCAGCCGATGGGCCACGATACATTATACTGGCTTCTTTAGAATTCTGTCTTAGCCTTCAGGCTGGCCATGGCCCATTGCCCTAATTTTAGATGCTGGTAACAATGACAGCACTTGGCACTTCTGCTGGGGCATCTCCATGTTCTCTGCAAACCTCAGTTACATCTTGGGGTGTACCTGAGAGATACTTTATTGGGTCTTAAACTATGCTAGCAAACTGGAGACTGCTTGTGCATTAGGACACTGCTGTGAGAGGAAGGTGGGTCGGGAAAAGAAGAACATCAGACTAGGGCCAGACTGTTGCTGCTAGAGCTTTTATCCGATTTCTCCTGCAGCCTGATCCAGTTCAGAGGCCACCGATTGCCTCCTCAACTCCTTTGACCAGAACAGAGCCGTCGGTGATTCCTGCAGCCAGGAATGAGCCCATTGGCCTGAAGGCCTCTGACTTTCTACCAGTAAGTATCTCTGGACAAAAGTTTCCAGCCAGTGTCTGTATTAGGTGGCATCAGAAAGGGGGGTCCCCTGAGGTGCAGAACTGTCTTAGGTGCTTTCTGCAGCCTGCAGTCCTCCGTATTGAATAAGAACATGTTACCTCCTGCTTTCCTTCTGCTTACTTGGTGCTTCCCCTGCCAGCTTACTCTCCTGCCTCCCAACTGCTTTGACTTGCAGTTCCTGTGGAATTATCACCTCAGGATTGCTGGACCCAGCCCCATTGTGAATGACAGCAGGCTGATGCAAACACAGCAACCTTGATCCATGCTCACGAAGAATGTGTTATCAAAGCAGAGAGCGAGGGATGAGACAGAGATGCTGAACAATTCCACATGCTAGACAGTGATTCATTTAGAAAATTGGTGTCTACCATTACACATACATAATTATTTCACAGGAATCTTTGCCTCTTGCATCTTGGAGGCCTCTGGCTTCTCTTGGGATGGTATTCCCTGTCCCAAAAAGGGGGAAGGACCAGAGCATCCTGATGATCCCAAACCCTGAATGTGAACAAAGGAAGTAGTGGTTCCAGCATGGCTTGGGCAAATTGACAGCCTAATAATTGTGTAACATTTATGTTTTGTAATAAAATTTGCCGATTTCAGATGAATGCTTCACATTAAAAAAAAGGGTTTACATGAAGTCATTTCTTAATCAAAATATATTGGTTTTGAAAACTTACTTTTAATTTACGTTTTTTTAATTTTGAGAGTTTTTCCAAAGCTCCAAACATGTTTGTGATTGATGTAGCAAGTAAAATCAGAACAAATTGAGCATTTCCATTTCAAAATGCTTTTAAAACAATCTGCAAGGAAGTTGGTATTGACTGGCGCTCTGTATGCCAAAATCAGCTCTCACCTAGGCCAGAGAAAGCTCCTACCCTTCTGTGCCATCCTGCTCTATTATTGCTGCTCTGTTGGTGTCTGTACTTTCAGGCTGTGAAAAACCAAAGCCAGACCGAGCTCGTGGATGAGGAAGCCATGTCCCAGATCAGGAAAGGCCATGAGACCATGTGTGTGGTGCTCACCAGCCGCCACAAGAATCTGGACACTGTGCGGGCTGTATGGAGCACTGGTGACATCAAGGCAAGGATATGGAGAATACTTGAGGCTCATGAGGGGAGCAGCTGAGCAGCTCTTTTGGCTTGTCTGGGGCTGATTCTGCCTCTCACACAAATTGCAGGGTGTCACAGCTTTTATCCCCAGGGGTGCACCTCAGAGTGCTGCTGTGTCCCACCTGCAGTTGAATGGTCACAAAGAAATGTGGAGAAAACTTTCTCATGCGAGAGTTATCTTCTCTTCCCTAGCCAACTCAATGTTTCCTCTACCTTGTTTTTGAAAAGTGGCCCTTGATATTAATTGCATTAGCCTAGCCAGTTTGAGCTTTGTAATAGATGATGACTTCTTCCCCTTCTCTCTCAGAACTCTGTGGACTCTGCAGTGGCGATCAACGATCTGTCTGTTGTTGTGGACCTCTTGAATATTGTCAACCAAAAAGCGTGAGTCCTGGGTGGGGGCAGCCCCTGGGATACCCAAGAACCATCTGGCTGGGTATTGGGAGCGCTGCATTGTAGCTGCCTCGTGGCCATGGCAGCGTGAAATGCATGTATGTGCTCGTAGTCAGATCTTCAAGTCTGCAGTGCTGGTAACTGCTGGAGTTGTATGGGGCCTTTTCTGTAGGCAAATGATTTCTCGCAAGGAAAATCGAAGTCTTGGGGCTTCATAAAGTGATTGTGCTGAGAATCAATAAAATATGTCAGAACCTGCTGCTTTCTATCACAAGGGGGAGTCAGTGAACTTGCTCAGTAAACTTGAGTGTCGCTGCCTGGATTTTTTTTTTCAGAAAGCATTATTTGTGTCTACTCAGCCTTGTAAAGTCTCAGTCTCTGGTCTCAGAACATGTCCTTTTCTTTTCAGGTCTCTCTGGAAGCTGGATTTGTGTACTATTATCCTGCCGCAGATAGAAAAACTACTCCAAAGTAAATATGAAAGGTGAGGCCCCAAGAACATGGATGTGCTTGAGGGACAAGGTGTGGATATTCATAGGAGAGCTCCACTGGGTATTTTGTAGCTGAAAGAAAATCCTGAAAAATCACAGCAGATGCAGTATAATGCCGATACGATGCCTGGAAAAGAGCAATGGAGCTGCCAAGTGTGTGTGGGAAAAGATATGGAAAGTATGCACGGGCAAGAAGAGCAGGATGTTGAGATTTGGCGTAGGTGTGTTGGACTGAAAGCAGCTCTGGCAGCCAGGAGGGGTCAAATCGATGTGAAACAAGTGGGCTCTGCGCGCTGATGGGAATGAAACTGTCAGCTTGGGACAAGCGGAATGAAGTCCTGCAACAGCCTTGGGGTCACTTGGAAGACTGCTTTGAACCTCATCATTAGGTGGCAAAAAAATGCAGCCTCTCTCAAGATGGAGTTTCTGCCTTCTTACTGGGAGAGAGGCTTCTGCCAAGTCCCCTCGGCAGGACATCTCTGCTCTTGAGCAGAAAGGTCCCACTCTGCAGGGTATGTGCCAGGACCTTTCAAAAGGGCTCACTTTGTCAGTCTTGACATGAACCAAGATCGTGTTGGTACTTGGCTGTTGCTCTCCTTATCAGGTTCCATGTGGTGGAGTGGGGGTTGTTTGAGTAGATTATCCCCAGTGACTGGATGTGAGTGAGGGCTATGTGCTGGGGGGACAGGAATGAAATTCAAGTGGGACCCAATTCTCTGTTTGTTTTTCAGTTATGTGCAGACTGGCTGCACCTCCCTGAAACTCATTCTCCAGAGATTCCTGCCACTGATCACAGACATCCTCGCTGCACCACCTTCTGTCGGAGTGGACATCACCAGAGAGGAAAGGTGAGGCGCTTACTCACCTCCACTTGCTCCCTTTTTGAACCAGCCTTTCTCTTGGGTGAGCTTTGCTCCTCGTGATACTAGACTGGGCATGCCTTCCCTTTTGTCTGCAAACACCAAACCCTCCTGCTCTGAGAAAAAGACCAAGGACTGCTTTTCCCTCTGTCACTGTGTATTGAGTCATACCTCAACAAAGTGTGATTATGTCAGGAGTAAAAACACCCTGTGGCTTCACCCTCTACCTCACAAGACACATGAGTTGTCAGCCAGGCCCTGGATTTCCAGTTTATTCACAGGATAGCTCTGCTCTGAGAATTGGCCCTCCGAAACCAGCACCTCCTCCCTCCTTGGACTTTACTGCCAAAGGGGAGAAGAGGAGTGAAAGAGCCCTTATGTGGATGCCATTCTCCTGTGTCATCAGGATGTGGGCTGAATACATGGTGTTTCTGCAGAGCCATGTTCATGTTTCAGCCTCTTCCAGGCCACTTGCAGGGCTTGTGTTTTCTCTCCTGCTTGAGTTGCATCTTTGGCGCTACAGGAACAAGCACATCTCTTCAGCAGCTGAGGATTCATGCTGTGTCTGCTGTCTGTTTTTTGCAGGCTCCATAAATGCAAGCTGTGCTACAAGCAGCTGAAAAACATCAGCAACATCGTCAAGAACAAGTCTGGGCTCAGTGGCCGCCATGGTAGTGCCTTCCGGGAACTGCATCTCCTCATGGCTGTCCTGGAGTGACAGCCATCACCTCCTCATGCGCAAACACAGGTGGCCAAGCTCCCCTCTGCTCTTGGCCCAGCTGGATTTCACCTCTCTCCGTGTCTCCATCTTCCACCCCAACCCCCCCTCCCCCCAGCACGGTAGGGAAGTGGAATCTCACTGACTGGTTGCCTCCCCAGTCCTGGTGCCTTACGGGCTGGATGGAGGACCTGAGTGGAGAGACATCTGTGCTGTGTGAGGGGACCTGGCTGTTGGTGGGCCCTGCAAAGCCCCTGTAGGAAAGCAGCTTCATTTCAGCTCTTCATCTGAGCTCTCAGCTGCTCTGTCTCTATGTGCTGGCCTTTCCCTGATGGGAGGGCTCTGAGACTGCTGTCACCCCTCCTTCACCCATGTGTGCTGTCGGTTCTTGTTGCTTGGCTCTGTGGGCTGGGGCTGACTGGCCCCGCTCTCTTTGAGTGGCATGCTGAGGACTGCAGCATCCACCCCACAAAAGCCTGCTGGGGGGTGGAGTGCCCTTTCCCTACAGAAGGGACTTCAACTGCCGTGTGGGACTGGCCCTTTTGGCTTGCTTCATCAAACATGAGCCAGGACACTGTGCCACTGCCTGGTGTGTAGTCCCAAGGACCTGTATCGAGAGGAGGCTGTCTCTTGGCTTCTCAAAAATCCCTGCTGGCACCCTGGGCCGCAGAAGATGATTATCTTCAGACTGTTGCTGGGAAGTAAGGTCTACCTGGATCTGTTAAAATATGTGACTTAAACAGGACTTAATGTATGTGTTTGCCTTTGGGGGTAGGGATTTGGGAGGGTGGAGGGACATGGACTAATGTCTTTCTATATCCACTGGACTGCTCTTAAAGGGTTTTTTTTTTTCCAATAAATATCTGTCAGAACCTTTCTGTCCCTCTTTCTTCTTTCCTGTTGGGAAAGAGGTTCCTGTTGGTGCTTCCCCTGCTCCTCCCAGCCTGTCTCCCATTTTATACACTGGAGCCTGTTCTCCAGGAAACTGTAACTTATAATAAATTTTATTAAAAGATTTGTAACTTTTTAAAAAAAGTTGTGTTAAATGCCTGAATCTCTTGAAGTACTGTTCGTTCACCTTGGCGCAGCTCCTGGCTGGGAGCGTCCAGGGAAAGCAGGGCTCTGGTCCCTGCGTGTCCTATGGGGAAGCTGGCCATTCTCACCCTGCTGGGAGGCTGTAGTGAGTAAGTGGATGCAGTGGGCAAGGCGGAGAGACAGCAGTAGCCAGTTGGCTTGCTGAAACCCTGGGGGAGGTTTCATTCTGCTGGGTAGTTCCCAGCCCAAAGAGCAACGTCATTGTTTGCGGCTTGTACTTCTCCCTGGCCTGATGCAGATCTCCTCCCTGCTCAATTTCTAGCAGATCTTGGTGTGGTGGCAGTGCCTTGCCTATGTGGTTTTCTTTCCGTGAGCTGAGCCAGGTGCTGGTGTTTGGGGATGTGGGAGTGTATAGTGGGGCCAGCAGGAAAGCTAAAGCCAACCCCCACCTTGCTGATACTTCATCCAAACACAGTCAAGTTTTAGGACCAAAGGGGAGCATCCTGCTCCTCTGCTCCATGGTTCTGGAGGAGGTGGCTCTCATGGTGGCTCACGCAGCAAGAGGCCATAGCAGGACCAGGGCTGAAGATGCTGCCTGCTGTGAGCACTCCAAAACTCACTATGTGTGTCCTGCATCCACTGCAGCTGCTTGCTGCCTCACCCCGGGGGCTCTCTGGTGATAATCCCATGCCTGGAGCCAACCAAGGTGTGAAAAAGCTCCTCCAGCCCACAGAGCTGGAAGAAGCATGAGATGAAGCAAGATGCTGCAGTGCTGGGGTTTACTTAGGGTTTAACAACTCAATCTCCTGCTAATTAAGGGAGCTCCATAGCTGCAAACTGGGGTGGGGGCTGTGCTGGCAGGCTTGTGGGAGGAGGAAGTTAATGGGCTTTTCCAGCTGTGGGGAGATGCTGTGCAAGCAGCAATGGGGAGGGAGCACCCACTCCGAGCAGGGCTCAAACCTGCTGCAGGGAAATAAGAGCAGTGCAGGAGGACTGGCTTTAACAGTTTATTTAAAATAAGTTTTGTTACAAAACAGGATTTTTTTTTTTTTTACTTATTAAAATACATAGAAACATCTAATTTTACAAAAGGCTAAATTTATTTTTCCCTTTTTTTTTTTTTTTTAAATAGAGTACACTGTGGAAGAGTGAGAGGAGAGGGCTGCGGTGGGAAGGAGCTATCAGTGCATCGTCCAGTCGGTTATTTGCGGCAGGAGGAAGCCTACCCATGGGTGGGTGCTCAGCGGTGCAAGGCACAGTGCCATCTCCTCTGACCCCACCTGCAAGCCACTGTCCCAACACATAATCCAACAGGCTTTTGGGCTGGAGTTTTGGGGGGGAGGGGTTTGTTTGTTTTCAACTTGTTTTCCATTCCAAGACCATGTAAACAGGTAAATATTTCAAACACTTTCATCTCGACCACACTGTGATCTCTCTTGACAAGACAACTGGTAAATAACTTTACAATAGCTCCATTTGAGACTGCTAAATCCACCCTGGTGCTGTGTAACACAGGCAGCCCTGCGACCATTCTCCCTCTGTGCCAGGGCAGCTGGTGCAGGGCCCTGGCAGCACTGGCACCACGATGAATGGCAGCTTGGCTCATGCACGGCACTGGTGTGCCTTCATGCAACAACAGGGCTTGAGAAACCTACGGGGAAAGGAGCTGCTGGGATTTTTTTTCTGGCTTAAAATGGAGGAAGCACTGCTCCGAAAGACATCAGGCAGCTAGTCTGGATGCAGTCTTGGGGGAGCTGTGGCCAGGCTGGCCCCATGGTGATAGCAGAGACATGTCCAGGGGTTCGCCTGGCTCCAAGTCCCCTCCAGACAGATACCTTGACTGTTGTTAAAGCTGGAAAGATGGAGGGAGCACCCAGCAGCTCCCTGCTCTGGCTAAAAACAGCTGTCCAGCAAAAATAAGTCAGAGCTGAGCATCTGAGGGGGCAGATCCCTGCCCAGCACCACCGCCCCCCCCCGCTAAGAGAGGGGTCTGGCTGCTGGGAGAGCTCAGCCCCGTGCTGCTCATGGCGAGAGGTGCCATCACCCTCTGGTCGTGGGTCCTGGTGGGCAAGGGGATGGCACCGAAGCCTTCATGTCTTCCAGCAGCCAGCTCTTGGTAGCACCATGAGGGGCTGGTTCCTGCAGTGGGTTTGGTGCCAGGGCTGGCACTTGTCACACGGGGACTGGCCTCAGCTTCCCTGGGGATGGAGACACACGTGGGTCACACCAGGCAGGGGACAGGGCCATTGCTGCCCCAGCCCCATCCGGTGGCATTTCAGCAGGTGCTGCGTTGAGCTGGTACCGCAAGCATCCCCATGAGCATCCCCGCGAGTGGCACTTCCCAGCACCCCTGCCCTGCCCGGGAAGCGGGGCCAAAGCAGAGCCCTCCACCAGCTCCCAGCTGCAGGCACTCACCTGGCAGCCCTGGCTGCCCCTAATTCAGGCTGAAATCGAAGGGGAGAGAAGTTCAGCCCAAGGGCACTGCCACTGCCCTGCATCACCGCTCCCCCTGCACAACCCCAGCCGCCCACAGCAGCTTTGCACCGGGGTGCTCTTGGGGAAGTGCTAACCAGGCTCCCGATGGCTAATTAGCCATTAGTTAATGAGGTGATTACAAATCAACTAGCTCCCCCACACAGGCTTTGCCTGCCAGTGTCTGGCTGGGACAAGGCTGGCGGCAGGAGCCTCCTCTGATGGAGGGACCCCGGCCAGGCAGACGGGGTGCAGAGTGGGACCACGGTGCCCCACCACCCACCTGAGGTCTGGAGCTTTCTGCGGATGGAGGCGGCACGGCCGGAGAGCTGCCCCGGGCTGGGGGACGCGTGGCCCCGGCCAGAGGGTGCCACGGTCCCCGGCGAGTCACCCTGGGGGGAGATGGGGCACGGCCCCAGGGTCAGCCCATGCCAGTCCCCAGAGGGAAGGAATGGGGATGGGCTCACGGGCAGATTGTGCCTGCCTGGGTAGGGACGCCCAAATATGCTCTGGGGGTCCCACAGGGTTGCTGCAAAACAGGGCTTGGGAGAAGCAAGGTGGCAGCATCGGCTGGATGCCACCGCTTGGGGACAGCCTGCATCCCGCCGGGTGATGCTCCCCAACAGAGGTGTCTCCAGGGGACACTCAACAGCAAACAGCCCTGGGAACCACATGTAGGGGCAAAACAGGGGGACCCCCTGGGGTGATGGGGAAGAGGAAGGGCACCGGCGGCGGCCCCTCGGTTACCTCCAGCTGCTCCTGGCTGGGCCAGGAGGCCAGCTCAGCCTTGCGGGAGACGGGACCCAGCTCCACTGAGCGAACCCTCTCGGCGAACTTCAAGGAGCACAGCGTCTCGCTGGTGTTTTTCTCAGCGGGGGAGACCTGCGGTCAGGCAGGAGCAGGCAGAAAGTCACCCTGCCGCCTGCCTGCACGCCCCCAGGGCTCCCCCGCCCCGGCAAACGCTCCGGGCCGGCGAGATGCTATTATTAACCCGCCGCTCCCAGGATAGCCCCATCCATCCATGCCCGGGCCAGCGTCTGAGCCAGCCGGATCCCCTGTCACCAACTGCCCTGGCGCGCGGGACAGCCGGAAAAAGCCGCAGCAGGTGGCAGGGGCTCAGGCACCCCTGAGGGGGCTCGGTGCAGGGGCAAGCACATGGCGGGGGTCACAGGGCAGGGATGGAAGAGCTGCCAGAGCATAAAATCCTCCCAGCAAGAGAGGGAATGGGGAGATGCCAACATGCAAGGACACCTTGCCCATAGGGACAGCACCTGTGTGCAGGCAGGGAGGGCAGGATCGCAGACCTCCCAGTTCATCCCCCCATCCCTCGGCCTTGTCTGGGGTGCAGAGATGGGGACAGAGCTGCCCCTGGCACCGTGGGTGCAGACTGGAGGATGTCCCCATCGGCAAGCCCAGTCCCCTGGTCCCAGCCCAGCTCCTGCCTCCAACATGCCCCCCCCCCCCAGCACTGGGGTGAGCAGGGACCAAACTCATCCCAAAAACAGTGCCGACAAGCCGCGGGGATGCCGACAGGCACCGGGTCCCCAGCCCCTACCTGCACCATCATGAGGGTCTTGCTGTCGCCGCTGAGGGAGTCCTGCAGCAGGTAGGTCAGCTTGGAGTTGCGGAAGGGCACGTGGCCTTGCCGGGAGCGCAGGGCGTAAATGACGTCACCCAATGCCGAGAGGGACTTGTTGATGTGCTGCGCCTCGCGGAGCCGGCTGCCCTCTGCGCCCGACCGCCCGACCCGCTCCGATCCCGCCAGGTCCACCAGGTTCAGCTTCCCTAGGGACACACAGCCAAAGCCCCGCGCCAGCTGGCGTCAGTGCCTGACCCCGCGTACCCCTGGGGATGCCGCGGCCCAGACACCCCGGTGAGGGGCTTGCTGTCTGGCACCCACCTGTGGTGCGGAGCCCCGTGCTGCGGTCAAGGCCACGGACCGTGACGATGAGGAGGGCATGGGAGCGGGAGCTGTGCTCATTCAGGTTGGTGCACTCCGTTGCCCGGTTGACGTGGCCGAACTCAAAGACCTGGGGGAGCCCAGGGAGGTGGGGGGTGAGGCCAGCCTGCCCCAAACCCACCACAACCCCTGCCACGACCCGGGGACCCCCGGGGCTGTAACCTGAGCTACAGCCCTCCAACGAGGTGCCTGGTCCATCGGGGTGATGACTGCTGTCAGGTCTCAGCCTGGGTGACACACCGAAGGCAGAGGGTGACAGGCAGGGCACTGTGGTGACAGCCGGCATCCCACTAATCCCCTGGGAGCCACTGGGGCCCCACACTTTTATTTTTAACCCCCTGTGGCTCACCCCATGGGACAGTGACCGTTACATCGCACCCAGGGACCTATTTTGGTCTCTGTCACTCCCCGGTACTTCAGAAATGCTCCCGAATCGGGGGGGTCACACACTAGCGACACTTCCCCCCCGCCCCAGTTCATCGTGCCACCCTCCTGCTCCCACCGCCCCCCATCTCCCCGCACCTTGTTGATGTCCTCCACGCTCTGCACCCTGAACTCGGTCAGCCCAGGCACGTAGAGCTGCCCACTGCCATCGGGGCACAGCTTGATCTCCAGCTTCTCCTGTGGCTCCTTCCCCAGCAAGTCCCTGGGAAAAAGGGTACCCATCACCATCCCCACCCCGGGGGGATGACAGGAGCTGGCTCCCCTCTGGCACGGCATCCCCACCACGGCTCAGGGCTGTGTGCCAAGGCTGCCAGAGCAGCCGTATCCTCCTGGGGATGCTGCACATCCTATTTGTAGGCCTTGGCTCTCCGGCTCCCCATGTACCCGCTCCCACCCAGCTCAGACCAAGCTCCCATCCCTGCTCTTTATCGCCATTCCCAGTCCCCATTATCCACACGGATGCGCTTGCAGCCTCATCCCACCCCCTCCTGCCTGCGGCTGGGCAGGGGAGGAAAATATTTCTCATGCTCCCAGCTCCCAGTCAGTTATTTCTAAATATAACATCTGGGGGAGCAGGGGCAGGGAGGAGAGGGGGATGCCCCAGCCGCTGCATCAGGGCCAGGGAAGCAGGAGCGATGGCAGGGCTGGGAGCCTGTATAAGTCATGGAGCTCGAGGGAGAGTGCTTTGCAAGGGCAGTGTGCACTGAAAAATAATTAAAAATAAATCCTTGCATGGCCAAATCCAGCGCCCAAGGCCCTGGGAACAAGCTGTGCAGCCAGGGCAGGGCTGGTAGGACAGGGAGGAGAGCAGCATGGGGTGATGCCCACCGATGCCAGCTCCCCAGCAGCTCTGCTCGCCCCACCAGAAAGTTTTTCCCCCCTTCCCTGTACCTGAGCGCCTCGTTGTAAATTTCAGCAGCACTGACGCTGATGGCGTAGTCCCAGTCGGCTGCCTTGCTCCGCACCTCGGAGAAGAGGAGCTGCAGGGCTCGCTGGTTGATTCCTGGGTTGGCTGCTGTTCCCTGATGGATTGGGGGGATTAATGGGGGGTGGGAGAAAACACCCTCTGGCATTTTATTCTACATTTTTTTTCCTGAGCAGGAGCAAAGCCCAGGGCAGTGTTGTGGAGACCTGCACAAACCCCTTGAGAGCAGCAGTGACCATCACTGGTGCACCCTGGGTCCGAGCTGGCCACCAGCCTGGTTAGGGGAGGTTGCCAAGACTGGGCACCACAGAATGGGAAGCCAAGGAAGAAGAGGGAAGCAAAGCCAGGCAAATTTACCTCCATCGTGTAGGTTTTTCCTGCCCCCGTCTGCCCGTAGGCGAAGATGCAGACGTTGTAGCCGTCGATGCAGGAGGTGACCAGGGCTTGAACCTCCTGAAACACCTGGAGAGGGTGGGGGTGGACCGGGGAGTGTCAGGAGAAGGTGGCTGCATCCCCCCTTCATGCAGCAGCGTGGATGGCAGAACCCACCTCCTCCTGGGATGCTTGTGGGGGGAAGACCTTATCCAGCTCGAAGGACACCTGCTTCCCCTTGTGCAGGAGATGCAGGACGGCATCATCATCGGCGTCGAAGGTCACCGCGTTGGCCGCCTCCGGGCCCTCGCCATCCTCCTTTGTGATGGGGCGGACTCGCCCAAAAACACGGATGTTTCCTTGGAGGGGGGGTGGGATGCAAGGACAGTGTCAGCCCCGGTGCATCCTGCTGCCACCCTCGGTCACCGTCAAACACCGGGTGGGCTGAACGCTGCAGCTTGCTGCCGACTGAAGCATCCCATCACCGACCCAAGCATCTCATGGGGATGCGGAGCACCCAAGTCATGGTGCTGGGGTGCAGCAGAGTGATGCTCCCCTGTCCCTCCTGCCCCACCCCTCGGGGACATACTCTCCCGCAATGGGACCCGCCACCCTCCTCGCTCACCTTTCAGCCGCACCAGCTCGTTGTGACACTTCTTGCGGAGCTGCAGCTCCCGCCGGTACTTGCGCAGCAGCTCCCGGTTGGTGCTGTGCACCTCCTCGATGGCCTGGCCGATCTGCGGGGGTGGATGGAGAGCAGCGGCTCAGCGACCTTCACAGCATCCCCACCCCACACAGCGGGGAGCCGGGGTAGCGGTCCCAAGGGGCTCACCTCGGCCCTGGCGCTCCGCAGGGTCTCCTGGAGGAGCAGGGGGAAATCGCGGACCTGACGCTTCAGGCTGTTGTAGTCGTGGGTGAGGGTGCGCAGTGCCGGCTGCAGCGTCAGCAGGTTGGTCCGGACACCTGCAGGCACGAGGCAGGGTGAGGGGCAGGTAGCACAGCCCCCCAGCACCAGCCAGGTGACCCTGCGAGTCCCCCGCCCCCTCCTCACCCGCCAGGTTTTCGTGCACCGCCTTCATCTCCACTTGGGCACGGGAAAACGCCTCTTCGATGGCGCGGTTCTTCTCCTCCTCCATCGCCTGCATCTCTTCCAGCATCTGCCCGTGGGCTCGCTCCAGCTCGGCCTCGTACATCATGATCTGGGAGAGGAGCAAGGGGGGGTATCACTAAGCCGGTGACCACCTGCTGCCACGCCACATCACCTGGCGAGCACCACGCAGACAAGAACTGCCGTGGAGCTGGGCGGGGTGATTTCTGATTTACACCCATTGCACTCAGACCTGAGCTCGGAGCTGAGCCGCCGTCTTTTGGGAACTCTGCAGCTGCTGCTCCATCTCCTTCAGCACCTGCCTCTGCATCCCCACCTGCTCCTGCAGGTACTGGTTTCGGGACTGGCTCTCGCACAGGGCTTGTTTTGCCTTGGCTGACTCCACCTCCACTGTCTTGATGATGTACTGGGAGGAAAAGCACCCAGAGATGGGGTGTACTGGGGAAGCAGCACCCAGGATGGAGCCGGTGTTGGCCCGAGGGGGTTGATTTACAAAATCATGATGCTGCGCTGATGTGGTCAGGGCAGTGGGATGGGTGGCACTTGCAGGGCACCCGCTGGGCACCGCTAGGCACCCAGCCCTGCTCCCCTTGCCCTGCCAGCAGAGATGGAGAGCCCCATGGCGCTCACCTTTATCTGCTGGGGCTGGGACTTGAGGCTGGCGATGGTCTCCTGGCTGTCCCGCAGCCGCCGGCTGAGCCGCTCCTCCTCCTCGGCTCTCTCGGCCAGGGAGTCCTTGAGCCGCAGCTCCACCTCGGCCAAGCGGTTCGTCTTCTGCTGCACCTCCAGGTCCAGCTCCGCCAGCTTGGCCCGCATCTCCTCCGCCTCCCGCTGCAGCTGGGACAGCCGCTCCTGCAGCCCGGCATTCTCCTGGCCCCGAAACAGCACAGCCGAGGCCACGTCACCCACGGGTACCCATCAACCTGCCACCCCCGCCGCCACCGCCGGTGACTCACCTGGAGGTGGGCACAGTCCCGGCACGGTGCCTGCTGCTGCCGCCGCAGCTCCCGCAGCTCCCCCTCGCACGCCTTCATCTCCTGCCGCAAGCGCTCGTTCTCGGCCGCCAGCAGGTCCCGGTGCTTCTCCGCATCCGTGCCACCCTGCCGATGGGAGGGGATGGAAGCCTGCTGCAGTCCGGGGAGCCCCTGCCTGCTGCTGCCACTGAGCCCCTGCCTGCAGCATCAGGGGACCCCCAGCCTGCTATGTCGGGGAGCCCCAGCCCGCTGCACCCCAGGGAGCCCCCAGCCCACTGCACCCAGGGGAGCCCCCACCTGCCACACTGCGGACCCCCCAGCCTGCTGC
Organism: Aquila chrysaetos chrysaetos; assembly: GCF_900496995.4. Lineage (NCBI taxonomy): Eukaryota > Metazoa > Chordata > Aves > Accipitriformes > Accipitridae > Aquila > Aquila chrysaetos. The sequence goes on from NC_044012.1 coordinate 23,648,412, forward strand.
ATCAATGAGCCTCCGCCTGCTGCCCGCGGGGAGCCCCTGGTCTGCTACACTCAGGGAGCCCCAGCCTGCGGCACTAGAGGAACCCCCAGCCCACCACGTCAGAGAGCCCCCGCTGTGCCCAGGGAGCCCCCATCCTGCCGTCAGAGAGCCCCCACTGTACCCAGGGGGGGCTTTCGCTTCCCACCGCAGGGCGACAGTGTTGGGGGGGCCTTTGCCAGCTACGCCCCAGGGCTACTGGTTGTGATATTGCGTTGGACAGAAAATCCCACAAACTTTCGCCTCAACGGTTCTGTCGCGGCTCGCAGGGTCCAAACCGTGACCCTGGGGAGGTTTTAATCCTTCTACCCCCTCCCTGCCTGCCCCCTTCCTCCTCAGGGAGCCACAGCTCTGGCATCCCTTGGGGCAAGGGTGGCTCAGCCCGAGCCCGGTGGCAGCTCACCAGCTCCGAGCGCAGCCGGCCGATCTCCTGTGCCTGCTCCAGGAGCTTCGCCTTCAGAGTTTCAACCTGTCAACACAGGCAAGGTTAACCAGGAGGCATCTCAGCAGCTTTTGGAGGAGACCCCGTGGTGCCACCCCGGCCACCAACGTCCAGTCTGGCTCGCACCTTTGTTATGCCTTAATTTTCCACCTCGCTCTGAGCGCCTGATTCACATGAGCTGATTAAAATGAGCGTTAATGAAAGCCTTGCTTCGACCTCGTTCGACCGTGGGTATAATTTGTCCATGTTGAGCATTAGCAGAAACCATTATTTAAAAAAAAAAAAAAAAAAACAAAAAAAACCAAGCATCATCTTTGGAGAAGGAAAAAAACAAACCTATCCATAATTGTGTTTAAAGAGCCAGGAGCACCTCGTCCTGCCCTTGCAACACAGCTTTGCTTTGCCTTCTCTATTTTTCTTTCTAGGAAAGTTATCTTGGGAGAAAGAGGGAGCAGGAGCTCTTTGAGAAGTCCACGTGTCCAAGTCCAAGGGGAGGATGCTCCCCAGCCACTCCTGTCTGGGCATCTGCCCATCCCATGGGGACCAGGCCATCGTCCCTGCAAAACCAGGTGGATTTCATAAATCCTCCAAATTTTTGTGCATGGACCAGTGAGGCGCTCAAAAAAATATGCAGTTATTCAAAATAATGGTGGCAGCGAGTGCTTAGGAAAGCCAGTGGTCTCGTGGGCTGTGTTTTTATGGGGTTTGCCTGCCTGCTCTGTCCCTCGGCCCTGTGCCCAAAAGCCGATGGCCACTGGGTGAGTATCGCTGCTTCCCCAAAACTTACCCTGGAGAGAGCCGGACCTGGCTGCACGCTTCACCACCGTCCCCCAGACCCCAGCCCAGCTCCCAGTTTCCCCACGCCGGGAAGCTGCCGTGCCGCCAAACCCCTCGCCCCGATGCGGCAGGCTATTTCCCCATCCAAATAACCAGCTTTTTCTGAGCAACCGGGCCTCCGTGGACCATAATTTAGGAACTGCTGATTAATAACAAATGCAGATGTGCTGACATGGTGCCGTAATTAATGACGATAAGTTATTAAGCCGCACCCTTATGGAGACGGCAGCACGGCGGGCGAGCACATCCCGTGTGGCCCCGCGCGCTCGGCAGGGCACAGCCGGGGGCTCCGCAGGCGAGGTCCGCGCGCTTATGGCCACGATCTGGGGAAGGCAGCCGCTCCCCGCCAGCATCGGGAACCCCCCTCCCTCCGCAGTGGGGCTCCCTGGCTCCGGCTGGGGGGCCGAGCGCGTGCCGAGCACACCGGCCTCGCTCTTGAGTGGGAAAATCCCATTTCCATATTCAGTAAGGTAGATTATTAAGGTTTTTTTTTTTTAAAGTATTTTTAAAAGAGGGGAGGGACCAAGAAGACCAAGTCACGGCTTGTTGCGGGGAAGCTGCCACCCCAGCTGGCCAACACGCACGCCGGAGCCTGCCCACCGCTCCCCGTGCCAGCGGCGCCCGAAAATGCCAATACACCTCTATCCCGTACCTGCTCGGGCACCTCCAGCTGCATCCTGCTCTCTGGAGGTGACAGGGACTCCTTGGCAGCCGGATCTGGCTCGAGCCATGGCCCGGCCATCCCTGAGCTTTGGAAGTCTGGGTCAGTGCTTCGCTCTGGCCGGCGTTGGCTGCGCTTGCTGCCGAACTGGCTGGTGCAGGGCCGGATCCTGCCAGCACTCACGCTTGTGTCATGCAGAGTATGCCAACCAAATGCAGGACAATTACCTCCACCTTTTTGACACCCGTGGAACAAGCAGAACCTGACTGTAACAGCTTCCACAACAGCCACATGCAAATCCCTTTACGAGCAGCCAGAATTTCAATCTCCCCGGGACGACCCAGGTCCTCGTGCCGAGGATGCAGCCACACTGGCGCAGGAGATGGCTTTTGGGGGGGTTCTGGTGGCGGTGGCCAAAATGCTCTGCCCTTTCGCAGACAGCTCTGTGCCTTCACATTCACTTTCCACCTCCTGACTCTCAAAAGTCACTAAAATTAATCTGCTGGGTTGGTCTGACGAGCTTATCCAGAAGTGGCGGCCCTGCGGTGGGGGGATGGATGACTGCCACGGGGCTCTGACCCCGATGCCCAAAGCCCTCCTGGCCACGTCTTGTCCAAGGAGCCGCACGCCCTCGCCGGCATTATTGCGGTGTCACCGTAACGCCAATCGGGGGGCTGAGAGCATCCCGAGGGAGGCACACCCAAAGCTGGTGGGACGGCCGTGGTACTCAGGAGCACCCAGCTCCCCGATCATCCCTATGCACCCGAGCGGAGATGATGCTCCGTGAGGGAGGTCATATGCTCTTTCCAAGCATGGTCCTCACTAACCGCGAGCCACGGTGCTCCAGCCAAGCCGCAGCCTGAAGTTGGAAACCCTGACAGACCCCCTCGTGTCCCCCTGTGCCCACCGTACCTGGCCTTGCAGCTGGAGAGAGCGGGAGAGCTCGTCATTCTCCCGGGCAGCGAGCTTCTCCTGCAGCCCCAGCAGCTCCTCCTGCAGCCGCAGCTTCTCCTCCTGCAGATGCGCCATGGAGGCCATCACCTTCTGGATCACCGGGAAGGGTCGGGCCGCTGGCAGGCTGGCACGTTTCCCACTGCAGAGCCTCCCTCCTGCAGTGGGAGGAAAGATGAAGCTGGTCAGGATCCAGCCGCCTCGCTGGGGAACGAGATGCCAGCTATGGGAAGAGTCCCCAGGGGCTGTGGTGGAGATGGGACGGTGGGAAGCGAGACTTGCAGAAGTCCCACAGAGAGCAGTGACGTGCCAAGAGCTGCATCCTGAGCGCCACGGTACCGACCACGGCCGACCGGGCGAGCCCCTGTGGCGGGGTGGGAGCCAAAGGGATCTGCCGATGCCAGCATCCCAGGCCGTAAGACAGAGCGCCTGCCTACAGCACCGCGCCAGGACCCAGCCCCATCACGCACTGCCGCCTCACTCAGATAACAACCGCCTTCGCCACGGCGCTCTGATTCATCCCAGCATCGTTTTTTCTGAATGAGCAGGTGCCGGTGGAAACCAGTATGCGATCATGTTATTAAAGACTGCATCGTTACACACAAATATAATGGAAGCCAAATTAAAATTATATGGGTACCCTGAATGGCCGTATTGCCTAATCCTTGTGCGTTTGGCTTTCTAACCTTCCTAGTATTATTTTAAACATCGTTTTCTGTGTGCTAATAGAGCCACCGGTGCTGACAGAAGCCAACCTGGCTGTACATCAGAGCCTACCAAATGAATCCCTAAATGACTTGGTAGTTCCCAAGAAGAAATGAGCTGGCCTGACTCATTCCCAACGTGGGGATGAGGCACGGCGGCGGGCGAACCGGTGGCCAGGATCCCGGCTGCCCGGCGCCCTTCCCTGTCTGCCATGGATTTCATCCGCTGCCACCAGAAACTTGAGGTTTTAAAGGCAGTAGGTGATGCTGGGAGTTGCTTTGCTGCCTGTGGGCAGATGCCACCTGCTTTATGGGAAACATCCTGAATACAAGAAACAAGACTTTTTTTGTCTGTGAATCAGACTTTCTACCTTTAAAAAGAGATAAAGAGCCAGCAGAGGGGGCAAAAAATGAAATGCTGGGACCAAACCATGGCTCCACTGTCCACCATGTGCCGTGGGACTTATCTGGCAATGTCTGCAGAAGTGATCACCGGATTTTGTCTTCCTGCCTTGGGCTGGATACCCTGAAAGAGCACTGACAGGTGGTGGCTTTTCTTTTTTTCCATGCTGAAAGCTCAGCCGAGCTCAGGCAGGTGACTCTGATGTTCCCTTTAAACCCAGCACACACAAAACCCACCCCAAAACTCCTAAAGTTAACAGGAACGCCAGCTCTTGCCCCTTGGGGAGCGTGTAGGGATAAGACAAGATTACAGGAGGCACCAGGGCTCCTGTGGAAACACCACGTGTCTGCACACATCATCCAGGCTAATCCCGGGCTGGGACCGAAGGCTTCTGCAGAGCTGGGTTCAAAGCCACGACACCCAGCTGCAAGTCAAACTGTTGGGCAGGAGTGATCCCGCACAGATAACGTGCTCCTCCTTGCTCCAACACCTTCCTCCTGCAAGAGCATCCTTGTGAGAGGAGGTGCCGGCCAGACCTGCATTACATCTACCACCAGGCAGACATGCTAGTGGCGACACAGGGTCTGAGCATGGCACGCACACCCTCCTGTTTTCCAAAATGCTTTGAAACCCGTTTGGAAAGGTGGCCGTTTCCACGGCTCTGCCCCGTTACCATTGCCACGCAGGCTCCCTTCCTCCTGCATCCCTGCCTCTTCCCACCAGCCGCCCCGCACCAGGAGCTCCTCGGGGATGCAGCCAGGGACTACATGGGGAGCAGCTCCCAGGATGTGCCCTGACAAGCCTGGACAATTCGGTCCTGACGGAGAAAGATGGGAAACCATGGGGATTCACCAGCCCCGGCACAGCCACGCATCATGCTGCAAGCGTTTCCACAAATGTTATGTTTTCCTTAAGAGGAAGAGAAGAGCGGTGGGTTTGCTGACACTCACCTGCTCTGTTCACCCAGTTAAATAATTCACCGGTCACCTGGCATCATCCGACAGCTGGCTGGTGTTTGATTTCTACTGAGACCCGATCCCCCCCTGGTGAGTGCAGCCATGTGTCTATGTGCACCCCGAAAGAGGAGAGGTCCCCCCAGTACCTGCCGGCAGCACCAGGTGCCCATCCCATCGCATCCCTCCTCCTGAGCACCCGCCGCCGTATCCCAGCTTCCCCTTACCTGCTTTCTCCAGGTTCATGGTGGAGACTGCCTGCACCAGCCTGGCAGCTGCCGGCTCACGGGGGGACGCCAGTGGCTCCTCCGTGGCTGGTGTTGGGGCCCGGCGCCGGCTCTCCTCCCTCCGCTCACCTGCCGCCTCCTGCAGGGCCTGTGTCCACGAGAAGAAACAGGACGGAGAGCTGAGATGCATCAAACGTCCACATCGTTGTGAACACGGTGCCGGCAGCCGGCATTTCACCGAGCTGGCCAGGAGAAGCAGGCAGGGAGGAGGTCGACAGCGGGGGGATACCAGGGGGGAAACCCTCCCTCCGAGGGATTTCAGTGTTGGGAAGCTGCTGTGATGAATTTATCACCTAGCTTTTAGTTCTCCCCAGAAATACCTCCTTCGCTCAGCTTGATCATGCAGTTATACTGAATATCACCTATTTTTCTCTCTATAGCCTTAAAATAAAAGACCCTGGCTTGCAGGCAAGGTTGAATGTGAACTTGCTCGCTGGCGAGCCATGACGCAGTTAATGCCATGCCCTGTGGGATGGAGCACAGCTCTGAAAAAAACAGAGAAGAAATCTGGAAGGAGGGAAAGGAATATAGAGAAGGTCCCGAATTTCTGTATCTATTGCATCTATCACTGGCTTGCAGGGAAAAAAAATAAATCTGTTTTTTTTAATCACCATTTAAAAAAGCGTTATGGCATGGATGCTTTCAGAAAGCTGCGCTGCCGATCGGCTGAGCTTGCAGAATTGCTCCCTGCCTCACTCAAAAGTGCCTTTTCTTACTTATATCTTATCTCAGAGCCCGTGGCATTGACCTGCGGATCAGCGATGCTGGGGAAACCTGTCTCACTCAGGCAGAGGGGTGAATACTCAGTACATGCCAAATTTCTGAGAGCACTTTGGAAGGAGGTGATGGTAGCAGCCTCCTGGAGAAGCCGCCTGTCTGTGGTGCCTCTACGTTTGAGACTCTGGGAGGGTTTCGCCGGAGGGAGGGAATGCATCAAGGCTGGTGTGAGATAAGAAGGTGCTTTCCTTCTTTTCAAAGAAGGGGAATTTAAATGATTTGCCTGAAGCCCAGAATGAACTGGTGGCAGCAACACCAGTACATGGTGTCCTGACACTGTCCCTGGCCACGGTAGCCTTCCTCCTCCTCCTCCATCCTGCTGGCAAACACCATCTCACAGCACTGCATTTTCTTATCACCCTTCTGCCTTGAGCTCTCCTGCCTACCTGACCCAGAAGTGACCCAGAAAATATTACTCCGGGCTGTTCCCTGGCATTTTTTGATGCCTTCCAACTTCCCGGAAACGCTCTTCCCTCCCCACCCAGGCAGCAGCTCTGCGCTCTGCTCGAGGCATGCGGCACCGGGGCTGCGGTGATGGGGGGGACCAGCCAGCTCCCACCGCGAGATGGCCCAGCAGGATGCTTCCCACCACCCCAAAAATGCCCTCCCCACCCAAGCCATGGCCAGCTCAGCGCTCCTCACCTGGAGAGCCAGGCAGAGCCTGTGGGGGTTTGCAGCGTCCAGCCAGCTCACGCGGAGGATTTTATGGTGAACAAGCTTAGGCAGCAGAGGAACCTGGGGAGAGGCGCCCACTCCACTCCCAGTGATGAGTGTGTCCTGCCCACAGCCTGAAATGGGGCAAAAAGCATCACTGGATCAACCCGAGACCCCGGGACGGACACAGCCTTCGGCCTCGCTCAGCAACCCCGCTTCCTCCTCCCTGCCGCCGTTGCCACCGCACTGGTGCGGAAGAGACAGTGCACGAGTTTTATTAAAAATGTTAATTAAGTTAATTAGAAAAATTAGCCCTTCAGGGGGTGGAGACTGGTTGCCAATGACTAGTAATGAGAATTCAAGGTGTAGCATCCGTCTGTCCTCTGCAGGACCAGATCCGTCCCCCTGCTGGGGACATCCCACCCCTTCCCCTCGCCAAGCCACTCCGCTTCCCATGATCGTATCTCGAAAAAGCTGCCAAATCCGGCTTGCATCACTGAAACCAGACGGACGGACCCCGCCAGCATCACCTTCCTCCACTGCCGCCAAATATTTCCTTTATTTGTCATGCAGTCAAACCTGAAAGCAGACAGGGCAGCAGTTCCCTGTCCTTCTGAGCCACACAGAAGGAAAACAGCATCTCAAGGACCTTTTTCCTATGGCTGTGTCCTCCTCTGCTATGGGAAAAGCAGCTGGCGAGGGCTACGTCCCAATGGGACCTGCTTGGGGACCCTGTGCCCCCTCCCCATCCACCTGCCACAAGCACTGCCACCACTGCAGGCAGCCAAATGGCTTCTCTGGCAGGCAGGAAAAAAATCAACAACCTACAAATAAAACCCCACTAATGCAGTTGTTTTTTTTTTTTTTCCCTAAAATCATCCGGAGGTGCTTGGGCCTGAGGTGGAAGCAGCATCTGGAGGGAGATGTGCCCTGATGAAATCAGTCCACCGCTCTGGACTTCTTCCCAGCCTGTAATTAGCCATAACATTTCGCGCGCGCTGTGAAAATCGAGCGTTTCCAAAGCGCTGGCGGATGCCCAGATAAGAGGCGACGAGTTCCCCATCCCAGCATGGGCGGTGGCAGCCGCCAGGCAGACGAAGCGCTGAAAAACTCCGTTTTCGGAGGCTTTGATGCTGACCAGCGTTCGGCTGGGCTGGCCCAAATGCCAGGGGAGAAGCAGCACCCAGATAAGTGGCTGCCAGCACATACGGATGGCGAATGCTGAAACCAACAGCAAAAAAAGCCCAAATGGCGGGGTTCAGCCTCCCCCTTTGCCGAAACCCATCCAGCACCACCGACGAGGGAGGTGGGAAGGGCTGTTTCCCGACAAGTGGCTGCAGGTTGGGGCAAGCAGTTGCCCGCCCGCCTGCAAAACAGCTCAGCTGCCGCAGAGAAAGCCCTCGACTAAACTCACCTACGGGGTCTGTGCACCGGGGCGAGATAAGGAGCCCTTCCAGGGAGCTGAGGCTGGGGAGAAGCGAGGGCCCTGCGTCTTCCCTGCCATGCGTATCGCTCCGTTTTCTTTCTCACATGTTAAATTTGAACCTTTCTCCCTAAGCTTACCGCTCGGAAGGGCCAAGAGGGAGATGGAGGCAGCCCTCTCTGCTCACCCCCCTGGCTGCCTACCGCTTCATGCCCGCTTCCGAGTCTCCATTTCTCAAATCCCGAGCTTCATCCGGAAAGAAATGTAAAAAATGCAGGCTGGCCTGTTCCCGGCCTCTCCTTCCCCAGGCGTGAGCAAGGGCGTGAGCGCAGCAGGCTGAGCCCCAAGGGAAGAGGACGAGCCACGGCCGTACTCACCGTCCAGGGAAAGGTCCTTCGTCTTCCAGGCGGCTCTCGCCGAGGGTACGGCTCCCAGATCCCAGGTTTTGCGGGCTGTGATCATGGCACGGGGGTCCCGAGCGCCGCGATACCTCTGCGGATAAGTGCAAGGACAGACAGCTCAGCCTGGCCTCAGTTTCCAGCCGTGAAAAGCCCTGGGGACCGTTCTGGGACAAACCACGATGGCAACCCCGACCCCGAGTCCCGAATCCCACAGAAAGTTGCATCAATCCCGATTTCACTCCCGGGGCCGGGGGTGCCGAAAGCCCCAGGCTCCCTCCGGGCTGCCGGCGGATGTGACATAAACCGGGTCTGTAAGTAATTTACTCATTCCTGAAGCCTTTCCAGGCTCCTCCTAACCGCGAGCTGGGGGTTAGTTCTTGCTTTATTAACTCCCGGACCGCGGGCAGCCCAGGGCACCGCCCTGCCCGGGCCGCGCAGCTCCCGCTGCCCCGCCACCGGGGCCGCCTCGGCGGGGACGGGGGCACGGAGCCCCGGGACCGCCCCGCCCGCCGCCCCTTGTTCTCCCAACCGGCGGCCGGGGGGGGGGCGGCGGGTTCCGGGCGGGCAGGGCGGTCCCGGTCCCGGTGCCGGTGCCGGTGCGCGGGAGGCGCAGCCCCGCCCCGCGCCCCGCGCCCCGCGCCCCCCGCCCCGGTGCCGGTGCGCAGAGGCCCAGCAACGCCCCGCTCTGCTCCGCCGGTGCCGGTGCCGGTCCTGCCGCCCGCTACAGGCTAACGGGGAACCGTACTCTCGCCGCCGCCCCGGGTGCTCCGTGCCAGGCGCTCCCCAGCCCCCTCAGACAAAGGCAGCCCCGGTCCGGTCCGATCCAGCCCGGCTCCCCGCCCCCCGGCGGTGCCGCTGCCGCTGCCGCCCCCACGGGGCCACTCACCGGGCGCGGAGCGGCGGGGCAGCCGACGCCAGCCCCGGCCCCGGGCCCGCCCTCCCGGGCACTTCGGTAACGGAAACGGCGAGCTCCGCCCCGCTCTCGTTGCCATGGAAACCCTCGAAACCCCCCGACGGGCGGTGGAGGCGGGGCTCCCCATTCTCCTCCCCCCCCCGCCCCGGCCCGGTCCCGGGGAGCTCCCGGTGCGGCCCCGGTGCAGCCCCAGCCCCTCTTGCCGGAGCCCCGGGGAGCTCAGGGGAGCCCCGGTGTTCCCCCGGCTCTTCCCAGGGCGTCCCGCTCCCCCCCCCGCCGTGCTCCCCTGAACCCCCTTGTCAGAGCCCCGGGAGGCTGCCGGTGTGTCCCTGGTACCGCCGGTGTTTCCCTGGCCCTTCCCACCCCTGTCCCGGTGCTCTTCGGGGACCCCCGGTGTACCCCCATCCTGCTCGCGCACCCCTGCCGGCATGGCTCACTGGGGTGTTCCTGCCCCTCCAGCACCGAACCCCAGCGCGGCTGCGGCTGCGGCACTCTTTCCCAGGGAACGATGGGGACAGAGCCACCAGAACCACCCGAAAGGGGATCGCGGTGCCAGTGACCCTCATGCGGAGGACCAGAGGTGATGAGCCGTGCCCTCGCCTTCCGCCACGTCCCCACCCAAACACCGGTGCATCCGCCGGCACCGATGCCAACTGGCACCCCAGGCTCACCGGCGCCCGGGGACCCAGATTTCACAGGGAAAACAACCTGTTTCTACCCCGCGGCCGTGAGGAAAACAGCACAGCGTGCCCCGAGACCTCTCCAAAGGCCCTGGTGTCAGAAAGGCAATAAAAAATTCTGCTTTAAATATAATTTATACGCATTTTTAGGGTGTGATTTGTATCTCCCTGCCTGTATTGCGCACACCATCATTATGTTAATGGCTGGTTTGGGTGACACAAGTTACTCAGGACTTTTTCATGGTAATTAACTGGCAGTACCGGATATTTCCCACACCAAAACTGAACTTGGCATCCGTGGTGGCGGGTGCCCCGTGCCGATGTCTCACGTCCGCATGCCTGATGTCGGGCTGACCTGTGGGGCGCGCGCGTCCTGTGCGGCTTCAGGGGTGCAGGGGTGGGGGTCCCTTGGGAGATGGTGCGGGTTTGGTGCCAGCCCTGTAGGGCTGGGAAGGAGAAGGCTCTGCCCGCCGGTGAGGTGAGCTCCCCTTGGACCAGGGGTCCGTCACCTCCCACCCTGCCACGCTCAGTCCCAGACTTCTGCTCGCTCCTGGCTGGATTTGGAGCAGGATTCGGCCTTGTCCTCCCATCCCGGCATCTCCCTCTTGGGCATCCTCAGAGACCCCCCATGCGCCGCCCCATCCCCTGCTACGAGCCAGCCCCACGGATGGGGGGTGATGGGGAGTCACTGGCAGCGTGGGATGGGACACAAGCCGCTCCAGCCACTCGTCCCAGGGAAAGGGGGCTGGGAAGGGTCACCTCCATGTCCCCATGCCCCTGGCACAGCACCTTGTCCCTGAGAAGCAAATGCCACCCTGGCCCAGCAGCTGCCTCCCCCTCTGCGCTGCAGCTGCCTTCCCCCTGCCACCAGCGCAGCAGAAAAAACCCCAGCAAAAACCTCCTGGCCTCTGCAACGCAACGCCTCCCCTTTGCTTCAGCCGAGGTTTATTGGCATTCCCAGCGCAGAGCCCTCAGCGTGCATGGATATATGTGTGCGCACCTATAGCCACACATATATATGTACATATATATACCCGTAGAGGCCCTAAGCAGTTGTGCTGATTTGCATAAATACCCTATTATCTGTGCGGCTCCTTTGGCTGGTTTGGTGATAATATTGACACACATAAAGTTACTTTCTACTTTCCGATAGCAACTGTAATGCCCTATCATCACACTGACTTCATTTACAAGCTGTAAGGGTAAAATAAATGTTTATGTAAATGACTTTAACTGGTAAGTAATTTCCTGGCTTTTGAATGCTTCAGGTTTTTAATGGTATTGCAATTATGCAATGCACGTAAGTTGTATCAGTTACAACAAATAAGTCTAAATTAACCAGGCATATGCGTGAATTCCCCAGTTTAGAAAAATAACTTAATGAATAAGCATGGAGCAAAATTTGAGATGCGGAAGGGGTTTTGTGCCAACAGCCGTATTCAAATAGTCACCTGTGAGCGTTAAAAAACCCACCGCTTCGAGCTGCAGGGCTGATTTTCAGCAAGGATGGCACGGCTTTCCAGCAGTCCCAGCACACCAGGGACAGGATCCCCAAGGATCCAGGAGTGGGGTTATTCAGGGTTGGATGCACACTGGCGGCCAAGCTCCATTTCCCTTGGCCGCAATGGTATTTAGCTCAAGGGAGTGCTGTAAATCCCAGGGGATGCCCGCTTGCTGCCAGATGGGCTAGGGGCCTGAGGGGCAGCATGGGAGCCCGTGCAGGCAGCGGGTACCCTGCTCATACCCCGCTTTCCACAGGGATTCGCTGATGCTGGCTGGGATAATCTCAGCCTGCTCCCCCAGCAATGCTCCGGTCCTCATTTTCTTGGATGTCACGTCTCTGTGACCTGAGCAAGCACCGGATGACGACATCGCTGAAGGTATTTTTAGAAATGCTGCTTTGCAGGCAGGCAGAGAAAAGGCAGCAACCGGCAGGGCTCGCTGCCAACGGCACCCTCCTGCGAGCACCCAGCAGGTAGTGGGAAGGCTCGATATATTGACAACCATCAGCGCTAAAACACAGCTGCCCTCCGCAGACGGTACTGGCGGCACTGGCCTGCAGCTGCTGGGGGACGGTGACCCCGGCGTGGGTTTGGCTCTTTGCTTTTAGCCCAGCCTTTTCTGTAGCCGAAAAGCATCGCTGTTAAGTCAGGCAGGTTAATTCGCCTTTTACTTGGATGAAGGGAGGCTCCAGCAATCGAAACACATCGCTGAGCGAGGCCTTTTGCATTAGGCATTTGTTCTGCCCCGAGCAAATATTTAACCTACATCTGTAAGACAGCTAAAAAATCCCCCAAATCCCAGCAAAAATTTAACTCCCCCTCCTTTCCCTTTGAGCAACCTGATAACCTAGTCCAGGAATGCAGGCAGGAGCATACCTGAAGCCTCTTGTATATTGGGATGCTCCCTGTAGAAAACTCCCACCAGAAGCACCAGACGTCGTGAGAATGTGTCCCCAGAGCACGATTAATTATAACCCAGCTCATTGTTCTCATTTTGCTCCTCCTTGAGGAGGTGAGGGGATTTCTCGGCATTGCTGAGGCACAGTTTGCCAAGCCGACATGAAACACTTACCAAAGCAGGAACGAACCCCCTGCATTCCTACATTGCCGTTTTGCACAAAGATAGGAGTTTTAATTAAGTCTTAGCATGCTCCTGAGAAATGTAATACTCGTTTTAAAGTTCACCAAGTGAATTAATTCACCCCGGAGGCTCTGATCCTTGAGATAGGCTTGCGTTGATGGGTGGAGAGTGGGAGCTGGGGAGGGGTGTTGCAAGGATCGCTGCCTTGGGACGCATCAGGCTGCTGCTGGCCACGGCAGCAGCTATGGATGGTGGCAGGGGGCTCCGCAGCTGCTGGGCTCAGCCCCCCTGGCCAAACCCCGTGAGCCGGTTATGCCAGGTTTGGGCTGCCAGGGTGGTAGGGAGCAGCCCAGGGCAGCATGGAGGCTGTCCAGAGCCGAGGAGCCGGCCGGTCCAGAGCTGAGGAGCTGGCCGGTCCGGCTGAGAGTTGCTGCATGTGACGGCTCGGCTCTGCCTGTGTCCCCCCATGCAAATCTCTTTTATATTAAGCAAATGACAAAAGCGACATCTTTTTCAACCTGCTCTATTCAGGTAGAGAAAAAACTCTACAACCCACACCGCAACCCACCCGCAGTCAGGAGAGTGCGGTGCAAGATGCAGCAGCCATCAGATGGGCAGCTTTTCTACCCCTCCAAATTTCCCACGTCGGACTGTGTTGCAGAGCCATCTAACCAAAACCTCAGTCTCCAAGTCTCCCTTTTACCTACCTTTTCTCTTCATCATATTTTTCAGCTGGCTTCAGGTATGACTTGGGTTTGGCTTTAATGCTTGTGCCTCCCCTAAGCAAAGCACTGCCGGGCTCATCCTGTGCCACGCTGGCTGCTGGGGAGCTGCGAGCTGCTCTGCGGGAGGACCGCAGCTCACCTGCTAAGTCATTAATGTTTCATGGCATTAACCAATACGGGCTCCTGCTTACAAAGCACTTCTTAGAAACAAGGCTAATAATAAGCACATGTCCTGGATGAAGCTAAAACTACCCTGTCAGTGGGGGGATGCCCATGCTGGTTTGAGCAGACCCAGCAAGGACGCAGCTTGACACCAAGTAAATTCCATCCAGGACATTTTATCCAGCAAATAAAAATTAAGGCTGTACTGGAAAGATCACTGCATCCCAAGCTGGAGGTCCTGGAGCTCCTGGTCTGGCAGGAGCCCACCGGCCATCCCCCAGCCAGTGCTTATGGGGCGTCCTTGGGACCCTCCACTCGGGACCTTGGGTGCTTTTTGCAATTCTTTTTCATTAAAAAAAAAAGTATGAAGATAGAGGCTGCAGGTGGGTAACTGGGATTTTTTTTCAGAGTTTTGTTACTTCTACCACTCATTTCCTCCTTGAAGCCAAGCCCCTGTGGTGCCACCAAGCCCCTTACCCTGGCTGGGTGACACCGGTAACAGCGTGTGCAAAGGCAGGGTTAGGCTTTCCTCTGCACAGGCAAAAGCGATGGGAGCCATCTCCTTTAAAAAATACATTCAGTTGTCCGCAAAACCATTTATTTTTAGTACCCTCCAAAGTGTGCTTGTCTTTGGAGAAGAAATAAGGCAATAGCAGTAATTCTGAATAATTTAGGGAATAGACTGTTGGTGCTGATGTAAGTGGCCGTGCCGTGCTGGCGGGGACTGGAGGAATGCAGGGCTCACTAATAATACCCAGCTAGTTCAGGCATGGGCACAGGTAAATCAGCAAGAGCCTCTACGGGGAAGAAGGAAATACCCCTATGGCCATAAAGTAAATGCACCCATGTAAAGGAAAATACTGTGATGGCAGTTAATCCATGAGACGGGCTCAGCTGCATCCTGACTGCAACGCGAAAGCTGCACCCAACAAAGAGATTAATATGCAAACGAGGTGGGATATTCTGTGATGGAATTAAATAGCCTTCCTGCTAACAGGCTTTGACTGCTCGATATCGAACTGTCTGCAAAATCCCACTGTGAGTTCACCCCGGCGCGGGTACAGCCACACTGGTGCTGCCGCCTCCAGGTCCTCGGAACACTCTGTGTCACCTATAGATTTTAACGTGCCCTAGGGATGTTCAGTGGGCACGGTCCAGCCGCTCTGCTTGTCCCACCATGTCTCAGCGCCAGCGTGCACGGGATGCTGTACCACCACTGCTCCGTCTGCTCTTTTGCACCAAAGTCCTCCAGCAGGACGGAAACATTATCCTCCCATGCATTATTGACACCCGTTATGTATAATGGATGTCCCTATGTTCACACCGGCGACGCGGCTCGGAGCCCTGCAGCAGTGGTGCCTGCGCCAGCTCCCGGGTGGGCATTGGCAGAGCCCCTTGGCCACAGCCTCGGGACGTGCCGGCTCAGACGTGTCCAGGTGCCCGTTTGCATCCGAGTCCCTCGTTTCCCCGGCACTGCAGGGATGCTCCCACCGCCTCTGTGCGCTGCCGGGCAATCTCTTTCCCACTGTTATCTTCCCCGAGCCCGAGCGTGCCAGCCTGCCCTGTATTATTGCGGCTTCCCACTTAACAGGGAAAAAGGCTGAGGTCTTTCTGGTTTAACTTACTGAAACGTATTTCAAGGTGATTTAATTATTGTGAACTTAACTGGGACCAAATTCTCATTTTTTTTCTTCCAAAGTGTACCTGAGATGGTGAAGAATTAATTAATAGGAAGAATCACCAAAGAGAGCCATGACTCTACCTGCCAAATTATTACAGGGAAAACTATTTTTTCCTCTTAAAACATAACACACAAATAGATGCACAACTACCATAGAAACTCATGCTGTTTCAAAATAAAAGCAAAATTTCTTGTTCCCATGTTGGTGCTTCAAAGACATCATTCTACTGCAGCAGACTACAGAATTGAAAACTGCAAATAAAATGCCAGGATCGTCCTCACAGCAGGTTTTGCACCCAACGAGGGTCTTCTGCTTCTCGGTTAAGCCAGTGCAAGTTGGGGAGACAATCAAAGGAAACATTAAATTCCAGCCTCCCACTAAGGTTTAGGGAAAACGGAGCAGCACAGTGCTGTGCAAAGCTATTTGAGAAAAGAAAACTTTTACTTCTACGGCCAATGAATATTAAACAGCCACACGCTTCGGCTCTGCCGCCTGCGCCCGGTGTTGCGTGAGCAGATTTAATTTGTCTTTATGAAGAGGAGAGGACCCACACCCATATTTTCATGCATATGCCTTAGAGATGAACGGGATGTGAAGAGTGAACCCGAGTCCTCTCTGCCAGGAGATCCCTTGAGCAATCACTCACAACTGGAAAAACAAGGAGACATTAAGGAAAATCTGGCAGCACAGGCAGGAGGGTTTATGCAGACTGACATGGAATAATTGCCAGCTCGCTGCTTTTTTTTCATGCAAACCTTCCTGGGCTTTCAGGTCCATTTGGGGATCCTAGAGAGGTGTCGGCTGGAAAAATAAGGATGAGATGGAGAAAGAAATGGTACATGAGGTGGGACTGAGGCATGGCTGGGGTGCTCAGCATCCCAGGCGAGGTGGGACCGGGGCTCTCTGGGGCTCACATGCCTCTATTCAGCTACCTTCATCTTCATCCCACCAGACAAAACGTGCTGCTTAATTAACCCCTTGGGAAACAGCGGCAGAAGAAACACAGAGCCTGTGTGCAAACGTCCGGGCACGTGCCACGAAAACTACTCCAATCCAGAGGTATTTTGCTGGTTTTCATCCCCAGCCTTTGCTTTTGATGCAGACTCTGCTCACCCCCCAGCCCACCGCTCTCACCTGTGGGCCCGGCCAGGCCAACCCTGGTCTCAGGCACATTTTTCGGAAGCATCCTCCTCCATGGACCAGTCTCCGCGTGGCACCCGCAGGTCCGCAGAAATACCCCCTGAGGCTGCGGCGATCACCCTCCTCGCCGCAAGCAGGGATGCTCTCCACAGGCTGCGTCCCGCTCTTCTTGCTGTTCCCCTTCCTCCAGCCCTGCACCGACAGTCCCGCCAGTGCACACAGTGCATGCATGGCTCAACGCAGCCCGGGAAGGGGTGCCGAGCTCTGGATATGGCCTGTACGGACCCCTGCTGCAAGCCTCCCTAGGACCCTGGGAGCAAGCTCGGCTGGTGCGGCCGGGCTGGCATGGATGATGCTGGCAGCAGCTTTCTGGGGTGGGATGCTTCACCGTGCTTTTCCATACATGGTGCCACGCGGCTGGCACGTCGGCACTGGAAGATAGTTGCCTTTTCGTTAGGGGCTTTGTCAACTTCGCCCCAAATCTCAGGGGTCCCTAGGTGAAGCCTCCCAGCAGTTCTCCTCTTCCCTTGTTAAGGACCAGTAAATGCTTTTGTAGAGATGGTCTGTAACGGTGCCCAGTCCCAGAGGGGTCCCAGGGCTGATGCAGAGCCAGGGTGGCAGGACCCCTCCGGGGATGCTCTGCTCGTTGCCAGCTTCCCCAGCGAGCGAAGGCAGAGGATGGCTTCCCGCACCCAGCGTCACCTTCACCACTGAATTTCTCAGCCCGCAAAAAACCTCTGGTGGCTCTGCCCCATCCGTGGCTGGAGATGGAGAAAGCAATGTCCCCTCCACTCCCATCTGCCAGTGCATTAGGAAAATGAGAGCTGATTAAAGTCCGTCCCCTCCTGAGCACCATTGGTCCCCAGCAAATTGCTGACACAACCTATTTGGTAGCATTGGCAGACAGGTAGACTTTCCTCCCTCCGCAGACATCCAGATTTAGATGGGTTTGGGGTCGCTTGGGTCTGCTGCTCTGAGCACTGGCTATAGTCAAAAGAAGTGGTTTAATTGCCCAGAATAAGTGTGTTAATTGGATTTATTTTTTTTCCATCACCCGTTAAAAGGTTGGCTCAGGCACTACCTTTCCTTGCAGACCCGCTCCTCCACTGAACACTTTGTGAAGATGCTGGGATGGGATGGGAAGGAGCTCAGAGGAAAGTGCTCCTGTGTGCCCGCACCACCCTATCGACCCGCATTAGCTGGAAGGCCCCGTAGTGCCCCAAACTCTTCTGTTTCTTGAGGCAGGCAAGCTGGAAAGCCCCATTTCCCTGCCATTAACCTCCACCTGCGAGCACTTTCTAGAAGGCAGCCAAGAACAGTAAAACCGGGGAGATTTGCAAAATAAACAGCGATCAAACACAAAGACCTTGGTTCCTGCTCCGGAGGGTGTCTGCCAAGACACACAGATCGTATCAGGCTAATTTACAAAAGGAAAACCGCCCTAATTAGTGTTCAGGAAAGCACTTTAATGAGAAGCGTGTTACTGTAAAAAGCAAGAACGTCAAGAGGTCAAGTAGTTCCTAAATGCCAGAAAAACAGGAAAGGGGGCAGAGCCGATGTCTGCCCGCCCAGGCCGCAGCACCATTTTCTCACTTTTTTAACAATATTTCAGGTTATTAGTGAGGAATTTATAAAACCCAGACCCTAATGCCCAGCGACAGGGCAGAGACACTGTACACAAGGAGCTCTGATCATCGTAATGCCAGATGTGGCCAGCTCACACTGGGGAGGGTTACGCAGCCCTCGCAGACATCTCCCCTCCTTTTTGGGGCATAGCATCAGTTTTACAGCTGGAGTTCCCCCTTGCGAAGGGGACCCCAGAAGCCCTGCCAATGCTACGAGTCCCGTCTTGCTGGCGGCTGTGACGGTGGCTAGTAACCATGGCAGCAGAGAGATTTTCACGTGATATTGGTATTTCTGCAGCACAAAAGAGCCTCTTATCTAGAATGAGTAACTAGTCTGGCTGGTCTTCATTCCTCCAGTTATTGCTAAGACAGAGCAGCATGGTATGGTCCATGTGATGCTCGCCCTGGGGTAAATTCGGACCATCCATGGGGATACCCACAGGCTGGGACATATGGGAGGTTCCAGAATGTAAAAGGATGTTCACATGGGTGCTGCAGCAACGGTCCTGCTGCACGGAGGCAGACCCGGCCTACCATTTCCAAACAGTTAAAGCTGGAAGGGGAGCACTGGCCAACCTGGTGAGCTCAAGCTTGCAAAGCAAGTACCTGCAAAATGTGTGAAGCACATTGAGCCATGCCGTCCCCGGGATATCACAGCCCAGACCTGGCAGGGATGTCCTCCGGCCACCCCGTAGCATCCCCACAACCTGATTTATCTCACTTCTTCAGTTGTTCATACTTCCCCCAAATCCCTTCCAATTTATCCTAGAAAACAGGTTTTGGACTTAAACTGTGTGACTTCCAGCTCTTCTCATGCATCACGGGACTTCTAAAAGCAGAAAAAAATGCATGAAGTAAGGTAGGTATCTAGGCTTTACTTCCTCAGATGACTCAAACCCAACTTGCTGGATATTGCTCAGATCTCCCTAAGACATTCACCCTAGGGCACGCACCAAAGCTGGAAAGTTTCATCCCTTAATAAGAATGGGTAAACAAGGAAAGAATGAGAAAAGGAAAAATGTCATCCAGCCCAAGCTAAGCCCAAGCTGCTGTTAATAAATGCTGGCATGGGCACCCGCCAGCTTGTGTACCTCTATGTGACCCCTTCCCAAATGGTGGTCTGGCTTTTTTTTCAGGGTGTTAACTCCAGTGGGACCGTTACTGCACATAAAAGGAGCTATATGCTCAGGGCAGAGAAAACCAGACTTGTATTAGCTCCATTTTAGAGGAAGGTAAAAGGGATTCAGGGGGATTTAATTGCAACCATGACTCAAAGCAGATCTACACAACGGAAAAAATATATATAGGCAGAAAAAGTGGTTTACAGACTGTTCCCAGAATTAAGAGCATGTCCTGCTGGTTAAGGTCTCCAGGTTTCAAGGTTAAAGTGCTTAATTTTATTTCAAGCTTTCTAATTAAACACCGTTTAACTGGGCTTTCCATTTATCCTGCAATTTCTTTCTAGACCCAAGGCTAATCCTCAAACCTGCTTATTTGTTTTTACTTTCATTTTAACCTTATCAGTGATTAACCTGCAATTGCACTTAATCTTTTTAAAAGATTGCTCCAACTATAAATACAGAGAAGCTACCTGCCGTGTTTCTATCCAGAGGAAAACAACTTCCTCCATATTCAGATGTCTATGATGGGTTATATTATTCCTTTTGTAAGTTGATTTTTTTTTATCAGAGACATTTGTCTTTAACTTCATACAGAACATTAAATCAGTATCACTTTTCTGAAAGATGTAACAGCACAGGCCACAAGGAATATGAATACCCCTCCAGTATAAAAAGTATATATAAATACTAAAAAGTATCTATCATTATATAAAAGTGTGTGTGTATATATATCTATATTAAAACAGTATATATAAAGCCTCCTAAAGTAAAGATGCTGCTTGCGACAGTGGGGCAAAACCTAATACATTAATACAGATCCAACAACAGCAAGCTCTGCTTCTTCCTTCAGCAGTTATCTGTTCCACTTATTTCACTCAAAAGCAGCAAGAGCTAAAATATTGTTGCAAGAAAACCTGGTTTCTATGACTGTGGACCTCTGAGAAATCAGTTAATCAGAAATAGAAGTCAGGAAGGACACTGCAATGCAGAATTTCCAGGGTGCTGGACTGGCAATAAGCAACTGTCCGGCAAGATCCCCCAAATACTGCATTAGTATTAGTAGAGAATCTCATATCGGATCAATCCAACACTTACCGACATCAAAGTGGAATGAGCAAAAGCTAATAAGACATGCAGTAAAGGTACACGGAGCATTACCAAATTCATCAAGAACATTACAAGGGCAGTGGAAAGAACAGACCTGTGATAAGTGCATGCTGCAAGATATTTAATAGGAACGACTGCAAAGGAGGCCCATTGCAAATACAGCAAAACTGGTGAATCAATGGAGTTACAAAACTCAGCAGAAAGCCAATTTATGGCAACCCCCAAAACAAGAGGCACTAAATGAGCTGCTCATCTCCTTAGCCTACCTGTCATTTCTAAATAGTCCTGCACAGCAAATAGATCTGAGCTCAACTCCACAACCCAGCCTGTAAGCCCAACCCTACCTGACCTTAATTATTACCTGGAGAATAATCTCTCTAAAGAACTAAAGGCATAAACAGATCACAGAGGAGGATAATTTCAAATCTCCCTGTGGTTCCAGAATTACTAGTTATGTATCCGTCAGCATCTAATGCTGCATGTTGAAAACTAAGATCTTCACGCAAGTATTTGCTATTTAAGAAAGCTTTTTTCCTTCCTTCTGGTGATGAAAAACATATTACAATTCTACTACTACTATTACATGACCTCTGAGCCTCTAAAAAGTTTATTGGAAAATCTGTGAACCGTGTGGGGGGACTTTACTGGCTCTGTCGGTGCATCAGTGAGCAAAAAGATGGAAAACAACTGGGATTTTGAAATAAATCCACAGCAAATGAATGGTAATCTACATGGTGTTTATTGTAGATATAGTGAATTATGAAAGCCATTACAGCCCGCTATTTATTTAAATGTTTTTTCTAAGCCATATCAAATCGCAGCAGCAAATCAGAACCCCAGTTTGACTTTTGCACGTTTCCTGGTTTGATTATATAAACATTTACCATCTAGTGAAAAAAAATACTTTGCACTCCCCAGTGAAACCTTCTACCAGCAGGAAACCACTTGCAAATGACTAAGGACGAGAAATATTTAGGGAGGTTTGGGTGAGTCCGGGTTTTCCCCTGCAATGTTAAGGGCAGTGGTGGCTTCAGACCCTCCTGCGGTATATTGGAGCTCATTAAATATGTTTAAAAGAGAGCAAGCTATCATTAATTAACATATATCCTGTTTTTTTTCTGCCACAGAAACCCATCTATTTTGCAAGAGAAGGGAAAAACCACAACAAAATAAGATGACCCCATAGGAGGTGAAGATCAGCCCCAGGCTGCTGATGGGAAGAAGGATCATCCACATACGGGGCGATGCTGGTGCTGACACCCTTCATGAACAGCCTGGCTGTCTCACAGCCAGACCTGTGAAACCTGCAAGGCTGCTCACAGTATTTGCTGAACACCTGAAAAGTCCCTTGGCCATGGCGCAGAGGCTGCTCCCTGCGGCAAAACCTGCCCCAGCTTTTCCTCTGGAGGATGGAAACCGGCTCCTCTCGATGGAGACCTGGCCAGCCGACACCTTGGGAAGGATCTGCATCCTCTCACCCGGCACCGTCTCGCCCCCCACTTCTCACGACCTCTCAGGTCACCAGCAGCTCGCTCTGCTCGGAGCTGGGTTTGAGGAAGATGAGGAACTGGTCGTGCTGGAGGAAGATTGGACACCTTGAGCCATCAGCTGGGCCTGCTGGCTGCTAACCAGGCATTTGCCTTCTCATCCAGTGCCCGGACCCAGCATGGTTGGGAGAGCGCCTTTACAAGCCCCGTTTGCAGCGACGAGCAAGACCAGAGTGGCTTCTCCAGGGGAAGCATGGCCAAGAGCCAACCAAGTGACCAAAAGGGGCTGGAAATTGGCTGCTGGAAACGTGGCAGATCACTGAGGTCCAGCAATGAGCGCAGGGGACCACCTGCACAATTGTGCATGCTCGTTTGCATGCTACGGGCTCTGGCCTGACTCTGAAACGCTGGCTGGGAGAGGAGAGCACTTACTGCACTTCTCTTTTCTGTCCCAGATGGAAACCAACATGGCTTCTCCCTTCCTGCACTCAGTTTATCCCTGGTGCACCCATGGAAACCCAGAGCTGGAAGGGATCTCCAGAAACATCTCCTCATCCAGGATTGTGCTCCTCTATCCCTGAAAGATGCTCATCAAATCTCCTTGTAACAGCCACCAGCGATGGAGAGCCCACCACCTCCCTGGGGTGGACGGCTGGCAGGAGGAACTCCTCTTCCCACAGGCAAACACAAGGTGGTCTTGGCACCATGCAGGGACCTTCAAGCATCTCACAGTCTATACACACTGGGATGGACCTAGGCCTTCTTGTGACAGTGTGATTTGATCAGTGCTCGGCTTATGAGCATAGTCCACGTCCTTTTTGGATGAATCACTCTCCAGCTGCTGCTGACAACCTTGAGCCCAACAGAGAAACCTTGTTGTTTTTTTTTCCCCTCGTTTCTGGCCAAGCAGTGACTCAGCTGTCAGAGGTGAATAACTCTTCATGCTTTATCTGAACACTCATTAACCATCCAGAGCCAAAAAAAGCAATTTCTTCAGGGCTCCATCTCTGTAAGGCTGGATTTCGAAGCAAGAGGGCTGGCCTGACATTTAGTGCCGATATTCATAAAGACGCTCCATTCATATATTATATTCATATTCATAAATATCTCCAGAGCACGGAAGCCTTGTGTGGTTCTGGGTCATATGGCAGAGGGTTTTATCAACAGTGGGTGAAGGTCTAGGCAGAAAAGAAAGGCAGATCCTACCCACAGCACTTAGCGAAGCCTACAGCCATTGCATGGAAATCGTTAACGACAAAAACTTCTACCCCTGGTGTTTGCCTGACTCCTCCTCCTGCTCCAGGACCTACTTGTTTTTCATTTCTCTTCTTCTTCTTTCTCCAAAATCTCAGCAGCAAGGATTTCTTCATCCTCTTGTGCTGTAGAAATCACACGAATGGTGACTAAACTATCAGAAGATTTTGAGAATATTTCTTCTCCCAGGTGGGTGCGTGCTTTGTGGGATGTGACAGGCGATCTCTGGTGCACTGGTGATTTTGGCGGGATTGGACTGAAACTGGAACCCTGCAATAAAAAAAAAAAAAAAAAAAAAAAGGTAAAATCAACCTTACCAGACCCTTGTCCACTACCCCCAACCATGGCGTCTGCACTGTGCAAAGCCCAGCAGGGGTTTTGCAGAGTTTCACAGCACTGGACCTCATCATCGGGATGTCAGCTTGCTGCCGGAGACAACCCCTGTGAGAAGGGCAGCTGGATTATATTCTGCACATCTTGAGAGAAGTGCACAGAGATGAGCACAACAAAGCTTTCTCACACCTCCTGCACTAGCTCCTTGGAATATCTGGAGCGGTTTATCTCAGCAAAAGCTTGGCAGAAGTGTTGTTGTGAGGGAGCAGCCCTGGACTGCCCTGTCCTAAAGCTGCCTTTAGAGAGGAGCCTCAGAAACTTCACCTACAGACGTGCCATGGAGAGGGATGTCCTTCTAATGGGGTCCTGCTAATCCCTTTAGCGGGGTTAGCTCCTAATACGTGCACCCTCCAACGACGGGTCTTGTTGCCACTACCGAATGGAGCGCAAGCATGAGCACACGGTGCCACTGTTTACCGCTGCCTTTAATGGGTTATTAATTAGTGTTAAGCACCGTATTGTGTGAAGCCTCCTTGTGCTTTTGTGAAGGGCTGCAGAAATGCAATTATGCTCAGCATCTCCCTGGATATTTACCCAGCCTCAAGGCCATTGTGTGCTCCCTATCAGCTGCTCTTTCACCTCCCTTTACATGTCCAGAGGTGATAGTCTGCATAATTCCATGCTGGGAAGAGTAACAACCAGGTCTGCATAGAGTTACAATCTTTTTTACGAGTTTAGCAGAGACACTTGGAAGTTAAAAAAAAAAAAAAAAAAAAAGAGCAGGCTCATTTTCTTTTTCAGTTGCTCATGACAAAAAGCAAGGGTGATTTCACTGCAGCTCATGCAGAGCCAGCAGGATGGTGTGCCTCTGCCTTGACCATGCCGTGAAAGCTTTGCAAATATTGACTGGCCTGTGGATGCTGGATGCCAGCATCACCCTCCATCCCGCCAGCACATCGATTAATTACGAGTGGCTCTGGCTCTGCGGCACGGAAGAGGTATTCGTCTGTGGCTATAACCCAGCTAGAAATTAGACTCAGGCTCGGCATAGCTGGGCAAAAAGTCAATGTATTTCCCTTTTGTGTTGCAAAACAAACCCCTGTGGGACAATGACATTCTCCCAAGGCCATGTGTAAGATGCTGGACCACCCCTTCCCATCTGCCCGCGCTACATCAGACCCCGATGACCTGGGCTCACTCCTTTAAGGCACCTTAATGACACTCAGGATCTGGAGCCAGCGGGCAAGAGCAGCAACCAGGCACCTAATGAAGCAAAGCCAAATTGCCATCCTCCCCACACTGACCTGCATTGCCTTCAGCTCCTTCAGCCTCCACCGGAGCTGCGCCAGTGGCCTTTTGCCCCCCATCCTCCCCGTGGCGGCCAGGGCAGCCTGGAAGAGCTTTGGGGTGTCAGCTTTTGGGGGGATGATCAGGGGGTCTCCAGGCGCTCCTTTCTCATCTTTGGGTTTATTGTTGTTTTTCAGCATTTTCCTACAGCAAGGTAAAGGAAAGATGATTTCAGTCCAGGGACATATTATACTAGCTGGATTTTATAATGCAGAAAAATCAGACTTTAAAAGGATGGGGATTTTTTACACCTTAGAAAGGACAGAATAACAAATCTAAGTAATGCTAAAAACTAAAGTGAGTATTTTAATAGATTTTTAAAAGAATGCACTTCAGCCACGTTGGTTCCCGAGTTGCATCTGCTTTTAGCTGTGAAGCTTTGCAGCAGGGCTGGGCTGGCTCTGGGCATCTCCAGCCTCCCCAGCCCAGCGGCGAGGGATGGGTGCCCTCTGCCGAAGCGCAGCAGCTCCAGCCTGGCTCTTCTCCGGGGACATGTGCAGGCAGCAGGAGCTTTCCCAGGGCTTCACACAGAGACAAATCTCCCCGGCGATCTTGAAACCCATACTCTGTTTTTTTTTTTTAAAACCCACAGGCTAGAAAGCAGCAGCCAGATACGCACTTGGCCTTCTTACGCAGCAGCTTCTGAGACTCCGGGTAATGCACCAAAATCTCGTTCAAGTCCTTCTTATCCAAAATGAAAAGGTTAGCGAAGCCGTGAGCTATGACGTTTGCTGTTCGGCGATTTCCGCCTCCTGCTGCCAGCAAGCTGAGAGAGACACGGTGAGACGTCAGCGTTGTTATTCACAGGATAACTTAATCCCCCTTTTCATGTCTCCATCCCTTTCTTTCAGAGGACTCAGAGTTTAATTTTCACCCCCAATGAAATTTTCCAAGCCCAAATTTTAAAGAATAATGGGAAATGTTGGCATGGAGTGCTATATAAAAATTGATTTGCCTGTTCCAAGATTTAAATATTGCATTTTACACCAGCCTAATGTCTGCTGGGCTGTAGGGAGACAAACTCTATCACTGTGTTACAAATTGGTACAGGACTTTATGTGCCCATAAAATGGGCAGATTAATGGTTGGGGGGCTGTTTTAGTGCAACATCTTTTCTTATTCATGTTCCCATCACTCTGCTTGCTGTCCCTAGCTCCCCAGGCAGAAAACAGCATGATGACAAAAGTAGTGGAAAAGCTCCGAGAAAAAAGCTGTTATTTGTGTAGCAGATGCTGCTCAGTGTTCATGGCTCTCAGTCACAGAGATTAATTAGGGTGTTGCTGATCTCCCCACCTCCCACCTTCCTCACCCAGAGCCCGCAAGCTGTATTTCCCTGGCCCCTGGCAATGCTTCACTCACCTTATTTCTCCAAACACGGATCCGGCTTTCAGGGTCACCAGCACGGTTTTGCCGTCAGGTCCCCCCAGCACCTGCACTTGTCCCGCCTGGATGATGTACATCTCACGGCCAATTTCTCCCTGCAGTGAAGATGCATGCTGTGTGGGGTGCCCAGAAACAGGGAGACCTTATGGATGCCCTAACCTGCATCTTGCTGGAAACCCCCACGACCATACTGCCCTCTCCAAGCTCTCAAAATGCTTTGTCCTGATGGTGCTCACTCCCAAGCATCCTCATCTAAGCATCCCAAAGTCTCCTCCAGCTCAGCAGGCTCTTCCCTGCTCTCCTGCTGTTCGTGGCTGCAGCAGAAGAGGTCAGTCTTTACACAAGACCAGCTGCAACAGAGGATGGTTTTGCTCTGAATTCCCTCCCTGCTCGACGCCACGGTGACAGGCCAGGCCTGGCCTTCCCCGCATTGCCCGGCCATGACACTGGGGATGGGAGGGCACCCAAGCATCTCATTACCTTCTTACACACGTAGTCATTAGGCAGGTAGACCACTGATCTGAGCCGCTTCAGCATGTCAAAGATCATCTGCCTGTCGCAGCCCTGAGCCAAAACAGAGCCAACAGCACTGTTAGTCCGTGCCGGCACGGCAGGGTCCACCAGCCAGGACCTGTGCTGCAGAGGATACCTGGAAGAGGGCCACTTTGCTCACGATGTTGTAGTTCACGTCGATGGCGATGTCCAGCCTCATCTTGTCTGGCAGCTGCACCAGCAGCTCTGACTCATCTGTGAGACAAAGCAGAAAACTGGCTGTTTCCAGCCCTTGATCCAAGAGCATGTGCTTGGTGTGGCAGCGTGCTGGTGGCAGAGGGCGGGAGCCAGCTCACCCAGAAGGGTCTCCTCCAGCCTCTGCCCACCCAGCAACCTGCAGGTCTAAAGCCAACGGGTGATGGAGAGACACCCTTCATGTTATCCCTGCCCTGATGGCTCTCAGAGACAGACCAGTGAGCCCAAGCCAGCACCTTTCTTGGCCAGGAGAGCAGGTGTAGAGGTCCTGCCTGATGATTTACTGGTAGGGCGAGCTAGTGGGTTTGCTGTTGGACATGTTCTGGCCAGCAATTGCCAGTCACTGCCCTCTCCCCAGGGACCAGCGGGTGGGATGCTGGACTCAGTGCACTGTGAGTGATGCCAGGTCACCATGGTGCTGTGACCCGTTGGCAGCCTATATACTCTATAGGTGGGCAAAAAAGCCCCTATAACGAAGAGTAAAATAAGCCACCCCCCGCCCCGAAACCGTAGTGCTATTTGACAGTAACGTTTCTGCAAAGCAACCGCAGTAAAACACACGCGATGCAAGTGTTGATCCTCGGAGCGGTTGGATCTCACCTAGCATGCCTTGCGAATGCCACGTGTACTCATACCATGTTTTCACCCGGTTCTGAACAGTTTTGGGAATTTTGTAGAAGTTCATGTATTTAATGGTACTGTCCATGCAGCTCCGATAGTAAGTTTGCCCCGCGGTAGCGGCACCAACCACATCTCTCATCTGAATGGGAGGAAGAGATGTTTTACTTGCTGTCACTTATCCATCACACAGGCTAAGCAGTCTAGAGCACGTATGCTGAGTCCTAACAGCATCTGCCAAATCCTTTTTGTCTTCCACCAATGCTGAGCAGGTCTTCACATGGGGAAAACAAACCTGGAGATGCAAACTTGTGGACCAACCCCATGAAAACATTCCCCACCTGAGGCTGGGAACCCCCCACAACTCCCGCTCACCTGCCCTATCATGATGGAGAAAGCAAAGACACCCGTGAAGTAGTTCAGCAGCTGGAAGACGATCTCAAACAGCGTCTTGGGGTCTGGCAGACCACCGATGGTGATGAGGGTTTTGACTGCCCAGTAGTAGCAGCGGATGTAGCTGGGAAGAAAAGAGAATGCAGCTTTGAAGGCGTTTCTAGCATGAAGGCCTGTTTCACCCCTCAGTACCGATCTCACATCCTCTGGCCACGGCAAGCCAGAGCCTGTTGAGAGTAATTATGGGTGACGAAGGGAAAATTAAGGGGCTGCAGACTCCCCACCACAGTTGCAGGTGCTTCTGGAGATGCTACAGGAGCAGGGGGACATAGCCACCCTCCACAAATCTCCATGCCAGAGGCTTAGCTGCTCTGGCTACTCCCACTTTCTGCTTCTTACAGCTCTACTACCATAAACCAGCAGCGTATTTGCAGCAACATTTACACTTTTAGAAATAGTCAGGGGAAAAAAAGGGTTTGTGAGCAAATTGTTGGCATAGGACTCAGGAGATGTCGAGCGAATTCTTGATTCACTGGTCTTGGGCACTCCCTTGGATGTCATAGTTACACCTAGAGATAGAGATATGTATATCACACAAAATAACTATGTAGCAGCAACATTAACATGAGAAGCTGAGTGCTCAAAGGGAAGGCAACACCCACACTAACGCTGCATGGGTGACAGTCACTTGTCCCCACCTACACCCACACCTCATGGTAAGTCTTTAATGCACTTACCCGTGCCTTTTTACAGGAAACTCTCATTTCCTGCATGGTGCTACGTTAGCTAAACATTACTCAATATTTTATTTTGCCCATGTTGTAAAACACACAGGTGTGGGCATTTGCTACAAGGCGGCATTCAGCTCGTGAGCTGAGTACTCTCCCTGTGGCATCCATCACTGACAACGCAATGGACATTTAACGTGTGTATCTTGGAAATGCCATGGTGAGGGGACAGGATGGCCACAATCCCTGTCTCACACCCTGGGAATGAGGGCACTGGGCTGGTCCAAAGGGCCTGACACATGGCACCTAGGACATACAGCTTCAAGCCTCCATCCTGACCTGGCAGCAGGTCAACATGAACAGAAACAGGGCTGACACTGCCATCCTGCTCGGCCAGGGAGCATTCCCTTGCTTCCCAGCACCAGGTTTCCAGTTTTTCATCCTCTTCGACTTGCCATTGCCTTCCATCTCAGCCCAGCTGCAGCCTCTTCGTCTTGCAGCACCATATATTACTGCACATCCCATCCTTCCTGTCCCTGTCATTCTCCCTGGCTCCGCATCTTCTCCTGGCACCCTCAACCCTTTGCTTCAGGGTTTTTTATGAACCCAGCTGCATCCCTTCTTGCTCCAGTTCATCACAGCAAGCTGTGCTACGTGAGGACCCAAGCCCTGGCTTGTACCTGTTTCCTTCCCCATCATAGACCCAGGTGGTAGAGCCCAGTCCTTCGTAGGCTGATGCCCAGTAATAGAGGCAGGAGTTCACGTGCAAGCTGTACAGTAAATAGGCAGTAGTCCGGATCACTCTGCAAAAAAAAAAAAAAAAAAAGGAGAGAGCAGGAGGGGAGATGATAGGGTGTCTGCTGGGAGGAACACATCAGATCCGCCCCTGGCATCACAAGGAGCTTTGATGCGATGAGCCGAGTGCTGACCATGCAGGTCCTGCCAATGCAGGAACCACAGAGCACCCAAATGTGCGGCCCTGCTGCTCCCTCCCGCAGCCCTGCAGCTCCTGAAGTGCCAGAAAAAGCAGCTTATTTGCTGGCAGCTCCTCTTCACTGCCAGCACCCCTGTCTCCACTGGGTCGGGGAGAGGTGATCCTACCCACGTGGGCTCCAGGACCTCCACGTTCAGCCTGCACCAGCCAGCGCCCCTGTCAGCTGGTCCAGGGACAGTGGGAAAATAAATCAGAAACCCAGAACAGGTGCACACCAAAGTGAAACCTTCTTCCCCAGTAGCAAACAGCAACTCCATGCTCTGTCCCTCCCTCCCTTCCCCTCACCTGTAGATGTATGCCTTGCTCAGAATAGCCTCCAGGCGGTTGTTGAACTCGAAGAAGGCCATGTACTGGGAGGAGAAGGAAAGCAGTGTGCTCCAGCTTCCTGCAGCACCCACCAGGAGAGTTACATCCCCATAAAACCCCGCTCCCCCTCCATTTCCCTCCTGCAGCCCCTCTGCAGCATGAACTGCCACGGACAGACTTGGCTCCATCTGTAAGTGCCCTGCTATTCAAATGTGAGTGTGTTTTAGGACTGAAATGAAGTGTTTGACCAACAACCCTGCAAAGCCTTTGGTACAAGACTTCTGTCCATTTTACAATCCTCTCATCATCATTGATGAGTCTAGCAAGCCAAAGCTTACCCAAAACAGTATGGCACTTCTTCACATGCACTGCAACTGGTGCTCTGCCTGATTTTATAAGCTCCAACTCACCTTCAGACACCGAGGAAAGCGCAGGAGCGGGTTGACACCGACTTTGAAGTAGAAGAAATCCAGGGGCAGGAGGCATACCACATCCATCTGAGATCCACACAAAAAGAGAAACTTCTGTGGGGACCTGCAGGCATGGTGGGGTGGAGCTGCAAGCCACAGTTCAGATTAAAGATTCAGAATAATAAATAAAAGTATGTCAAACCTTAAAGCGTTGTGATCGCAGGTAGTTCTCTTTCATGGCCTTTTTATCAGTCTGGTTGGGAATAGGAGAGGGAGAGAGAGAGAGAGAGGAAGATTGGTCGTTACTTGCAGAAAGGAAAGTCATGGCCCATGTGGTCCTGCCTGGCTTTCCTCTTCCGCAACATGGAAGATGCTCCCTTTGTGCCCAGGAGGGAGCAGAGCAAGAGGAGCAGAAGAAGACCTGGCTGTATGCCATCTTCCCATTCTATCTCAGGACATTCTGTGCTCGTTCTGCATCCCAGAGAAAGCACATCGTGGTGCCAGCACCACAAAAGTCAGAGTTTACAGGAGAAACCTTCCTGTCTGAGCATTCGCATGGGCAATGGGAAGGCTGTACCCTCAAGGTTTTATTTTTCACAACTTATTTAATTGGGTACAGAAACAAAATCAAGGGCTTTCACTTATCTCAGACACGTGATCTATGCATTCAGATTGCAACCACTTTTGTCATATCGCTAATGCATTCTGCCTAGCTGTGCTCCTGAAAATTAAACTCGGAGCGTACTGCTCTGCTGGGGCCAGTCGGCGTGCACCTCACCGTGCTCTTGGCAGGACTGCCCTGCGGAACATCACCCTGCAAGCATCCCTACCCAGGAATGGGGCCACCATGGACCACATGCTTTCTAGATGGGCTGGTATTGACTTCAGGGGAAAAATACGGATGTTTGGCAGACAAAAAGACTGACGGCTTATCCACTACATGGCAGGAGAGATACTTGTAGTCCTCCAAGAGTGGACACAGCCCTGATGGCCACAGCCGTGGTGGGAGAGCTCAGGGAGCTCGATTCAGAGATCAGTGACCAGCACCACCCATGCTGCTCGGGGTGATGGGAGGTCCCCGCAGCCAGTCCCCAGCGGTGGGACGCAGCGACCGTGCTGCCACTCACTATTATGTCTCCTCCCTGGACGAACTGCAGCCGGGTCTGAAAGACGAGGATGTCCAGCAGATAGACAAGGTCGCAGAGGTAGTCCATGAGCAGCCAGCAGTGGATGTTTGCCGGTGTCTGGTAGGGGAAAGCCCAGCGGACGGGGATCAACCAGCAGTTCCAGTTCCAGGCCATGACAACGAAGAACAGCCACAGCACATACATCAGATCTGTGCACAGGGAACCACACTGTGATTAGCCGGGCACATGTCCCTTGTCCATGTGAATCCGCTACACAAAGGGGTTTTCATCCCCTGCCCTGCATGCAAGGAGGAGACCCAAAGGAGGTCTCTTATCGACAGCATTTAATTGCTCGTGAGCTGGGGTCTAGACTGAAAGTGAATACCACTGTTTGCAGAGCACATTGCTTTTTATCAGAAAGCCTCTTCTAATTTTGATGGTTATACTAGGTTTGCTTTTGCTTTGCTCCCACACTACCAACTTTCTTGCTTTTTTGGGGGGGCTTTTTTTCCCGCTTGAGGCTGTGCTGAGCTGATGGCTCGCTGTCCAAGCCTGGGGGCTTCAAAATGGCTGTGAAATAGCAAAGACTAAGGAACGAGCTGGATTCCTGTGGGGTGCCCACCTGACAGTGGATTTTTCTTTTGTGATTGTTATTTTTAATAGGGGTGTCCACACCACAGGGACAATGTTTGCCCACTAAAAAGCCTGAAAAGCAGAAGGCTACCCCTTCCCTGCCTGGTCATGCTCCTGACACCCACAGCTATCAGGAAGTATTTAGGAATGCTTGTGCCTCGCAGGGGAATTTAAAACTCTGGGGTTTAGTAGACAGGTGTAAGCTAAGTTGCTCCTTCCTTACTTGTCCTCCCTTCTCTACAAGGTCTCATCTTTTACACCTCCTCCCCTCCTCCCCCCCCTCTCCCCCAGCCCCACCAGCTTGCCCCCAGCCCAGGTGTATGGCTGTGCTCCCTCACTCACTGGTGAATGGGTCGATGCTGGTGGGGAACCGGTAGTTTTTCAGGTGGTCCAGCCAGGGCCGGTACTTGAACGTGCAGCACAGCATTTCCCAATAGTGCTCATCCCCTGCCGGGTTGTCCCCCTCCGGCTCCCCTCCTGGGGGAGGCACCGGTGCTGCTGCAGGCACCAGCTTGGCGGGGGCTGGAAGAGGCCACGCAGTTATTTCTCATGGCAGAAAATCCTCTTACAGCAATTTGTTTTAAGGTCTTTAAACTGTTAATAAAGCAGCTGTTTCCCTGAAAACACAGCGTGTGTGGGGACCCACTAGTCAAACACTCCCAGCCTCGCTTGAACTCACATGCCACAGGGCTCTCATCGTCCGAAGTGACATCGGGGTCCGTCAGCTTCTCCTTCACCTTCTCAGTCCTCTCTTTGAAGAGCTTCACCAGCTCCTGGAGCCGGTTGTTGATGATGGCACTGCTCAGGCTCGTGGCTGAACCGATGCGCTCGGGCAGGCTGCAAGGAGACCATCGGGCATTTCATGCAGATAGGAAAGCCCAAGGACAGGTTCATGACCCATTTTTTAACCTACAGGTTCCTGAATTAGGACTTACTCATATTTATCTGGCTATTGTGTAATCAGAAGAACACAGGTTAAGGTGGTTTGAGTAAAATACCGTCAAGCAGCACCAGCCTGAGCCTTATCCTTGCCCTGGGGTGTGAGATGCCCTCAGAGGGACTTGGGAAGCACCAAGATCCCAGGCTGGATTGCATGCGCCTGGGAGAAGATTTTGGAAGAACTATGGGGTGAAAATGTGCACCAAGCCCCTGAATTTATAAACTACATCATCTCCTTTCAGCCTCTTTATTAAAACTAGGTCAGATTCAGAGCAGGATGCTTTACCTAGCACGACTGAGAAACATCACTAGGAGGGAGGACAGAAACAAGCTCGTTTGCTGTAGCTCCAGGCTGGTTCATTGTGATAACTGGCACAACAATTTCTGCCAAGGAAGAAGGCAAAACCCTGTGCCATGTGGAGGTGCAGACCCTCCCCAAGACTTTGCTTCCCACGACAGGCAGCTCCCTCCAAGGCTGTCCCCCAGGGCTGTAGGGAAGCCAGAACTTGGGGTGCATGATGCACAGCTTCCTACACGGAAGAAAAAGGTAATTTCTCCACAATCAGTAAAAACAAGGTGTCCCCATAGTGCTATAGTGTATGTAGATGTCCTGGGTTCAGCTGGGATAGAGTTAATTTTTACAGGAACCTGGGAGGTGGGGGGGCATAGCCGGGGCAGCTGACCTGAACTAGCCAAGGAGCTATTCCATACCATGTGACATCATGCTCAGTATATACATGGGGAGTGGGCCGGGGGCAGGGACCTCCTGCTCTCTCTCTCTTGATTTTCGGTGGGGGAAGTGGCGGAGCGTCGGGTCCCGAGTGGTGAGCAGTTGCACTGTGCATCACTCTTTTTTTTGTATACTCTTTCATTAGTACCGTCGTTGTTGTTGTAACTTTTTTTGCGTTGTCCCAGTAAACTGCCCTTATCTCAACCCTCGAGGTTCCAGGTTTTTTTCTTTTCTCTCCTCGGTCTCCCCCCTATCCCACCGGAGGGGGGCGGGAGGAGTGAGCGAGCGGCTGCGTGGTCCTTTGTTACCGGCTGGGCTGAAACCACGACAGTAGATCAAAGGTGCATCTTCTCTGCGGTTAAACCTAGTCTTAAGGAGAATATTTCTACCTAGATACAGGAAAAACAAGAGAGCAGTTTCTGCTCCAGGGAGCATCGTGATTGTTATTTTTGGAGGGGGAGTGCATTACTTGCTACACAGTGCTAGACCTGCTGCGGGCAAGGCTCCCTCTCCCTTTGGTATCCCAGCACTTCTGGGATCTTTGCTATTTCCACCCGAGATCCGAACACCTGGGAGCTTGGCTGATCTGGAGCCCTCGGCCCCATCACGCACCTTTCCCTCTGCTCCTCGTCCCAGCCCAGCAGTGCTCGGGTGGGCAACTGGCTCACCAGTCCCTTGTCCAGACCATCCTCTGGGACGAGCAGCTTCCTCCTGCAGACACAAACACAGTGACCAAGGCTGGGCTTGTCCCCCATCCTCAGCCAGCTCCTCCTCCTCCTCCCAGGTCTCATCTGTTTCCACTTCCCCTTCTCCTACCATGGTCAGTTTTCCCCTAATTTTTGGCATTCCCTGAAGTAAATGGGAGCAAGCCACCCTGCTCCTTTGCTGCTAAAGCGCTGTTGCTTCCTGGGCACCACCGAGCCCATGGCTGCATGGGCATGCGGCACCCGGCCCATTTTGCAACCCATTTTGGGCACCTGGCAAGATGCGTGGAGGGTGGGTGCTCATCCCCAGTGCTGCGCCATCACACCACTGCACTTTGAAAGGCAGGCAAGGAAAATGCAATACCAGTAAGGTGGAGCAAGAAAGTGAAATCTGGAAAAAAGAGAAGGTACTGGGGACACCGCCTGGCTCTGTGCTGGCTCTGTAGCACTTTAAACCCCCAAGACAAAGAGTGAATTGCAGAGCAGCAGGTACATAACATGGACCCTCTAATAGCTGCTGATACCTGCAAAGCCAAGTGCAAAGTGCAACAGCCGAGAGAGGCTCCAGGTTCGAGAAGAGCCCTATAAACACTGTCCTGGTGACGCTGAGCCAGTGGCAGCTGATGTCTTCCTAGAATATGTGCCCTAACAAACGCAGCTGGTGGCTCCTTTTGGCATGGCCAGGTTTCTGGGACAACTTCCTTACATGTGGGCAAGCAAAGCAGCAGAAAGAGAGCTGAACACGAAGATGACAATCATGACAAAAATCTGCACTGGTTTGCAAACCTGCAGTCAAGTCCAGAGTTTTAAGTGCAACAAAGAAATTGTCTTCTGTCACCACAGCTGTTGCTCTAAATGAGCCAGGATCTCACTGACCCTGGTGCAAAATGGCTTGGTGCTGCATGTGGAGCAGGAGCAAGGAGGATGCCAAGGGAGGTCGTCCTGCCATCACAAGTCTCCTGAAGAAAGCGAGATGTTAGAACCCAGCCATCTCCAGCCTCACTGGCCCTCAGGTGTGCCCTGCTGGGAAGCCTTCATTACCCAAGTGTGCAGTGCAAGGGTGGAGGAAAACCGCCAACCCCCCATTAAAGTACCCTCAGATGTGGATGGAGAGGTTCCCGAAACCACATCAGTTTGAAGAAATAGTCCTGCCAAGGTCTGTGATGTTGTTAGGACAACATTCATCGCCTCTCACCAGTCTCCAGCTGCCTTTCCCCTGCCTCTGTCCCCTCAGGGCACTGCATTACCCCATTGCCCATCCTCATCCATCGACAAGCCCAAGAAGCCTACATCAACATCCCAATGGCCCCTTGCCCTGTAAGGGGGACACTGCAGAGAGGGTATCGCCATCCCCCCTCTTTGCCTGTGGCACAGCACAAGTCTCACGGGCCACAGAGCTCACGTGGTCACCTTCTGAGTCCATGCAAAGCTTTATGTGTCAGCATCCATCTGGGAAAAAAATGCCTCTTTTTGCTTCAGATTAATGGATGCCCTCAGAAAGATGTGAAAAGAGATAAACGTCCCCAAGAACGCTGTAAATTCAGAGGTGCAAGAAACATCCCTTGATATTCTGTGGTGCCTGTAGTTCATCTGCGTTCCCAACAGACATGGATGTGAGAAGGAGCAGGAGCTACCCGGAAAGCAACGCAAACTTCAGCAGATTTTGGAAACTGTGGGGTGAAGGGCTCAAAGAGAACCTGGGATGTTACATTAAGTCCCATGGAGAAGCTCATGTATGTGCAACCCTAAGTCCAAAACCCTGGCAGGTCTAGCAGTTTGAGTCATCCATGTTAAAAAAGGAACCCGTGTGATAATCCCCTGGAAAACATTTGGTCTTTTCATACAGTCCAGCTGCAGGGGTTGTTTTTTGGGACAGGACCTCCAGACCTCTGGTCAGAATGGCACTAAACCCCAGAGTTTTTTCCACTGATGCATGAAGACTTCAAACTGCATCTCCTACGATACAAAGTGATCCAAGAGACGCATAGCTAGTGAAGAGGAGGAGTGTGTGTAGACCAAGTAAAAGCTAAGGATGAAAGATTAAATAAATAATAAATTAATGGTAAAGAAATTGAGAAGTGGAAATGTGCAGCACAGGTACAAAGAGCTGCACGAACGCCCTTGCACAAATATGCAGGAAGCCAAGTATGAAAGAATTTGAATACAAGCAATAAAAATGTAAATTGCTACCCCAAGAGACCAGGTAGAGAGTGCAGTTGCCTAAATAAAGCTATAAGGTGAGCAACATGAGGCCAGCAGATGCTGCCCGGGGTTGGCCATTGGTGTGGACTGTGGGTGGCTGCTCTGACGCTGCCCAGAAGCGAAGGCTCCAGCTGTGCTCAGGTAGCTCTGCAGCACCGGCCACCACGCAAACATCCACTGAACAGCCAGCTGCGACAGAAGACCCCGTCGCAGCCTAAACATTGCTCCATTTTCAATGCCCTTGGAAAGCTGCGGCCATAAGCACAGGGCTGTCCTGCGCTTGCCCAGACAAGTGTGGGATGCGCAGGGTCCCCCAGAAGGGCCCAGCCCATGTGGCAATGTCAGGTGTATCCTGGTATTTATCACCTGCGAGAGCCTGTTTCCAGGCACCACTTAGACAAAGTGGCTCATTTGCACTAAGTCTTTCTGGACATGTCTAAACAATGTTAACCCTAATCCTTCACAGCCCCTTGTGGGAAAAAACTCAAGACTGTGGCCAAGAGAAGTGACTTAGGATAAACAAATGATCGCTTAATGCAGAGGTGATGTCCTCCTCCTCTAAAAACACCAGCCAGAGCCAAGCATTTTCCTTCTGGTTCAGAATGATGAAATTTTATTTCTTTATGTAGCGAAACAGGAGTTACTCGCTTTTAAAAATCTCCAGCTCTACCAAGGGACCTCCAGTGTTTTGAGAGACACTACCTGGAGACAGGGCAGAAAGGTTCATATGCTCATATGTGTAACTGCAAATGTACAACCTGTGTTAAGAAATGAGTAGAAATAGCATGAGAAAACCGAGGTGCTGAAAAAAATAGCTCTACTGGGGAACCATAGGATCACAGAATGGTTTGGGTTGGGAGAGATCTTTGAAGATCATCTAGTCCAAGCCCACTGCCATGGGCAGGGATATCTTCCGCCAGATCAGGTTGCTCAAAGCCCCGTCCAACCTGACCTTGAACACTTCCAATGATGGGACATCCACAACTTCCCTGGGCAACCTCTTCCATTGTCTCATCACACTCATCATAAAACATTTCTTCCTTATGTTCAATCTAAACCTACCCTCTTTCAGTTTAAAACTGTATCTCCTTGTCCTGTCACTACAGGACCTGGCAAAAAGTCTTTCTCCATCTTTCTTATAAGCCTCCCCTTACATATTGAAAGGCCTCAATAAGGTCTTGATAAAGGACTTGATAAAAAATGATGGTGGAGACAGAATTGCACATAGGCAATTGGATCTAAATAAAATAAGGTTGTGCTTTTGTGTTGCTGGATCCTGGGCTTCAAAGAAGCCCACAATGTGCTGGGATGCATGACAGAGGTGTTAATCTGAATTGCTGTCCATTTTCTGTGTTGGTTGAAGGCATAACGCAAAGCCCATCACCTTGACCCTGATTCAAAGCGAGAGCTACCATGCCTGCTGATCGGACTGGAAAGCATGGACTTTTCTGTCTCAGAAAAACAGCCTGTTCTGTTCATTAACTCCAGAGAGAAAAACACATCCCGAGCAGCAACTGCTAAAGGTGTTTCAACAGACTGATCCTGGCATGTGAGCCTCGAGCACTCTCCAGCAACAAGCTTGTTGTCACAGGACAATTTTCATCATTGGGCTAATAGAAAGAAGGCAGTGAGATTCAGCAGGTTTTAAATAACTGGTCTCTTAATGCTGTTAGTATTTGCACTGCAGGTATCTCATATGACTCCTTGGGCTCTGCTTTCCCAGTTTAAAAAGCTGTTCAAATAGACTGGATTATGGGCATTTTTGCC
Organism: Aquila chrysaetos chrysaetos; assembly: GCF_900496995.4. Lineage (NCBI taxonomy): Eukaryota > Metazoa > Chordata > Aves > Accipitriformes > Accipitridae > Aquila > Aquila chrysaetos. Next base: position 23,686,781 of record NC_044012.1, read on the forward strand.
ATTTTATTTTCAAGTCCTCCAGGAGATTGTTTACTAAAAGATCCAAACTATTAAGTGAGAATGAATATAATACCTGGTTTTCAGCACAGAAAAAAACACCTTGTTTTTTATTTTTAATCCTCTGCGAGAATTAGCCTCAAAAATACCCCAACAACAGCTAAAAAACCATTGGCTTCCTCCAGCCTCAATTTTAAAGCTCAGTTTTAACCCTCCCCCTCTCTAACCATCCTTGATCTGAAGGCGCAAACCCACGGAGTAGATGCTGCAAACCCTTACAGCAAAAATGCAAGAAGAAAATTGTTGGGTTTTGTGATGAAGGCCCGTACCCAGCACATGGACCCCCTGTGCTCTGAATTTGGGAGTGCAGACGTGTGGGACAACAGACAAAGGGGATCTGACCACGGCCCGGGGATCGAGCCCATCTCCAGGAGGACACACAGACAGGGCTGTCCCCAGCCCCCAGAAGCTTTAAACAAAATTTAACCATTTAATTAAAAAATGCAAACAAGAGGCAAGGCTTTTGCCATCTCCCCTGCCTTGCACAGGGGTGACACCCACCACACGGACATCACCCCATCTCACTGGCCAAACCTGCCAGAAATGGGTAGCTCCATATGGTTGCATAAATTTTCCTGTACCAGCACTGTTGGGGCAGGGGCGAGACCCCTGGGACCCGGGGACCGCGCCTGGGCAGAACCATACCTGGGGGGTGCCGGTGCCGTGCTGGGCACCGCCAGCATGTTGGGAGCGCCAGCAGTGGGCACCGGTAAGTGGGTACTGTCGTTCTCCACAGCAACGCCTCCGCTGTCCACATCCTTGATGTCCACGGTGGGGTAATTACCTGGCCCGTGGAGAAGGACAATTGCAGGTGAGAGGGGTGCAGGGCCCAGCCTGCAGCTGGGATGAATCCCCAAGCCCCATCATCTCCGCGGAGCTGCCCCCAAACCCCGCAGCACACTGGAAGGACTCTCCTTTTCCCTCCATTCCCTTCTCGCCCAGCACTCCTTTCTCCTCATGGTTTAGAGAATTTCTTTCTCTTTTTTGCCCAGTTTTTAACACTAGAAGAAGTGCCACCTGCTTCCTTCTGCTTTCCCAGCTTGCAACTACTCTGTGCAAGTGTTGGGTCCCTGTGGTTCGGAAAATGATGGAGATGAGGATTACCAGCTGTGGGTGTTATGCAGGAACCCAGGATTTCCAGCTGCAAACCTGCCTCCCAGGGTCTAGAAAATCTCCTGGGTCTTCTGCATGTGGATCGTGCAAGCTCCAAATTACACGAGCGTTTGTTTTTCATGCAGAATAAGGTGCTATTTAAATAAGCACTTATGGCCTCTCTCTTTTGCAGAGGTAATAACTGCTTCCTGCCACAAGCAAGGTTAGAAGCAGGAAGGTTGGATGTTTATAGTGGGTAAAGAGAGATGCCAATTGCCCAAGGGAGAAATGACGCTGGAGGTTATCTTGGCTAGACCCCGCAGCTGGCCGGGCTGTGAAGAGTCACCCCTTTTCTTAGCTATATAACAAAACGCAATGAGTTCCTGCGGGTTTTCTTCCAAGGGGGGGTTTTACATGCCTGAAAGACCCCATGCATCCCCTCCAGTCCCACGCTGATGTAGGACCAGTGAATCAGAGCATGGCTCAATCAAATCACCGAGAAAAGGCCTGTTTGGGTTGCAAAGTTAAAATCCCATTGTGTGTAAGGAAAAACAGCAGAATTTGGCTTGCTGGTTAAGAACAAAGCAAAACAAGGCTACAGAACATAATTTGTAGTTCTGGGTTAAAAGGCAGAAAACCGTGAACAGCAAACCTCCATCTTACTGTCCTCTTAGTATGAGCGGGTTGCACGAATGCTAAGGAGAAAACCACGTCTGCAGTGGATATTTAACCCTCGGCCTGCAGGTCCTTTGGGAGAGTTTTTAGCCAAGCAGGTCAAAATATATAGCATATAATTTATGGATATTTGCAAACGCTCTCTAGGGGTTAGCTAGAAAGGCACATAGTGATGAGGTGAGAGCAGAAAAACATGAATTTTGTTCCCCAGCCTCAGTGCTGCAACATAAAGCATGCTTTTATTTATTTTTTCCCAAAAAAGCAACAAAAAGCAGCTACTCCAGGAATAACCCCTTGCCCCCCTCAAACTACGCAAGCCCATCGTCAAAGCCGACATCTCTAATACCTAGGGGGGATTGCTCCTCATTGCAAAAATTGGGGTTGACAACTCCAGCCTTTGGCTTGCTGGCGGCAAGGACGGGGATGCGGGAGGCAGCGGTGGCTCGGCAGCTGGGGACATTGGGGAGCTGCTCTAGCACGCCGCGGCTAGGAGGGGAGGCATCCCCGCCGTCAAGCGGCTTGTCATGCACCAGCCGATCTAGCTCGACGTCTCGGGCACGCTTGGACATGCTGCTAGGTGCCTAGATGCTTCAAGCAAAGGACAAGGCATCTGAAGCTGCAATAAAACACAGAGTGGTTTGAGATGGGACGGTTGTGTCAGCACAGACAAATGCAGGGCTGCGGGGATTTTTGTTGCCGCCTGCTGCTCACAGATGTTGGTAGCAGTGGTGGTAAGCATCCTGCCACGTGCTTTTCTAGCATCGCTGCAAGGTCAGGGCGCCCTGCAAGGGCTGCATGAGCAGAGAAACCTCCAGCCTGTACCAGGACTCAGGTCAAGCCATCCCTTGTGCAACTCCCCTGACGTCAGTGGAGTTATGCCAGGACCTGCCTTGGCTCATTCAGGCTGCGATGGGAGCTCACCACTTAATTTGCATTACCTCCTAAAAGGTTACATTAAAATGCAATTTATGCCACCGGTTATTTCCCAAATGGAGCAAAGTGGTAGAGAAAATCCTTTTTATCCCCTCCCACCTTCTTCAGCTGAAGGAGGAATTCTTATTTCACATAAGAGATCGCTTAATCAACAAGACTAAAAGTACTGCATACGCATCAGCCTTTCAGAGCTGGCTCCAGCTGATGAAAATATTGCCATCATGCTGTGCCCACGGGATGCTTTAAGCCAGTGAAAAGCCCCAACTTCCCACACAGGCCCACGCTGCAGAAAACTCAGCTGCCCAATCCCAGACAGCAAGCGAGAAGCTGCATTTTCCCCGCACTGGGCATCGCATTGCCTGCTTTAGTTCAAACTAATTTGACATTATGCTGCTGTATGTTATACCTTCAGCATCGGTTTCAGCAGCTTCAGCTGTCTCCTCTTCCACCTTCAAAATGAAAAAAGCCATTTTAGGGCCACGAAGATGATTGGAGGGCTGGAGCACCTCTCCTATAGAGACAGGCTGAAAGAGTTGGGGTTGTTCAGCCTGGAGAAGTGAAGGCTCTGGGGCGACCTTAGAGCAGCCTTCCAGTACCTAAAGGGGGCCTACCTACAAGAAAGCTGGAGAGGGACTTTTTTCACAAGGACATGTAGTGATAGACAAGGGGTAATGGCTTTAAACTGAAAGAGGGTAGATTTAGCTTAGATATAAGGAAGAAGTTCTTCCCTGTGAGGGTGGTGAGGCACTGGAACAGGTTGCCCAGAGAGGTTGTGGATGCCCCATCCCTGGAAGTGTTGAAGGCCAGGTTGGATGGGGCTTTGAGCAACCTGGGCTAGTGGAAGATGTCCCTGCTCATGGCAGGGGCGTTGGAACTAGATGATCTTTAAGGTCCCTTTCAACGCAAACCATTCTACCATTCATTCATTCTGTCATTGTAAGGAGAAAAAGACCTGTTCCTTCAGTAAAGAGCAGACTTTGCAGCTTGATTGGATACCCCATATCCCCCCACCATTCGCCAGCCTCTCAGCTTGCTGTTCAGCGCCAACATTTTAGGGTGAAAGCATCCCTCCCTTGGTGCACAGCTACTGCTGCTGTCTCAGGTTCAGAGAATGGGGATGTCTCACTGGGCAACATGCCCATACCAGTCCCTGCGGCCCCACAGACAAGCTCTGAGCCCCTGGCATGTTCTGGGCAGCAAGAGCTCATTACAGACCTGAGCCCAAGCAGGGAGCAATGCCATACCTGTACAAAAGCACCTTCGAGATCACTTATCTCAGCTTCTTCTAGCTGCTCAAACCTGAGGGCCTCCTCTGCAAAGTAGACTTCATCCACGCCCTCATCAGCGGTGAGACAAAGTGACTGGAGCAGTGGTCTGGATGGTAGAGATCAAGCAGAGACAAGCACCCGAGCTCGCTTTTGCCCTTTCTGAGGTTGGGCACATTGTGAATGGGGGGGCATCGCGTCAACAGGGGGACAGCGTGTCAACGGGGACGATGCACAGCTCTTCCAGTATCGGGGAGCACTGCTCCTCCAGCTGCGCCGCAAGCCTTGTTTGCAGGTGAAAAATACCACAGGAATCTTAGTTTAAATAAGTAGTGGTACAAAAAAATATTGCTGCTTAGGTTGTAAGGGACTTGGAAAAAACACTACGTGGGAGGCCAGGTGAGAGGTGCATAAATAATTCAGGGCATTGCATATGCATAAGCAAAGATTGCATACGCAGAAAGATACAGGCAGTATGTTTCTCCTGCTGTGCATAATTTCTCATATAATTAAAATTTGCCAAATAAAAAGCTGACCGCCTAATTTCCAGGCAGGGCTGCCCTGCAAGCACCATCCAAATCCCACGTTTGCCTGTGCAAGACACCACCAGGACACATAAGTCTCATTTTCATTCAGCGCAGACCTCAGCTCCACCATTCTGACAAAGGGGGTTCACAAGATCAATTTTATTGGTTTAATGTAACTTTATAACTGGAAAAAAGAAAGCAAGCCTCATGCTGTTCTGTGCACTTATACCCTGATTTGCTCTTTCCTGGTGAGAAAAGCAAAGCAGGGATTGGTGATAATGAAAAAAATTTTAAGACAGCTAAATGCATGAAAATTGAAAAACCATCTTTCTGCATCCTTGGCAGGTCCTAAGTCAGAAGAGGTATGTAACAAGCAGTGGCTGCTTTTTCTCTTTTATCTCCATGTCTTGAAAAACTGTTATTTTCCAACATATTTTTAAAATTAGTTTTAATAATTCCCCCCACTTTTTTTTTTTAATAATTAGGCTCCCTTCAAATGCAATCGCAAGCCTTTTCATCCTAATCTAGAAAACCCATCAATGTCTCTCTTTTCCCATAAACAGACAAACACATTGAAGGATGGAGCAGCATCTCATTCACCCAACAACTGAAGCTCAAGTTTCTATAGTGCAGCTCCAGGAACAGATTTGGATGAAATAAAAATATATGGGTTTAACGCTGAATGATCATGCATTTTCAGCTTCCTCCTGAAAATCTAGCTACTTCAGAGGAATTAACAGAGAATAATATTGCAGCACTAGGTAATAAATCCCTAAATGTTTATCTCATGTGAAATCAGAGCAAGCCACTAAACTAAGCAGAAATATTTTTCTGAATACCACCTGAGCCAAAGTCACCACCTACAACAGCTGACAATAACTCGGCTAGTTTCTACAACAGGAAAAAATGTAAAATTGTACCTACTTGTATTAAGTAGCATTTGCAGGTACAACACATAATTGTGTCTTTAAGTTCCGCTCTGTAATACTCATAATAATCCCGACTGCCCTGAATTAATGGATATGGTTTTAAATAATGTGGACTGTCTCCAGGAGCTGGGTGCTTCCAGCTCCTGATGAAGGCACAAGCTGGGGTTCCTGCCTTGCCAAGCCGCTGGACCCCGCGGGAGGGGATGGCCAGAGGCTGCGGTTGCTACGGGTGGCCGCGATGGAGATGGAGCCTGTGTCACCAGGAGACACTCGCCTGTCACCAGGTGCCGCGTCAGCAGCGAGCCCTGGGGTGAGCCGATTTGCGAACGCATCCCTCCCGAACGCATCCATCCCTCCTGAACGCATCCATCCCCAGCACACCCCGGCCGCCTGCCAGGCTGGGGAGCTCCGCTCTGCCAAGAGGAGCTCGCTCGTCCACGGGTGTTTCAGCCTCTCCGGCTTGCAAATGCAGCTGAAACAACAACCGCGTTCATGCTCGTTTCCAACAAAGCCATAAATGCAATGGGAGCCACTCACCCCGCACTCTCCTCCTCCTCCTTCTTCTCCTCCTCCTCCTCTTCCTCCCCCTCCTCCTCCTTTTCCTCCTCGGCAGCGCTCAGGGAACACAACCACAGCCTGGGGAGGAGAAACTCATTAGGTGAAATCCAAAAAGTATGTCTGAACCTCACAAGAAGAGCACTGCCAGTCTCCGCACCCCCTTTGGCCGGAGATGCTCTCCCTCCATTCCTCAGCCAACATCTTGGGGGGGGGACACAATCAGGGACACGCTGCTGCACAGCCGCTTAGAGCCTGCAGCCCCAAGTGGGTGAGAGGAAGAATGGGAAAAAGTCTGGGAATGCAAAGACAGAGTCCTTGAGCCTTCAAATTCCCCTTGCGGCACAGGGAGAGGAGGTGCTTAGGGGTAACTTGTTGCTGATTTTGACCAAAACCTCCCTGTTAATGAAATCCACCCTCCAGGACAGGACATGCTTGCTGCCCACAGCTTCTCAGGCTCATATATTAAGGGGAAAAAAATCTGAAAAATATTTTTGTAACATGTCCAGTGTTTTCTTGCTGAGCAGAAGAGAGCTCTGCTGAGTGAATGTGGCTCCAGGCATCACTTGTGCTTAGTGCAGTTGAACATCACTCATGTCCGAGGTGGGGACCCTTGCGCTCACCATTGCCTGCACATGTGCTGGGCACCGGGAGCATTTGGGGGGGCTCCCAAACCCTTTGGGAGCGTGCATGGACACCTCTCATCTCCCTGCTGCAACGCAGCCCTCTCCCAGCTCTGAATGCATTGCCCAGCCCTCGGGAGGGCCTCAGCAGCAGTTTCTTTTGGAAGATGTAGGATGAATTATATAGAGAAGACTACCGTTTCTAAACGTCATGACAGTTGGATGCACAGTTGGTGGGAATGAGGTCCAAACCCTCTTGCCTTAGGGCCAAAATCTACTTAAGGGAAGCTGAAGCAGAGCAACCTTCAGCTGTCCTCTGCAGGGCAACGTGAAGCATTGCATTCATGGCTCTGCCACTCAACACCGGAATCTCAACACCAAAAGGAAATGCCATTTGCTCAAACACCTTTTGGGTCCTGCTGGTGCCCCCCTCTTTGGAAACGGGCACCTTGGCTGTCCGCTGCCAGCTCCACCACCAGTGCTGGCAAGGAGAGATGCCCAAGGATATGCTCGTCCCCTCCCATGGCCACCACACTGGTGGCTGGAGAGCACGCAGAGCTGCCCATCAACAGCATCTCCCTTCTCCTACCTGTTTTCTTCTTCCTGAGGTTCCTCCTGTATGGGGGGAAGGGGGTGAACATCTGCCACCAGCTCAGCCTCATGACCCCAGGCCATCATCTCGCACGTGGCTTCGTTAATCCAGTCATCATCAATCTCTTCCAGGACAAGGTTGGTCTCCTTGGGTTGCCCAGGGACAATATGAACTGAAACGGGATTGGGGAAAGGGAGGTGATGAAGTGAGAGTACCAGATTTTCAAGAGGCCAGGGGTAGGGCCAGGGCAGATCCCACATTTTTGCTGCTCGATGCAGAGGTGCTGCCACATGCCAAGACTGAAGGACCTCTCTGCCTGTACAGACCTATGCAGCCCCAGTCCCCTCGAGCTGTGCCGGATGGATGCCTCGGGCACTTTTGCCAGAAGGAAGAAGAAAATTCACCATTTTGTGCCAAGCACAGCCAAAACCCCATGAAAACTATAACTCTTTGCATACAGATGCCTGTTGGCTTCCTTACATGTGTAGCAACCTCCACCAGCAGATGATTTGGCCCGTCTCCAGGCCACATTTTGGCTCTCCTTGCAAACAGAAGCAGCCACGGGAAGAGACCAAAACCTTTCCCCTCGTGAACCCCGAGCGAAACGCTGCGCTAGCACAGGCTGAGGGCCCTGGTTTTGCAGAGCAAGACTCAACCCAGAGCCCACGTTGCAATGCCCCAAACAACACGCCACGTCCGCTCCAAATGCTCCCCAGGGCACGGTGTAGGAAGCATCCCACATGCCCCACCACTTCCCACTATCGCTAGGGGAAAACCCACAGCAGGTTACTGGAGAGGCTGTTGGACCAGCTGCAAAGCAAAGAGCACAGGGCTGACCCATGGCTAGCCCTCTCCGTGTCCCAGGGGTACCCATCCTACCATGTCAGGCACACATGGGAGAAACAGGAGGAGGAAGAGCACCCGCATGATGTAAAACCAGTTTATTTTGAGGTCTGCCTGACAACAAAACTTACATGTCTGCAGCAAAGCTAATAGGAAACGTGCAGATTCAACTATAGAAAGGCAGGAAACCCCCCCACAGTCAGCTCTGTGCCCTATTTACCCACGCCACGGTGCCCACACTGCCTTTAGCCCATTCCCTCTAGATCTCCGCTAATTAAAATGTGGGACAGTGATCAGGGAGATGGCTTTTAAAACACACCACAACTTTTGGATATATTATAGGAAAACGGGCAAATACTGAAATTGTAGCCTGGTACCAGCGGGGTTCATTATAAACCCAGGGGATGGGTCTCAGGTTGGTTGCTTGGCTCATGACTCATTGTTACAGCTGCCTAGATAATCCTAAAGAGATGCAATCAGACAGCGGGAGACCTTATCGTGGCATTTCAATATATCAAGGGGGCTTATACAAAGGATAGGGAAAGACTTTTTACCAAGGCCTGTAGTGACAGGACAAGGGGCAACAGTTTTAAACTGAAAGAAGGTAGATTTAGGTTGCACATAAAGAAGAAATGGTGTACGATAAGAGTGGTGAGGCACAGGAACAGGTTGCCCAGAGAGGCTCTGGATGCCCCATCCCTGGAAGTGTTGAAGGCCAGGTTGGATGGGACTTTGAGCAACCTGGTCCAAGTGGAAGGTGTCCCTGCCCATGGCAGGGGGGTTGGCCCGCATCATCTTCAAAGGTCCTTCCCAGCCCAACCCATTCTGCAATTCTAAGGTATGTACTAAAAACCTGGGGTGTAGGGGCTCTCACCCCATCCAGCCCAGTGTGCCTGCACTGGCTATGCCTGGCCACACTCCTCTGGGCTGAGGACAGCCGCTGGGATCCCTTCCCTGCTGGGACACTCCTGCCACTGTGGTTAGTGCTGCATCCAAAGCACTGTGAGCTTCAGGAGACAGCAGCCGTAGTTGGGGGTAGGGAGAGTTTGGGGTAAGTTCTCCTATAAGGAGAGCCCAGGCAAAGGCTTTTAACCATTAACTCCTACCTATTCACCTAGAGATTAACCTCACCCACCTGCATTTGCTGCTGCAAACCAGAGCCCTTTCCACTTGCTGGGAGAAAACACTCAGTTAACAGAAGAAAAGCAGTAAGAAGCTGGTGAGAGCTTAAAGAGCTTTATAACGTGACATCTTAGAGGCAGAAGTCAACTAAAAGAAGCCTGTAGGCTTCAGCTGGAGGTCTCAGGGGTGAATATTTGGATGCTAGGGGGGCATTGAGAGGGCCAGAAGTGCTCGGAGGCTGCAGCAAGAGGCTTTCTGCCTCCAAGGTGTCCTGGGTGATGCTTTTCTACCCTCCTATAAATTACAGCTGCCATTTCATAGACATCATCCTGCAAAACCAATAGCTCCAGTTCCCAGAGGCAAGAGGGAGCCAGCATGGGACAGGCCTGGGACTGGGGACACGCAGCCAGCATCCCTGTGCCAGCCTTGGGTCCCTGCCGCCCCGGGTAGCAAGGAGCTAGAGACCATTTGCAGATTCCCCCTTGCTTTTCCTCCCCAGCTGCACTTTCTCCTTGGTTTGGCCCCATTTGGTTGTGGCAAGAAGGGCTGGCTTGCCATGGTCTTCGTTTTCCATTTGTTTCAGAGGCGCTAAGCCCCTTTGCCCCCTGAAACAAAAGGAGAAGGAAAACATTAGTGAGCATGCTGGCAGTTTGGTGCCGGGGCAGATCTCTCGCTCGACCAAATCACTCCCTTCCTCGGGCAGGTTAAGTGACCTTGAGATGCCTCAAGGCACCCAAGCGAGCTGTAACACAAGCCAGCCACGCACAAAGGGTGCAACTGCCTTGCACATGCAACAGCATCCCACTGGCTTTGCCTCTTTCCAAGATCCCTGGCAACACTCAGGTCTCCAGTTTGTACAAACAAGTGGAGAAATGCCTTTCTGCAGGATTCCCCGCTCCGAGATCCCAACAAGTGGCTGCTGGCTTGGTGGGAACAACGTCCCGGCATGTCCCTGGGGGGATGCACAGCTTCCATGTGCCGTGGCGGGTCCCTGCTGCCATCGGCGGCTCCCATGGCCCAGCCAACCACTCCTTCCTGGGGATGGTGCTTGCATGGGGCTGTGTGACATCTCCCCTGCCCGGTCCGTCCATGGAGGCAGCCATGGCTCCCCGCCAGGGTCCCCATTTTGCTCAGCTTCCCACAATGTGGCTGGTGGGGGGACCCAAGCCTGGCTGCCCACAGAACCGGTGCTTACTCCCCTCCATGGGCAGGCAAGCAGCGGTGTGACCCCCGCAATGGTTTCCTATGACCATGCAGACTCACATCTAACACATCTAATCCTAGGATTTTGTTTTCCCAAGGTACCTCCCTCAATATCTCACACCAGGCTCAGCAAACAACCTCCAGCTCAGCAGCAGACGTGCCAAAAGGGGTGATGAAGGCGGCAGGTTTGAATTCCCTTGTAATCCTTTATCAAATCCCACCAGCCTGGCAAACATCCTCCAGCACAGCTCCAGGACAGACCTCGATATCAGCACTAACCTCAAACCCTGGGACCCGAAGATGTGGGATGCTGCACTTGGAGAGACTCCCATGGCCCAAGTTTTACCAAGCCTGTGCCACAACTCTGGATCTGCTCCCGCTTCTCAAGCAGCAACAGCCTCTCATGGCTTCCCTGGGGGGTTTCAGGGGCTCCCCAGCTGGTAGTCACAGCAGACTGGGGGATAAAAGCCACCAGCAGGCCCTCTTCCCAATAACCACTTTCTGACCTTGGCAAGCTAACCGGCGTGGTGAGACAGAGCAACCACTTACTTTCTTCCACAGGACTCGAAGTTGCTGTGGCCACTCCCTGCCAGGAGGAAAAGGGAAACCTGAGACATTGCCCATTTTCAGTAAACTTAAATTTTTACCCTAAATGCCCCATTTTCAGTAAACGTGACCCTTTTATCCTAAATACCCCATGTGATTTCCCAGTACATGTTGGATGCCTTGGCCGTGGGCATGAGCATCCCCAAGCATGACGGTAAAGGGCAGGAGCACATTAGTGAGCCCGCCTGGGTGCAAGGGAAGGAAAGGAGAGCGTGTAAAGCTGCTGCTGCTGCTTCTCCTTAGAGCTGGACCGCACCTGGGTGAGATGCCAGGGCCTGGACACCAGCCAGTGCTGCATAGAAAGGCAAGGAAATGGCAGAGAAAACACAGGCTATGGGCTCTCTTGCTGCTTAGAGGCCAAGTCCCGGTTTTCATCGGCTAAGCAGGTCATGGGGATTTGTTTTCTTGAAGGAGCTGGGGGATAGCCCAAACCATGGCAGATCCCAGCACTGATCTGGTGACATCTGCATGGCAAAGGACGCCCTCCCTGCTGGGGACATGTTGCTCACACACCCTTTTGCCTATCCAGCAGATGGCATACCTGCACGTCCTGCTTCTCCCTGGTCACTGGCTGCGGCATCACCTTCTCCAGCTCCTGGACCAACCAGGCAAACATCCTGGTGACCAGAAACAACTGTTAGACCTGGCTGCTGAAGCCTTTGATCCCAAGGCAGCCGTCCCTCTGGCCACGGTACCCACGCAGAAGCTGCCACCACAGTTACCTGCTGCCGTCTCCAGCCAAGGACCGAGGGATGAGGGTGGCCACTGGCTCTGGCTGCCCCTCGGCTGTTGTTGGCTCCACTGCTACCGGGATGCTCTGGGCGGCTGAAACACTGCTTTTTGACTTTGCCTGTGTTTTAGTCCCTTTTGTGCCTGCTCAGGTTTATTTGGAAGGAGAAGGGGGATAGGCAATGCAGCAGTCATCTTATAAATTGTTGGGGAAGGGGAGCAAGCAAGGAAGAGTTACTTCCCACAGAGGGACAGGCTTGGGGGACCTCCCTGACAGCCTCTCCCCCAGGGACCCAGCCTGGGATGAGGACATGGGTGGTTTGGGAACACATGTGGTGTAGGTGCAGTGCTGTGATGCCAGAACCCGGTGTGCCCACCCCTCTCGGCACAGTCGGTACCCCAGGGCACGGGGATGGAGGGCAGCCCCAGTGCTGGTGCCTGCCTGCACCCAGGTTCTCGAAGGCAGAGTGTCCCCTCTGAAAGGGCCACCCAGGGAAGGGGGATTGCTCACCTCCTGCCACGGCTTCGCACTTCTGCTCCTTTGGCTCTGGCTGCAGAGGGACAGAGGGACGGATGGATGTGGCAAAGCACTGTCTGTGGCCCACACGTCCCTGGGTGGGTACATCCGCCACCCCAAAGGGACCCAGGCGCACAGCCCCACACACCCTCTGCTGCACTTTCAGCCCCATTGCATTGACAAGGACCATTAAACCCAGACCCTGGCATTGCTGGCACCAGCGGGTCCCAGATGGAGGGTCCCCCCTGCACGCAGCCTGGTTGGGGAGCACTGGGATGGCACCCTGACGTCTCTCACTCTACTGAATTTCCCATGGGGTTTTCCTCCCCAAGGTCCCAACCAGGGCATGCAGGAGGACAGGGAGCCCGCTCTGCTGTTGCCTCTGCCAGGCAGCTCCCCAGTCTCCCCAGGCCGGGAGGTGCTCACCTCCAGCTTTTTCAGCATCTCCGGCTGTGGCACCATCCTCTCGAAGCCCTGCACCAGCCAGCTGAGCACCCGTGCTCCTGCCCTGCAGGGAGAGAGCACCGTGGTCGGGGAGCTCGTCCTGCACCCCTCCTGCCCTCCCGCATCCCTCCGCCAGCCTCCCTGAGGACCCACCACTCTGTGCTGGTATCTGACCCGGCCTCGGGCTCGCAGCCATCCACTTCATCCTCCTCTGGATCAAAGGGGGTTATCTCTGCAATGAGAGTGGTGCCATGGGGATGGGGGAGAGCTGGGACCTGCACTGTTGGGAGCTCCTGGTCCCCCCATCAGCCAGCTCAAGGGGACAATAGTGCCAGCATCACCGACCAGGAAGTTGGGATGTGGGATGCAGGAGTCCCAGAAAGGCCCCTGGGATGTTGCAAGATGCGGGCTCCTGGCTCTCCTTACCCAGAGCATCCTCTTCCTCGTCCCTGAGGATCTGGACCTCCGTCTGAAAAGCCAAACAGACCGTCACCTGCCCAGCAGCCGAGGGGGGCTCATCCCACCAGGCAGGGAGGGAAACCTGCCCTTTCCCCAGGGATGGACAAAGGCAGAAGCCCATGCAGGGCAGGTTTAGTGTTCCCAGTTAGCACAGGGAGAGTGATAGGAAGGGAAAAAAAATAAGAAAAGGTAGAAAGAGCTGGAAGCCCAAATATGCCAGAGAGTTGCCCGATCTGTCACCTACCTGATCAGGAACATCAATGCTTGTTTCGAAGCTCTTCCCGAGTGCCTGCAGCGTCCCTGGGGCCGGGACCGGCTGGGGAATCACCTTCTCCAGCCCCTGGGAGAGCCAGGAGAGCACACTGCTCCCCATGCTGCCAGGGAAGGGGGTGAGTCAGGCTGGGACCCCCCCATCCCAGGCATTCAGCCCCTGACTGAAAGCAAAATCCCAAGCAAACCATGTTGCACGCTGGATGGTGCAAGAGCAATACCTCTCAAACACGGAGCCTTGATCCTCGGGCACCACAAATCCCACCTTCTTTTCCATTTCTTTAATGGCAGCAGGAAACAAAAATGAAAGCTCCCATCACGGCTGTGCCAGCCCCCGGCATGCTGGGCAGGAGAGGGACCAGCCAGTAAAGGAATGCTGATCCGCTGCCCGAGCCACTGTGTCCCCGTGCCATGGGGACTTACCCTTGGTGCATGCATGGTCAGCAGCATCCCCGGGGCCACTGGCCTTTCCCGTCGGTGCCTTCAGGGTAAAAGTCAGAAGGTGGCAGAGAGTGAGATGCAGGGGACTGTGTCCCCCACTCAAAGGTGGTGGCAAACTCCAGGGACTCCCCGTCCTTCCTGCTGCCTCCCAGCAGCTCGGATGGGGGATGCATCCTGGCCCCCATCCCTCCCGGGGATGCTGCAGTGCATCCCTGAGTGCCGCAGTGCCGGGGCTGGATGCAGAGGCACCAGGTATCTCTCCACTGTGCTCGCAGGCTCCCCGGTAACCCCCAAACTGGCTCCCTGCTCACCTTAGCTGGCTCCGGGTCCCGCACCAGGGCCGGGGGGGTCTCCTCCGTCAGATGGGGCACTGGGGGCTGGGGAACCACCCGCTCGATCCAGCCCAGCATCCCTCTACCTGTGGGTAGCAAGGAGGGGTCTCTGGCTGGCGAGAGGCCAGCAGCAGTGGTGCACGCTCCCCGGGGAATACCGGGAGCACCAGCTGCTCACGCTGTCCCCAGGGCAGCCCAAAAAGGTCCTGCGCATCCTTCTATTTCCACGTCCTGCTTGGGAAATGCAGCACTGCAGCACAGCCAGACCAAACCCAGCTCAACCCCTGACCCCTCACTGTTATCAGGAGCAAACTACGCCCTCTATTTCAAGCTTACAGGCTCAGTTAAACTTGCTTTTCCTAAATGTAACTGCTCATTTAGGGCTTTTTTTGCACAACCCTCCGTGGCTGGGGTTGCACAAGGAGAAGTGCTTGTGAAGCCATAGTAGATAAATCACAGAAACTGTGCTGCTCTGCTCAGGGTCCTCTACTCTCCCCCTCATTTTTCATTCAAGTGATGAAAAACAATAGTAATTTGAGCTGAATTTGTTTATGAGCAAGTTCACATCCCAACACATGTATCAACTCGTTCTGCCCCTAGGAAACGACTCTGCACCATCACCTTTCAGCCACTGCCCCGGGCCATGGTGGCTGCTGGGGCAGTCACCTGCCTGGGGCTCTGGGGAGGGCAGCAAAGGCAGCCAGCGCTGACTTATGGCTGCCAAGATGTTGATGGGGTAGGTAAAAATAAGATGTTGCAGAGCGGGAATTCAGCTGTTCAAGCTCTGTTTGCTTGGTCTTTTCAGGTCCCACCCACCCCTTCTCAGTGTAACTCCAGACTGGGATGCAACACCAGCGAGGTGAGCAATGCTGCACGTTCCCACACTTGGGTACAGGACAAGGGCTGGGGGCTCTTGCCCAGCTCAAACTGGGGATGTCTTCTGCTGCTGCCCCTCCAAAGAGCCCCACTCTGCCCATAATACCCCTCCAAAGACACCCCACTGCTCAATGAGGGGCTCAGGAGCAGCTCAGGCGGCCCCCATGCTGCTGCTCGCAGGAGGCACCCACGAAGGGCAAGAGAAAGCAGAGCCCTGAGCTCCATCCAGCCCAGCCAGGAGACCGCATGGCAGTTTTGATCCCAGGTTAACACATGGCCCCAATCCCATATAGCAGCAGGTTACAGGCTGGAACCTGGTCAGCACTGGGCTCTTTACATTAACCCCTCACTCAGCTTTTGGGTATGCAGAATGCCTTCAAATCCCTCAAGGAGGTTCATTGGGGGCTGCCCAAAGCCTGGCATCTTAAATCTTAACAAGATGAGGTTCCCGGGTGGGATGATGTGTCCTCAGCTCTTTGCTTGCCCCCACCTCGTGCAAGCCCAGGAGCCGGGTTTGGATGCGGCCAAAGCATCGCCCCACGTGGCACCTCCAGCCCCTGGCACACCACAGGCAGGCTCAGCTCTCCCAGAGACCCCCATGTCCCCAAAGCAGGACAGGGTGGCTGTAAAACACCACCCAGGAGGCCTGATGACCTGAAACCAATTAAGAAATTGCCTTTTACCTCCCACTGGGTATAAGGGATTAAGAAGCTGCGAATGCCCCAGGAACAGCAAGGAAAACCTGGCGGCACAGCAGCGTTTCCACCCATGCTTTGGGAACTTCACAAGTCCCAAAGAAGCCCAGGGCCAACATACACCGCTGAGCCCAAACAAGCCCAGAGAAAGCCCCCCGGGGCTAGAACAAGCCCCACCTGCCACAGCCGAGGAGGTCTCCTCCTCCTTCCACAGAAGCTTGCGCACCTGTAAAAGCCTGGAGCTTAAGCCTGTCCTTGCCCCGGGGAGGAAAGTGGAGGGCTGGGGCCGTTCCTTTGGCACATGCAAACAAGAGAGGGGCAGAAACATTTGTGGGTCCCCAAAAAACTTGTTGCCGGAAGAAATAGGAATAAGCAGACAGGATTTGCCTGCGATGGCACCCATTGCAATCCCCGCCATGTCGCAGGCACTGGCCGGTGCCACTGCCCATCGTGCCAGCTCCGCTGGGCTCGTGCCAGCAGGCGAAGGGCTCCAGTCCCCGAGAGCAAGAAGTGGGGCGCACACCCACCATCCCCATTTGGAGCAGGGAGCACCACGACCTTTCCCTCCCCTCCAGCATCAGATCAAACCTCTTTACATCACCCAGCTCCATCACCCTTCCAGCATCATTCCCCATGGACCTGCCCCATCACCCCCTGCCATAGACCTGGACCCCCACCCTGGTTCATCCTCCAGCTGTTTCAGAGCACCAAACTGCCCCACGATGTGCGGATGTGACCCCGCAGAAACCCCAGCCTTGTCCCTCGCCTCCATCGCTGCCACTTACCCCCACACGCTCACTGCCACCTCCCCAGGATGCCACCCCGGGATGCGCGGGCTCCCTTGGCCACCGCAGCTCACCACTGACCCACCAAACCTACCCCAATCCGCTCAGGGCTCTGCAGGGATTAGCCCAGCGCTGCCTGCAAATGGGATTACTGGCAACCAGCTGTCCTGAATGCCCCAGCTCCCAGCAGCCAGCCCAGTTTTGGTGCAGGATAGTGCAAAGAAAACCCCAAAATGAAGGAGGTTTGAGCATCCTCAAAATCGCCGGAGCCACCGAAGCTACCCCAGGCACTCACCAGCCAGGTGCAAGCCTGGCAGCACTCCAGGGAAGGCTGTCGTCTCGTCCAGGCACAGGTGGGTGCAGGGATGCCCCAACAAGCAGCAATGGGGCTGCTGAAACCCTGTGGGGCGATGCAAGGGTGACGTGCCCAAGGATGTTCCACCCGTGGCTCTGCCCCAAACCTAGAGGATCTGGGGCAGGAGGTAGCAAATCCATGTCGGGCTGAGCTAAGCCTCCCCTTGCTGAGCCTGCCAATTGCTGCTTGATCCGTTTACCTCCGGCCCTGAGTGACCGCCAGCCTTTCCCATCATCCCTAACCTCAGCTGCGGTCACACCGTGGAATCCTGGTATCGGCACGGCTTTGCTGCTCAATGTCTAGCCCCGGCTTCTGTCTTTGGCCAGAGCTACCTGATGTGATTCCTCCTTCCCCAACCCTGGGGGTGTCCCCAGCCTGGCAAGCAACAAGTACCCATCCTGCCTGGCCCCAGCCCAGCACCTCTGCAGCTTTGGTTCAGAGCTAGGGAAACTGAGGCACAGAGCAGCCATCTCCCAAATCACACCCCGTTCCCGACCCATCAGGCCCAGGGAAGCCGACCAAAAGGCATCTCTGTATTTCTGAGACACTGTTCACTCTGAAGCAGAATGATGACTGCTTACAGCTCAGCATTAGCTTCTGATTTTAATGGCAAAAACACGAATCAAAGGTGCTTCCTACGCTCTCCCAGGCCTTGTGGCTACCAAAGCCACTACCCAGTCTCAGCTCTCCCCACTTTGCTCCCCACAACTCAGTCCAGCAGAGCCATCCCTGCCCCAGCAGGAATCAGCAGCAAACCCTCCATGGTGGCCAGGAGAGGAGCTCGGGGCTCCCATCCCAGGCCAGGCAGCCCCGATCATCCTGCTTTCCCCCTCCTTGAGGTGGGCTCAGACCCCCAACTGGCACAGCACTCACTCACAAACCTCCAGCCCCCATAGTGCAATGGGATTGGGGTCGCCCCCGCATGTCCCTTTGCCTCCCCAGCCGCTCGTGCTACCTCCAGCCCTGGTGTAGTCCCTGGCCAGTGGTGCCAAGGGGCAAGCAAGGCAAGCTGCATCCCCGAAGGCGCAGAAGCCCCGTACGCACGTGCCATCATCATACAGAGCAGATGGGCCACCACCACTCCTCCCCCGGCCCAGCCTGCCCCAGGAAACGGGATGAGTCTGGAGATGGCCACCACCGGGATGCCGCCTCCATCACCAGGCTGCAGGGGACAGGGAGTGCTGAGTGCCGGGGCAGGAGGTGCTCCAGCACCCCCCAAAAAAAAAATAATCTCAGTTTAATCCGTCAGCAACTCCAGCTGCCCCAAATGCATGCCTCCACGTGGGGGGGCAGGGGAAGCTCGGCTCTGAAAGCAGGGCACGGGGGCTGCTGCGTAATGCCTTGAAAACCCTGGATCACCAGGAAAAACCACCCCTGCAGAGGGAGCAAGCTGCAGTGGGCCCACCAGCCCCATGTGCAAGCTCCTGGGGAGCGGCAGTGGCTCCTGGACAGGCACGGTGTTAAATCGACTTGCTGCCCCTGCAGCAGGATCAGCAGTGGAAGCGGCACAGGCCCAAATCCTGCACCCCTCAGGGTGCAGCCTGGCCCAGGTCCCACCCGAGAAGACGGTGCTGCCTGAAAGAAGAAAGCAACACAGGGACAGTTTCAAGTGGACTTTTGCAAGCTCAGGCTTGTGAAATCCTGTAGCGAGGGGTTAAAAAAAAGTGGCATCTGCTGATGGCTAAACCTCCACGGACACTCTGAAGACACCTCATCTTTGAGCCAGACCTGCCCACAAAGGCCTTCGACTTATTTCTGCAAGCTAATACCCAGGAGGAACCCTGGGGAGGGAGGTTGTGCTCCTTACCTGGGTGATGCTGCCAGCATTCCTGGCACATTTGCTGAAGAACTACTTTCCATCCACTTCTGCTGTCCTTTCATTTGCATCCCTAGCTTTTATGTTCATGGGACAAGGCAGGAGGGATTGCTGATGATACCTGCATGGAAAATAGCTACCAAGTAGGTAAGGTCTTCAGGAAAAGCAACCTGACCTTAAGGGGCTCTTAGTAAGTTACTGAGAGGATGCTGCTCCTACCAGCCACTCCTGGTCCTTTTCCCCAGCCAGAGCCTGGGGCTCCAGCATGTGCAAAAATTACATGGCTTTGCTGTGATTTAGGGAAATCAAAGATGAGAAAGTAAAAGCCCATGCAAAGCACCAGTGGTGCCAATGCAGTTTGCTTGCCTGGCCTGAGGATATGGAATATTTCCTCAAACCACAAAGTTCAAACACAGGCACAGCTTAGCATCGGCTGCGGTTTAAGTTTTCATCTTCCCATGGAAATAATCCAGCTGGGAATAAGAAATTACAGCAGCTGGGAAAGGTATCACCCTTCTGCCTCTGGGTACGATCCTGCTCGGTGGCACTAACGCCCTTCCAGGGCTCAGCACAGCTGCCATGGAGGGACCAGTGACCCAGTACCAGTGTCAGCAAAGGGGAAGGGGGTCCTGCCCCTTCCCCAAGATGTGGACATCCCTCCTCCTGAGCACCTCTCCACCGTAATTCAAGGAGCTCGGAATGGAGCAGCCAGCCAAGAAGGGCTGCCAAGATGTCTCCCAGCTGCGGGATCCTGGGTGAGTGCTGTCCCCACTCTTACCTCAGTTTCCCATCCCATCCCCTTCCCAAACCTTCAGCCAGAAGCATTTTTTCAGTGATCTGGAGACAAAACACACATCTCACCTGGCCTGGGTGTGGGATGGAGCAAGTCGGGTCATCTGCAGGTAGCAGGCTCCTCTCTTGCTATGACAGAATTGGGGGGATGCAAACAAAACCTCTGGGAAAGCTGAAACAGTCATGCGTGGGGCTGAGGTCCTCAGAGCACAACATGATCAGCTTCTGCCTCCTAAACAGATGCTCCTTTCTGGCAGGCAGAGAATCCTGCCTGCTTCTGCCCTGAAGCCCCAGCAGCAAGCTTTGCCCCAGGAAGGGAGCAGTCCACCTCTAGCAAAGGGCAAAACCACATTGCAGACTCTGCCTGCTTCTGCTTTCAGCCCCTGGGAGCCTGCCTGTACCCTGCGTCTCGACTTTCGGTTACCAGGCAGATGAACCATCATTTCTCCATCAAAAAAGTTCAGGGGAAAGAAAGAAAACATGAAAAAAAGAAAATACCAAGCAGAGCCAGACAGAGCACAAAGACAGACAGGGGAAGCAGTGCCCGGCACATGGCCTCCACTCCAGAAATCTTACACACCCACAGGAAGGTATAAATAACTATAAATTTATTAGTAAAGCAAAACCATTTGACACTCACACAGAAGAGCAGGATGTGTTAATACAATATATATACACACATACATGGAGTATCATCTTAGAAACACACGGACAGCAGTGTTAAAGGCACTGCAAGCCACACAAACCTCATCATCCTTGGCCGCAACTTCCCACGGCCCTGGGAACTCTGGCAGAGGCACAAGCACAGGTTAGGAGGAGCCCGAGAACCTCACTGGCCATGAAATCCCTCGGATCCACAGCTCGGAGACAGATGGAGACAAGGCCATGGTCCAGTTCCCACCTGCGGTCCTGCTCTCCCTGCCGAGCATCCCAGACACGCTGTGAGAGCAGCATCTTCATGTCCAGAAAGCGGCGGAGGCGGCTGCCGGGAGATGCTGCAGAGGAAGCCTGGCAGCTGGGGAGAAGTCGGGCTCACTGGGGCCCCGGGGGAAAACCGCTGGCCCCAAACCTTGCTGGCCTGCTGTTATTGCATCTCAGCATTACGCCTGCATGTACAGGAACCTTCCCGCAGGTGAACTCGCCACCCAGTGGAGGAGGAGTCAAACCTTGAAGAACAATAAGGTTTTTTTGCTTATTATTAATAGCCAGGCTCCAGCTGCAGCCTGGACTTGATGGTAAATACCCAAGGGAAGTGCAGAAAGTGCTCTCCTCCCTCCTAACAGTGCAAGGCCAGGCTTGAGCACCCAGAGGTGGTCCCAAACCACTATCAGAGGACGCGTTCCCCCTTGCCCCCCACTCCAGCATGTCAGCGCCAAGGCCAGAGCGTGCACGTCTTCCCACCCAGATCGCAGGGATGGCATCTGCTCCCCGGAGAGCTGGCAGGGCTGCCTGGCCATACTCGTGGTCCCAGCGGTGTCCATGCCATGGCTAAATCAGCTCAGCTGCCTGCTTTATGCACACAGCCGCTCCGCAGGCATTCCCAGGGGAACTGAGCGGTCCAGCCCTACCCCAGCGCCATGACTTCTCCCCAGGAACGTCTGACAACCCTTCACTGACTTAACCCCCAGCCTTGGAGATGTGGCAAGGGGACCCACCATGGCAATGGCCGCTCTCACCCCAGTGCCCATTTCCTACAGCTCTGCTCTGGCTCCTGATTCTGGCTTTGACTCACTCACCAGAGCCAGCTGTACCAGGGACACAACCCAGCCAAGCCAAGCTGTCAGACCACCGGCATCGCCTGTACCCAGCGAGACAGACGGCCTCATGTGGGGGGGAAGGACCAGAAGCACCCACTGGATTCCAGCAAGATTCGGGTCCCAAACACCTGACCGCATCATCAGTGGTGTGGAATCACATGGATCCAGCCACAGCCTGGGAGAGGAGTTTGGGGTGGGGAGGGGGTGGGAAAAGAGGAAAAGACCTCACAAGCAAAATGGAAAAAGGGATGAAAACCAAACTGCTGCTTACAAATAAAGAATTGAACAAAGGACAAAGAAGCCTAGAAGGTCTTATAAAAGTATAAGCAGAATAGCTGTGGAAGGGAAGGGGCTGAGACAGAGCTAAAGGCATCCTGTAGGTAGGGTAAGCGGAAGCGAAGATTGGAAAAAAGCCCACGTAACAGACTACCTTCTTCCTGGATCCAGGAACCCAGAGGAACAGCAGCCCTAGAGAGCAGGATTTCTCTCCTGGACAACATCCATGCTGCCTTCGGCCAGCCTAACCCTCCCCGCCACCTCCCCAGCGGCATCCTATGCTCAAGCTGCCTGCCGAAGAGAAAAACCCTTCGGGAGGGACCATCCCCTATTCCAGCCCTACAGAGCATCCTCAGGCGGTCTGGCAACCAGGTCTTGGAAGACATGCAGGAGCACTTGCCATGGGGCTGATGCAACACCAGCTCCAGCACAGCAACCCTCTTGGGTGCTGTGGGGTGGCGAATGATGCGAGAGGCCAAGCAGAGGCAGTATGAAGAAGCGTGAAAGTCTCTTGAAATCAATCTCAGAAGTGAAGTGCAATACGGGCACAGGTTTTACTCCCAAGAGCCTTTGGCCACAACTGCTCTTTGGTTTGAAAAAGAAACACCAGCAGTTAGCAGAGAGCCCTTTGCAGTGTGATGCCCAGTGGACATTGGCCCTCCAGGCCAGCCCCTGCCTGCCCACCCAGCACCGCACTTCCTGACACTCACGTGCCTCCTGCTATTTCCATCACCTCTTGCACCTCACGGTACAAAACATGACCCAAAGGCACAGCAACGGAGATCGACCTGCTCTCCCACCCCACCTGTACCCAACACAACTGCTTCTAACTAGACAATCTCCCTATAAAA
Source organism: Aquila chrysaetos chrysaetos (assembly GCF_900496995.4). Lineage (NCBI taxonomy): Eukaryota > Metazoa > Chordata > Aves > Accipitriformes > Accipitridae > Aquila > Aquila chrysaetos. The sequence goes on from NC_044012.1 coordinate 23,709,198, forward strand.
ATATACCCGAGGCTCTTGGCAGCCGCTCAGCCGCCCGCTCTGCACAAGCCTTCCACCCACCAGCACCGAGGTCTGGCAGCAGAAGCTATCACGGGCTTCTACTGGATTTGGGCTGTTGCAGGGCAGCAAACAAGACGAAGAGGCCGAGTCACCACAGGCAGTCCTACTTAATGATGTTCTAATGCTGTACCAAGATGTTTTTGAACCTGGAGGCACCTACTGACAGGTACGGGCTGATGACCTGGACCTGGGCTCATCCCTGCCAAGCTCCTCACAGCATCCCTCTCCACCAGGCACAGGGCCCCGAGTGCACAGCCCTGATGATGCTCTCTCTGCCCAGGGCACTTCTTGGCTGTTGCCATGTCCTAAGTGGAGCCGGAGCTCCTCGCTGCGACACTGAGGGCTTTCCCAGCTGCTCAGCACAAGGGAAACACTCCCCAACACTCCCTATGCCCAGGGGACAGGATCCAGCAGCTCCACAGCCAGCGCACGGTGTGGAGCTGTGTCTGGGGCCCACCACCATCCTCCTCTGCCCCAAGCACCTGAGGCTGTCCAGCCACCTGGTCCCCTGGGGAGGGAAAAGAGCCGGGCACAGCCATCCAGAGGCCACGCTAATGATTTCTGCAAACCCCTCCTCTAGCCAGCAGCTGCCCCAGAAAGAAATACAGCCACAAAAGCCCCTGGAGGCTCCAGCAGCCTCCATTTCATGCCCTCCTCTTACTAAAGATGAGCCTCTCTGCAAGCTCCCAGCTCTGGGCACTGATGCTGGCTGCCGGTGCCGTGCTCAAGCAGTCAGGGTGACTGCTAGACCCCTGGCTCAGTGGGACCTGCAGCAGCTGCTCCAGGCAAGAGCAGAGCTAACCATGGCCTGAGGCAGGAACAGAGTGAGGGTTCAGGTGGGTGCTGCGCTGCCCAGCTGGCCCCGGTCCCATGCTCACAGCCTGCATCACCACCAAGCCCTTCTGTAAAGACAGGATTAGCCTTCCTTGGTTTGGACTCATTTTTTACTCCTACAGTAAAGCATACACTGAACTTACTACATACTAAACAGCAAAAACCAGCTATCTAGAACCAAAGAGCTCTTTAAAAATCCAAGTTATCACATCTTTTTTTTTTTTTTAAAAGATCCAGTATGACATCGAGTTAAACTATACAGTATTTTTTAATGAATATTAACAAACTGCTTTAAAAAAAGGCAAAAAAATAAAAAAGGAAAAAGAAACGCCGACAGAAAACTCGGTAGGAAGTTCTACATCTTTGAGGCAGCATGAAGTAAGATCCCTCTTCCTTGGGCAGCAGACAGCAAGGTCTGCTTTAATCTCCTTAAAGCTGCGCATGAAGAATACTCAGCCCCAGGGTCGGGTCTGTCACTGAACTGTCTCTGTCCCCAAAAACGCACTCCATTTCCCCTCACTGTGCTGGAAATGGAAACAAAAGCCTTTTTCCACCTTTCAGATGAGCATCCCCTACTAGCAAAGCAGGCATAGCCCAACCCTCTGCAAGGTTAATCTATCTATACTTGCTGTGGACAACATTTATTAAACTTGTCTTAATCACCTGTGTAGCACACGGGCAACTTCCTGGCTGCTGTTCACTAATCACAGCTCATCACAACACTCCTACCTCATATGAGGGCCAGCCAAGATCACAGAAGAGCTGAGGCTGGCAGGGACCCCTGGAGATCATCTAGTCCAACCCCCTGTTCACGTAGGGTCAGCTACAGTCAGTTGTCCAGGACCACATCCAGTCAGGGCTTGAATATCTCCACAGATGGATACGTAACATCTTAGTATCTCCAAAGATGGAGAGGGAAAGGCTGGTGGGCAACCTAGTAAGCACGCTTTCAACTTCCAAGGCATCTAACTGGCATGTAACGGGTCTCTCGGTCATGAGAAGCCAGCAAAATCCTGCAGAGGAAAACACCTGAGGCTGCATCGACCTTGCTAGGGGAAATTTATTTAAGTGATGTTTACAAGAACTGTGCAAAACCTGAAAAATACAGAAGAGGTAAAGAAAGAGTAAAGGGGTAAAACAAGACTCCTGCAAGAGGGGAAAAAAAAATACACTCCCCCTTTACCCACTGCTAACCTTCCCCTCCCCGTGAAGCTGAGCCCACAGGCCAGGAAGGATTCTCCTGGCTTGCTCTGGTTCCCCCCAGCAAATCAGACACCAAGCCCCTGGCACACGGTGCGGGTTACTGTCAGTAATGGTAACACCTCCAAAGTTGTACGTTAGTAGTAGTGTTGTCTCGCCCTTTAGTGTTCGAACTGCTGGGACGGCCCTTTGCCTGACCCCCCCTGGAGGTATGCTAACAGCCCAAGCGGTGCAAAGAGGGAAGGGGCCTGGAGGCAAGTCTTGGCAGGAGAGCTAGGTCCCTCAGGAAACAGCTCTTAAACGCCAGGCTCTCGGCAAGGAGTAGGGCACGGAGGCTCTCCTCGCCACACTCTTCGGTAGCGGCGCAGCGCTTGCTACTCTTCCCCATGCTGCTGGCAGGGACAGGGGGTGGGCAGGCTCGCTCAGAACCCTTGCAGAGTGTGACAGACAGCGACTGCAAAAGCAGCAATGTCAAAGTGCTTTTTGGAGCTGTGCAGCCCCATGGCTTTTCCCTTTCTACACTCTAGAAAGAGGGAGAGCAGGGGAGTTTGGGGCAGTCAATCAACGCTAACAATCTGAAATGGTCCTTTCAGCTGAGCTTGGACCAAGAAAGGTGGGAGATCCCAGCAGTGGAAACCTGCTACTTCCTCGCCGAGCAGCGCACCCCACGAGAAGGGGGGCTGGCTCTGCCTTGCTCCCAAGCCCTCTCCAGGAGGAGGAGAGTTACCCAGCCCTCCCCACTGACCCCGCCAGGCAGGGCAGGGGAAGAAGGCTGCACGCGAAGGGCTGGTGCCCGCAGCAGACAGCTGAGCTCCCAGCACTGGAACTGCAGGTACAGCGCGAACTACAGTCCAGTGGATGCCAGGCAACTACAGGCATTGTTTCCTCTCCCCACTTCCCTCCTTTCCTCTCCACCCCTTCGAGCTTTTCACGTCGTCCGCTGGCCCTGCGATACAGGTGGCATATCAACCACAGAGCCCAGAGGAAAGTTTACCTGCCCGCCCACCATACCTCCCCTTTCCCCCAAACTCCCTGGAGGCTGTCTACAACCGAGGAGAGGGAAGGGGAGGCTGAGGCTCAAGAGCGTCACATGCAAGCTGAAAGCCGCCGAGGCGGGAGGCTCACGGCAAGCAGGCAGCCACCTGGTAGGCGCCCTCGGCCGTGTGCTGGACGCTGTGCTCCTGCAGCAGGCCCAAGTCCAGGAACCGTTCCCCACACCACATGCACTTGTACTGCTGCTCCCGGGCATGCACACTGTGGTGCTTGTTGAGGTGCTCGCGCTGCTTGAAGGCCTTCTCGCAGGAGGGGCACTTGTAGGGCTTCTCGCCCGTGTGCACGCGCCGGTGGCGCTGCAGGTCCGAGGCGTACTTGAACCGCTTTTCACAGTCGGGGCACTTGAGGGGCTTCTCGCGGGCCGGGTCGCAGCGGTGCTGCACGAACTCGGAGGAGGAGAAGAAACGTCTTTCGCAGAGCGTGCACTTGAGCGGCTTCTCGGCGCAGTGGGCCAGCTGGTGCTTCTGCAGAGCCGAGGCCCGCTTGTAGGACTTGTTGCACACCGCGCACTTGAAGGGCCGCTCTGCGTTCTGCACGCACTTGTGCCGCAGCAGCTCTGAGGATTGGTTGAAGCCTTTCTGGCACACGTTGCACTTGAAGAGGTTTTCTATGCCGTGCACGTGCTGGTGGTACACCAAGTGCGAGGGCTGCACGAAGCCCTTCTCGCACAGGTTGCACTTGAAGGGCTCCTCAGCTTTGTGCGTGCGGCGATGGCGCATGAGCGCATACTGCTGCTTGAAGCTCATCTGGCAGAGGTCACACTTGAAGGGCCGCTCCTCGCTGTGCGTGCGCTCGTGCTGCCGCAGGTCCGAGGGGCGCTTGAAGGCCTTCTGGCACTCGCCGCAGCGGAAGGGCCGTTCCCCGCTGGGCGTGCAGGGGTGCTGCAGCAGCTCCGATGACTCCTTGAAGTGCAGCTCGCAGACGTTGCACTTGAAGAGGTGCTCCCCTGAGTGCGCGTACATGTGGCGCACCAGGTGGGAGCGGTGCTTGAAGGTCTTCTCGCACACGGTGCATTTGTAGGGCCGCTCCGAGCTGTGCGTCCGTTTGTGGTGCACCAGGTGGGATGACTGGCTGAAGCTCTTGTCGCACAGCGTGCACTTGTACGGCTTCTCACCTGTGTGGATGCGCTCGTGCCGGGACAGCTCCGAGAGGTGCTTGAAGGTTTTCTGACAGATGGAGCAGCTGTAGGGCTTCTCCGAGGGGTCAAGAGGCTGCGAATGTTCTGCCTCGGGAGGCTTGTAGGTCTTTTCACAGATAGAGCACTTCATGGCGTTGCCATTGTGGACATTGTGGTGCTGCGCCAGCGAGGTCAGGAGGGAGAAGCCCATCTTGCAGACGCCGCACACAAAGGGCTTCTGCTCCACCTGGATGCACTGGTGTTCGAGGAGGTCGGTGGCCTGGTGGAAGATCTTCAGGCACTGGGTACACTGGAAAGAGCGGTCATGGCCTGGCAAGCACTGGTGCTCATGGGGGTTGGAGAGGTGAGCAAGGTCGTGGCCACACACACCGCATTTGTGGGACGGCTCTCCAGCCTGGATGGGGGCGTGCTGGTGGTGCTGCAGACCTGGGTCCGGCTGGAGCAGGATGCCGTAGACAGCACAGCCCAAGGGGTTGTCAGCAGTGCTGGGCGGGATGGAGTGCTCTGGGAGGGCGGCTGCCCCAGCGTGGTGCTGCTGCGGTGGCGGCGGCTGCTGTGGTTGCTGCTGTTGCTGCTGCCAGCTTTCTGACATGCTTGGGAAAAAAAACCGGGATTTTAGCAGTGACAGCTTCAGCTTCTCAGTTGAAAGGGTTCAAGTAAAAACAAAAATCAAAAGTATCCAAGTTCCTGATTCCCCGTAGCTGATCCCCTGAAGTCGAGGACAGAAAATCCAGCCCACAGCCAGGATCTTGGGAAGCAAAGAGGTGACTGGGACTCCAGAGACTCCTCCTTAGATCAGCACAAGTTCTTTGTGGACTGATTTGGTTTGGCTTTTTCTATTTTGGACAAAAGAACAGGAGGCAGAAGCAAGTGCCTTGAAGACAAGAGGAGGCCCTTCTCCGTGATGGCTGCAATGTGCTCGCATTTGGGAAGGGCGAGGGAAGCAGCCCAGGGAGCAGGTTGCTCTGCAAGGAAGAAGACAGCTCATGTCAGGTCTCGGAGGAAAGAAGGGCAAGTCTCTAGTCAACCTCCCCCCACAGCTCACTTTGAAAACTCTCCTGCGTCCCTGCAAAGCTACCAGGAAGCCAGCGTGGGGGAGCTAATCAGAACCGGAGCCCCCCTTGCTGTTGCACGAAGGGCCTGGGACAAGGTATGCTCAGGCCGGAAAGTGTCGGGCTCTGCTCAGCCACAGTCAGGCACGTGTTTGAGTGGCACACTCTCATGAGAGGCAACACAACTGCCCAGGTCCCAACCAGCTCAGCCATTACCCCGTACGCTGTCAGTCGCTGGATCTCTCAGCCCCACTGGGGGCACTGGCTGAGAACATCGGGGTCTCTGCATGAGCCGAGGTACACCAAATGCTGTGCAGTCAAGAAGCTACTGGGTTAGATTTTACAGATATCAAGGCAAATCCCAACCTGATCCCACCCCAGCTGAAACACCCCTGTGAAGCAGTTCTGCTCCTCCTGCCACTCGGGTATCGGGCGCGTTACCCAAGGGATGTACGTTAAGAGATCTCCCCCTCTCCGGGCAGCACTTGTAGACTAGAAAGAGCCAGAGAGCTCAGGAGAAGGTTTGCCCTCAACGTTATCCTATCCAGAGACAAAACACAGAACCCACCGGTATCGTGCACAGCACTCTCTGTGAAGATAAAAGAAGTGTTAAAGCAATGGCTCAGCTGAACCTCCTACCAAACCATGGAAAAAAAGTACACTGGAGCCAAACAATGCACACCGGAGGTGCTGCCTGGCCTTGCTATAGGGCATCACAGATGTTTTGCTCACTGAAAGGTTCCAGTCTTTCTAGAGATGTCCAGTAAAACCTGCTATCAACTTAGAGAAGAATAAAACCCACCAGTGAGCAGCAGATAGCAGCAATGCCAACACACCTCGAGACAGGAAGTGTCCAGGCCTTCGCAAGAAGCAGCAGCTAGCACTCCTGGGCCAGGAACCCCAGCCCCACAAGAGCACACCCGTTTCTGCATCAAACCGCCTGCTCTCACCCAGGGCAAGTAAAACCTTGGTCTTCCAGGAAGGTGTTTGTTGTATTTAAAACTAAGCAATAAGGAGCATCAGAGGAACCCACTCCCCAGCGTCCCCAGCTCCTCCAGCACTCAGCTGAGACCAGATTGTGCCCCACAGCTTGGGGACCACCGGACTGCACTTCTGCCTACAGGGACGCTGCGTTACTTTGTCCACCGGCACAATTTGGGACAGTAAAACACCCAAAGGCCCCCACCGCAGCCCTGCTGGTACGCAGGATCTCCTCTTTCTCCTACATAGCTCACCTTGACCGTCCACACGAAGGGAGGGCTCGCAGTTACGATACCTAGCACCCGAGCTCCACAGGATACAAAACTTCAGCACAGCCCAGCCGCCACCCCAGGCAACGTTTACCGTGGCAGGAGCAACCCAACGGCGAGGGCTTCCCAGACCATCCGGCCTAATGGGGAGGGGAAACTCACGTCCCCCCAGCAGGGAAGAATAAGAAATACCAACCTTGGCTTACCGAGGGCTCTGCACGGGTACCCGAGTCGGCGCCAGCTCCGAGCCTAACTCATCCCTCCGTGGGAGGTGGGAAGCGACAACCATTTAAGGAGAGAAGACGGGAAAGCAGAGGTACTTTCAAACTGGAGAAGCGGCCCGCGGCACGGCCCGCTCCGGCATGGTCCGGTCCGACTCCCGACTCGCCGCCGTCCGGGCCTCCCACAGCCGGGCCGAGGCCGCCTCAGGGAGAGGCGCGGCGGGGCCGCGGGGCGCGGGGGCGGCCGGGGAGCTCGCAGGCCAGCCGCCGCCGCCGCAGCCCGCGGCGAGGCCCGTCCCGCCGCTCGCCTCTCCCCATGGGACGGGCTCCTCCGGCCCCGCCGGCCTGCGGACAAACGCGGTGACGGCGGCCCGAGGCCTTCGCCGCCGCCGCGCCGGGAGGCCCCGCGGTGGAGTGGGGGGTCCCTGCCCGGCCGGGGCCGCCCCCGCCCCGGCGAGGCCCACACAAAGGGCGGCGGCGGCGGCCGGGCCCCTCACCTGCGGCGGGAGGCCCCTGTCAGCCCGCTCGCCGCCGGCGGGACCGCGGCCTGCGCGCTCCACCCGAGCCCCGCGCTGGCGTGGCGGGGGGAGCCGGGAGGAAGAGAAGGAAGGAAGGAAAGGGAAGGGAAGGGAAGGAAGGGGGCGCCGGTGCCGGAGGCGGGAGGACAGGCGGGCGGGCGGCGGCCGCGGGGTGCGGGCGGGCGGGAGGGAGCGGAGCGGGCCGGGCCGGCCGCGGCGGCGGCGGAGGAGGAGGGGCGGGGCGGGCCGCGGCGGCTGCCCCCTGCCGGGCCGCGCCGACAACAGCGCCCCCGCCGCCGCCCGCCGACACCGGCACCGGCACCGCCGCGGGGGGGGGGGCCTGGGGCCGCCAGCAGCGTCCCGGAAGGGCCCGGCGGGCGCCGGCCATGAGGGCCGCGCTGGTGGGGTACAGCAGCTCGGAGGAGGAGGAGGAAGAAGGGGGGCGCCGGGGCGGCGGCGCGCAGGGGCCCCCCCGGGCCAGGTGGGTGCGGCGGGACGGGCCCTTCGCGCGGGGGGGCGGCGGCGGCGGCGGCGACGGGAGCGATCAGGGCCGGGTGAGGAACGCGTGGCCTTCATCCTCCTCTCCGGTCCTCACAGTGCCGGCCGTCCCCGCCTGCCCGTCCCCGCCGGCCTGCCGGGCGATCCGGAGCCGGGGGAGGCCGTTAGCGACGACAGCTCCCGGCACGGCGGCCGCGTCCGCGGCTTCCCCCACGAGCGGGGCAGCTGGGCCACCCACGTCTACCTGCCCTGTAAGTAACCGCGGCCCGGCCACGGCGGGACGGGACCGGGAGGGGAGGGCGGGACGGAGCCCAGCCGGGTGAGGTCCGACGAGCCCCCAGGGCCAGCCGGTGCTCGGCGGGGACGGGAGCCCTGGGGGAGCCGCCTGTCCCCGGTGGGCATCCGCGGCCGATGCTCCGGGGAAGGACCCGGCTCTGACTGCGCTGCCCCGCAGACAGAGTCCAGGAGGAATTCCTGGAGCTGCTGGAGCTGCTGGTCTCCCACGCTCGCACCTATGTCTCCTCGCTGGCTGCCATGGAGGAGTTCCACCTCAGCCTCTCGCAGTGCGTGGTGCTGCGCTACCACTGGATAGAGCCCTTCGTCCGCTCCCTCAAGGAGCGCCTGGCCTCCTTCCACAGGTAGGGATGGCGGAGCCCCGGGAGAGCGCTCCTCACACCCTTCCCGCTCCCTCGGGGTCTGCCTTTCACCAGCGTCTGCACCCTAAGCTGTCTCTGGCAGCTGCTGCTGCACCAGTAAAGCCCTGGGAGTTTTCCTTTCTGCCTTGGGATCCGGCACCGGACAAGTCAGGTCTCCGCTTTCAAGGACCAGGCCAGAGCTGTGCCATCCTCTGAACTGCGGATGGTTTCATTGCTTACATCTGGCTCAGGTGCCCGCTGAGCATCAGCTGCCTCAGGGCTTCTGTCACTGTCTGGGCTTCAGAGGGCTGGAAACCAGGAGGGAATGGATGAGCCTGAGCCCAGAAAGGTCCTGGTTGCTCCGATTCTGTCCGATTGCGGCATACATTTGCCTTTATCTTTCTACATCTCTGTAGAAATCCTGTCCCCTCTCCGCTCTTCTGCTTTTTTCTTTTCTTTATTTTCCCACCAGCTGAAATAGGATCTTTCTTATTTCAGGTTCTTCTGCGTGGCTGACCAAGTGAAGGTTTACACCAACCAGAATAAAACCAGGTGAGTGAGCAGCAGGGCAGCCTGCCTGCTGGAGAAGGCTGGGCAAGGTGCTGGGTGGATGGGAAGCATCACCCTGCCTGTCCCACGGTCACCAGGCTGAGCCATGCGATGGGGCAGTACGCAATCACCTTGTCTCCAGAGGTTTCATACCTTTCCCCAATTGCTTGCACAAATTTTTAGCTTCAGCGCTGATTCTCTGCAAGCCATTCGTCTCGTTCATGGTGGGTGAACCTTAGGCTGCAAGATTTCAGTCTTCTGAAGGGATCTGTTCACAACATGACCTGAGGCAGGCCTTTCTGCTGGGGTTAGGTTCATGCTACGGTTTCACAGCAGCTAAAGGAGGCAGCTGCGTTCGCTGCCATCTCCCATCTAGTTTGTTCTGCGGTTTTGCAAACCCTCGTGCCAGCCTAAGCAGCCTGGGGCGAGCAGAGCTGGGGGCCACCTCTTTTGGCAGTAGTGCTGGTTGTGAAATTGCAGTGCAGGTCTTCCAAGAGCTGGAGAGAAATAGCTCGGATGGTGCTAATATTCCCGGGTGTCAGCTCAGAAGCCTGATTCCAACTGAGTGGAATTAAGTAGTTTAAATGTCAAAGCAGAGGTGATTAAAATTGTGAAGAGCTGCTGAATGTAGCGGGAATGATATCCCATGAGAGTCATGGGCAGGACATAGTGGATCCTGGGTGAGACTTGGTCTTCCCCTCCCCTCCTGGAGTCTAGAAAGCATCATCCAGACAGTCCTTGAGGAGGTAGCTCTTTGTCACGTCTCTCCAGCTTGGTACTTCCTGTTCCCTGCTTCCTCTCCTACCGCAAAACCCCTCTGGCAAGTTCCGCTTTTTGAATGCAGCTCCTCCACGGGCATGGTGCTCTGCCGAAATACCCATCGAGTGCATCCTTTGCCAGGAAAATGAGTTTTCATGTCCCAAAAGGTGCTGAGTTAATCTAGTAAATCTACGTGGTGTATCATCCAGTCCTGCTTCTCCCTGCTACCACGTCTTTATTTCTGTTTTTCTTCAGAATATGGTCAGTGTCCTTGAATGCTTAAACCTGGCATTCCTCAAGTTATCTTTTGTTAGGGGGTAGGCAATTTGCCCGGTAGAAATGCAGGGCTAAGTATGCTTATGGCTGCGCATTCTGTGGCATGAAAGGATGCTTGCTGTCTCTCTTTTTCTTTAGGACCTTTATTGGCTTGGAGGTCTCTGCTGGGCATTTCCAGCTGCTGGAGCTGGTCTCGGAGGTGGACAGAGTTCTGGAGGAATTTGACCTTCCCACGTTCTACAAGGTGAGGTGTCTCCCACTTGATTCCCTGCCAGTCCAGACATGCCAGCTGGTTCCCTGCTAGAGGTCCTTGAAATGTTCACCCCAAATAAACAGGAGCGGGGAGGTTAGCTTCTGAAATGGTCTCCTCTGGGCTGGTTGGTGATGTTCATACTTAACACCTTGAACACGATCCTGCTGAGAATGGGCCTAGCGCAAGTCTGACTTCTGTACTGCGTCCTGTGCAGGAGAGTAAGGATGTTAACTATCTGGTGGCCTCTCTAGAATCAGGTTTCCAGGGGAAAGGGCCAGAGCATACGTCATGGTCACTGCCCTGCTGTGCCTGGAAGCAGGGTTGTCCTAGGATTGAATGGGCTTAGGGTGAGTGCTGTGGGACTGAGGGCAATGCTTGCGCCTCTTCCTTGGGCAGTTTTCTGGGGTATCGGTCCAGCCTCTTTGCTTGGTACTAGCTTTGGGGACAGGTTTTGGATTTTGAAGGGCCAAACCCTGATTTCTCTGTCTCCAGAGCTGAGCAGGGGGCTCTTGTGGGTTATTCAGAAGTGACCCACCTACCTGCTCCAGGATGGTCCGTGAGAGGTTCTCTGTGCAGTTGGAAAAGCTTCTGCAGAGTTGACCACAGGGAGGCTGGGAACTAAGCAGCCTTGCCCACTGGTGTCCAAAAAGGCTGGGGTGGGGAGCCCAGGACTCATCTCGCTTCCAGCACTGTCCATATCAGCTCTGCAACTGTTGAGCTGGCAGAGGGCGCTTCCAGCTTTGGGATCCTCCCACCTCTGCGATCCCAGGCAGGGCAGCATCACACCAGATCTCCCACTGCAGCTCCGTGCATTGAGCAAAGCCTCCTTTAGCCCTCACAATCTGATCCCTGTTTTGTCTTCAGGACCCGTCGTTCCATATCAGCTTGGCCTGGTGCATCGGGGACCTGTCCGGCAGACTGGAAGGGCAGTGTCTGCGGGAGCTCCAGGTGCGTCCACACACAGTGTGGAGAGCAGGGGAAGAGCAGAGCTGGTGTCCAGCCACATCTCCATGCTGAGGGCAGAGAGTGGGAAATTTTCTTCACTGAGCAAGACAAACTTCACTGGCTTGAAAGAAGAGAAGCTTTTGGGGGGAGCGTGAGCTAAATCACCCTCCAGAAGGAAGTCAGAGGCTTCCAGCCACAAATGGCCTTGTCTCTGACTTGGTTCAGAGAGGGAGCTGCTGACCCCATCCTCTGGCAGATCCACCCTCCTGCTACTGACACCTGCATCTGTTTTTCAGGACATCGTGGACCGGTTTGAGGACTCGGCACTCCTGCTGCGTGTCCAATGGGAGGAAATCCGCTGCAAGTCGGGGAACAAGTACTTCTCCTTCCCCTTGAGGTAGGGGCCGGCGGGGCTGTGCATTTCAGAGCCTTGAAGAGCCTGATGTTCAACGAAGGACCGTTCTCCAGCGCAGCTCTGAGTTGCGTGGGCTGTCACGCACCTCCCACGCTCTTCTTGCCTGCTCAGCATCTCTGGGGTGTTTGTGGCCTCAAGTAGGGCTACATCCAAGTTTGAGTTGCTGGCTGAAGAAATGTGTGTTTGTAGCAGATTTCATCCTCGCTGCTGTATGTGCTGCAGTCAGCACCAGCGGTTCCAGCCATCCCACGGTGGCTAATTTTGCTGATTTTTTTTTTTTTTTTAAAAAGAAGAAAAAAATCTCTATAAAAGCCATAGTTGCCTTAGTGGAAGGAGGAAGAAGGTAGCGTGGGAAGCTGTTGCTAAAGGGAGAGTGTCTTGCACGGTTGGAAATAGCACTGCCTGATTGTCAGGAGGTTCCGAGCATGCTTTGAGTAGCAAGAGGCAAGAACATGGAGCTGGACTGTCTCGCCAGAGCATCTCCCTACTGTAAGCCAGCTCAGACAAGTTCCTGGGTCATGTTCTGCATCCCTCTCACACTGCTGCTGCCTCTGTAGAGAAATTTCAGTATCTGATCCTTTTGCCAAACAGGAAAAGATGAAATCTGGAGGGGAGAGGTTGGAAACCCCTTGTGTTCCGGCGCTCCAGGCTGGGTCTAAAAGAAGAGCTTTCGTTTAAGACTGTGGGTGCCATAAGCCCAGGACGTTTTTGGTGGGCTGCTTCTCTTGGGAAGCTTGCTGCCATGTGTGGGCGAGCCCAAGAGAGGGCAGTGTCAGCTTTTGCCTGAGCTGGAAGGGCAGTGCCCGCCGGGGAGTCAAGGGGTGGCAGCTCCTGCCCAGGCTCCACACTTTCTCCTTGTGGGACCAGCACCCCCGGTGCTGTGATGACCCTGGGGACGGCAGGCTGGACTTTGTTCCTTGGGAGAAGCTCCTTTTTAATCCTTTTGTTCCTGCGAGGAGGTCAGCTGCAGCCTCTCACGTAGCTGGAGAAGGATGCCGATGAGCCGCCCTGAATCTTTCATTCCATGTCTATCTGATGAAAGACTCTGGCACTTCTGAGCAGTAAAAATCTGTCTCCTCGTGTCATAAAACTGTTTCTGTGGTATGTTTCAGCCGTTCCCTTTCAGACATGCCCAGCTCCCACAGACTTCAGATGAGGCGATGCCTGCAAGCACTTCTGTGAGCGTGGTGCCACGCTGCCGGTCCTTGCACCTGAGAGCCGTGGGGCTTCGTGGCCGTGGGAGCACCTCGGCACAGGTGCCAGCACCTGTGCAATAGCCAGTTTTCAAAATCCTTAACAAAACTTGGTTAAGTCTGCATAGCCAGTTAGTTTCTGGCATGGGGATCTGCGTGATAAGGCGTGCAATTACACCCCGAGTTTTCTTTTGGGGAAGGAAAAACAAAGATATATTTAGACCCCGGGGACTTCCAGTGAAACTGGCTCCGGCACGACCGGTTTCTCCGCGGTCCGAGTCCAGCAGTGTCAGGTTAATGCTCAACCAGCGGCCCCGCTCCCGCCCCGGCGGGGCCCGCCTTGGCACATCGCCCCGTTGCGTAACTCCGGTGGGCGTCGGGGACCCCGCTCTCGGCTTCGGGGCTGGGGGACGGACCCGGGCTCGGCGGCAGGGCCGCGGGGACAAAGTCCGGAGAGGGGCGGCTGCCGGCGCAGACCGAAATGGCGGGTGCGAGCGGGCAGGTGGCGCGGGGGGGGCGGGCCGGGCCGGGCCGGGCTGCCCGCCCCCTGACGGGCCCTGCCTGAGGCCGCGCGCGCCCGCCTGAGCAGGTGGGGGGGGGGTCGGTGTGTGGGCGCCACGACTCCGCCCCCACAACGCCGCAACCCCGCCCCCTCCCCGCGGCCCCGCCCCTCCGCTCGGCCCGGCCCCGCCCAGCGCGCTCGCCGCCGACCCGAGCCGCGCCGCTGTCGCCGCGCCCGCGTCCCTTCGTCCCGCTCCGCTCCGCTGCGCCCGGCGGGCAGGGCAGGGCAGGGCAGCCGAGCCGAGCCGCGCCGCCCCGCCGTGGCCGCTTATGTGCCGTGCGCCGCCGGCCTGATCCCCCACACAAAGGCGGGCCGGGAGGCGACGGGCCGCGCCTGGCAGCGCCGCCCATGCACCGTGCGCAGCCCCCCGCGGCGGCCCGGCCCCGGGCCATGAGGGCGGCATAGCTCCGACACCGCCGCGCTCGGCCCGGCCCGGCGCGGCCGGCGGCAGCCGCGAACCGGCAGCGGCGGCGGCGCGGCCCGGTATGGCAGGAGGTGGCGGCGCCCCCTGCCGGGCGGGCGGGGCGCTGCGGGTGGGCGGGCGCCCCCCGCCGTTACTGGCGCTGCTGGTGCTGCTGGTGGCGGCGGCGGCGGGCGAGGAGCTCAACGCAGAGGTGAGCGGGGGCGCGGAGCGGGGGGGGGTCCCCCGGGACACCCTGCCTCCCCTCTTCCCACACCCTGCCTGCACCTGCGGCCGCCGGCGCTGCCTGCCCTGGCGGCCGCAGGTGCAGGCAGGGTGGAGGCAGGGAGGGGAGGCGGGGGGGGGGGGGTGGTTCCGGGTCGCCCCCCGGGGCGGCGGGCACCAGCCGGCGGGGGAGAGGAAGCGCTTTGTGCCCACGCGAGGCCGCGGCGGGGGGAGGAGGGGGGTGAAAGGGCCTTTGATAAAGTCCTGCTCCATCACCCTGTCCTGGGAGGGGGGGGGGGTGTAAAAAAAAAATCAATAAAAGATTAAAAATGTTTAAAAATGAAAACATTAAACGTTAAACCATTTTTTTTTTAAATTGGAAAATGAAAAAAAAAAGAAAAAAATTAAAAGGAACTTAGAAAAAAGCAAAAAGTTTTAAAAATTAAAAGGAAAAAAAAGCCCCACAATTAGAAAATGAAAATGAAAAGGAGAAAAATGAAAAAGGAAGAAATAGAAAAATGAAAAGTAATAATAAAAAGAAAAATAAAAAGTAATTAAAAAGGACAAGGGGAGGCGGAGGCTGCTGCAGGAAGGAAGAGACCCGGCACACCCCAGGATCCCCTCCTGCCCGCTGCCCCTCTCCGGGGGCCCCTGTCCCGCACCCCAGGGGGCTGCCGGCCCCGAAGGACAGAAGCCCCTTTGTGGGTGGAGGCCGGGGCGGGGGGGCCCTGGTGGGGGGGGGCCTGGCCCCACGTCTGTCTGCAGCTCCCGGGGGACACCTCCGGTGGAGGACGGGGAGACGGGCAGCCTGCGGGCAGGCTGGCCCCCTGCCAGCTGCCTTCTCCTAGGGGTCAGGGTGACAGACAGCCCCCCCAAATCGGAGGTGTCGTCCCCCACCTCCACGCTGTGGGGCAGGACCGGGGCTCTGTTCCCTGCCCCCCAACCGCTGCCCACGTGCTCCGGCTTGCCCGTGCTGCCTGCCCTGCCTGCTTGGGTGCGGCATTTGCCCCCGGGAAGCTGGCACGGACGCCCCGTGAGGGGGGGTCGGCCTGGGGTGGCAGCGGGTGGTGGGCCAGATCCTGCCTTGCTGGAGTCTCCCCAGGGAGCTCCAGGTCCCCCCATCGGGCCGTTCCCCGCCGCGGCCTCATGCTTGGCTCTCCCCGGCGCAGGCATGGCTGCGGCTCTACGGCTACCTGCCGCAGCCCAGCCGGCAGATGTCCACCATGCGCTCAGCTCAGACCTTCTCCTTGGCCCTTGCCGAAATGCAGAAGTTTTACGGCATCACCGTCACCGGCGTCCTGGATGAGGAGACCAAGGCGTGAGTTTCTCCATGTCCTCTTGCTCTAGCAGGGGGCAGCTCTGCTCCCGGGCTCTTTGGCTTTGCCTGCCAGCCCCAGAGCTCTGCCTGCACCTGGAAATGTGGGTGCTGTCTCCCATGGGAGCTGCATCTCCCCTTTTGGGGGCTGCACCCCTGCAGCCAGGAGAGCTCCCTCGCCAGCCGTGGCTGCTGTAACCCCTCGGGGACCTTGGCCATGGTGGGCTGAGCTCTGGCTCGATGCCCCCCCCCCCCCCGGCAGGTGGATGAAACGTCCCCGCTGCGGGGTCCCGGACCAGTTTGGAGCACGGATGAAGTCCAACATGCGGCGGAAGCGGTACGCGCTGACGGGGCGGCGCTGGAGCCAGAGCCATCTCACCTTCAGGTACCCAACGTCTCTGGGGGCTTCCCGCCCGCACCCAGCCCATGGAGAGCCATGGACCCCCTCGGGGAGCAAGCGCTGTCCCGGGCCGTCCCCAGTGAGCTCTGTACCCCCAGCATCCAAAACTACACGGAGAAGCTGGGTCGGTACCACTCGTACGAGGCCGTCCGCCGAGCCTTCCGGGTGTGGGAGCAAGCCACGCCGCTGGTTTTCCGGGAGGTGCCCTACGAGGACATCCGGCAGAAGCGGAAGAAGGAGGCCGACATCATGGTGCTCTTTGCCTCTGGCTTCCACGGAGACAGCTCCCCCTTCGACGGCGTTGGGGGGTTTTTGGCTCACGCCTATTTTCCCGGTCCTGGCATGGGGGGGGACACGCATTTCGATTCGGATGAGCCCTGGACGCTGGAGAATACGGATGTGTCTGGTGAGTTGAGGGCCAAGGAGGTGGCGGAGACAACCAGAGGAGCCTGGTGGCCCCTTGGGTTTGATGGCGGGGGATGTGCTGGTGTGGGCAGGAGTGGCAGGAAGAGCAGCTCCACCATGGGTGATGCAGGCAGCTCCCAGCAGAGCACTCTCATTGCAGGGTGTTGGGGCCAAGGACCCACCCCACGTGTCGTGTCCTCCACCCCGTCTTGCTGACAGTGCCTTTCCCTGCAGGGAACGACCTCTTCCTGGTGGCCGTGCACGAGCTGGGCCACGCGCTGGGGCTGGAGCACTCCAGCAACCCCAGCGCTATCATGGCCCCCTTCTACCAGTGGATGGACACGGAGAACTTCCAGTTGCCTGAGGATGACCTCAAGGGCATCCAGCAGCTGTACGGTGAGGAGCTGGGTGGGGGATCAGCCCAGAGGTGGGATGCTGGGCACGTGCGTGGGGAAACTGAGGCACGGGCGCTGCTGGTCTGCATTACTCCATGCCTTCTCTCGCCTACCCGATCCAGGTACCGTGGATGGGCGCCCTCAGCCCACCAAGCCTTTGCCCACCATGACACCCCGGAGACCTGGCAGGCCAGACCAGAGACCCCCTAAACCACCCCCCCCAGGGAAACCGGAGCGGCCCCCCAAACCTGGCAGCCCAGACCGACCTGACCAGTATGGCCCCGACATCTGTGATGGGAACTTTGACACAGTGGCAGTGCTGCGTGGGGAGATGTTTGTGTTCAAGGTACCAGCTGGGACCCCCTCCTGCCCCTTCCCTGGGGTGTGGTGGGTCCCTGGGTGGGAGGACACCCTGGCGAGATGCCTGGCACTGGGACTGTGTCCCTGCATCCCCCCGTCCTCTGTCAACACCCCGTTTCCCACCAGGGCCGGTGGTTCTGGAGGGTCCGGCACAACCGGGTGCTGGACAACTACCCCATGCCCATTGGGCACTTCTGGCGGGGCCTCCCCGGGGACATCGATGCCGCCTACGAGAGACATGACGGGAGGTTCGTCTTCTTTAAAGGTGAGCAGGGAATCTGGGTGGGAGGGCTGAGGTGAAGGGGGGACCCCAGTGCCCCCCCCAGGCTGCTGCAAACTGGTTGGCTTCATCTCATCCTGATCCCCCTCCCCAGCCAGATCTGCTGCCTGATCCCAAAGGGACAGGCATCACACCCCCGTCACTGGCCACATGTGTCCCTGCCACAGCAGTGGGCATTGCCGCCTCACCCCCCTTCTCCATCCCCTCCCCCTCCAGGTGACCGGTACTGGCTCTTCCGAGAAGCCAACCTGGAGCCTGGGTACCCGCAGCCCCTGGTCACCTATGGGCAGGGCATTCCCTACGACAGCATCGACGCAGCCGTCTGGTGGGAACCCACGGGGCACACCTTCTTCTTCCGTGGGGACAGGTGAGTGGCTGTGGGGTCCTTCTCCCTGCTCTGCCACCTCCTGGCCCCTGGCAGGGGTGGGCATGGCGGGCGGTGGAGCCCCCCTTGCTCCTCGCCTGCTCACCACCTCCCTCCCCCAGATACTGGCGCTTTAATGAGGACACCCGCTCGGTGGACCCTGGATACCCAAAACCCATCTCTGTCTGGGTGGGCATCCCTCCCTCACCCAAGGGTGCCTTCCTCAGCCCAGATGCCTGTAAGTAGAGGACGAGAAGAAGGGTGGGCAGCAGGGGTGGGACCAGAGGGGATGGGGTCACGCCTCTGGTAGGCTGGCCATGCGGGATGGAGGCCGGGAGGGTGCCCGGGAGTTAGCAGTGAAGCCCTTTCTGAAGGGTTTCACCGGTCCCAGAGCAAAACCTGCTGTCCTGGGCATCTGCAGGAGTGTCCTGCGCCTGCCCACTTACCCCTCACCTCCATCTTCCTCCCCCCCCCCAGCCTCCACCTACTTCTACAGAGGCACAAAGTACTGGAAATTCGACAACGAGCGGCTCAAGACCGAGCCAGGTTATCCCAAATCCATCCTACGGGACTTCATGGGCTGTCACACGGAGCTGGTCCCGGACCCCCATCCCCGCTGGCCTGATGGGGACCGACCCCCCTTCAACCCCAATGGGGACGGGCGAACCGAAGGCGAGGAGGAAGACAAGGAGGAAGAGGAGGAAGACGAGGAGGATTACAGCGAGGGTGGCCGCCAGCCGGGCGGGGACGTGGACGTGGTGGTGCAGATCGACGAGTACACGCGCACCATGAGCGTCGTCATGGTGCTGGTGCTGCTGGTGCTGCTGCTCTGCATCCTCGGCCTCATCTATGTCATCGTCCAGATGCAGAGGAAGGGCACGCCCCGAATGCTCTTGTACTGCAAGCGCTCCTTGCAGGAGTGGGTCTGACCCTGGCTCCCTCCCCAAACCGCCCCCACCACCATGGTGCTAATGATGGACCTGACATCCCCCTCCCTTGCCCCTCCCCATGGCCTTGGCCCCTCTGCCCCAGTGTTGCTTGATGGCTCCAGCCTCAGAACAGGGGGGACGCCCACCCACCCCCAGCCCCTCCAGAGCAGCCGGGCTGGGACCAGGCAATAGTCACGGCAGGGCTGGAGGGCATCCAGGTCCTGCCTCCTCCCTGGTGACTGTGTCGTCCGTCATCCCCCCCCCCGCCGTGACCCTCAGGTTACCACCCATCATGTTGCACCCATCTCTGCTGAGGGGTCCCAGTAGGGTCCCTTCCTCCCACGTGTACCTGCTGCGGCTGTGCCTGTGCCACATGGGCTGCTGAGCAGGTTGGGGGCTGCTCACAAGTGCTACGAGCTGGCAGGTCTCAGCTTCTGGCACCTGCAACGGCAGGGAAGCAGGAGAGGAAAGGAGGGCCGAGCTCGCGGCCGTGTATGCTGTTGAACCGTGGGGGTACAGGGATGTGGTGCCTGAAGACAGCATGAGGAAGGGAGACGCCACCTTTGCATCCCTGCCATGGGCTCAGCTCAGCCCGGAGCCTGCTGCCACCGTGGGGCAAAGTCGTGGGGACACGTGGTCCCAGGGGCAGGGCAGCGGGCATGGCCGCCTTGTACGTGTATTAAACGGGTCGGGTGCGTGGAGAGCCGTGGTGCCGTCCTTTCTGCTGCGGGATGGGGGCAGGAGGCGCATGGGCTCCCCTGTGCGAGGTTTGGCAGATTTTGTAGTAATGGAGGGTCGCCTGGGGGTGCCACCTCTCTGGCACCCACGGGGGCTGGGTGCTCTGCCAGGGGATGTGGGGAAGGGGCTAGCATGGCTGGCGATGTCCCTGCAGCAGCCCCTGCCCTGGGGCTACCATTATTGGGGGGGGGGGGGGTCAGCAAAAGCAGCCCAGCTCCCACCCCGCCGGCAGCGGACAGAGCTGCCTTTCACCAGCTCCCACGGCAGCGGCGATGGCCTTGCCAGGAACACAGTGCGCCTTGTTCTCCCCCGGCCAACACCGCGCTCTAGCCCTGGGCGGCCACCTCCCTTCCCCGGCCAGGGGCCGTCGGCTGCGGCGGCCGGGGGACGGTGCGTGGTCCCTCCTGGAGCCGGTTTACCGGGTGCTTCTGCTCCCTATCCCCACGCAGCCCTGGCGTGTTTCCTGGGGGGAAGGGGGTATCCGTATCCTGTCTCACCGCTGCTGTCTTGGCAGAGGAAAGCAGGAGGAGTCGCGACCGCTGCAGAGATCAGGGAAAAATAATTGTGGGAGTGGGAAAGATTAGACCTGGGGGGTGTAGGAAATTGGCTTTATCCAGGGAAAAATGTTGCTCAGCCTTTAATGGGAAGGAAAACCAAACCACAGCAGGCGGCAGACGCAGCATGCGGCCGCAACGAGGATGGCGGCTTCCCTGCCTTTCCTGGTGATGCTCACCAGGGTGGCGAGCAGGGGCTGGGTTTGCTCTGGAGCCGCAGGGGCAGCCTCGAGGCGGGTGGCAGAGGCCTGGCACAGTTAATACACTGGTGGGGAGGCAGGCCGCACCAGGTGGGGGGTTGTGTGGGTCTGACCCATCCCTGTGGGGATGACCCTATGGAGTTGGGGGGGGTCTCTCCCTATGGGACTGGACTCATGAGACCAGCACCCAGACAGCACCCATGCCCTGCCTCTTTCCCCACGGGGCTGGCAGCTCTGACAGACGGTTTGGTGCAGGGAGCATTAACCCATCCCCGACCTGCTCCCCCCTCCCTGGGGCTCCAGCTGTCCCTCTGCCCTCATCCCCACCCTGCCAGCCCTGGCAGGAGGGAAGCCCCCCCCCTTCATGGGTAGGGGTGAAGCCTTTGTGTCCCATCCCCCATCCTTCCCCCTCCCAGGACCCAGAGCCGCTGGCTCAGTGCCCAAGACTCAGCTGCAGCCACTTCTCAGCACTAAATTACCCCGCACTGCCGCACCCCTCGTCAGCCACTAATTACTTTAAAAGGGAAGGACCGATGCTGGCTCTTGCCCCGCTTTCCCGGGGCTGTTGGCACTGTGGGGGGAACCCCATGGCCTGGGCCACACTGCCCTGCCCTGCCCTGCCCTGCCCTGCCCTGCCCTGCCCTGCCCTGCCCTGCCCTCCATCCTTGCCCACACGGGGCAGCGATTCCCAGCCATTAGCTGATTCCCTGGGAAACACGCTTGGCTCAGACTCAGCACATCACTGCAGCCAAGCGAGAAGCCAAAATCGGGGTCAGAAAAACCCTGAAGAATTGGGGGCGAAAAAAAGGTCTCCAAGTGGCTCCAGTCTTCCATCGGCCAGGCTGTGCTGGGTCACATTCCTTGGCTTTTAACTCCTTTTAATTCAGTTTTGGCCATTCTGGCCAGATTTGTGCTTGCGGGGGTCCTCCCTAGAGCCGTGGGAGGACCCACAGCTCTGCTGGACCGGGAGCCCTGCCATGGGGCCACCTGGCACCCCAGCCTGCCCTGAACCGGGGCCAAACGGGCACTGGGAGCTACCAAAAGGCATGAACCTGACCAAAAGGCGAGGCAGGAGGAAAGCATGGCTGGGATTTGCCGCTCCCTGCCCCCGCAAAGGCGGCTCCAGAGGCAGGCGCAGATGCATTTCCCACGGCAGATGCATTTCCGACAACAGATTTATTTCCCACGGCAGCTGTGTTTCCCCTCTTTCCCAGGGGTGCTGAGGGCTCGGTGGGAAGCAGGAGTGGGGACCCCGAAGCCTGGTACCTGGAGAGATGCCTGGCTCACAGGGAAAGCCAGCTGAGCCGGCCAAGGATGCCCAGGGCCAGATGCTTGAGGCATCCCCTTCCCTGGGCAGCACTGCCACGGCAGGCGAGGGAGCTCCTTGCTGATTCAGGGAGGGACAGGATCTGGGAGCAATTCCCCAGGGGGAATCGGTGGTGCTGGGAGCAGAGGCCCAGGCTGCCCATGTTCAGTGAGCTGAGACTTCACTTCCCACCCCCCCCTCCTGCTTTTCCCCAGATGCTGCAGTGGAGCTGGTGGCAGGAGCCTGGGGCCATCTGGAAATGCTCATGGACAGCAGTGAGGGACCCCGCCGGAGACAAAGCCCAGCATTTCAGCAGGGCCTGGGCTCTTTGCTGGAGGCTGCCGCTTTGCCCTCCATGCCCGCAGCAGGGTTGGCTCGCCTCCGGCCACCAACAGACGCAAGACCCCGGGGAGGGCAGAGATGTACCTGCTGCACGGGCCAGGGCTTTTTGTGGCTCAAGGGAGCGCGAGTCCTGCTCAGCCTGGCCCTGGCAGGCACCAGGCAGCCCTGCCAGGATACACCCCCACCAGGCAGCTCCCAGCTTCCCCAAAACAGGCTGGAGAAGCCCGACCTGGAAAAGACCCCAGGAGCTCAGTGTCCTCCAGGGCCTGCTGAGCCAGCCTGCTGCAGGGGTGGCCACTGTGATGGGGGTGACCAGGGCTGGCAGGGGCTCCCTCTGCCCGCTTGGCACCATCACAGGAGAAACCACGCTTCTTCCCGCCTCCTCCTCTTCCTCTGCAAGGGTACGATCCCCTATGCACCACTGAGAAGACCCGGAAAACAGAGAGGAAGCCGGGCTCGGCACAGAGGAAGAACTGGGGCCGGGACACACTGAGCAGCAACCGGCCGGCCTCAAGGCCGGAGGAAACGATGCTGGGGACAGAGAGAAGAGCCATGGGGCCCTGGGAGGGGTTGAACCCGCTGCCTGTGCATGCTGCAGGCGGGAGTGAGGCTCCAGGTGCTGCCTGGGCAGGGGTCGGTGCCAGCACAGCCCTGCTGTGGGTGGGATCCACTCGCCGGCTGCATTGAGCTCGGCACACATGTATATGCCTCATGCCCGTCACCTCCCCTCGCGCCCACCCCGCAGCCACCAGCTTCGTTCCCCATGGTGCCAGACCCTTCGTCTCACAGGGAGGCAAGTCATTTCTGGGGCTGCAGGGGCAATGCACGAGGTGACGGTGGAGCAGACAGTCTGCAGGTCTGCTTCAGCACAACTTAGCATCCATCATCTTCTCACCTCTAGTGGCTCTGAGGCTTTCCCCATCACACCCCAGGGTAGCTCTCAGAGCACACAGCCACTCCCTCATCCACATAAAATCTTGCTTGGGTGGTCCCATTCTGCAGCCTGCCGGGGGAAGCTCTCACCCCTCTCCCGCAGGCACCAGCGTGGCAGGAAGATCAGCTCTCCTTGTGTGCAGAAGTGGCCAAAGTCCCCAGTACGGTCACTCATTTTTCCTGGGCAGTGGCCAATGGCAAAACTCAAAATAAATATTTCCCTCGCCTCCAGCGCCGCCCGCCCCATGCTAGACAGCAGCTGCAGAGGATTAGCGTCGCCCTGGAGGTGTAATCCCTCTACAGAGACAACAACATTTGGCCCAAGACATCCAGGGAGATACAGAACAGGAGGCAGAGAGGGCAAGGAGCAGTTTGGCACAGATTTTTTTGATTCCTGCATATCACCTCTGTGATCAGAGCTATGTGCTTTGTGTCAGGATCCACTTAATAGGAAGGAGACAAAGAGTAAGGGGAAAGCCACAGGCAGGGACAGAAGCCCATACCAGTGTCCTGCCACTCCGCTGGGCCAGACTCTCACCCAGGCTGCTTCTCCCCCAGCGGCAGAGCAAATAGATGGAAAGCTTTCCAGGAAAACCCCATCGTCTGCTTCCCCTGTCAGCTGCTGCCACCTGCCCCGGGCAGAGCCACCGGAGCCGAGGGATGTCCCAGCCTTGGCTCACACCACATGGTGACTGCCAGCTGCTCCAGCTTCATCTGAGCATGCCTGCTCCCTGGCCCAACCCGGGAAGGATCACTCTCCCGTCCCTTGCTCCGAGGTGCTGCAGCCCGTGCACTCACCATCCTTCAGCAGCTGAGATTTCAAAGGGAAGCTTTGCCTTTGATGTAGAAAGCAGGCTCCCAGCACTCAGGTCCCGATCAAAGTGGCCAAGTGCCGGACCTTGCCACAGCCAATGGAAGAGGAAGGTGAAAAGCCAGGGGAAGCACGGAAAACTCATCTTTGGGCGGGCCATGCTCTGCCCCGGGTTGAATCCAGGGCTCCCTACAAAGAAAGATTCCTTTCTCCCCCACTAGACATGAACTGCAATAAGGACTTAGCAGGAAGGAAGGAGCAGGCCACCCACAGAAAGGTGAACAAGGAGATGTTTTCTCCACAGGCTGCCTGCACTGAACCAGGACTCCCCCACTGCTCGCCCCTCGTACCAAGCTGGGGCTGCCCCGGGAGCACGCAGGCGGTAGCCATCCTCAGGGCAGACTCCCATCTCTGCACCCATGTCCTTCCTGCCTTCCTCCACTCTTTCCATGTAGGAGGACGTTGTGTCCCAGCCAGGTCAAGAGCCATAACCAAAGCAGTAAGAAGCTGGGCGCTTCATTGCAGGAGTTTTGCTGGTGCATGTTTACTCTAGGAAACAACTGCTGACAGGATGCCTGTGACATTTTGGTCTATCCACCAGAAGCATCCTCTTCTCCTGCAGGAGAGCATCCAAACTTCACTCACCTTCAGCAAGATGGTTAAAGTTTTGATGGGAGAGGGGGATTAGAAGATTTTTGAAGAACACCATGTAAATCCACCACCGCCTGGCCCTAAAGGAAAGAGCCAGTATCTGAGGTTGCTCCACTTTGTGCAGCATGTAAACAGGAAGATTCAGTATTTTGTTTCATATGAAAAAATACACAGAGGGTCCACATGGATGTAAGAGTTTGCGGCTGGGAGTTTATTCCAGCAAATCCGCTGGCACAGCTCCTAGAGGTCGGGCAGGAATTGGCAGCAAGGCCCATCTAATCTCTCCACAGAGGCAGCCAGCTCAGGGCCCTGGGGAGCCCAGCCCCTCTTAACACATTAAGGTCACTCACTCAGAGCAAGCCCAACTCCTCGAGGACAAGGGCTGACTCCAGCATGGGCCCCAGCGGGGCAGGGAAAGGCGCAGCAGCTCCCGGCGAGTGCTCATCTGCCAACGACTGCCAAAAACACGTGTTCATGAGCCAGGGCTTGCGGGAAAGGATGCACGCTTTACCCTGCCGGGGTCTGATGGCTTCCCTCAGCAGTTCCCCCAGCCCTGGCAAGTTTTGAAAACATGGCAGGAAAGCCTTGCCATGGACTTCATTAAGGGCGATCCTTGGCACATGATACAGTGCGATTCCACTTAACAAATCTCAAGTCCAGCCAAGCCTTGACAGATGTCAAAGCAAGATGGATAGTGCCTCCCCATGTGAGCTTCCTTGGCTTGGCTCCTTAGAGCTACCAAGCTATTCAGCTGCTATAAAAATTGGAAAGGTCTTCTCCAGAAAGTCTTCTGCAAGTGCCATCCAGCACCACGTGGCACCATGGGGTCAGCACCTCCAGTTCAAAGCCCACTAGCTTTAAAGGTGCAAAAAAGGCAGCTGCATTATAGGTGCCCTGAGAGCTTGCCACAGAGGTAAAGTGGGATCTATACAGAGGAGCTGCTGACCATGAGGGTGCACAGACATGCCAAACCTTTAAACCAGGTGGAGAGTCAGTGGTCAGTATTAAACCCAGAGTCTGGGGCAGATGTCCCCTAACAGGCTCTCCTGCTCCTGGGAGAGACCAGCTTTGTCTGACAGGACAATAATGAAAGTGAAGTCTTCCCAATTCACTGCACAGCCCAACACCACAGAAGGATCAGTACCTGCCTTAAGCACCTACCCACCAGAGTAGCTAGCTGTGGGGGGTTTGGCCCCAGAGAGGAAAGGCATCAGCTACTCCCAGGCTCTCCGTTACCAGTGGAGGTCTGCAGCCTCCCCTCCGCAAGCCTTTCCACAACAAAGGCAGATTGGTTTGAGGCAGGGAAGGGCAGCTTCAGCACAGGAAAAGACTTCCGCTCCTGTTATGCTGCTTTGCTAAACCTCCCCTTTGATCCCTGGGGAAAGGGACAATTTGGCAGCTGGAAGACTATTGTGTGCCTCTTGCTATAAGTAGCTGCTAAAGGCTTGGTTGAGAGCTGGAGTGAGTTGTTTAACTACACAGCAAACAGAACTGTGCCCCAACAGGCTGGTAAGACCAATTTGTCACTGCTGGGAAAATGGCTTCAAAGAAGAAGGGAATGACAAACCCATTTCCATGTACTAAACGTGAACAGCGTGAGTTTTTGTCATAGGTAGAGTACCAGAAACCTCATGGACTGGAGACAGATCCTGTCTCCTCTATGGAAACCCTACTATTTTTCCTCTCTCCAGATTGCCACGTTGTCCACGTCTGTGCCATCCCTTAAACAGTGAGGCTGCCAATCAAAGTCAAATTCAGAGGCAAATTCTAACATCTGGGTTCCTAAAGAAATTCTTCGGCACTTTCTGAAGTGCTAACACATGCAAGTTAAAAGATCCATCAAAGGAGGAAGAAGCCAGAAGCAGACTTAGAGAGTCAAATGTTTAATGACTTTCCAAGAGTGAGTATTACATCCATATTTAGAGCATATATAAAATAAGAGATGGAAAACAAGGAAAGAAAAAATAAAATTGGTATCTTCAAGAGGGCACACTTAACCCCGTAATTCCTGCTGAATCCCCTCTTCGGAGGCACAGTGGCCACTTTGAGCAACGCCTCTGTGCAACAAAAGATCAGGTACCAGGCCACTTGCAGTGTTTAGGCTCAGCACTTTAGGAACAGCTAGGAGAACTCTGATTCTGTAAAACTCGCACACCAACAGCATAGTCCCAGACCTGTTACATGGTTAATTGTGTCCTGTCCAGAAGAGGGATACTAGATGAATCAAAGTTACCCTAGGCAAGGTCAACTGATCTAAAACTTGGTCTCAGCAGGGCCTTCTCTTCCACCTGCTTTCGTTTTCCTACTGACCCCAAACATTTCTTACATCTCTTCCCAACGTGGTGTTATTGCTGGACAGAGCAGGGAGAAGAAAGAAGACACTTATTAGACTCAGCAACACCAAGACAAGTGTATTGGGAGGTCTCCAAGCATTCCCCAGGCATTCTCGGGAGGCTGCTACAGCCCAGAAGGCAGTGACAGGTTCCTCAGAGGAGTTACCTACTGTAAACACTGCCTTCTACCTCCCACTGAGATCAGCACCCAAAATCCTCCCTCAGCTCCTTGAAATTTTGCCCAGGAATCTTCTCTGCTAAAAGAAGCATCTGCACTGGGACAGGCTGGCCCTGGCAAAGAAAGTGCTTCCTCACAAGCCTCAAGACCGCTGCCAATATGCCAGGGACTCCTCTCCCATCACCATAAGAGCAGAGCTTGGCATCTCTTGCTGGGCAGCCACAACCTTGCCTATCCCCTTCCCACCTCATAGCACCACTGTCTGCACTGGGCAGGGAAGTGATCAGAGGGGAGTAGATTTGGGCTAGAGGGACACAAACAGCATCTCTCCTGGAAGACAAGTGTGGAGCTGCAGCTAGCTCTGAAGAGCAAAGCCACTGCACTGAGTCATGGGTGAAAGCTCCGGAGAGATGCCAGGAGGCTGCCAACCTGCCCAGAGTCCTTCAACACGAACAGGAAGGACGTGCGGAGCAGCTGCACAGCTCACCCTGCTCCTAGATGGGAATGACAACTTCCATGTGTTCTGGCAGGAAAGCCACTCAGCAAGGCACCCCTGACAGACTGCTCACCCTGGCAACAGTGAGGGTGCTCCCTGGCTGACAGCCAAAGCTGTAAGAGCTCTGCTGCTAGAAGAAACTCTGGATTGTGAAGGCAGCAGGAGAGGGAAGAGGAATGCTAGCCTGGCCCAGCTGCTGCTCCCACCCTCTTTGCCCATGGCTAGCTCACCTTGGCCTTGTTCTGGACAGGCAGATACAGCTTGAACTCAGCTGGGAGCTCATCCTCTGAGTAGAGACGGTCAGAGAAGTACACTCGTCGAATGCGACAATTGGCATGGATCTGAGAGTCAAAACAAAGAGTCAGTCCATTTTCCATATACTCTTTCTACATCCAGCTTTGCTGTCATGCAGCAGCCTGGATTCCTTGGCTCAGCAGCTGGAGAAGAGACCTTACTGCCTCTCTGAATCTGACAGGGCATCAGAGAAGAAACATTGGCCTATGCCCTCTGTTTCACATTAGATGGTCTCTCCAGTGATGCAAGCTGGCTCAAGAGATTTGGCCGAGCTCTGGCATTTCTGCAAATTGAGATCTGCCTTAGTTGCTTAGAGGGCTCTTTGCTGTGAACCCACCTCTGCCTCTCCACTGGTATCACCATTTGCTGGAACACTCAGCCTTAGCTTGCTGCATTTTTAACACTTCCTTTTCAGGGCCTCCCTGAGGTCAGGAATGAGACTGACCAGTCTGCACTGCCTCCACTACCAGCTAGCAGCAAAGGAGTCGCTCCAGTCCCCCTCATGGGTATGTGAGAAGGCAGACATTTCCCAGTTGACTGCCTGTTCATCTCAAGGCAACCTAACAAGGAACTGCAGAAGTCCCATCATACTAAGGAACAGGCATGCTCCGCACACAGGCATTCCTCAAAATAACATATGCCATTGGACACAATGAACACGAATCCCTAGCATATGGAACAAGTTTCACGTCCTCAGCAGAAACAAACACTGTGTCAGCTCTGGTCCAAGGGGCTCGGTGAAGGCAGGGTCACTCCACCCACACTATGAAACAAGCTCAACTGGGAATATGTATGGACCATAACACCTGGGGTCTTTACCAGCCAGGCTCCCACTTGGCCAGTCGCTGTCTGGCATGTCTGCACAGCAAGGCTGCACATGGCTAACTCCCAGCAGACCTCCCCCCAGCAGGATGTGTGCCATGCCGCAGGGAACTTTAGGTGGACTGCAACTCTTACCCTAACTGACAGCCAGCAAGAGAAACAAGATGGAAATGGGCTCCTTCATCTCAGTCTAGTCCAGTGAAGTGAGGCAGCACCAAGACCTCTGCTGCCTCAGTCGGACCTTCACTCCCGTCCCATAGTGCTCTGCAAAGAGCAGGACTGGCAAAGGAACAAGTCAGGGCTAAACCTGGATTCCCGATCTACAGCAAGGCTGTCCCAGCCAGCAGGAAGATCACCAACCATTGGTTTCTGTAGGTAGGACATGCCTGCTTCTCACCTGAACTCTCAGGGTCTCAATGTAATTTGTCCCGTAAGCCCGGCGCGTGAAGTCTGACAGGTTGAACTGGATTTGGTTCCAGCCATCGTCCAGCCGCATGGGCATGGTGCAGATGAAAGGCTTCACCCGAGTCGTGCTCTGGTAGTTGCTCGCCCGGAAACGGCGCCGTACATTCTTATCATCCAGCACCTGGGCAAGGAAGGAAGGCTGCTGACCCAGGCATCAGGGGGCCCCCAGCTCCCCAAGACAGCAGCTGTTCTAGACTCGGGCTCTACTCATCTCTGAGAGAGGGCTCTCCTACTCCCACCCCTCTGTTTCACAGCCCAAGTATTTTTAACAAAGGAAACAGACCCATTTTCAGGAATAGCAACGATGTGCTTGTGAGCTTACTGATGCCCCCCTAGCAGAAGGCCTGACACATCACATAGCCAAGAAAGCAAAACTGTTTTGGGGACCACTTGCTGTCTGGGGCAAGTTCCAACAGAAGACTGCAGGCTCACTAGTTGCTGGAGGGGCCTCCCCACAGCATGCTCCTCACCTGCACTTCAAAAGTGAAGTATTTTTTCAGGTTCTTGATGATCATCACTAGGAAAGGTAGTTTGATGCCCAGGGTCTTCTTTGGGTCAGCAGGGCACGTGATGTACGTGGTACTGAGAGGGACAGAAAAATGCTTTAGGATCTCACACAGCACAAAGCACACAGCCCGAGTCCCAAGTCTCTCTCTTAACCTAACACAGTCTTGGAGGACAGGCAGAAAAAGACTGCCGAGATTGTAAGATCTCAGCAACAGCCAGGGCTTCCTGTAACAGGAGGGAGAGTTTCAGAGGTAGCTCCAGGCATAACAAGATAAAAGGCCCAAAGAATCCATTTCAAATCCCACTTTTCTCACCCAGGGCATGAAACACCTTCCTAGACAGCTTCACCTCCCCAGTTTCAAGGCCACATCAGTGCTGTTTCTTAACACAACCTCTTCCTACCCTTGACTGAATAGGTAGAGCCCTCCAGAGCACAGCAGAGGCCCTCTGTGCTCTATATGGCTGGGAAAACAGAGGTCATGAACCCTAGAACTACACGTCACGCCTGGCAAGTTCTGTATCAACACATCTTGGGAGGAAAAGAAGCATTGGCTCAGTCTGTCTGCAGGAGAGGAGTCTCCGCTGCCCTTATAAGGAGCGCCCTGCTCTGAATCACCCCTGGAGAAGCCTTGGAGACTCTGAACATGCTCATGGAGCTGGCATCTCTCTCCCTGGTCGATAGAGACGAGGTTGCTAAGTGAAGCACCATAAGTGACTCCCCTCATAAATCTCCCTTTGATCTTCCTGCTGTCGGGAGAGCAGCAGAGCAGGCCTAAGACAATAAAAGATGCAGAAGACAGAATGCTGCTTTCTCAGTAATTGGCGGCTTTCTCAGTAATTGGCGCACTGACTGGAGACCAGGTATCAAATATAGCTTTTTTCCCCCTAAGTGATGGAAAAATAATGGGACTTTATTTTCATTTTTTATCCCTTAGTCCCACTGAGGATGACAGAGAGCTCTACAAGCACATCCAGGGAAAGGCACGGTACAGTGCCACAGAGGGGTATCAGTGATCTGACCCCAGATCATATTCTTCAATTTATTGACACAGAGATTGCAGTAGAGTCTGAAGAAGACGTCTGCTGGGCACCGACATCTTTCACTCTGCTCCAGGGCCAAGCCCCCAAGGCACACTAGGGCAGAAGAAAATGCCTTCTCCTACCTGACATTAGTTCCTTCAATCTCCAGCACCAGCGACTGAATGTCATTGTCAGTGATTCGCTTGATGTGGCCATTGCGCACCTGGAAGAAAAGTGGGGCAGACAGCACAGATGTTACCTGACAGGAAAACAAGAGGCGCCCACAGCTCCATTGAGAGGGGGAAAAAGACCCCAGGAGGACCCATCTACATTCATTTGGCTCCTATTGTCCTGGACATCGCTGTTTCCAAGGCTTTGATCACCACCCCAGAGTGCCAGGACTCCAAGCAAGAGTTTATGGCCCAGCATGCTGCACAGACACTGAGTGCAAGACTTCGATAAATCAAAATACACTACAGTGAACACAACTGACTCAAGTCTCACGTTAGAGGCCCAAATAAACAGACAGAGAAGTGTCAGAGCAAGATCAAAATAGAGTGGGATAAAGGGTAAGAACAAGTAGGAGCAATACAGGGGCAAGCAAAGGGAGCCACCAGCCAGCCACTGGTCACCAAGGGGTCTCAGTCTCTACTGCTGGGCATGGCTGACTGCCTCTGTGGAAAAACTTGGTTAAAATTATTCGTAACTGCAGCGTATGCAAGTGCAGAGCCATCATCTGCTCTGCTGAGGGGCTTAGGGATTTGACTACTTGGATGCAGTCAGCTCCCCACAGAGCTCAGGGAGGCCAGGGCTGGAACCAGAAGCCAACACAAATTCATTTTTCTCCACATGCAACATGGCTGAATCCCAGGATCTGAGGATTTATTTTTTTAATGAAGCAGTTCACTTCCCATCAAATTTATCTCCATTTAAAAGGCACATTTGCTAATTAAGCCCTCTGCTCTTCCCCAATGCTAGATCAGCAAATTGCAATGCTCCTTCCGGCTTCATGAATTAATTATTTTAGTGCCTATCACCACTGCTAATATATAGGATACATTAAGCTTTTAATGGGATGGTTCCAGTCATGAGCTACAAAATGATTTACAGGTTTAGCAATTCATCTTCAAAGTTCATTTCTTCAGAGGGACCTACCTGGGTGATGCTGCGTATAATTGCTGGAAGAAAGAGATAAGCCCTGTGAGCAGCCCACCCCCCTGGTCTGTCTCTACACTAAGCAGTTTCAAGAAACCTCAGCCTGGATCACCCAGCTGCTGTTGATAAGCCCAAGAGCACAGCTCGCCCTGTCAGGCTGCTCTTACCTCTGCTTCAAGCCTGCACAGATACTTCCAGAAAACATTAAGCTCAGAGAGAGGATCCTTACAGGATAACTGTATCTCTCCTTTGCATCAAATGCAACTCCCATGGATGTATAGGTCTGTTCAGGAGAAACCAACTGCACGAGGTCTGGATAAGTTGCTTTTTTTTTTTTTTTTTTTTTTTTTAAAATCACCAGCCCAGCAGAAACCCCATGTGCCTCTCTATTTGAAGCAGTGATTGGCATATGGGAAATTAAACCCTGGAATCCACAGGGATACAGCATGCAGACTTAACACCAGGAAATAACGCTGCCTACGCAGGTGACAGTAGTGCACAATAAAGCCTGCCTCCATGCCATGCAAGACAGCTTTCACCAAGGGTAGCTTATGGCTCCACAGAGGGGAGAAGGTTCAGGTTTGGGCTTCTCTGGCAAGGACAGTAACAGAGAAAACAGCTAAACATGCTTTAAACCAATTAGTCAGCAGTGTTTCTATCTGCAACCAGGTCCCCTTCCTTAGCCTGTGAAGGCTTTCCTTCCCCAGATTACAGGGACAATGAAAAGAAGCAACTCTTCTTCCTCAGTGTTGCCAGAAACAGGATGAAAGACAGTAGAAAAGAGACGAGATAAGTAGATAAGTACAAAACAGGGCCAGACTGCGGCAGAGCCCTTCCTCCCAGTCCTACCTAGCTTGGTGTTAAGTTTTTGCAAGCTGCACTACCACCCAGCTGCAGGGAGACGGTAGCCAGGTCATGCAGGCACCCTTCCACACAAAAGCCAGCCTGTCTGCACATGCCTGCAGCCAGCGCTGGCAGGACAGACACACAGACATTTGGAGCATGACATCCAACACCGTCTGGATCAGAAGTCCAAGCAGCCTCGCTGTTTCGGTAAGATAAGGCTGAATGGTATCAGAAGTGCTCACCGCCAACGGGGGCTCAAAGCGCTGCCCTCCAGGACTCGATGGTGCCGAATGCCCCATCCTCAGCTCCTCGGCTCACTCCAGAGCCTGGCTCCCCACTGGAGGCTGAGCTCGCCTCCTGCCTGCCTCAAGGACCACCTCCCTGATGGAGGACACATTTTGGTCACAGCCCAAGGAGCACTTCTCTTCCCCTGCCAGCTCTGGGACCCCCTTCGCAACAAGCTTACGCAGACCAAGAGGCAACCTCCAGCTCCATCAGGCACAGACGCCAGCTCTGTGTGGCACAGGGCGGTAAGGATGGTTCTGCTGTGCTTGCAGTGGCTACTCAGCAAGAGCTCCCAGTCTTCAGGGGCCTTCCCCTACTACATGGAAGCTCAGAAAGATAAGATTTCAGAAAATTTTAGAAATCTAAACAAAACACTCCACATTGGTACTTGGCCAATATTTTCCAGACATCTTAAGCCTAAGAAGGTGGATTTTTTAAGCTGGAAAAAAGGCTAATAGCCCTCTTAGAAAATAAAAGTTCTTCAAATACCTAATACCCTCTGAATCAGGATAACTGGGAAGTTACCTGCTGTCTAAAGACAAACTGGAAAAGCTTTTTTTGCAGATGCAAACCTCAAACCTTGCAAGGTTTGGAGGGAACAGCAGCTTCACAGACAGTTGTGTCTGAATAGATATAAGACCGGAGGAGAAGCAGCAAGGAGCAATCCTCCCCAGGCCCAGCCGCCCACCCATCAGCGGACGGATTGCCACGGTCTGAGGCCGACCTCTGGAGGCTCGCTCCCGCATCGTTGCCAGACACCCCTTCGTTAGGCGATGGGCTTGTACCAGCAACAGCAAGCTGAAACACGGCTGGCACCATCGCCCAGACTACCGTAGGCATGGGTACACCCTTGCCTCGAGACAGGCCAGCGCTTCTCAAAGTCAGCGGTGGGTCCAGAACAGGCCCCTGTGCCACCTCCCTCCCCCAGGAAGGGAGAGGGGGCAAAACAAGAGGCAAAAGCAGGAGCTGCCTCACTCTGCTGTAGCGCCTGGTGCACACAGGTTTGGCAAGGAGGAGTGAGCAGCATGGTCTGCTGTATTTGAGATGCAGAGGTCTGGAGCAACCCAGACAAAGATATTGTGCAAGAGAACTAATGAGTCAGAGAAGGGCTGCAAAGAGAGGACCCCACCACAGCGTTGGCAGGGACTTGATCCTGGCTGTGCTCATCAGGGAAACTGCTACCTGCATCCTGGTGGCAGAGCATGCATTTGACATTCAGACGGGTATTGAAAGCTAGCTGACCTTGCATCCTCCCAACAGCACTTGAAATTGCTAACGATATTCCGTGTTGACGTGCCAGCAGAAGGAATATGGAGAAATTAGCAAGAGGATAGATAGGTTTGACAAGTTTCACCGAACCGTTCCCATTTGATCTGCAGAAAAGTGTCAGCAAGTCCCCTGGAGACCAGTCAGTGTATCTCCACATGTCAGGGTGGGGACCATGGTGGCAGGATGCTGCAGGAATAAACAGAGGACTCTGAACAACAAAGTGCTGGAAGGCAAACAGAAGACACCTTGCAAACAGGTCTCCAACTCCAAACCAGGAACATGCAGCGCTGGAAGGCAGGAGAAGAGAGCACACCCCAACAGTTACCAGCTCACTGCAGATGAGGCTGAAGGAGGAACCTCTGCCTGCAGGGACAGTGGGACAGTCACCACGCTCTTCCCAAGGCCTGGACACTTCAGTCCTAACCAAGTCCCCTGGGACAGGATGCTGGTGGCCACGACAGATTGGGCTTGGCAGGGTTTGCTACCAAGGCATCCCCACAGCTTACCCACAGCCCCTGAGGGAGAAGGGAGAGAAGGGAGGGACTGTATCCTACTACTTAGAGGGAGGTTACAAATGCTTACAACAAGGAAAGGCTTCCTGTACCCCATTTCTACACCTATATCAAATGAAGAAGCCTCTACTTCACACTGTCTCCATCAGCACAAGCAGTGCACATCCTACTAGGGCCGAACAAGAAATGGTTTTCCCCATGTCACAAAAGCTTGAAATTCCCCAAGATTAGGAAAAAAAAAAAAAAAAAAATCACTGTCTGCTGGTACTTTTTGCAAAGAGAGTCTCGCACCTAGGATGTGCAAGAACATCAAATCCCTTTTTTCTAATTCTCACCAAAACTACAGGTGCATTTCATGCACCCCTGAACAGAGCAGTGAACACTTACTGCAAAGTTTTGGTTGCTTTCCCCCTTTCCAGAAACCCCAACCCTAACCCTCTCCTGTGGCGATGCCATAGCTGGACCATTCCTGGGATGTCTGGGCTTGGACAGATCAGTATTTTCCAATAAATAAATAAATAAGCCCACTGGAAAAATCCCTCACCATTTCTGGACATTTACTCACTTCATGAACACCAGCCTGCCCCTCTGCTGCCAGCCTGGCAGGTTCCTCCATCAAGCCAGAGAGGCTTCATCAGCAACTTAGCACCCAGCTCCCTGTCTGCAGCAGGCCATCAGCACCCAAATCATCAGTAGCACTGCCCCATGCTGTACATTCACACAGTCTTTGCACCACCAGCAGGATTTTCTGAAGGGGCTGAGCAGGGGAGATGACACCCACATGCTGTAAAGACCTGAGGGACTCCGCTTTCTCAGCTCCAAGGCAGCAAGATGCCCTAAGTGCTGCCCTTCGCCTCCTGCTGCTGTGAACACACCAAGGGTGTCAGGTCAGGAATGCCGAAACCATTACAAACCCACCACCCCAACTCCTTTTAAATGGAAAAGTGAGGTGAAAGAGTGAGCCACACTGATATCCACAGGCAAAGAAGTCAGAAAACCCACTCTGGTTTCATGCCACACCTTTGTGAGCAGGGCAATCCTCACAACAAGCTCGCCCAAGCTGGCCGCGCTTCCTCAGGATAGGCAGACCTCTAAGTGAGAAAGAGAACCCGCATGCAGCCCTACTGCTCCCAAGGATGCAGGGCTGCTGCCACTGGACAGTGCTACATGAGCCCAGCCACATGCAAGCCCTACAGCAGGCAATGGAAACAGCCTGCACACCCAGCTGCTGTTCTTGGGAACAGCAGTGCTAACTTTTCATCAGTCTTTTCTGGCCAATCCAGTGACTATTGCACCCGAATGGACCGCTGCTTACGTCCACCCTGCAAGCAGACTTCCTGCTGGCCACCCCACAAGCTGCACAGTCACAACGGTACCACCCTGCACAGGACAATTCACGTTGGAAGGTACCTCAGGAGGTCTCCAGTCTAAGCTCTACCACCAAGCAGGGTCAGCCTAGATCGCTCATGGCTTTATCCAGTCTGGAAGCATGCTACATCCCTTTGCCTAAGAGTCTTTAACACACCCTGTCCTCACACCATCCAAATAAGCTGCTGATCCTTTTTTAAAGTCACGAATATTTGTGCAAAAGCCCTAATGCAGGCACATACACACAGCCAGGCTATGTGACGCAACCCAGTTCTTCGCAGAGCTACATGGGTACCCCATTGACGGGAAGCAGGATGGGTCTGTGCTGCCTGTCCCCCATCCCACAACTTGTAAATGCTCACGCGAGCCCACTGAGGTCAAACAACACCGCTGTCTGCTGTCTGCCTTGAAGGCTTTCATTCCTGCCAAAAGCACAAGAAATTCAGATTAGGTTCAAGCACAAGTAACTGAATACATGTCATAACCTCAGAGAGGAGAGGGTTTGTGAAGAAGAAGAAGCAGCAGGTCCCAACACCCACAAATTTCTTGACACGGGCTCCCTGATGCGAGATACCGGGGAGAAGGCAGGGAACCCTCACAGAACCACTCTAGAAACGGATAGGATGGAAAAACAAACAGATGAAACACTCATGACTTCTTGTACATCCTAAAGGCCACCACACAGCCTACCTTTAAATACCTGTCGCAAGCCTGTTTAAAAAACAGGTCACATATGACAGAAGACCCCCATCTCAGTTACATCAGGTACTGGGGGGAAGCTGCCATACGTGGCAAAGGGTCGTTTTGTTTTCTGCTGCCTATTTCCAGCATTTGACATTTTTTCTAGCCTCTTGTAGTGCTGCATTCCTGACACCGGCCGGGCCCACTCCCCTAGCGGGCCTCTTCCGCTCGGCAAAGGCGGAAAAAAAAGATACTTTCACAATAACACATTCCCCTCCAAAAAAGACCCCCATCCTCCCCGGGGGGTTGCCGGTAACCTGGCTCGGGCGGCTCAGGCCCCGGCAACCTGCCCAGAGCGGCCCCACGGGTGCCCGGGCCCCACTGGCTGCTTCCCGGTGGGCCGCGGCCCCTCGTCTCGTCTCGTCTCGTCTCGTCTCGTCTCGCCGGCGGCTCCGCGCAGCCCCGGGCCTGCCCCGGGAGGCTGAGGCGAGCGGTCCCGCTGCTCCCCCGGCCCCGCCGCCGCCTCACCTTCTTGTCCCAGATCTGGAGCGGCTTGCTGCCGATGCTGTACAGCACCGAGAGGAACCCGCTTTGGAACGTGTTCTTGAACATGCCGGGGCCGCGGCGGGCCGGACCGGGCGCTCCTCTCCCGCCGCCGGGGCCGGGGCCGGGGCCGCCGATCTGCGCAAGGACACGGATGCTCCCGCGGATCCGTCCGCGCCCCGCGCCCGCGCCCGCGCCCCGCGCTTCCGGCTCGCGGCGGCAGCGCCGCCGTCACCAGGGAACTACTTGCCGCGCCTGCCGGCTGCTGTCGGAACTACTTCCGGCCGCTGCTGAGGGAACGGGGTGTTACGGGAGCGCGCGCTGCCGTGGCAACGGGGCTGGGCGGGGCCGGGCCCGAGGGGAGGCGGAGGCGGTGGCGGCCTAGGGCCGGGACGGGCGGGCGGGCAGGCCGACCGGCGGAGGCCCGGGCGGGGCCCTCCCTCCCTCACAGCGGTACCGGCCCCGCGGGGCAGTTGCCGGCGGCCCCGCGCAGGCACCGGCTGGTCGGTACCGGCCTGCCGGGCCCTGCGCCTGG
Source organism: Aquila chrysaetos chrysaetos (assembly GCF_900496995.4). Classification (NCBI taxonomy): domain Eukaryota; kingdom Metazoa; phylum Chordata; class Aves; order Accipitriformes; family Accipitridae; genus Aquila; species Aquila chrysaetos. Next base: position 23,746,526 of record NC_044012.1, read on the forward strand.
CCACCGGCGTTGAGCGGTGGCGGACGCGGCCCTGCCTTGCCCGCCCGCCCCGCCTCTGCCCCCTGGAACCGGCGTCGGTGCTGGTTGCCACAGGCGCCGGGCGTTGAGGTTCCCGGCTGCCGGTGAGGCCGGGTGCCCGGGAGGGGACACCGTCAGGGCCGGCCCCCGTCAGGCCGCTCTCTGGGCCCAGAAGGGCACTTGCAGGCCCCGCGGGGGGCAGGTGGGTCCGGTGTGGCCACAGCACTGGACGCCATCCTGAGTGGACCCCGGCCTGCGGGGAAACCCTCAGGGCGGTGAAAGCCGGGCTGGGCCAGGGCCCAGCCCTCACTCTGCTGCCGGGGCACCGGGGCTCCCAGCTGCCCCGGAGGGCTCGCTGGGCATCGGCTCCGTTGCCTTTCCTCGTTCAGTCGGCAAAGTGTGTTACTGAAGCCAAGACCATTCAAGGCCACGGACCGGTCCGCTGTAGCTAATGAAATGGCTGGTACTACATCTACTGAATGTTGGGACTTAGGTGGGTACATTTGTGAAACGTCCCAATTCTCCCCCTGCGATTCACAACCATCAGGCAAAAGGCAACGCTTTAGTTTTCTGTTTCCAACGATGCACTTTGCTTATGGAGTGTTTCTCCCAGAGTTTGGGATTTGCTGTTTTCTTCTAGGGGCCTCCATTTCTCTCTCTGCTGGTTTTACAAGACCAGAGTGCCCGGATGGTGTTTCCTCCACTTTCCTGCTTCCTTTAGCCCCCAGTCTTGCTCCCAAGTTCCCAAGCTTCACTTGCCCCAGCAGGTGATGTCCATCCATCCCAGTCCCAGTGCCGCTTAGAGCAGCGTGTGCACATCAGCTGGAAAGCACACCTGTTGGAAATCCTGCTTGAGTATTAATGCTAGTGCCTCCATTAAAATGAGTGATAAATGCTGACAGCCTAGCCCTGTGTCTGTGGACCTGCATTTTTGGGTAGCACTACTGCGAAGTGTGAGTACCAGAAAGCAGCTCCTGTCACTCACAAGTCCCTGACTTGGATCTTCCAAGACATGGCCAGGCCCTTTCCTGTACTTCTGTGGCCAAGGGAAAGGCAAACATCTTTGATGGAGGTGGAAGGGAAGGATGCTTTGGTCACACAACAGCAGTGGGCACGTCCCACCCTCTGCCAAGCCATTTCCCAGCCCTCTGATGCCACGCAGGCTGGAGCTGGCTGCAGCTGTGTGCTTGGAGCTCTCTGTTTCTGCCCCACGCCGATGCAGCCCTAACAGGGACACGCTGGTGCCGGAGGCTGCTGCCTTGTTAGGTCAGAAACCACTGGGAGGTCTGGAAATGCGTGCTTTCCAGAGGAGCCTCCTGCACATCAGCTGGTGTGGCAGGTTGTCCCAGTGCTCTGTCACACTTGCTGTCATGGTGGCATTTCTTCAGATAGCATTTCAGGCCAGAACTGCTCCGTCTCCATGTGGAAATGGGCCGGATCCTACACTCGCTGACACCAGAGATACCCATCATGAGGCAGGCTGGTAGGAGGAAGGGACAGGAAAGCTCTCAAACACAGCAGCACCGTCAGTGCAATACCTCCAACTTCTACTTGATGCTCTAAGCCAGGCAGGGACACCAGCACTGTGCAAGGGTCTCCTCCCAGGGGAGAGGGGCAGCGGCTCCAGCTGCCTGGCTTGTTTGAGCAGGAAGGTGCTGATCTGAGCCCACGTGGAGATCTGGATTTTTGGATTAGTGGGAAGAGGGATCTTTGCCCTCTTGGAGAAGCACCAGCCCCCGAGGCCAGGTATACCATGTAACCACTGAGGGACTGCAGTGCGCACTGCTGGGAGGTGGGCAGACGCTGCCTGGGGTCAGCGAGGGCTGCGTCAGATCCAGCCCCTGCCAATGTCTGTGGGGATACCCAGCTCAGTGCATGCAGTACGAAAACCCAAGCACCAAATGGATTTACTCAAGCAAATAAAGGTGCCTGAGGAGTGAACCTCTGGAAAAAACTTTCCCAAAGGCAAGAAACCAAAGCAGCTTCCTGTGAGTGTGAGAAACAGATGATGTGATGTGGCTGCACACACGCTCCCTCCCTTCCCTGCACTAGCTGCCACTGCTCAAGCCAAAATGGTGCCTCTGCCCTTTGCTGATACTGGTTGGTGAAACCCTCTGCAATCAGGATTCACAAAACTCCTTGTACACGAGCACACAGGTGGGCAGAGCCCTGTCCCTGCTGCGTCTGTTGCCTGGCTGCCAAGGGACCATTTATTTGTCCAGGAAATCTCTGTGGCACAGGGACCTGAGCCAAATCCAGTTCATCTGGAGAAGCAGCCCTTATCTGAGCACGAGCAAGAAGCGGCAGTGTACAATGTACAGCCCTAAATTTTCATGCTGTTTACTTACTCCTTTTAAATTGTTACTGCTTTCAGCTCTGGCCTAACCACCAGTAGAAAGCTTTATCTGCTGGAGTATGTTCATCTTCATGCTCTGAGATAACTGTGCCAGCAACAACCCTTGTCGCTTACTGCATGACTGCAGAGAAATGTGCTTTTTTTTTCTCTTTTTTGTGAGCTGGGATAAGATGCAGTACCTTGGCAATATAAGGGGGGGCTGATGTACAGCTTTGCTGGTGTGAAAATGCTTTCGAGTATAGACAGGGCCTTGCACAGCTGAGGCTTAACAGGAACAGCTTGGGCTGGAAATTACATTTCTAAACTGAAATATATTACATTTCTTCCTACTGTAATAACACCCCTAGCATCTATTTTCAATGTACAGACACTAAACAGCATAAAAATTACCATTCTGCATCAGATTTATGGTCCTGCAGTTTAACTCCAGGCCCTGTATAGCTCTTGTTGCTAATGAATGTCCCATCCAAATCCCGCTGACAACCACAATGTCATCTGCTAGCTGTGCTTGTCTCTCTCCCTTGGGCTACAAACGCTCCGACTGTCCCAAATGCTCAGTCCCTTGCAGCACCAGGGTTAGCAGCACTTTCTCCTTAGTTTACAATTCCTTGCACAAACAAGTGGAGCACATAAAAAGCAAGGCGTTATTTAGAAATGACCAGCTATATTTAGTCAGTGGGTTAGAGTACACTTTATATGGCATGATTAAATAACTTGTTCCCTTAATCAGATGGTAAGAGACAACTGGGACACATATCCAGCTGCCATTCCTGAACAGCCTGCTCATTCACACGCTCTCCACTTACCATTTTAATGTCATGTTTTGCTGCAAGTAATGTACATGGAAATATGTTGTGGTTTCAAATTGTCCCTATTTCTCAATTAATTTTAATGAAAAATAATACCCGTTGCCTCTCCTCCTTTTCCAGGCATGTGCGGGCTAAAGGAGAGGGCAGAAACAGAGAAGCCTAATGAGACGTTAATGCATATTAATAGTCGAGGCTGGCATTCGGGAAGAGGCCTCTGGAAGATGTATTTCAGTGAGACTTGCACACTGATGTTATCCACCTGGAAGGTCGCTAGGAAGATGTCGGCATGTTACACCACCCCTGTTCCCAGTTCCCGGGGTGTAGAGGGATTGGATTGGGGGGAGCAGGTAGAAGAAAAGGCCCATCCTAAGAGAATAATCTTGTCCAAGAAGTGAGCAGAGGTTGCCTGCTCCAGAAATAACTGTTCACTAAAGCATTTCCTGGCCTTCAGAGTTCCCAGCAATTCTATGCCTTCAGAGGAATGACATCTTCAGGAAGCTCCTGAAACATTGCTCCTCTGAAATTTCACATTGCTGGGTGCAGTTACTAGAGCAAAATGTAGCAGCTCTCTCCAGTATTGCCAAGTCTGTGCTTGCCTTGGAAGACATGGTCCAGGTTCATGGCCTGGGAAATCCTAACCTGGACCATTGGCCTCTCAGCTTAAGCCATCACTAGAAAGCAGATGCCTAGGGCTGGCTGCATGGCCCAGTGGGCCAGCTGAAAGGGCAGTGCTTGGACCAGTAAAACCAGAACCGGATTCAGTCAGTACCTTTGTGAGCCAAAAGCCTTCACTGCATGACAAAAAAGAGACCAAAGCAATGACTTCTGCAAGGAGTGTGAGATCCTGGGATTTGTCTGGATGACTCCAGCCATCTCTCCCAGCCTGGATTTTCCAACAGGAGCAGGACTGGATGAAAGGCAGCTGTAATGAGGAAACCAAAAAGGGAACTGGGCAGGAGATCCATAGCCATCACATGCAAGGGGAGGGAAGGTGCAAAAGTGGCTTTGGGTGCTGAGGGAACCTGGATGAATGCTTTGGTCCTCATGCTGGCTGAACTCCCAGGAGTGCAGAAGGAGGAGGACGAGTAAGCTGGGCTGCTGCTGAGCAAGGGATCAGAAGAGAACAGGGGTGTAAACATCAGTGGGTGCAGAAGGAGACAGTGCCAGTGTGTGCTGGAGCTCTTTGGCAGAGAAAGTCAAGGAAGCAGGAGACACTGCCTTGGTGGGACCACCATGCCATGGATGTCATGGTGGAGCAAGGAACAAGAATGACCAAAACCTTTCTGACTCTGGACAAACTGGAGACAAAAAACAGGTAGGTAAAGAAGAGTTTACTTCTGACAAGCAACAGTTAAAAAGTCATTGAGAGCATCCTTTAGAGAGAAGCTGTTGACTTGGAGAGGACGTGGGGCTGCAGCAGGCAGTAGGTGGGAATGGGGGGCACGACCCAACAGTGTCAGGAGAGGGATGGATGAGGTAGCAACAGCACCTGGATGTGCCACCATGCTCCAGGGACCTCAGTTCAGCATGTGCTTGCAGTGCTGCTTCCGCCCAGCACATGTGGACCTCAGGTGGGACTCCGCCATGGGCTCTTCCCTGCAGGGACAGGCTCTCACCCCTGGCCAGATCTACACCAGCCAAAAAGGAGTCTTGCTGAATTTAGGCACCAGAGATCAGCACAGTCCTGGATACAACAGGGCTATCATTACACTGTGCTTTGGCAATGGACCAAGCCCTGCCTTACAACACCAGTAGCTTGAACTTACCCGATGTACATGTCCACATCTGGCCCCACATCAGCACATCTCCAGGTGTGTGATGCATGAGGACGGTGTTGGCAAATTTCCACCTGTACAACTCACAGGCTTTGTGCGAGGACTCACTCTTGCATTTCCACTTTGGCCACTGCCCAGGGCTGTGTGAGAGCAGCACCCTGTGGTTCTGTGCCAGCAGGAGCCTGGGGCTCACCTTACCCGAGCTCCCCTCCCTGGGAACCAGCAACAGGTCTATCTTTCCCAGTCAAGAGCCTTGTCTCAGATGTACCCTTAGCCTGGGCAGCTTCAGTATAGGGGAAAACTGTGTAGGGAAAAACACATGGGCAGTGAAAGAATGGGACAGCAGAAGAGAAATGACCGTATACCGTTGTATAGAGTCCAGCTGGAGGTTTTTAGACCAGAGTTTCAAGTGGTCTGTTAACATCTAAGACCAGAGCACAGCTTGGACAGCCACCAGCATTGCAGCCAGGCTCTCCTGAGAGCTGCCGGTGAAGCACCACATCTGTAGGGGAACTCCTGCGATGCAGAGGCCCATCGGCAAGAACTCCAAGCTCAGGGCTTTGCAGTGACGGTGCTGGGGAGGAGGAGGAGAGTCTCAGCCCAAGAAAGAGAAAGAGGTGGGAGCTCCTGGGGTGCAGAGATAGAGCCATGCCCAAGCCCCATGGGCTGGGAAGAGCAGGTACCAGCATTAGCACTCAGGCCACCACCCAGGCAGGCATCTCCAGAAGAGTATGGGGGCCTAAGGAGGGACACGTCCAAAGGTGACAAGTGGCTCCTTTACCTCTGCCCACAGTGATTTTATACAACTAGTTCCTCCTGCTCTCCTCGCCCAGCCTGTCCTAGCAGGGCACAGCTCACACTGCCAGCATACTCCAGTGTGGCTGGTCCTGTCCCATAGCTCCCTTCCCACTGAATACTCTTCCTCGTATACTTCTTTTAAAACTTTTATTCAACAATATAGAATTCTTTTAATTATAATATAGAACTGTCCATCATGATAGTATACCCCCTGCCACGCCCATGCCCTGGCAGAGACAGGCGCAAGCTGGCTAACCGTGGTCCGTTAGAGGTTGGGGGGGAACAGCCAGAACAGGGGAAGGAACAACTAACCAACAACTGTTTTGCACACCCTTCACATTTCCACGCTTTCTGGGTCAGGAAGAGCTCAACAAGGAACCAAAGGCAGAAGAACCTTTAACACTCGGAGGGAAGGGCTGCGGTCATAAAGAGGCGAGTGCCATCCAGCCAGGAGTGCTGCCCCACTCTCAGCCCTGCCCGCGCTGCGCAGTCTGCCCGCCGTCACTCTACACGCGCTGATAGGACGTTTGATTTGGTTCTCATTCTGCTTATGGAAAATTGGGAGCAACAGCATCGGACCTGAGGAGAGATGGGAGGAGGGAAGTGAGCGTCATGGGGCACCGCCAGCTCGATACACAGCTCCTCCAGCCCCAGGTGATGAGGAGATGGCTGGGCACGCTGCCCCATGTCCTGCCACCCCACTCCCAGCCAGGCCTGGATGCACCTTCTATGCACCTCTGGCTGTGGGGACGGGGGGGATCCTCAGCCTGCTTTGGAAGGGGTGGCAGGGTGAGAGGGGAAGGCAGGGCTGAGTGAGGCAAGGGAGAGACACAGTCCAGCAAAGCAGCACTTTCGCAGGCAGCCAGACACAAGTTTGGACTTTTTTCTCCCCAACCTCCTGTGTTAAGTCTCCCTTCACTGCCACAAACATCTCCTCTAGTCCTGCTAAAGGCTCCCGTCATGCCACAGCACACTTTCAACAGGCACGGACAAGCTGGGGAAGTTGCTTACCACATCCCTCTCCTACTGCATCCCTCAATGGTTGCCGTGGTTCTGGTTTTGAGCCTTTCCTCTTACAAGGCACTCGGCCAAACCTGCGCTCTACCTCTGCTAGAAAGCTGGGCCCAGGCCACCTGAAAGGCCACGACATGCACCAGGACCCTCCCAACTTTCTCCAGGAGAAAGCATATGAAGATGCGTGTTCCCCAGTCTCTTCCTTCCTAAGGACAAGACACTGTCTTCTCCAGCTCCCGGCTGTCCCTACAGGCAGGACGACGCTTTGCTAAGGTCCAGAGGAGAGCAGGGTTTCCTGCTCTAAGCACTGGAAGGGCTGATGGGTGCAGAGAGGAACTGGCCCAAGCTGCAGCCAAGCATCCACACTACCCTGGGATCAGGAGACTCCACACCCTCCTTGCTCCCAGGCTACACTTCCTCAGCTGCAGTGTTTCCCTCTGGGATCAATCTGTCACAGCTCATCCTACCCTAGGGCTGGGATAGGGATGTGGGGAGATACAGGGCAGGTTGTTCCAGCCTCTCTGGTTACCGCAACCAGGGAAAGCCATTTACCCATTTCACTCGCTGGGAAAAGCATCTCTCTTCCTCTGCTTGAGGGTACCAGGAAAGAATTTCTGACTCAGGTTTACAGAACTGATACTTCCCAAAGCACCACCTTGAAACCCTGCCATCAGGTTTGGACACTGTCAAGCACTCATATACAACAATCAATGTTTTTCACCTATCAGAATTCCCACACTGAACTTGTTCTTCTGCCCCACGCCTCTTCTGCCTTGGCTGTCCGGAAGCTGGGAATGCCAACACACAAGAGCTGGAAAATGGCCAAGTTTCCCCCATAGCAACTTGGACAGGCCATGAGAAACATTCACTCCTGCCTCTTCTCAACGGAGCAATTCAATACATGTTTTAAATCAGTTCAGAAATTGATATTAAAACCCCAAACCAACCCCACTGGTATTAGCACAGCTTAAGAGCACAAGATACCCCCACACACTTCTCGGGCCAGGCAGCCTGTAGGTCAGGCAGATGAAAGGACAAAGGGCTGAAAACACTCGCCAAAGCCTTCAGTAGCATGTACAGGAGAGTTAATGTTAGCGAGGGCCCCGTGGCATGGTAGCCACACCACAGACAACAGCTCCTCAGCCCAGACACTGGTAACTGAGTTCACGCACCGGTTGCATCCCAGGGTGGGAGGAAAGAAGAGCTACTCCCTGCTCAGCACATCTTTAGAAAAAGCCATCCACCCAGGCTGAGAGGAGACAAGCATGGGGGTACACACATGGAGAACTCCCAACTTCCAGCCATGCACAGGTGACTTTGTGTCTGACCAGCCACATAACAGAGACCAGTACGACGGGCACCAGCTGTTTGAGTCCACTGTACCACAACAGCCAAATCCCACGCTGTACCCAAAACCTTGCACCTCCTCTGCAGCCCCGTGGAAGCAGAGACAATCTGCCACAGTGAAACTCTCAGGGCTGACAGCATGAAGATCTGCAACCAAAGACTAAGAGATCCCAAAATACTCAGACAAGAGGGGCCAGAAGAGCCAACCTGACCTCCTCGAGGAGGCAATGCCTTCAGCTCTCACTCTTTCTGGCTATCCCATAGATTTGAGACGGCAGACATTCAGACGTATAGATATTTATTGGTTTCAGTGAATTATACAAATGGATTGACCTGCTATCGATGCCAATAGAACTTTATTGGAATATGGAATGTAAACAGATGTTTCAAATAGAAACATTGCAACCTTATAAAAAATTAACTATTTCGACAATGCCGCAGAAGGAAATTCTGTGTTTAGGTGCTGGTGGGAAAACACTATCTCCAGCTTCTAGGTTTGAGTGTCACCAGAACCACTTGATGAAGTTACACACAGAACGAGTAGAGGAGGCAACTGTGAATTGTGGGGCTATAAAGCCATCGAGGGATCTGATGAAAGAACCCGCAAGACGAACCCCCCACCCCCCACAACAGGATCGGCACCCCAGAATTCAACAACTGGCTGACTTTGTTAAAACACTGCGTGGGATCCCAAGTCCTGGATCAGTAGCTGCACAGCCCCCTCCCCGACAGACCACGCCGCTGTTTGCTGATCCTTCCCCCTCCCTGTGCTCTCCTCCCTGGCCTCCTCTCCACTTCTCCATCCTGCGGTGCTGGATTGAACCGCTCCAGAGCTGTGCTCTGGCACAAGTCTGCGTCTGGCACGAATTCTCATGGGAGCCACGTCATGAGGTACGTGGTTGCACACCTATCACAAGAAGTCTTGCAACACTGACTTTCCTGAGCTTGGTGGGAAAGTCTGGATAGTCCCTCCCCTGTCCTGCCACAAGAGCAGCCCTCACATTCACAAGTTTCCAAAGCAGGTCTATTGAGTTTCTTCTCAGAGCGAGCCTTTGTCAAACACAGCTGGAGGGGGGAATTTCACTTCTCCCCAGCAACTTGGATCAGTACCTTCGTTTTAATGCTCCAAACCAATCCTGAGATGCTGCTGGGTTTGCGGGCTGCTTTTTGATGAACCTCCCCCCTCCCCTCAACCGCCCCGGCATTTGCAATTGAAACTGGAATTCAAGGGCCAAATTCAAGCCCAGAGTGAGCAGTAGGACTTGGACCTCAAAACAGAGTTGCACCTGCTGACCCCCAGCCTGAATTTGGTTCATCCAGAGTCTACAAGTCAGAAAGGCATGTTTAAAAAGAGGCATGCTAAGGGCTGATGGTGGAACGACCAATTTGTCCCCACTGGTGTGATGGGGAAGGCTGGACTGAGAAGGAAGAGAAGGATCCATAGAGATGTGAACCAGAATCAGTTGTGTTGAGCCCTGGGGATATCACTACATGTTTAGCTCTTGCAAGACCATTTGCCCAGGGCTTTGGTACCACAGGGTTAGAGTTACATTAACCACAACCACCAGAGAGGAACTGAGGTGTATGACCCCCCCCAAGGTTAGATTTCTGCCGAGTATAAAGGGGAGGGGAAGGAGGGGGGGGTCCTTGGTTCTTTTCCCTTCACTGTGTGACCGAAGGTTTTGCTTTTATTTGTAAACATCTTGAATTACCCGTCGTTTTCCAGTCTTCATCGTGCTGTTGTCAGGCCACTGGAGAGCACAGCATTTTCTGAGCTGGGCTGGGACTGCTCCTTCACCACTGGATCTGCAGGAGACACAGACCAGGCAGGAAGGGGAAACAGCATTTAATAAAGCAGAAGCTCCATCCTGGCAAACCCTTCCAGAGAAACTGCCCTCAAAACACGGAGAGCTGCTAAAGCTTTTGCAGAATGGGGAGCCGAAATTTGCCCCCACAACCCAAGACTCTCCAGCTGGCCCCAGCTTCTCCACAGACTCACAGAAATAGGGGTGCTCCATCGCCTCCTTGGCAGTCAGCCTCTGTTGATGGTCATATCGCAGGAGCTTGTCCAGGAGGTCTAGGACTTCAGGACTGACCAGGTGTCTGTTCTCACTGTGGATGAAGTTCTCCCAGCGCTTCCGGGAATGCCTGCAAAGGGACCAGCTGTCACTGCCCAGCTCTCACCAGCAGAGCAGTACCCAGAGGTCCTGGGGGAATCACTATCCACTTCTGAGAAGAGATGGCTGCGACAGACACTGCCTACAGCTCTTCCTTGCACAAACTACTGCTCAGCAAGCACTTACCAAAGGGGGAAAACCCTCTTCTTTAGGTACACAATTGTGTGGATGTCCTATGCCTGGGAAAGGCACAATATTGCACATTCCCTTCTGTCTACAGGGACTAGACAACAGCATGCAGCAGGTGGGGTGACACCCTTGGGACCAGAAGTGCTCTGGCTTGCCAGCCAGCCTCACAAAAGCTGTCCTCACTATCCCATCCACCTCTCTTCCTTTTCAGAAATCTCAGCTGGGAGATTTTGAGCCCTTCAGCCCACACTCAACTCCAGTGTCTACATCTGCACTTCTAGGATGTCAACAAGCAGGAGAAGGAAGGAACAGGGGATGGCTCATGGATCATGGGAGAGGCAAAAGGAAAGAGCCTGCACTTCAGTGACCTCCTGAGATGACATGAGCAGCCAGACAGGAGGCCTGCAAGCAGCATTGCAACCCAGAAGATCAAAGCAGGCCTTTGCTTAGAGTCCTTCAAGGGGATGGACATCAGTTTATCTCCCTCTCTGTGTTACAAGGAAAAAAGGCAGCATTTCACTTCTCCACTTACTGGCCCAGGATATCATTGAAGTGCGGGTCCAGTTCTATGTGGTACTTCTTGAGATACCCATACAGCTCATCTGTGCCCAGGACCTTTGCGATGCGAACCAGCTGGAACAAAAGGCATGTTGAGAGACAGCAGAAGAGCAGGCCAACACTTGCAGAGGCAGAGCTGCCCAAATCTAAGAGGTCTCCTTCTGGAAACATCCCAGGTGGAAGGAATATCTCCCTTGAAACTTGTTTTTGCAACATGTGCAGAAAACAAGTCTCCTACACAAGGCAGTGAAGCATAATCCCAGATGGCTTAACTAAGCATGTAGCAAGTTGGACCACCCTCCCAGCCTGGTGGTCCAATCCCCAGAACCTCCCCAGTATACACACAGAGATGAGGTGGGGACAAACATCTCATGAAATAAGCCAGGTAGCAAAGTCTTTACTTGGTCATAATTGTCCTGGCCATGGAAGAAGGGCTCCTTTCGGAAGATCATGCTTGCCAGCATACAGCCTAAACTCCACATGTCTAAGCTGTAGTCATACATCTGAGGGGAAAAAGGAGAAGCTGTCAAAAAAGGCGTGCTCACCACGACCGGGTTCCCCAACCGCACAGGCAATCTCAGCCTTTTCACATCACAGCCAGCCTCTTTCCAACCCAGGCAATGTCCTGGCAGGCAAAACCAGACAACCCAAAGGTGGCCAAAGTGCAATCACAAGTGGTATCACTGGTTAGCAAGGAGGAGGCAGACTCTTACTTGGTAGTCCACAAGGAGCTCCGGTCCTTTGAAGTACCTAGAGGCCACACGGACATTGTATTCCTGAGCTGGATGGTAGAATTCGGCCAGACCCCAGTCTATGAGCCGCAGCTGAACATGCGATAAAGAGACACAGTCAGAAGCCTCAGTATGAGCCGGTTAGGTGAAGCCACGTTGGCCAAACCTCTCAATCCTGTGATGCAAGCATGGAGCCTGGCATGCAGGAAGGCACTCTGAGGACAGCAGATGCTCTCAGCAGTGCTCTGGTCAGGCTCTTCCCTTCCCCCTATCACCAGCTGGTGGGGCAAAGCCCAGCTTAGAGAGCTCCTCTGCCTCCTCAGTCCAAGCACACTGTTACTGCTGGGCAACTGGCTCCTTACCAGCACAACCAGCCACAGCAGACAAGTCATTGCATACTAGGGAACAGGCAAAAGCCAGCTGTCTTATCCCGCTGTTTAGAGGGACTGGGCCAAAGGCAGTGTTGATTTTAACTGCGGGCTGAGAGCAGGAAATGAGGTAGGAGAGAGACCCATCACATCCTGCAAGACCTATCTCCTCTGCAGCTGCAGGGATGGACGACCTGCCATGTTACTGAAGGACAGCGGGTCTAGTAAGAGATTTCCCCCTCCTTATAAACCTTGCCTTGCCTGTACAGCCACCGCTGATTGACAGGGAGGGACCTGTGGACCAGCAACTAATTCACTGCTGCAAATCCCAGGTCCCTGGGGAGACAGGTACACACAGCACCCGATGAGGTACAAGTACCATGACGGGGTGGGGAAGCTCCCTGTGCTGTCCATTTCCATGGTAGCAAGCTGGTACAAACATTTCCTGTGATCTAACTAGCACGCCCCAGAAGTGAGGAAGGCACTGCGGGACAAACAGACCATACTACAGGAGGAGCTTATGTTCCCTAGGAAAAAAATATCCACCTGTATTTCAGACAAGGCCACCCTTCCTCTGCCCAGGGCCTTTGCACCCTACTGCCACACCTCCCCAGGTGGAGGTTAATGGCCCAGACCTGCTTCTCTCATCAAAGAAACCCAGCATGGTTGGCTGGCAGGAAGAGCAACCTCCAAGCCATGGACTCTCACTGCAGTGCTCCCCAGTGGGACTTTGGCCATCTCCTGATGCGGGCACAAGTGGAGGGGAGCCGGTAAAGTTAAAGGGGTAAGTACAGCTGCCCAGTATATGGGTACAGAGGCAGCAGAGTTTCAAGTTTCCCTGGAAAAACCCTGCTTCTAAGTCCTGGTGCCACAGTACCTTTTTCTGTTGGTGGTCTATCATGACGTTGTGGGGTTTGACGTCCCTGTGCATGATCCCCATGCTGTGACAGTAATCCAGGGCCTGGCAGACACATGCACATACATTAGACATGTCTGTAACCACAGGCACAGCATTAACAATATAACAGACAGTTCTCAGCCAGGAGCAAGAGTGCCCCACTCATGAGGAGGTGCTGCAACCCTGGCACAAGAAACTGGCATTTTCAGCTCTTATGCTGCATGTGATGAAGTGACAAGCTGGCAAGAAGACTGTATTGATCTCGTGTTCTACTGCAGCCACAGGTCCTGGAACCATGTTCCCTGCACAGTCTTTGAAGAACATGATGCAGAGAGGCGTCCCACCTGGTGGCAAGCCCAGTGCTCCAACCTGGGTAGCCCTGTGCTTCCTAGGTCACACTCTCTTCCCCAGGAGGGGATGATTCTTACATGCATACAGTTTTTATGGCCTTCCAGTGCAGCTTTCCCCCTGTGTCCCAGAACACACTTAAGCTAGAAAGTCACCTCTGCCCTGCTCATTTAAGCCAAACCTGCACTTACAAAAGGCAAGTCATAGCACACAAGGGAGGACGATGCTGCTTAAAGCTTGAAGGCAGGAGCACACATAAGCTCTCCAGCTCCGTGACCTTGCACCACTCGCCCCGCCACGCAGCTGTTCCCTTGAGCAAGAGGGTGAGAATGTTGTTTTCTCATCTCCAAGGGGGAGGGAGATCCATCCATCAACATCTATCAGATGCTCTGAGATCTCCAGCAGCACGGAAGGAGGGTACAGCCTTCAGTCATTCAATATCCAAAACATCAGTGCCAGGGAAGTAACACTGCCCTTGGGACCCTGCCGCAGCAGGAAGCATAGGAGGCAACAGCTTCCATCACAGCAAGGCCTCAGGGAACATCCCTGCAATGACACATGGCCTCACAACCAACAGGAGCCACAGCAAATGGTGGTCCTGGGATCTCCAGTACAGGAGATCTATAACAGGTTGGACAAACTGCTTCCAGGGATGATGCTGTTCTAGTGTCTTGCTTGTCCCAAGGCTGGATCATCTAAACCTCTTCACTCCTCCCACCCTAATCCTGGGCTGCCTCAGGCTCCCTCCACCTTTCAGTAGGAAGGTCTTTCCCTTGCAGACAGGTGCAGCAAGCTTGGGGGTGCAGAGAAGAAAGCCTCCCTCAAGCCCACTAGATCTATTTCAGGAAGTCTCTTGCAGTCACCAAGTCCTGGAGCACAAAGGACTTTCCCTAGCCTGTCCCACTCATTTCCAGAGGCAGGGGACCTGCAAAGTGCCAGCCCAGAAGTCCCGAGATCCTGCTAGGACCTGACACAGCCAAGCTGCTGCTCCAGCAGTTCAACACAGAACAGCCCTGGCATCAGCCAAAACCTGTAAGCTTTCCCTAATGCCCTGCTGCCTCCCGTGTCCTGCAGCCAGAGACCCCAGAGAGGCAGCGCAGCAGATCTCACAGATCTGCCATATGGCTCCATGAGCATTTCCATGGGGAGGTGCAAGCTAGGCTAGTTAAGAGGAGGTATTTAGGGCACTCCTTGCCTGTTGTCAGAGGGGCAGGGAAAGCTTTGGCTGGGAGGTCTCAAAGGAAAATACCAGTGTTATATCAACATATAACAACCAGCATAAGCAGAAGCTTCATTCCCCAAGACCACATCCATGGGGTTCTGTGAGCACAGGGCACCAAGCTGGCCAGCTTGTTCTTGAAGTGTCCTACATCCCCCACCCAGAGACATGGGTCTAAGACCAAGTGGGCAGAAGTCACCTTCTGGGGCTGCATTTGAATACTGCAGCAGAAGAAAGCCTGGAGTTGGCAATCCCTCTCTTCCACTCTCCCTAGTGTGCTAAAGAGTCCCCAATTCCCCAGCCCTGCAAATGCCTCTCGGTGTTTGTACCGGGTCTGGCTGGGAGGGCGTTGATTTTCCTCATAGCAGCCCAATGGTGCTAGAGACAGAGAGAGACCAACCACAGCCCTACCTGGCTGCTAACAATCACAAATGCTTCATGAAAAGAACAGACCCCGGAGAATCAGAGACTCTTTGGAGGTGACCAAAGGTCCCCAGTTTGGCTGTAATACCTCACAGCAACAAGCCAGGTAACCAGATCTGTTCCCAAACCTTCCCGGGTTATGAGACATGGACTCTGCATTGAACACAAGAGAAGTAACCGCTTAGTAGCACTGCCCCATGAGCCCCACTACTGCCTCTCTCATTCCTGGTCTCCCCATCTCGACTGCCATATGCAATACCACTCACCTTCAGCAGCTCATACATATAAAACCGAATATCAAAGTCTGTCAGGATCTGGTACAGTTGCTGAAACAGATTTGGGGAGGGAGGGGAAAAAAAAAAAAAAAAAAAAAAAGAGAAACAAAAATAAATACTCCAGATTTGGATTAGTCTTGTTTCCTGCACCCCACCTGCCTCCAATCACTGATCTTATTCCAGATCCCCTGCAAATGCTGCCACTCCTGAGGGCTGTCCTGGTCTCAGACCTGCCAGGGCTACATGCTAGGAAATCTAGATAGGACACAAGAGCTCCTGTGAAATGCTACTGGGATCATTCAGACCTGTCATGACTTCTTTCCAGCAGGAGACAGGCAGCAAGCCCTTCAGAGCATGCTGGACTTGGCACAGATGATCTTGACACTCTGTTCACATGCAAAGTCATCACGGTGACTTCACAACAGCATTCAGAGCAGGCAGTGTGGGAATACCTGGGCAAGGTTTCCAAGTGCTCAAGGTGGGGCAGGGAGAGGAAAACATTAACCTAAAGGAGCACGGGGTCGGAGAAGCACAAAGGGTAGACACAGCCTCAGAGCCACAGAGGCTCCCCTCTATCCCAGGATAAAGGCTAATGGAAATCAACAGCACAGAAATGTTTGTGGGGCCAAGGAGAGCACAGCTCGGAGTCTCAGTGAAGTGCTTGTTGCCAGCACATGTTTGACACCCTCTCTCCTCTGCGTCCTTCTGCAGCTACTCATGCAGAAGTGACAAAGATCCAGGGTGCACTTTAACCTGCACCATGCCACCCACACCATCACTGGAGAACTCATCATCCTGCTGCTCCCACGCCAGGACACAACTGGCCCCAAATTTGCCTTCTGCTCTATATCTGTCATTGGCAGCGGTGCCAGCCTGACCCCGTTGGGCTGTGCTCTTGTCCCAGGAAAGCTAGGCAAGACGCCAGGACAGGGCAAGGAAGGACATTCACAGGGCAGCAGTAGGACCAGACCCCTCTGCCCTTTCTAACAAACAAGGATCATCTCACAGCTCAGTCAAATCACTGATTGCATCAGCACTGGAGCCAGCTGCCCATCACAGGCACCACTTGGCAGCTTCAGGAAAAATCCCAGAGCGAGGGATTGAAATTCACATTCCAAGAAAGCAGCTCTGCCCCCAGATCCCCTCCAGGCCCATGCTGAGATCCTCAGGATCCTACCTTACTTAAGGCCAGTTCCAAACAGCCCCACCACCCCTAATACTGCTCTGGGAAATCATCTGACAACATACAAGTGTCACTTACAGACGCAGAGCTTTAACGGCCTCTGGGAGACAAGCTGCATTGTATTCTCATGAGCTGGGATGATCCTAACACTTCAGAGCAACCCACTGAAGCAGACAAGTGAGCAGGGAGCAAAAAAGACATAGCTACAAGCTACAGCAGGGATAGATTTCCTGACTCGGTTGTGCATGGCTCTGATGGATGACCCAGGGCCAGCAGAGGACAGCTGAGCCCTTCTGGGAGTTTGTTTAAATGGCCTGCTTAGGTAACAAACACTATGTGGGGACAGAGATGCTTAAAACGTCTTTCTTGGAATCACTACCCTGTTCAACTTCACCTGGCAACATCAATGCACCTGGGGAAGGAGGAGGGCAGGAGAGGCAGTGGCAGAGCAAAGCTAGACCCCATTTTCCCCATTTTCCCCATTTCCTGGCTCCTCTGCCTCTCGCTGCCTGTAAGCAGTAAGGGGATGGAAGTGAGGTCACCGATGCCATTCTTCTCAAGCCCACGATGGTGTCGCTGCTCCGACGCATAGCCTTCAGCAGAGGCAACTGTTGGACAGCCAGCTTTCAACAGAATTCCCTAGAAGAGCTGTCTGTGAATCCCAGCACCTCTGACCCTCTCGCTGTGCCAAGGCCAACAGTGTGGCTGGCAGCACCCAGGCTCTGCTTGCTGCAGGGAACAGTCCCTGCAGGGACTCAGCCCCACTGCAGGCAGCCAGTGAACACAGAAGGCTTTGAAGGACAGAGCAGAGGTTTCCACTGCAAGTGGGTCCTGCACAGCAGCTGCCCCAAGAAGGCTTTGACAGTGGGCTCCAAATCCCCTTTGCCCAGCCTAGCAGGGGAAAGCAGACACCTCCTTTACAGACATGTCCCATGCTCTGCTGTTACAGCTGGCTCTTTGGAGTAAAACTATCAGAAACATCACTGTGGGGATCACTCAGACCCAGCTCAAACATCTGCTCAGCTACTTGTCAGCACTCAGGATCGCACAAGGCCTTAGAGGCTGAGCTGGTCTCCTTTGTCCATACAGAGCACAAGGAAAGGCCAAACTCACCCACAGGCAGCCTCTACACCTCTCCAGCTTTCAGTGATATTTTGGCACACATCACGTAACCAATCGTAAACTACTCATGTTAGTGCCTGAGGAGGCAGAGACATGCTTCCCCTCTCCTTGGGGCTGACAGGAGTTAAATGCTTATTCTTCTCCCTTGAGTGAGCAACACAGCTGGCTACGTGCAGGAAGCAGCATCTGCAAAGCAACAGGGTGGCTGCAAGGAACTGTCAGAGGAGACAGATGCTGCTTTGGGGTGCAGAGCAGGCAGCAGCAAAAGAAAAGGCAACAGTTCCCAAAGCATCCTGGCCTCAGCAGACATGCAAGGGAGGAGAATCTTTCATATTTCTGCATCGCCTTTGCAGGGCAACAACTATTTTTTAAACTAACCTTGGATGTACAAGCATAAAACCCATGCACACACTTCCCTTACAGCAACTTGGCCTGAAAATTCACCGAGGTGCAGGCGAAGTGGAAGATTTGACTCAAAAGCCTACTGTCCCCACAACTGAACAGGCTGAACATCCTGAAGCAACCTTTCATTGGTCACCGTTCTTGCCCATCTCCTCTTCTTCAGCTGCAAACCTGCTAGTGTGTTTTAAGAATGAAAGAGCAAACCCAACCCAGCACTGCTCCTGGAGACCTGGCTTTGCCCCCTTCTTTCCTGAGGGATTTGCCTCTTTGGGGCAATGAAAGGCACAGTACCAGGTACACTCATGGACTACACAAAATATGTGAGAGTTGACAGTGGTTGAAGGACAGGCGTCTCATTTCTAGTTTGAAACCAATTAGCAAAAGACATTTAATTTCACTGATGGTTACTCAATTGACTGCATGGCTCTGCAGTGCAGCTATCATTTAAGGCAAATGACTGCGGGTAGCTTGAGTGCTCACAGATGACAAGTAATACAGCAGGTCTGAAGAGAAACACTAGCCCCGTACACAAGCAGCCATCCTCACACAGCAGAATACGCATTTAGTCTAGTTCCAACCCATCATCCCTGTGAGTACACAGCCGTCACTTTCAGAAGGGACCCAACCGGGTAATTTAAGAAAATGTAATCAGCTCTAGGGAGGTATCACCCAAGTCTCCTGTTTATACCGTCATTTAAAAATAGCCAAACTGTGTGGAATACAAGCTTGCGCTTCTGATCCGGAATCATTCACAGCCATGGCTTAGGCCCCACAGAACTGCAGCTTTTGCCCATGCACAGAGAGCTGAGGAAACCCAGCAGCCATTTTAATGGGTGCACAGACATGAATAGTGTCCTGCCATTTGAATGGGCAAAGGGGTGAAAGTATTAACATTAAGCAAAAAATAATAATGTTGAAGGAAAGAAACGGCCAGACAGGAGGCAACTGAGGAGACACCTAAGCTTGTGAGCAACTACTGCCAACAGGACAGAGAAAAACACAATCCTGTAAAGCAGTCAGCAACTACCTGCTACCCTGGGAACCCCCTCACACACCCTGAAGGCGATTTGCCAGTGAGATGCATGGTACTCATCAGTACTGCTGAATCCAGAAGTCAATGTAGAGATGGGCAGATCAGCAGCAGCCACCTCAAAACAAAGAGAAGAGGTCCCTGTCACCAGGATTAGCTCATGTGGCACTTAACTCCAGCAGAATTTGGCTGTCTGGGGAGATCACGACTGTGGAGCAGATGGGACAATGACTGGGTGCTCTCCGGCTGCTTCAGGTATAGAGGTATAGTGCAAGCCAGGACCTCCAACATGAGTGGTCTTATCTACTCTGCGTGCTTTCTGCTTGGCAAGGGCCAAGGGAAGAGACAGGGAGCAAGGGAAGAGACAGCTTGGGAGCCTCTGTATAGAAGAGGATATCCACAGGTACCTGTGAGTAGCAGCAGCTCTGTAATCTGCCAGCTAGCTGCAGCCCCAAGAACTTACCAAAACAGGCAGCAGAGCTCATGGGAGTGTAGCTCAAATAACCCATGCACCCCGTACATAGCTAGTGAAATTCAGGTTACAAATAAGCTCTGAACACGACAGCCATACTGCATGCCCTGGGGGACACACTTGCATTCCCCAGACAAGTTATTCCTGCCTTGTACCCATCAGCATCAAAAGCATCAATACTTTCTGTCTTGGACTTGTACAGCTGTGAATCTGGACTTCCTTGAGGAGCCAGGCTTTCTCCTAGGAGCCTAGAAATATCTGCTGCAAACTGATATAGGTGTTTCTAATGCAACAGCCAGAGCTGAGCCCTGTTACTTCTGCTGTGACCAGACCAATGTTGCCTTACCAGCTGCAATGGCGCCTGTGACGGCTCTCAGCATGGCTGAGACAGCTGACCTACCACATACTCCAAGCCCTGCATTTCTCAGTTAAGAGTCTCTATCAGCCACCAGCTTCAAGTTACCACTTAATGCTCCACTTCATGAACATATTTCAGTTACTGGATGACATCTTTGATGATAATTTTTTCCTCTAAGGATACAACAGAGTGGTGTAATCACATTTTGACTAGGAGACACACAAAGCGATCCTCAGCAAGGTGTGCTGCTGCCCTAGCAATCTTTTTTATCTCAAGCCATATATTAAAAATAAAAATAAAAAAATAAATAAAATCTCTAAACAGAAAGTTAAAAACTTCCAGGATCAGCCTTATGAAGAGTCCCTAGATCATCAGAAGCAGCACAGAGGCATGTTCCCAACATACATGTAGCACTGGAACAGCCCAGCTGATGTCAATGAATCCCAGACAAACCAAGCCTGCTTTAATTATCCCTGAAAGGTCACAACATAGCACTCCTCTCACGGGTGTTTACTTGATGGAGGCAACACTTGCCTCCGCACCCAGAGCTGTCAGGGCAGACACTGCTGCAAGTTACTATCATACTAGCCTCTGCAGTAAGTCTCTACATGACATTAAATAGTGCTAGACTACCACTGTCAGCATGGCTGCAGCTCTGGCTATGCACAGGGTCCCACCTAGCAGGATTCAGCTCGCCAGACCAACCCCAGAGGGACAGAAACAACGCATGCCACCTCGCAGCGTGCAGGACTGCAGGTGAGATGGTCCATGGGCCAGCTGACAAACTGCCTCCTTTCCACCATCACCAACCCAGAGTCCTTCTCTGGGTGTTTGGTGTATCTGCTGAAGCTGCATCCTACAAAGCGTATACCTACATAAGGCTCCAGCACAGACAAGAAGAAAAAAAAAGCACTGTCCCATAATATGGAACAAAAGAGATCTCTGAACAGTGCAGGAGGGGATGACTGCTGGCTTTCTAATGGCAACTGCTCAATTAATTCTCCACCACTGACTTAATGACTTAGGGTAAAGATTCACATGGGGGAAGCAAAGATACCATTAAAATAGGTGTGGTTGCTAATTATATATCCCTTTTGTGTATCAGCTCACTGCTGCCAGCCAGAAGCATTTCAGTAGCACAGGCAGTCGTAGCTGCACTCAGACAGAAGGACCCCCATTTTGGGAAGGAGTAATGCCACTTGGAGCAACCCAGAAATCAGAAGAGCCAGGGAATATGCTGCAGCCTCAGGCAAGCAGAAAAGCTCTTAAGATGTATTCAAGACTGCGCAGTGCCCCGCTGCCAGGCCCACCGGCAGTGGGAGACATGCTCTCCAGCCTCTGCCACACCACAGTCCCCAGGTCTGAAGGATTCCAGCACAAATTGGTGTCACCTGCTCCATCAACTGCACTGCTGTTAATAGAGCATCACAGCACAGGGATTAACTTGGGCTGAATATATAGCACTGCAGTAATTACTAAATTGAGAGGGGAATAAGAATATCTAACCCGTTGAACTTACTCCTCAAAGTTAGGAGGAGATTCAGCACACAAGCTTTTTATTCCTTCTCATCTAGAGCCCATTTACAGGTTTGTGATTTACATGGGGAAAGGAAGGTGAAGCTGACATAGGTGAAAACTCCAAACTCCCCCCATAGCTCTCGAGGAGTATCTGACAACCCAAGATCACAGCACTCTTAACAGAAACGGGAAGCCTCCCCCCTCTACACTCAGGCAGACTCACCTTAAAATCTGTGTTATTGATGTATTCAAACACCAGAGCAGGGGTCTTTGACTGCAAGAGAGAGAGAGTCACAGTTTAAAACACCCTCTTGACCTTTCTTTGCTCCAAGAGACCCAAGAAAGCTTTTGCTTCCTGCCCAACCCTCACTGCAGAGAGCAGGGCAAGAGCAGGACAGCAAGAGAAACAGAGCCCTGCTCCTGCAGCAGGCAGAGGCAAGCTCCACTTATACCCCATGCAGCAAGCACCAACGCAGCATTTTGGCCAATGCTGCTCCTCCCCATGCCACAGAGCAGAGACAGCACTGGGCAAGGCAAAAGGTGTCACCAGGGGCTAAGGCCTCACAGCCCATCACAGGAGGAAGATCAGCCAGAACAGCCAACACTACAGCAGTGTCATTTCCTCTCCGTGGCTGCCAGCAGGCTGGGAGTCACAGACCTCAGCCAGCTGCTAGTCAGAGAAAACTTCCCAGGAATGGGGTAATTGTAGCAATGCAAAGGATATGACCTCTGGTCACTGGGCAGGACAGCAACCAGAAGGATGAAGAGTGCTTAATATCCAATTGCCCTGGCAGATACTTATGTTCCAGATGCCAGACAGAAGCTGAAAGGCTACAGGCTCTGCTTTCTTACAGAAAATTTGTAGGGCTACAAAACTTCTCCCCCGTCAGCCACAGGAAGCTCACAGAAGGAGTGTAAAAGTGTCTGGGGAACATGGAGAGGAACACGAGCTCATCCAAACCAACCCACCTCAGGAGACCGTAATGAGCTGGACACCGCTTGCCCCTGGCTGGCACGAAGGCATGGGCACCTAACCAAAGCTGAGAGCAGGAGTCACGCAGCAGTACCTGCCCCGTGCCTGCAGTCGGACGGGAGGCAAGCCCACCACACACACCACACCACACAGGCACCTACCACTGGATCCTTGACAGTGTCAATCAGATTAATGATGTTGGTGCCACCACGTAGATTCTCCAGAATCTTAACCTCGCGTTTTATCTTCTTTTTCTTCACTGGCTTAAATAGACAAAAGAAATTAGAAGTGAGAGTCCTTTCAGAAATTAACACTGATTTCTGCCACCAATTTTGACTGGATCACATCACCTCTCTTCCTCTCTCTGCTTCCACCCTCACAAGGGAACATTTTTAGCTTCAAAGAGGAGACAGACACCTTGCTTGAACCAGGATTTCCCCTCTCATCAGTGAAAGCTTTCCACTCATGAGGTGAAAGTCAAACCACTCGAGACAAACATAATTGTGACTCCAGTAACTGTAGTTAAAAGTGCCTCGGACTGCTATGTGGAAATCTCAGCACACTCATTCTATGTTATGCATTTAGAGCCACAGGACAAGCATGGTGGACTTCGTACCTCAGCTTTTGGTTAACACCACAAGCCAGTTTTTCACTCCTTAATCCCAACCCATTTCCCAATGAGTACTTTAATCCAATGAAACAATGACCTTAGAGTATCCAACACCAAGATTTCTAGTAAGCTCAGACACTGCTACGCCTAACTGTGCACGTCTTTCGCAACCACCCTAAGAGCATAGACCCAACTGCACAGCATGCCATTGCATCCATATACCATGATTACTTTTTAAAGCCTACAGACATTTTAAACAGTTTTTGACTCTTCCTCGAATCTGCAGAGTCCCAGGAACTCCCTTTGCAAAGTAAGCTTTTCTCTGGACATCACCCTGCAGAGAGTGACAAAAACCAGCTGCTCCCAAGGCAGGGGCTTGGAATTTGCGTTAGCTTTTACACTCTGCTGATCCAGCGGTCCACTTCAATGCAAAAGAACGATTGTTTCTTTAACTCATCCACACCCAGGACAACTCTAGCTCTGTGCCTGCCTGAAAGGAAAGGCAGCTTAGAACAGCTAAGAGGGGAGACTTTTTTAATGAGCCTTGGCTAGCGACCAGTGTGGGCATCACCATTTGCAAGTCACCGGTCTAATGGCCCTTCGTTGCAGAGCTGGAACAGCCCCTCCTTGCACCACTGGTACCATTGCAGAGAGCTGCAGAGACATCCTGCAGAGACCAGTAAAGCCTGTGCCCTACCTCTGAGGTTTGCTGATGAAAACACTCCTCTCCAGACATTTAGCTTTCTAAAACATTTGCCATCCAGCATGGAGTCTGGTGTGTGAGGAGGGGAATAACAGTGAATGGCAAAGAGGTACGAGGCACCTTACCAAGACGACACATGTTATTAGATGTCTACGTGAAGGACAAAGAGCCACAGGAGCTCGAACAGCTCGTGCTCACCGCCTCGCCTCTGCCACAGCCTCCCACTTCAATGATGGCTGCAGAGTGCCAATGGAGCAACTCGTACTCCTGTTACAGGCGAATCCAAGGCAATCCCTGGTTTCAGACCCCTCAAAGGAATGTACCAGCAGATGGGAGAAGGAACAGAAGCTTTTTATATACTGGGAAAATATGGTGTTTATATAAGTGATAAAATATGCTGTCTTTCTAGGCTCTTCAGGTGGCTGAAACCTTCAGATTTGAATCCTGCCCTTCTCTTCCAAGTTAAAAGGCAGGAGCTAGACTTTCAAGCCAAAAGATGAGAATCTCAGCCCGAAGCAAAGTGCCAAAAATAACACTGATGCCAGCAAAGGAAGCGTCAGCACCTCATAAAGCCACTGTGGAAAACGGCAGCAAGGCCACTGCAGCTGTCAGCCAGAGCTGGAGCTACACAGGGCAGGGTTTGCTGGGGAGGGGCGACCAACAGCCCTGGGGCAGTACCCAGCCATGGCTGGAGCCAGTGGGAGGTCAGACAGACAGGGAGAAGCAGCCAGAGCAGGGGGACAGAGACCACCAGAAGTGAGGGCTACGTTTCTGAACCTGAGAGGAATATGGTTCATTAGGGACTAATTTCACTTACGTCAGCATGGGGACAGACACCACCCTTGTGTCGCCCACATGCACTGATCTTGCCAGAAGGCCAAAATGGAATTAGAGGATGTAATTTGGTTACTCTGATCATCTAGCAAGGCAGATGCCCACACAAGCTGTTTTCCAAGGAACTTCAAAAAGGGAGCTGAGCCATGGCCATCCTGAAGTGCTCGCTGAACGGCCTGGCTACCAACAGATATGCATCACAGCCTCCCTGCTGTGACACTTGCACCTGATCGGGAGCTGAAACAGTGCCTGAACACAGCCAAGAGGACCCAAAGCCCACTTTGAAATACCTTTTCCTTTGTACTGTAGTTATTTCAAGGGCCTTTTGCATCAGCTAGGTAGTGGAGGATATTCCTCCAACATTTCCATTTCTCCTTCCATAGCAGTCACCACTCCCACTGGAGCAAAAGTTGTTGTCTTCTGGTCACTTCCACAGGTTTCCACCTTTTTCAGGATGGGAAAACAATGCCCTGGGTGATCTCCACCAGAAATCTACCCCTGCCCACAACACACATTAAAAGACATGAGCAGACAGAATCAGCGACTTTTGGAAAAAAGAAGAGAAGAAAGTTGGTCTTTTTTAATGAAATGCCTGCAGATAATTGGCAACAGCAGCATCTCCAACATCACTGAGGGAAGACACTCCAATGAACACCATCTCAGCAAGAGGGAGAGTTAAAAGCTGCTCGCTGTTTGCACGTTTTCCTGCTAAGCTGCAGTATCGCAGAGCTCAGGCCAGGCTGTCCACACATGGCTGCACTACCTCCACGTTGGCTGTGAGCTGGCGCGAGGGCCCCGCAAGCCTCTGGGCAGGGAGGGGGTACGGGAAGCCCTGCTCATTGCAGGGTCATAAGCAGTGCATCGTCAGAGCACTCTCCCCGCCTGCAGCCAGTGGTCAGGACAGGGTTTTCCACCACTAGGTAAACAGGGATGAGGCAGGGAGAAATGCCACAGGCTGAAGTAATGCTGTCTTAGAGGAAAAGCTATTGCCTGGAAGTTTCCTCAGAGAGCAATGCAGGGGAACAAGGATTTCCCCATTTCAGATTTGCAGGAGAAAACAGTGGCATCCGCTGGCCTCCACCCCACCCTGCACAGCTTTCACCTTACCAGCCTACCCAGCCACATACCACCTCCTACCCACATACTGTCCCATGCCATTGCTCCAGCCACAACTGCAAATACTGTCTACTACCCACAAGCACATCACTGGGGCTCAGTTTTTGCCCAGTAACTGATTCCAAGCCCAAGCTCTTGCATCTGGCAAATCAAACAGCTTGGTGCAAACCACTCCAGCACACAGCCAGTACTGCACTGGAGCTAATCGTTCACAACCACAGAAACTCTGCCGACTTCCCTCCTGTCCCCAGACCCCAGTACTGCTGAAAGCACAGGCAATCAGCAGCATACCCTCCAAGCACCAGGATTAAGTCTGGGTTGCTACAACTGTCTCTCAGTCACCCGATCTGTCTCTCTGAGGATGTTGACTCCAAACACACATGGATTAAATGTGAACTAACTGAAGCTATTATGGCCTCCAACCATCTGCCCCTCCCAGCAGGGATAGCTTCTAAACCACTAGCCCTTGCAGCCAGAGTATTTTAACAGTACTCATTTAAGGCTATTTTATTAAACCAGGCTATTAACAGTGGCACTTCAGGTTGTGTTTCCTACACAGCTCAGTCCTCCTGCTCTGGGAGGGGGATTTCCAGCAGAGGAATGGAGCAGGCACCTAAACAAAATTAACTGCTCCTGAGTTTGATCCGCTTGTGTTTGCAAGGCAACGTTTCATACAGGTGCAGACTCCAACTCCATCTGTTCCCACAGCAGAGGCATTTTAAAGCTTTCCTCCATCCTGGGAGTCTCCAGTGACCAGTATGAGTCAAACCCTCGCTGCAGCCTTTCCCTCCGAGGCAGGGTCTGACAGAGTCCCGTCCCTCTCCTCTATGCAAACACCTATTTCCATGAAATCTGTAGAAACTTGACAGCTCGGAGACTTCTGTTGCATTTGGTTGAAATTGGCCTACCAGTGCAAACTACTGGGGGGGAGGAGGGGGGAGAAAGGCTGACAGACAACAGGATTGCATAAGGCTCGTTTCCATAGGAAACCAGGCTAAAAGACATGTCTCAGTTTAACCGTGTCTACACTGGGAGGGGTTTAATTACTTCAACTGCAGCAGTACCCTTAGAACAACATGACTGTCTGGCACAAGCCAGTCTTCCAGTTTCCCAGAAAATTGCTTCCTTCTTCAGGCAAACTAGAAGTGAGGTGACTGTAGACGGTGGAGAAAAAAAACATGCAGCTCACAGCTGCCCACTACGCTGAGCGCCCAGAACAGAGGGACAAGGTGACCTCCAGCCACAGGAGGATGGTCTCTGCTGGACCCTGCAGCTCTCACTCCGACTGTCCCCAGCCAGCCACCCTTTGCTGCAGGTTTCCTACCCTACCAAAAGGATCCCATAAGGGTGCTTCAATCCACTTGAAAGTCAGGCAGAAGAGGCAGTGACAGTGGTCGGCGCTATCCCAACTGTCTTTGCCCAAAGACCGGGGAGCATCATGCGATGCCATCCTTCTGCAGAGGTGACAAATGGCATGGGGTAAGTAGTTGCTCTGCAGTCAGGTAGATGCAGAAGAAAACACCTCTCTGTGACTGAGAGATCAGATCCTGGGTCATTTTCCATGAGATCATGTAAACTTGTAAGCAGGGAAGGAGTCCAGCTGCAGCAAACACCAGCTGGGAGAATTAACATTGTTTGCTAAAATAAACCTTTAAATACAAGGCTGCAACGATCACTTCCTGTCTTGAATGAATAAATGGCTGCCTGGTTAATCATCTTTTTTGCTTGGTTTCTAAAGCAAAGGGAGTACACTCTTCCGTCAGATGCTTCAGTTCCAGCCTTCCCCAACAACCTGGGGACCCGTTGCTTGAATTCAAGCAGAGAGAAAATAAATTTGTTATCCAAAGTTCTCTGCGCATATCCACGCTGAGAAAGAAAAGTAGTGACCAGGAAGGCCTGTGAAATACAAGTTAAATCCAAAGCATAAACATCATTTTACATTAGCCAAAAGCAGGCAGCCAGGCAGCACACACACACTGCCAGCTGAGGAGCACACATGCTGCTCTGACGGAGTCACAGAAGGCACTGGGTTTTGCCCAGCAGGTGCTCTGAAAAAGAACTGGGGTTAGCGCAGCAGGGGAGAAGGTTTAGCAGTCAAAAGATACAAATCTGTGAGAAACTAAAGTCATTTATTACACCACCCTGTAAAGAAAAAGATCCATTCTTTGCTCACCAAACCTGAATAGCCTGGGAACACCATGATGCTTCCAGTGAACGAGCAGGGAAATCTCAACACACAATGTCCAGGACCAGCAAAAGGCTCGAGCAGCATCCTTATGATAGGCTTTAAACATTTAAAAGCTGGCACTAGAAGCTCATTTGTCTCTAGCAAGTATTATCAAAAGGATCACAATAATCGGCCTATAAAGCCTGACGCCAATTGCTCAACAGGAAAATTGGCTTCAGAGCAGCAGTGCTTACTTTGCCAGACATCAGCTGGGAAACCAAATAATCATATTCAAAAGAGCTACAAAATCAAGGAGCCCACTTGTGTTAATATTCTGTCAGTTGTTTGCATCTTACAACTCCCATTATGGGAATTCAAACTTTCCTGAGCTGCTCTTGAGTTTTAGAAAAGACAGAAAAAACCCTACCCTGACACTACTAAAGCACTTTTGCTTTTTTATTTAAGTTTGCTAGAATATACCAGCACGTGTTTTGAGGGCAGTGCCATTCTTTCCTTCAGAATGCCTTTCCTCCCCATAGCACATCCCGAAACAGCCCTCCTGGGGCTTTAGGACTGTCCACGACACATCAAGACTTCTGCAGTCAACTAAAAGGGAGACGCACAAGGACCAAGCCCCGATCCCCACCACGACCGTTACAAGGTATGAGAATCATTCATTCAGGCTCTGGCCTAGGCCGCTGCGAACAGACACAGTGCTGTAACTCGCTCTCCTCCTCACAGCAGCCGCAGCTTCGCTGCTCACAAATTCCTTAGTGCTAGAACACCACTGCGAGAGTTATCAGCTGCATCTCCAGGCCTCTGCGAGACACCCGGTACCGTCTCAGTTGGTCTCAGCTCCAAACAAGGCTGGACTCCAGCAGCCAACTGTGCCAAGCTCAGTGTGGGCAACTGGTGTTTAAAAGAGAAGAGCTGTGTACCCGGCTCTCTTGCAAAAGGGCTCATTTCAAGACTGCCAGAGGAGGAAGTGGGCCAGGGAGAGCTGATTCAGTGCATGCAAACGCAGGAGAAGCAAGAGACACAGATAGCTACCAGGAGCAGGCATTGAACGCCTTTGGTAGAAGGTCACTGACGCAGTCAAAAGCTCCAGCCTGAGGGACCAACATCATCCAATCCTATTTCCCTCTGCAATCCCTTCTGTACACCAGCATGGGAGTCACTTCAGCCCCCATCTAGAACATGCTGATGTATGTGGGCTCTAAAGCTTTTAGGGACAGAGGAAAATTTACCAGAGCCACAGGGCTACCTCCCCCAAATGGTGCTCTAGCTACTAAAGCGATAACTTGAGTTCAACACTGGAAGGACCTTGCAGCAGCGCCTGGTATGAGCAGCAGCTCTGGAGGGTTCACATAGCTCAAAAGGGGGAACAGGGGAAAAACAAAGCCAAACAAACAAGAATGCACTTGTGAAACCATGTACATGGTTGAAAGTTCTAGTCCACGGACTCAGCACAGAGGGACAAAAGCCACCAAAGGAGAAAGGGGCTATTTCATCACTGCTGCAGAACCTCCATTTCACTGGTCCCTCTCCTCGTAATTGCATTCTTCCCCTAACCTCCGCGAGTGTTGTGTCCATGCAGATAGCAACCATACCAGGAGACAAAACTGTCTCAAAACTGTGATGGGTTTAATGCTTCGCAGCAAATAGAGTGTACATAGACAAGCGCATCAGGAAAGCAGGAGGACTCCTGCACAGAGCTAACAATATGGATGCTGTAATCTCTGCCTTGAGCGGGCACTCAAGATGGTGGTAATCAGTACAAGAGAACAGGCTATGAAGGACGGTGTGGTACAGCTGAAGCTCTCCAACAGCCATAACTGTAGGTAACTTTAACAGCAGCATTCTCACCACACAAAATGACCCACAAATGTTACAAGCAATGTGGAAAGTTTATCTTTGGCTTTTAGAGTGGCAACTTGCAATGCTGTTCACACCCCCCAGGAACACTGTTACCCCAGAATGGAGGATTCACTTTTAAGGCACACAAGGAGACTGGCAGACACTTTGGAGCTGCATTAGCAGAAAGAAGAAAGAAAAGTTCATCAAAGAGACAGCACAAAGATTGCAGGCTGACCTCAATGGTCCACCAAAAATCTACATGTATGTGGTTAGATATGAAACAGCAGAGCTGTGCTTTAGATACCTGCATTGGATGTAGACAATACATGACTCACTGGAAACAAAGATGTCTTGAATTTCCTTTGTAAGTGTCGAGGAATGTCAGACCTCATCCCAGGAGTCAAACCTTAGCATCAAATTTAAGCAAGACACAAAAGCATGTACAGGACACGTGCACGCATTCCCTCTTCCTGGTTTGGCCCTCCGCTAAGCATGCAGGAAGCATGCCCACAGCTGTACCAAGGCCGGCCAGATCAAAAAGCCCACAAGAGCCTCCCACATCAGCTAGGGACTGCAGGAACACAGCTGATGGCTAACTCCATGCCCTACTACCCATGAGGGGTAGGAAGGTCAGTACAATGCAGAGTCCTCCACTACCTACCAAGATAACTTCAGCCCCATGGCTCTTTTTGGTGAAAAGGTGGGGAGTTGCCCTCTGCCTTGCTTCTCAAGATAAAAGCTTTCAGAGGATGCTTAGCAGGGGGTTTCTGTGTGGCAAACCAGGGCTTCTACCTCGCTGCTTTGCACACACTGTCCTACATGGCACGTCCTGATGTCTTGCTGCAGTGGAGTGAGAAGGAACCTGCTTGATTCATTTGCCTTTTTAAAAAAGAGCTGCAGAATTCTTCTGGAAAAAGTGACATTAAGAGTATTACATTTGCAAAGAAAGGAACTTGACCCAGGAAATGGTAACATTATAGTCATCTGCATGATCTTAATTCTGCTCCTTTGCTGACACATGTTATGACCACAACTAGTGGCATGAGCATATGCCCTTTTCCTGCAGGATTATGCCTGGTCCTGCACTCGGGGTAGCAGAACAAAAAGGCAATGCTGGGTGCTGGCCTTCCCTGGCCATTTCCCTATGGGGCATCTTGCTTTATGCAAGCCCCAAAGGCCTGGGGCACTGTGATACCAATCAGAGCCATTAGCTCCCTGGTCTTGTCCAATGGTAAAGTCTTCATAGGGCACTTAAACAAACAAGGCAAGTGGCTGCCAGAAGAGA
Source organism: Aquila chrysaetos chrysaetos (assembly GCF_900496995.4). Classification (NCBI taxonomy): domain Eukaryota; kingdom Metazoa; phylum Chordata; class Aves; order Accipitriformes; family Accipitridae; genus Aquila; species Aquila chrysaetos. The sequence continues at coordinate 23,777,399 of NC_044012.1, forward strand.
AAGAGCAGTTAATTATCTCCTTCGTGCAGCACTAGACTAGGACCTATGCTCTAGTCTCAGCTTTGTTGAGGCTAAGGGACTTGCCCAAAGTCACACAGGAAATCTCTGTGGCTCAGTTCTGCATCAGAAAAAGAGTGATAAAATTTCCTGACCTCTCTGGAGGAGGGTACAAGATGTTCAGGTAGCACAACACCAAAGAAGGGGAGAAAAAAAAGGCAGGGGAAGTACTTGCTACGCGTTAACTTGAGCTCAGTAAGGATAAACTGCTTCAAAGAACAAGGCTGGGAACCAGTCACCTCCCATGAAGCGCAGATATTAAAACAGTTACTCTTGTTAAAAATCAGTCTAGTACATAATATAAACTGTCTTCTCAAAAAACCTTAACGAGAAAGGAGCAACTGTGGTAAACAGCCGCATCCAGCACCCAGCAACAGTCTTTCCCTTTGTCCCACCCCTACAGCCACACAAAAACCTGAAGACTTTTGGTTGCATTTCCCACCTCACAGGATCCAGCCTGAATTAGGAGGTAAAAAGAGACCCAGCCTCTTTGCTAAGGTTCCACTGTAGATACATGTAATTACATTCGCAATTAAGTTTGAGTCTAGCTACAGGAAACCAGAGGCACTTTCCACAGATCAGAGTGATGTTATTGCCACACTTCACAGGTTTTCATAACACACACAACATGGTGCTCTGAAACTCACTTTTCACTGACACACTTTCCACTGAGAAGTAAGTTCATCTTTATTTATCTGGACTTTCTGCTTTTCCTTGCTCACTCGCAGGAGTGCTGTCTGCATGTTAATGCAAGTGGGGGGAGCCAAGGGAATTGGTGGCAACACCATCCGCTTCAAAACTGGGACAATCCAGTCCCCTGCTTGCAGGGCATTAAGGCAACAGATTCAGGCCCCAAGGAGAAGGAGCACCCAGCCGCCCTCAGATGACTCTTGCCAGCTGACTCACAGTCCAATGCTGACAGGCTCCCTAGACATGACAGAGTTCCGCTGCCACAGGGAGAGGAGCATCGCTCCAGGGGAGGCTCCTTAGGCTGGGAAGAGGCAAGGAGGAAGATTTCTGACAACTTTCCCTGCAGTCTCTTCTCAGCCTCGTGGTGCCTTTCTATGTGGGACAAGACCTAGGATCTCAACAAACCACAGCAGTCCTGAAGAGACCATCACGGGCTCCAGAGCAGCGTGCAGAAGTTCACAGTTTCCCCAGCCTAGCCACAAGCCATCTTGCCGTAAAACCCAGCTCTGCACTGGCTACCTTTGACTACTCTCTCATAGCAGAAATTCCTGCCTGCCCCTACTTAAAGAAAAACCAAAAACCAAAACCACATAAAGCATCCAAAGGAGGGGAAGGCCCAACCAGCATGCCAGAGGAACTCAGCTTGCCGAGGGCACGTGAGCCTCACCCTTCTGCCCTGACATTGGGCTCAGCCACAGGGACTCTCCCAAATGGCTCACCTGGCCACCACGTTGACCACGGCCAAAGCAGGGGTGTGCATACCACCTCCCAGAGGCAGACAGGAGATCACACCTTGCCTAGGAGCAGTGGCCAGGCAAACCGTGACAAGTTCCCTGGGAATCCAAGGAAGATCCCAAGGAAGCAGGCACAGTGAGCGAGTGGGGATATCAGCAGAGACAAAACGAGACAGCTAGCCACACTATAGGAGTGGATCTAGCGAAAGCCTTAAGGCTACAGCCCTGCAGAGAGACACGTGTCCTAGGTAGCTGCTAGTCTTAGTGGCTGCAAGGGCAAGTAAGCTCAGACCCCCCTGCATGCTGCAGATCAACATGTGCCCAAATTCTTAGAACACCCGTAGTCAGACACTGGCTCCCACATGCTCTTGGGGAACAAGTGACAAGTGTTGCTGGTCCAACAAGTGACAGCCACAAGTGTCAGCCAAACCAAAACCAAAAGCACCTCAAGTCTAACCTTTCATTTCTGTTTTTTTAACACCCCTGCCTACCCCCACATCACCAACACAGATTGCTGCTAGGACAGTTACTAGAACTTGCCATGAGCCTGCTGCTTCAGCGCCAAACACAGTAAGGCATGCCCTGCAGCAACTAACCAGTGCATTCAGCCATCTCAAACTACAACCTGTTATGGCCGCACGAAGGTCCCCACAGCCCGACTCCACTAGGGCCAACACACCAGAATACAGGACACCGACACTGCCAAACTTCAGATGGCCTCTTTCAGTCTCCTCAAGTTTCCATGGTCAGGAAAAGGCCTGCCTGTGGTGAAGTTCCTTTCCATGCAAGATCCTCTAAAGGACTGAATATAAAATTTTGTCTGCTTTTTTGACTGCTGAGCATCCCGCAGCCTGGCTCTGAAAAGGCCACGTGCCAGCTGTCTAGAGGTTAACAGAAGGATTCCCCCCTCCAGGCTTCACATTCACATTCCTGTTGACATGGCAGTCCCTGGGCTGTTTTAGACAGGCACTGCCAGATACAATTCACCAAACACAGGCAGCACATGCGAGGCTGTTCGAGTGTCAGGAGTCGCAGCTCTCGTCCTCCAGAGGAGCTCTCAGCCCAGAGCTATGCTGGACAGGAGGGGTGGAGACATCAAAACATCACTACAGCACGCGGGACACCAAATTGATTTCCAAACCCACCGTCCCAATGTCCTTAACGAGAAAACAAGAGGTTTGGGGTGAAGGAGGAGATTCAACAGTCCTTTGGCCCTGCCAGCCCAGCTCCTCTCCCCCTCGCTTCCAGCCACCACAAGCCCCTACAGTCATCAACGGGACACTCACCTTGAGGATCTTCACGACGACCCTCTCGTTGTTGGTGATGTTGATGGCCTCGAAGACCTCGCTGTACTTCCCTCGCCCGAGCTTGCGAACCAGCTGGTAGTCGTCCTGATTGCTGCGGGCACCAAGAGAAGAGAGGAGGAGGAGGAGGAGGAGGAGGAAGGGGGGGGGGGGAAGAGGATAACTGACAAGGCAGCAGGCCGGGGCGGGGGGGGGGGCCCTCTCCCAGCCCCCCCCTCAGCCGCCCGCAGGCCCCCGGGGACACCCCAAAACGAGGTGGGGGGAGCAGGGAACCCTTCCCGTGGGCTGAGGCCCGCAGGAGGGTGCGGGGCCGCCGGCGGCCCGGGGAAGGGGGGGGGGTGGGGGGTGTCTCCCCGCGGGGCGCTTTACCCCCAGCTCGGGACGTGCGCCTCGTAGTCCCAGTACTCGCGGCTCCTCAGGCTGTTCACCTCGGCGTACACCCGCGCCCGGCTGCCGGCGGCCGGGCCGGGCATGGCGGCGCCGGGCGGCGGCTGCAGGAGGAGGAGGAGGGCGCGGGGCCGGCGCGGGAGGCCGGCGAGGCGGGGCGCGGCGCGCAGGAGGGCGGCGGCGGGCGGCGGCAGGGCCAGGCCGGAGCGGGGCCGGAGCGGAGCGGGGCGGGGCGGGGCGGGGCCGGCCCGGGGGCGGCGGGCGCGGGGCCCGCGCGGAGCGTGCCGAGGCCCGGGCCCGGTGCCGGCGGCGGCGGCTGCAGCCTGGGCCGGCCCCGAGCGCCGCGCAGCCAACCCGGAAAAGGCGCCGCCGCGAGAGGCGCCCGCCTGCCCGCCGCCGCCCAGCCGCCCGCCGCGAGGCGCCCCCCGGCGGCGCGGAGGTCCGGCCCCTCGGCGCCCGCTCGGCGGGCGGCTGCCGTCACGCCTCGTCACGCCCGCTCCGCCATTGCAACCGTCACTCAACCGTCAGGCCCCCGTCCCCCCGCCTCGTGTCACCCGCCACGGCCCCGTCACCCAAGCCCTCCCCCTCCCATTGTCACCCACCCAGCCTCCTCCTGTCCCCATCACGGCTTCGTCGCACACCGTCACACCCCTGTCACACCCTCCTCACCCCCCACGCCCCATCGCGGACCCTGGGGGTCCCCAGAGGGACCTCTGCCGCCCTGTCACCCCACCTCAGTCTGGTCACAGCTCTGGTCAGCCCCCCGTTACACCGTCACCGCCATCATCACCTGCCAGAGCCCCTGTCAGCCCGTCACCTCCTGTCACCCCCAAGGTGGGACCCTGGGTGGAGGAAAGGCCCCATGTTCCTCTGGAGAGACTTCACAGAACCACAGGCTGGTTGAGGTGAGGCACCTTCAGAGGTCGTCCAGTCCAGCCCCCTGCTCCAGCCGGGCCACCCAGGGCCGGTTGCCCAGGATGTGTCCAGACGGCTTCTGAATACCTCCACGGATGGAGACGCCACTGCCTCCCTGGGCAACCTGTGCCAGTGCTCGGGCACCCTCACAGTGAAAAAGCGTTTCCTGATGTTCAGAGGGAACCTCCTGGGTTCCAGTTTGTGCCCATTGCCTCTCATCCTGGCACTGGGCACCACTGAGAAGAGCCTGGCTCCCTCTTCTTTGCACCCTCCCTCCAGTCCCTCATTCGTCTTGGTGGCCCTTCGCTGGGCTCTCCCCAGTATGTCCCTGTCTCTCTTGTACTGAGGAGCCCAGCACTGGACACAGCACTCCAGGGATGGCCCCACCATTGCTGAGAAAAGGGGAAGCATCCCTTCCCTCCACCTCCTAGCGATATGTTGCCTAACACAGGCCAGGACACCATTAGTCTTCTTTGTGGCTTATGTTCAGCTTGATGTCCACCAAAACCCTCAGGACTTTTTCAGCCAGGTTGCTTCCCAGCTGGGTGGCCCCCAGTGTATCTTGGTGCCTGGGGCTGTTCCTCCCCAGGGGCAGGACTTTGCATGTCTCCTTGTTCAGGAGAACTTCAGGAGGTTCCTGTCAGCCCATTTCTCCAGCCTGTCCAGGTCCTTCTGGGTGACAGCACGACCCTCTGGAGTATCAGCCACTCCTCCCAGTTTGGTGTCATCTGCAAACCTGCTGAGGGTGTGCCCTGCCCCATCACCCAGATTGTTAATGAAGATGATTGGACTGGGGATGCTTCACCTAACGCAGAGCCCAGGAGACCATTGACCTTCTTTGCAGCAAGGGCACATTGCTGGCTCATGTTCAGCTTGGTGTACACCAGGACCCCCAGGTCCTTTTCAGAAAAGCTGCTTCCCGACAGGACTGGACCCAGTATTGAACCCTGGGGTACACCGCTAGTGACTGGCCTCCAACTAGACTTCGTGCCACTAATCATCACCACCCTCTGGGCCAGTTTTCAACCCACCTCACACCCTCACCTCCCAGTGCCCAGTGAGTCCCAGGGGAGCTGCCAACTCCAGCCCTTCCCCAAGCCCACACTGGCTGGGTGCAGCCAGGTCTCAGCACCAGCCACCAGCCTGCGAGGTGACAGAGCAGAGCTCGGGACACAGGTTGCTCGATCTTACTCTGGCACTGCTCCTGGCTGGCCTCCAAACATCAGCTTAGGTTCGGCTGGAAATTAGGCTTGGCTCCAGTCTGTTTCATGGTGGCTGCCGAGAAGCCTTTCCAGCCATCAGGCCACAGGGCCATCACTGTCCTTCCTTTTCTGTAGGCATCCACTTTCAACTCAAAACCAAGGTGAGGTTGGAGCCTTCAAACTGCATGTAGATACTTCTTGGTATTGCTATTAATGGGAAAAGCAGCACTTGGTAAACAGAGGAGATAAGCCTTTGGCTGCTCTTCCTAATGGAAGTACATAGAAAGATGATTTTCTTTTCCTTTGGGTGCTAAGAAAGGAAAAGGACCCATAAGGACCTTGATTCACAGGGCTAAAGCTGATGTGAGTGCTGGGCTTTGAGGTTTTGAGGAAACCTAAGCAAAGTATCCCTGGAAAGATAAGCACGTGGAGTCAACTGTGTGCTGCAAAACCCAGTGAGCTTTCCAGGTGCCTGAGACTGAATGATGAGAAAACCCGACAAGACTTTATCATTTCATACTTTGGGTCCTGACTGAACGCAGTCCTGGCAAGACTTTCACAGGCTCTTTGGAAAACAAGGAGGATGTGCTCAAAATGGTCGCTCTCCCAGGGCACTCATCACTGGAGAGAAAAGGCAAGCTTGACACCCACTCCTGCTAAACCTGTCTTAGCAAAGTGAGAGGAAAATCAGCTGTCCTTGGGGAAGTCTGCCACATCCAGAGTCCAGCTTACCGGCCTCCTTCTACCAGGACTTCAGAGCAAAGATGAACATCACCTCCTAGGACCCAGAGGAAATGCAGAAATGCACAAGCAAAGCAATCAGCCCTTGCATGAACTAGAATTTGTGACAGCATATGCAAAGGCATTGATTCACAGGTTTAAAGCGGCGCCATGATAATGGCATGTGCATATGGCTTTTTCACAGAGAAAGATGGCTAGAGCTGCACCACTACACAGCTGAGACGTTCGTCTCTCCAAGTAAATTCTGCATGGGACCAGGGTAAAATCCTGCGTTAAAAGGGAGATTTGCATTCCACAGGGTGCTGCTATTTGGGCACAGGTGCTCAAACGTCAAGTTGGCTAAAATTTTTCTGAAGGATCATTTTCCCAGTGGAGTACACTGGGTTGTCAGCAGTTTCATCACCGGTGACATCTTCCTTGGTGCTTTCCGGCAGGACACAGGCAGACTACCAAACTGGCTTGCCAGGCTGATTTCTGGCAGGAAAGCCAGCTGATGTGCTGCCAGCTCCTCCAGCTGATGCCTTGGCTGCCCGACTGCAGGAACCAGGGCTGCTTGCTGGTTTCTGATGCTGCCCGGCGCTTTCCACAGCAAAAAGCCCTGTTTGAAGTTAATGGGAAGTTTGCCAAGCTTTACCTGCTTTCTCTGAAATGTTAGTGAGCTGCTGCTGTTGTTGTTGTTGTTGTTATTATTATTATTATTATTATTATTATTATTATTACTATTTTCAAATCTGGCCAGAAAGGTCCAGCTGTTTCCCAGAGCAAAGTCAGGGAAAATATGGTTTTGGCCATTAAAAACACCTGGAGATCCTATCCTGAAAGTACATCAGAGCTCTGGAGCCTGGTGTTTGTCAAGGGACAAATCTTCTGGCAGAGATGTGCTGAGTGTCCTGCTGACCTCTGAAAAGCTTTGTGCAGCTGGACAGAGCTATAAACTTCTTAAAATCTGCACCCCATGTTCCTGCAGCTGCAAAACCTCCAGCACAACATCGCTGGACCCTCCAGAGATGCCATGCCTGCCCATCATCCCATCATGGCTCCCCCGGGGCACTCAGCTGCCTCTCCCCATCATACTGAATGATGAAATACTTGCTGTCTCAGGTTGGAGCATCACAAAACGTGGGCCAGTGCAGAGACCGACGGTCTGGTGTTATAATTATCTCTGCGGTCTTAATCAGCCAGCTCACACAAGTACTGCTTTTAACACAGGTTTTAATTCATGACCTCCCGTTAAGGTTTTTCATGGGATCCCCGTCCCACCCTGCAAGCAAAGAGGACCTCCAGGCTGTGTTACATACATCCTGTCCCCTCCTCCTCATCTCAAAACTCTTGCTTTCTGGCATCAAGTTCTTGTATGTGATGAAAATCCTGCAATGAGGGGTGTTCATCCCTGCACCTGATGAGGCCAGGAAGCATGGTTCCTCCCATGGATTGGATGCAGTTATGACTCAAGATGCATTTTGAAGGTGAGTTTTGACATGTTCTGGCCAGAAATAGGACTGGCATTGCCAGGGCATTGATTTTTCTCCTGTTTATGTAATTATGTTGGCTTGCATCCCTCATCCCGGAAAAGCCATGGAAATGCATCACCAGCCACATCAACTTTCGGGGGACAGATGCACATTTAAACAGACCTGCCACCTGCTGCTGTTGGTCCTGAGTGTCCAGCACAGGGAAGTCAGAGCACATCGCTGTGCCATGGTCTGGATCCAGCAACAGAGCCACTTAGAAACGATGCTCCACACCCTCACAAAGCTCCTAAAATTAGGCATGCCTGCAGGGGCAGCTGCCTTCAGGACTGGTGCTACCATTCCCCCCATTTTACAGCCAGACCGTGACAAAGCAGAGTCTGTAAGAGGAAGATTGCAGTGTCACAGGCAGAGAAACCCCCACCATGGTACCGATGCACCCCAAATGTGAGCTGGGGACCAGTGTTTGCCTGCACCCCTCCGGGCGGGCCGGATCCTGTCTGGCACGTCTGGCGAGGAGGAGCCAGAGGCAGTGCCTAACCAGGAGCTTCTGGGAGCGGGCACCGCAGGGGTGGGAGCGATGTGCACCCCATGAAACCCCCGAGATGTTTGCCCCTCTGGCATCGCACCAGCCCCCATCCCTGCGCCCATGTCCCCTATGCCACCTGTCCCCATGTCCTCCTGTGTCCCATGTCCCCCTGGACCCATGTTCTGTGTCTCCTCATGTCCCATGCCTCCTGTCGCCATGTCCCCCTGTGTCCCATGTGTCCCCATGTCCCCCTGTGTCCCATGTCCCCCTGTGTCTTTTGCCTCCTGTCCCCATGTCCCCCTGGGCCTGTGTCCCACGTCCCCCTATGTCTTTTGCCTCCTGTCCCCATGTCCTCCTGTGTCCCATGTCCCCCTGGGCCCGTGTCCCGTGTCCCCCTGTGTTCCATGCCTCCTGTCCCCATGTCCCCCTGTGTCCCATGTGTCCCCATGTCCCCCTGTGTCCCATGTCCCCCTGGGCCCGTGTCCCCCCATGTCCCATGCCTCCTGTCCCCATGTCCCCCCGGGCCCTTTTCCGTGTCCCCCTGTGTGCCATGCCTCCCGTCCCCCTGTCCCGTGTCCCATGTCCGCCCGTGTCCCGCGCCCCATCCCCCTGTCCCGTGCCCCCCCGCGCCCCCGCCCGCCGCCCCGCCGGCAGCGCGCACCGCCCCCGCCGTTGCCAGGAGACGGCGATGGCGGAGCGGGACCCGGCGGCGCTGCCGCTGCCGCAGCTCCGGGCGCAGCTGCGGGAGGCTCGGTACGGGCGGCCGGGCGGGGAGGGGGTCCGCGGGCTGCGGGGCCCTGCTGGGGGCTGCGGGGGCCGGGCCGGGGCCGGGGCCGGGGCCGCCGCTGGGCCTCAACCCCCGGCAGCAGGGCCGGGCCCGGGCAGCAGGCCCGGGCAGGGTGCCCCCGGCTGCCCCGTCCCGCCCCGTCCCGCCCCGCGCTGGGCACCGTCCCCAGAGGCCCCGGCGGTCCGGGCTGGCCGCGGCCGGCGTCTGGAGCCAGGCTGCCCGCCCTGCCACCCCTGATCCCCGGGAGGGGCCGGTGCCCCAGGCTCCGCCGGCTGCTTCGGGTCCGGGAAGGAGCAGCGCTGGCCGAGGCCCCGTGCCCTGGCCGGGGTGCCCTCGGGCCCTCCCGCCCCTCCCGGGCTGCCCTGCGGTCGCCCGTTTTGGCTCAGCCCGACCCCCTCCTCCTCGCAGCCACGCCAACGCCCTGCTCCAAACGGAGGCAGAAATGCTTGAGAAATGGTACCGTAAGATGGAGCCGTGCGGTCCGTCGCTCCCACCGCCCTCCGAGACGCGGGATGCCCCACTGGAGCTGATGCAGGTACCGCTCTGGAGCCGTGGCAGCAGCTGCAAGTGCTGGGTGTTCGGGTCTGGCTGCCGCCTTACCGTGCAGAGCCATGACCCTTCCTCCCTCTGCAGCCCCTCTGACCTCCCGGTCTCAGCGGTCATCTGACAGGTCAGCAGGCAAGCTCCCCTGTTTGAAATGTGATGAAGAACGTCCCCCAAAAGCCCTCTGCACTTGGGCTTCACAGTGATGAGCCCCTAACCTAGACATCTGCTTGCAAAAAGCTGCTGGTGGTCTTGTAGGTGTAAGTTTGGGCTGCCTTGCTGTCCCTGCGCTCAGTGCAAACGCCAGGCTGCCTTCTCATTTCTGCTCCTCCAGCTGATGCTGTCTCTTGCCTGCGTGACAGCACTGTGTCCTCCTGAACAGCGAGTGCCAGGGACATCTGGAATGAGTTAAACTCCCCCCCCCCCAGCATGATTTGAAGTAGAAGTTAAACAAATAGGGAGGCTGGTGCCAAGAAAGCAGGAGACTTGCCCAAGGCCGTGCCAGGCCTGTGACAGGACTGCTCCGCTCCTCTCCTCCCTCCTGGGCAAGTTCACGTGGGCTCAGACTTGAGCACATCCACACTCGGGTACCTCTGCTGAGTGTGTGCTGCTACCTTCCTTCTCACTGGAGCCATGCACAGGCTTTGGGAGGAGATTTTTACCTCCTGGCCAGAATGTTGCCTTTTCACCAGAGACGCAGTGAACAGAAGCTCTAGACCCTTTGCGGTGGAGCTCCTTTCAGCCAGTGTCCTGCACTGGGTTTTAGTGCCTGCCTGAGTCCAAAGCAGCCACTTTCTGGTTAGTCTCAGACTGAGCCCTTAGAAACTTTGCCTTTGGCCAGGTGGGCACTTGCCCTCTGCAAAGCAGTGCCTGCCTCGCTCTGTCCCCACAGCAACTGGGAATTGCTCCCGTGTGGTGTCAGTTCTTCTGAGAGCATACTCCAGCCTGCCCACGCTGCAGTATGCTCAGCTCTTCAGGGTGTCTGACCCAGGCAGTGGTAGGAGACCCCATCTGTCCTGCACAACAATTAGCATCTTTATGAAGAGGTGTTTTACCTGCCCTCTCACATTGGCTTTAACCTCTAGCCCTGGATTTGCCTATTGAATTGAACTGAAAGTGCTTGCGTAGGAGGGTTTTGTGGGCAGATGAGAGGACAGACAGGGTCAGCCCAGGTGTGGCCCTGAGTTACCTCTGCTCTGGAGAGGCCTCCCTGTCCTTGCTGTAAGCTGGAATCCCTCTAACATGATCATTGAGATTATTTTCTTTTTGAATACAGGGAAGTGCAGCAACAGTTAGCTACTGCTGGCTTTCTAAAGGCATCTGCGTTGTTCCTTGGTTGTTGCAGACACGTGGCAGGTACAAATCCAAGTTGCATGGTGTGACGGACTATTTTGTAGGCCTCACAGTGGAGCAGAAATGTGAGCTGGCTGAGCGGGAGCTGACTGAGATGGAGGATGAGATTCAGAGGATGAAGGAGGACTCAGAGCAGACGTTGCAGAACCTTGAGGTATGGCTCTCCAGGACCTCTATGATCACCAAGGTCTCAAACAGTCTTGTTACTTTCCACACCTCTTTGAACGTGTCATCCCTCAGGCAGTGAGACAGACTTGTTTGGTGTGGGCTGTTCATAGCAGAGCATTGCTGTGAGTGGTCCTGAGTTCAGAGTGGGAGCCAGAACTGTCCTCTCACCTCTCCCCTTTCTTGAAGGCAAGTACACTAACAGAGATCAGAGGTGCCCAGTCTCTAAAGACGGATCTTGTTATGGCAGGAGTTAACAATAATACAGGTGAGGGGAAGATTTTTAGGTAGAGAAGCTCAGATCTGCTGTGTGAGATGAAGAAGTCAACACTCGAAAGAAAAAACTCCTTTTTGTCAGCTTCTTGAAGGTGTGCCCTTTGTGCCAGACATATTTTTCATTCTAGCAGCTCCCAGAAGCTTCCTGATTTGGCTGGGCCCCATGCAGTCCCCTCCGGGGTCTGCCTTTCTGCTGTCTCTGGGATTTCTTCAGAGTGTGCTCCAAGTCTCCGAGACTGTGTTCCTGCTGCAGGCTCCTTGAGGCTGTATCACCATCTCTGCCCTGTGCTGCCAAGACCTCCTCCTAGCCAAGATGCTCAGGAGCTTTTGGGGAAGGAGAGACCTCTGCATTCGGTTCAGACCACTGATGCTGCCTGCAGTGGCCAGGAGAGGTGAAGCAGGCAGCCCATCCCTCTCATGTGGCCGCAGGGCATATGCAGTAAACAAAGGGCGGTAATTTGTCTTGTGTTGGCTTAGTCAGACTGGCAATGTTTGTAGGTCAGGATGGAGTGACAGATGTTGAAGCTCAGACACGTGAGAGATTTTTTCTTGTTCTTTTTTGAGTCAGTGAAGTAGCAGTACTGTGTGAGCCTGCACCATGTGCCCCAAGCTGCACAGGGTGAAACTCAGTGCTCCCACAGGAGAAATGCTAGTAACACCAGCAGAGAGCATGCCTGGTCCTTTCTGGTGTTATCTGTTCCTAAAGCTGTTTGAATAAGGGAAGTTAGCACCTCTTGACAGTTATGTGACTTTATTCCTACAGGCAGTCATTGAAGAAGCAGATGTTTGGTGGACTGATGTTAAGAAAGCCATCAGTGACTTTGAGAAAGACATCATCAGCACCATCTCCAGCAAGAAAGGGAGTATCATAGCTTCTGAGAAGCTGCTGAGATACATGGAGGAAAAGAACCGCCAGAGGGTCAGTGCATCATGGCAAATTTTGAGGCTGGTCTGTCATCTGACAAGTATGTTGGTTAGGGAAAATCCTAGTTCCCATACTCCTATGTGGCCTATATCACATTTTCAGACTGTCTTAGCAAGTCTTGGACAGCCCTTGTCACACTTGTCAGTTGGTGACTAGCCCAGGTGCTCATCAGGCTGCTGAGCTGCAGCACAGCTGTGAGCACAGATGATGCAAGGCCCTTAGCAGAGCTTGGGAAAGTGCACAGCCATGCCCCCACGTTTGGGGCAGGCTGATGCTGAGCAGTGTTTCTTGCTGGGCTCCTTTCTAAGCCAGCAGTGAATGCTGCAGTGCGCATGAGTTGAACGAGAACCACACCATAACGAGTGAGGTCTGGGTGCTTTTTCTCCTCCCAGGCTCTGCTGTTCTATAATCTGCTGTCTTTCTTTAGGATCTGCTGAGAGAGAAGTTGCGCTTAAAAAATTATTTGCTCAAGGTTTACAAGAAGAAGCTGCAGCAGCAGCTCAGGCAGGTGCGTGCGGCAGTTGAGTAGAAGTAGGGACTAGATGGCCCCTAGAAGAACGAAAAGAGTACAGCCCAGTGCAGATGAAGGGCCTGCTCTGTGTAGAGATGTGTGGCCCTCCTCCTCATCCACTTCCTCCTTTGCTTCTGGCCTTGCTGCCTTTGTCAAAGGGCATTGTTGTCTGCCCAGGTTCAGACCCGGCACATGTCTGTGTGCATGACATGAGACCAGAAGTCTACCAGAGTGGAAGCTGGCAGATCTCTTTGTGCCCTTTGTGCCCTGGAAAAGATGTATGGTGGATCAGAGTAGTTCCCTGGGGACTGGCTGCTGCTGGCATGGCAGGAGCCTTGCCAGCGGGGACCTGTCTGCACTGCTTGGACCCTCTAAGCTAGGACACAGAGCACAGGCTCAGTGGCACGCTGTGTCTTGCATTTCTCCCCGAGCCCCAGGTTTGCAGCCAGGCTGAAGACCCTGTTCTTTAGGTCTGCTGTCCCCACAGAGCAAAGCTCCCTTACTTGGGATGCAGCTTTGGTCAGCAACCTACAGCTCTGGTTCCTCGGGGTTTGCAGAAGGAGCAGATGGGAGAGACACTCCATGAAGTCCGCTTGCAGCAGCTGCAGGTTAGAAATGCCCAGTACCAGGAGAAGATTAATGAGAAGAACCAGGAGCTGCTGCACCTAAAACTGACCTCAGGGAAGACTGTCCAAGTCCTCAATTTCTATAAAGTGAGTGAACCTCCCAGCACCTCTGTTTTGCCTTTCTTCTGTTCCCGAGGGTCATACACAAGCTGATTAACAGCTCTTGCATCCTTTCCTTTCTCAGTCAGGGGATGCTGAACAACCTCTCTGCCTTCCTACTGACTTAGCAGTTCGGTTGGGAGGTTTGCCCAACACACCAAAAGTAGCGATGCCCTTATTCATGTTTGGCTGCAGCCTGAAGATGGGTTTCATGCTCTGCAGCATGGTTATTTTACACCCCAGGGGAAAATCATAGAATCATAGAATCATTTAGGTTGGAAAAGACCTTCAAGATCATCAAGTCCAACCATTAACCATGCCCACTAAACCATGTCCTTAAGTACCCTGTCCACTCGCTTTTTTAGTATCTCCAGGGATGGTGACTCAACCACTTCCCTGGGTAGCCCATTCCAATATTTAACAACCCTCTCAGTAAAGAAATTTTTCCTAATATCTAACCTAAGTCTCCCTTGCCTCAACTTGAGGCCATTTCCTCTTGTCCTATCTCCAGCCACCTGACAGAAGAGACCAACACCCACCTCACTACAACCCCCTTTCAGGTAGTTGTAGAGAGTGATAAGGTCTCCCCTCAGCCTTCTCTTTTCTAGACTGAACAGCCCCAGTTCCCTCAGCCGCTCCTCATAAGACTTGTGCTCCAGGCCCCTCACCAACTTGGTTGCCCTCCTCTGAACACGCTCCAGCAACTCAATGTCCTTCTGGAGTGAGGGGCCCAAAACTGAACACAGTACTCGAGGTGCGGCCTCACCAGTGCTGAGTACAGGGGAACAACCACCTCCCTGCTCCTGCTGGCCACACTATTTCTGATACAGGCTAGGATGCGATTGGCCTTCTTGGCCACCTGGGCACACTGCTGGATCATGTTCAGCCAGCTGTCAACCAGCACACCCAGGTCTTTCTCTGCCAGGCAGCTTTCCAGCCACTCTTCCCCAAGCCTGTAGCGCTGCATGGGGTTGCCATGACTGAAATGCAGGACCCGGCACTTGGCCTTGTTGAACTTCATACGATTGGCCTCAGCCCAATTCCAGTAGGAAGGAGCTTTGGTGCTTACTTGCACAGGAAAATACATTTTTTACATAACCTGTGACATTTGAAAAGATGTCATGAGCTGTAGATGTCACTCTGAGTCGCTGCTCTTATCAGTGAAAAGTGCTTCTCAGCTGGGTGTATTTGCTTCTCTCCAATCAGCCATTCTGTCTGGGTCAGTCCTAAACACCAGCTGCTGTGCCATGGGCTGTGCTGCAGTGAGACACAGAGGACATAACGAAGCAGTAACTGTGTGACCAGGGCATAATGCTGCCTTCTGCAGGGGATGAGTGGTGCCACAGAGCTTCCTTGGGAGCAGAGCTCCCGTACCACCAGCTGAGACCAAACTGGAGGAGTAAAGGGGTGGCTTTGCAGGTGGCTGGGAGCTGCCATTGTGCCCACTGATGCTGTCCTGCTCTCATGTTCCAGAGGAAGCTGCAGGACGCCATGGAAACGTCCACGTCTCTGATGAAAGACATCTCCCAGAGGAAGGAGCTGCTGGAGAAAATTGAAAGAGAAGCTGCTCTGGTGGAGGAGGTAAGAGAGCAATTTGGGAGGCCCTGAGACTTCACTTGGGAGGACTCGAGGTACTTTTTGTGGTATGTTGGATACTGATACCCATTCGAGGCCTGGCAATGACCTGGATACCTGTGTGCCTTTCTGGGTCTGAGCAAGTCCTGGGGCTCCTGCCAGTGCACAGGTGGGTTTGCAGAACAGGTCACGTTGTGGATTTTGGCCATGGCTCCACAGGGACCTGCCACTGGCTTCCTGAAATTCTGTTTCCTTGAACTTTTCATCAGCAGTGTCCTCCCCAGGGAGAAGTGTCACTGCTGTCATACCAGTCTGGGGACACACAGCCTGGCAGGGACACCACAGCTTTGGGAAGTGGGTTCAGGGGGCTCCCTAGCAGTGCTGCCTAGCAGGGATGGAGGCATTGGTGGATGCATCCCACTGCTACCCCCGGCAGTGTCAGGATTTGATTTTGTCCTTCCTGCCTGCTTCCCTGGAGGACGGGCCGCCAGCTGGCAGAGGGACATTTCCTTGGGATCTCCTTGCCCTGTGTCCTATTCCTCCGGCAGCAACGAGCCAAAGCTGAGAGTGTGAATCGGCAGCTGTGGAAGCAGCTCTCAGACTACGGCGTCCCCCCTGTGCTGAGTTACGTGCAGAAGAAGGCGGCTGTCACTGACCTCGAAAACAGCCTCAAGGCTTGGGAAAGGAAGGTGGCAGTTGCTGAGGTGAGCAAGACTGGGCTGGGTGTGCAGGAGCCTGGATGTGTGCCAGCTGGGCTCTGGGTCCTAGTGGAGCCGCATCTGTGCCTGCCCACCTGCAGCCACCCTGGGGACCAGAGTGCTCGCTCCTGACCCGCCAGGAAGCCGTGCGAGAGTTCTCACACGGCGGTTTCACCGGTGCCTGGCGGAGCCAGAGGCTCTTCCTGTTTACAGAGCAGTGATCGCTCCCTACCCCGAGGATGGAGGCTGAATTTTAATGACTGAGCTCAGAGGGGAAGCCAAGGGAAGGACACAGCTTGTCATTTGACAGGAAGCACCGTCGGGCTGTTGCTATAGTGAAACCTGTCTGCATGTAAGGAGAAGGGGATGTATGGCAGCCTGATATGTTTCCAGCTCTGCATGTGTAACCTGCACTGGCCTTTTCCAGTGCCCCGATGGCTCCCCAGTGTTTGTAGTCCTCTTTGATGATCTCAAACATTTCTTACTCACTTGTATCTTGACTCCTCCCTGATAAGGAAAGGCTGGCCAAGACCCAAACATGAGTGTGTGGCAAAGTTGCAAGAATATCTTTGACTCTTCTCCTGCCCCAACTCCTGCAGCCTGGGAGGAGATGGAGAGATAACACAGAGGAGCATAGTCAAAACGTGGAGGTAGCAGAACATGTCTGTATCCCTGCCCTGTGTGCACAGCAGTGTGGGGAGAGAAGTGGCTAGGATGGATGGGATGGATAGTGCGGTCCTGTACCTTGACACCCTGCTCGTCCTCAAGCAGAGATGGGCTTAGTTGTGGCTGGGACAGGGAAGGCTCTGAGCTTGTGCCTGGCTAGCACTTAGCTCCCCAGCACCCCAGTCGGCAATGGACAGGGCTTATGTGGTCCAGCCTTTCTCAGAGGTCAGAACTGTGTGGATTTGGGCTTGACCCATCAGCGCCAGTGCTGTTAGTTCAGAAATAGGGGTCCGGCTGTTGCTATCCCAGAGCTGGTGGACAGCCTGCCTGCAGGCCTGTCTTTGCGCAAGCAGATCCCTTCTCACCCAGCTGCTCCCCTTGACCAGGAGACCCAGGCTCTGGCTTGCATGCTGTCTGTGCAGCAGTGCCCAGAGTCCTGCCAGCCTCTGGGAGCTGGAGAGCAGCAAGGGCTCAAGGGGCTAAAGGAGGAACCTGTAGCTGTCCCTGGGATAAAAGTGAGGCTATAAACCTGTTTTCTTTGCTGGCCCCTCTGTGGCAGGGCATGTCCAACACCACTGCTGCCATGCAAGGGGCTGTAGGTTTCTATACAGTGCTGTTGTGTGGGGTCTCCAGGCTTCCTGTGGCATTCCAGGGAGAAACCAAAGTTGGTGTAGACCTGCAGGAGCTCTCCTCAGCATGCCACAGTGAGCACCAATCTCAGGTGGGAGCAGGGTGGGATGAAGGGGCAAGCAATACAGCAGCTCAGGCCAGGCTAGATTCCAGCCTTGCAGCTTTCTCCACAACATATCACTGCTGTCTGAACCTATTAAGGCCTTCTCCTTTCTCCTCTTGCAGATGTCCTTGCAAAGCTACCGCAGAGCATGGAACCAGGTCAAGATGTCTGGTAACCAGCACTAGGCTTGTCTGATGCTGCAAGGCGGGCAGTGGAAGCTGCAGAAGGAGCCAACCCTGTGGGGAAGTTTACTGTCCAGTGGGTAAATGTAGCACCCTGCAAGCTGCAGTGAGATGAAACCACTTCTGCATGAAATGATAAAGAAACCCATGGCTCTGTTGTGAGGCCATCTTTTCGGTCTGTCCCAGCATGTGCTGGCTTCCACCAGGCCCTGCTGCCTGGCCCCTCTGCAGGCCCTGCTAGGTCAGCCAGCTGTGCTCTGGGTGCTCCCCTCTCCCTCCCTCACCACAAGCAATTATTCCCTGGTGATCAAATCTGACATGTTCACAGGAACTGTCATTTCTCTCTGGGCAAGCCCTGGTGATCACTTAATGCAGGAGGAACCAGAGGGAGTTGTGTGGGATATGTGGGAGTTCAACATCTCCAAGCGTGCACTGACAATAGAAGAGAGTGGAGCAGTGTAAGCATATAGGGCAAATCATTTCAACGTGGTATGCATGAACCAAGCAGGCTTTCTGATCGCAAAAGCATACTTCATTTACCTAAAGAAACAAAACAGCAAGAAAGGAGCAGCTACCCCTTTCCCAAGCACCTGGGGCAAGTGTAAGTGTCCCTTGGAGATGGGAAGTGTTTTCCCACTGCAGGAGTCGTAAATCATCTCAGATGGCCCAGCCTCAGATGAGTTCGGGTCTGTTTTTCCCTTCTGGGGTTGCAACCAACTTCCTGAAATATCCTCACTGCTGGTCTGAAAGCCTCTTCCCAGGCTTTGGGTGGAGCCTGCAGATCAGCTTGCACCCTGACTAGCGTGGGGAATGCAGGAGGTCCTGTCCTCTCCGTGGTGGCCAAGATCCAGTGGCTGTAGTAGGACACTGGGGTGTACAGGAATGGTCTGTAGCAGCGCATGCTGCTTTCATTGAGAATGCCTTTCAGGACTCATTTCTCACTCCCTCTAATCTGGCACATGATGGGGTTGCTGGCATCACCCTTTTGAGAGACAAAAAAGGCAGGGTTGTGTCTCAGCAGTGTCCCTCCTGCCATTGCTCTCGGTGGCTGTGGCCTTCACTGGGCTGAGAGGAGGGCAGATCACGGCAGTTTGGTCCTTTATCGTCACTGGCACCAAAGCATCACCGATTCAGGGGTCTGGGTGCCTTTGGGCTGATGATATCCCTGTGTGCCCCAGACAAAGTGACCAGCATCGCCCTCTGTGGCTGTCCATGCCCGCATCAGCCCAGCCCTATGCCTGATCTTTTGGTATGTACCACAAGGAACCCCTCTCAGTTTTCCCTCCCAAGCATCTTTGACCCTGGCCACATCAAAGGCCCTTGGAGGCCTCAGCAGTGGGAGAGGTCCAGGGACTGGGAGCAGCACCCACAGGCCTGCAGGGAGATGCTCACCCTGCAGCTGATGCAGAGATGGGTATCACACGTTCAGTCTCCCACGCCTGCTATTTGCAAGCTGTGCAGAAGGGATCTTTACCTTAAGAACTGAGCAGAAGCCCAACAAGTGTTTTGGCTGCTCCCCCAGCCTGGAGTTGGAGATGAGCAGAACAGGGAGGAGGCAGTTTGGCTAAATGTCTGCCTGGTCTGGGTTGGTGCTCTGTGTCCCCTACCAAACAGCCTGCCACTTCGTCGGTGTCCCTGTGGCTGCAGCATGCAGTTGCAGCAATCCTTTTCAGTGGGCAGGGATCCACGTCAACCACAGAAAGCTTCCTCAGGAAGTTGCTGCAGCACTTTCCCCTGCCTGGCCGAGGGACCACCATGAGCCTGTGGCTCTGGGCAGCCCCTGGCCTCCAAAAAACAGGGATGGTTGACCAATGGGTGCTTCTTCCTCCCAGGACAAGCCCTGTTCCCCTTCCTCCCATTGGGGCTCTTGGCAGGAGGGACCAGGAATGCAGCTCTCTGCCCTGCTGGAGGGACCTCTTTGCCGCAGGAGCCAGGGGTTACCTGCGGTGAGATGGATCCAGCCCGAGACCCAGCAGTTCATGAGGTCTGAGGCAGGGAGGCTCCCGTGGGGGCAGCAGATGGGCTGAACGACGCTGCTGAACTCCAGTGGTGCAGCTGTCCTGAGCAGAGCAATGTAGAGCATCACCTCATCGAAGTCCTCGTGGGCAATGACAGAGCTGATCGAATACTGGGGCTGGTCCTCCCATCACCTCTTCATGTCACTCAGCCCAACCAAGGCCAGCATCTGCTGCCTGCAGGGGGTGGACAGAGGGGACTGGGTACAACGAAAAGCCTGGGACAAGCTCTGCCTGCCCCCGCTCTGACCAAAGGATGCTCGCCCAGCTGCTGGGCAGCAACAAGACCCTCCTGAGCCAATTGAGGTGCTGTTATGCCCTGATGATTCCTCAGCCTTGCCTGGGGTGATGCAGGGCCCCTCACAGGGCACGGACCTGCTCTGCAGGCTGGATGCGGTGCTGAGGATCCAGTGCTTGTTCAGGATGGAGCCGAAGGCGAGGAGGTTGCGCTGCATGTCCTGCAGTGCCACCACCCATGGGAACTGGTCTGCAGCCGCAAACTCCTGCACTGATCTCCAGGGGGACGGGCTGGCCTGGATCCCGCAGGCTGCAGGGAAACAGGGGGCACATCGCTGGGTGTGGCTGGACCTATGCTTTCCCACCGCTCCCCTCTTCTCTCTGATGCCCCCTGGATCCCGCAGGCTGCAGGGAAACAGGGGGCACATCGCTGGGTGTGGCTGGACCTATGCTTTCCCACCGCTCCCCTCTTCTCTCTGATGCCCCCTTGCCCCTTGCTGCAGCTGTCCGGAGCTTTGACCTCGCCTGGGACTGATGCCAGCATCACCCAAGCTTGCTCACCCACGGGGCTGAGCCAGTGGCACGGTGTGTGGTGCACGAGGGTCAGATCACACCACCTCTCTCACCTGACGCTGGGGTGGCACAGAGACACAGCAGCATGAGGCTTCTCACTGCCCCAGCCAGACAAAGAGCTGGGGCCGGGGAGCCAGGGCCCCCCTTCTCTGCCCGCCTGTGGGGAGAGGGGGAGATGGCGTGCTGGGTGGCAGCTGGCAGTCGGCCTGGAGGGGTTTGTTGTGCCCGTGCTGAGCATGCCGGGCCAGTTTCTCACCCTGGTACGTGGGCGCTGCACGTCCCAAGAACCCTGGCAGCAGGCAGGGACACAGGGAGACTGAGTGGGCACATTCCCCGCTCCCTGGCTCCCACCCCCTCTCCACAGGCCTCATCCTGCTGCATTCTGCCTGCTCCATCACGGCCCTGCCGACACCCTGCCACCCCCTGTGCTGCCCCCCCTGCTTGGCACTCCGATGCTGCCGCAGCGCCCAGGCAGCAGGATGCGGGGGCAAGCCGCTCTGTAAGCTCACCGATGCTGGGGTGGCTCGCAGTACCCTGCTGGCCTTCCTGCATGGTGGAGCAGCCTGTTGGAGGCTCTTGCAGCACATCTGCCTGCACAAAAAGGAACTCTGAGGCACAGGTCCTCCTGCCCTGGGCACTAATGGATGGTTTCTCCCTGGGACAGTCTGTCCTGCCCAGGAGCTTCCTTTCTGCGTGCCCACAGGGGTCTCTGCCCATCCTGGCCCCACTTGCAGGCAGAAGCAAGGGCAGCAGGAGGCAGGAGGAGCTCTGGTGCTGCTTAAAGGGATTTATAAAAAACTGAAGGACCCCAAAGTGCATGGCGGTGTTGGTTAGGGAACCTGGAGGGTAGCAGGAGCTGTTACAGAGGCACCACCAAACTACAGCTGCCTGCACTGGGCTTTACCCGTGGAGTGGTGCCAGTGGGGACAAGAAGTCTCTTCCCAGCTCATGAAAGGCCAAGTGTGCCTTTGAAGAGTGGGACAGAGAAGGTGGGATGGTAAGAGGAATATGAAACCCTCTTCTTTCCATCAAGGATGAGAAAAATGTTGAGAAAGAAAAATTACAGTACCCCTTGTATGCACTATTTAATAGCCATGGGTGAAAGGAGCAGGTGAGAAGCAGAAAGCATAGGCACCGGGGCTCCTGGAGGGCTGGCATGCTCCCAGAAGGTTATCCCTGGATCGCTCTTCTCGCTGGCGAGGCGTGTGGTGGCTGTGGATGCACATGCCCAGACCAACCCCTTGGATGCCCTCTGCAATACTGGGGATAAGGACAGCCAAGGGGAAGGGAAACAGTGCTAGGAGAAGGCTGGAGGGAAATCCAGGTTTGAGCGCTTGTTTAAACCTGCATACGGACTAGGGCAGCGTCAGCTGAACTGATTTCTTCCCAGCATGTGAATACACGTTTATTATATGCAGGGTTTATTATATGCAGCAAGGGCAGGGTCCATGCTATGGCATGTTTAGGACAGGGGCATCCCAGGGAAACCTTGGATTTTTTTTCATGGTTGTCTTCTCCTCCCTCGATATAGCCAATCCTGCACGTAGGAAATTCAGTACTCTATGTTCCTGCAATAACTCTGTTAGTGCTTATCTGTCCCACTGAGAAGGGTCTTTCGTGTGTATTATCCCTGACTCTTGTGATGTTGTGTTTGAAATGCTGTGGGAATCAGCTGGGAGGCAGCAATCTGTAGTTGACTTTTGCCAAAAGGGGCTACTTAACCCTGCAAGAGCCAGGAAAACATCTCCGAGAGGTTGGTTTCACCCTGCCCTCCCCATGGGGGTGCCACTCTGAGGCTGGTCCCCGATCACCAGCTAGGCTGTTCCACCATGATGCTGGTGTTGCTGCAAACAGCATGTATCCAAAGGTGACGCTGGCACCTGACAGTGGCACTGCCTGAGCCAGAGGTGCCTGGCACCTGACTCACTGTGAGCATGACTTGACTTATTTCATCTTATCTGGATCCACAGGGGTCAAAGACAACCTGCATGAGACCAAGTGCTGGTGGAACCATGACCAGCCCATGTCCTTGACCCACGGGCTGTGGGTCGGCCAGCTTGGTGACACCGGTCCTGTCCCATTTTGCAGGTGTCAGAGAAGGTCAGCACTGCCAACGAAGCATGACCTCCATGGCAGCTCTCACAGGTGGCATGGGATGCTCTCTGAGGCCAGCCCAAGCCTCTTCTTTTGCCCAAAGGACCAGCTGTCTCCCTACCATCCCTGCTGGGAGACAGGCACCTCTCGTGAGGAACCACAGCCTCCCAGCAGCCTGGCCACAACTCAGAACTAATGAGTTTTAAGCCCCGTGGTTAATGAAGCTGACCTGACTCTGCACGGAGACAAAGCCTGAAGCCTGCCTCCAGCTCTGCCCACAGCAAGCTGAACACGGCACTTCTGTGAGCTTGTACAAAGCCTCCCTTGTGCAGGAGGGGATCCAGCCAAAAAAGTGATCTCCTTGGCTGCGTGTCTCCTGGTGCTCCATCATTAATATTATTTGCTGGATTGCTCCTACTACCAAGGAAAATTTAACAAGTAAAAGCATCTGGTAAAAATCTACTGACCACAGTAAAACACCAACCGAGCCAGTCTGTACAGCATGACTTTTGCAGCCTTTGAGGTACATTCACTCAGTTTACCACCTAGAAAAACAAATGCTGTGTAGTACTTGCAACACTGCCAGTGTGAAGGCTTTGATTAAAGCTTGTGTTACCAAAGCACAGTGACATGTTTGAGAATCAAGTGCTGCTTCCTTCCCCAAGCCCGGTTCCCTGTTGCGCAATTACATGTGTCTTAAGTCATCTCCTTGGCATTCTGTGCTTCTCCTTTTGTGTTTCCAGATCACACTCCTCCCCTTGCTGCTGGCCTTTGCACTAAGGTCCTGACTCTGGGGTTCTGGTGACGGGCCTTCTGGCTGGGTGCCCAGCAGGAACGATGCACCTTGTCTTTGCTGAGGAACTCTGTGAGAAAACAGCTTTTGGCCACTGGCGCCTTCATGTCTTACAGGATTACTCACAGGTGGTTCAAATCTTGCCTTGGACACAAATCTTGCCAGTGCTGCAACTGATGGTTTTGGTTCTGTGCTGGAGGCAGCAGCTGCAACGGAGGCTGCCATGGCGAAGGCATGTATGGCCTGGATGGGTCGGGTACCAGCACGCTTGGCAGAATGAGGCCACCAGCATGTTCCTCTTGGTTGAATTCATTTCAGCAGATAGTGAGCACGTGTGAGCAAACCCATCTAACACCCAGAGACAATGGTGTTTGCCATTCTCAGAGAAGGTGGCCTGGGACTGCGCGGCCAGTAGTGAATGACTCCAGGCAAGTAGAGCTATTGCATGGGAATTCTGCTGTGTGGCTTACTTAGCCAGCTCCATGGCTTGAATACATCTCTGGATGGGAACCTTGCTTTTTTATCAAAGCACACATGGAGACCGCTGAGGGTGTTGCCTGCAGCAGCTGTGGCAGGGTGCTGTTCCCTGGCATGACCCCCGGTGCCCTGGTGCATGGGCTGTAGCAGCTCAGTGGAGCCATTTGGCCAGAGTTTGCATGGAGCAGCCTGGTGATGGAGAGGGCACCAAGTGACCCAAGAGATATTTTGTGAATTGGCTCAATACCTTTTGAAGGACACTGGAATCAGTGGACCCTTAAAATCCCTTCCAGTCCGATCCCACGTGAAATCCCTCCCTCCCAATAAGAACAGAGGACAGCAAATAAAAAGAGAGGGAAGGTATTAAGAAAGCCAAGTGTCTGAGGAGGCCTTTGTTCAATGTTATAACAATGGTGCAAAGGGATGATCCAGAATAAACCCACCTTGCTGACTCAGATTTGCTTACACATGTCAGTGGGCTAATGTTTCACTGGGAGGCTTTACGCCAGATTGGGTATCAGCCACCCTTCAGCCACCTACACATGAGAAGTGACCAAGACACAGATCCTTGCAGCTCTCACAACTCTGCTCCACTCCCTTACCTTCACTATGGACAGACACCAACCTGCAATTCTTTATTTTTCTCTCTGTAGCCAGACAGGAGTTTTATAGCTCTGGTAGATTCTTCCATACTAAGGATAAGGGTACTTCAAACCTGGGGTTGTACTGCCAGCTATGTTTTGTGTAGAAAGGAAGGCAGAAAGTAGAGAGCAACTAGGTTGTGGGCAGGTCAGAGGACAAACAGTCTCCAAGCTGAGTCCTTCTAGCAGTGGATGATGTAGTAGTCCTGGAAGTACAGCACCACTGTTAGAGGAGGGCCCAGGACAAGGCTGATCCCACGTGAGATGTTACTGTAGCAGCCATCAAAAAGCCATTTCCACTGGCAGGACAGTGGGATTGGTCAGGAAAAGCAAACAGCAGTTACAAGCAGAAGTCTGGGCAGTCGGTAATACCATTCCCTAAGGGATGTGCATGCCTTTAACTGGAGGACAGATCCATACTGAATTAGCTTTTCTATTATAAGGATGATGACTCTATTTCTAAAGGGTGCCCTTGCCAAGGTGCTCTGTCTGTGTGCTTCATAATAAAACAATTAAAACCCCCATTAATGCTAAAATCTTACCAGGCTAGCACAAAAAGAAGAAAGAAGGGGTCTTTCCCATCCCACAGAGCCAAGAGCTACCAACCTACAGGCATCGTGGGAATGGAAATTATTTTTAAAGGCTAGAAGAGATTAGATGGGAAGGATTACAGATGGCCACAGGTTTTGCACTCAGAAATCATCGCTGTTTGACAGATCGTTACACTGAGGATATCTGCCCCCAGACAATGCTCAAAAGCTTTCAAATTAGTGGCAGGCTCATTGTGGATCGGGTGACCTAGTCCACCCTCACTGGGCTGGTTATGAAACGCCTCTGGCTCTGGTCTCACTTGCTGAGACTGGAAGTTCAGGTACAAATGGCTCAAAGATCTGATTTATGGTTTCTCAACACGCCGGTGCCTCTACATGTTAGGTAAAGCCTCCAGACAATGAGGAGGTGCCTTCCTGATGGATTTACAAACAAGGGATGCTGGATGTTTGGCTGGTTTTTGTGAAAGAAATGAAGGACGCTCTTCGCGACACAGCAGGAATTACGCTGCCAGGGAGCGCTCCATCCTGAAACCAATCCTTCGCAGTCTTGCCTGTTTTATTCATGTCAGAAAATCAAAATCAATAATTTTAACTACCAGCCTAAAACTACCACCTTTGTGCTTTAATTGTTAAATATCATTAAAATAACAGTAGCGAGAGCTCTGTGATCAGTGCCCTGACAGATTTATGTTTGCTGGCAGATTCCTCATTTTAATGTCAGTCTTCCCATACGTGAGATGGCATAGCAGTAAACATCCCAAACCAGAACATCCTCAGTGAGATGGCAATGAGATACTGGAAAAGGCAAGATCAAGAGTCTGACATGCACTGTCCTGTGTGATCATGTCTTGTATTGGCTCTGTACAATAGCAGTGAGGCGTAGTTGAGCGAGCATGAAGGACCCAATACTAGTGGGACTTCATTGACAGGTTTTCTTCATATTCGAGTGAAACTTAAGTTAAAAGGAATTCAAAAGGGGAAAGAAAGCCTTGAGATACACAGCTTCTGCCAGGCCACCGGTCTATGGCACTGTTCCCACCGAGTGAAGCAAAACTGAGCTGGCCATCCAGGACGCCTGTCCTCAGTATGATTTTTTCAGCTTTGTTCATCTGTTTTTCTGATGGTCCCATCAGTTTGCTCTAAACAGCAAGGATCAGGAGTATACAAAGAAAAGTCTCTAACACTCCAGTCCCTGCCTTGGACTGGGCACTACTGGCTTCCCAGGGCTTCCCCAGAGCAATAGCTGGAAGTCACAAAGCAATGTTCTTGGTTTAAGTGATGGTGTAATCTGTGCTACAAATTCTTCTGTCCTAGGAGGAGGAGATGCCATGCAGATCAATGGCTCTTCCAGTTTCTGCCTTCATCCTGCCTCATCAATGTGAAGATATGAGAGCTCCCTAAATTTTCTTGTGTGATATATCCCTAATCCCTGTGGGAACTGGGCTGTTCTACCACCTGTGAAGCTGCAGGATGCCCGAAGACACGAATGACTGATAGAGCATCCAATGACTAATGCAATGGCTTGCATGGCAGAACAGGGTCATACTTAATGGCCTGTGACAGAAAGCTGGCCAGGGCCAAGATGTGGTGCACAGATACTTTTACAAACAACTCTGCCCGTTGGGTACTGGATCCTTTGCAGTGGGAGGCAGAGTCTGGCACAGCCTATGCACATTTGGTGAATTGCTGCAGTGCCACTTTCCTCCAGGCATACTTACCTTTTAACTGACCCCATGCTGTTTCCCAGCCACTGTTTCCTAGGTCCTGGGAAACTAAAAATTTTCTTCAAAGGTCAGCTAAAGGTCTCTCCTCTAACCATTGAAATTTCTAGCTTAATCCAAAGCTTACTTTGAACCCAAGCTAGCAGATCGTCAGCATGGGCGGAAGGTCAAGAACTGCAAGCACTCAAGCTACTAATGCAGCGGGGACCTGGCCACACAGCACTGCTAATACAAGAATGCTGGAGTGCTAATCTAATCAGTCCATGAAGCTCGAGTGTTATTTTGCAACGTGACTCCTCTCACTAGAACTCACGTCAGTATTTAAAACCATCTGTTAGCTAACTCACAACCCCAAACCTTATTCATTTGGTCTAGATGCCGTCTCAGCACATGGCACCCAGCTTAGGTTGGGATCTGTAGGCAACTAGAGCAAATCTCAAAATCTTAGCTGCTTCACATAAAGCTATGAGTTTACGTGAACGAGAGGTCACGGCTATGACCGGGACGGCTGCTACTGTGACCTACCTCGCAGAAACATGCAGAGAGAAGGAACGCAGCCAGCCAGGCCTGCCACTTGTCATAACCATGATGCAGTAAGGGCTTGTAGACGTGTCTGTTTACAGAGCACAGAAAAATGGGAAGAAGCTTGATAAATTGTTCCCAGCGCACTGCTAGTCCTTAACATCAGGATTAATTGCACAGAGCAAGATAACGCGGTTTATATCAATCAGCCCACCAAAGCCAAAGGAGTTGCTCCAAATGCACACACAATGAGTGAGGGGAGCATCTCAATGAGTGAGGGGAGCATCTTGCACAACAGCTTAGGTGACTTGTGGAAATGCGGTTCATTTCTAAGACCTCAGCATTGAGTGATGGAGCTAGGGAGGAGGCTGCTCTGAACTGCTGCCTGAAATGAAGTCTAAACCTTCACATGCTGCCCAGACCCGTGTGCTTTGATACAGGATCCATTTTAAGCCCTCATTTGCATCTTTTACTCTGCACACAGCAGAAATCTATTAATACAGGAGAAGAACTTAAAAAATTGACTTCTTAAGTTAGGCTCTTTGTCCATACTGAGGGCACTGAAAACAAGCAACTTGTTTCTGGTTTTCATGAGTGCTGAGTACTTATTGGATGCCATGAAAATATCTGAGGCCATTTATTTGGCTTCCAATTTATTGGCCTCAGGAGCCTGATTTTATGAACTACTTTTTTAAGTTCAGCAAAAGCTCTTATCACCAAGAGCTTGACACAAGGGTTCTCCATAAAATGCTTGTGACTTTGTAGGGAGTGAGTCATCATCAGAGTATCACAGATGGTGCCAGTCCTGACCTCTTCACTTAAAAGGCTCGGTATTTACACTGCTGCCTTTTCAACACTGCTCAAGCAGTAAAACGGCAGCAATCCTGACTTGTGTACCCACTCGCCGGCTGTCACTGCGTGACAGGTGACCGTGTCTCTCTCCTGGAGGCTTTTGGCCAAAACACATGATCATTCTTTACCTTTCTGAATCTGCATGTGACGATGAACAGCCTCCCAGAGTCACTGAGGGAAAGAAATGTATTCTGGCTATTTATAGATGCAAATAAGATCCAGTTTCCAGCTGAAATATTAAGCAGTGGTTTGGAATCTGCCTCCTTCCTAGACAGCTCCTGGAGATGCTGACAGCTTGGGCTTCCTGGACCTTCCCAAGATTTTGGGGTGAAGGAGCAGAGCTGGTGATGCAAGATGTATTCCCTGATGGGGAATACTAACTCCTGCCCTCAGTTTCCTGCAGTGGGACTCCCCTCTTCAATCCCTCCTTAGAGAAGTGCCAAGATTTAGATCACTGGGGCTACGGTGCTATTTCTGAAGAGCTTGTTCCCAGCAGTACAAACCACATGCTTACAGAAACGTTGACACTTTTAAATTAACAAAGTTATTTCATTTCTGTCAGCACCCTGCTGTTCCTTTGAGACTATGCTAAAATGTAAAGCTTGCTCATTAATTACTTCAAATGTCAAGGTTTAATTACAATGCCTCCAAGTTAAATTTCAAGCCAGCCAAACTTTCAGAGCCATACAGGAGACAGACAGACAGACATACCCATAGCAAGTTAATACTTCAAAAAAGATGATGATGATGATGAATATTATTGATTTTCCAGCAGCAGCATTTCATCTTTCAGGCACAGAGCATGTTAACCGGAGTATGCAGAAGCCAGTGTCGTACCTGTCTAGCCATCTGTGGGCTGGGGTATCCCACTTGGACCACAACTGCAAGTGTGAGTGCATTCCTGCAAGAAGAGGAGGAGTAAAACCAGGCTTCATTGCATAGCTCCAGAGAAAACACACACCCATCCTACTGGATGGACATCCTTCCCCATGGGTGAGGTAAAGGTGCATTAAAAATCAAATTGCACCTGGGCTGGTTATCACAGCACAGCTGAAAATCTTCCTGTAAGCATGCTGGATTCCTGGCAACCCCTGAAGCCAGCAGTGAAGGCAACACTTGCTGTTTGTTGCAAACCGTGCCACTTTGAATGTCAGTGTTCTATAGCAGTATCCCATATTTTTTCCAGATTTAGAGACCGTGAGCTCAATCACAAGATAACAGCTACAGTCTTGACGTGGTAAATCACCTAACTTAAAGCTGATAAATAATTTTTGGCCTTGTCAGCCATGAAGGTGTATTAGGCTTAGTTATGAAAGGATGACTGAAGTCCTGGGTACCAAGAGAAAGCCCCTAAAAACTGGCAGCTTTAGATTTCAGCAAAATCAGGTGCTGGAAAGTGTTATGGAGATTAGCTGCTAGCTGTAGGTATTTCCCAGGAGGACAAAAGGAACCGCCTCTCCACAGCCTCCGCACCTAGCTGACGGCACGCCTGGCCTGTGACGCACGTTCAGTGCCTTTGCTGCAGAGTGCAACATCGGGCTGAAGGTTTCAGAGTCTGTAATTTAAATGGCACCAGTCCCGGTTTCCCTTTTAAAGCTGTGGCAGTCTGAGAGAACCAGAATGGTTGGTCAGTCAAGGTGACAGACGTCTGCTAGATGAGATGTACCAGCACAAGTTGCCTTGTCATCAACTGCCAGAACGTAGAAGTTTCATCTTCCTGACAGCGCTTTCAGCGGTGAAAGAGGATGAAGCATCCAAACAAAGCATCTCCTGATTATACTCGGGGGACTGTAATCTTGCAGTTTTCTTAGATGCTGTGTCTGTATCAGAAACTTACGTTTAATTTCTACTGTCTTAATCATTAAATCAGAATTTAGAAGACTGTGGCATGTTTCCATCTTGCAATATTTTCTGGCTTCCTTAAAGCCCCAGCTCTGGAGCCATGTTTCAGTAAGGGGAAAAAAAATCCAGTACTTTTTGAAAACTTGAAAATTGTCAAAAATTAGACATCAGAAGAATATAAAAAAAAACAAACCCTAAGACCTGCTGAGAAAAAAAGATCTATGACTTCTAAGCCAGCTTCATGACTTTTAGGGCCCAATTCATTATTTTCTAAAATATATTGTTGTCAAAGCTGTAATTTAGCTCATAAAAATGTTTCTTGTTCTAGGGATAATAACACGTCCTGGGGTTAATGGATTCTGTAACCTCCTATGTTTCAGTTATTTTTAAAAATCAGTCATTGGCAGCCAGCTGGAGAGTGCTTTATTAGCAAACATCCCCAGAGAACAGACACTCTAACACTTGATATCTTTTTGGCTTAGAGGGTATGGCAAGGACACAAAGCTCCTCACTGCACCTTGGAAAATGGGAGAACAACAATGACACAGCCTAAAACGTGCTGTGCAGCATCCCACTGACCAGTGCTGCCTTGGCACAGGGTTTCCCCCATTCTCTGCCTGCCCCGTACCACTGCCACCACGATCGCGGAGCGGGGCAGGTCTGACCTGCACCCTGCCCTGACGTATCACCTGCTGCATGTGTAGTTGATTTTTGTTTTTCATATAAAGTAATACTACAATAACCAACATTACGTATTAACAAGTTCAAATGTGTTTTACAATTTTTAGCAATGTTTGAAAGCAAAGGGCTGTATTCTTGACTAATGTGACACTACTTGAGAGACCAAAGTCAACTTTATTAACATCACATCTTACTTACATAAATCCACATATATATCAGGTCAAACCCTATTTTTTTAATGCATTGCAGATCCTGTTTCCCTTTTACATCAATACATGTTCCTGTTGTCTGTGGAAACCCATGTTATAACTTCTGTGCCATCAACATTTAACTTTTTAATATATTTTTTCAATAAAATAATTAGTGATATATATGGTAAATATGTATCTAAAGAATGTATAAATATATATGTCGATACATATATGTGCAAATAGTATTAACATATATTAATGGGATTTTACTGGCTAAAGTATACAAGTATAATGAATTCAGCTGCCCCTAAAGAATATACAACCATTCATTTGAAAATTAAATAAACATTTCAAAATCAAATAGACAACATGGGTAACCAAAATGAATTTCTGAGAAAGTGTTTTCTCATGTGTTTTTTTAAACTTTCTACCAATCAATCAGAAATGTTTTTTCCCAATGTGAAGTACAGCAGGCTTCTGAATTACTTCAGCTCTAGTCAAGGAATCAATAGTTGGACATACACTTATTTTTTGTTCAGCTCCTGACTCTTTGTCGTCTGTTAGTGATACCAATATACCTAGTTTTTCTTAGCTAGTTGCACTGGAAAAGGAGCTCACATTATAGAAAATCCAGCAAAGGCTAAAAATGTAAACTTCATTCAGAGTCTGCTGGTACTTTTTTTTTTTTCCACAACTACATCTCCTTGTATGGGGATGCTAATGGAAACAAGACACAGAGGCTAAAATAGTATTAGGTGCAGGATTATACACTCAGCTAAAACAGGTAAGGATTTGGTATTTTTGGATCCTGCCCATACTTGACTTGCATAAATCAAGTGTCTGTTTCTGAAGAAACAGTAGTGAAAGCAAAAGTTAATGCTTACTCCTAATGTGAACAAAGTATATTAGTTGCAATCATTTATACCACAATAGGTATGAAGTCACTGTCACCCTGTCACTAATGTTTACTGTCTTCTCCACAACCATGTAAATGACAATCCTAAATGTAAGATACACAAGGTGTATTATGACTTTGTTTTCTGAAAGCCTTATCTTGCTTTTGCCTAACAGGTATTACCCACTGAACCCAAGTTGTTAATTCTAAAACAGCATTCAGTCATGCTAGAGATCTGTCAAATTAGACCTGTACCAGCTAATCAGGGTTCTTGTTTGAAAACTGATTTACAGTTCTTAACAAACCTAAAACATGTCACCTAGCAGTCCTATTCCAAACAAAGCAGCAGCACACTCTTTTTGCAAGAGGTGAAAGACACACATCTGTGTAAAATTGTCAGTCTCCAAATCACAGCAATTCTGCAAGGCAATTGAGGCGGAAGTGAAAGTACCAATAAAAAAAAAATGAGCCAGATGAAATGATTTGCCACTTAGAGGAGAAACAGGCAATAAAAATAATCTTTCTCTCTTGGTTCGATTCCACTCCTTCAGCACAGTTTGAATATAATCTAATATAAATGTGCCCTTTCCAGAGCAACTCTTCTTATAGAGAGATTTACCTCGGCTTGATTTAAAGTATCCATTTGCAGGCCAAGCACCATGAGAAGCTTTTAAATATGACATTAATATAAAAGATGACAAATAAAAATGGTTCAGATATAAATAAGTTGACAGACCAATAGAGGGCAAGGTACTAAGAGTAAATTGCAAAGCTATATGGGTCTATGGTGTGTAATGAGATAATTTAGGACTTGGGAGCATGAGAAACAGAGAGCCCTTAAGGGAACAAGGCTAACTAAGATAGCTTTGGTCTCTTATGTTCCTCAGCCCCCTTCTCTGGGCATGAACGAGGGGGGATGCCCTGTGGTGATGGTAAATGTGTATGCAATTTGTTATTTTAAGTAGAAAAGCCCTCATTAAGTGAACTGGATAATGGCAAACACATCTACCCTGGATCTCTAGTACAGAAATGCTAGTGCATTAAACACAGCATTACCTTCAGTGAGTATTATCAACCTGAACCTTGCCTGCATACAAAAGTTGTAACACTTTAATTACCATAAACTATACCAATATTACTCTCCTAGCATGAACACTGTAATACAAGACTAAAGATACTACTTGTACACCCCTATTGGTGATACAAGCAGGGGAATATAAGAAATAGTATAAAACCCATTTTATAAATGGTTTCACAGGAAAAGCAAATGGAGGTATTGGGCCTTTAGGCTTTAAACTCAG
This sequence comes from Aquila chrysaetos chrysaetos, assembly GCF_900496995.4. Lineage (NCBI taxonomy): Eukaryota > Metazoa > Chordata > Aves > Accipitriformes > Accipitridae > Aquila > Aquila chrysaetos. Next base: position 23,809,952 of record NC_044012.1, read on the forward strand.
GCTTCCAGGGAATTCACAGTCATTCCCCTGACACATCTCTGGATCGGACAGCAATTGCCTGGGTGATTTTTTTGAACCTTCTTTAGAGAGACTGCCCATGCTCAGATAATGATCTGAGCATGTACACAAGCCACCTTCTGCCTGGGAGTCATGCAGCCATGTAAGTGTGGCAATGAATCATGGAATAATTTGGAGGTCACTGGGCTCAGCATCCTACCTAAAGCAGGGCAAACTTTGAAGTTAGAACCAGTCTGAGCCAAGAGGTGACATTAGCTTGAGCTCAGCGCTGTGTAACGCAGGATTAACTGGAACTGGTGCATGTCTGGCAGGCTTCAGGCATGGCTGGGGCAGGCGCGTTGTTGTCTGCACCTCACTGTGTTGATATGCCTGCTATCTCCTAAGAATACACTGAAGAGTTTTGCAATTTTCTGCTCCTAGGCTAAACAGGGAAAGATCTTGGCATTGGCAAAAAAAAAAAAAAAAGCAGAGGGACAGAAAGGGTGCTTTTGACACAAGGTGCATGTTCTAAGACACGAGAAGCTAATGCCATGACAAACTACCAATTTGGAAAATGACTTTAATAGCCATTGTTAGATCCTGTGATATCCTGGCACAAACAAAAAAAGTGAAAGATATAATTAAAAGGTTAAATGCTGTGAAACTGCAAGGAAGCAAACAAGGAGAGATACCGAAAACTTGCCATGATTAGAAGAGTGATAAACACCACCTGGTTTTTCAGCAGAAAGATGGGATCAGGAAAATCCTTTGGACAAGGGGAAAATGCCAATAAAATCAAACTGCAACACTGAGAAGGGTGTTGCCCTTTGTGGGGCCGGGCAGGGTCCTCTGCTGCATGTCTCAGGCAGAGTAAAGGAAGAAAATGAGCTACAGCTAAGGAAAAAAGCTAAGTAAATTGCAGACAGAAAATATCTGCCATACCCTCACTGTAAGACTAATAGTTCGAGAAAGTTCACAGCACTCAGAAAAGAGAGCATTAGATATCTTTCCCGTCACAGTCTACTCTGGAGCATGCTGAGGCATTGTGCTGGGGCAAGGAAAATAACTAAACACGCCAGGGTGCAATGTCAAGATGCACTTTGCACTGTTAATGTAAACATACACTTGGGTGGATGCTGTAGGAGAAATACTGATGTCAAACAAGGTCCTCTTACTCCTTTTGCCTGATATCATTGACTATGCTCTCAGAAAACCCGTTGATGGATACAGCAGCCAGCAGCACCTGGCTCAACTTTCATACAACGAAAGGTCTGGATTTTGTTGGCATTATGATTCACTGTACATGCACAGCTTGAAAGGGAGGCAGCAGCAAAGGCAATCGGATGAAACCTAGCTGTGAAAACATACATGTAATGAGAATCTCAGCTCCTTTGAAACCCACCTGCACATTAGGGCACAAAACCACAAATCAATTCTCATGTCTTGACAGTGGTGTACAAGGTAGTGGGGCAAAAACATATAAGCCAATGGTGGCAGCTGCTTCCCCAAGATTAACACGGCTCATTCATTGAAGATCTACAGCCCTCCAAAGCAAACTGCAAACCTTCAGTGCCAGTTATTTCTATCTTCACATGTGGGTGTAAAAGCTGGAATACCTTAAGAGTCAGGACAAACATGTAAGGGCTCTATCCAGGCCACCCAGAAGTTAGTCCTCCCAGTGACTAGTGTTTCACATTGCAATGGGGACAGCAGGTGATGGAGGCTTATCCAGGGAAGCTGCCACATAAGAAGTCAGTGTCTGGCAGCCCCCTCAGTGCATGCGTCTGAATGCCATCCTATATGCCTTCAAAGCTAGGCCCTGAGCAGAATCCTAGCTATTAACACTCTTTCACAAATATCATGGAATTTTACAATCCGAAGGGTGTGCAAAGAGCACTGTGCAACAAGTAGAGATGGCAGAGCTGTGCTCATTCCCTACACATGTTGGATAGAATGGAAAAGGTCTGGATCCAGAAAAGAGCAATGAACAAATCACAAGAGATAAATCCCACTAAAGTCAATATGAATGTTGCAGCCCATTAATTTCAGCAGGAAGTTTGGAGATTAAATTGGTTGTTGAGTCTGGGCCCAAGTCCACTTAAAATAAGACAAATAATTGGGAGGGCAATCAACCGCCATAAAGGTCACTAGGGCTTAGATGTGCAGCAGCAGAAGATCCCTTACTCCTGACCAGCAGCTTTGTTCATAAATTACTGGGTAATAGTTGCAGACCCATGGAGAATGGTGCCAGCAGCTGGGGAACTGCTGAGAGGCTTTGCACAGGGAAAACGACATGACTGAAGTGGGTAGACTAAGAACAGGGAAAAAGAAAATAACATACACAGTTCCCTCAGGGATGGGATGGTTCTTCCTGCAAAAGTGTTTGCAGAGGGGGCATGGCTGCTAAATAGTGCTGGAATTTTCTCTCCAGCTCTAAGAAACGCTGTTTCTTCTCAGCCCAGACCCTGTGTGTTCCTCTCTTCCCGGCTGTGTCACCACAAGTCACTGCATGAAGCTAGCTGTGAATGTGGGGCATGTGCTCCAGCCAGTACAGCCTACCGCTGCCCAGCTTACACAGGGCAGTTTAAAGTCTTGTTTCTTAGGATCATCACAATGCATACAATACTGCTGTGTCAGATATCACATTTTGATCCCCAGACCACCAAAGAGTTACACTTCCAGGAGATGACAGCCCAAAAAGAAGACAGGGAAAAGCTGGAAATGAAATACTCTCCAGCTGGGGAATTAAGTTACAGGGCAGATTTTAAGAAATACTGCAAAATACTGTTCTCCGAAAAAACCTTTCTAGTGCAAAGTACTGATAACTCTTTAAGCCCTTTTTATTCACCTCCCTCCCCAACAAAACTGATGAAACAGCCTACCCAAAGTAATGATTTTCACAAGAGACACTAAGCAGAGACTCCATGAAATCCACTGGGTTTGATATCGGTATTTTGTATGAAGGCATTTCAGTAATGCTACCATCAAGGGCAATGAATGGCATCTGACAGTATTTAGAAGGGAACAGAACTAACGTGCCTGCATTCCCTGACCTCCTTTGTTTTATGTTGCAAGGTGAACTCTGTAACAAACGTACATCAGACTAGCTGTTCAACAAAAAGCATGTAGATTGACCTTACTGCTAATTTCAAGATGTATTCTGTAAGCAAGGCAGACTCTTTCCTGCAGAAATAAATAAAACAGACTAGAACATTACCTCTAGCAATGATATGAAGTAGAATATGCTTAAAGAAAATAAACTGGCATTATTTGCTTACATTTATAAACTTCACTGATTCATGTGTATTTGGTAAAATCCACTGAAAGAAAAAATAGAGAGCAATTAAGGTACACACAGTTTTGATTGGAAGGCCCTGTAAAATGACTCATTATTTTGTGTCTGCTATGATGAGAAAACACAGCTGCAGCCTCTGCCACATATGAGCCCATACAGACTGATGAGATGCTGGCACTGGCAAACAGCCAGCAGATAACTGGGTGATAACATGGGTGGCTCTTTCCCTGAGCACTGAGGATGGCTGTAAAGCCTTCACCATTGAAACTCCACTGTGTAAGCGGGATAGGCCAATGGCAGCAGGACAAAGTCCTCCAGCCTTCTCTACCCGGGACAGAAAGGCACAAAAAAGTTCTGTTGGGATGTATTAACAGAGAAGACCATCCACAGCACATCCTCTTGTGTGAAAAAGGCTGCCAGCTGAGGTGAAGAGCTTGCACGGATAGCTATTTTAAGTGCTTTATTACAGCAAGAGCTTTATGAGAACTATATCATACTTACACTGGCATGAAAAATATACTTTATGCCCCCAAAAATCTTTGAACAAATATTAATTTACTATTCTCGGCTGCCCACACTGCTGGCAGAAAAGGTTCTGGAGAAATTCTGCAGGGGATCTTGGACAAGCCAGGTGACAGCTGCTGGGAGACTGCCACAGGAAGCACGAGAAAGAATTGTTTGTGTTAACACAGCTACAGAGCTTTTCCTCTGCAGATCCCAAAGTACCTTAAAAAGTTACAGCCTTTCACAGAGAAGAGAAAACTTAGACCCAGAGATGCAAAGGGTCATCTAGCAGGCCATAAAATGAGACAGGCAGCACCCCCGATCCCAGTGTCTTCCCTTTCCTTTCTTTATACTGAGTAGGCACTGGAATCATCATCTGTGGGCTAGCTGCTGTGTTTAAGGAGATGAGAGTAAGTACAGACATGATAAAGTGAGCCATTTCTGCGGTACCTAAGCATTAAGGTAGTTGCAGAGGTGGTTAGGAGAATAAAGTGGTGCAGGTCAGCCATAACTTTCCTATAATGTTAGATGCTAAGAACTGCATCCCAGCAGTTCTTGTTATATGTGACAATTGAATCCCTGGCTTTTAACATTAAAGAAAAAAACAATACCTGTTGAAATAGCACCAGCATGAGATGAAAGAGAAATATCTGCAATGAAAACAAGAAGAGACTTCAAAGCCCTTCATTGATTACCTCACACTAAAGTCACCATGTCCTGAGGCATCACTCCATATCTCCATCTATTTTGTATTTAGATACCACAACGACCACAGTGTCTTCAAGTGTAATTAACTGACACTGAAATTGCTTATGCTGCAGCCATCCTGTGAAGGTCTCAGAGGCTGGCACACATCCCAGCACATTACTCACTCTAACATAAGATGTCAACATCTTAGTGCAAGGACTCCTCTCACTGTCACTGTTTCAGAGCATTCACCATGCACATTGCCTGCACGGACAACGGATGATGCTTGGCCTTGCCTGGATGGGCCAATGGATCTGTGATGACCTGCTAGACCAGGGGGCTTAATTTGGTCCGGTTTATTGGCAGGAGGCGAAAGAGTCCCACACACTTCGTATCACCTCTATGAAATTGCCAGATCCTTCAAGAGCCCCTTTAAAGGTTAATCCATGATGATCAAATAGTAACTCCCATTCAAATATCCTAAAAAAGGGGAGAGGGATTAGAAAGGACTGTGTGAAATCCCCACGATTAGTAAAATACCACTTTGTGATGTCTGAAATTTTCATTATTTCACAGCGTAATTGCATCACTGTTGGACTTACACAAAAGGAAAGCAACCGCAGACAGCTCTGGCTATTGCTACATTTTTAGCAGAGTGCACGTACAGTCTGTAGGACATTTGTTTACTCCTTCAGGGCCCTGCAGAGTTAAGAAAATAGTTTTGGAATATCAGAAATAGATTCCCACTTTCTGTCAAACATCAGGAGAAATATGCCTGTGTGATAAGGCAATGTTTGACACACAATTGTAATGTCAGCATCCAAGGGAGCAATGTCAACCTTGGTATGAATCTCATGGCTCAATACAAGAAGTATTACTATCCAAGGAGAGTCTCAGAAATTGACAGGTTTAAGTGCAGTGTCATTTTCTTACCACTTCCAGGAGCCTCTTAATGATATAGCTGTGTCTGCAGTGTGAATTTCTTAGGAAATTCAGGTGGTAGCAAAGCGTGGGGGCTAGCAGAAAGTAGTACAAGCCTGGGAGGAAAGAAAGGAAATGGTGCATCATTTTCTTGTGTAAAGTCTAGCGAAAACCAATCTGCTTTAACATTCAGACCCCAGGTTATTCTGTGGAGTTCTGGGTGCTGTATCAGTGCATACCTTGTCATGGCTTCACTAGCTGTAGCTGGGAAACAGATGGGAGTCACTGTGCTGTTGAAACCCACATAGATACACCAATTTTAAGCAGAGCCTCAGGCTTTATAAAGACCATTCCCAGCCCTGGGGCATGTACATCCTCTTCTGACTGCACAGAACCATGACCAGCACATCACTGAATCCCTATCATAAGTTAATCTCATGTAAAAAGAAGAACAGGGACTTTAAGCTTCCCTTCAGAACTAATAATGTGGTAGTAAACAGAGTAAGATGCAGATGATGCAAAGTGCAGGACCGCAACATCAATGGGGTGACACTGAATGACATGGATAGAGAAAATAGTATCTTACGCTGTATTGACATAGGGTGATCGCTGGCTTGTTGAAGTCAATGACAATGTTCTTGATATTAAAGGGTGGGGCAGCGCAGAATTTGTTCTCTATTTTTGCATATCCTAGGTGCCCATGCACTCACCAAATTTATAGCCTTGATCTAAGGACAAAGCTGAAAGAGCCTCATAAGCCCAAACTGCACTGCATGGCAGACAACATTCACTGTATTTGTGAATTGGACTGCCTGACTGCTGCCTTGTCACGTTTAGTACAAAAGTTTTTGCAATGTGTAAGGGTAGAGCACGCCAAAGCCTCATGCTAAAAAGCTGATATGGTGTTTGTTCACTGGAATTTAGCAGATACAGAGATCAGGTCTCATAAATGAGAGAACCCATCAAAGAGAGCTTCTAAGGTAAACACATCCTCTTAAAAGGGTCTTATCTCTGCACCAGTAGATCAAAGAGCACTCTTGCACAGCTGTATAGTGTGCAGGTGCTATTACTAGTCCTCTACAAAACAGACTGGCTTGCTTATTGACTTGCAGGACTGTGAGACATGCATCACACATGAAACTCATGATGCAGAGTTTGGGGATTTTTAATAAATGGATATCTAATGTTAGACTATCGTTTAGGAACCTGAACTAATACCCTGACTTGCAAAACACAAAAAGCTCCACAACACCCAAGGAGTCCAAAGTGAAGGGATTTTTCAAAGATACAAGTTAATTTTATCAGCCACCAAAAAGGGATGATATAAAAAAGTGTTAGACCATGTTTCCAGGAACTTCATGTGCCATGGAATACTCACTAGCCACCAACACTTGTGATTTTATAAAAATGCTTTCCATTTGAAAATTTTTTTCTATGCCTCCATTGCCTAGTGAAAGACACATACACACACAAAAGACCAGACAGAAGGAAATGGCAGTACTTCTTATACCTGAAGTGCTGCCAAATATACACCATCAAGCTTGGAGACGGCAGTCTTAGATCACTTCTAAAAACAGTAATTTCCAACAAAGGCTTGATTTTGAAGGAATAATGTCACATCTAAGAGATTATGAAAGCAATAGTTCCTTTGGCGGAAGCAGAAACTACCTACTTGCTAGCCTATCTCAGCAACTTGTTGTAGGATTTGTTATAAAAATCCTACTCTGCCGACAGAGAAAAGGTAGCCACTGTAAAAGGATGAATAGTTAGTTACCTTTTACTTTCAGGGTCACTGGGTACGTGATCTGCTCTGACTGTCCTTTCATTCTTCCTGGAGCAATGGCTGGAATGTTCTGCTGCGAATAAAAAGCATAGAAGGGATCATAGGGATCAGGTGAATCTGAGGCCACAAACGACATTACATAACCAGGAATGGCTGATACTGCACCAGTCAACTTCTCATGAAGTCAAGGTGATGGTATCAGCATGAACATTTTATCCCCTTCTGCTTTTGGTTTGATCCCTGGGCAGTCTCCAGCAAACTGGGTCAGGGATTCCTTCCCTCTGTCTTCTGGGATTCAACAGGCTCTTCCACTACTCCAGACTCTGAGCACCCACAGTCTCTAACTGGTGTACCTTCTTAACTCACCTGGGAATTAGGACAATGCTGCTGTCCCCTTCTTACAAATGGGGCACAGAGGAACAGCCGGACTGTTGCACAAATTCTTAATTGTGTTTTGGCATTTGACTATGAGCTCCTCCTCAGCATCACTTCCTCTTGTCTCTAAGGTTTCAGCTCTGAGTTAGGCATTTAGGTACTTCTTTGGCTTCTGGCATAAATGACTTTTTCAGTGCCACATGCAGACAACGTGGGAAGCCTGGGTCTGACACTGTCATTCTTGGGCTAATTTAAAAGGAGATCCTGTCATGAAAAATCTCCCCTTTGAGATTATGTGCCTCACAAAATACTAGTAGTATAACCAGAAAGCAGGATTTTCTTGCAAGATTGTGTACTACTTTAAAAAAGATTCATATGTTCTAAGAAGAGGAGAGGAGAGAGGTTAAAAAGTAGAATAAATAAGACTGACTAAAAAGAAGCATGCAGTGTGGTATTCAAAAAAAGCTCAGCATCAGCTTAACACTGCTTTCAAATTTGTCAAAGGCAGAGAGGAACTGATATAATTTTAGCCATTATTCCCCATTAAGGCTATGCATTCATGGAGAAAAAGGTATGTTTTTACACTGAATTAGTTATCCAGCTTGAATCAGGCATATTGGGCATACACTTTACCCAATCTTTACTTATATGACCCCATGTCTGTCTTCCGTGGAGCCTCTGCTTCACTCAGTCCACAAGGCAGAGATGCAGAGGAACCTACTCTGACTGACCAGATTGGATGAGTCCTGTTAGTTCCAAGTCAAGAGCACAGAATGAATCGAAGTGCCTTTTTCAAGCAGAAGAGCTCTGTCAGAAAGAACGGCGGGAACAATGCTCAGGAGAAAATTAGGCCTGAAGACTGGGCAGGAATATTATTAAGTTAATAAGAAAAGCAAACAGCGAGGTTTGGGGGAAAGAAGGGAAGGAATTTATGCATTAACTTGGCCCATCATTGTGGGGTTTGTCCATTTGTAGGCACTTGGACCACTGTCCTCCTCCCCCCAAAGTCAATTGTAAAACCTCAGATGCACTGACACAGAGTCTGGCCCTGCATAGCAATTTATGCCTTGAAATGTACAAGTTAATTACTCCTTCCAGTCTTGATGAGGCAAGAGATGTCTATGTGGCCCAAAGACTCTCTCTACTGATAGGAAAACTGAAAAAGAGAGAACCGACTTTCTCCGAGTCACAAAGTACATCCTTGGCAGAACTGGGAGGGGTTCAGAAAACTGTAGGGTGCAGAAATCCCAGTTCTGAACTCATCCCATGCATAAACAGATCATAATTTTTAATGTCTGCTGCCAGTCACGCTGACGGAAGGGTTCTGGGATCTGCTGACTTTGTGTTACCATAGCTTCTCAAGCGCAGACAGTGCAAGAAACTCCTCTACGTTTGCTTATCAGATCGCACCTATCTCTGTTTATACAGCCTGCCAGATGCATCCAAAAAAGACATTTACTAATTATTCTCTTGTCTAAAATGAGATGCAATGACACTCAGCTGTGCAGGTATAATTTTATTTTATACATACTTGGAACTAAACTCAGCCCAGTTGCGTGTCAACATAGATAGTGTCTGCCATGAAGGGTCCTCCTAGAACTGAAAGGATGGGAGCAGTCAGCCTCATCCCAGTCTGAATTCGTTCAGCAGTGAGATACAGGGACCTTAATGAGAAACACAGTCTGCACTGGAAAGGACAACTGGGACATGTTGTCAGCTAGGACATCAGTAACACCACTGAAAAGCAATCATTTGGCAACACGTGAGCCCGTCGGTGCCAGAAGAGCTATCATCTGCCACTGTATTTAGAATAGGAAGTAACTGTGGTAGAGTTTGTTTGTATTTTTTAATAGCAGCCACTATAGATAGTTAAAACCATAGAGCACAGCAGACCCCCCCACCCCAATACCTTCCTCTCTTCCCAGATATCACTGTACAATTTAGATGGTGCCATTAAATCTTTGCTTGCACACAGCAAGCCCTACACAACAGCCCATATAAAAACACGGACACTCTGAGAAAGTGAATCCATTCACTATCCTTTATTAATCCACTTGACTGAACGTCAGCCACATGCTTGTTGATCTCATCCCTCTGCTGTGTGGGCACGCATACAGACAAAGAAACTGCAATATGTTCTTAGGCTATTCTTAAGTAGCCCACCCTAGACATAGAAACACAGAGGGCTTTAACAGCACAGATGATAGGAGAAATAATCCCATTTCCCGCAACTTTCTGAAGTTTTCAGTGATTTATGAGTTTTTGCAGCAGATGGAGCCATTGCAGTATACACCATGAACTGTGAACTAGGCTAATTCAGCGTGTTCAAAGGAAAAAAAGCTTCTGCCTGCTATGAGGATATTTTCAAAAGAATCCTTGGCTGTATCCAGGCAAATGTGTGTCATCCAGGCAACTACATGCTCTTTTAGCAATTGGATTGGCTTGCCCTGAATGTCCTAGGACTGATTTTTAGATCTATAGGATCATTAGTAATTATACATTAGTATTACAATCTAAGCTGATGGTTTTAACATGCATCCGAAAGACAGCAGGTCCCCAAATCATGCCCACCCAGCAATTCTGGTACATAAAGACCAGCCTTTGCCATGATAATCAGCCAGTTCCCCTTACTGGTGCCAAAATCCATCTTTTTAAAGGTCAAATGTCACTACCATGGAAATGGTATATAGCTGCAATTGCTGAATTGTTATGTTGCAGGATACCCCTGGCTGATGGCATGAGGCTTTCAGAATGTTCACACACACACATATTAAGTAATACAAATAAGAATACAACAATTCAAGTTTCCAGAAATACATTCGTTTATGAGTATGACTCTTTAAAGGTTCTAGGAAGATAACTATGATCATAAACGTAGGCATAAAACAGCGAGCAATTCACGGTACAATTAGAATTTGAGATAAATGGATTCATAATCTCCTGCTCAAGCATCTAATTAAGAAGAAGCTGCATTCATCAAAGGCTTCTGTTGACATTATACATTACTGAAGGGGAATTGGGATTTAATATCTCCTTGGTATGCAAACGCATTACCATTTTCCTTGATGGAGGCTACACACATATACAAGAGGCAGATATTATTACACTTAATACAGAAAGACAGAATGCCTTCAAGAACTGACCCCTTATGTTCTGCATGCTGCATAAGACCTGCTCATAAGCTACTCAAGAATTACTTAGCAAGTCTGCCTCATATACTTTTAAATGCTTTGTAATTTTGAGTGTTAAAGATAGTACAGCAGCTCTTCTACAGTGACAATCACATCAGTTCTGGGACACGTTGCCATTGTACTGCTGGGCTGATAATAAATCAGGGTAACACTTCTAGCCCAAAACAAATCCCTCACCTGGAGTTATGGCTTTCACTCTACAGACCATCACAGCAGGGAATGTTACACTGAAAGCAAGTTAGGAGGCTGCAACACCAAGCCTATGCTTTCAGCACCATGAACCTACAAAGGACACCAATAGTATGTTATTACATTATCCAGGGATATCTTGGCCTTATGAGTAACATGCTGTAAATCAAGGGGAATCTGGTGAAATCGAGAGCTCACAGAAGGGCTGGACAGAGACCAAAGTCAGGCATGCAAGGAATTTCTGCCATGCATTACCACTAAAGACTGGAGGTCTAGCTTCTAATATATCATTCAGTCCCAGGCTCCAAATCAAAGCCTTCTCATTGCACTAACTCCTATGGTAGTTTTGGATTGAAACAGCTATTGAAATTGAGGCCACAAAACCCTTCCCTTTGGGCAATAAATCTAAATTTAGACCCTAATCTTCAAATGAACATATGAAGCTGATCTACCTCACTGCATTACTAATGTTCTTTACAAATATATGATGTCTTAAAGGCATTTTGCTTCTCTCAGTGTATATGTGGCACAGAGTTGGATTAAAAGGATGGATTCTGCTAGAAATACCCATCATTATATAGAGCAAGCACAAATAATAAGGAATCAGTTCACCTACCTTTTTAAAATACCTTTCTATAAAAACTGCAGGAAGTGCAAGCAAAAGAGAAGCTGAAAAGAAGGAAATAATAAAACGTCAAGAAATAACTGTGTTATATACTGGTCTGAAGATGCTATTGGTATGTATGCTCAGAGGCTGCGCTGGGCTGAACTGGCTGGCAGCAATGGCAAACTAAAACTTCTTTGGGGACCGTCAATCAGGCCGCTGCAAGTCGGGAGTTGCATTTATGGAGCTGAAGCTTCTGCACCCATGGGCTCAGAAGAGGTTACCTAGAACTGACACAGTGAAATGATGAGACTGCAAATAAGACAAAGCATGTTCCCAGCCAGCTGCTAAGCCATCCTCCTGGGGAGGTCAGACCTCTCTCCTAAGGAACCTTCTGGGGATGAGGTAGCTTGCAATGGCATCAGATGAAAAAGCTGGGCAGAGACTCTATATGAATCTACAGTTTTAAACTGCTCCTGTAGAGTTGTCTGTGTAGTCCAGGAGTGGCTCTTCAAACCTTTTTGCACCAGCCTGCTGAATTAGGGAAGGGAATCAATACATCTCTCTGACATCTCAGGAGGCTGGGTTTCCATGAGACGTTAACTCTGAAACCTAAATGCTAATTTAAATTCAAAGTTTTGAAGGGTGTCATTCCTAATCAGCTTTGCAAGAAATAGCTTAACTGTTTTGGTGTGGACAGTCAGAGCAAACTGTGATGATGCCATTACCTCCTCAACTAATTATTTGGGATGAAACTGAATGCAAGGGAAAATTTAAAAGTAGAGGAACATTCTGCAATAAAAATGTAACCTCATGCAGGGAAACTAGATGAGCAATGTTTATTAGGAGCAGGAGCTAAGTGTCTATTTTCTAGTGCTTGTGACGGGTTGACCTCAGCCAGCAGCCAAACACCCACCCAGCCTCTCGCTCGCTCCCCTCTCCTGCAGGATGGGGAGAAAACAGAAGGAAGGTAAAAAGACTCATGGATCAAGTTTAATAGGGAAAGCAAAAGCAAAAAGCGGAATTCATTCACTACTTCTCATCAGCAGGCAGATGTCCAGTCACTGCCTGGGAAGCAGGGTCTCAGCATGTGTAACTGTTGCTTGAGAAGACAAACACCGTGACCATGAATGTACTCCCTTCCACCTCCTTTCCCTGAGCTTTTATTGCTGAGCTCAATATCATATGGTATGGAATATCCCTTTGGTTGGCTGTTCCAGCCATGTCCCTTCCCCATCTCTTGCCCACCCCCAGCCTATTCATTGGAGGAGGGAGCAGAAGAAGCCTTGCCATTGTGCAAGCACTACTCAGCAATAGCCAAAACACTAGTGCATTATCAACACTGTTTTAAACACAAATGCAAAACAGAGCACCATACAGGCTGCTATGAAGAAAGTTAACTCCATCCCAGCCAGACCCAGTACAATGCTCTGTAATAAAATTATTCCTAAAGTTTAAAGCCAAAGTAGGCTTGAATGCAAAGGATGTTATGAAGAATCTGCTGCAATTTTAAGCAATTGCATTAGACCTTTACCTTCATGGTTTGACTCATGCATTTCACATCATTAACATTTCAGATATGCTAACCATGTCTGTGTTTCCACCCTTTGGGGAAAAGGGGCAACAAACTGCTGCATGCACCAGGAAGTTCCCAGGTGCACCCCAGTTCACCAGCCATTCTGACACAGGCCCAAACTATCTCTGCTGAGACACACCAGCAGGTCTCAGCTGGTTGAGATTTTCATCTCCTTTACTTGGTTCTGTTTAGAACAAAATTTTCTACCACGTGAACAAAGCTCATCCGTACAGGAAACCAATGAGCCATAGCTACAGAGCTAGTGAAGTCCCTCTTTGGTAGCCCATGTCCCATTGATAATTACCTCCTAACAGAGTTGGGCATCTAAGAACTGTTGCAGAGCTGAGCGTTGGTCTGTGGAATGAGCTTGTTAGGAACCACAAACCCCATCATGTTTTACCTGAAGTAAAACCGACTATCATCGAGTCTGACATCTCTACTAGAAAGCCATAGAATTGTGGGCATTTAGAAATGAAGCAGAGAAACAACTCTGTACTGCATACAAGTCTCAGAAAGGACATAAGGGAAAGGCTAAAATCTATAAGACACATTACTTAGTGCACTCAGAGGCTACAGGATGGAGACCACTGGTCAAAAAAGAAGAAAAGCAAAGCATTTGCACTGAATCACCAAAGAAGGTTTCAATGTCTTTAAGGACTGCTAATTGTAATATTGAAAGACGCCATCAACAAAAAAAAATCACCATTGGTGAACGGATATAACTGCACTTTCTGTAGTGGATTTACATCTATCTACTTGCCATGGAGATATTTGGCCCTGAAATTCTGTGAGAAGGATATAGATTTTTGAACTCCATATTTTGAAAATAAGGTCTAAAACCATGACTCATCTCAATGAGATTACTCTGGGTTTGCTGAACCTTCCCCGCTGAATGTGTTTTTCTGTTATTTTACTAGCTCTGCTTGTAAATACAGGATTATAAGAAAATGAGAAAAATCAAAACATAGGCAGTCTCTCCTAGAAGAGGTTAAAACCCTGCCAAAAATCCACATCTGGGTTTGTGTGATAAAGCCTGCCACTGAGTACAAGCCACGAAGCCCAGAGAAAATACATTTGCTTTTAAAATATCTCATGGGGTTTTGTCACTTTTGAATATAACATTCCTGGATATTTAGCTGATGACACTTGCACACTGCTGACTTACCGGCAATGAGATGTATTGCTGGCCACTTACAGGGGTGTTTCATGAAAACCAGGATAAACTTTATAGGATCAAAGAGTAGTCCATGCCTGAAAGAGAAAAGCTGTCAGATTTGAGGATACACTGTGACAAGATATTCTCAGAACTACAGAGCCACTCAACTGTCAGACAGTGCAAGCTGCCTGTCTTGTCTCTTCTTCATGTTCCCCCCCCACTGTGAATCACTGGACTTCTTCCAGATGGGATGTTCAAAATGAACTGCATCATCCCCTTAATCCTTTGACTCCAAAGGTTAATATCTCAAACTCTTCCCATGCTTCGCAAGCTCCCACCACCTGGGATCACTTGCCTGGTCTGGCAAGTGATAGTGGGTAGAGAGGGGGGGTCCTGCAGGACTCCACAGGCATCTTTTCAGCAGCTCAGAAAATGCTGCTATCAGACCACCTCTTAGATGGTATCCTCTCATTCCCAGCAGTTACCTTTCTGTCTCCCAAAAACGCCAGGAATGCAAGCAAGAAACTCTGGTTTTGCTCTGCTCCTCGTGGACCTCCTAGTCGTCTAAGACTAATGGTCTTTCCCACTGGGGCATAGAATTTTTGGTGTGCTAATTCTGACTATAATCACATGATATTAGCCAAGTTCCCAGTATGCGTTCAGTGTAACGTGACATTTCTATAGCATTTTTTACATTGAAGGATGAAAAAAAACCTTTTCACAAGCTACGAACGAGATTCTCTACTTTTTGACATGATCCAGTCTGCTCCAGCAAGGTGCTGTTAGATTTCACTTCCCATATGTGATCGGAGAAGAAACAGTTTGGATCTTTTCCTATTCTAACATGCCTCAAAAACATGGGACAGCCTGACCAGATATCCACAGTCCAGAAACAAAAAGCAGCAGCCAAGAGGCAATCAGGTTTAAGGTATTCAGAGATTCTGCTCGCCAAAGACAGCAAGCCATGGGGCAAAAGGAGCATTCACACTCTGACAAAGCAAAGGGAGATTCTGTTTCTAAGAACCCTGGAATATCAGCAGCATTCTGCTCATCTAATACTGATGGATGAAGGGCTGAAGTAATGCTGGTAACACTGAAACCATGGTTCAAAGAGCACAGGCAGTTGAAAACATGAAATGCAGATGACTGCCATCCTCTGTAGCTAGTGATCCTGGATCACTGGTATAGACAACATGGCAGATAAAGGCAGGGGGTGGGGGGCGAAGCCAGATACAAGAAATCTGAATGAAGGCAGTGAAGAAATTGGTAGCATTCATGTTTTAGTAACTTACTGATTACACAGAAGTGAGTTGATATGAACATGCTCTCCCTGCAATTCAGAATTAAAGCTCTTATTCTAGATCTTGAGAAATAAGTAATGTCGCCTTTTTTTTTTTTCAATAAGTCACTCACTCACTTAAACTCTCCAGACTAATGTGAGTAAGAGTGAGAACCAAGAGTGAGAACCTAGAATGAAGAAAAATATTATCAGGATGTAAAGATAAAAATATTAAAAATATCTGTAGTCAGATATTAAAATTGCTTATTTGAGTCTGAAAGACAAAGAATAATATTTTCTTCTCTTTATAGGGGTAAAATTTGCAAATTTTACCTTGCTTTTACTGGAAATGTCCTGGATAGCCCAGAAAAATAGCCCAACATCATTTAGAAAGTGAAGCTCATACAGCACCCCACCCCCTTATCTTCCTTTCAAACAGGTCATCAGTTTCTAGTTTTTATGTAATTTCTTAGAAAAAAAAAAGAAGCTTTCTTCTGTGCACAAAGATCGATTCATTAGATGTTTTTTGTCTCTGGGCATTGAGCAGCCTTTTACTGAATGGAGTTGGAGTGCATGCAACTTAATTGGAAGAGCATAATTTCCAACATCTCCCTAGGATATTTACTGTGAATGGTGAGACATAAGAAAAAGGAAATTGCTGATGTTTAATGTTTTATGCTGTGGAAAGGATTGTTTTGCTCAGCAGCTTGAGTACCGTACAGGTAGGAAAGGGTCTCCCTCTCAAGAATGAACACTACTTTTCTTTCATCCACGTCATGTGAGTAGATGTGAATGAAATAAAAATACATGTGAGTTTTCTGCTCACGTCATCACAGTTACACTGAGATGCCAAAAATCTGAGAAATCTCACCCCTTTTGAATTTACTGCAGATATAAAATTCTGCACAGTAATCAGCAACTTCCTTAATTTATTGCTGAAGGCAGTTATCACAATTACCATTTTCCCATACTTCTAAACAAAAACAATAGTAAATTGCCATCTAGGGAAATCCAAGTGCAAGAAGCACGAACAATTTTGGCAGTATTCCCATCTAAATCATAAAAAGTTTTAGCAACATGGCACCACTCCTTAAAACAAGAAACCTTCATCAGATGCCTGCTGCTGACTTAACTGTGACTTTCCACTTACCAGCAAAACTACACAATGGTTAAAAATGCCTTGGAAATTGCTGAATCCACTCCCACATAATAACAGAGATTCACACAGTGAATGACAGGAAAAAAATATTTAAGAGTTCTAGAAATGCTTCTATTTTCACTTTGGTTGTCAAAAATGCTATTTCCAATACCAGCTATAGCATCTGGTTTATCTTATCACTTCAAGCTAGCCAGAGTCCCTGCTGAGATTGCTGTCTTCTTGCTAAGAGACCCTTGGCTAGAAGCTGGAAGCCAGAAGACCCTTTCCATAGGATGCTTGGTTACCCTAAATCCCTTCGCTTCTTCTATGGCTGTTCTCCTGTCTGCAAAATGTGACACAATCCTCCTCCTTTCCTCCACGTGGAAAGGAATGATACTTTGAGATGTAAATAAGAATATGGTGTATCATTAATACTGTTGCTGAATCTCTCACATTGGCAGATAAACTGAACAGGCAAGCAATTATCTCCTTGGTTTAACTGCTGACTTGTGCTGCTACCCCTTTTCATTCAAAAAATAAAGTTCTACTGGACTGCAGGATCTATCTCTTGGAGAACAGTATTTATTCATAGCACTTAACTCTCTTACGATAATCCTACTGAAGCCAATTGGTTTACTTGAGTTATATGTCTGTATTTGCACAACAAAGGGGTTGCAAAAGCTTGTATCAAAGATACAGTATGGCATTACTTACAAATAAGAACTCCCACTGCTGCAGGCAAGTTAACTGATTAGGAAATGCAAATTTGGTAAGTGAAAGTTCCAGGAGGGAAAGGAATGATCTGAGTAGCATCAGAAAACCCTGCGGATGTGGGTGAAGGATATGTGCTACGTATTGCCTTCTATCAGCTGGACACCATGAAACAGAAAGCTCCGCTCTCAGATGTATACACACCACATGCCTGAGTTTTACTTGTGCACTCGGGATTCTCTGGCCAGGATTAGACAGCGAGATTCTGGCTCCACTGAAGTCAGTTGTCTCATCTAGGGATCTTAAGACAGCCAAAAACCCTGCCAGGGTTTCCAATTACTTGATACAAACACAAATAAGAAAAGCAGGTCATACTATAATCCTATATGGTAATTGAGATTCTGCATGAGAGCGGACAAAGGCTCAATATCAACCTTAGTTTGTGCTGTGGTTTAGTCCAATATGTAGAGACTAATGATTGCTCTCTCACTTTGACCTTAAAAAGTAAGGTAAGGTGAAGTCACAGGGAGTGGTACTTCCTGCTCCCATCAACACCCTGCAGCTTTTTCAGTTGTCTCACTTCATGTATTTAATATTATTTAAATTACCCATAATGGCAGCATCAGCTGACTGTCGTAACATCACATACACATGCTGTCATGACACATCTCGCAACTATGCAATACACACAGACATCAGCCTGCTCTGATCAAATGGAAGTCCCTAGAAGAAGCAGGTAACATAATTTTGCTTCCCTGAATTTATCTGAGAGATTAAATTGGCTGAATTTTGTGGTATTCATGATTTAAGAAGTACATAGATGGGATGTAACAGCTGTCCCTTGATTTCTAAGTTTTCATTCTTTCCCATACTTTGCAATCCTCTCAATTTATCTACTGTACCTGGAAGTAATTTGGGTTTTACCCATCACAGCTCAAACTTACTTCTGTAATATTTTGCTCTGTCATTACTCAGTTTTTGGCATATGCCTTCGCCTCCTGCCTCTTTTGCTCCACCACTGCCTTCTCTCAACATCTCTTTCCCTTTCTTCTCCTTACACGCTTTTGATCCTTTTTTTACTCTGATTATTGAGGGATTCCGTCATTATTTGTCTCAGTAAAGCTACAGGGTCCGATTCCCCTCTCAGACTACTTATGTATAATGAGTCCAGCATCCTAAACCATATTATATTTTCATGAAGATGATTTCCAAGACCTTCCTGAAAGAAAAGGAATGTCTTGTGTCATAACTGAACCTGTTTGTACTTGGAGGATTTGTAAACTGGAGACTCATTATGCCTATATTTATACTAAGATTCATACATGAGTGGTCAAGAGTAAGAACCTGCCTAGTACCTTTCTCAGGATGAGAAGGCAAACATACTACAAAAAGGGGCAACATAATTTTGGTTACCAAACCCATCATTCATTAAAATTCTCACAGAAGAACAATTCTTCAGCTGATTTTACAGTGAGTGTAAACATCTTTCCCCTTTGTGTTCTTTCAGCTTTGCCCAGTACCTTAGGCCTTCTACATCTCTGTGCCTCATTTCAGTATCACCTGCTATAGGCCGAGGCATCTTGGGGCACATGGAAACAGTGCTTTTCTTTCTTATTTTTCCAGATGTCTACTTCTGCACCCTAGAAAAATAACATATTCCATTTGCATAGTTCTCTCCTCTCACTCACAGTGCAAGCTTTCATATTTAGCATAGAGCTTTGTTTCCTAAACCTGATTAAGCAGGGAATATTTTTACTAATCCAATTCAGCAAATTATAATTTTATCAGAACTGCCCTTTAGAAAGAGCTTTTGGAAATTGCTCTGTAACTCCTTTGGAACATGTGCATAGATAGAAGGATTTCTTTTCCAAACAGAAAGACTTCATCTCTCATTAAAAAACACAAAACCAACACAGGACAATAATTAACATTGCTAACTCTAATATAATATCTGGTTTCTGTACCATAGATAAAAATTCAGCATCTTACAAGAAATGGCCTTTTACATTAAATCTCGTTTCAGGAGCATGCATTTCTCTTACGGCTGTTGTCAGGATTTAACGTACTGACATTCTAAAATCAGCAGTGTGCGGGCGTCACATTGACAAACACATGCGCATACATTCCTTCTGTTCCTGGATCTCTATTTCTGATACTTGTCTAACAAATTAATGGCATTTAGATTTTTGCAAATCCAGCATGCCACAGTTCACAAAAAGTTTGCATTTCTTTGTTGGCTGCATTTTTATAGCATATACTGCCATGGCAGCTAAGGGATGTGTAAGTGATGGAAGTACATCATCCTAAGGTCTCAAGTCTTCACTGCCTGTGCTTTATTTTTCTTAGTCTGAAATAAAATAGTGCAAGATTTAATACACTGGTGCAAATTTGATTATTTTTGCATGAGTTTGACTTTGAACAAGATATTAAAGTACCAGCAAGCTAATTAATGAAGACAAAACAATATCAAATCACAATGGATCCAGCTTGAGCAAACAGCAGCCATGAAAAATGCTGAGGCTGTAAGAATTAAAAGGTAATTGAAGAGGCATTGGCTTACGCCTTAGTCATGGACTGAAAACGTCATTAAACAAATCATCAACCCCCCTATAAATAACTCTGTCGTTATTCTTCAGCAACTTTGTCAAGTCTCTGAGTTTTAACCCTGCTCAATTGTTTGTTTTGGTTCCTTAGCAGAACAAAGACTGAAATGTTTACTAGATTATTTAAAAGTTATTTTATAGACCGCTGTATATAGAAAGAGTAATGTTTTCAGGACACAACATTTCAGGAATAGCAAGAAAACTTTAATGTGATGAAAAATGAACTAATTTTGAAACAATTGAGGGAAAAAAAAAAAGAGGTGGCACAACGTCAGGTTCTAATCTGAAGTAAAATTCAGATAAAAATGGAGTTAACCACCATTCTTATACACACTCAAACCCAGAATTTAGCACAGGCTATGTGATTCTGCCACCAAAATATGACTTCATTATTTATTTTATAGCACTGAAACAAATTACTGAGGGATGTAGCCTCACTTTGAAATCCATGGTATACATAGCTCATTAATACCAACCTCTGCCTACTCAGCACAGCCACATCTGTCGGTCTCATCTTCTACTCTGCAAGACGACCCATGTCCTTAATTGCCAAAAAGAAAACACAGGGATAACTAACCACACGAGCAGCACTTGCTTGGCTTTTCATACAGCTAAATGGAAGGTTCCGATGAACGTACTGAAGCTGCAGGGCAATCCCTCTGCCTGCCGAACAGCTGTCCCGAGGGACCAGCGAGGGGCCCGCGGGTCCTGCCGGAGGACAGGACCTCTGTCAGCCAGCAGTGCTGGCCACGGCCTGCAAATTCAGCCTGGTGCGTGTATGTAGACGAGATACGCCTTCGAGATACCTCTTCTACAGCGGCCTGCCCGCAAGGCCAGGCTGGCGGGCCGGGCGGGGGATGGGTGGCTGCTGCAAGGAGCTGCCCGGAGGCCAGTCTGAAAGCAAGCCAGAGCCGCTGCCACGGCCGCCCCTTGCTAGAAAGGCTGCTGGCGGCGGACAACCGCCGGCGTGCGGAATGGAGGCCACGCCGGCACGGGCAGGCCGAGGCCGGGCCAGGCCCGGCGCTCGGCAGCTCGCTGCCGAGGCCCGAGGCCCGGCCTCCCCTTGGCTCGGCAGCGCGCCTGCCCGGTCCCTAAGGCCGCCAAGCAGCAGAGCCAGCGCGGGTGCGGGGGACGGACCCCCGCCGCAGTGCCGGCACAGCCGCGAGGGAGAGCCCCACCGAGCCCCGGGCCCGCCCCCTTCCCGCCGCCGGGCGCGGGGCGGGGCGGGGCTGCGCAGGCAGGGGCGGGCCGTGCCACCGCGCATGCGCGACGCCGCTCCGTCCGGCGGCGGGAGGGGCTCGACCGGCTGCGCGGGAGGTGCCGCGGGAGTCCCGAGGCGCCGGGGCCGGTCCGGTGCCCGCTCGCCCGGCCATGTCCGAGGCGTATTTCCCTGTGGGCCCCGGGCTGGGCCCGGAGGAGAATTTCCTGTCGCTGGACGACATCCTGATGTCTCAGGAGAAGCTGCCGGGCCGCGCCGAGAGCAGCCTGCCGCGTCTGGCTTTCGCGCTGGGCCCGGGGGCCGGCACTGGCGACTCCATCCCTGAGGTAACCGGTGGGTGGTGGGGAAAGAACTACAACTCCCGGCAGCCACCGCGCGGGGCGGGGCGTACAGCGGAGGCGCGGGGGACGCTGGGAGCTGTAGGCGACCCCACCCGGTGGTGGCTGGCTGGCGTTTTCTAGCTACTTTTTAAAAAGTTACTTTTATTCTATGCATTTTGCCTGCTTTGTTTCGTTGTGGTTTTTTTTTTTTTTCTGGTGTTTAATAATCTGACAATTATTGCATTATACAACATCAATAAAAAAAGTCCACTTTCAGAGTCTTGCAGTAATAGTCAATGCATCTGAAGTGGGTCTGTTTTATATTACAATTACAGCAGACTGCTCTGAAAACAAAATCGACTTTTTGCAATACTGGATCTGCATGAATAAAGTTTGCTATCTGTCTTTGGGGTTGCTTTACGTCTGTTTTCATGATGTAGGCAACTTTGGGTGTTTCTCATTCATGCAGGGATCAAAGCTGGAAATACCTCTGTGGCTTGCTAAAGGTCTACATGACAGCAAAAGAAGAATCATTTCTGTGGAACTGCCAAAGATTTACAAGGAAGCCTGGAGGACAGTGTTCAGCGCTGATGCCAACGTGGTTGATCTGCATAAGATGGGGCCATACTACTATGGATTTGGCTCCCAGCTCCTGAATTTTGACAATCCAGAGAATCCTGAGATAGCTCAGAGTATCCTGCAGGCAAGTATCTGAACTAAGTCTTGAAATTTGGTTTTAAGTTTTTCCATCTTCCTCTTGTTCCCAGCTGCTCAACAGTCTTCAGGAAAGATATCGTGTTGTCATCCAAATGACCTCTGGATATGGATGTCTAGATCAAGTTGTAGGATGACCCTTTGGGCAACTGCACAGTCTAGAGGTGGAAGCCTAAAGTATGCATCCGGGAGTGTAATTTTAGCTTGGCGTTTCCACACTGTAAATATGGTATTTCATAAAATCCTGTAAAACAGGACTAGAGGAGACATAAGATTATTTAATTGTGCCTGTGCTTCAAGGCAGAATTAATTCACCCTCTATTATTTCTATTTTTCTACTCTGTTTTTAAAGCTCTCTAATGATGAGACTTCACACTGCTCTGGGCAGTCTGTTTCAGTGGTTTGCCATCATAATCTTAGAAGGTTTCCTCTAATGTCTAAATTAAAGCTCCTTTGCAGCAATACAAGCTCCGTTCTGTTAGTCTCACACAAAATAAACACTGAGGACAGATGATTCTCTTCCTTCCTGCAGCAGTCCCAATTCATTTGGTATCTCTTTGTGGGTCCTGCTTTCTAACCTCTGATTGTCCTTATTGTGCACTCCTGGTATCTTTCCAGTTGATCTGCATCCACTGTGACTTGCAGTGCCCTGAACAGCATACAGCCTCCTGTTTAGGACTTGCGCTGATGAAAACAAAAAGCTTACTCTGTGAATTTTGTAGGCTCATCGTGGTGCAGCATCTTGTTTTTCACAATAGAGTGACATTGATATGCGTTCGGTTTACAGTCCACAGTAAGATGGTACAGATTGCATACACAGACAATCGTTCCTCTTCCTGCCTTTGCATGGTTCCCTGTTTCTGCCTTAATGTAAAACCTTACATTAGTCCCAGGTGAATTACATCCTATTGTTTTCACACCATCTTTCTAATTTGTCAGGATCATTATGAATCAAGAGTTCTGCTCCCCAACATGCTTGCAGTCATCCCTTCTCCTGCATGTTGTTTGTTAATTTAATAAGCATAACTTCTGTTCCTTTAGTAACCTTATTAATATATTAAACAGTACTTGGTTCCAGATAGACCCCTGTTGAACTCTACTCAATATGTTCTTCCCTCCTGACAGGAGCTATGGGTAATCGTCTTTACCGACCACCTATGGGTGGTTTAGCTAAATCTTGCAAGAATGCCCCATGACAGATACCTGTCTGCTGCTTTTCCTCCCTTTGTAAGGCCTAGCATCCTGCCATAATAGGAAACTAGGCTGGTCTCTCAAAGTTTGTTCTTGGCAAGTCCATGTTGGCTATTATTCTCTCTATTTTCTTGCAGAAGTTTATGTATAGTTTATATATAGTATGTTTCCAGGAATTGATAATAATGGATTTATAATTCCCTGGCTCTTCCTTCCTCCCTCTCCATCTCCCCTTTATCTTTTAAAAGATAGAAACCATCTATGCCAGTTTCCGGACTTCTGTGCTCTTTGAGCTTTTAAAGATAACCACTAACAGCTCTGAGATTTCTTCAGCCAGCTCTCTAAGTAGTCTGGGATGATTGCTATTGGCTTTTTTTTTCTTCTTTTTTTTTCTTTCTCTATTCTTTAAATGAAGGCTGATGCAAAGAGGCTTTAAAGCACTGTTGCTTTCTTGGAGTTGTCCACTGAAAGCTTGCTTTCTGCATTGAGGAGGTGACCACACCTTTCCTTGTCTTTTCGCTTTCTGTTAATGGACATCTTGGGGAAAAAAGCCACATTAGCACAAATTACTTGTTGACAGAAAAATCAAAGCACTCAAGGTATGCTTTCTCTTTATTAAAAGCAAACAAGAGGGGAGCAGTGCTGACTTAAAAAATAAACAAAACACCAGCGAAAACTCCTTTTCCAAATATTCAGGAACTATTAATGTGAAGTATAACTATTTGGTGGCAAAGCCAAAATGAGAGTTATTAATTTATAATATATTTATTCTATAAATAAATCTCTAAAATACTACAGTTCTGATGATTCTAAAATAACAAAGCACAGTTTTCAAAGAGTTTTGACCCTTTTTTTTATTGCTAAAAGCAAAGATAAGGAGGGAAATAAAAATCCTTAAATATGTCCTGTTGCTTAACTTTTTAAAATGTTATTTATTAGTTGTAGATTTGGAAAAAGACTTTCTTTGTAGAAAAAACCTTTTTCCTGGTTAAGTGTTTTTTCAGCATACTGAATGCTTTACAGTGGCAGTTTGGCTTAACTTCAGGCCATTCACAGGTTGCAGCTTCTATGTTCCTGCAGTAGCTGCTGTGGCATGAAATTCATTCCACCCGCTCTAAAGCAATGATTGCTTGTGAAGTGAGATGGAATAGATCATTAATTATGTTATATACCACGTGGTCTGCTCAAGCCTGTCATTAGCAAGCAGCCAAAATCTAATTCTGTGCTTGCTTCCCATCTAGTGTATCAGGGACTTGTTCTCCCAGCTCAGGCAGGAAATGGTTTGTCTTTGTATCCAAGGTCAATAGGTGCTATGCTGTTTGGAGACCCTTGACTAGTTGTGAACTAGAGCCTACACCTTTGGCTTTTCAGTCTTGAAAGCTCAGACCTCTAGCATTTGAGCTGAAGAAGCCTCTGTGTTACCTGTCAGTAATTATGCTTATCTTCTTTAGACATTTATTAGCCGTTTTCGTCGTATCATGGACTCCTCTCAGAATGCCTACAACGAGGACACATCAGCACTGGTGGCTCGGCTGGATGAATTGGAGCGAGCCTTATTTCAAGCTGGCCAGAAAGGGCTGAATGACTTCCAGTGCTGGGAAAAGGGACAGGCTTCTCAAATCACAGCTTCAAGTCTGGTCCAGAATTATGGGAAAAGAAAGTTCACAGATATGGATGGTTAAAAGCCTGAAGAACATGCAGCTACAGTGGGGGACACTGAGAGATTTACAGTCTGTCTGTCAGAGAAGAGAAAGATGAATCAGCTTTGCAGAAGGACAGGCTCCCTGTCCATTAATGGGAATTCTTCTCTAGAACATCTTCGGATTAGACCAGTGCAAATTTTAAAGGCAGACGGCAAGGGTATAAAAAATAGATTGCATCACATCACTGGATAGCTTTACAGCTTACTCATACCACTCCTGAGGATTTGCAGTTAAAAGTGTTTGCTAGGTGGCTGAAAGGGTATGAGAGGATTTTCTAAAGGGGTAATTAATATTTATTATTCTTTATCTTCCAAATTGATATTTACAATACTGAATCTGTTTGGAAAAAAGTGTAATTCTATGTATTTCATCTTGTCCTTCCCATTCCAGCCTCCTGGGAACAAGTGTTTCCATGTTCCCTGTTCTTTGGAGAGCCTCAATGATGTGCAAAAAAATGTGCTACAAACCGCATTGAATTTTTCCCATTTCTAATACATTGAGGTGGAACAGGTACTCTTTGTGAGGCAGGAATGTTTTTCTTTGCTGACTTTTGTACACAGTGTTAGTGCCCCAGGGAAAAATACCTCCTCTAACCCATGTAGCAAGCGAAGTGGCTGGACAGGTCTCATGTGCCGCCTCATCCTCTCCCTTTCAGCCCTTGTGGTCTTGATGCTGCACAGGGTGGAGAATGTTCTCGTTTGATGCGAGTGGCTTTGGCAATGGATGCATCTCTATGATAGGTGTTAAGCTCCTCCGCTTGTTTTACAGAGGAGGCAACAGAAGTCAACAAAGAGTCTGGACCGTATCAGAAGCAGCAACTTTAATGGAAACTCTCCCCCATTATCAACCTCTGAGCCATCTGTTTTCCCATGAGAAATTCTTCTGATTACTAAATTTGGTTAGTAGAAGAGACAGAGCAAATGAACTGAGTTTCCTTTCTTCTGATCCATCTAAATGATTCTAGCAAAATGATCCTAGTAAATGTCATTCTTGCCCGTAGAAGTGACTGGAGTTGGAACTTGCTAATCAGCACAGTGGTTATCACCCCATGTGGATGCCCTTAAACTTAGATTATCTGAAGTCCCATTGGATTGGAGACAGAAAACAGATTGTTATCTCTGTAGGGCGTAGTTCCCACAATCATCAGGATGGTCGTCCTTTGGAAGCAGGTATTAGATATCTTATGGGTGCTTCTGAGCATCTGTAGCAGGTGGACCTTGCAGAGTACCTAAGCGGAGGAGCCAGATTGTAATGATACTGAGCGCTTCCTCTTCTGTGGGAATCACTGGGAGGTGGCAGCAAGATCCAGACCTTGGAGGAGTTGTTACTGGACTTGCAGATGCACCTGGATATCGGATACTTCAAGCTGGAAACCTCAAGTACAAAGGGTGCGTGGCCATCCCTTGGCGAGAGGACTGAAAGCTCTGCCTCTGGAGGTGGTGAGAGGGGACAGTGTGCTGGCTTCACACGCACCTTGGTGTCTCCACCTCAGCTGCACTGGGCCAGCTGTCCTGCCACAGGAGACTAATTGGAAGCTGTGCCTGACAAAGTATTTCAAGTATGTGCAAGATCAAATGCAGCTGAACTTAATGACTTAATGGCACATAATAGCCTATGTATTTTCATGAGGTTTTTGTCTATTGTCCATTTCTGGATTTTTATTTTGAATAAATATTTTGTAAGGGGATGCTTGCAATGTAAAATGTCTGTTGTTAATGGCCGCACAGCAGAAAAATTAGTCATAGATTGGAAACTGCAGGTCTCTACAAAACTGTGGCCATGATAGATAATGCAATCCTGCTTATATCATTCCTCTTCTTTTACAGGTAATGCGGTCAGGAGCTACAGTCGTGCAGTCATGCAAGTGTAGAAGTAGTTCCTGTCTGACTTACCCCACGTGGGTAATAGCTGTTTGCCCAAGTTGTGGGAGAGACATTGCCAACCAATCAATAAGCTATTGATTTTATAAATTGCATTTTATAAAACACGAGATGGATGGAGGTGATTCCATGTTACCTCAACTTTGTTGTAGAGTGGTGGGTAGTGGGTGGAAATTGGCCATCTCTGTATTTGTACCTTGCTGCTCCAAGCGCTGTAGCATAGACTTCATGTAGCATGTCAAAGCTGTTTTCAGTGCTTCAGCTGCAAGGGAAGCAAGTTTAAGTCCATCTGTGATGAGAACCATTTTTGAACTGGAAGGATTATTTTAATGAGATGGTGGGTTTGAGATCTCGTTGGTTTATAACAAAAATCACTAGTTCATCAATTTCAGGACTGGTTTTGGTAACTATCCAAACTCATTTTCCTATATTTGTGAGACCTTTTTCTTCTGTACTGCTGGGTGCAAAATCCAAGCAGACGGTTGCTCATTTGCCAACATTTTGTACAGCTACTTTCAGAGTGGGGAGAAAAAAAATCCCTGAAGTAGTCCTCAATGTCACTGGCTTTTTGTAAGTAGGCAGTGTCACTTTTAGTAACCCTGAGTGTTCAGGAATAAACACCAGTAAGACCATTAAAAAATTTCATCCTGTAATATTAAATTAATTACAGTATTTGGTTAGTAGATTTTATATTCTGTTGATTTTTTTTTTCCTTTTTTTTTGTTTTTCTTCCTTGCTGGCTGGAATGCTTTTTTTCTGTCAAGAAGTACAACAAGAGCTCTGTACTCTTTATGAACACAGACTGTCCTTTATGATTGCACCACAGCAAGCTCTGAGTTAGAGGAGTTCGAACTTGTGTATTTTCAGAATGGCACAATAAATCCTCATTACAGAACTATACAAAAGAGGTCTGAAAAGGACTTTTAAGTGTCATTTCTCCCCATGTCCCTCAGCTTTTAAACTGGAGGACTACTGATGTTTATGAGAAAGCAGTCCATAGACATGTTTTACAGTACTGCCACAATGGTTTTCATTGCGATCAGGTAAAAAATAGGCTAAATTTGAGATGCTGATTAGTTATGCATTCACATAAGAATAAGAATATTTGTTTGGGTTTTAATGGCCTGTTTTTGAAAAGAGGTAGGGGCTTACCTGGCCCAATCCTTCCCCTAAAGCGAGGCGTTGGACTTGATAATCCTTATGGGTCCCTTCCAACTTGAGATATTCTATGTTTAGCCCTGTCTAACCCATCTCAGGCTGATGTTTGTCCAGCCAGGCCTTTAGAAGCTGCCTCTGCAGCAGAACCCACAGCCTCCTTAGGTAGTCTGTTCTTGTGCCTGGCTGCAAAGTATGATGAATAAAGCAGATGAGGCAGCCGTGGAGGGTTGACCCCCAGTTACATACAAATAGCTCTGCAACCAGCACACAGACACTTTCTCGCCTACCTAAATTACCCTTTCACAAAACATTCATGTTTCTTCCTTGGTCTCCTTTGCTCTAAACAATGTCTTAGTTTGTCCTCTGGCATTGATTTATTTTTGGTCAGCAGAATGAAGCAGTTGATTGCTTCTGCCAGCCTCGAAGCAATAGGTGGTGTCATTTGGAACAAGAGCAACCAGGAGGAGCAGCAGCAAGCAATGTTTTGAGCACTGACATACTGTAACACCAGATATTATTTTAATGAGAGAAACAGTGGCACCAGAGTTAGGAGCACAAGCGTTTCTGATCTTGACCAGTGATTTTCTACCCATTTTTGGTGACCAGCTATTACAAGAGCTTCATTCAAAATTTTAATTGAACCAGTTGATGTAATCAGTAGAGGCACAGTGTGAATGCTTTCTTCATGCAGAGCTGCTTCTGTCCCCAGATGTGCTTTTTATAAAACACATTGTCTGGTAGCACAGCCTATGGCTCAGGAGTTCATGGTTTTATTAAAAAAAATAGCTATTCATCTAGCGCTGCCTCTGCCTGGCAGGAGGCAATTCAAAGCTGTTCCTTGCCTCAGTTTCCTTTTCTGGCAAATGAAGGTAACAATCCCTTATTAAGACTATATTTTGTCCTCTGGATTGTAGGCAGTGTCTTTGTCACAGCAAATATGCTAGCCAGATTTTCCTAGCTCTGCTGCATCTGCCAGAGCTCAGATGCTTACTTTGGTAAGTGCTTTTCAGAGCTGAAAGATTCCCCTTTTCAGAAATCACTCTGGCTTCCTTGATCAGTCCCATTAAACCTTTACTGCTAATCTTCTTCAAGACTACCAGATGCCTGATAACTTACTAGAATAAGATAAGTGCTTTTCCCACTCTCCGCCCTTTTCTCCTACCTGAACAGCCACTTGGCCCTGCAGAGAATGGCTGAGCATGCAGTGCTAAGCCGACATTTCTCCTCTGTTTTCCTGATCTTACCTGCTTAGAAGTGCTTTCACTAGAGTTGATGGCAGCCTGAGCACTAAATGCTGAGCAGAATTGTTGGTGGGACTTCGAGCAAAAACTGGTGGAAGGATCACAGATTGCCCTGGTTTCATGTCACATGAGTAAGTAATGGGGGAAGGCCACGCAAACTTCCAACTTATGTCTGATGGTTTTGCTTTTCAAGACTGGTTTTGGGAGCTGCACTCTGGTGGGTGTAACATGCTTTTCTGTGTTTTGTGCTGACAAGGCAATGTGATTCAAGTCTGGGGCAGGCAGATGCTGCTTTTGAAAGAAGCTGTGCCAGTTTGGGCTTTCCCTTGAACGTGTCTCCTGGGTGAAGACCATCTGAGTACTTGAGTTGTATCTTCTACTGCAGTGCTGCTGACTGAGAGCTTCTTCTTACATCTAGGCCCAGGGGGCTTTTGGGTGTGGGAACAGCCTGATGGCCTTTGTTCTGAAACTAAACCTGACGTGGTGTCAGCAGGACCCTGGGGATGAACCCATTAATGTCACGTGCACGTTGCTGTGGAGAGGATGCCAACCTACTGCAGCTGGGCTGGAGCTGAACATACGTGTTACTAGTGTATTGAGTTTTTATATAGTTTATAGTGTCCTCTGACCCTATGTGCACAAATCAATCTGATCTCTTCAGCACTAAGATACTTCTGCAATGCATCATGGTCAATGAAGCTGGAAGCTTCACATTGCACTCTCTGCTCAAACGATATTGTCATCTCAGCCTATGTTAGATACATGGTCAGGTTGGAGCTTTATTACCGTGCTGGTATTATGCAGTTTTAGAGACACCATCTTGCTCCTTTTCCGCCAGAGTCTGCCATAACTTCTTTGCTGCTGGCTGAAGTGCACGTTGGGTTTTCCCAGTAGTTCCTAGGGGAGTTTGAAACGATTACCAGAGAAAGGCCGTGGCCTGGAAGGCCTGTGCATGCACTGCTTGTCAGCAGCCAGGAGAGGGGGCACTGAGCTTAAGACATTGTTTTTGTGCGGGTCCTACCGTAACTGCTTTAAGTTGTAGGTAGCAAGAACCCTATTTGGCCTGTGAGATCAAACTAGGTGTCTAAGTGACTTTCTGTTGTATCTGCCAGGCGAAAACACAAGTTAAGTGAGATTCAAAGCAGAGTTTAGGTTGCGCTACCTTGTCCTAGATTTGAGCATACAAAAAGAGTGGATGTCATGGTTGGCAGAGGCAATGAAAAAGAAGAATTAGTGATTGCTGTGTAAGGAGGGAGGTGGTGAGAAAGCTGCCAAGAAAGAGTAGCAGAGGAGGAGATGGACAGACACTTGGCTGTGCCACTTCAGTCAATGTGAGATGTGCTGAGCACGCAGCATGCCTGGTACTACCTGAGTGGGTGTGGGACTTGCCTCGTGCTGAAGCAGTCAGTGCCCCAAGGGGTCCTGTGGCACTGCAGTGGGCTGGGGAAGGGCCGGCTGCAGGAGTTAGCACCCTGGCTTCTGGTGCCTTCTCCTTCACAAAGTGCTACTTGCTTATTGGGAAGCCTGGGTAGTGGAGTTAAGATTGACTCTGTGTGTGTTTAAAGGCTGTGATTCACAGAGATCCGAAAGGCAAGAGACCAGCAGGTCGTCTGCATGTCTGTTCTCTGCCAGCTTGAGCCCAGTGCTCAACATGTACCATCCAGAAATTCAAAGCCCTTCTCCCAGGGACAAATTTGCTGTTCTGTGGGCCCTGGCTGCAGTGGATGCCGCTGTGCCTGTTCCCATTTTTACAATATGTCCTCATGAATTTGTTGGGACAACAAGAGACAGGAAGAAGAAGTAAAGTTGCATCTGCCCTCTTCTCCCCACCACTTGTTGGAGGGAGCTTTCCTAGCTGCCAAGGAGCAAGAAAAGCAGCCTTGGAGAAGTTGCCACCCATGGTAGCCCTGGAAGCATCTGGCCATGGGAGCAGTGTGCCTGGGAAGGCAGCCAGCTGCACGGAGCAAGGCAGGGGACGGCAGCCGCAGTGGTCCCCTTGGGTCTGCTTGGGCAGGAGACGGGAGGTGGGAAGAGACAATGGGAAGCAGAGCAGGCAGGGAGAGGGGGAGTATCCAGAGGGTCTCAGAAAGCAGGTCAGCATTCAGTGTGGTACTCTGTCATTTGAAGGGGTCCTGAAGTGCCTCTACTTACTACTGTAAACAGTATAACATCTCAGGAAATAAACTGCAGGACCACTTCCAGGCTGCACATCATCACATGGTTTGTCTGAGACCAAAGACTAGGATGAAGAGAGCTGGAGATGTGTGGGGAGGTAAAGGAGACGAGGAGGCAGGAGCTGGGGAGAGACCTCAGGGAGTGAAAAAGAACCCAGAGGGGGCTTGAGACAAGGATTGAAGACAAGAGGGAAGAGGAAGAAAGTGAGGTTCCGCCTCCCCCAGGCACTGTTTCCACTGAGTATGCTTAATGCGTTTTGCTTCACAGAGGAAACTACTCCTGGGAGCCTCTTCCTCCCTGGGCACTGAGGGCTGGCCAGGCTTTTCTGCGCAGGTGCCAAGCTTGCTGGGAGTGCGGCAGAGCCGACCCCATGCCACTGCTCTTGGGGTGGCTGTGTGCGGGAGAGCAGAGTGGCACAAAGAGCAGTGCGCTGCCACCAGACCACTCCTCGGCTGCTGTGGAAAATTACAAGGGGCGGCACAACCCCAAAAAGCCAAGGCATTTGTTCTGGTTTTCGAAACACTTCATTAATGTCATTGACAATACCAGCAGGTTACTGAGATTAGCACGCTTCTATTTTTGAAGAGTTATTTCTCATGGCAGGCTGCCAAGCAGTGCCAGTGGCCTTAGTATCCTTTCTATCTGGATTGGCAGGACACACTGTGGTCTTTTGCCTTTTGTTAGCCTTTGTGAAGCATATAGCTGCAGCTCTTCGCAATGCTCCTCCACACCTTGGGGGAAACATAACTTCTTCAGGTTTTCAGCTAGCCCTGTGGCATGGCAGGAATCCCTTGTGTTTTAGGACAGAACCCACTTTTCCTCTAGGTGCTGGGCTGCAGGCAAGGCACGGGCAGCACCCAGGCTGAGCAGGGTTCGGGGTGTGAGGAGCACGTCGGGACATAGATGATGTTTTCAGAGTGCAGTGCGTACTGCCTCGGGGTGCTCTCTGGCTGTGCCTAGGCCTAGGTGCGGAGTTTCAGGCACAGCTTCTCAGGGGAACAGCACGTTGTGGTGATGGAGCAGGTGAGGGATGGGGCTGCCTCGGTACACATTCCTGAGCAGGCCTGCAGCTGCAGCACTGCATCCTGCTGTCAGGATGCAGCTTCGCTGGAGTCACAGAGCAAGCAGGTGGCATTCCCTGGGGGAAGGTGAGGTTCCTCTGCTCATCAGTTTAGCCACCTTGGAAACACAGACCATGGGGCCTGCTTCTGCTTCTCCCCAGCTCCAGCTGGAAGGTGTAGGAGCACAGCACCACCTCAGGACCAAATCCATATCATACTGGTATTGTCTCCTAAGTGTGTCTTCAATGCCTGGTGTTGTGATATCAGAGCTGTGTTTGAGTCATGGCACTCATGCATTGTGAACTGCTCTTGCCCCTGTTTCAGGCTTAGGTTCTTGTTGACAACTACACATTAAAAGCATTTTACTTTCAATTAGCCTATGAAATGGAGGGGGGACCCCAAGGGTGAAGATTGCTTTAAAGCTTAGAAGCTGTCTTCTGTTTATGCTGGGATCCTGTAAAATCAGACTAAAATAGCTTCACCGTAAGAAATCCCAGTTTGCCTGCAGATGAGCTTGAGAAACTGCAACCCTAAAGACACTCCCAGCCTTACGCCCCTCCAGATTTCTCTGTGCCTAGAAATGGGCAGTGGTAAGGAGATGTCTCCTGAGGGTCGTGATGGTGCTGTTCCATCTGTGTTGTCATGCTGCAATACAAAAAATGTGGCAAAAAGCAAATGGAGGTTGCAGAAGCGCAACCTGCGCTCTCAGCTTCTGTGGCTTATAAGGCCAGGCCTATCTCAAGCTGTCCTGTTGATCCCTCAAGGGCTATGGGTTCTCCCTAGGTAAAGAGAAGCACGAGGATTATGACAAACCCTCACAAAGAGGAGGTTTTTGCTGTTTTTCCCTGACATCAGACCAAGAAACTGCCAAATGCTTAGGATGCAGTGTGGCTTTTTTTCTCAGACGTTAGAGCAAAAGGGGAGTAAGGAGATGACCACACCACAACTTAGTCCTGTAGCTAGGGGGGCTTGGCAGCGACGCACTTGGGAGGAAGCAGTAAAGCAGATACAGAAGTCAAGGCACCATCAAAACAATCCTCAAATGTGCCTGTTTCTCTGGCTGTGGGACCATCCTCTGCAGGGCGGGTGTATCTTGGCAGTCAGGCTCCCATCACAGCAATGATTTAAGATGAGTTTCTTGCCTTCACCTTGCTTACAAATACAAGATTGGCAGTTTGTTTGGGTGCTTAATTGACACCTGGGGGAGTCCAAGCTGATGGATCCTGCAGCCCCTTTCCTAAGTGCTTTTTGTGCCCATGGGTGGCTGAACAGCCATTTTTACTGCTGGGGTGCAGTTCTGTGTCTGGGGTAAGGGAGCGGAGGGCTCGTGGGCTTGAGCAGGGATCCATGCACAGGCCCAGGTCATAATTAACAGAACAATTGTTGGAGTCACACCCTTTGCAAAGGCTTTCAGAGAAGAGTCCTCCCCTTGCTTGTGCTGGTGGAGACCCGAGGAGCGCTGGTGGAGTGGAGCCGAGCCGAGCCAGGTGCAGCCTGTGTTTTCCTAGTCAGAGCTGTACTCGGTCGTACTGCCCCTGTGCATGTGGGCTGGTTCGGGTGAAACCAGCAGGGTTACTGCAAGTTTGTACCAAATCAGCAGGGTTTATTGCAGTCATGGTGGATTTACCAAGCCCTGCCTGGAGGCTGAGCTGTGATTTTTCCTTTCAGTTTGGGCTTTCAGGTGCACAAATGCAGCTCTAGCTGCCTGGCTGTGAGTCTGTCCCATGCTGACACAGGCAAAATGGGGTGAACAGATCATCGCTTCCCTGGATGGCCAGGTCTCGTTGCGGCCACACTGCTCCCCTGATGAGCACTCCTCTGGATTTACACCAGCATCCTCCAAGTGAGGCCTTCCCTGTGCAGCCCAGGGCATGCAGTTGCATTTAACCCCTGAGCATCTCTGCAAAGCGATCCCACCCTCACCCCTGGAGCCCCCCTGAGTCCCAGCTAACCAAGCTGCGCCCAGCACCCTGGGGCTTCAGCTGAGTCAGCAGGGCAGGATGGCACAGGGAAAGGAAAATCACTTTGAATCAGGCCTTGGGAACAGCATCTGCTTTGTGGCAGAGACTGATTTAATCTCCTTAGCAATAGCCTCAATTGTAGAATCAGCAGGATGCTAATTAATTGAGAGGCACTCAACGACAGACATTGAGATCCCTGTGGCTTTAAGTGGAACCCTTTTGGGTTTGGCAGTTGTAGCTGGCTGCTCTTCTAAGGAGCGGCTCTGCCTTGGGGCTAAAGTCCTGCGTGGGGTGTCTCAACACCAGTTACCCTGTGGCTGCCCATCCTTTTCTGCTGGCTCTCCCTGGGGCTGGGGTGTCCACATGCCACTGAGATGATGCCACATCTGTGCAGTGCTGGGGAAGCACCCCCATCAGCCTCTTGCTCCTGGCTCTCAGCCGAGGGAGCCAGCAGACAGAAGTGGCTGCAACCCACCAGACCCCTCACCCTGCCTCTCCCCAGCCCCTCTGGCCTGGAGCCAGCCCCTCACCTCCACCCTGAATGCTCACAAGCTGATTAAGCCCAGCATGTTAACTGGCTGCGACAGCTCGTTTTGTTATCTTGCATTTAGTTATTGATGGGGTGCGTGTGACTGCATTCACAGTGAAGGTCAGTGCCAGGCTGGGCCAGATCCCCTTGTTTGGTCCACCCCAGGACATGGGATGCGGCTCCAAAGCTCTGCCACGACCAGCTGTAAACCAGCAGTACGGTCACACAGCCAGCAGCAACAAAGTCAAGGACGATTTTGCCCCAGGGATATGCAACACCCCTGCTGCAGGGGGGTGTGGAGGCTGGAAGAGAAGTGGGTTTGAATGGGTATTTGGCAGCCACTGGTGAAAACCACTCTTTCCAGGGCTGTTCGACACAAGGATTGGATTTAAAGCCCCTGAGCTGGGAGGTTGCACAGGTGAGGACAGCACCTGGTGTCCAGCCCTCCCCAAACCAGTTTGGTGACTTCATCTTAGTTTTGTCTTGTGCTTTTCCTATAAGGGACAAGGCTAAAAAGGGCAGGAGAGGACGAGCAGGCAGGGAAGTGTGTGCTGCATGGCTGGATTGGTGCTCCCACACATGCACCCCAGCAGTCCTCCTGGTGCCAGGTGAGGTCCAGGCTGCTCTTAATGGGAAGCTGCTGAAATTTGGTGCCTCCAGCTTGGGCAGGCATGGTGGGGGCTGGAGGGGCAGCAGGCTGGCCACCCAGAGGGACTGGACTTGCAGGCAGGCAGGCTGGCTGACTAGCGACTGTGTGGGGGACAGGGGGCTTGTTCAACTCTCCATCATTACCCAAGTGCCTGCACTTTCATCCTGGCTAAAAGTTGGGTGCCTTGAGAAAAGGACTCTAGAAATGTTGACTCCTGCTTCCCATCATTGGTGGGTCAGGGTGTCCTCGAGTTCCCCCATCTCCAGACAGGCACAGGGAGTTTGATGGAGGCTCTCTGGAGAGGAGCAGTTGCTGAGTGAAGAGGCAATGAGGGATTGTGAGGACACATTGGTGGGTTTTGGTTAAAAGCTCCGAAACCCTGGCTGAGACAGTCAAACATACTGAATGTGCCTTTCCAAGGAGCTGAAGAGCTGAAAGAGGAAGGTTTATGGTCCTCCAGTGAGCCATGAGCTGTGGGAGGAAGGGCTGGAGGCCTGCCTCTGTGATGGAGAGGGTTGTGTTGCAAAGGGGTGATGCTAAGGGTTAACCCGCTGTCCTGGGACAGTGTGTGATGATGCCTTTGGCCAGACCTCTGCCTTTCTCCCAGCATCTGCCAGGTCCATGGCCCAAATGCAGTGCAACAAGAGAGTGCATTAGTGAGAAGTGGGATGAAATCGTTAGGACTGATGGATCCCCCCAGAGCTAGAGGTATTGATCAGCTGTGGGCCAAAGAGAAGGTCGGGGCAGAGCTGGTGGGGTGCAGGCAAGGGGAGCTGGGTATTTGGCTGCTCCCGTGAAGGCTTTTGGGACGAGCAAGGAGGAAGGGCTGCAAGTGGCTGCTCAGGCTCCTCCAGATGCCTCTTCCTGCCCGGGCAAGGGCTGGCTGTGCTGGAGCCCTTCCTATGTGTGCTGCTCTGCCCTACTGCATCCCCCTCCTGACCCAGGCACCCTGGCAGGGCAGCTGATGCCTGGAAAACCCCAGATGTGTTCCCTGTGCTCCAGGCTCCTCTCTTTTTATGACTGTGACCCTAGGGAGCTCCCAGCCCTCGGGACAGAGCTGGGTCCACTCCTCCCAGACTCCCCCATCCAAGCACAGGGAATTCAATCCTCAGCTGGTTTTGCCCAAGGCTTTGCTGTCCCTCCTGTGTGACAGCCCCTCCTTGGCTCTGCCACGAACCCAGGAGCCTGGGCCAACGCCCCAGCCTGGCTTTGTCTCGGATGTGCTGACAAGGTCCTGGGAGTTTGGGTAGCACAAATAGGGGGGCTTGGCTCGCCTGGATCAATCTCTGCCTGCACAAGTAAAGGAGCACCAAAGCCACCCAGGGCTGCTGTGGCCATCTGCAAGACTCCCTGAGAGCCCCCTCCCGGGGACATCTGTATCAGGCCAGGCTTAGGTTTGAGCTAGAGCAGCTTATTTTCACGGGCAGTCTGCTGACGCGTCCACTGCAGGTGATGGGCATCTGCCACCTTCAGGGAGAGGTGGTGGGTGCCCATTCCACCAGGGCTCCCTGTAGTTTGAGCACAGAGGGGACAACCCAGATCCAGCCTTCTGCAGGGATCAGCAGCATCTTGCTATCTCAGCGGGAGGGTTGCTGGGCTCACCTGAGCTTGCTTCTTATCTTTCCAATGTTAGAAGCCAAATATAATCTGCTTTAAAAAGTCTGCCCTGCCAGCCTGAGGGCCTCTGCACCCCTGGGAAAGTGGTCTGTGTTTCAAGACCCAGGTGCCCTCAGATGCAGGCACATCCTGGTCTCACCACAAGGCGACCTTGGTATGTGCTTGTGAAGGTCCCTGGTACCCAGGCAGGAGAGGGACCCCCTCCCCACCTCCTGGCCAAGCTGCACATAACCAGCCAGTGGAGAGGTGCAGCCCACGGATGCCTGGCCCCTGTGTCCCCAAATGCAGTTGGTGGCGATTGGGGAGCTATGGAAACTGGAAACAATTGAGTCTTCCCACTCCATCACCCTCCCCTTAAACCATCGCAGCAGCTCGCAGCCAGAGAAGCCAGCCCTTGGAAATGGCATTATCCCGCTCTCCAGGGGAAGGTAAGAGTGGGCAACTTTGCTCCATCGTGATGGGTGCTGCGTAATTGAAAATGCTGATTAATGCTGCCTTTGAGAATGTGCCAGTCTCTGGCCTCCAAGGAGAGAGACCCTGCTGTCTCTGCTCTGTCTCACGCCTATCAACTTGCTAACACATCTGCACACATGCAGTCACTCTGAACAGCTCAGCTCTGCTTTGCTGACAGGTATTTATTTAAAGCCTGGCTTGCCTCCGAAAAGGGACTGTCACAGAAGCGGCACGGCGGGGCCAGGCACTGCTGCTGCCTGCTCGTGTGGCCAGGAGGAGGCAGGGAGGGATGGAGGGGGCTGCTCAGGAGAGATAGGCAGGAGGTTGGCTTGTGGGCCCAAAGGCCTTGGCAGCCTAGCAAGTCACAGAGGGGCTGCCGGTGGGCTCTGCAGGTGAGGACCTGGGAAATAGCCAGACACCAGAAGAGGTGTCACCCAGTGGTGGGAGAACTCTTCATATGCCAGGCCTGTTCCCACAGCCGTCTGTCTCTCCTGGTGCCTCTCTATGTGTTTTGAGGCACCTCTTGCCCAAAGCAACTCGTTTGCTCGTGCTAAGACATCTTTATGCCACATTACGCATCCTTCATTTTGTACCTTTTCTTTGAGTGCCTTTCTCTATTTGTCCCTGGTGCAGCTCCGAGGGGTGTTGGGAGGGCACACTGCAGTGGGGTTGGAGGCTGCACCCACTTTGGTGCCTGCAAAACCCAAGGGAGATGGGTGAACCCTTCAGTGGTTTCCATGTATTTTGATCAAGGTTCTGGTGCTCCTGGAGGTGGTTTGAGACTTTGAGATGGAGATTCTTGGACGCTCAGCTCTTCCCTGGCCGTGGTGGGCTCCCTGGAGCAAAGAGCAACAGAGAGATCCCCTCAGCACCCATGCCTTCAGCCTCCTCTCTGCCCCTCCTGGGACAAGCTGTTTCCAGGGCAGTCAAGGGGATGTTTGTATCCACGCTCCCTGCCAGATGCATCTGATGCCCCCTGCTCTGGAAAGCCACACACTGTCCCCTCTGCATGGATGCAGGAGCTCGAGTGGACGCCAGCTCCCGAGGGACTCCTGCATCCTCCACCTGGCTCTGCAGCAGCAATGGCAGGCGCTGGAGTGATGCCTAGTTGCATTGGCGCAGCTGGGCTGGTGCAGGAGGAGGAGGAGGGCCTGCCTCTCCACCTTCTGCTCATTTAGGAGTGGAGATCTCCCTCTGGCCCTCCAGACCCACAAAGTGCAATGCCTAAGCTGAGATTAGAGTCGAGCAGCTTCATCGCAAGGAGAAGGGAGTTCAAGGCAGCACGGTGCCGCACACACCCTGCAGACATACTGAGCTCCAGGGCCAGATACTCCCTTTGTGAATCAACTTTGCTCTGCCGTGCTTGGCCAATCAATGCAGCTGATGGACCCAGACTTTCAGTTCCAGGCATTGCTTGCCTGTGCAGAGGCAGCTTTGGAAACAGCTGACAGCAAAGTCCCCGGGGCTGCCTTGCTCCTGGCCCAAGAGTGCAGCTGAGCCATGGGAATTTTTCTTGGCGTGTTGCTGGGCTTTTCTTTTTTTCTGGCTTTTGGACAAAATCCTCCCGTTTCCCTGAGGCAGAAGGGCTGTGAGCGCAGGGAGGAGCAGGGGTCAGAGGAGCAGCTGTCCTGCAGAACTGGTGGGAGGCTTGAGCAGCGAAAGTAGCGGGGACTCCGGGTTTGAATGAAGAGAGAAACTTGAACGGGGACCAGCCCTGTTAGAGGGACGTAGGAGAACATCTCGTTAGGGCAGAGCCTGCAGCCAGGATGGAAAATTACTGGTAGCCCCGTGTTGCAAGGGCAGGAGGCAGTCGGGGGGGGGGGGGGGGGGGGGGGGAGGGGGGGGCTGGCGGCTTGCCAGCCCCAGCACATGCTTTGTGCTGTGGTGGGGGAGCAGACAGGGCACAGTGCATCTCTGCCCTGTGCCAGGTCATGGAGGCACTGCTCCCTGTCCTGAGCTCGCGGGCTGCATCGCAGGGAGAGGATGCTGAACTCCCTGCAGGATTGCATCTTCCCAGGCAGCTTCAGCAAAATGTGTGGTGTTAGGCTGGAGAGCAGCCTGCAGGCCAAGCCATAAGCTCATGCACGGGCAGTGCCACATCGCAGCCTCCCCTTGTTCTGCATGAAGCCCAGCGGTTCTGGGGGGACTGACCCAGCCCAGGGCCAATCTGGAGGCTCTGGGCAGGGTTTGAGGAGTCTCTTTTGGGGTGTCCAAGGTCCAATTGCCCTGCTGTCATTCTGACCCTGATTATTTTGGAGCCAGCAAGCTGTGGGCCTTTCACTGCCCTGCGAATGCAAGGCTGGGGCAGATCGTGCCTGCCCTAGGGTGGGCAGGCAATGGGATGCAGGATGGGGCCCATCACCAACAGCCGTTGCTCCAGCACTGCTGCCTCAAACCCAGGCCAGCCTGATAGCCCCCTTGCTACGGCCATGGCATGCAAGCTGGCCAGGCACAAGCACATCCCCACGGCCACCGAGGTCAGCCTCTTGCTGCTTTGTGTGCACTGCTGCTTTCTGAGAGATGGCTTCTGGGCATTTGGAAATAGGCCCTTGGGATATGTCTCACTAACTGCTAATTTCCTTGTTTCTCCCCCTTTTGAACAGCTTGGCCAAAACAGCCCATCAAAGGTCCAAGGCTGAGCAAGGCAGGGCCAGCAGCCACATGCTCCAAACAATGTCTTTATTTAAGGGCAGCAAAAAAAACATCACACTTGCGCACAACCAAGGCTAAATTTAGCTCTGACTCCTCTGGCATCATCACTGGACTGCATGCGCCTCGGGGTGGTACCTAATCTCTGTGAAACCCTTCGATACAGGCACATCGACCATGCCGATCCCCTGCCCAGCCAACATGGGCATCCAGCACATCTGCCCTGGGCTGCTTCTCTTCCTGCCCCCAAATTAGCCCCGTGTGCAGTGCAGGATGCACCCTGGAGCTGTCAGCCATGCGTCAAACCCTGCCCTGCCTTGGAGCTTGGATTCAGACCTCTGCTTCCCTTGCTGGTCATCTCTATGATTGCTCTCCGCCAGTGGCAGCTGTGTGCTCTGTCCATCACTAGGTGTTCTCCACCGGATGGGTCCTCGCGGCACTGCCAGCACTGGGTGCCGCTGTGGGAAGGGTGGCCAAGGTGTGCGGAGGTACCTGCAGCGGGGTTGGGGGTCCTAGCTCACCTCTGCCAGGTTGAGATGGCACTGTGGTCCTTAGAACAGGAGCTTTGGGGAGGAACAGGGCCATGCTGAAGGGTTTTTGTTAGTTTTATGGCCTTTACCCTCTTTTTCATGAAATCTGTCCAGGTTTCTTCCAAAAATGGAGGAAATGAAAGGTCCCAGGGCCTCGTGTCCTGCCACCTCCCCTCTGCCAGCAGCAGCATCGCTGGGTTCAGTACTTCTGGCGTCTCTGCCTCTCCACTTGCAGGTGTGACTGCTGAGGTAGCAGCAATGCCGGGGATCCTGGCTAGAAGGGCAGCCCATTGCTCTCAAGCTGGTCTTGTTCAAGAAAGATGACTCTTGGAGAGAGAGGGGGGCCCTGCTGGGAGCACAGCTTTTGCTGGAGTTTTGCTGGAGCCCCAGCAGCATCCCCATCTCAGCTCCCTTTTCCCCATCCACCTGCCCCACTCTCCACCACATCACACTGAAAACTGAGCTGCTGTAAGGATAAGGCTTGTGAGCCTGGCAGCCCCTCCCTGGACTCAGCTGCTCTGTGCCTCAGTTTCCCTACCAACAAATCCCGCAAGACAACCTCCTACATGGAGTTACGTGAAATCTTCATGTGGATGTTTCCAGCTTGCAGTGGTGCTCGGTACAGGTAGACAGTGTAAAACCCTTCCCCACCCCTGCACATAACCCTGGCCTTCAGGGACGATCTGAAGCCCCTGTCACTACATGGGGTCAGCCGGATCTGTCCCAGGGCCTGGGACTGCAGCCCCTGGCTGTCTGCTGTGCTCTGGCTACAGAGCTGTGACTCAGAGCGGCTCCGGCTGGGGGACAGAAAGGAGCTGCCACTTTTGCATCAGTGATGACAGCCCTCCCATGCTCCCCATGCCACTGCTGGCATTGGCAGTGCCGTGGAAAATTACCCTGTGCTGCCGGTGGAGGAGTAAACTGATGCATGGGGGAAGGAAGGGGCTACAAAATCACACTGGCTGGGATGTGTCCTTGAGAAACACACCAGACAGCTGGGGTGGAGGGGTCCAGCTCCCAGCCAGGGGGCTTCAAATAGCGTCTCCTGCTGCCTGCTGCCTGACTCGGCCCCCTCCACTCGCCGTGGGGAAGGATGGAGGCTGGCTGGGGACGAGGGGGTGAATGGCCCTGGGATGGTACACTCTGCTCCAGCCCGCAGTGGCAGGGCAGAGGCTCAGGTCTGGCGAGCGGCACCGTGATTCTGGCAGCCTTTCCTATGCTACTTATGACCCGACTCGCCCCACAGCACCCAACTTCTTCCTCCCACTTCTGGCTCCTGTCCTGCTGGGGTGGACGCCCGGCACACCGTGGCACAGATGAGGTGGCTCCCAGGCTGCTCGGGCTTTGCAGGAGCCCAGCCAGGATTTGCTGTGCTGCTGGGGAGACCGATAGCTGGCTGCCAGCACAGGTGGGGACCCCAGCCCTGAGCGGCACAGAGGGACGGCTCACTGCGGGGTGTATTCGGAGCTCGGTTTGGCCCCTCAGAACCACTTGCTTTGGTGGACCAAGGTTTGGGGTGTTGGCCTGATGGCCAGCCTGAGCCTGTGTCCATCACCACCCAACGGCTCTGGTATGTGTGGCAGCACAAAGAAGGTGGGAATCTGGCCCCAGCCCCAGGAGACCATAGCAAAGCCCAGTTGGGAGAAACCGAGGGGTTTGGCTGTGGCAGCAATTGGTGGATACCCCTCTCTGGGTGGGCCATGGGCAACGGGGAACATCCCCTGTGCTTGACATATCTCCAACACGATCTTCCCTCTTTGGCGCAAGAGATGGGACATCACTCAGACAGCTGTGGCCCAACTTCAACGTCACCACCGACATCTCCGGGCAAAGGGCTCCTCGGGTCCTTGGGAAGCGCTGGTGCCACAGCAGAACCTGGAAATGAGCATCGGGGGGGTGACTAAATGCCATGAGACGACACAAGTCTGCAAGCAGCATCCCCAAACCCCCAGCAAGATCCT
Organism: Aquila chrysaetos chrysaetos; assembly: GCF_900496995.4. Classification (NCBI taxonomy): domain Eukaryota; kingdom Metazoa; phylum Chordata; class Aves; order Accipitriformes; family Accipitridae; genus Aquila; species Aquila chrysaetos. Next base: position 23,852,972 of record NC_044012.1, read on the forward strand.
GGGGAGACCTCCCTGGTGCCATGTCTGGAACCAGACCTTTGACTGGCTTAGTGTCGCATGGCTGAGCTAAAAGCACAGGGAGAGCCATGTGGAAAATGCCATGTTGACCTGCGTTAAAAGTGCAATGAAAAATAATGTGGAAAAATCCTTGCTGTAAAACTCCCTCGCTTTCCTTTAATCACGCAATTCAGGATGCGGATAGCTCTGGGTGCAGGGGATTTCTGAACTCCCACATGGGGTGACACCCCAGTCCTTTCAGCTTAGAGCATGCAGAGCTTGTGCTCTTCCCAAGCCTAATTAATTGTGCAATTATTTCAGCCACATGGTCCTGCTCCTTTGGCAAGGTAGCCATCTAAAAGCTGTTATTTGATAAAGTTGGACTTCATGTGGAGAAGATAAATCCCCAGTGTGAAAAATCATTTATTCCTGTAGGAATGCCTGGCAACTGGAGGAGGAGGAGGAGGTTTAAATTTGCCCAGTGTCAGGAAGATCTGAATCCCACCCTGTCTCATCCCCGAGGAAACCCCTTGGCTGCTAGACCTGCAGAAGAGGGTGAAAGGCAGCCCTGAAGACAGGGAAGATCTGACCCCATTGAAGTGCTGCCTGTTGGGCTGGCTCCTAGTTGAGGGATTAAAGGGTCCCTGTGCTCCCTGACATCCTGAGTGTTTTCTCCCTTTGAGGTGAGAAGGTGAACACAGCCTGGATGAAGAGCTCCTGGTGACTCAGCGGGAGAGGCTGAAATCAGCTGAAAACTGGTTGCCATCCAAAAAGCCTGGGACAAGCTGTTAAAACAGAGGTACCAGGGATGGAGATGAATGTCTGTATCAGCAGACGTTCCTCCAGCCCCTCAGCAGGCGTTTGTATGATGAGCTGCCTGTGGCCGCTCTCAAGGCACCCCATGGTCCAGCAGTGAAAGGTGCTGGGAAGCACAGGGGTACATTGGCCACCACGGCTGGCCGAGGGGCGATGAGGCTGAGGTCTGGGATGCCTGGTTCAACCCAGGTGCTGAGAGCAGCCTGTGGGCACCTGCTGCCATCCTGGGAATTTAGGGTTGGGGGCAAACTTGGATCTCTGGATGAGGGTGGTGCTAATAAGACCCTGGTTCAACCCTCTCGAGATGCCAGCACTGCTCCCAAGGCCCATGGCTGGGGGTTACAGGAACCACCAAGAAATCCCTTTCCAGGCCAGTCTATGTCTGTTGCCGGCTGGTCCCCAGGACCTCTAGGGCAGAGGTTGTCCCCGAGATCGCAGCACCCAAATCCTGACCTTCTTGCAGCATCTTGCATGGACCCCTCTTGGTGTAGGAGAACCTGAGCCTCATGTCCTGCAAGAAACCTTTGCTTTCCCAAGCTGACAAGTAAATAGCACTGATACACAGGATGAAGCAGCATCAGGCCCTGACTCATGCATGCCACCTTTGCAATGGAGATATGAAATATTTTGTCTGGACTCTCCTGGCAAAAATGCCCAGCAGAGAAGAGAAGCGAGTGATAGCATGGACACCAGACCAGACCCCTGCCCTGAGGAGCAGCCTGAGTCCTCCCAGGTGAGGATCATGTGGGGCTGGGTTCGATGGGGAACCAAGCCCATGGAGGGGAGGTGATGGGGTCCTCAGCAGTTTCCCCATGGGGGTGTTTTGGTAAGGCCCAGTTTTGAATGGCATGTCCTGTGCCATAGCCTCAGGCAACTTGGGAGTGGAGACTGTTACATTCCTAACTGTGGAAAAAAATGAATTAAAGTGATACCAAAGAAGTACAGGGGAAGGAACAATGGCAGGATGGGCTTGCCCAGCTTGGAGGCAAGGGGGAATCAGCCCTTGCTCTAGGGGCAGGCTGGGGCCCTCTGTCCTCACTGGACCAGCTGTCCCAATTCAGGACACAGGCTTGCTTTATAACCTGCCAGCTTGGGAGCCCCTGGCTCCTTTAGAAACTGGGAGCACCATTACAAGGGTGGTGGGCAAACCTCCACAGACTGGCGGCCCTGCAGAGCTGGTGGCCTGTGACATTGCGGGATCACAGCCAGGGCAGAGGGAGGCACCACCAGCATCCCCACCTCATGCAGAAGATGAGGGTCCTGCATCTTCCCCAGTGTGGGACTGGCCCTCTCCAACCACCCCCATGGCAGTGTTCACAGCCCTGGTTTTGCCTGGCCCAAACAGCCACCCCACAAGCTCCTCCTCTACCCCAAACAGCTGCCAGCATCAATATGTGGGGCGGTCATCACCATCCCAGCCACGGCCTCTACTCCTGGCTGATCCTTCAGACACCATGGCTATCACCATCCTCACTCCCTGGCACCCCCAGACCATTATGGTCCTGCTGTGGGGACACTCATTGCACAGGTCCCACTTATCCTGGGACCACCTGGGCCCCTTGACCATGACCATCCTATGCCCAGGGGAACCTGCACCCCTGTGTCCAGAGGACCCTCAGGTCCCTTGTCATCCTTATTCTTGGATACTCCTAGGCCCTTTGGCCTTCATGGCCCCACTCCCCGGGACTCCCTAGACCCCTTGGCCATAATAGCTCTGCTCCAGGTTTCCCTGTTGCACAGGTCCCCTCTTGTCCTGGGATCGTTCCTGGGCACCTTGATCATCACCATCCCCTGCTCTTGGGGACTCCCTGACGCCTTGGGCATGGCCCCATATCTGGGGTTCCCCAAGGCTCCCACCGTCCCCTGCTCCTGGGACCCCATGACCGCAGGAACCCCCTGGACCCATTAGCCATCATGGTCCAGCTCTGGGACCTCCATGGTTCCCTACAGGGTGATGTGTGCCACCCCCACGTGCAGAACTCCCTCTCCCGTGTAACCCCCCTGGCAGCACTCCATCGCCCCCATAACCCCCCCGGCAGCGCTCCATCTCCCGTGTATCCCCCTGGCAGCACTCCATCGCCCCTGTAACCCCCCTGGCAGTGCTCCATCTCCGCTGTAACCCCCCCAGCAGTGCTCCATCTCCCGTGTATCCCCCTGGCAGCACTCCATCGTCCCTCTAACCCCCCTGGCAGTGCTCCATCTCCGCTGTAACCCCCCCAGCAGCACTCCGTCTCCCCTGTAAACCCCCTGGCAGCACTCCATCGCCCCTGTAACCCCCACAGCAGCGCTCCATCTCCCGTGTATCCCCCCCGGCAGCACTCCATCGCCCCTGTAACCCCCACAGCAGCGCTCCATCTCCCGTGTATCCCCCCCGGCAGCACTCCATCGCCCCTGTAACCCCCCCAGCAGCGCTCCATCTCCCCTGGAACACCCCCGGCAGTGCTCCATCTCCCCTGGAACACCCCCAGCAGCGCTCCATCTCCCGTGTAACCCCCCAGCACCCCTCCGTCTCCCCTGCAATCCCCTCCTCCCCCAGCCCCGGCCCGGGCCCATTGTCCTCCTGGAGACCCCCGGTGCCGGCCCCGTTCCCGGCCCCGTCCCCTCCCCTCGGGCCCCGGCGAGGGGAGGAACCGGCCCGGCGGGGGCCGTGCCCAGCCTCGCCCCTGCGCCGCCCTGAGCGCCTCGCACCGGCACCGGCACCGGCTCCGCTCGCTCCCCGCGCCGGGGCCCGCCGCCGCCGCCGCCCCCTCCCTCCGCTCCGCCCCGCCCGCCGGCGGCGCCGGGACCCGCCGCCCCGGCATGAAGGTGCTCCGGCACAAGATCGAGCTGCTGACAGGTACGGCCGGGCCCGGCCGCCCCCGCTCCCCCTCCCCGGGCGTGCTGGGGACGGGCGGGGGGCGAGGCTGTGAGGAGCGGGGCGCTGGCGTGATGGGGTTGGGGTCGGGGCGGGGGGGAAGAGCCTTCTGCCCCTGCCTAGGAGATGGGGCTGCCCCCCCCGCCCCCGCCGGTGCCTCTTCTCCCCCAGGGATGGGCTGCTGGGGGGAACGATGCTTTTTGGGGTGCGGGAGGTGATGCCTGAGGAGGTGCCAGGGCTGCAGCGGAGGAAGCCCAGCCTGATGGTGCTGGGGGGGGGGGCAGCCTCCTGGCACGGGGGTCCGCCAAGCAGACAGCCAGGGTCGAGGGGGAGGGATGTGCCTGTGGGACTGCTGGAGCATCCCTTCAGCGCCTGCTCCTCCGCCAGCCTCCCCTGGGATTCTCCCTGCTGCCTGGGTGCCCCGAGGATGGGGATGGGGCTGGGGCTGGGGAGGAGGTTGCTCTTAGCAACAGCCACTGCGAGACAGCCTGCACCCCAGCAGAGCCCCCCGCTGCCGCCGCTGCCCCCCGAACCCGGGATGCTCAACCCCTGCATCAGTGGCACTGGTGGGTCTTGCGCTGTGGCCTGTCCGCTCCTGCGCTCCCTGGTTGGACCACACTGTTAGGCTGGTTTGTGGGGGCTGCTGGGGTGCAGACCCGTGCCCCCCCACGGGGGTAGAGCAAGCTCTGGGTGTTTATCCTGCACTGGCAGGGCGGGAGGTGGCCCAGGCTGTGTTACACCGGGGTTTTCCTCCACCTCATCGTGGGTCCTTAGCGGTCCTGCTCGGGGGATGATGCTGTGGGCATGCTTCCATGTCTCGGACTGGGCTGCAGGTTCCCTTCCTCCCTCTCCCTGCCTTGCTGGAGGTGGCCTTGGCTTCGCTGCCTGGCAGGGGCCAGCCCTCGGTCCTCCAGAATTGCTTCCCTGTCTGTTGCACGCTGCTCAGCCCAGAGAATCCGTGCCGACATCCCCTGGGTGCCACGTCTGCGCAGGGCAGGACACAGGTGGTTAGTGAGGAGACTCCTGTGAGGCTGGTGGGTCATCCGAGGGACCCCTGCCTTCTGACCAGGCACACTGCCCAGTGTTAAACCCTTTCCACAGCCTCATGATGATGATAATAATAACAATAATAATAATAATAATAATAATAATGATGATAGTGTATTTCCTTGCCATGTGCTGGTTCTCCTCCAATAAGCCAACACTGGACTGCAGATCCCTGGGGAAGGTAAGCCAACGTGGCTGTTTCCATCCCTGTCTATATATGCAGTGCCAGGGCCCCGGCAGGGCAGAGCACGAGTCCCAAACAGAGCATTAATGTCACACTGGGTTTGGGACTGATATGGGATTAGGGAGGAGGCGTGTGCCAGCTGTGCCCAGGAAATGGTGGCACTGCAGTGGGAAGGCAGAGTGGGAGCAGAGATGGGTGTGCTTGGGGCGGCACCCTGGGGATGGGTGCTGTTGAGGAGCATTGGGGCAAGCTGGAGTGAAAAGGGCTCGTTGCCAGCCACATGCCCCGGTGTGCGATGGGAACCAAATTGTTTTGGCTAGGAGACCTGGAGCCATGGCTTCCTCACCAGCCCTCCACAGTGACAGTGGCCCACCAGGCTGGGTGACACTACCCACAGCCCCATTGCTGTGCTGGCAGGAGCAGGGACGAAGGTACCTTTGGAGTGCCATGGGAAGTGGAGCACCCATGGGAAGCTGGCAGCACGGCTGTGATCCTGCTCGCAGGCTGTTGCACCCATGGGACTCCCTGACATGCCGATCCCTCCTCCGTTCCTGCGCTCAGCACCACTTTAGGTGACCATCCATCCTGCACTGAGGATGCTGCTTGGCACAGGGCTCTGCCACGTCCCTTCTGAGCCAGCTTTCCCCCCCACCACGCAAGCAAGGTCACAGGGCCTTTCCTCATTGCTCGGCCACCCTCCCTCCCATACTAGCTGGAGGCTTTAATTAATAAAGGCATTCACCATACACTAAGTGCTGTTCCCAGCCACCCTGGGGCTGCGGCCACACAGTGGGTTGGTGTGGTCAGCGTGGGACGCTCCTGCTCTCTTCCAGACCCAGCTACCGGTGAGGCTGATTTTCCTCCCATTTTTTAACCCTGGGATCATGCCCCAGGGGATCGCGGGGTGGCTCGGTTGGTGGCTCTGCAGGCTGCATCATCTCGGCTGTGCTGGTGGGCTGCAGGCGAGGACTATCCCGTTGTGCAAAGCCATTTCCCCAGCAGCAGCCCAGCCTGGAGCAGCATGCCCCAGACGTGTGCCTCTCCATGGGGCTGTCAGCACCTCTTCCCACTGGAGTTTTGCGCGGCCCCTGGCACAGCGGGACCCTCTGTGCAGGGGGTGACATGGAGACCCCAGGCACTGGGTGCCGTAAGAGTGCCGGGAGGCTTCGCGGTGGTGTTTCTTCCTCCAAACAGTTCTGGTTTGTTGGATGGCTCCCAAGGAGCAAAGCAAAGTGTGGTGTCTGCAGAAAGCAGCCAGGTGGCATAGCCTGCTTGGTTTTTGAATGGAAAACCCAGTTGGATGAGCAAAAGCCAGCTTTGGAGGGGAGTTTATGACCAGCTCCTGTACTCCTGGTGGCCTTGCAATGCTCGTGGCATTGCTTGGCCTTTCCATATTGCCAGCCTGGGTTGACCCAGGTTTGAAGGTGGACAAAGTGTGGAGCAGGCTTGGCCAAGGCTGTGAATGGAGTGGGGTCCATGCCTGCTGCTGTGCTAGCGTGGCCCCTTATCATCCCCGGTATCCCCAGGGAGATTGCAAAGAGTGGGTAGCCAGTGGAAGGGGTGTGGGACTGGTGCTGGCCCATTCAGAGCAGCAACAACTCCTCCGAAGACTTGGCCTTGGGGAAGGGGTGGAAACAGAGGCTGTGAAGGCGAACACCTGAGGACTGGATCCTGCCTGAGCGCAAATAATCCCCTTGCACTGGGACCTGCCAGTTACCCACCCCATCTATACACAGGGGAGCCTGGATTGTCCCCTGTGTCCCCCTTGTCTGTCACCTTCTGTGTGCAGCCAGCTGCTGGGGGCACAGGCATCCCCTTGCTGCCCTCTGCTTTCTAAGCTGGGCTCGTGCCTGTGGGTGTTTTTGGAGGTGCTGGCATTGGGGGGGTACGAAATCCTGGTGCCCTGGTCAGCAGCATCCAGTCTCATACCTCTTCTGAATGGCAGCTCCATGGTGAAGTCTGTCCCTGCAAGCGCTGGGGCTGAGCTGCCAGCTGGCCAGCACCTGCTTCGCAGGCAAGGAGAAGAGTTTAGGAGTGAAGGCTTCACATTTTGTTTTCTCCCATCATTGCAATACAAACTTCAGGCTGTCTCTCTGCTCCCCTGCTGCTCAGAGCATCCCTCTGCCTCCCAGCATGGCTGAGAAACATCTCACCTCATTCTGGCTGTGCAGGGAGATCTTCCTCTCTCCCACCTGTATCTGTCTGCAGTCCAAAACCAGCCAAAACATTGGATTTTCTCTCTCTGACCGATGCTGGAAGCTGGGGTGGGAATTGGGATGTTCTTGCCTTGGATTGAGTGCTTACAGGGGCGACCGGCATGGACAGACCAGGTTGGTCTCCCTGTTTGCCTAAGACCATGCCTTGGAGAGAGGTCTGTCCTTAACTGGGAGAACCGGACCTGGGTGGGAGCTGGGAGCCGAGCTCCTCCAGGCACTGCCTGCCCCCTGCATGCTTCCAGCTCCCAGCGGAGGGGCTCGCTGCGGCCTCCGGACAAGCTGAAGCACCAAGTCCCCATGGTAGATGGGTGGAGTGATGATTTGGGTCCCATCCCCATGGGGAGGGAGTGGGAGGCTCCAAGGGCCTGGGGTGAAGGGAACCAAGTCAGGTCCCCATGAGCGCTGACATCTCCCTTGCCCTGGGCAGGGCTGCTGCTGCAGGAGATGACCATGGCAGGGCTGCATGAGCTGCGCTTCACCGAGGAGAAGCCACTGCTGCGGGGCCAGGACGCTGAGCTGGTGAGTCCGGTGACTGCACTGGCTCCAGCTCCTGCACATGGGGTGCCAGGACGTGGGTGCTTAAGTGGGAGCTTGTGGGGGGTGTGTGTGTGCTGGTATTGGGTACACGTGTGTGCCCATGTGTTGGTATTCAGTGCATGTGTGTGCAGACGTGTGCTGGTATCAATGCACATGCATGGGTGAGCACAGGTTCTGGTTTGGTGTGATGATGTATGTGTGTGAAGATGTTGCACATACATGCTAATACACACTGGTGTGTGTGCACACATGCAGGTAGTGCATGCACATGTGTGCGGGTATTGTAGATGTGCATGTACGTGTGCACATGTGTGAGCATCGTGTCCCCCTGCAGCCAGTGCTGCCCCAGGGATTGGGTGCTTGTGGTGTCAGGGGACTTCATGAGTTGGGTGGGAGGAGGGCACCACAGGAGTGAGGGGCGGCGGCGGGATGTCTCTGTCCCTAACGGCTCCTTCTCTCCCCAGGAGAACTCGGATGTCTTCCTCTCTGCTGTGGACGCGGACTGGAAGGTAGGACCAGCCATGAGGGGTGCCCCCCACCTCTGGGTCCTACGTGGAACAGCAGCCTGTGGCTGGGGAATGCTGCGGGGCACTGAGCGGACCCAGGGCTGTTGCCGTCCCTTCCTTCCACGGGGACACAGTGCCTGGTCGGTGTCTGTGCATGGGGCTGCACGTCCATCGCGGTCCCCGGCAGGAGGGGACGGGGCGGGGGTCACTGCCAGGCATGCTCTGTGCTGGTGCTCGGATGTGGCTGGCGGGCACTTGGCGACGGGCCCGGGACAAAACCTCTTTAAAGCAGGCGATTTCTTCTCAGGAAGGCTGAGCTGCTTTTCCAGCTCCTCTACCATTGCCATGGCAATGGTTTCCCGGGTGATGCCAGCTCCCTGCTTACATAAGGATGTTTGAAAGCCTCTTTCTTTTTTGGAGGGCTGGGGCATTGCCTCCCCATACCACCCACCTCTCTTGGAGAGCAGGGCCCCTCTGCTGCCCGGGCTGGCACCTGCCCACCTTATACCTCCGTTTCGCCTCTCTGGAGGAACCCCATGATGTGGCCTTGGGGCTCGCAGGGGCTCAGCTCCTGCCTGGCTCCTGTGTTGGTCTTCATCGCTCTCACACATCTGCCCGAGCTCATCCCACATCAGGTTCCCCCTGCAGACACCAGGGTGCCGGTAGATGGGGAGGGAGGGTAGTGGGGCTGCCAGACCCCAGCTTGCTGCCTGTCCCTCTCCCAAAGCATCCCCCCTCCCAGGGGACACCAGTGACCAACTTCAGGTTGTATGTTGCTGCTTTGCTAGCGGCTGGGACTCCCAGGAGTGTGGGCTTGGGTGGTGCTGGCTGAAACAGCAGCAGTTGCAAGGAAAAAATAAATCTGGATTTCATTCATCCTGGGAGAGGGGCAAGGGAGCCCAGGTCCCCATTTTGGCAGACCCAAGGCAGTGCCCAGGCTTTTGGGGCTGTCTCCATCACCTGTGCAGGTGGCAGGGTGCAGCCGGGCAGGGAGCAAGGACTTTTGTCAGGATGCTGGGCAGCGGCTGCTGTGGTTCACAGGGTAGAATTCTGGTGGCCCTCTTGGAGGCCACAAAATTATTAAAAAATGGCAGTGGTGGAAAAGAAATGCCACCCTTCCCAGCAGCTCCAAAGCTGGTGAGATGCTGGGGTGGGGAGAAGCAGGCTGTGCGGGTCTGGGCTGCTCCTTGCTCTGCTTCCTCAGGGTCCCTGTTGACCACTGGAGAAGAAACCAAACCTCCTGGTGTCACTGAAGTGAGGGCAAGGAGGGAGAGGAAGGCAAGGAAGAAGAGGGAGGCGGCAGTGCCAGGCTGCCGAGAGCTCCCAGTAGTGCCACAGGCACCAGTATGGCTCTCACTCAGCTGTGCTGGGGCAGGGCTTGGTTGGCATGCAGGGGATGTTAAAGAGCAATGACTCTCCTAGGACAATCTTTGCATGCCAGTATTTCAGGGATTGGCCCATGGTGATGCTGAACTGTGTCCCCAGTGGTGCCCAGGTGGAGCGGTTCCGGATGGCAAATGCCACAGTGATGCACCTGCATGCCCTCGGTACCGAAAAAAAATGAACTGGGCAAGGATCAAGGTGTCTCTTTCCAAGCCATCCAGGCCCTGTGCTGCCTTGGTTCCCTTCCAAGAGTCTCAGGGTGGAGATGGGATGAGCTTCCCAGGCTGTGTTGGGGCAACCCCCTCCTTCCCCGCCCCCCAGCACTTTGCAGGTTGGTTTTCTGCAAAGGCTGGGGGCTGCCTTCCCTTCATCGGGGAGATCTTACCCCATTTTCTAGGCTCACCTTCTTGGGTAGTTCAATCCAGCCCCCAGCTTCTCTTCACTGTCCCTCTGCTCCTCCCCAGAGCCAGTCGCTGCTCCCTTGCCAAGATGCTGTGGCCTGGCTGGGGGAGCAGGGATCCCCCACTGCTGCTGCCCACCGAAGTAAAGCCCTTGGGGCTGCTGGCATAGGCCAAGGTGCAGGGGGGGCAGGTGCCTCTGCCCTGAGACCTGGGCACCCTGGCCCTGCTGGAGGTCTGGGCCACCCGCCAGGTGGATGGGCTAGTAGCCAATAGGGTGGCGATGCCATCTGATGCCATTCAAGTGGAGCCAGCCTTGCTCAGCCCTCCCATCTCCCTGCTGCCCTTTTGCATTCACGTCTTACTTCACCTCAGCTTTTCCACCCCTCCTCCCCTCTATTTTGCCACCTTCTGTCTTTTTTTGCCTGCTTATGCCCCTCTGCATCTCTTGCTTTTTTCTGGAGGCTGTGGCTGCTCGTACTCTTTGGCTCCACAGGCAACAGGGCTGAGGAAAGCAAAAATGGCACCCAGATCCACGAACGGCTTTGTCCCTGTGCCAGGAACCACCTGGGAGCAGGGCTTCCCTCTCACACATGGTCCTTCGTTAGCAGAGATGCATCTCTCTAGGCTTGAGCATGAGCTCCCTGTAGGACAAAGCAGTGCAGAGGAAAGCCTCTTTGGTGGAGGCAAGGTGGATGCTGTCCGTCTGCCTGCCTGTCTGTCTGTCCTTTCTCCCATGTCCAGAGCCCGTGGCTGCCCAACCCTGACTTGTTTGCAGGACACTGCTTTCAGTGGCTCCCCACCAGCTCGGGGTGATCATTTGTCCAGGTCAAGGAAAGGGCTCTCCCCAGGGAAAAGTGGCTCAGCCCTCTTATTAGACATCAGAGACTCCACAGGAATGAGCCTGCTGGGTGAAGCCAAGGACATGGGGCTTTGCCATGTGGGGAAGCCCGTGCATGTGCTGGTGAGGGCAGCTGGACCCGCTCTGCCCATGGCTGCGGTGTGTGCCAGGGCATGGAGGAAGCAAGCTGTGGTGAGCTGCCGGGGTGGGGATGATGCAGAGGTGATGGCAGGCTCCAGCTGGCACGGAGCATCCCTGTGGTGGGCAGGGAGGCTGGAGGGTCCCTGCTGGATGCTGCCCTGGTCCAGCACTGCCATGTGGCTCTCCAGCCCCTTTGGGCAGGCGCTGGAGGGACCGCAGGACTCTCTCGCCATCCATGATTGCCCAGCTTTGTGTGCTGGAGCAGCTCAGGTGCCAGTTGTGCCGAGCTGGAGAGTGGTGCTGGGCTGGGCAGGGGTGGTCAGGGTGCAGGGAGAAGGCACCCAGAGCCTCCCAGCAGGGCTTTTGGGGCCTTGGCAGCACAAGGCCATCTGTGGGTGCGAGCTGCAGGCAAATGGACTCACCCTCTCGTGAAGCCTCATTGGAATCATGGCAGAAACCGTCTGCCCGCACACGTGGGAATACACATGCATGTGCGTGTGCATACAGCATGCGTCGGCCCAGGGACAGGATCCAACCCCTCGGCACTGCTGGGTTGTCTTTCCTCCTGCCTTATTTACTTGCCACCGGTGACGTCCAGACTGGGGCTAAATCCCGCACATCCCCTGCGTGCCAGCATCCCGCAGCAGGCGGGATGTCCGTGCTACTGGGTAAGGTAACACAGGTGCCCAGGCAGTTTTCACATGTGTACATGCGCGTGCCCCTCTGTGCACAAGGTTCTGTGTGTGTGCAGGTTGTTGTGCATCCATGGGCATGAGTGATGGCCATGGCATACGCGCTAAGCACATAGGAGAAGGGTGCAGCAGGTGTGCTCCTTATATGCACATTACCATGCACATACATGCACAGGAACATGTACCCATACAGACACACAGGGGCCAACCCTATGTGGGTATGCGCAAGCATTTCGTGGGGTGCATGTGCTTCAGCATGGGTCATTGTATTTTTTTTTCCAAAGTTTGCATGCACAGATGTGGAGGGACATGGTTCTGCCTGGCCCCTGTCTGTCTGTGTTGGTACGTGTTCCTGTGCATGTATGTGCATGGTCACATGCGCATGCGGAGCATGCCTGCTGCATCCTTCTCCTGTGTGTTTAGTGTGTACCCATGTCTGTTCGTGGGTGTGTGCGTGCTTTCTGGTGCATGTGCATTGCTGCAGGGCCTTGGTCTGGGTGGCTGCAGGCTCAAGCATGATTCTGCATGTTTGCGTGGGGCTGGAGTCACATGTGTGTGCATGATGGGTGCGGGGGAGCATTGCTGGGCTCTGTTGTGATGCCGCTGTGTGTGTTGCAAGGGGTGCGAGTGCAAGCCTGTCCTGGCACCCCTGCCTGTCTCGGTTTGCCGAAGGAGGGAAGATGGAGCAGGTACCGCACGGTGCCAGACGTTTTTTCTTCATAAACAAGGGTGCTTGAGGCCAATTGGAGCATGAATAATTCCCGTGGCAGCCAATGGCTGAGTGCTGGCTCCATTGCAGCGCTTGCCTGCAATGGAGGCCAAACCTGCCGGGGCTGTGCGTCGCGTCGAGGGGGAAGGGAGAGGGAGGGCTTAGCGCAGGGCTGGGGCTTCGCTATAAATCGAGGTGAGGGGCTGAGCCAGCGCAGAGCTCTGCTTTGCCCCAGCCTGCTGCACTGCTGTGCCCCACGCCAGGACCCCGTGCTCGGCCCACCCTGCCTGCGCAGCCTCGTCCACCCGGTTCCTCACCATGCCTGAGTGCTGGGATGGGGTAGGTACCACCGTTCCTGTGCTCGCTGCCCTCCCTTCCCAGGGAGTTTTGCCCCAGTACCTCCCCTGTTCACCCAGGCTGGAGCTTTGCACCCAGCAGGGCTTGGCGTGGGCCAGGCAGGCGTTGCTGCCTGGGGGTACCTGCTGCTGGGGAGCTGTTCCTTCCCCAAGCCCCGCTGCCGCATCCCTGACATGCCGCAGATTTCGGGGACGCATTGTCCTTGAGCATGTCCTCCCCGAGCCCAGCAGAGATGCTGTGCTGAGGCTGAGGGTGAGTGAGCGCAGCTGCGGCAGCTGTGAGCTGTGCTGGGGCTGACTGCTGATGGGGGAGGAGGCATGCTGCCCCTTCCCCACCCCCAGAGTTGTAGAGGGAGAGGGTCTCTTGCTGTTTTGAAGCAATGCTTTGGATGCCTTCTGGCCTCTGCGCTGACGGCAATATCCGATGGCAACAGGCTAGCGTGGAGGGGGGTGAGCGTGGTGGGAGCACTGCAGTGGCGAGCGGGTAACCTGGACAGGGCTGGGGTCTCTCAGGCACCTATGGGTGCTGTGACGCCCACATCCCTCCTCGCTGGGGCCATGGGTTGTCAGTGCCCCCCCCCCCCCCCCACCTCGCTGCCTGCATCCCCTGCATCCCTAGCCTCTCCTCCTCAGCGAGCATCCCTGCGGCAAAGGGCAGGGCTGTCGTACCCAGCGATGCTGCAGAGGCTGCACCACGAGCAGGGATGTGCCTGCCGTGTGTGTGGGGGGGGTGGTAGCAGTGCTGGGGAAGGAGCTGCCACCTTGGGCGTGTGATTTTGGGGTGGGATTGCAGACTGAGCTGTTGGGGCTGTGATGGGGACTGTGGGCATGGTGATGGCAAGGAGGCAGCCCTGTGCCCAGGATCAGACCACATGGATGCCTCCTGCTCTGTGATATGGGGTCAGGCCCTTCCTCTGCCTCAGTTTCCCCATGCACTGTTGCAGGGGAATGTCCCTGCTCATCGCCTGCTGCCTGATACAGCCCCGGGGAGTGGAAGGACAGCTGATGAGGGCTGGGGACGGTGTGCCCTTGGGGAGCCGAGTATTGTCTCCACAGAGTCCTTGAGCTGCCCTCGGGCGCAGCGTCCCCCCGGGGACAGTGGATCTCGGTGAGGGGAGGCACTGCGGTGAGGAGATCCTGTCCTCATGTGGTTCCTCCCACCTGAGGCCCGTGTCCTTCAGAGTCCTTGGCGGTGTGCAGCCCACAGGAGCATCCTTGTACCCGCTCCCTTCCCTCTAGTCCATCCATGGGGCTGCCAGTACCCGCACCGAGGACCATGCCGGTTGGGCACCTTGCCAGCATCCCCTGCCCAGCCCTGCTCGGCGTGTGATGCTCCTGCACCCGCCAGATCCCAGCTTCGAGGTCACTGCCAGTGGGCTGGCTGGCAGGCATGGGCATCTGGAGGGGATGCCTGATCCCTAGGCAATGCCTTGGTCAGCACCTGGGCATGCAGCCTCAGTTTCCCTTGCTGGCTGGGGACGATGGCTGTGAAGGTGAGGCTGGAGCCCTCCCAGCCAGGGAAACTGAGGCACAGGGCAGTCTTGGTCTCTGTATGGGGGCACAGCCATTTCAGACCAAGGGATTTTAAAGTTACTTTAGCTGTCATTTTGGAATCAGGCTGCAGCATTTCCCGGGGTGGTGTCCAGGGTCTGACCTCTGCCTGTTTGTCCCAGGCACAGCGAATCCAGGCCAGCTGGGCCATGCTGTGATCCCCCACCCTGTTGCCAAAAATCCCTCGGTCTCAGGCCCTCAAAGATCTCGTGTCCCATCCTGTGGTCCACCTGTCCTGTCCCACAATCCTCCTCTCCCAAGCCCTCTTAGATCATCCCATCCCATCCCATCCCATCCCAAACCTCTATCCCTTGATACCATCCCATGATACACCTGTCCAATCCTAAATCCTGTTATCCTATTCCAAGTCATTCCTTCATTCCCTTCCCTTCCTTTTCCTTCCCTTCCCTTTCCAGGAAGCCAAGTCAGTGGAAGCTGGGAGCATTTGTATGTGATTTGTCCTGCCTTCTGACAGCACTGAGATGCCCAAAACTCAGGTTTTTCCCACGATGGCTGCTCCTCCCTCCCTTGTGCTCCCATGACACCCAGCCACCTGGGGAAGCAGTGGTGAGGGGTGGGATGGCAGGGCAGGAGAGGATGTCTTGGGGCAGGCAGATGTCACCCCATCTCTCCTGTTCCCCCAGGAACATGACATTGAGACCCCCTACGGGCTGCTGCACGTGGTCATCCGGGGCTCACCGAAGGGAAATCGCCCGGCCATCCTGACATACCACGATGTGGGCCTCAACCGTGAGTGCTGGTCCCTGGGCCATGGGGCGCAGGGGCAAGTGGGAGCAAGCCTGGGGCTGCACAGGGTGCCAGGATGTCGGCCAAAGCCCCTGGCTCAGCTTATTTGCCTCTTCCCATGGAGGGTCCCCGGGCTGCATTGGGTCTCCCCAGGCATCTGAAAGCACCAGGAGGGTTTGGATGCTCAGCCAAACCCAAAGCCTGGGCCAGGCACTGCCAGGAGTTCTTGCCCACCCCGGTGCTGGCTGTCCACCCGCCTACGCCAGGCAGGGATGGGACGCGGAGGATGCTGGGTCAGTCCCCGCCGCCGCTGCCAGCCTGTTGGTATTCAGAGCACGGACCTGGCTGGCAGCAGGGCGTGGAGGGGGCCGAAGGTGACAGGGAATAGCAGGGAAGAAGGGACCCTGAGGGGCAGGGAAAGAGGGATGCTGAGCCAGGGCTCTGGATTTGGGGATGCTGTGCTCTCTGTTAGCCTGCAGCCTTGGACCTGCACCCCAGACCTCTTCCCCGGGCTGTGCCCCCCGGGTAAGCCAGGATGCCCAGTGCCCTGTCAGCAGGGAGAATCATCTCCCCTTCCACTGGCGGCTGAGGCTGAGTCACTGGCATGCTACGTGAACTGCCTCTCCATCACAGCAGCACTCTTGTGTCCGGGGATGCATCATGTTGGTTGCAATGGACCTTACAACCTGCCTCACCCCCATGTTTTGGGAGGGATGGCCCAGCACCAATGCCATGGGTGGCAGCATCCTCCAAGCCCTGGCAATGGCTATATCCTGCTGCAATGGTGGTGGCCCGTCCACAGCAGCGCTGGGGCTGTTTCTTTGACTGTTTCCAAGCAGGGAGATTCGCAGCCGTTTCTCAAATCCCATGTTTGCTTGAGCCCTTTCTGGGAATTTTAGATAGGGCCGATAACGCTCTGGGCTGCTAATCCCACTGCCTCCTGGGTGGTCCTGCAGCTCCGGGCTTTGCATCCCCCAGTCCCATCCCTCCAAGAAGACGAGGCTCACCCCAAACTCCTCATCCTCCTGGCTATGTCCATCCATCCCCATGCCTCCCAACACCAGTAGGGATGCAGACCTTGCTAACAGTGGCTGTGGTCTCTGCTGTAGGGACAAGGAGCCTGGAGGGAAAGGGATAGGAGGGCTTTGATGGCATGTCACCTCCCGGCTGAAGGGCAGTGGGGGAGCAGGCAACCTCTCTCCATGCTCCCCTGGCCCACCAGGCCCCCGTGCTGGGGTGTTTGGTCTCTGATCCCTGCCTGCCCTTTGACAGACAAGCTTTGCTTCAACACCTTCTTCAACTACGAGGACATGCAGGAGATCACAAAGCACTTTGTGGTGTGCCATGTGGACGCGCCGGGCCAGCAGGCAGGAGCCTCGCAGTTCCCTCAAGGGTAGGTGCCAGCTTTGGGGGCTCGCTCTGCCTGCCGGGATGTCACCTCCCTGCCCACTGGGTTGTCACTGCTTGGGCAGTAATGCCCTGCCTGCGGGTCTCTCTGAACTGTATCAAAGCCTGTGGCAGCTGACTGGCCCAGGGTGGGCAATGGGGTGGTTTGCAGGTGGGTGGCATTTCCCTGCCCACTTTGGGCAGCCCAGCTGCCCTGTCCCAGCCTTCCCACTCTGCGCGGGTCCCATAACCGCTGTCCTGTGCCTCCCTGTGCCGCAGGTACCAGTACCCATCAATGGACCAGCTGGCTGCCATGTTACCCAGCGTGGTGCAGCATTTCGGGTGAGTCAGCCTCTCCTCCATGGCTGCTGGCTGAGGGTGCTGGGCAGGGAGATGGGCAGGAGGCAAGGGTTTGGGGCTGGGGGAATTGTCCCTGTAAGCTGGCACTCTGCTTGTCTTCTTGTGCCCCAAACTGCGGGTGGAGCAGTGCCCCAGGCAACCCATGCTGGCGCCCACCGTCCCTCCATATGCACCTCTGCTTTCCAGGTTCAAGTACGTGATCGGGATCGGTGTTGGGGCAGGAGCCTACGTGCTGGCCAAGTTTGCGGTGAGCCTGGGGCTGGAATGGGCTGGCCCTGAGTTGACTGTACCTGCTGTCAGCCTGTGGCATGGGGAAGAGTAGGAGCTGATGCCCCTTGGCAGGCTGTGCTGCTGTGAAGGTTCCTGGAGGGCCGGGGGGCCAGGATGGCAGTGCCGTGGCCATGGTAGCCAGGCAGTCTTGCCACAGGTCTCCCATTGCTCCCAGGACAGGGCCATGTCAACCCCGTGCAATGCCTGTGCAGTGGGCAGTGGTGCTGGTGGGGGGCTGCTCCTCAGTCTCCCCCTCCCGCTGAGCGTCACCCCTCTTGCTCACTGCAGCTCATCTTCCCCGACCTGGTCGAAGGACTGGTCCTCATGAACATCGACCCCAACGGCAAAGGCTGGATTGACTGGGCAGCTGCCAAGGTGAGCAGGGCCCCGACCGCCCGTCCCGTCCCTGGCGGCTCCCTGGGGCATGAGCCAGCCATGGCGGAGCTGTAACTCCCTTGTGCTCCCTCCACAGCTCTCTGGCCTCACCAGCACGCTGCCAGACACTGTCCTGTCCCACCTGTTCAGCCAGGTAAGGGCTGCGCATCCTGCCGGCCCCCTGCCACCAGCCCCCTACCCAGCGTCCCAGCCGGGTCACCCGGGCTGTGCCCTGCCCTGCCTGCCGGGTGCCACAGTGCCACTGGACCTGCCCCATGCCCAGGGATGGAATTAGCCAAGCCCTGCCTGCATCCCTCCTGCCTGATCCAGGGATTAGCCTTGATGAGTGTGCGACTCATGCCCGCGTCCTGCCTGGGTGTGCTGCTCGCAGCACCGCTGTGCCCAGCTGCATTGCCCAGCACCCTCCTCCTCTGCCCCCCTTGCTGGCACAGCATGGGCAGGCCTGGGGGAGCGGGGTGTCTCCACGGCACCCGGCAGCGCCTGCCCTGATCTCCATCCCCTGCCGGCACAGGAAGAGCTGGTGAACAACACAGAACTGGTGCAGAGTTACCGGCAGCAGATCGGCAGTGTGGTGAACCAGTTCAACCTCCAGCTCTTTCTCAACATGTACAACAGGTGAGCACCCCGGGTGGCCCTGCCAACAGGTTGCCCCCCTGTCTGCGCCAGGGTGAGGGGCTGCAGCGCTGGTGGGTGGCCCTGAGGGCACCATGGGAACCCTGACCCCTTTTGGGTGCTGCCATCACCCTCCGGCGCAGGCAGGCAGCAGTGCAAAGGTGGCCGCCAGTGCTGGCCAGGGATGTGGAAGTGGGGGCACCTGTGCCAGAGCCTTACCATGTCCCAGAGCCCGTGGCTGTGGGTGCACGTCCCCTGGTCTCCTCCTGCATGGGGTGCTGGCACAGGCCTGGGGAAGGGGGCAGAGATGCTGTCCCATGTGTGCAGGGGGTTGGGAGCATTGCTACTCTGCTGGGTGCTGCATCCCATGGTGCAGGGTCTGCTTGGGTCATGGCAGAGATGGCCATGGGGTCCTCCATCCACAGGGTGCCAGGACAGTGGGGCTAGGTGCCGCTTTCCAGAGCTGGCAGTGCCCCAGCTCTTGTGCTATGGCATTGGTGGCGGCACCTGCCCATGGCCTCACACTGGCCCTCTTTTTCCTTCATCAGCCGCAGGGACCTGGACATCAACCGGCCTGGGACTGTGCCCAATGCCAAGACGCTGCGGTAAGAGTCGCACTGGCATGGCATAGGGGGGGGGTCCCAGGGCAGCGGAGTCCACCGAGGCCAAGCTCTGACTGTGCTCCTTCCTCCTCTCACTTCCAGCTGCCCCGTGATGCTGGTGGTCGGAGACAATGCGCCTGCTGAAGAGGGGGTGGTGAGTGATGGGGTAGTGCCTGCGGGGTGGCATGCAGACACTGCCCACGTGTGGGCATGCTCATGTTCACTGCCTGCTCAGACACACGTGAGGTCCTGTGTGCGGGAGTGTGCTGATGTGCAAACCTACCTGCTCATGTGAGCACGTGTCCATATGCATCTGTGCATGGTTGCCACACCTGGAAAACCTCCCCTTCCTCATATGCCCAGATGTGCTCACAACATACACGCTCAGATGTGTCGACACACCCCCTGCTTGGCCATATGCACCCAAAGAGCTGCTAGCACATGCATGTGCTTGCACACATCCACATGGTTGTCCCCACTTGCACAATCAGCCCCAGGTACTGTGCAGGTGGCCACATTTGTACATAATGTGTAACTGCATGCACACACCCCCCACCTCCAGCACATGTACCTCTGTGCATATGCACATGAGCACACTTGTGTGCTTGTACACATGTGTGTGACACACAGGATGCCTCACCAGCCGCTCTCCCCTCTCTTTCCAGCCCCCATCCTTGCCCAGACACTGCCTGGCAGGAGGAAGGTCCCCTCTGTCCCATGGCAAGGGATGGTGGTTCTGCAGGCTCAGGGCTTGCCTAGCACCCTATCTCCACCTGGCTGGGGTGGAATGTGCCAGCTGGAGTGCCATGGGCCAGTGGCAGTACCCGTGGGCAACTTCTGCCAGGCTCAGGGCACCCCAGGGTGCTAATATCATCCCTCTCGCCTGCAGGTGGAGTGTAACTCCAAGTTGGATCCCACCAACACCACCTTCCTGAAGGTAGGCGGGTGGCAGGGGGCAGCTGGGCAGTCCCTCCTGCCCATGAAGTGCCCTATTGCCCTCTGCCCCAGGGTTGCAGGGTGTCCCCACCTCCCCATTTGAGGCCCGTCCTGGCCACGGGGCTGGGGACAGGTGGGGAGAGCAGTGTGGCCCCAGCAGTGGCATCCTGCGAGCAGGTACCAGGGGACAGGGTGGGCAGCAAGGGCACCCTCCCATACTAAGCAGGACCTTCTCTCTGCAGATGGCTGACTCCGGTGGGCTGCCCCAGGTTACACAGGTGAGCCCTCACAATTTCCCCAGTTAACTGGGTACACTGGGCCCTGAGACATGCATGGGTGCTGTCCCTGGCTAGCAAGGGATGGGCTGAGGTGGGCATAGGGGTCTTTGGCAGGGGCTGCCAGAGGCAACGTGGGGCTAAGTGGGGATCTCGGCCCTGGTGCTGCTTCAACTCGGCGTGCTCTCTCCCCGCAGCCCGGCAAGCTGACCGAAGCCTTCAAGTACTTCCTGCAAGGCATGGGCTACAGTGAGTGCCAGGGCTGGGCAGGGGGCTGGCACATGCCTGTGTGTGCATGTGTGTGTGTGCCTGTGTGTGCGTGTGCTGAGCCTGCCACAGGAGAGGAGCCTGGCACCCCCGCGTGCCCATCCTGATGGAAAGCTGCACGTGCGTCTGTGGCGTTGTATGTGCAGGTGCACAAGATGTCTATCTGTACATTCGTAGGGGCGCGAGATGTGCAGGCTCTGTGTGCACACAGATGTGTGTACAAAGGCTCTGTGTGTACCTATGTGCGTGGACAGGATCTCTGTGCGTGCACGCACACTTACATGTCTGTGGGCATGCACAAGCAGGGGCTGTGTGTGCACACAGACGTGCAGAGTCCATGTGCACAAGTCCGTGTGCATATGTGTGTGCATAGGTCCATGGGCACGTGTGTGTGTATGTGTGTGCAGGTCTGTGTGCGTACCTGTGTGTGCACACATGTGAAGGTCCACATACACACGTGTGTGTTTGCAGGTCCACATGCACATGCACGTGTGTCTGTGTGTGTGCAGGTCTGTGTGCACACGTGCAGTTCCGTGTGCATGCACACGTGGGGCTGGGCAGGGGCTCCTGGCCCCGCAGAGCGGCCAGCTCGGCTGACGCTCTCTTTCTGCCCTCCCTGCCCTTCTCCCGCTCCACCCCTGCCAGTCGCCCACCTGAAGGATCGGAGGCTGAGTGGAAGCACAGGTACCGCTCAGTGCTGCTCGGCCCGTGCCTGCTGCTGCATGGTGCCCGCCTGGCCTGTGCCCTCGAGCTGCCTGGGCACCTTTGGGAGCAGCCTGGGTGCGGGGCTGGCCTTCCCCAGCCAGGTGCCCTCTGCCCTGCTCCACTTTGCCTGAGACGGCACCTTGAGCCGGGTCTGGGAGCTGAGAAAGGGCATTCAGAGAAGTCCCCCCCGATACAGGCACAGTCTCGGCAGTGTGCCCACTGTGCTCTCCTCCAGCCAGCCAGGAGCTGTGGCTGCTGGGCATCCTGGCTGGAGGAAGGTGTCACCTTCCTTGCACACACTGGGGAGCCAGGAGGGCTCCCATCCCGGCTCACTTCTCCACGGTGTGACGGCCAGGGGCCCCCACTGCCTCGTGCTCAGTGGTCATGTGCCCGGGAGATGTGCCCGGCACACGCACCAGGGCACCCCATCCCTGCCCTGCTGTCCCGTGCCAGCCTGGAGCTGCTCATGTTGTCACAGCACCGCATGCTGCAAGCTTGTGCCTGGGGTCATTCGCATTGGGGAGTGGGACCGGCGGCTTTGCTTGTGTGAGGCAATGTCAGCTCAGGTCCTTCTGGCTTTTGGAGGGAGCTGAGCACCCTGGCCATCTCTCTGTGCCCGTGCAGTGCCATCCGCCAGCATGACCCGCCTGGCACGCTCCCGCACGGCCTCCCTCACCAGCGCCAGCTCAGTGGATGGCACCCGCCCACGTGCCTGCACCCACTCGGAGAGCACCGAGGCCATGGGGCAGATCAACCACACCATGGAGGTATCGTGCTGAGGACCACACCCGCTGCCGACATCTCCTCCAGAGCCATCTCCCATCCGTCAGCATCCCGCCAGCACCCACCTGCCCCGTGGACATCCTCTACCAGGGCCCTCGCTCCTTTGGGATCGATTTGTCTTCTTTGCTGTTGGCCTCATCCCTTTGTCTGGTACCGGAGAAGGAGAGGGGCTTCACTTCACTGCCTCCTGGCTCCAGCTCCTGGCTTTGTCCAGCAGTCACACATGGTTCTGCATTGGTCCTCACCCTCCCTAGCACTGGCTTGGCCCTGGCTTGGGAGGGTGGGTGGCAGGGGGACAGGGCCAGGATGAAGGAGCGGGACAGGGTGGTGAGATGGGGACGGGATGGTGCGATGGGGCAGGACAGCAGGCTGTGGGCAGGACGGCAGGATGTGGAGAGGACACAGAAGGTAGATTGGTCCCCCAAGGTCAACCAACGGCTGGCCAAGCCAGAAGGAAGACAGGAACAGGGAGTGGTGCTCACTGGGACGTCACTGGGCCCTTTCCTGGGGATGCAGCTTCCATTTCTCCCTGCTGGCCCTCCCTGGGGAGAGCTAGCATGGGATCCCCCAGCACACCCAGGACCTCGTGTCCCAGACCCGGCTGAGCATTGGGAGAAATTGCACCCCAAACTGTCCTCTCGCCCTGGTCATGTACCCTGAGGGCTGCCCCGGGGCAGGGGTAGAGGGCTCAGCCTTGCTCCAGAAGCCATCAGGGCAGGAGGGTGGCATGGGCGTCCCGCTGCCTCTGCCCACGCCCTCGCCCGTGGTGGCACTTCCTTGGTCCCTTGTTGCAAGAAGGACAATCACCGCCTGCCACCAGAAATGCACCGGAGGGGGAAGGGGGCTGTGTGCCCTGGCTTGCTCTGTCCCTGCCACACCGGCAGTTCCACTCGCAGCTCTTGGGCTGAGGCCGCCAGGGCTCAGAGGCCACCGGCTTTGGGGACATCGCATGGCAAATCCCCCCTCCAGTTTCACCACAGCCCGTGGGTGTCACCGCAGTGGAGCCATTAGCAATAAGATGAGACACTCCTCCCCTGCAATGCTGGGGAGCCCTCAGCACTCTCTGCCCTGCAGGGTACATCACTGCAAGGTGCTGGCAGTGTGGGGTGACCCATGGAATGTGGGGAGCACCCCAGTGTCTGGTTCTGCCCACAGGCTGGCTTTGCCCACAGAGCTGGCCAGACCCACCATGGCCCCCCCAAATCCACTCCCTCCCCAGCATCTTGCCTGCGCACTGAGCGGGGCGTCTCTCAAGGGCTTGGGTCCCCCCGAGCCGCGGGGCCCCATCCGGCCACCGGCTACAGGTGGATCCAGCCTCTCGCGCTCGGCACGGACAGCCGCGTCATCGCGTAACCCCACCATCGGCCACCCAGCCTCTGCTACTGTCCCTGGCCCACCCCCCCCAGCAGCAGAGCCCAGCTCCTCCTGCACCTGGGGTGAGGGAGCCCCTGGCTCTGGCGATGGGTGCTCAGGTCTTTGCGGGTGGTCCGTGGGAGACCCGAGCCGGGACCTGTAGGGGACCCACTGGGTGCCACCATCTGGACGAGCAGAACCAGCCCACTGGGAGCAGGTCCCACCCAGCTCCCCAAAAGCACTTGCCCCCCAGACCCCGTGCCCGCTGCCCAGCAAGGGGCACAGGTGTCCCAGGGCTACCAGTGAGTGTATGAGGGCTTTTGGCCCTGAGACCTGTGCCCCACCCAGCCCCTCCCACATTGAATGGCTACCCCGAAACACCAGTGTCCCCATTTGTCCCCCACTTTGTTCTGCCGTGTGCTTCCTTCTTAGTGTGACTCTGAAAGCTATGTAGCTCCTTTTTACTGTAGATACCGCTGCGATCTCTTGTTTTCTCAGCGTGTCCTTCCAGATGATATATATATAAATACCTATACATAATATATATAAGGGTTTGTCCGGTCCCTGACCTTTTTGGGTTCATTCCCCGTTGTATTCTCATCCAAGCGGTGCTGTGTGGTTCCGCTGGAGGTGGTCTGGCCGTGCTCGCCTTTGGTTCCTCACCTTGGTTTTGTCAGTTGGTTTACTTTTCCCTGGTGGTTTGTTCTTTTGATTTTGTTGGTTTTCCTTTTTTCCTGGTCACAGCGGAATTTAATGCATTTTCCAGTCTGAGCGCAACCTGGTTTCGTTACGGCGGCATCAAGGCTGCAGCACTCATGAGACGGCAATATGTAAACCGGATTTAACTAACTTGTTGCTGTAGAGAGGATTTACTGTGTTGGAAAAAAAAAACCAAACTAATAAAGATGTTAAGAACCTGCTGTGCTCTTTTCAACATGCTGCAGGGAAATGGGTCTGACCCCATCCTGGGCCTGCCTGCAGAGATCTGGCAGGCAGGGAGAACAAGGGGGACACCTTGGCCACCAACCCCACCAGGGGCTGCACTGCTGGGAAAGGGGGACCAGAGAGGAGCCCAGGACCCCAGGGGGCATGTGGACGGGAGCCGTGGGGTGCTTTGGCTTCGGGGCAGCCATAAGCAGAGTGCCCCATATGTTGGAAGTGGATGGAGACTGGAAAGATGCCAGTTGTGGCCCAGTGAGGTTGGATCCAAGGGGTGTGCACTGAGGGAGGAAAGACCCGTGGCTGCACAACTCTGGGGATCATCAGGGTCCTCAGGAGATCCAGCCTCCCTGTCCTCTTCCAGGACTGCAGGCTCCCTGTTTGTCTCCCTATCAAGGTCTGAATGTCATGGGCCACAGCCCTTTCTAAGGATCCCCTCCCTGCATCCTAGCCTCATCCCTGCTCCAGTGTGTCAGTGTCTGCCTTGTACTGGTCCCAGTCCCTGAAGAGGGTCCCAGAGCCAGGGCATGGAGGGAGAGTGACTCTGTAGTCCACACGCATGGTTGCCTGGGGTGTGTGGAGAAGAGCCTGGACACGTGGGGATGGAGTGCAAACTGCCAAGACTGAGCTGAGATGTGGGCAGGCAGCCTGGGAGCCTTTCTTGGCTGGTTCAGCTGGAGGGTTCTGCTGGTTTCCCTGCCTTTGGTTCTTCCTCTGTCCTGCTCCAGCCTTGAGGCTCCTCTCTTGCTGGCCCCTTCCTCCTTCTGCTTTGGTTTTGGGGGCCTCCCTCCTGCCCCTTCTTTCTCTTTCCCTCTTTCCAGCATTGGGCTCTCCCTCCTCTGGTCTTGGGATCTTCTCTGGCAGGGACGTCTATTTGGGCCCCACTCTCTGCTGCCCCGACCCCCCACCCCCTGCATGGGTGAGCCTCATCTGGGTGGAGGGAGACTGGAATAGTCCTGGTGGGGCTGGGATGGGTTGTCTCCTGCCTGGCTCTAGGACTGGAGACCATTGTGGTGTCAGGGAAGCTGCAGCTGGGATAGCTGAGCTGCTGGGAGTGGAATGGCCTTGTGAGGACTTGACTATGGGCAGAAATTCGTGCCATGCCACTAGCCCATTATTGCCTCCATCGTGAATAATTATCTGGTACTGCCTGCTTACGAAAGAAGGCTGTTTATCTTCCTCCCACTGCGTCCAACACAAAGCAGTTTGCATGATGTACCATGTCAGCCAGTACATCCTCCTGTCCCACAGCACAAAATGAGGTCGTCATACTGCCCACCGAATGTGCCCACTGGCTATGTAGGCAGCCTGCGACACCTGTGCTCTTAAAGAAAGCAATTTAGTTGAGCACCAGGGATACTGTCACTACATATAGCTATATACTGAGGGAGATGGGAAAGATCTTCATTTGAGCAGGAGATCTGCAGGCATAAATGTAGATAACTCTGCTAAATGAAGCAAGTGATACGACGAATTACTGGAACGAGAACATCTCATCATGCAAGTTTCCAGTGAAAACATAGGAACTTAGGGAAAGAGTTGAGCTGGATTTGAGCATCTTTGCTCCTGAAGTGGAGGAGTCTATGCAGTCAGTACAATGAACTCAACTGAGAACAAGTTCCTCACTGAATCTACACGACGGTCTTACCGTAAAGTGGAAAGAATTAGCCCAGTTGTATTAAGATCTCTGAGAATCTCATCTTGAATACAGTGTACAAGTTTTGGTAACCTCTTTGCAAGTCGAATAAGAATAAATGAGGAGAAGAGCTGTTAAGGTGTTATGGGGAACAGTGATCCAATTAACGAAGAGAAGGTCGGCTCGTTTGTTGGAATGTTTAGCTTAGTGAAATGAATGCTGGATTATGGACCATAGACCACTAGGGATAACTGAGAGAGGAAGAGGCGCAGTGAAAGGAACTGGTAAGAGGAGACCCAAGAGTGTGCAGGTGCAAACAAGTATGAAGATACGTGTTGGCATGTTAGAAGGCTCCTACGCAACGGTGCGTTGACTTTGCAACAATTTTTTCATGTAAAGCGGCATGAAACCAGCTGGCGGCGTGTGAAAGTTGGTTTAAAGAAGCAGTTCTGTTGCGTGGCTGCCTGGACCAACAGGAATCATGATGCAGGAGGCTCTCATAGGACAGTTTCTCTTATCAGTGGCTCTTAGCTATGAGCTTTATTTCATTAGGTAATCAATTGCAGCTGTCTCTTGCCTGGACTAGTTAGTTTTGTCCTACAAGCAGTGAACTAGACAACAGTTTAGTGTATCTTCTAGCAAGCATAACATTTAAGACCTGGGAGGACTGTCACCCTGCTATGGGCAGAGTTAATGAATCTCTCAAATACTGCAGAAAAAGCTACTTGGGCCATTCCACTGTACTTACTCTCCTTCTTGTAGAAGGAAGAGCTTACGAGGTTCTTCTGTTTCCTTCACTTCTTCCCAGTATAAGAGAAGCCAAGGAGAGGGTGAGCCTCTCTATCTGCTCCTTTCTCTCTTTCATCGGCTTTCAAGATGGAAGTAAGGACCAGAGAAGAGCGGGCCATTGCTGAGACGGTGGTCTGACATGGATACTAGACACTTGCCTGATGTTCTAGTGATCAGGTTTTGTGAGCAAGAGGAACTTGAAGCCCAGTGGAATGCCAGTTCCAGCAGCAGCTTCTCCTCTCTTCCTGCAGAGTCTGCCAGATCCCTGGGCTGTGTTGTTGCAGTAAGAAAATGGACTTTGAAGATACTACTAGTGCTGGGGAAACAGGAAAGCTGCAAATGAATTAATTCTTGTCCAGCTTTAAGGCAAGTGTGGAGTCTGTAGTGGTGGGGTTTTTTTGTGTGTTTATGGCCTCAGCCATTTCCAGTACTAACTACATGGGGCTGCTGTTTACAACGGGGTGTTATTTTCACCTTTCTTTCTCTAGTACTTGGCGCCAACTTTGTTTTACTCTCTGTTTTAACAGATTTTTTTTCACATAAGCGATTTTTAGACAGTAGTTCAAAAGAGAAGTAGATTACTGAAAAATAGTTGGAAAGTTCTTAGAAAAGTGGCTATTTCCTTAACATTGATGGGCAGGATTTACAAGTCTTGCAGATCTACCCTTCCAAAGTTTTACACTCGCATTTTGAATAGCATAGTGATTGCTGCATATTATTATTTGGGTAGTACAATCTCACTACAAAACGAGGCATTCTTCCCCAGGGAGAAATGGGGAGGCAGCAGCATTAGGCATCCAAGTGTCCCATTTCTGTACTTTTCAGCTGGGCACGTCTCACGCACACAGGAATGTCCTTCTGCTCTTGGCTCTTCGGGTGGCTTTTGAGCTCCTGCTTCACACGCAGCCTTTGGCAGAGAGTGGGGACCCGCAGGGCTGGGGCTGCAGCCAGTGCCCTGACTGCTGGGTTGGTGGGGTCATTCCTCATCCAGATATTGCTTCTCTTCCCTGGGGGGTGCCCTGACTGGCTCCCTCCTGGCTTTGCAGTTTTAAAGTCCTTCTCACCTCAAACAAATTATCCCTTTCAGGCCTTTTGCACTCCTAATAAACTTATTTGTATGTGACAATTGTAGCAGAAAGTGTTACTCTAACCATCAATATTTGTAACCAGACATGCAACTGAACACTGCATAAATCCTGAAATGGAATTTCTGCATGTTCAGTCCTCTACTTGATCTCAGAAAACACCATTTAGCCAAGAAAGCATGAAGACATGAAGACAAATCCAGCAATACCTATCTAATTTGATTTTTCCCTTCACTGAACCTGCCTCCCGACAAACAATTAGTGGATGACCATTATTTCTTGTTCTCACTGTTGGTAATTTAATTTGCTTCTTCATTTTAATTAAAAAAATATTATGAAGCTAATTTTTAAGTTATTGCACTTTGCAGATCTATTGAGTCCTCCCCACAGAGAGGACAGAACAGCATACAGCTAAAATCAAAATCGTTAGCTGATCGGTTACTTTGGGCAGGATTAGTAGGCATGCCTCTTTACTCCCAGTCAGGTGCCCTACCCACTGCTCTGAACTACCTCTTAAACTTGCAGTTGGAAGCCTAGGAACACAGTGGTAGAAGGAAAACCAATTGGTTGGGAGTAAAGAAGGAAAAGCATGCTATTAAATCCCAAGAAAATCAGCCTTCTGTTTTATCCATATTTCATTTTACTGGCAGCCATGTGAAATCAGAGCCAAACCTGGTATCCTCACATGTACTGCAATCCCTCGCTACAGTGCAGACAGAGCCGGAAAGCTGTAATGGAAAGGGGCATATGAATTAAAGGTGACATATCCTTGCTTCAGTCAGCACTAGAAAAGGCTTTACCTGAGAAGTTCAGTAGTGACCCAACCCTAAATGTGAAATAATAGCTAGTTGAACAGGCAAGTCCATTAATGGACTTGATGGACTCTTCAGAGCTCAGTCAGGTAACAGCACCCTCAGATGTGGTATTTTACAAGCATCTCATATTTGCACCAGCTACCGTGAGCACAGGAATCCTGATGATAAGCTGGATATCAGAAATACACAACATACTAACTGAAGATTTGATACTGAAGTGTGCAATGCAATCTGACCATCATTCATGGCTTTGGGAGGGAGGGAAGGTCCCTTCGAGCTAAAAGACTTTGCTGTTATCTAGAAACTGAATTTTTTTTCTCCCCAGGGTTGGCAGGTGGAAGGAACAATCTGTTTGTCTGTTTTACACTTCAGCCTTTCACAACTCTGTAAGTATTCCTTCTGCCCTAGTTGAACTGCTTGCTGAACCTTGAAATTTGGCTGGTAAGTAGTGCTCAACTGGAGTGTGTACTACAGCTAGCTAAGAATCTATACAGATCTCTTCTAAAAGACAGCACCCAGCACGCTTCTTGGTCACCTAATGAAGCAAGGCACATTCCCAGTGAGTCTGCTGCCCCATTAGCATTCAAACACTTGCTGTGGCAGTTCACATGAGAGTATCTGTGAATGCTTTGCTAAAAAATGACAACGACAATGTACAAGGGAAGGTAGAAGTACAGAGCAGGGATGTGTGTGTGTGTCTGTGTGTATCCACCTGTGTGTTAGGGAGTGTCTAGACACAACAGTTATCATTCAGCCCAAGTAATCTGAAGCAATCCAAAACCTGTGCTTGCTAGCGCAGTCTAGGCTGTACTACCTTCCATTATAGTCATGTAAAAATAGCCTTGAGTGCCAAGAGCCATCAAAAAATACTGGATGTTCTGCTGATGCCCTTTGCACTGCAGAAACAATATCCATTTGACTCAATGTCATCTTAGAAATAATTAGTGACACTGGCAAAAATGGGGATTAGTACCATCATGGTATAGCAGGTAAGAAGCTGATTATAGGAAGAAGAGACACAGAGGGATCTGTAATGACAGCAGGGGATCATTAACTTGCAAGTAAGTTGTTTGAGATATTCTTCAGGGACTGCCGTTTGGACTCACCTTACTGGAAATTTCCTTTAATGACTGTTGCGAAAAGTGAAACACTGTGCAGAAACTTAGTGATTAGCTCAATGTTTACAGGTAGTGTCCATGTGGAAAAAGATGTGACTCTGAGAACTGGAAGAAGGTATATAAATGTAAGCAGTATAAACTCCAAAGTCATCCCTTCAGCAACAATAGCAAGAATTTCTGCTCTAAGCTGGAGATCAGTGGTTGAAAACTGCCAAGACAGCCAGGCAAGTGTGCATTACTGGTCCTAATGTATCTACATGTCACTAAGAAGACAGTGCTGTGACAAGGGCAAGTGCTTTCACAGGGCAGGTGCAAAGCAAGATCCAGAAGCACAAATCATACTAGTGAGATATCATGTAAGGTCCAGTTCAAGTCCAAGAAAGATTAAATCAATTTGGAACAGGTGCAGGGAAGGACAACTAAAATAATCATAGGAAAGAAGGCAAAACTATAGAACCTTGGCATATTAGTCTCACAAAATGAAAGCCAAGAGGAGTACAATTACTGTACATGAATACGGTATGAATACTGAAATCCTGAATGGCCATGCTGCCCCAAGACCAAAAAGGTTTAAACTGATCACAAATACATTTATGCTGGAGACAGGAAGACATTCAGTTTCAGAAGAGGGGGTTTCTGACCCATCATACTTCATTGCTAGTGTCATAAGGACAAAAAATCCCTGAACCAAACAACAACAACAAAAAAACAACCTTAATTTGTTTTAAGATGTTTCTAGGAAACAAGGAGTCATATTTCATGTGCTGGCCCTGTCTCACATTCTTAGTTTCTATGGTTGAGCTAGAGCACCATGTGTGGACACCAAACTACAGTGTTCCTGGCATGGATGAGTTTCTGGTCACTGGCACTGGTTCTCCCAGGGGACTTCAACCTCCCTGGCACCTGCTGCAAGGGAAAGGCCATCAGAGAAATTTCTGGAGGGTGTCAGGAATAACACAGGTGCTGGATGGACCAACCTGGGGTGATGCTGTCCTGGATGCACTACTTAAGAACATGGAAGAATTGGTCAGGGCTGTGATAGTGAATAGGAGCCATGACTGTAATGATCCTGACACAGAGGAGTTCAAGATCCTGGGGGAGTTAGAAAGGCGAGTAGCCCTGGACCTCATGAGAGAAAGCTGTGGCTTATTCAGGGAAGAAGTAGGTGGGAGGCAGCTCTTGTGGGACCCAATTGTGAAGGGCAAAGATGCTCAAAAGGGCTAGCAGACCTTTAAAGATAATCTTCTCCAAACACAAAAAAAAGTCCATGCTGATGCTTAAGAAAAAAACACAACAGAAGTATCAGGAGGCTGGCATGGCTAAACAGGGAATTCAAGGCAGAGCAATACAAAAAAAGATGTATACGGGTGGTGGGAGTTACGACAGATTATGATAGAGGATATAGAAATGCTGCTGAGGTGTGCTGAGATGCAATCAGGAAAATGAGAGCTAAGCCAGGGCTGGCAAAGGATATGAGAAGCAACAAGAAGGTCTTTCGCTGCTATGTAAATAGTAAATCAGTCAATCATCCTTCCTTGACAATAAGGGGCATCACTGGATTTCCCCGAGTAGATTAGCTAAATTATCAAGTTGTGTTACTGGAACAGGACGATGTCACACTTTCTTTGACCTCCACTTTGAATCCTGCCACCTTGCTCCCAATCTTGGAATCTGATGAATTACAACATGATTGTCTAACCACTATTGAATAAGTGTATTCCAGCAGACCAGACCTACAGGATGAACCCCTGCCTGATGCAGAAGTAGAGCTCTTCACCGATGGCAGCAGCTATATGCTGGAAGGAAAACGAAGAGCTGGCTATGCAGTGGTAACAAATGCCCGACCGTTAGAGCCTAAGGCACTGCCTAGCAACACATCCGCTCCAAAGGCTGAATTAATAGCATTGACGCGAGCTCTGGAGTTTAGCCACGGAAAAATTGTTGATATATATACAGATTCTAAATATGCATTTGGGGTGGTCCACCCCCGTGGGGCAGTTTGGAAGGGAAGGGGACGGTTAAACTCGCAAGGAACTCCAATAAAATATGGGACTGCAGTTATGAGACTGCTGCCAGCGGTTCTCCTCCCAGAGAAGGTTGCAATAATGCATCGTAAAGCGCACCAAAAAGGAAACAGTGGAATTATAAAAGGAAGGCAGAAGGCTGGTTGTCTTGCTCAAAAGGCGGCTCTAAAGGAGCCAAAATTTGAAGGAGCTTTAACTCCAGGGCCTCGTTTAGAATTACCACCACCAAAATATACTGAAAGGGAAGATCAATTAGCCAAACAAATAGCCTGCTCCAAAACTGAACAAGGGTGGTGGATAACACCGGTCAAGCAACTATTGACTCCTGAAAGAATGATGGAAACTTTGCTCAAGAGATCACCTCAGGAGACTCGTACAGGAGCAGACACTTTGACAATAACTGCAAAAGGAAGTTTTTTTGGACCAAAAATGCAAAGGGTAGCCGACATGGTAGTAAAGAAGTGCACCATCGGCTGTGCTAATAGTGCAAAAATTGGGAAAAAGGTTATAGGAGGAATTGCGAAACAAGGAATAACTCCTGGGGAATACTGGCAAATAGATTTTTCAGAGCTACCTAGGTGTCACCTAAATATAAGTATTTGTTGGTATTGGTGGATACCTTTTCTGGTTGGCCAGAGGCTTTCCCTTGCCGTACCCACAAAGCTAGAGAGGTAATTAGAATCTTACTGAAGGAAATAATACCCCGATTCGGTATTCGAGAGGGAATCTCCTCTGACAATGGGCCTCATTTTATTGCAGGAGCAGTGCAAGGGATTTCTCAATGTTTACAGATTAAGTGGGAATTACACACCCCTTGGAGGCCACAATCAAGTGGAAAGGTAGAAAGAATGAATCAAACTCTTAAAAGACAACTTGCTAAACTCCGTCAAGAAACGCATCTTAAATGGGCAGAAATTTTACCCATAGCTCTTGCACAAATTCAAATAACTCCTGGGGTCGAAGAGAAAGTAAGTCCTTTTGAGATTGTGTATGGCATAGCAGATCCCACGAAGCTTCTTAACGTCACGGGAGACCGAATGCATGTAAAAGGGCAGGCTGACGTTAAAGCGTATTTGCTTTCTCTTTCTCAGACTTTATCTTCACTGCACAGGTATCTAAATCGGAAGGTCTCTCTCCCGTCGGATGCACCAGTTCACCCATTCCAAGCAGGGGACATCGTTTACGTACGGACCTGGAAAGATGAAGCTCTAAAGGAGAGGTGGGAAGGACCTTACGCCGTGTTACTGAAAGCCTGTGCTGCAGTCAAAGTAGAAGGACTTGACTCCTGGATTCTTTACAGGCGAGTGAAAAGAGCACCAGAACCCGATGGAGAAAAGCGGACAGCCACCCAGGCTGGGAAACTCAAACTTTGGCTAATCAGAGGCGGTTGAACTTTGAGAGAACGAAGAACCTGCTTATTATAATATCCCATTTGGCACTAGCTCTAGGTCAAGAGAATTTGGTTTTACAGCTTATCCAGTCCTTCGGGCGAATCCAGAATGTTAGCAGCGCAACCGCTTGTCTCCCTCCACCTGAGTCGGCAGGCCGTCCTTTAAATTGGGGAATATTAATAAATATTAATAAACAATAATATTTGTTTCGGTAGTCTTGGGATTAGGAAAGTGGCCCCCCACATTTCAAAACCTTACACACAATAATCCACACGCTGTCGATAATCGGTGCACCGAGACCTGTCCGGGAGACATTACTCATGTGCTCAGTTATCGGAGAGGAAACAATCATTCTCTCCTGGCAAAGGCAATAGAACAAAATAAGACCGGGAACTGCCATTTGTATCCATGGGGATTGCATCTTAAACCATTATGGCCCACACGTGAAGAGGGTGGGTGGAATCACGTGACGGGTAATACTTGGTGTCTAACTTGGGGACCCCTAAAAAAGAAAAAAAATGGCCCAGCCCCCTGAATGGAAGTGCACTCTGATATTCAGTTGCTCTACTGACGATGGCAGGGTTCAACGATTAGGTCCTGTGGCTAAAGCTGTGTGACAGGGATGCCTGCGTGAGAGTCAGTCTACTAGCATAAATGACACTTGGCCAGGTGTTGGGATCCAAACTAAGCCTCTCGATTGTGAGAAAGGAGGAATACCGTCAATGGGACATGCAGGATGCGATAAGTATAGCGATGGAACACGGGCCGCTCATTTCCCTCTTGCGAAGGAAAAATAGCAACACACGTTAGGTACGTTGCTTCTGCTATCCCTTGCCAGCCCCACTGCCCACTAATGCGCGGGCGTGGGCACACATATTCCTGAACAGAGCAGCAGGTCTGCTGCTACGTAAATAGTAAATCAGGCAAGGAAAGCACGTGCCGGCTTGCCAGGCGGGTTGAGTGATACAGGAAGAGCAAAGGCAGGCAAAGCCGAGGTACTCGGTGCCTTCTTCATCTCGGTCTTCCCTGACACTCTTGCCAGGCATTTTAGCCTAGAGGCCGGGGCTCAAGGAGCAGAGGAGTTCCAGCGGCACGAGGACGTTCAGCTCGGGGGGTCTCCTGGGAAATCTTGTCCCATACACGTCAGCCGACCCTGGTGGGATTTGTCTGAGGGTGTTGAGAGGGCTGGCTGGTGTCGCTGTGAGGCCGCTCTCTGTCGCCTCTGAAAGGTCGTGGAGCTTGGGGGAGGCACCAAAGACTAGAGAGCGCCAAATGTTGCACCCCATCTTTAAAAAAGGCAAGAGGATGGTGTGAGGAACTCCAGGACAGTCCTCCTCGCTTCTGCCCCTGGGGAAAGCATGGACCGAGTCCTCTCGGTAGCTATTTGTGGCCACGTGAGAAAGCAACACGGGTGGGGATAGCAACGGCAACGACATTGTTAGAAATAGCAAGACTGCTTCTGCACTTTTCATACGTTTATTGTGCGATTTGATCATTAGCGCTAGGCTACCAATGAGCGTCTCCGGGTCCCTTTGGGAGGCTGGTGGGTGCCCCAGCTGCTGGCCCGTCCCTGGTTTCGCCAGCTCCTGGGGCACCCTCCTACTGTGGCCGGTGGGGTGGCCTCTTGCTGGGAGGTGACGAGGCCCGGGGGCTGCCAGCCCTCCTCTTTGGGGCTCTCCGGGGTCCCCCAGGGGAGAGTTCGCTGCCCTGGCTGGGAGCGGAGGGCCCGGGCACAGCCTCCTCCGGGTCCTCCTGTGGCTCGTCGTGCTCCCTGTGGGTGGGAACAGGGGCAGAGGGAGGGCTGCCAGGACCCCCACGAAGGGCAGCCGATGAGGTGCTGGGGAGCTCTTCCGCCTCGGCTGTGCCCCGGCTGCTGGAGGGGGCTGGGCTGGGGGCAGGAGACCCCCTTTGGGAGGCAGCGGGGCCGGGGGCAGCCGCAGGGCTGCCCTCCCGCTCCTCGGCGGCACGGGCGTCCTCCAGGCCCATCCGGCGTCGTGCCTCCCCGCCGCACCGCTCCACGATGGTGTCGATCAGCTGGCGCACAAAGGTCCTCGTGTACTCGCCCAGGGCACCCTGCAGCAGCTGGAACAGGGTTTCCTCGTCCAGGCCGAAGAGGTGCAGGCCGGACAGGACGAGCCTCCGCGCTGCAGCTGTTTCCCAGCGGCCACCCTCGAAGAAGAGCCACAGCTCCTGTCGCAGCCAGAGCATCACGGGCCGGAGCAGAGCTGGGTCCTCTTGGAAGAGGGATGCCCAGACGTGGGGATGGAGGCTGCCCACAGGAGCCCTGGGCAGCGGCTGTGCAGCTGATGGCTGGTTGTGGGCGGCTGGATGGCCAGGAGCACCTCCTGCCAGGTGGACGGCAACTGGTGGTACTGGAGGTGGTGCGACAACGTGCTCCTTGAAGTTGTCGTCCGCCTGCACCGAGTGCAAGATGGAGGTGACGTTCCTCTTGCAGAGGGGGCACTCGGGCTTGCTCTCAGCCCACCGCAGGATGCATGCATAGCAGAACTGGTGGAGGCACGGCATCACGTAGCTGGCCTCCTCCCAGCTGTCCAGGCAGATGGGACAGCGGTTGTCCAGCTCCACGGGCATGGTCCCCACGTGCTGCGGTGGGCTGGGGGGAGCTGGGGACGTTGAGCTGCTCCCTGTCACCGGCGCTGCAGCAGCGGGTGTCACGCTAGAGAAGGAAGAGAGGCCAGGGTCACTGGCTGGCCCGGGGAGGGGTGGAAGAAGTGCCCAGGTCCCTCAGGAAGGAAACCCTCCCAGCTCCCCACTCCAGGCTGAGGTTTCCCCTCCCAGCTCACCTCTGCTGCTGCGAGCGTGCCTCCTGGGTGCCCCGGCTGCCTGAACCTGGCAGGGCCGGGGAGAAGCCTTGGACGGCTCTGAGGCTGGGCGCGGAGAGCTGCGGAAAACAACTGCCCGAGCCCAACACCAGCACTTGCTCAGCAAAGGCCTCGCTCGACACTCCAGACCTCGCGAACCCGCTCAGCTGGAGTGTGGGCACGAGCCGGCTGGCTGCGGCTCGGTGCCCGAATTCAAGCAGGGAGGGACGCGTGGTAACAATCCGTCGCTCGGCGACATCACAGTCCATTCCTCGGTGACCTCAGAACCCATCACTCGGGGGCACCGCCGTCCATCGCTGGGGGATGTCACGACAGGCCATCCTCACCCACGGTGCTCGCCCCACGCCTGGGGTTACCAAACGCCACTGCCCACTCCATCCCCCCATCTCTTGTCCTGTGCTCGGCATCGGTGTTTCACACCAGTCCCGGAGGCCTCAGCCGTGTCTTTCACACCAGTCCCGGAGGCCTCAGCCGTGTCTTCCCTGTAGGAGAAGTCAGAGAGGCTGCGGGATCTCTGTCCTTGGAGGTTTTCAAAGTCTGGCTGGAGAAAGCTCTGAGCACCGGGCTCTGAATTCATTCCTGACCCCACTCCACGTAGAAGTTTGGACTAGAAGCTACCCACGTCCCTGCAAACTGCAATGCCTCTGTGGCCTAGGAATTAGTAATGTTTTACATTTGGCTTTACATGGGCAGAGTAGCTACACGTACAAGTGAATTCCTGATGAATCCAGAGGGCTCACGCTCTCAGCTGCCAGGTTACACGTGTGCTAGGAAAGCAACGTAGTGCAGCAGCTCCATTAGTCCACCGCAGGTGGCCACCTGTACGAGCTACGAACACCGTGACAGAAGCCCTCCATTAGTCCACCGCAGGTGGCCACCTGTACGAGCTACGAACACCGTGACAGAAGCCCCAGAGCATAGCATATTGTCCTCTTGTGTCTGGCAGCCAGGATAAAAAGCAAAGTGTTGGCAAGTGCATGCTCAAAATCAAGTAATGCATAAATCCGTAGTCAGGTCTCTATAGAAAGATCTACTTTGGCGTCTAACGCCTCACGTGACCCTGGGAAAGATTAGTTGGGGGCGTCGGGGGTCGGGGGCAGTACAATTGAGGCCAAATTAGTTTAAATGAGTTTTAACTGCGTTTTGATTAAATTAAAATACTTTCAGATAACCACAGTGATGACTGTAATATGATTAATGAGTCATACAAAAGCAGACTGATCTAACTTATTCCTAGTAGCCCCAGTTAGACCTGCAGGCTTTGATTCATTGTTTTTCAGGTAAATACTCTGCTTGGAATCAGTGTTCCCGATTAATTGCTGCCAATTTCTGATGTCGTTTCCCTGGGCGTTTTCATAGTGCCCTCAGCAACCCGTTCTGCAACTGCTCAGTCCAGCCCTGAAGGTGGGAAGACCCTCACTGCGAGACGGTCAACTTGCAGAAATAGCGATGGGCTTCCCTGGCTGACCGCGTTATTTGCCATTCTAAGGTCTCGTGCAATAATTGGCCTTGCTTTGGAAATACGGAGACGTCTGGCCTTTCCCTAGCAGGTCTGCAGAACTACAGGAGGCCAATATGCAGTTTCCGGCTTCCATTTATGCTTGTTCTTGCAGCACAGGCAGGGACAAAGACGGGACAGAAGCTCAAGGCAAGCCGAGACGTTAAAGGAGTTGGCAAAGAGTCTGCACTCTGAAACACTGTAAAATCCCCCTACAGCAGCAACAGCCAGCCCTTCCTGCTAACAGACCCAGCCGTTAGACAGCTGTCCTCAGAGACACACATTGGCGGTTGTCAAACCCCAATCATTTTTATTCCCTTCCCTTTCAAGTGTCTAGCACTCCAACGAAACCAGTGATTAAATAACGAAACTTTTCACGGGTAAAAAGATTTGTGCGTTTCCAAATAAACTCTCTTGAAGCCTACAGAAGTCAGTACCGTCCTCTCCTCGCTGACAAGTAGTCTTTACGCAGACAGAGGTTTACAGAGTTTAATTCCGATGCCCAGTCAATAGCCTCTCCCGGGCACTGATGCTGATGGGCTAAGCTTCCAGAGTCACTAGCCATGACTGCTACAAGCCTGGGAGATGACCTCTGCTTTAAAATGCTTTGGGCAGCGTGCAGGATGCAGCCTGGTATTCCACTGCAAGCTCCCATCGGCCTTTCTTGGCAAACCTCTTCCCCTGGAGTAGCACGGTGACACTGAGAGGACTGCGAGAGAGCCTGTAAACAAACAATCCAAAATGTATAGGAAGGGGTTAGATTCTGACTGCTGGCACAGCGCTGGCGTGAAGCTGGACTGTCAGAAGCAACGCTCTAGGAATAGCTCTCAGAGGCAGCATGCCTTGCAGCCACTCCCTGAACTGCGATTCCTCTCCCCGCTCCTTGTCCCTTGCTTCCTTCATAAATGGGATAAAATGAATTAACAGTGATTTCAAAGTAGGAAGTTCATGTACTTGCTCTGTTTACGGTACTTAAATCTCTGTATGGGGCGGGGTGGGGTGGGGTGGGGTGGGGGGGAGAAAAATCACAGGTTTTGCTCCTGAAGGAGAAAACTTTTGATAAGTTTAAGGAAAATTTGCAGATTAGAGTTAGCTGAGAAACCTTCTGTGGGTTTCCCCATGCCTGGTGCTGATTTTACAGATGGGAAACACCGTCTAGATATTCCTAATACAATTACTACGCCCACATAATTAGTGTAATAAATATAGAAGCCTGTCAAGACGATAGCCTAATGGACTTGCCGCGCTGTTATTTTATAGCGAATTCCCAGTGTTCTTGGGAGCTGTCTGAATGCCAATCAAGCTAAAAGCTTAACAACAAGAAAGCAGTCGCTCTCAAAATAAAAGACCCCACGTGTGAATGCCTACTTAAAAGGCATTTCGGTCCCCTTGTATCAGTAAAGGCTGGGTTTCATTTTGATCTCATACTAACTTTATGTCGGTGTGTCTGAACTACAGGTGCTTCTGTGCAGACTCCAGTGCCCAGATCCGTGGTGTCCAAGTGCTGATGGAAACTTGAATGGGAATTTGCACGCTTCTGGGTGTGGTGCTGAAAACGCACACAATGATTTCCCGCATCCAAGGGAGCACCACTGCTTCGGAGCGGGATTTCTCCCAGTCTGAAGGCTCCAGTCCCTTTTGATGACTTTTTTCAGGCCTTGAGGCATGCAGGCGTGAGAGGTCGCTGATAAAGCCAACAAAAAGTAACATCCAGACCCTCTTCTGCCTGCAGCTGGCAGCGGCTGAAGTGGCTGCGAGTTACCACTGCTCCCATGGTCACTGCCTAACACCTCCTGGTCTCGTAAGCTGGTTAACCTGAGCAGCTGCTCTCTACTGTCATGACAAACAGTGTGAAGCTGCTTCAGTGTCGTCTTGCACAATAAATACAAATGACTGCGGAAGGTTGGTAGCAGTTTCATACCTCGAGTAAACCTCTAAATTATTCCTGTAGTGAAAGAAACAACGTTGCCAACAGGAGACAGATAAAGCTCCTGAGTGCATGCACAATTAGATTAAGGGTGAATTAATTTACACTGTATTGATTACTGCAACTCGGAATCTTAAGTACCGGTTCACCTACTCCAGAGACATGCTTGCAGCACCCGAAAGGTGCACTGGCATTCTTTGCTAATACCTGTTACAGAGAAAGCAAATGGGAGCTCTGCATAAAGGCGTGTGGAATGGAGACCAGTCAACTCAATGGAAAATCTCACCCTAACAGAAAAATAAACTCTACATCCTAGGACACCTCACACTGATTCATGCTCATTTAATGTCAACAGCCAGAGGGAAATGCCTGCTTTTGAAACATTTTTCTGGGATAGGTCACTCGTTGTGAAAGGCGAAAATGCTGCCTTTCATTAAGGGAGCTCTTCGTGTTGCTGCCTGCCAGTCACCCTGCTGCTTTCCCTCACCTCTCTGTTACCAGTGTGTGCTCCACTTGATCCAAAGCTCCTCCAGACTGTGCTGCCCTTCTGGAGTCCTTCTACACATATACCTAAGTAACAGCTCTTCCTAACCACCATCAGAAGCTCAAAATCTTGACTCTTCCTTCCATATCTCTGCTGCTGCTCATCTGCTGGTATCCAGCCTCCCAGGCATCCACCTGGAGTACTGACCTCTGCATACCCCCCCCCCCCAGTTCAGCATGGCCAGTACAAGCTGCTTTCTCCGCCTTTAGGGCCTTGTGCAGGCCATGCTACTGTTCCTGTCACTTCTCACTTGGTTTTGAAAAGTCAGCACTTGCCTCCGAAAGGTCTGAAACACAACTTCTGCTATGAATGTGCTGCTGTCTTGCAAGCACAGTTTCATTCATTGCATCCTTAGACTGTCAGTTCTTTGGGGTAAGAATCGCCTTCATATTCTTTATCTGTCATCAGTCCTAATGTCTGGGTAGGACTTGTAAAAACTATGGTTATGCTAGTAATGATTGGCAGCCTTAATAACATACAGGTATCTAAGACAGTGGGATGACCCAGGCAACAGTGCGTAGGCACTTATTGCAAGTTAGTGCAGAGATTGAATGCACTGACTTACCATGAGCTTTGAATGATGCAAGTATTTCCCTTGATGTTTGCCAGAGAAACTGCAGAGCCTTTTACCAAGAGTGACTGCACTAACTGTAGTAACATGCAATAGGGGCTGAAACACACATAACCTGAGGTGAAAACACACAGATATGTACACACTGATCTTGTTATGCACAGCCCTGGACAATGCTGTCAGGTCTAAGGGTCCATAACAGTCGCGGTACTTGAAACCAGGAATCTGCTCACAGCTTTGAATGTGTAGTGAGAAAATTCACTCAGTGGTGAGATCTTATTGTAAGATGTTTGACTCTCTAAGCAGGGTCTTAGCCTTAGGCCTCTGCCTGATGGACTTCACGCAGTACAAGGCTTGAAGGTGTTACTTTCCCAGGTTGTCAGGCATATTGTCCTGTTGCTCAACATTTTTCTTGCTTAGCTTCTTCCTCTTTTTTCTCTTTATGATACAGTTTTTCTCAGGTCTCAAGGCTGTACTTCTTCTATGACCAGGAACTGACTACTACTGAATTTTTTATAGCCTCAGGGATGCTCTTTTAGCCCACACCCATGTTTTCAAGGCCTTTGCTATTACCTTATACTCAAACTGCACATCGTAACATGAGACACCGTTACAAAGCTTCTTTTCACAACATAAGTTCTCACAACAAGCCAACAAACCCAATAGACCCTGGTCCTCTGGCCTCACAAAGTTAGC
Source organism: Aquila chrysaetos chrysaetos (assembly GCF_900496995.4). Taxonomy (NCBI): domain Eukaryota; kingdom Metazoa; phylum Chordata; class Aves; order Accipitriformes; family Accipitridae; genus Aquila; species Aquila chrysaetos. The sequence goes on from NC_044012.1 coordinate 23,893,768, forward strand.
ATAAGGACTGTGGTCTGTTACCAACAGCAGCAAAACTGCTTTTACTGGGCCATGAGCAGCTGAGAGAATCAGGTCCTTGCACATTTGCTGTAAACAAGCAGGCTTGCATCAGACCTGCCTCAGCAGTCAGATGCTTCTTCCATTAAATGTAACATCACTGGCAGAGACCTAGGAGTTCACAGGCTCCAACTGCTCGCTACTGTGGGCTCCGTGGCATATATACGCACTCTGATAAACTACCAGCAAGGCCCTAAGCTTTGGATAACACTTTCAGTCAGAAAGGGGACAGCACTGACTCATGTCCCTATCTCTGTGCCGTTTAAAAGTGCGCATCTTTCCAACTTCCAGAAGCACTGGGGTTACACAAGGAAACCTGGCTGCCGGGAAAGGTGTACCAGAAGCACAAATACTTTCCCGTTACCTTCCCTACCACATTTTGGTTTCACTGTGTTTTCCTCCCCCTCTGCAAGAGCCAGCTGTAATTAATGGCTTCGCCTAGTAACTTGTAAGACATGAAAACATACACCTTCATTTGGGAGACAGCAGTTCCTGGGGAATCCTGGACAACTGAAAAGAGCTGAGCAGGACAAAGCCACGGTGGCATGAAGTTGGAGCAACTGCACCAGGGAGATCAAGTTACTTGGAATTAAAATCCAGGAGTTCTGAAAAACAAAAAGCAATCATAGGCATTTGCCATCAAAACCTCTTTCTAACTTTTGGGTGTCTATTCCAAAGAGGCACAACTTACAGCACTGTGCTGGGCCAGTACCTACCAAACACTGCTCAATATTATGCAGCACCCTCAGGGAGGAGGGAGGGAAAAGAGACTGACAGGCACTGCGGCTATTCCAACCCTCGTGACAAGCACTGCAGCTACCCCAACCCCAGCGCCAGGCACTGCAGCTGAACCAGAGAACCAACCTGTGCCAGTGTCAGTCGCCCCTATACAGAAGAAGAAATACACAGAGAAATCAGTTCGCTTAGCAAGGGATGAAAGTTATCCAGGGTCATCACGAGAACAGGAGGAAGAGGCAGAACCCGAGATAATCACCCGCTCCCTATCCCTGAGCGAGCTGCAAGATATGCGAAAGGATTTTGGCCACCATCCAGGTGAGCGCATTGTTACCTGGCTGCTCCGATGCTGGGGTAATGGGCCAGTAGCTTGGAATTAGAGGATAGGGAAGGCAAGCAGCTGGGATCCCTGTCTAGGGAAGGGGCCATTGACAAGGCAATTGGGAAAAAGACACAAGTCCTCAGCCTCTGGAGGGGACTTCTGTCAGGTGTGAAGGAAAAGTACCCCTTCAAGGAAGATGTTACATGTCACCCAGGCAAGTGGACCACCGTGGAGAGACGTATCTAGTACCTGAGGGAATTAGCCATGCTGGAGGTGATTTATAATGATCCGGATAATGAGCAGTTACCCACAGATCCAGATGAAGTCCAATGAACACAACCCACGTGGCGGAAGTTTCTACGACGTGCACCAGTGTCGTGTGCCAACTCACTGGCAATGATGTCCAAGAAAGAAGGCGAGGGACAAATTGTGGATGAAGTGGCTGGCCGACTCTGGCAATACAAAGGAAGTCTCTCTTCCTCCCTATGGGCCCATGTCTCGGCTGTAGATGAACTGTCCCGGGAGTTCCAGCAATTCAAAGAGGATATGTCCTCCCCACCTGTATGGGCCCGCATCTCAGCTATTAGGAGTAAGCGTTCCTCTGCTCAAGAGAGAGGAGATAGAAGGTACACACCATGGTGTACCCTGTGGTTTTACCTGTGTGACCATGGAGAGGACATGAGGAAGTGGGATGGAAAAGCTACCTTGACCCTAGATGCATGGGTACGTGAGTTGCAAGGAAAAGCAATCAGAAAAGAGGATTCCTCCTGGAAAATGCTGTTCCAGTTTCCAGCAGGCAGTTCCCCAGACAGAGTAGAAGGCCTGAGCTCATTTCTGATCCAGGTGTTTCCTGAAAGGCAGGAAGAGTACAGATGCTCCCTAGAAGCACCAAAGTGGTGCAAGCACTTGTCTGAGCCAGGTTCCTCAGGCAGAGCCAGCATCAGAAGCCCGTGAGCACTGACCGCCTCCTACTTCAACAAAGAGAAGCTCCTCATTTTAATGGAAAGGATGTTCTTTACAGAGCAAAAGGAAATGCTGACTGTCCTGCCCTGAGGAGGCAGATCAGTGTCTGCTTTTGTTCTGTGTTTAGGTTTTTATTTAGTTCACTAGGAGCCTCTTCTTTTACACCAAAATCTGTTTTTGTGTTTGGCACAAGAGAACTAATTGGGACATTGTTTTTCCTACAAACATCACTGTTAGGCTTTTGTGGGATGAAAAGTGGCTTCTTTTTTGATCATTGACCATCGGAGCTTTTCGGTTGTGTCTGTTTGAGAAGTAAAAGGTGGCTGCCAGAAAGGCTCCAGAGAGCTATCTAGGAGGGCATTTCCTCCCCAAAACCCCAGAAGAGACTAATGCTGCTGCTGTTGCATTTCTGCAGCCCTCCAGGAATCCCACTGTGTGTGTAGGGGAGGAATGAAAAAATCTCTGGGAATCTTTGCATGAAGGGTGCCTAAAACAAGAAAAGGCAAACCTGACATCATCGCAATTTGGGAGAGAAAGGGCTGAGCTACCAAGAACACTGCCAGGGTACTGCCATTAGGCACCGGAGTTAACATTGACTTGAGAGGCCTGGGCAGAGCCCAGAGCCCCTTGAAAGCAGCTGCAAGACCTGCCAGGAGGTACAGGCCCACTCCTCTGATGCTTTGGGCTCACACTGGAACCCAAAGCGCTCCAAGCCCCAAAATGCAGCTGCCTCTGCAGCGCAACAGCAGCAGCCGCCAGTGCAGAGCAGTGCGAGGCCGTGGGGAGCTGGAGCAGAGGGAGGGGGCGCTCGGGCCGGCCTCGGCTCCACTCGGGCCGGGCTCAGCTCGGCTCCGTTCGGCTCATCTCGTTTCGGCTGGGCTCGGCTCATCTCGTTTCGGCTCGGCTTGACTCGGCTCCCCTCGGCTCTGCTCCGGCCGCAGCCCCGGCCCGGCCCCGCCTGAGGCAAGGGCGGGCGACGGGCGCGGCGGGACCGGTGGCCCTGGCGGGGGCTCCTCCTCTTCCGTGGACCGGTGGGCTGCCCGGCGGTCGCCAGCGCCGGGGCAGCCGGGGGGCCTCGCAGGCAGGCAGCGGGGCTGAGGCGGCGGCAGCATCACCCCTCGCGGCAGGCCGGGGCGCCGGGTGCCGGCCTTCCCCCCACAGGCCTGGCCAGCCCCGGCCGCTCCCTGCCGCTCCCGGGGCTGCGGGGGCGGCAGGGGACGGCCTGCCGCTGGTGGCTGTCCGGCGGAGGCCGGCGGGCACCGGGGAGACGTGCGGCTCTGGAGAGAAAGGAGTTTCTGCCGGCTGTCTGTCCCCGCAGGGACCCGCAGCCGCCGGGGGTGTCCCTCACAGCCTGGCGTCGGTGGCGGGCTGCGACACAGTCCTGCCCGGGCGTTCTTGGCAGCCCCCGGGGCAAGAGGCCTGTCAAGCTTCATGGAGGTCGGCAGTGGCATTTCCAGAGCAGTAATGTCCCATTGACTCTCCTGCTTCCTTCCCTAGGCTGGCATTCCGGAAGAAAGGAAGATGTCGTTGAAACCATTTACCTGTCGGTTGCCTGAAACAAGGTTTCTTCATGCAGGCAGGCTTGTGTACAAATTTAAAATCCGTTATGGCAGCTTCAACAGGTAAGCATGTTAAAGCTACAACCTGCAGTTTGATGACTGCATGTAGCAGTGGGTTAATAGGAGACCCTAAATTCAGATTGTGAGGGCTGCTCTTTTCTTGTCTTCTTTCACTGACCGTGGAAGTGGACACTTCCAAGTGGCTACTCTCCTTGCACGGGCTGAGCATCAGCCTGAGAGAGTAATGTGAGCTGTAAAAACCTCTCCTGTTTCACTGCCATGTGTGGATTTCGTGCTTCAGTGGAAAAAGAGGCTGGTTTTACTGATGGTATTTTTAAATTTTGTAAGTGTTTAACTGAGAAGCTCTAGAGCCTTTGTAGTGGTTTAACCCCAGCCAGCAGCTAAGCCCTGCACAGCCGCGTGCTCACTGCCCCGCAGTGGAATGAGGGAGAGAATCGGAAGGGTAAAAGTCAGAAAACTCGTGGGTTGAGATAAAGATGGTCTAATAAGTAAAGCAAAAGCTGTGCATGTGAGCAAAGCAAAATCAGGAATTCATTCACTGCTTCCCATTGTCAGGCAGGCATTTAATCTCCAGGAAAGCAGGGCTTCATCATGCCTAACGGTTTCTTGGGAATGCGCTCCTTTCCTTCTTCTTCCCCCAGTTTTATTGCTAAGCATGATGTCCTATGGTCTGGAATATCCCTTGGGTCAGTTGGGGTCAGCTGTCCTAGCCTTGTCCCCCCCCCCCAAATTCTTGTGGACCCCCAGCCTACTCACTGGTGGGGCAGTGAGAGGAGCAGAGAAGGCCTTGATGCTGTGTAAGCACTGCTCACATCCCTGTGTTATCAACACTGTTTTCAGCAGAAATGCAAAACAGCCCCATCCAAGCTACTGTGGGGAAAATTAACTCTCACATTAATTAACCAGCACAGCCGTGGAGCTCTGTACTCAAAGTATGTACTTATTTCTTGGGCTGTCTGCTGTTAGCAATGTGCCTTTCGCTGGCCTGGCAATCTTGCGCTCAAGTGTGGATGTGGAAAGAGTCTTTGGAAACTCTCACTGGCTGTTGGCAGTAGTTGTTTGTTGTGCTCTTGGGATTTTTTCTCTCTCAAGGTTCCCTTTGCACTGCCACTCCTCTTTCAAATGTGTTTGTGACAAACCTGTCCTGTGGTTTTGAAACAGCACCATGCCTCTCCTGCAGGCAGAGGGGCTGAGCAGGACCTTTACGGTAACTGCTGCTCTCCGTTTCTAGAAGGCACTGTAGCAGCAAGCCTGAGAAATGAGAGTGAAGGGAGAGTGTTTTAGTCTGTGGTACTGCTGGCATGCAAGGCAGAGAAAGCAAAGCGGCCTTTGCGTGTGCAAGGGACAATGAATAGGAGGGTTGTGGGAGGTAACAGTTGTGTGGTAAGCCTCAAATGGGAAGTTTGAGTTAGTAGCCAGCAAAGTAACTAAAGCACAGGGTACTGAGTAGTCTGGTCAGCTGGGGAAGATGTAAAACAAGTGAAGAGGATGGTCCTTCAGAAGTGAAAAAGAGACTTTCCGTGAGGGTATTGCCCTGGAGGAATCTGCTTGTGTCTGCTAGTCAGGCACACAGAGATGATGGGCAAGTGCTTTTGCGAGTGGGCAAAATCTTGACCAGCTCACTCAAGGAGCTCTGGAGCCTTTAGTTTGAGAGGGGACTCAGAATCCTGGAGGCTGCAATCTATAATAATTCCAGAAGTTTGAGCTGCTCTGAAAAAGGAGCTGGAGCTGCTTGGGTTTAAGGGTGGTATTCCAAAGCAGGTGCTTATAGTTTGGGTCCTGCTGAAGGAGTGTTCTGTAGGGCTCAAACTTGGTCTGAAACTTATGAGTTGTTGCTGTCTCAGCCTCTGATAAGTAATTAATAATGATAGTATTAATAAGCCAAAGCAGTGACTCAGCATAATCTGGCTCCCTGTGTACATCCTTCAAGGCTGTGGTCATCATCAGACAGCAGTTCAAGGTTGATGCCCTCACAGGCTTTTGGAAAGTCATCTAAACTGTTGAGGTTAAGTCTCTTTTCAGGTGGTGGCACCCATGCAGAAACTAGGACTGAGATCCTTTTGAGCCAGGAAGTATCCCTGCATCAGAGAAAGAGAAAAGCATTGTGGCATCCTGAAAACCCTGTTTTCTTGCCAGTGAGGTTGCAGCAGGGATAAAATGCCTTAGGCAATGACTCAAGCCTCTGCCTAGAGAGTGGTTTTATGAGTGTGAGTGAATTTGCTTTTGCAATCAGATGTGCACAGGCATTGCCAGGGCCTGGATTTACTCTGGAAGTGACTGTTAGCTGCAGAAGAATTGAAGAGAATGTGCTATGAACACCATGCCAATATGCTTGAAATATTGTTCTTGTCTGTGACTAAGGTCTTTCCTTCAGTGTAATCCCTTTAGAAGGCACAGCCAGTAATGCGCATATGTTTCTGAACAGCCTGCAGGTGTTTGATCTCCTGATGGTAGAGCGTGCACTGCATTTGTTTGAGTTTGGCAGTCTGTCATTGCCCCTTGCTTTCTTCCATTCTTTCTACCCTCTTCTCCTCATCACTGCGGCAATGTCCCTTCCTGAATCGTGCTTTTGTGTCCCTGCTGATCCATGAAGACTTCATGACCACAGCGTAAGTCTTGGGTGGGTGATAATCTGTCCTTCTGCTGTGGCACACTGTGTAATTCCTTTCATTAACTTGTTCCGTATCAAGCAAGGAGAGAGCCTTTCTGAAGAGGAAGGAGAGTTCTCATCTCTGACCGAGTTCTGGCTGGGGCCCCTGAATGTGGAGGATATGAGAATGGGTGCCTGCCAAACCATATACCAGAGAATACTTGCATGCCATAATTCCTTACACTCCACCGTATTTCCTTATTTCCAAGTGACGTTTGTGCGACACTTGTTTGCTTTTTAATGGGTTCGGCTTTTCTTTGAGACCTCCTCTCTCCCTGTGCATTTTATTGTTGGCCGCTACCTAGCAGCAAACAACTTTTGAGAAGCTGGCTTACAAAAGATGTAGTTAGTAGTTGGGAACACAGTTTGATGCAGGCAGTACACAACTCCCAGCATCACAGGGCCTAGCTCCAATGCTGTGAAGGCCTGTTCTCTGCAGGTTTGCACCATGGAGGGGATTAAGAGACACATCCTGCTGGTTCCTTCTTTTAGTCCCTTGAGCACAATGACATTGCGATAGGCTGGAAGGGAGAGGTGCTGGTTTGAGGGCACCTTGTCAGAAAACCCAATCCTAAAGGTTGCTGAGAATCGACTGAAAGGATCTGATCTCTCATCCATTGAATCCTCAGACACACAAAATACAAATGGGCAGAAAAGTGAAAAGAAACAGTCGTTGTGGAATAAGGGATGTATTTTAAGAACAATAAATTGGGAATTCATCTGCCTGCTAAGTATTTTCTCTGTGCAATGGGAATGATGTTTTGTTGTTTAAACTCTTACAAGGAATGTAGCTCCATTACTTTTTGATTGGGGTGGGACTAACTCTCTCTGTTTGTTTTGCAGTGCTCTGGATCTCGACACCACTGAAAGTGCTGTCAAGGAGTTAGAGGTAGGAGATGAAGCAGGTCAATGGGACCTTAGCTGAATGTTAGGTTGAGCAAATCTTTTGTTCGTTATGGGACGGAGGACGTTTTGTCAAATGCAGGGTTTCAAGTGTGAGTAATGGGGAACTTCTCTGGAGAGTACGAGGGTGAAAAAAATTACGTAAATGAAAAATGTCATCAACAGGGAGCATTAGCGTAAGCGAGTAATGCTTTTATCAGAAATATTTCAAAGAAGCTACTGACTGTTAAAATTAGACAAATGAAAACTCCTGTTTGTCGAGCTAGTTGCACCCCGTCCCTTTCTGGTTCCTGTTCAGATTCGTTCTGCAGTAGCAGTTTCCCGTGGTTTCACTCTCGGCCCCAGACCTGACCACTGCTTTGAACTTCTCAGGCTTGACTAGCTCTCAAACCCTGCCAGTTTTTCAGGAGCTGTGGCAGTACTGGTGAGCTAGCTTGACAGCAGCTAATCTCGTGCTTAATTGCACGTGCTTTCCTCATAGCTGTGGAGCTGGGGGAGCCAGTGGATGTTCTTTTAATGACGCCATTACTTTGTGACCAAGCTTGGTGACAACTGATGAATTCTGTTCTTGTCATCTTCTTCCTGAGACAGGAGAAAGACCCTGCCTTTCCTGAGGAAATGAGACCAATATACTGCCTGCTTAAAAATGCTCCTGTTACTTAATTTTAAACAAATCTTCAGAGTACAGTAACAGTGTTGTAAATATCATAGAAGAAAATGTGCTGATTTTAATTGATGTGGAAAATTATTGGTTAATTTTTTTTCTTTTTCACTTTTGATTATATTGAAAGGTATTACTAGAAAAAGTTTCCCGTTTATAAAGCAGGAATTTGTTGGGGCTGAATTACAGTTCCTTTGTAACTGAATTGCGTCAATATTCAGAAAAAGGGGAATACGTTTATTTTTGCAACAGGTCAATACTACATGTGTTTTGCTGGCAAGAAGGAGGCTTCTTAAATGTAAAACTTCTTAAATTTAAAAGCACATCTCCAGTTTCCATAGCAATGCTTCTATGTTAATTCAAGATTAAGACATTGATTCACTTCAATTTCTGTGAATCTGTTAGGGCAGCGTGCTCTAAGGTGATGGGAAGGAGCAGGGGAAAGAAGGGGAGGAAGAAAAGCAAAATACCTAGAACCTGCTCTTCCACGATTCATGCAAACTGTAATGTTAATTTTTTTTAAAGCCTCAAAACTGTACTTGAGAGTGGAATTGTGGCTATATTGTTAATATTCTTCCTTCCTTTCTTGTTTTGGCCTCTCCAGGAAGCGATTCGAGTAATCCTTGGAAATCTTGATGATTTACGTCCATTTTCTACAGACCACTTCACTATCTTTCCGTGTATCCTTTCTTTCCTACTTGTAAATTAAAGATTCAATGACTTGCACCTGTTGGGCATTGCTTAATTCGACATTCATGTCTAGTAGTGTGCAGATCTTTAGCTGGAGTACAAATCCTTTGACCTTTGCAGTTTTACGTTAGCTGAAGATCCTTCTCAGTTGTTGCCTTCAGAGAACTGATGGGAAAAGAGTGTTTTGCAGTGTTTTTGGATGAACACCCCTGCGTTCCAAATCTGACTTAGCCAGAGAAAATGAACGTGTATATATAAAGTCTCAGGAAGCCCACGTAATGCGATTGCAAGCAAAGCTAGTGCATTGTTTCAGAAGGTTAATAAAATGTAAAACGCTCCTTACAGGCTCAGCAGCATTGGTCCACTAGTAGAGAAGACTGCAGTAGTTTTCTTGTAAGGTATATTAGGATTAAATATTATAGTTGCTTAGTGTGAAGGGTTAAGAAGAAGTTACTCTCCTGAGGCTGTTGTTGAAGAGAAAAGTAAGTTAGTTGAAGGAGAAGCCTTTTCAGTCCTAAGGTGTGTCAATTTGTGAATTGGATCAGGCCCTTTGGCATCACCTCCTATGATTCCAAGTGCCCAGGAGTAATGAACACCCACGTGTTTCCGCCTCCAAGGCATTCCCTTCCAGTCTTGGCAGACTGAATTATTGCCACCCCTCCTACTAGCAGGCAAGAACGAGGTCATCCTCTTTCTCTGTCAGAAGCTGGTACGTATGAGAGCAACTTATTCCTGTTACTGCCAGGAAGAGAGAGTAGCCCAGAGCATCGTCAGACAAAGCACCCAACCAAACGAAGCCTCATTGTTTGTTTGCTTCACTGAAGCACAGCCAGTTTTGCCTATGTGCTTGAGGAGGGTTTGATTCACGAACTTGTATTTCTAGAACTTGGAAGTCCATCCACCTGCTCAGCCAGCACCGGGCCCTGATGAGAACTGCAAGCTCAGAGGCCTGGCGTGATGAGTTGTCCTGCAATCTGTGTGTCGGCCTCCTTGCTGCAGCAAGATTAACCTCTTAGTTAATCACTAGCTGTGGGAGTCCTTGAAGCCAAACTCAAACGAGCAATTTCATCCCTTAAAGCAACTGATTGCGCCAGTGTTTCATCTAGGCAAAACTTGGGCTTCATCTCCACTCTTCAGGATGTTAGTTTCTGCTAGCAAATGGACTAAAAGTATTCGTGTTACCTGTTTCTTCCTGAGATCAGAGGCATGTAAGGAGACTGCTGTCTGGCGTCATCCATTCTTGCATGCATGTGCTCCTAGGTGTGCGAACTGCACCCACAGGAAGGAACATCTGTGACTCTGGTAGTTGTCATGTCAATTATCTGTTTTCCTCCCATTTTGAACTGTGAAGGGAATGTAATGATGCTACTCCTTATGAATCCTAGTCCTTTTCAGTTTTAAAAATAATTTTTAAAAGAATTACTTTTTAGTTAGGAAAGCTGATGAGGTTTTATTCACAGGGTTGGAAGAGCCTGTCATGTTGTTTCTTGTGGGAAGATGCCAGGACTGAAGCCAGATACAGTTAAGGAAACACAACGCTATTAATACAAGCGACTGATGGGAGAGTATCACCTGGATGAGTGTTTCTTGTAATGTGTTACTAGTGTTTTTTCACAAAGTTCATACCGACAGATTGTAGTTGCTCTCTTATGCATATATGTTCAGCGTGGTATGACTTTTGAAGCTTTACAAGAAGTCATTGTCAGGACTCCTGCTCCTTTGAAATGTTAGTGCTATGTTCTTAAGTCTTATCGTTGTTCTCAGATTTGAGTAAATGGGAGAGAGTATCGAAGATGAGATTCAAACATGAGAATGTCCACCTTGTGCCTTATCCCTACATTTGCACTATGTATCTAGAACTCAACTCATTTCAGCAAAGCGTATCTTGTGGTAAGTCACTATGGTTATGTTTGGATAATGTCTGGAAACATCTATGATCTGTGTCTTGCTTTTCCCTTTCCCTTCCTCTACTGTGTCTTTGAATTAGAGGGTGGAAAACTATATGTGGTATGGCTGTACCATGGATTTGAAATAGAGCGTAGCAATGTGTTCTCTTTTGTCCTGTATTGCTTTTTGAAAATTTCTGGAATTTCTCTTTGCCTTTTCACCCACTGCTGACTCTTCAGCTAGTATTTTTATGAAGCAACGCCCAGTGGCTCCCAACCTTCATTCTTGAATGTCAGTAGCTAGGCTGGAGCCAGCACATATATATGGAACACACGTTTTTCTTCCTTCTGCTTGACTACATTTGTTGACATTGAACTTCACACTCTTCGTTTCTATTTTCCTAAAGAAAGAATGCATTTGTTTTTCTAAATAATGATAGTAATAATGGTAATAATGTCTTTTGTATAATTAGCAAATGTTGTCACCTCCCTAGTGTCTCATCTTCCAGGTTTTCTATGAATTCCCTGAACAGCCTCAGGCCCCAGCTGAGACCTCTGTGGGACTCTGCGTTTAACCTCCTCTGTTGTGAAAACGGAGTGTTTTTTCTTACTATTTCCTGTTCTGATTATTTGTCCCTGGGAAAAGCTGCTGGTCTTTCTTGTGAGTGCTTAGTAGATATTCTGGTCTCCTTTATCAAATGGACAAGTAGTCCAAAGCAATTGTCCCCATCCCATTGGCGTGTGTTATTCATAGCCAGGAATTCTTAAAGAGCTGTATTTGCAGTTCTTCAGTTTCAAGATATTATATGCAAGTCCAGCATTGTTTCTAAGTAGTTTATCTTGTTCTCAGGAAGTGAGGTGCAATGCAAAAATGTACTTTAAAGTTGGTTAAAGAAAGTCCAGTCACCAGATATTCACCAGATTTTATAATACCTCTGTTACAGGTAAAGAAGTAAACAAGGGCAGTGATGAGCTTGTAAGTTGTGTGTGTGGTTGTGTTTTGTTTTGTTTTTTTTTTTTAAAGTTATATTCTAGATAGTCTGGTGAAGCAGAATACATATCTAGGCAATGCTATGGTTCTCCTGTTTCTGTGTGTCAGTCAGGCATTGTAAGGTGGGACTGAATTCTCACGTAGAACCATCCAAGTTGAGGGAAACCTTCCTGTCAATTCCAGCAGACTTTGAATGAAGTCCTGCCTCAGGTTGCGAGGGCCATGCTGGCTTCAATTAAATGTGTTTTCTGCAAGTCTGAGCTGAGCTGTCAAATGGTTTCTTCACCATGAGAGTCTGTATGAGGAATATTGCTGAATAATTAAGTAGTTTCCTAAGTGCTGTATGTGTCCTAAACAACAAAGTCAGGCTTCTTTGGAAAGTTGTTGTTTAGTGAGAGCTCAGGGTGGGTTTGTTTTCAATACGGGTAAGTGTCTGAAGATGGAGTGAATTAGTGAAGGTGTCCTGTCCAAATTCCCCCAAAGAAAATCCCACTTTCTCTGCTAGCATTACGTTCCTGCTAATTACATTCCTAGGCCCTCCTCTAAAAATGGAACAAATAGGATGTCCTGGGAAGCAGCAGTTCTTGTTTAAAACTGTTGAGCATAATTCTCTGGATGGCCTCTCAGTGCTTACCTTCTGTTTGAATAAGGCAGCTAATCTTTTATTCCTGAATCATTTTTTTTGGTTTTTGTTGTATAAGCATGGACAATGTTGCAAAATATGGATGTATATTAAGTCTGACTTTTGTTCTAAAATAGAAAAGTCAAAATCAAATTTTATCAATACCAACTTTGCAATTTTTTGAAGGTCAAGAGAAGAAATGAAGTGTCAGAAAGTGCTGCAGTGGAAGAAACGGTGAAGAGGAGAACAGTGGAAGTTGGAGCAGAGGCCTCACACTCACAGTCAGGTATGGACAGGTCAGTTGACTACAAAACAGTCTTCCGGGGCACATATCAATGTTTTTGATGTCTCTTGTACCTTCCTCATATTTCATTCCTGTGTAACCCTTTGGCCCATTTGTCTTCTTCCTTCTCTTCCATAGGTGACAGAATCTAAGCAGCATTGTCCATGTTTGGAGAAAAGTTGTCCTGTGCTTTCAGGTTCCCATGCCATTAACTAGAGCTCTTACTGTCTAAATCCTTTATGTTAACGTTACCTGTAGAATCACAGCGGGATGAGAACTGGGCAGCTCAACAAAGCAGTGCACTGGCTTGCACACCTGAGGCAGGGATGACAAGGGAAGAACTGGGAACAGTTTTCTAGCTGCCTCCCAGCTTGTTCCTCTGAGTCGGCTGATGACTGCTACCTCTTGGCTTGCGGCTGAGATCTCTATCTGTGGCTTTCACAGAATCATTGAGGTTTTCGGGACCTTTGATATCATCGAGTCCAACCCCTCCTGCTCAAGCAGGGTCACCCAGAGCAGGTTGCCTAGGACGTGTCCCCTCAGGTTTTGAGTGGACTCCAAGGGTGGAGATGCCACAACTTCTGTGGGCAACTGTTTGCAGTGCTTGACCACAGTTACACTCAGAAAGTTTTTCCTTGTGTTCCGCTTTAATTTCATGTTTTGCAGTTTGTGCCCTTTGCCTCTTGTCCTGCCAGAAGGTGCTGCTGAGGAGAGCCCATCTCCCTCTTCTTCATTCCCTCCCATCAGGTATACATTGATAAGAGCCCCCTGAGACTTCTCCAGGCTGAACTGTCCCAGATCTCCCAGCCTCTCCACAAGAGAAAGTGCTCCAGTCCCTTCATCATCTTCTTGGCCCTTTGCTGGGCTCACCCCAGTGAGTCCTAGTCTTGTCCTGGGGAGCCCAGTCTGGACAGAGCACACAGACTGGCCTCAGCAGCCCTGAGCAGAGGGGAAGGATCACCTCCCTCGAGCTGCTGGCAAAACTCTTCCTAACGCAGCTCAGAGTGTTTGGCCACCTTCAGCGTGAGGGTGCAATGCTGGATCATGGTGGCTAATTTCAAGCTTAGTTCTTGACTACCTTTCAGAGGCAGGCTGTTATTTTTTATAGTCTAGCAGGCTTCTTTCTTTCATGGAGTGTAGCTTTTAAAAACAGAAGATTCATGTCTGTTCTTAATATTCACAAGTACGTGGCAGAGAGTCCCAGATCCAGCGTTGTGGTCGGAAGTGTTTATGCTCACCTTTCCCCTTCCATGGCGACGTACAGACCATGTCAAATCATATCCCTTGTTGCCTTATATTCTACCCAATTCCCAAATGTATTTCAGGCAGAGATTATAATGGGAGAAGTCTGAAGCCAGTTCTTTTCCTGCTCATACAAATGTAGTCCTTTCATTCCCCACCCCGCCCCCCCATCAGTTTCTAGTCACAATAAAACTGCTGGACATGAGTGAAGAATGAGACCAGGATCCAGAATGCTTTCTAATCTCTTTTAGCCAAGGCGTGATTTGTAGATTCATAAGATACAAGGCCAGAAAGGGCTATTTCATGGCACTGTCTGGCAGTTCTCTCTTAGTCCTGTGTCTTGCCCCAGCAGATACGCTATTCCAGAAAAGATTAAAAAAATTAATGAGTCTAAAGTGTATTCTTGATTTCAAAATTAAACTGGTCAGGCATCAACTTCAAGCCTTCTGTCATTTTTCTGATTACTCTCTGTTAGACTGAAGAGCTGAGAATTCAGTCTAAGCATTCCCCCACCCTCGGAAGGAGTTTGCCTACTGTAGTCAGACCACTTCTGATCTTTTTTTTCTTTTTGGACAAGCTCTTTTGCTCATAAGCTCTCATGGGGCATTTGGACTTCGGTTTTCTTGGGGTGCTATTGAGTGTTGAGCTGTCAGAATCTCCAGGTGATGCTGATCAGCTCCAAGAGCACTATTTTGTGTGTGAAGCCAGGACTCTTTTTCCCCACGTGCATCACTTTGTACCTCTGTACCTTTTTATTGCTCCACGACTGAGTCTTGTAAGATCTTTCTGTGGTTCTTTGCTACCTGCCCTTCTCTTGTGTCAGTAATCTTGTAGGATTTGCAAGCTTTCTCACCTCGCTGCTCATCCGCCTTTCCCTGTCACGTCACGCTGTTTTTCTCCTTAACTGCTTGTTGGGCTTACTAGAAAAGGAGAAAGCCTAATACTGGAATGAGTGCCTATTTTCATTTTTTAAATGAGACTTTGAAACATGAGTACAAATACAGATTAAGGGTATCTATCTTGTTGGCTAGAGGTAATAAAACCTTAATTTCTAATGAAATACTTGAGTAGCCATTTACAAGATTGCTTCCTTTTTGTGACTTTTTGTAAACTCAGTTCTTACCTGTTTGACTTATTTTTAGAACTGGAGCCGAGTGTGTTCGCCATACAAGTAAAGCAGAGCATGGATTTGAAATGGTAAGCTACAGAATATTCAAGAAGAGACAACAGCATCTGTTTAGTCCTAGATTCTTAAAGTGGCAAGCATAAAAATGCCTTCAGGTAACTTTTTTTCCTTTTTCACCTGCATCACCTGCATGGAGACATTTGTGATTCCTGCTTATCAAACTTAGCCACGGGATGAGTTTTACCAGGAGCCAACACAGGCTTTTCTGACTGTGAAGCTACAAACTCTAGGGGTGAGCTTAGCCTCTCGGAGCTGAACCTGAAGGATGCCCTGCCTTGTCTTCAAGAGACTCCAGTCCTCTTTTACCTCAGATGCCCCTTTGTGAAGAACTCCATGAAGGGCCAACAGTGGGTGCTGACACCTTGACACTGGCTTTGCTGCGAGTACTTGCCACTCCCCACCAGTGTCCTCTCTCTGTGTAGATGGCCTTGCAAGCATCTCCCTCTTCTTGAAACAGTGTCATGCCTTTTCTCGCTATGTCATCAGAAGGCAGATTTACGACAGGATTGTTTCAGAGGGATTGGCAGTTGCTTTCTAAACCCACTGTTCTCCAGAGACCTTGTCAGGAGGGTGAGATTCTTTCTTTTTTAGCCCACAGGCTAAACGGCTGCTTTGACAGAGCTGCTGTTAGGCACACCCTTTAGTTAAGAGGGTCTTCCCTCACCCCCCTGTTCTCCTCCTCCTGTCTGTTGCCCATCCTCCCAAATGTCCCAGTGCATTTCATCCATTTCCTGGATCCTGATAGCCATTCTGCATTTAGTTCAAATCCCTGCCACACTATTGCCTTCTGGGCCGCCTTCCTTCTCTAGCTCTTTGGAGAGAGTCTTTTCCGAGGAGGCAAGCTCATTCCTCTTGGGGTTGTCCAGAAAGGAAGTTGCCCAGTGGTATAAAAGGAACAGCTTCTTCTCCCACTGTTCCTTGGGAGGTGAACAGTTGCATCAGATGCCCAGATTTCTGTGTGTTTCTGCATGATGACATGCTGCCCCCGTTTCAGAAACCTTTTGGACCTCTCCACAACTGGTTGAGCTTTACGGAAATGTTGTCTGTGGGCTTGCTGCCTGGTGGCCAGGTCATACTGCCTGCTTG
The DNA here is from genome assembly GCF_900496995.4 of Aquila chrysaetos chrysaetos. Lineage (NCBI taxonomy): Eukaryota > Metazoa > Chordata > Aves > Accipitriformes > Accipitridae > Aquila > Aquila chrysaetos. Next base: position 23,909,625 of record NC_044012.1, read on the forward strand.
CTCCTGTAGAACTGGTTTCAAAGGGCCAATCTCAGCATAATTGCTCTGCAGGGATCCCCTGCATATACAGTGGCCTGCAATTTCAGGTGCTGCTAGTTGCATGGTTACCTTCAGCCTGCACAGGTAAACTCCTGTATTGAAACAGCCCTCGCCTTGTTGTAAGCCCAAAACTTTCTTTCAGAAGAGGGGTTTTTGACAGGTTTGTTGGATTTTCAAGATAGGAAGGAGACTGCCTGGTAACTCCTCAGGAGCATTCAGTACAGAAGAACTTCTCTAAAACAAGCAGGCTGCAGTCTCCAAAACCTGTATCCCTTTTTTTTCCCCTCAGCTTACCTTTGCAGGATTAGTGACAGGTCTCTCTACACATGCCCTTTCTGGCTTCTTTCCTCAGGTGCTCCAAACACTGTTTGGGATAAGGTCATCCTCTGAAATGCTTTTTTTATTCCCGCTTTGCTATAATCGCTGTCCCCAGAATGCCTCCGCTCCTTGTACAGTGGCTGAATTTCCCAAACATTAGGGTCCTTGGAAGCTGGAGCTCCGGGTTAGCATGTTGGACCCTGAGAAATGATGTGGTAGGTGGCAGACATCACCGTAACCTCCTGTTGTTAACTGATGTGGGAGGACATGTCCTGAGCTCTTTCCAGGTAAACTGGAACTATGATGAATGAATCATCAACTTAGCAAATACCAGTTCAGGTGAGAACCTTCTCCAGAAGAGATGCTTGTGCCACCATGACTCGTACCTGCAATTTTCACTAGTCAGGGCACTGTTACACTGAGGGGAGCTCCAGACACAAACTGGTGTCTTTATGAATACCAGACCAGGTGTCAGGAGCACAACATGAAATCCTGGGCAGATGACCTCTCCCTTATGTGCATTTTTAGGAGATAAGAGCCAGGTGCTTCTGTGACATGCTTTCCATTTGGTTTGATTGCCATTTTTTTTCTTTTGGTATTCAGGATGAGAAGAAAGATCAGGTTTAGGAAAAAACATCTCAGTAGCTCCTGTACTTTCTCAGGATTCTTCTGATCATTCCTCCAGGGCTCTTGTTCAGTTTATCAGCAGTGTATGAATTCAGATCCAAATCCAGCTGGTGTTTTAGAGTGCATCTCGAAAAGGGAACGGTCTCATTAAAACATGGAGGAAATCTGTCTGATTAGTACACGTAGGACTGACTTTACAGCATCAGCACTCGATTCAAAAGGAGGAGCATGGAAGTGCTGCAGTCAGATGGCTGTTAAATAGATTGCATTTTCAGCTCTCCTCCAAATGCCTTCCAGGCCTGCGATTTTGACAGTAGGCTGTCTGGTCAGGATGACTGGAGTCGAGCCTATGCATCTTTCGGCTTACCAAGAGCACCAGTAGAAGTCCAAGGAAGAAAGGAAGAAAGAGAACTGAGAGCCGCTCAGCCTGTCACTGCAGATAATTTTCGTAACTTAGTTAATGCTGTAAGACTAAGCTGCAAAGATCTCTGGCCATCTGAAGTTTGGAATTTCACATGAACCTGAGCTTAGTGCAAGAGAAGCACCATCGGGGAGTGGATCTATTCTTCTCTGATCTTATGTCTGTGACAAAGTTGTTTTACGGTCTCCTAAAGAAGCTTACATGGTGATTTTGTTGTTTGTGGTCCTTTGTATTGCTGATAGCCTTGCTAATAGGTATTCCTGGCTCACCTCTTGCTTCTGGCACTTTTCACTTTTGTCCCTCCCCTGTTACTCTGCTTCCTATGACTGTGTCTTAGCAGGGCTGATGTCTAGGGACCTGTATTGTCCAGCAGCTGTTATTTCCCACAGCACCTCTGTTGATGTTTTTTAAAATCTCTGTGCCATAGCTGCTGTTACTCTTTCACTTTCTGCTATATTAAAGTCTACACAATGAATTACTGCTTTATGTTAGGCCTGGGAATGTCCTGAGGAGGGAGGGGTAGAAAGATATTGGTGAAGAAAGCCCTCATAGTAGCAGGAAAGAAAATAAAATCACAGAACAAGAGAGTAGACCTTGCCTTTTAGTTCTTCAAGCAAGCAAGCAAAGAAACAAAAATCTCCTGTAGAACAGAATTTTACATTGTGTGACAGTTCTTGGGTTCCTTTTCCTTTCAGAATTACTCCAAAGAAAATGAGCGTGAGTTTAGTCCAGCATCCCTTACTGTGGGCAGTAACCAAATGAGTTTGTGTAAGTAAGGAATTCCTGGTTTGCTTCATTCAGATTAGTCGTGTGAAATCAAAAGCTGCAAGGATGACATTGGTATTAGTTTTCCTTTAAAAATGGTGTTTGGTATTTTCCAGCACGTGAGACTAGGAATTAGAACCACCATAGAGCGGTAGGTCAGCAATGATTTTGGCTATAAGCAAATCCCACCCATAGAGCCAGGCTATGTAGCTCTTTCAGAGCTGGGCTGCAGGAGGGGAGCCTACCTCCAAACCAGTCTGCATTGTGATTGCTTTGAAAGCTCCCAGGTGTCACGTCAGTCAAGAGCCTGGACCCACCTCTCAGTTTCAGGGCCTGCCGTTGGGTCTGCAGGGAGTGTGGAGAGAGCAAGCTTGTGTTTTTGTTCTTGCTGCTGTTTCTTACAGGGGGACGTGTGGGATCTAACCTTGAACAAAGAACAGGAACCGGTCAGGCTGAGGGTGCGGTGCAGCTACTGCAGCAAATGGACCAAATGATAAACAAACGAAACGTGGAGTCAGGAGGAAGAGGTCTCTCCAGGTTCTGGAGAAGGTACTAATACTGCAGCTATGAGCAGTCCTGGCTCTGTCCGAGCCTGTGTCAGAGCCTGTGCCTGATTCTGGCAGTTCAGGTGATTCTGCATTCTCTTGAAGAATGGGTACCTCTTTTCTGTGGTTAAACCAAAGTCTGCCAAGGCAAAGGAGCATTCAGGGATGTCCTTTTGTCTTGCGGTAAGGTGCAACATTCCCAGGAAATGTTCCTCTTCTGAGCTGTTTTTGGGGCAAAAACTCCTCACGGGAGGGTTACTGACCTCAGTCACAGCCCTCATAGGATGTGGCTTTTATCAGCTGAGGAGTGCCATCTCCAGCCCGATTTTTAAAGGCCTTAAACGCTCCCCCTTCTTGCAGGGCCTTCCTGGGAGGGACCTTCAGTCCCATTAAGGTAAGTATGGCCTTTATTTGGCCGCTTAGCAACTGTGGCCTTTGTAACTTTGACTCCCAAAGACACCATTTTAAACCAACATGAAAGTAACCATGCCAACAGTTGCTGGACATTGCTGACTAAACTAGTGCTCTAAAGCTGTTGAAGCTGTATGCCGCAAGAGTGGTCTATTCGCTGCACAGCACGTGTTGAACATAGGCAGTAACTGTTTCTTTGATAGGTGGGTTGGTTTTGGAAGCAATGAAACTCCTTGTAAATCATAATGTGTGCTAGTCTCCTTAACTATTGAGACTAGACCGTTATGGCACAGGTTGTTCTTTGTTTCCTCTACTTTTTCAGTCTTGCTCTATTATTTTGTGCTGGACTTGTGTCTTTCTGGTGGACAGAAATTACCTTGTTGTTAGAATTCTCAGAGAAGTACTTTAAGTATAATGTGGGGTTTTTTGTTGTTGTTGTTTCCTCAGCATAATCTTCTCACCACTACAGCATCTCTTTGGTGGGAAGAACTGACCTGGAAGCACTAATGGTTGTGGAAAGGTAAACTTGTAGCATGAATATCGAGTTGTATTGTTTCTTTTGTAATTCAGCTTTTCACATTGCTTGTCTCCACTATTAATGCTTTAAATTAAATTCTACTTTGTTTACATTTTCAAATTAATGTACTGAAGATGTCAGGTTAGAATGTCTTTTTCTTCACAACCTAGAGTTTTTGGAAAAAGAGCAACAAGCTTTAAGATTTTGATTCTTGAGTGTCATAAATTGGGAATTTTACATTTAAAAATCATTATATGAGACTCTAATAAAACAAGCATTAGCTTGGAATCATGTGGGTTTTTAATCAGTCTTAACCTAGCAGAAAACACTCCTTCCCTCCAAGAAGTAGAGGTTTCTAGTATTGAATGGACTCCTGCACTATGCTTCACAGCATTAAAAAGGTCAAAATTGGTGAAAATATTTTGGATTAGATTTTTATCACTCCGCTACAAGTTGTGTAGTTATTTATGCCTTCAACAGGTAGTGGGAGGAGGCTGGGAGTTAAGATTTCAGACATGCCTAGGGCATGCTCAGGCAGCTTTTTGACATCACGCTAGTGCATTTACAATAAACCATCATTCTTCAGCCATCTCCTGAGCTGAGGCACTGTCAGCACGTACATGCACAATGCTGGTCTAACACATAACACTGTGTTACTGGTTGTTACTTTAGCAGTAGCGGCGCACAGCCATCTGACTGCATCTCAGGGGTAACATGTCTGGCAGAATGAGGCGATGCTGTAAGCGAGTCAGATAATGCAACACGGGGTCTGTTTGGCTTGTTCCCACCCTGGTGCAGATTATCCACCCTACATACTGCTGTATTCATTCCAGGACTCTCATCAGCAGTGAAAGAATGTTTTCCCTCCAAGAAGAAATGGAGCTGAGAAACTGGTTCCATTTATGCCGTTCTCCTTAGTCCTGTCCCACAAACTGTGGTAAAGGCTGAGCGCACCAGGGTTCAGTCCCTTCTGCTGGGGGGCTGTACAGTGAGATGGACAGCAGTGAGGACCAGGGAATGGATAAAGAGTTGACCAGATGGATAACAAGCCATAAATAAGGGAAGATATCCATGAGTTGATCTTTAGCACTGGTTCTGTCAAGAGGAGGATGTCCCACTTCCCTAATCTTAGATGCAGCTGCATAAGAAAGGGCCTTTGCCCTGCAAGAGCTGGGCTGGCTGAGGCTACAACATACACACAAAGACATTGATGTCTCAATCTGGATAATGCCATTATAGAATTATGGGCAATATTTGCAAGATGTGTATCCATTTTGGAAAATCATTTTAGGTGATAAAGAAAATGGTTTAATGAAATCTAAACAAAAATGAGTTTTATTTTAACTGGGATAGGCATTCTTTTAACTTTGAGAAAGCACCTTGTTCTTTAAACAAGTGGCTGCCTTCTAAAAGGAAAGGGAAAGGTACTTAAAAAAGAACAAGCAGAAACAAGCAAGCCAGGCTATTTCTCGAGGGGACTCTTCCCTCTTTTCCCCTTGGCATCCCATAAAAGCTGGAAAAAGCCACATGTGTCCAGCGGTACCTGGGCTCGTGGCACCAATGCTGTATTGTTGGCACTGGTGACTATGGACCTTGATGCTCCTAGCTGCTGAAGTCAGTGTGATCAGGCTGGAGAGCTCATTGGTGAGGGAAGTCGGAACTGGAAAAGGCTTTTCCGTTTTTCCTCTTCCTGCAGGATGTTTTTGTGCTGCTTACCCACTCCCCAAAAGGGGAGATCTCTGCCCTGGCGCTGTTTGTCCTGCTGCTGGCTTTGCTTTATTAGCGATTTACTTTCTTGGAGATAAGTTTGTGTAATACTATATAGGCACCCAGTGCTCCTCTGATTGATTGTTGCTGTTATCGATTGTTGGCAATTAGTTGTACTAGCTCGAGAGAGAGAGCTAGCTAGCTAGATACACAGCCCCCCCCCCCAGCACACACACAGACACTTGCTTTTTGAATCCCGGGCACACTTGCTAGCGGGGACCTTGCGGCACTGGTGGCAATGTGTGGCAGAGCCGTTCAGGGCAGGAAGCCCCCATGGCCGTGTCGCAAGGGAGGCGAGGGACCCCCTTTTGTCTGCCGCCTCGCCCCCCACCGCCGACGGAGGAGGACAGCAGGAGGGCGCTGGGTTTCTTCTGCCTGGGGAAGGAAGGGGCGGCCGAGGGGGATGCGATGCCGTCCCCCAGCGCCTGGAGGGGGGGCGGCCCCTCCCCCGCCCCGGGGCAGCTCCCCAGAGCTTTGTGCGTGACGCCGCTCTCAGTCAGTCACCCGCTGTGAGGGCAGCGCTGTCAGTCAGTCCCGGTGCCCCGGGGCAGACCGGAGGGGGTCCTCCCGTGCCCCCGCCACAGGGGGGTCGCCGCCAGGACAAAGCCGGCCCCAGCCCAGCCCCGGAGCTCTCCCGATGCCCTTCCCGGGCACCAGCGCAGCCTGCCGGGACAAGGGGGACCCGAGGACGGACGGAGTGGCGGGTGGCTCCCGGCGGAGAGCGCTTCCTCCAGAGGAGAACCCTCATCTCCAGGAGCTTCCTTGGAGGACCCTGGGGCCGCTGCGCGGCTGTCACTGCAACTGGCAGTCGGTCGTCGAGGCGAGCTGCCCCGGAGCCGGCCCAGCCCGCAGCGGAGCGGAGCGGCAGGTCTCAGCGCTCGGAGCTCTCCTGAGGCAGGGACACGCCGCGGCAGCGGAGATTCCCGCCGGCAGCCGGCAGTTCTCGCGAGAGCCGCCGCGAGGCCCGGGCGTTGGCAGGGCAACGGGCAACGGCGGGAGGTTTGAAGGCGCTGTAACGGAGAGAGCGCTCCGTCGCCGAGGGGAGTCGCTCCGGAGCCGGCCCGGCCCGCAGCGGAGCGGAGCGGCAGGTCTCGGCCCAGGGGCCGCGGCACCCCCACCCCTTTCCAAAGCGGCCTGCGGAGAGCCGTGGCCAGAGCGGGCAAAGAGAGCCGGGGTGGCAGTTGGCGGGGAAGGGCGGCGTCCCCCCGCCCGCTCCAGAGGAGAGTTCGGCCGGTGGCCATCACCCGCTCAGAAGGCCCTTAGCGACGGTATCCCCCCGCAGAAAGCCACGTCCTCTGCACTCTCCAGAAGGGATGTGGCGACCCAGAGAGAGCTCCCAGAAAGCACGCAGCTGCCCCGGCCTCAGGCGGCAGGGCGTGCCAGAGCCTGGCCCTGGGAAAGGATGGCAGGAGCGGGAACAGCCCTGTGAGGTGGGACCAATCGGACAATCTGCTCAGCCCGCTGGCAGAGCCCCAGGAGGCAGCAGGAAGGTGAAGGCGCACCAGGGACTCTGAGAGAGGCTGCTGGAACCATGCTCTGCCCTCCCCGAGACAGAAACAGCCGCCGGAAAACACCCAAGAGCCAGGGGACTCTGTATCCTCCCGCTGCCAGGCTGAAGGCAGCAGTGGAAAAGGAAAGGAGTGAATGGAGGCAAGGCCAGGCTGGGGGCAGCAGGCAAACCCCCTCCTCACCCACCACGCCTTCCCAGGTGCCTCTTTACAACAGGCATGAGGCTCAGGAGGTGGAAGGCCAGTCAAGGGGGGACGTGGAGGATGGGCCAGCTATGCCAGAGGTGTTGCCAAGGTCAGAAAGGCCTACCCCCGTATCATGACCACCTCCACAAGGAAGAAAAGATGGGTTAGGGTTGTGGGTGACTCCCTTCTGAGGGGAACAGAGGGTCCGAGATGCTGGACAGGGCCTCCTCTTAGGGAAGCCTGCTGCCTCCCTGGGGCCTGGGTTCAGGGCAGCACTGGGAAACTTCCTAGCCTGGGATGGCCCTCGGGCTATTGCCCACTTACTGCTCTTCCACCTGGGTGGTGATGAAGCTGCGACGCATAGTCCAAGGGCAATCAAAAGAGACTTCAGGGCCTTGGGACGGTTGGGAAGGGAATCTGGAGCATGGGTTATTTTTCCCTCTCTCCTTCCAGTTGCAGGCAGCGACACTGGAAGAAAGAGACAGACCCAGTCTATTAATACATGGTTTGTGGCTGGTGTCACTGCCAGAGTTTGGGGTTTTTCAATAATGGGATGGCCAGCATGGCCCCAGGCCTGCTGGTGTCAGATGGGATTCGCCTTTCTCAAAGGGGGAAGGGGGTCTTGCCTCATGAGCTAGCTGGGCTCATTGGCAGAGCTTTAATCTACACTCGAAGGGGGAGGGGAATAGTATCAGGCTCGCCCGTGACAAGCTGTGGGATGACACGCCAAGGTTAGAGGGACAGGATGCTAGCGAGGGCCCTCAGCCTGTTGCTCAAAAAGATGTGCAGGGCACACTGGAACACACTTGTGAAGTCTTACAGAGATGAGCCAGGGGCTCCTGAGGTAATGGGAGCCAAGAGGGAAACAACAGAGGAATCATAGAATCATAGAATGGTTTGGGTTGGAAGGGACCTTTAAAGGTTATCTCGTCCAACACCCCCCCCCCTGCAATCAGCAGGGACATCTTCAACTAGATCAGGTTGCTCAGAGCCCCATCCAACCTGACCTTGAACGTTTCCAGGGATGGGAAATCCACCACCTCTCTGGGCAGCCTGTGCCAGTGTTTCATCACCCTCATTGTAAGAAGTGTCTTCCCTATATCTAGTCTAAATCTACCCTCTTTTAGTGTAAAACCGTTCCCTCTTGTCCTATTGCTACAGGCACTGCTGAAAAGTCTGTCCCCATCTTTCACATAAGCCCCCTTTAAAGTACTGAAAGGCTGCAGTAAGGTCTCCCTGGAGCCGCCTTTTCTCCAGGCTAAACAACCCCAACTCTCTCAGCCTTTCCTCACAGGAGAGGTACTCCTCCCTCTGATCATTTTTGTGGCCCTCCTCTGGACCCACTCCACCAGGACCATGTCTTTCTTTTGCTGGGGACTCCAAAGCTGGATGCAGTATGCCAGGTGGGGGTCTCACCAGAGCAGAGTAGAGGGGCTGAATCCCCTCCCTCGACCTGCCAGCCATGCTTCTTTTGATGTGGCCCAGGATATGGCTGGCTTTCTGGATTGCAATGGCACATTGTCAGCTCATGTCCAGCTCTTCATCCACCAAGTCGTGCATGGGGGCTGCTCTCAATCACTTCAAACCCCAGCCTGTACTGATACTGGGCGTTGCCCCAACCTAGGTGCAGTACTGTGCCCTTGGCCTTGTTGAACTTCACAAGGTTCACATAGGCCCACTTCTGCAGCCTGTCCAGAGTCTTGGGTGGATCCTGGAGGGCAGAGCTTCCTTGAAAGGAGAAAAATCATGTTGGGTAGCTGCCTCGGAGGAATCTGTGGCTGTGACCTGAGATCTTTGGTACTTAAAGCAGAGGTCAAAAGACTCTGGCAGATGTCTGGGAGGGGTCTTGAGTGGATCCCGGAGAAGAGAGTTTCCTCCAAAGGAGAAAAAACATCTTGGGTAACTTCCTTGGAGGAGTCTGGGGCTGGTAAGCCAAGCACGCTGAAGCCGAGCCAAGCTGAATGGAGCCGAGCCAACCGAGTGGAGCCAAGCCCAGCGAAGCCGAGCAGAGTAGAGCCGAGCCGAGCCGAGTGGAGACAAGCATGCCAAGCCAAGCTTAGCTGAGTGAAGCCGATCCCAGTGAAGCTGAGCCGAGCCAAACGGAGCCAAGCCGATCTGAGCAGAGGCAGTCAGGCACAGCAGCATGGGTGGGCAGAGCAGGCGGTGCGGCTCCTCCAGCAGCAGGTGATGGTGGGCAGGAACCGGCCCGTCTGCACCGCGCACCGGGTGCTGCAGCTCCTCGTCCAGTGCCGCTCCGGTGGGGGAGCGTGGGCTCAGAGACCTCCTGCCCACGGCAGGGGCAGGTGGGCGGGCAGATGGAGAGGGACACTGCCAGGGGCCGGGGAGCGACCCGGGGGGGGCCCTGCGTCTCTGGCAGCAATTGCCCCTGGTGACAAGGACACCGATGCAAAGAGACTGAGACAGTTCTCGTGACGCCAGCGCTCTCCAGAGGTGCCAAGGGCCAGCCAGGACTAAGGCTGTGCCAACCCTCGGCTACACCCACGGCAGACTTTGCCTCGGGCTCAGTGCTGCTGGTCAGCCTGTCCCTGCCGCTGGACTTCAAGTTCCTCTTGCTCACAAAACCTGATCACTGGAACATCAGGCAAGTGTCTAGTATCCATGTCAGACCACCATCTCAGCAAGGGCCTGCACTCCTCTGGTCCTTACTTCCATCTTCAAAGCCGATGAAAGAGAGAAAGGAGCAGATAGAGAAGCTTACACTCTCCTTGGCTTCTTTTATACTGGGAAGAAGTGAAGGAAACAGAAGAACCTCGTAAGCTCTTCCTTCTACAAGAAGGAGAGTAAGTACAGTGGAATGGCCCAAGTAGCTTTTTCTGCAGTATTTGAGAGATTTTCATCTTTGCATCCATCTCTGGGGCAGAAGGCACTGAAAGGCCGTGGTCGCCCTGAGGAGCCTCACCCCATGCTTGGCTGCCCTTGCTGGAGCAGACATGGTCCCCAAAACTCTTGACACCAACGTTTGGGTCTGCTCACTGGGAAGCAAGGTCTGCCAAGGTGGCAGGCAGATGTGGGCAGCAGCTCAGCCCCAATGCCAGGAGCTCCCCAGGCATCTGGTCCGCAGGAGGGGATGGAGGGGAGTGGCAGCGAGGGCCTGGCATAAGAGGGAAAGCCAAAAAGAAATAAAAAGGAGGAGGAGAGAAAACACTCTAGGGGATCGAAAAATGAAAAGATGCAGGAAGGCCCAGCAGGTCAAGAAGCCCAGGTGTGTACCAGGCTCTGCTGCCCATCTTTCCCAACTCTCAGCACTGCTCTAAGTCAGTCCAACCCGCTGGCAAGGGATGGCGAGGGATGGTGCTGCACAGGGTTTGGAAATAACTCTGTGGCTGCTCCCCAGGGGCTCCCCATCGAGCCCTGCTGTGTGGCACCAGGGCCCTGTGTATCTCTGCACGTGCACAGGTCTCTAAAGGCATTACCCATGGGGATAAAACACCAGAGCCGTCCCCTAGTTAATGCCAGCCATAGCTCTCTCTTCTGGGCTATAAAAAATTCCTCGTAAACAGTGTTCCCCAAAGAAAGGGGAACCGAATCCTGCCTCTTCCTGCCTTTGTGGATTTATCAGAGCTTTCTGGCTCTGTTGTTGTAGGTGCCATTTTTCTGTTACTGCTGGACACCCGTGACTCCTGGGCCCACTCCCTGCCACAGTTGATGTCCACAATAAAATGATCTTTTCTCCCTTCCGAGTGTGTCTGCCATAGGCTATTCTGGAGTGGAGAGCTGTTGTTTGGTGATGAATTCTAGGGGAGGAGTTTGGGATCATGCCTTGTCCCAGCATCCTTTCCAGCGGGCATCAGGGCTGAGTTCAGGTGCTTTAGGAGTGAAACCACAGCACAGTTACACAGGAGGGTGGGGGTTTGAAGGGAGCTGTGGAGGTCATCCAACCCCTCTGCTCAAGCAGGCTCACTTAGCCATCCTCCTTGCACACTAATTGTCAGGCAGTTTCTTCAGACCTCCCCCAGCTCATGGCAATGGTAGGTAGGTAACTGTTTTGCTCACAAGTTGTCATGGGTTAACCCTGGCCAGTGGCTGAGCACCACACAGCCACTCGCTCCCTCCCCCCCCAGAGTGATGGGGGGGAGAATCAGAAGGGTAAAAGGGAGAAAACTCAAGGTTTCAGGTAAAGGCAGTTTTACAATTAAAAAACAAATTGTAAGAAAACCCCAAAGAACAAGAAAGAGAGAGGAAAATAAAGCCCATGAAAAACAAGTGAAGCAAAGGAAAGCACTTGCTCACCACCAACCAACCGATGTCCAGCTAGTCCCCGAGCAAGGGCAGCCCCCGTCAACCTCCACCCCCCCGGTTTTATTGCTGAGCACAACAGCATCTTATGGTGTGGGATATGCCTTTGGTCAGTTGGGGTCAGATGTCCCTGCTGTGTTGCCTCCCAGAGCCTTGTGCACCCCCAGCCTGCTCGCTGGCAGGGCAGTCAGAGGAGCAGAAAAGCCCTTGATGCTGTGCAGGCACTGCTTAGCAATAACTAACACATCCCTGGATTAGCAACACTGTTCTCAGCGCAAATGCAAAACATAGCCCCATGCAAGCTGCTAGGAAGAAATTTAACTCTATCCCAGCCAAAACCAGTACACTGGGGCAGCAGTTACCAGTTGCGAGTCAGGAATGACAGAACTTGTCAGTTAGAAACCTCAGGAACTGCGTGGTGAATGAGAGAAATCACCTGTTAGACTGCTCTGTACAAAGGGGATCGAGCCCTTGTTTGCCATGGTTGGGTGTTTTCTTTCCTAATGAGCTCATAAAATTCAGTTGACTTTACAGAGTATATTGTCCTGTAAATGGGAGAGATCTGGCTTGGATGGGCGGAGGAGAGGTGCTTTCTCATGTGACATGATGCAGTAAATCTGGGATGCATGCTGAGCAATGCAGAAAGCACAAAACACGGAGCTGGTGTAAAAAGATGGAGTTAAGGAACAAAGACGGAGTTCTGGGGAAACTCTGTCTCTGGACTCTCACCAAGGTTCATCCTCTTTCTCCCTGTCCCCTAACAAGAGGTAGCCTTCCCATTTTGGAAAGAGGTAGGATGCACTTGTCATCCTCATCCCAGTGGCCCAGGGAGGGCTGCGGATAGAGGGAGGGACTGGCTGTGGATGCCCCAGGCACAAGGAAAGCCAGACACTCCCCTGAGTGAGGCACAGTGGCTTAGGGACCTCCTTCCTAAGCAGATGGCAACACTGCATTCATGCTGATTGGAAACCCCAGCCACCAGTGCTTCCCCACAAAACCGCTGGTCAAAAAGTGAAGATCAGCACTGTTGAGTACTGGAAGGCAGGACTGCACACAGGACAAGGAAACGCAAACAGTTGTGATGCCCAGTTCCCCACTGCCACAAGAACTCATCATACAGTCACATCTCGGACTGATTTTGCTCCCTCTTCAAAATCTCCTGGCCTTCATGGGCTATGCCAGTGCTTTGGGTTGCTCTAGGTTCTGCCAATCCTTCTGGGGCATGACAGTGCTAGCAAGAGCAGCCTTCAGACATCCCAGGCTCTGGAGACCTGGGGGAAAGCCTGGAGCAAAGGAGAAGTACCCTTAGTGCAGAGGATCCAGTTAGATGATCAGGTGTCAGAGGAAGAGATGAGAGAACACTTAAGCAAAGTGCAGATGCACAAGCCCCTGCTGGTCCCCAATGGGGTGCATCCTCAAGTGCCGAGGGAGCTGGCAGATGGGCTTGCGAGGACCCTCCAAAAGGCAGATGTGCCTGAGGACTGGAAGAAGGCAAACAGCACATGGGCTGATGAGCAGTGCACTGGATGGAAAACCATCCAGCAGCCGGGCCCAGAGGGTGGCTGGTGGTTAGGGTGGCTGTGGCTGTGCCTCCTCCTGCCAGCCGATCGCTTGTGCGTTTGGAGTTCCTCCTCCTGCCCCCCTGCCTGAATGATACATTGTAAGGAAAACTGGAAAGGTCCTTTTTCAAATACATTAGGCATGTACTTAATCAAGAGAGAGACTTATCTAAAGGTGAAAGAAGTATCTTGAGTAACTTAGGGGAGTCTGGTGCTGCTACCTGGGATCTCTGGTCCCAAAGGCAGAGTTCAAAAGACTCTGGGAGATGCCTAGGAGGAGTCTCGGGTGGTTCCCGGAGGAGAGTTTCATCCAAAGGAGAAAAATCATCTTGGGTAGTTTCCTAGGAGGAGTCTGGGGCTGCTACCTGGGATCTTAGGTACATAAAGCAGATGTCAAAATACTCTGGGAGATGCCTGGAGTCTTGGGTGGATGCTGGAGGAGATAGCTTCCTCCAAAAGAGAAAAATCATCCTGGGTATCTTTCTTGTAGGAGTCTGAGGCTGCTACCTGAGAGCTTAGGTACCTGAGGCAGATGCCAAAAGACTCCGGGAGATGCCTGGGAGAAGTCACAGGTGGATCCTGGAGGAGAGAGAGGTTTATGTAAAGGTAAAAAAAAAAAAATACCTTGAGTAACTTACTTGTAGGAGTCTGCAGCTGCTACCTGAGATCTTAGGTACCTAAAGTACAGGTAAGGAGAGGAAGGTTCTGACTTCTGTATGCTTCAAGAGAGTTTATTTGGAAACGCACAAATCTTTTTATCCGTGAAAACTTTCGTTATTCAATAACTGGTTTCGCTGGAGTGCTAGACAGTTGAAAGGGAAGGGAATTAAAATGGTGGGGGTTTGACAATTGCCAATGTGTGTCTCTGAGGACAGTTATCTGATGGCTGGGTCTGTTAGCAGGAAGGGCTGTTGCTGCTGTGGGGGGATTTTACAGTGTTTCAGAGTGCAGACTCTTTGCCAACTGTTTTAATATTCAGGCTTGCTTTGAGCTTCTGTCCTGTCTTGGTCCCTGCCTGTGCTGTAAGAACAAGCACAAATGGAAGCCGGAAACTGCATATCGGCCTTCTGTAGTTCTGCAGACCTGCTATGGAAAGGCCAGATGTCTCAGTATTTCCAAAGCAAGGCCAGTTATTGCACGAGACGTTAGAATGGCAAGTAATGCGATCAGCCAGGGAAGCCCATTGCTATTTCTGCAATTGGACCGTGTCACAGTGAGGGTCTTCCCAACTTCAGGGCTGGACTGAACAGTTGCAGAATGGATTGCTGAGGGCACTATGAAAACTCCTAGGGAAATGACATCAGAAATTGGCAGCAATTAATCTGGAACACTGAATCCAAGCATAGTATTTATCTGAAAAATAATGAATCAAATCCTACAGGTCTAACTGGGGCTACTATGAATAAATTAGATCAGTTTATTTTTGTATGACTCATTAATCATATTACAGGCATCACTGTGTTTATCTGAAAGTATTTTAATTTAATCAAAATGCAGTTAAAACTCATTGAAACAAATTTGGCCTCGACTGTCCTGCCCCACACACAGACCAATCTTTTCCAGTGTGTTGTGAGGAATGGGACACCAAAGTAGATCTTTCTATAGAGACCTGACTATAGATTTATGCACTGCTTGATTTTGAGCATGCACTTGCCAACACTTTGCTTTTTATCCCGACTGCCAGAGAAAAGAGGACAATATGCTATGCTCTGAGGCTTTGTCACAGTGTTCATAGCTTGTACAGGCCATCTGCTGTGGACTAATTGTAAGAGACTGAATTGTTATCTTGAACCGTTTGCCTCAAAGATTGTTAGGTGTGAGGGACTGGACTGTCATCTCAAGGAACTGTGAACTGTTTATCTCGAGCCCTTTGTCTCCGAGATGGCCTGTTTAAGCAGGACACTCCTCTGTCCATAAGGACGATTACCAGGCCATTGAGGCATCCAGGGGAGGAAACGGGGCTGGAGCTGATAAGATACTGGTTTCTGGTGCTGATCATGCGAAGGATGTGTGATAGACGAAACCTGCAGCGTGTGACATCATCGAAATATGCCCTATAAAAACCCGTAGAGGCAAGCCGTGGGGCTTTTTTTTTCACCACCGAAGAATTGAAGATTGAGGACCAACGGGACGCCGCTGGATCCGTGGTGGTGACCATCCTTGCAACTCCCACCACCGACTGCTTGCCTGAGGACCAACGGGACGCCGCTGGATCCGTGGTGGTGACTATCCTAGCAATCCTGTCCCGACTGCTTGCTTAATTTCTACCTTTTCTTCCATTCTATCCTATCGCCATTATTTTCCACTTTTGATACTTTTGATAATAAAAGCTCTTCTGGGTATACGGCATTTGACCTTGTTTGTGTCTTAATCTCACTCTTGGGCTCATATCGAAACCTTCCCCGACATTGGATCGGGACACTAATGTAGCTGCTGCAGTACGTTGCTTTCCTAGCACGTGTGTAACCTGACCGCTGGAGAGTGCGAGTCCTCTGGATTCATCAGGAATTCACTTGCATGTGTAGCTACTTTGTCCACATAAAGCTGTATCTAAACATTACTAATTCCTAGGTCACAGAGACCCGAGAAGCATTGTAGTTTGCAGGGACGTGGGTAGCTTCTAGTCCAAACTTCTACTTGGAGTGGGGTCACGAATGAATTCAGACCCTGGTGCTCAGAGCTTTATCCAGCCAGACTTTGAAAACCTCCAAGGACAGAGATCCCACAGCCTCTCTGACTTCTCCTACAGGGCTTAATTCTTCTCATTTTTTTCCCTTCTAACCATGCTGAACCTCTCTAGTTTCAGCTGACGTCTCTGTCTCTTGCCCTTCAGCCCGGCACCACTGGGAAGAGCCTGTCCCCATCCCCTTGATCCCAACCCCATAGGCACGGGGGGGTGCTGTGAGGTGCCCCAAACCCTTCACTGCTCCATGCTGAATCAGACCCTCCTCTCAGGGTGCGTACTTCAGTCCCGCAGTCCCTCCTTGCCTCCCCTGAGCCCCTCTGGTTTGTCAATGTATCTCCTGTCTGGGACCCCAAACAGGATGTAGTGCCCAGATGAGGCTGGATGGGTGCTGAGCAGGGGGGGGATCACCCTTGTGCCTTCTGGCTAGGGGAAAAAGAGAAGAGAAAGCCCCTGAGAGCGAGCCCAGTGCTGCCTGTGACCCCTGTGGGAGGAAGCAGGGGAGCCCGGAGGGGTGGCCAGCAGTGCTGGGCTGTGGGGAGGGTCTGTGGGACTTTGTCCTGCAGCCTCCCAGGGAGGCATGAGGTGTTATCCACTGAACCCTCTTGCCGTATGCGCCTGGAGACGTCTGCCCTGGCCAGAGCGACCTGACGGGGCCCTGGGAAGACACGGCCGAGGCCTCCGTGACTGGCGCGAAGCACCAATGCCGAGCACAAGATGAGAGATGGGGGGATGGAGTGAGCAGTGGCGTCGCGGTAACCCCAGATGTGGGGTGAGCACCACGGGTGAGGATGGCCTGTCGTGACATCCCCCAGGTGGACGGCGATGTCCCTGAGTGATGGGTTCTGATGTGACCGAGGGACGGACTATGACGTCCCCGAGCGATGGATTCTGATGTGACCGAGGGACGGACTATGACGTCCCCGAGCGATGGATTGTGACCACGCGTCCCTCGCTGCTTATTTTCGGGCGCCGAGTCTCAGCCAGCCGGCTCGTGCCTGCACTCCAGCTGAGCGAGGTCGCGAGGTTTGGAGCATCGAGCGAGGCCTTTGGTGCTGGTGTTGGGCTTGGGCAGTTGCTTTTTGCAGCTCTCCGTGTCCAACCTCAGAGCCATCCGAGGATTTTCCCCAGCCCTGCCAGGTTCAGGCAGCCGGGGCACCAAGGAGGTGCGCTCGCAGCAGCAGAGGTGAGCTGGCAGGGGAAACCTCAGCCTGGGGCGGGGGGCTGGGAGGGTTTCCTTCTTGAGGGACCTGGGTATTGCTTCCAGCCCTCCCCGGGCCAGCCAATGACCCTGGCCTCTCTTCCTTTTCTAGCGTGACACCCGCTGCTGCAGCGCCGGTGACAGGGAGCAGCTCAACATCCCCAGCTCCCCCCAGTCCACCGCAGCACGTGGAGAGCATGGCCACGGAGCTGGAGAACCGCTGTCCAATATGCCTGGACAGCTGGGAGGAGGCCAGCTACGTGATGCCATGCCTCCACCCGTTCTGCTACCCATGCATCCTGCGGTGGGCTGAGAGCAAGCCCGAGTGCCCCCTCTGCAAGAGGAAGGTCACCTCCATCTTGCACTCGGTGCAGGCGGACAACAACTTCAAGGAGCACGTTCTCACACCATCTGCAGTACCATCAGTTGTCATCCACGTGACAGGAGGTGCTCCTGGCCGTCCAGCTGCAGCATCCCAGCCATCAGTGCTCATCACTGCACAGCCGCTGCCCAGGGCTCCTGTGGGCGGCCTCCATCCCCACGTCTGGGCGTTCCTCTTCCGAGAGGACCCAGCTCTGCTCCGGCCCGTGATGCTCTGGCTGCGACAGGAGCTGTGGCTGTTCTTCGAAGGTGGCCGCTGGGAAACAGCAGCAGTGCAGAGGCTCGTCCTGTCCAGCCTGCACCTCTTCGGCCTGGACGAGGAAACCCTGTTCCAGCTGCTGCGGGGGGCCCTGGGCAGGTACACAAGGACCTTCGTGCGCCAGCTGATCGACACCATCGTGGAGCGGTGCGGCGGGGAGGCACGACACCGTATGGGCCTGGAGGATGCCCGTGCTGCTGAGGAGTGGGAGGGCAGCTCTGCGGCTGCCCCCAGCCCCGCTGCCTCCCAAAGGGGGCCTCCTGCCCCCAGCCCAGCCCTCTCCAGCAGCCCTGACACATCTGAGGCAGAAGAGCTCCCCAGCACCTCGTCGGCTGCCCTTCGTGGGGGTCCTGGCAGCCCTCCGTCTGCCCCTGTTCCCACCCACAGGGAGCAAGGAGAGCCACAGGAGGACCCAGGGGAGGCTGTGCCCGGGCCCTCCACTCCCAGCTGGGGCAGCGAACACTCCCCTGGGGGACCCCGGAGAGCCCCAAAGAGGAGGGCTGGCAGCCCTCAGGCCACGTCACCTCCGGACAAGAGGCCACCCCACCGGCAGCGGTAGGAGGGTGCCCCAGGAGCTGGCGAAACCAGGGATAGGCCAGCAGCTGGGGCACCCACCAGCCCCCAAAGGGACCGCGAGATGGTCATTAGTAGCTCTAATGATCAAATAATACAATAAATGTATGAAAACTACAGAAATAGTCTGGGTATTTCTAACAATGTCGTTGGCATCACCATCCCCACCCGTGTTGGTTTCTCATGTGGCCAGAAATAGCTACCAAGAGGACTTGGTCCATACTTTCCCCAGGGGCAGAAGCGAGGATGACTGTCCTGGAGTTCCTCAGATCATCCTCTTGCCTTTTTTAAAGATGGGGTCTTTGGTGCCTCCCCCAAGCTCCACAACCTTTCGAAGACGACAGAGAGCGGCCTCACAGTGACAACAGCCAGCTCACTCAACACCCTCAGACAAATCCCATCAGGGTCGATGGACTTGTATGGGACAAGATTTCTTAGGAGACCCCTGAGTTGAACGTCCTCTTGATACCGGAATTCCTCTGCTCCTTGAGCCCTGTCTCTAGCTTAAAATGGCTGGGAACAGTGTCAGTGAAGACTGAGATGAAGGCGGCACTGAGTACCTCGGCTTTGCCTGCATTTACTGTTGCTGTATCACTCAACCTGCTTGGCAAGCAGGCGCATACTTTCCTTGCCTGATTTACTATTTACGTAGCAGACTTGCTGCTACATTCAGGAATATACGTGCCCACACCCATGGCTTAGTGGGCAATGGGGCTGGCAAGGAATATGAGAAGCAACATATCTAACGTATGTTGATATTTTTCTTTCCTAAGAGGTAAATGAGCGGCCCATGTTCCATCGCTACTTACCCATACTATAGGGCCCATTGAGAGGGTTAGTTTGGATCCCAACACCCGTCCAAGTGTCATTTATGCTAGTAATTTGATTCTTCCACAGGCATCCCTGTTGTAGAGCTTTAGCTACAGGACCTAATCGCTGAACCCCGTAATCGTCAGCAGAGCAATTGAATATCAGAGTGCAATTCCATTCAGGGTGTTGGGTGGTTTTTTTTCTTTTTTAGGGGTCCCCACGTTATACACCAGTTATTACCCCTCATGTGATTCCATTTACTCTCTTCGTGTTTGGACCATAATGGTTTAAGATGCAATCCCCATGGATACAAATAGCAATTCCTGGTCATATTTTGTTCTATTGCCTTTGCCAGGAGAAAATTCTTGTTTCCTCCAACAGAATTGAGGACGTGAGTAACGTCTCCTGGACAGGTCTCTCTGCACCAATTATCGACAGTGTGTGAATTATTGTGTGTAAGGTTTTGAAACATGGGGGACCACTTCCCTAATCCCAAGACTAACGAAAAAAATATCATTATTTATTAATTAATATTAATATCCCCCAATTTAAAGGACTGTTGGCCGACTCAGATGGAGGGAGACAAGCGGTTACGCTGCTAACATTCTGGATTCGCTCAAAGGACTGGATAAGCTGTAAAACCAAATTCTCTTGACCTAGAGCTAGTACCAAATAGGATATTATAATAAGCAGGTTCTTCATTCTCTCAAAGTTCAACGGTCTCTGATTAGTCAAAATTTGCAAATTAAAGAAATGGGAGGTATGCAACCCCTCGTTCCCTTGATTTCCTTCCTCTGCTTTTATTTGATAGTCAAAATGTAGAAACCAAACCAACAAAATCAGTCACGGTTCTATACAGAACTGGCAGGAGTGGCTGAGACACCAGGAGATCATGCTGCCACCCAGAGGGACCTCGACAGGCTGGAGAAATGGGCTGATGGGAACCTCCTGAAGTTCAACCAAGGGACACGCAAAATCCTGCCCCTGGGGAGGAACAGCCCCAGGCGCCAGGACACACTGGGGCTGCCCAGCTGGAAAGCAGCTCTTCAGAAAAGGTCCTGGTGGACACCGCATTGACGTTGAGCCAGCAAAGGTGGCCAGCAGTGTCCTGGGCTGCATGAGGAGGAGCACTGCCAGCAGGTCAAGGGAGGAGATCGGCACTGGTGAGGCCACCGCTGGAGTGCTGTGTCCAGTGCTGGGCTCCCCAGCACAAGAGAGACAGGGACAGACTGGAGAGGGTCCAGCAAAGGGCCACCAAGATGGGGAAGGGACTGGAGCATCTCTCCAATGAGGAGGGGCTGAGAGAGATGGGACTGTTCAGCCTGGAGCAGAGAAGGCTGGGGGGAATTTCCTCCAGATATATCAATATCTGAAGAGAGAGTACAAAGAAGATGGAGCCTGGCTCTTTTCAGGGGTGCTCAGGGTCTATCTGGCTCAGGGTGGCCCTCCTTCAGCAGGGGCTTGCACCAGATGAGCTCTGGAGGTCCCTGGCAACCCCAACCACTCTGTGAGTGTGTGATGCTGGCACAACAACAGCAGGGACTGCCTGAAAGGGGCCTGAGCAAATGCAGAGCTGTGAAGCACGCTGACAGATGGGTTTTGCATCACAGGGTGTGTCTCTGAGGCTGGGGGAGCTCCTGAGTGCACCCCCGAGAGCTTTGAGATGTCACCAGAGAGTCACAGTCACCCCATGACGTCACTTGTGGTGGGCAATGATACATGCCAGCGTCACGTACTGCCAGCGGCACACGAGGCATCAAGTCCTGTGGGCAGCACCCGAGACGCTGAGTCCTGCCAACAGCACACCAAAAGTTGTGACCAACCAGCAGCCGAGCAGCCACCAAGTCCCACCAGTGGAACCCGGGCCTTCCTGTCCCACCAGCGGCACCCATTGAGTCCCACCAGCAGCAGAGGAGACACCAAGTCCCGGCAGCAGCACTAGAGGGGTCCAGGGATGAGCCGGGGGTGCCGGGACCCATCATGAGGTCCCGGCAGGAGGACACTTGCTCCATCTGCCTGAGCCCCCTTGAAGACCCTGCTGACGTGGACCTATGCTGGCATGAATTCTGTCACGCCTGCACCCAGCGCTGGGCTGCCACTGCCGTTGCTGCCACCTGCCCGCTCTGCCGGCAGCCCATCATGGCCATCCACTGCCTGCCGGTGGAGGATGACCATCCTGGGGTGGCTCTCTGTCCCCGCGGCCACTTCCATCCGTATGCGGGGCCAGGGCTGCGGTGGCAGGGGCAGCAGTAGGGCCCCAGAGGTCCCCAGTGCCGGAGACTCTCTGCTGCGCACGGGGAGCGCAGCCCCCCCATGCCCCGCCAGCGTGTCCGGAGCCTGTCCGGGAAGTGCGACAGCGATGGGTGCAGCTGGCTCCACTACTCGCTGGCAACCGTTGAAGACCCGTCATGGCTGTTGAGGGTCTGGGAGGAAGAGTTACTCACTTGGAGGAGTCTGGGGCTGCTACCTGAGGTCTTCGGTACATAAAGCAGAGGTCAGAAGACTCTGTGAGATGCCTGGGAGGTGTCCCAGGTGGATCCCAGAGGAAAGAGCTTCCTGCAGAGGAGAAAAATCATCTTGGGTAGCTGCCTTGGAGAAGTCTGGGGCTGCTACCCGGGATCTCGGGTCCCTAAATAGGAGGTCAAAAGACTCTGGGAGATGCCTGGGAAGAGTCTCAGGTGGCTGCTGGAGTTGAGAGATTTATCTAAAGGAGAAAAACATATCTCGAGTAACTTACTTGGAGAAGTCTGGGGCTGCTACCTGGGATCTCAGGTTCCCAAAAGAGAGGTCAAAAGACTCTGGGAGTTGCTGGGAAGAGTCACAGGTGGATCCCGGAGAGGAGAGCTTCCTCCAAAATAGAAAAATCATGAAGGGTAGCTTCCTTGGAGGATTCTGTGCTCCTACCTGAGATCTTAGGTACCTACAGCAGATGTCAAAAGACTCTGGGAGATGCGTGGGAGGAGTCTCAGGTGCATCCCTGAGTTGAGAGATTTATCTATAGGTGAAAAAAATATATCGAGTAACTTACTTGGAGGAGTCTGGGGCTGCCGGTCCCCCACGTGTTCGTGTAGTTCCATGGTTTTTTGGTGTCTTTTGCACTTTGGGACTCTTGCACCTCTGTTAAGGCATTCAGTTGGAGATACAGTCAGGGTGACTCTGAATCATCAGCAATTCACACTAAATAATTTATTTCACAACCAGAGATATTTTTGAGATGGAATTCTTAAGGAATCTAATTCTGCTTTGTGGTTCACTCCTATCCAGAAGGTAGTTCTGGTAGAAGTTAGGCGGTATGCGCAGTCTTGCTAGAAATGAAGCATAACCCCAGAGCATTTTGGCTTTTTTTTTTTAGGAAACTAAAGCACATAAATTTTGATAACAACATTGTTATTGCATTTAATAAGCTAGTTTCTTACATAGGTTAGATGGACTTCTGTCTTTTTCTATCTACACCCCAGAAGAATTAAGTTTAATTCCCTACCCGGTCACGTTGCCAATGCAATGGGTGTAGCTGTAGCACAAGAGCAGGTATCATCATTTCCATCAAGGGTCACTTTCTCTGTTTAGGGCTTTGCTTGCTGTAAACTTAAGGCAGGTGGAAACACTCCTGCTGCTCCTCCAGGTGACTTTATAACTTCTGGTGGTTTGCCCTTACCAGGTGATTGTGGGAAGGGTGGTGGGCAGGGCCCGGGGTATGTGAGCCACAGCCTCTACTCAGGGAGCTTATTGTATTCCTGGGTTTCTCTGGTGTTGGTGTTCAGCTCTTCCTTGAGTCTTTTGCACCTTTTGAGCTGGCTCAGCCTGCTGGGAAGAGGTGTCTGTCTAAGGTAACAGCTTCAGGACCACTCAAGGTTCAGCAGCATGTGTAGTAGAAAGTAACGCTTGCATGCAGCTTTTTTTTTTTTTAATCAGTAATTTTGTTTTGAGTGTTCAGTGGTGAAAAGATGATTTAATAGTGTGCATTATTTTTCTGAAATTCTTGATGCGTTGTGTTTTCCTGGAGTTCCTGACTTTATTGAAAACAGAACCTTGTATTTTTCACCAGTTTTGCTGTGTACTGTGTAAGTTGCTGATATTATCTCTCTTAATAGGACCTATGGTGACAGCATTTAGCAGGGGTTAGGGCGAGTCTCTTGTATGCATCTGTATATGGAGTTTTAGTATTTCTTGAGAAAGCAGCAGGGACCTAAGGCACAGTGTCTTTCAGGGTCTGGGATGTCTCATTGCTTTTCCTGGTGTCCTGGTTTCAGCTGGGATAGAGTTAATTGTCTTCCTAGTAGCTGGTACAGTGCTATGTTTTGAGTTCAGTATATGAAGAACGTTGGTAACACTGATGTTTTCAGTTGCTGCTAGAGTAGTGTTTAGTCTAAAGTCAAGGATTTTTCAGCTTCTCAAGCCCAGCCAGTGAGAAAGCTGGAGGGGCACAAGAAGTTGGCACAGGACAGAGCCAAGGCAGCTGACCCAAACTGGCCAACGGGGTATTCCATACCATGGGACGTCCCATCTAGTATAGGAACTGGGGGGAGTGGGGGGGGGGGGAATCGCCGCTCGGGGACTAACTGGGTGTCGATTGGTGGGTGGTGAGCAATTGCACTGCGCATCATTTGTACATTCCAATCCTTTTATTACTACTGTCGTCATTTTATTAGTGTCATCATTATAATTATTAGTTTCTTTTTTTCTGTTCTATTAAACTTTTCTGTTCTGTTAAACCCTTATTCTCTCAACCCACAAGTTTTACTTCTTTTCCTGATTTTCTCCCCCATCCCACTGGGTGGGGGGGAGTGAGTGAGCGGCTGTGTGGTGCTTAGTTGCTGTCTGGGGTTAAACCACGACACCTGATCGCTTATGAGAGTGCCATGTCCCTAGAACCTTTGCAGCTTGTGGCAGGCCCCTTGTAGATTATAAACCTTAGGACTTGACTTTATTTTGTGGGTATGGAGCAGAGCTCAGTGTCTGCGAAGTTGTAAGTTAGGAGGTGCCCACAGAATTCAGGATGTGGCTCAGAAGAGCAGCCCCTGAGAAGTAGTCGGTGAAGGGGGTTCAGGGGTGCAAATACAGGGCAGGAGGTGTCAGGAAGCAGTGGGGTTCCTTTCCTGGCAGTTCAGAAGAAGAAAAGGGGTTTCTAAAGATATGGGACTGCTGGGGAAAGGGAGGGAGGGTTCATCAGCCGTTCTCAGATCAGTTTTGCAGTTGGATTTGGATGCCATAGAATCATAGAATGGTTTGGGTTGGAAAGGACCATGCACCTAGTTCCACCCCCCCGTGCAATGGGTGGGGATGGCTTCCACCAGACCAGGTTCCTCAAAGCCCCATCCAACCTGGCCTTGAATGCTTCTAGGGAGGGGGGATCCACAACTTCTCTGGGCAACCCATTGCAGTGCCTCACCACCCTCGTAGTGAGGAACTTCTTCCTTGCACCTAAACTAAATCTACCCTCTTTCAGATTAAAGCCATTACTGCCTTGTCCTATTGCTATACACCCTTGTAAAAAGTCCCTCTCCAGGTTTCTTACAGGCCCCTTTAGGTACTGTAAGGCTGCTCTAAGGTCTCCTGTGAAGCTGCATGCTGATGAGTGGTCTGAAAACGTGAGGCGGTTGTCGGCTGGATTGGTGTTGAATAGCAGAGTATTACGTGGCTGCTGGGTTAAGCATTTACCTTTTGTTTTGCAGGTGCTGTGTGGGACACCTTTGGAATTGGATGAGCATTTGAGGTGAGCTGTGGATTAGCGAGGAGGAGCATGGGGCCGGTGACTTTTCACAAGCGCCATGCTAATTTTGTGTCTCTTGGTATCTCAGGTAGCATGAGCGATGATGGCTGCAGGGTCTGGCTGTGGAATGAGCAGGTAAGCAAACACTGCGGCACTTGTGAGGAAGGGGGGATTTGGGAAAGTAGTTGGCATTGGCTGACAGGATGCTTATTGCCTTCACCGGTTTTCTGGTTTAGTTGGTTTGGGGTTTTTTTTGTCTTTATTGCAGATGATGAACAGGAACCTGGTGACTGCAGGAACATCCCAGTTAGCCCTTCTGGTTTTTGTTGAGGATGGATTCAGACCCTTGGCCCTCTGAAAGCTAAGTTAAGGGACCAGGGCTGGGGAGAGGCTGGGAGGAAGGGGCAAAGCTGGGAATTGCAGGGAGGGGTTTTAAAGTTAGTGTAGGAGGGCAGGGCTGTCCAGGAACAGTCACCTCTGGGCAGGTAAAGGGAGCAGGTTGCTTTTCAGCACAAGACAAGCATGTGCTGGGTAGGGCAGTTGCAGCCTGTGTCTGTGGTGGTGTGTAGTTTGTGTAGTCTTCTGTGCCTTAGACCTTCCTCGGGTCTTGATGTCCTCGTCGCTCTCTGCGCCAGAGGAGCGTGACATGCGCTTCGGGCGCCATCCCTAGGGTCTCGAATGCCCATAGTCATCGACATGGTGCCAACTGGGTGCTGCTTTTCTTGTGGTATGAGCTCTAAAGCATGGATCGGTCTCGGAAGGTTCCAGTTGGTCCTCTTCTGCAGCATTCTTCTGGGCTGCGTTGACAGCTCTGCTCGCTAGCTGTCTGTTTTCTCAGACTGGGACTTCCTCCCTGCATCCTGATGTTCTTAGGTCTTGATGCCAGGCTTCTTGCACATCCATCGTCTCGGTTTTGACCGTACCGCCTTGTAACAGGCTGTTACTTCCGACTCCTCTTCTCTGGGGCTGCTGTAGAGCCTCCTGGCCTCGCAGTTGCGGCCCCATAGGTCGTCTTGCCTGATAGTGTCTCCTGTCCAGGAGTCATTCTTCTTGCTGGGAGCTTTCTCTCTTTGAAGCACCTTGTTTGTAGCATTCTGTGTAGCATTGGTCTGTGCATGTGTGCGTTTGGTTTGGAGCTGCTCTGCCCGGGCACGTAGAGTCAGGGGTAGGTGGAGTAGCAATAAGAGTCTACGGGTGAAATGATGATATGCCTAGACCATTTAGGTGTGGGTTGTACAGTCGTCTGGGATCGAGTAGCCATCGGTGGGTTGTGTGGACAGCCACATCAAAAGTGTTTTATGGAGACGATTGGAGCCATGTGGCAGGGGCTGTTCAAGGGTAGTGAAGTGGATTTGAATCTCTAAGGTGTTAAGGCTTGCATGCGATGGGCTTAAAGTTTGGTGTGGGTTTTTTGGTTTGGTTTGATTTTTTTTTTTTTTTTTTTTTGTTTTTAATGGCAGGCTGTAGTTGGACTCCAGATGGTATTCCTAGGTGGAATCAAGACCTCTGGAATTGTTAAGCTATTGCTCTGCATCCAGGTGACTTGTTCAATTTTTTTTTTTTTTTTTTTTTTTTTCAGATGGTGAGGGACAAGATGCATGTCAAAGAGCGATGGAGGAGGGCAGCAGAGTGCTGTTAGAAGGTGGGTCTGTGAGTGGAGTCGGAGGGAAGATGCGGTTGGTGGCTCTATGAGATTGCCTTGCTTTGCTGCGCTTTGCGTTGTTTTGCACTGTATTGCTCTGTGTTTGGTTTTGTCTTGTGTTGTATTGCTCTGTAGTTGTATTGACTGTCACGTGAGACTGTCTCACATTGCTTGGCCCTGTGTTGTGTTTTGTCTGGCATTGCAGTGCTCTGTACTCGCGTTGACTGCCACCTCAGACTGTCTCGCATTGTATGGCTCTGTATTGCGAGTTGTATTGCTCTGTACTCGTATTGACTGCCATCTGAGAGTGTCTTGCAGTCTGTGGCTCTGTATTGGTTTTGCATTGCATTGCTCTGTGCTTGTATTGACTGCCATCTGAGAGTGTCTTGCATTGGCCCCGTGTTGTGTTTTGTCTGGTATGGCAGTGCTCTGAATTGTTCTGTCTTGACTGATATAAGAGTACTGCCTTGTATGGCATTATATTTGCATGTGAATTGCATGCCTCTATGTTTGTGTGCGTACTGTATGGCATTGCAGAGACCGCATAGAGGGTTAAACGATTTTGGGGTCTTTTATGCGAGGAGTCGAGTGGATCGCAATTGGATTGTGAGGTAGCATGGGGTAAGGCAGTAACTGGGCAATGGTGTTCATATTGTTCATGCGGACGCTTTGTGGCAAGCCTCTAGAAATGGTCAAGGCATTGAGGTCTGAGTAGCAGCGTGTCAGGCCTTGGAGCAGTTGGTAACTTTGGGACAGCTCTGTGTTTGTGACGCTCTGTTTTTTCAAGTGCCACAGAGGACTCTGACTGTGAGGATGTGTTATTTTTGGAATAGGTGGGAAGCAGGGGAGGGGAGCTGTGGAGGACTTCTCTCTCAAGGATGAAGTGTCTATTAAAAAGCTTTGTGTGTTGTTTTTGTAGGTGATCACAGGGCACGAGGCGATTGAAGGAACCTTGCGTTTAGGTGACGTGGCTGCTGTGCAGGTTGGACCGTGACATGTGGCACTGTGAAAGCTAAGTAGCAGGTTGAAAATCCACGGGTGGTGGAGATGGTGTGTGTTGAAACATTGGTGTAACGGAAGGGTAGTTTGTGGGGAGTTTGGAAGGAGGTTGGGCTCGGGCTGGGGTTTTTGCAGGCAGGGTCATTTCTGAGGCCCCCGGTGCCGCAGGCACAGGGCCATGGCCTCTTGAGGGCGGTGGGATGGATGAGTTGAGAGTGAGGGCTGGCGTGCGTGTGATCTGAAGGAGTGGTGTGTTGTGAGTGTGCGTAACCTTGTAGGGTTATATGGTTTAGCCTCTTTATATTTTTTTTCCTTGCAGGTTGGATGTAGAGTCGAGACGTTTTTCAGGCAATTAGAAAAAATAAAAAATTAGAATTAAAAAAAAACGACCTGGGGGGGGGGAATCCCCTGGCTGGTTGGTTGGTTTGTTTGTTTTTTCCCTGGTCCCGGCTGCTCCGTGAGGTGATGTTCACTGCTAATGTTCCAATGGGGGTCAGGCTCGGGCTGGGGTTTTTGCAGGCAGGGCGATTTTCTTCATGGCTCCCGGGAACGGCGTTCCTGTGGAGCGCTCCCCTGGAACGTGGCAATTGCTGGTCAGCGCAGGGAAATATGTTGTTCAGCGGATGGTCTTGGGAAGACAGTGGAGGATTTTGCAGGCAAAGGGTGTGGGGAGTTGGACTAGGGGGCCAGCATTGTGGAGGACAGGGTTGTGAAGTGCATGGGTGTAACTGTATTTTTCCGTGGTAGGTTTGTAAAATCTCTGGGTGGTCTTTGTAGTTTGTGATGTAAAGATATTTTTCAATTTTTATTCTTGTGCCTAGGTGTGAAAGTCGGCAGTCCGTCAAGATGAGGGGAGCTCACTCGTTTTCTGGCCGGGAATAGGGATCGTGGAGGTAATGTCACATCGGGGAGGAAAACTCCTTGACATGAAGTGATAGATGTAATGGGAGCGAGGAATGAGGAGAAGACCGCTACGCAGAGAATCGCAGGCACTGAATAGTGGCAATTCTTCTTAAGGTAATGCTCAATTTGTGGAGTTTAAGTGTATTTGTAAAAATAATGATTAAAAGGGGAATAAATGTAATAGCGGCCAATATCTGACCGGTGAGGCCGTAACTATTTTCTATACGTTGTAGTAAAAGTACGTTGCAGAATTGAACTGTAAATCCTGACATAGCTGAATGTACTTGGAGCCAGTAATGGACCTAATGAAACAATAAAAATAAAATGGAAAAAAAGACAGGCAATTAGGCGTCCCTGTGAGAATCGCGGCATTAACGGCAATCGCAAAGGCACGTACGGAGCCAAGCGTGTGTGTTTAGTGCCCGGAGGTCAAACTTAGCTGCTGTAAGTAAGTGAAAGCGTCCATTAGAATTAGGCATCCGAGGGAGAGCTGTAGATACCTAGAGGTAAATGCAGCTGCGGACGGGTTAATAGAAAGGGTGCGCATCGCCGGCTCTAGTAATTGCGTAGCTTTCAGATTTGCTCGGTAGCTGCGTAACTCTGAGAGGGGCTCGGGCGCTGTGGAACGTCTCTGAAAGGGGCTCGGGTCAGTGTGTAGCCCTCAAATGGGCTCGGGCGCCGTGGAACGTCTCTGAAAGGGGCTCGGGTCAGTGTGTAGCCCTCAAATGGGCTCGGGCGCTGTGGAACGTCTCTGAAAGGGGCTCGGGTCAGTGTGTAGCCCTCAAATGGGCTCGGGCGCCGTGGAACGTCTCTGAAAGGGGCTCGGGTCAGTGTGTAGCCCTCAAATGGGCTCGGGCGCTGTGGAACGTCTCTGAAAGGGGCTCGGGTCAGTGTGTAGCCCTCAAATGGGCTCGGGCGCCGTGGAACGTCTCTGAAAGGGGCTCGGGTCAGTGTGTAGCCCTCAAATGGGCTCGGGCGCTGTGGAACGTCTCTGAAAGGGGCTCGGGTCAGTGTGTAGCCCTCAAATGGGCTCGGGCGCTGTGGAACGTCTCTGGAATGGGCTCGGGCACGTGTAACCCCGAAAAGGGCTCGGTCACTGTGTCTGTAACATCCGCTTGCCTCTCTGCGCCTTCCCGCGGCAGAGCTGGCATCGAAGGTTCCGGTTCCCAAGACATCAGGGACGGACGGGCACCTGATGCGGCCCCTGACGCTGGCAGTGTGGCACGGGAGGAGAGCGGAGCCGTGTCAGGCTGCTGGGGAAAAGGCGAGTCCGGAACGTGGCCCTCGGGCTGGGGGAAAGAAGAGGGATGGGCGTATACTTTTTGTGGGTATTGCTGTTTTTCTTCAACTTGCTGATGTAACTGAATCAGCATGGCAGGTTGGAGCACAAAGCACAGAGCAACAAGGTTAGTGGAGCGAAGATGTCAGAATGGGGACGGTTTACTGTTGGTTAGGGTATTTGTCAGCATCTGGTGGACTTGGTTTGATTTTGTTGCTGCAGGGCACAGCAGGGAGGCAGATGCCAAAGGGAGACGGTGAGCAGAGGGCCATAAGAAGGGGAGTCGGCACGTGGCTGGGGTGGCGTTTCTTCCCCCACCCCATCTCTTGTGCTGCCCCGCCCCCCCGCCATGCCCCACTCTGTGGCTGAGTCACTTGCCCCTGCCCCACGCGTGTCCATGGGGGGCATGGCTGCTGCTCCACCACTCCACAAATGTCCACAGTGTGTCTCTTCCAGCCTCCCCTGTGTCCGTGGGTGTGTTTCTTTCCCCTGGCTATGTGTGTGGGAGTGTCTGTTATCCCCCTTCCTGTATCTGTGGGTGTCTCTCCCCATGCTGCATGTCCATAGGTGTCTCTTGCCCCTTCTCCTGCATGTCCATGGGTGTTCCCCCCCCCCCCCCATGTCTGTGGGTATTTCTCTTTCCCTCCCCATTTCTGCATCACTGTTTCTTCTGTTCCTTGTATCCATTTCTCTGTCTCTCCCCTCCCTGTGTCTGTCTGTGTGTGTTTGTCTTTCCTTGCCCCTTGATGTCTGTTTGTCTGTCTCCAGATGCTGCCCTCCTCACCTTTGGTGTCCTTCTCTTCCACATGCCTCCCTCCAGCCCTTGGTGTCTCTGTCTCCCCCACGCCTTCCCCCCCAACTCCTGGTGTCTGTCTCTCTCCCCCTTCCCTCCATCTGCTGTGTCCATCTTTTCTCCATAGTCCTCCCACCCCTGTCCCCCATGCCCCCCTGCCCTGTCCCATTACCCTTTCCTCTCCACGATCCCCCTACCCTGGGTGTCTGTTGCTCCTTCGCACCCCCACCCATGTCAATCCCCCTGGTGTCTGTGTTTCCCCACCCACCCACTGTGACAGTCTCTTGCTTCAGTCTGCCACTTTTACCCAGTCAAGGTTTTTCCCTAAAGCATACCACCCACATCACCTGCCCTCCTTTCTTATCCCCCCATCCTCCCCCTGTCTCCCCCCATCCATCCCACCCCAACCCCACACACCCCCTCCATAACCCCTCTGCCTCCAGACTCCTGGACCTCTGCCAACCACTCCCCCCAGTGTCCATGTCTCCCTGATGGCCCCCCAACTTAGTGACTGTTTCTCCCTTGTGCCCCCTTGCTACCCTCCCCCCATGTCTGTGCCTCCCCTACAGCCCCCTCACTCTCCTCAGCCCCTGTTTTCTGTGTTTTCCCCACCCACCTGCTCACCCATTGCCCGCCCCCCTCCGGTGTCCATCTCACCCCCTCCATATGTCCGTATGCATGTCCGTGTTTTGCTCCTGTCTGCTCCCTTTACCCCTGTGAGGTTTTTTTTTTTTTACCTATGTAGATTCTTCTGGACAGCATTCCACTCACATCCCCTGCTGTCCTATCTTGTACCCTCCCCTTTTCCCCTCAACCCCCCCTGTTATATTCTGTACCACCCCCCCAATAACCCCTCTGCCTCCAGACCCCTGGGGTGCTGCTTATACCCTGAGCCTGCCTATTGCCCTCCCCCCCCCAAACTCTGACACCCCCTCCTACTTCCCTGCACTTCATTCCCACCCCATTCTCTTTCCTCCTGTGTTCTGGTTTTGTGCTGAAAACAGTGTTAGTAATACAGGCATGTGTTAGTTATTGCTGAGTGGTGCTTGCAGAGAGTCAAGGGCTGCTCTCCTCATTCTGCCTGACCAGCAAACAGGCTGGGGCTGAACAAGGAGCTGGGAAGGGAAACACAGCTGGGACAGCTGACCCCAGTGGACCTAAGGGATTTTTCAGACCGTGTGACATCATGCTCAGCAATAAAATTGGGGCTAGAGCGTGGTGGTGGGGTGCTGCTTGGGCATTGGTCAGTTGGTGGTAAGCAGTTTTCATTTCCATCACTTGTCTGTCTTGGGTTTTATTTTTCTCTGTTGGGTTGGGTTTTTTTTTTTTTTTTGTGCTTTTCCTTACAATTTATTATCATTGTTGTTATTCCTTTTTAATTATTAAACTGTTTTTATCTCAAATCATGAGTTTTCTCACTTTCACCCTTCCAATTCTCTCCCCCATCCTGCTGGTGGAGGAGTAAGTGAGCGGTTGTGTGGTACTTCATCACTGGTTGGGATTAAACCACAACACAAGCCTAGCTAATGCTTTAGGCTCTCCATGTTATTGTTGCCATCCTTGTCTTCATTGCTGCTTTATAGCGCCTTTTGCTCTGTAAGCAGCAGTACATGGGCCATGCAAGCATACCTGTCTCCCAACAGCATGGAAGTAACTTGGCCAAGAGCAAAACAGCCACAGCACAATATCTACAGCAATTCTGCCTCTCGAGGGACCCAGCAAGACCCCTTTCTCTTTCCTCTTATTCTGTCTAGTTAGGCTGGAAAGTACAGTTGTTGCAGAAACTGCTACACCCTATGCCTCCTTCTCAGGTTGTCAGCTTGGCCCTATCTGTGTACAGGCTGCCAAGGTCATTGACTGCGTGGGACACAGACACCCTGGAGAGCTTTACACCAAGTCATTCCTTTGCCCTTGGGCAGCAGCGGTTCTGCTGCTGCTACAGGCAGCTGCTTTCTCAAGGGCAAGGGGCTGGGATGAAAAGAGGCTGCTGTGTGCTCCAGTCAGAATAACACACTGTTCCCTGGGGACTCGGTGCAGGAAAAGCCAAGGTACTTTCTGCACTGCCAGGGGCTCTTCACAAGGGAACCATGTTCTGGTGTCAGTCACAGGCAGCCACATATCACTGTGCGCAGCTTTTTGGCAGGTGTCTTGCATGTTCAAGTAGAGGCATATTTCTTGCCTTGCAGTCTTAATGCCAAAAGAGTCAGGGGTTCAAGTCACAGAAGCCTTTTGTTATCAAAGCAAGATGACAGCTAGATTTCAACCAACACTGTATTTCAACTGTGTTGCTAGCTGAAAACAGCTTGCAGGCCAGGAGAGCTTTAGAGGATTTGATTTAAAGAAACAGTGTTGAAGTGTTTGTGGCCTAATTTGCCTCCATAAGAGTGGGGCATGGCGGGGGGGGCGGGGCAGCACAAGAGATGGGGTGGGGGAAGAAACGCCACCCCAGCCACGTGCCGACTCCCCTTCTTATGGTGCTCTGCTCACCACCTCCCTTCGGCATCAGCCTCCCTGCTGTGCGCCTGCAGCAACAAAATCAAGCCAAGTCAACCAGCTGCTGGCAAATACCCTAACCAACAGTAAACCGTCCCCCGACTTCTTCGCTCCACTAACCTTGTTGATCTGTGCTCTGCGCTCCAACCTGCCACACTGAATCAGTTACATCCGCGAGTTGAAGAAGAGCCATACCCACCAGAAGCATACGCCCATCCCTCTTCTTTCCCCCAGCCCGAGGGCCACGTTCCGGACTCGCCTTTTCCCCAGCAGCCTGACACGGCTCCGCTCTCCTCCCGTGCCACACTGCCAGCGTCAGGGGCCGCATCAGGTGCCCGTCCGTCCCTGATGTCTTGGGAACCGGAACCTTCGATGCCAGCTCTGCCGCGGGAAGGCGCAGAGAGGCAAGCGGATGTTACAGACACAGTGACCGAGCCCTTTTCGGGGTTACACGTGCCCGAGCCCATTCCAGAGACGTTCCACAGCGCCCGAGCCCATTTGAGGGCTACACACTGACCCGAGCCCCTTTCAGAGACGTTCCACAGCGCCCGAGCCCATTTGAGGGCTACACACTGACCCGAGCCCCTTTCAGAGACGTTCCACGGCGCCCGAGCCCATTTGAGGGCTACACACTGACCCGAGCCCCTTTCAGAGACGTTCCACGGCGCCCGAGCCCATTTGAGGGCTACACACTGACCCGAGCCCCTTTCAGAGACGTTCCACAGCGCCCGAGCCCATTTGAGGGCTACACACTGACCCGAGCCCCTTTCAGAGACGTTCCACAGCGCCCGAGCCCATTTGAGGGCTACACACTGACCCGAGCCCCTTTCCGAGACGTTCCACGGCGCCCGAGCCCATTTGAGGGCTACACACTGACCCGAGCCCCTTTCAGAGACGTTCCACAGCGCCCGAGCCCCTCTCAGAGTTACGCAGCTACCGAGCAAATCTGAAAGCTACGCAATTACTAGAGCCGGCGATGCGCACCCTTTCTATTAACCCGTCCGCAGCTGCATTTACCTCTAGGTATCTACAGCTCTCCCTCGGATGCCTAATTCTAATGGACGCTTTCACTTACTTACAGCAGCTAAGTTTGACCTCCGGGCACTAAACACACACGCTTGGCTCCGTACGTGCCTTTGCGATTGCCGTTAATGCCGCGATTCTCACAGGGACGCCTAATTGCCTGTCTTTTTTTCCATTTTATTTTTATTGTTTCATTAGGTCCATTACTGGCTCCAAGTACATTCAGCTATGTCAGGATTTACAGTTCAATTCTGCAACGTACTTTTACTACAACGTATAGAAAATAGTTACGGCCTCACCGGTCAGATATTGGCCGCTATTACATTTATTCCCCTTTTAATCATTATTTTTACAAATACACTTAAACTCCACAAATTGAGCATTACCTTAAGAAGAATTGCCACTATTCAGTGCCTGCGATTCTCTGCGTAGCGGTCTTCTCCTCATTCCTCGCTCCCATTACATCTATCACTTCATGTCAAGGAGTTTTCCTCCCCGATGTGACATTACCTCCATGATCCCTATTCCCGGCCAGAAAACGAGTGAGCTCCCCTCATCTTGACGGACTGCCGACTTTCACACCTAGGCACAAGAATAAAAATTGAAAAATATCTTTACATCACAAACTACAAAGACCACCCAGAGATTTTACAAACCTACCACGGAAAAATACAGTTACACCCATGCACTTCACAACCCTGTCCTCCACAATGCTGGCCCCCTAGTCCAACTCCCCACACCCTTTGCCTGCAAAATCCTCCACTGTCTTCCCAAGACCATCCGCTGAACAACATATTTCCCTGCGCTGACCAGCAATTGCCACGTTC
The DNA here is from genome assembly GCF_900496995.4 of Aquila chrysaetos chrysaetos. Classification (NCBI taxonomy): domain Eukaryota; kingdom Metazoa; phylum Chordata; class Aves; order Accipitriformes; family Accipitridae; genus Aquila; species Aquila chrysaetos. The sequence continues at coordinate 23,944,121 of NC_044012.1, forward strand.
CAGGGGAGCGCTCCACAGGAACGCCGTTCCCGGGAGCCATGAAGAAAATCGCCCTGCCTGCAAAAACCCCAGCCCGAGCCTGACCCCCATTGGAACATTAGCAGTGAACATCACCTCACGGAGCAGCCGGGACCAGGGAAAAAACAAACAAACCAACCAACCAGCCAGGGGATTCCCCCCCCCCAGGTCGTTTTTTTTTAATTCTAATTTTTTATTTTTTCTAATTGCCTGAAAAACGTCTCGACTCTACATCCAACCTGCAAGGAAAAAAAATATAAAGAGGCTAAACCATATAACCCTACAAGGTTACGCACACTCACAACACACCACTCCTTCAGATCACACGCACGCCAGCCCTCACTCTCAACTCATCCATCCCACCGCCCTCAAGAGGCCATGGCCCTGTGCCTGCGGCACCGGGGGCCTCAGAAATGACCCTGCCTGCAAAAACCCCAGCCCGAGCCCAACCTCCTTCCAAACTCCCCACAAACTACCCTTCTGTTACACCAATGTTTCAACACACACCATCTCCACCACCCGTGGATTTTCAACCTGCTACTTAGCTTTCACAGTGCCACATGTCACGGTCCAACCTGCACAGCAGCCACGTCACCTAAACGCAAGGTTCCTTCAATCGCCTCGTGCCCTGTGATCACCTACAAAAACAACACACAAAGCTTTTTAATAGACACTTCATCCTTGAGAGAGAAGTCCTCCACAGCTCCCCTCCCCTGCTTCCCACCTATTCCAAAAATAACACATCCTCACAGTCAGAGTCCTCCGTGGCACTTGAAAAAACAGAGCGTCACAAACACAGAGCTGTCCCAAAGTTACCAACTGCTCCAAGGCCTGACACGCTGCTACTCAGACCTCAATGCCTTGACCATTTCTAGAGGCTTGCCACAAAGCGTCCGCATGAACAATATGAACACCATTGCCCAGTTACTGCCTTACCCCATGCTACCTCACAATCCAATTGCGATCCACTCGACTCCTCGCATAAAAGACCCCAAAATCGTTTAACCCTCTATGCGGTCTCTGCAATGCCATACAGTACGCACACAAACATAGAGGCATGCAATTCACATGCAAATATAATGCCATACAAGGCAGTACTCTTATATCAGTCAAGACAGAACAATTCAGAGCACTGCCATACCAGACAAAACACAACACGGGGCCAATGCAAGACACTCTCAGATGGCAGTCAATACAAGCACAGAGCAATGCAATGCAAAACCAATACAGAGCCACAGACTGCAAGACACTCTCAGATGGCAGTCAATACGAGTACAGAGCAATACAACTCGCAATACAGAGCCATACAATGCGAGACAGTCTGAGGTGGCAGTCAACGCGAGTACAGAGCACTGCAATGCCAGACAAAACACAATACAGGGCCAAGCAATGTGAGACAGTCTCACGTGACAGTCAATACAACTACAGAGCAATACAACACAAGACAAAACCAAACACAGAGCAATACAATGCAAAACAACGCAAAGCGCAGCAAAGCAAGGCAATCTCATAGAGCCACCAACCGCATCTTCCCTCCGACTGTACTCACAGACCCACCTTCTAACAGCACTCTGCTGCCCTCCTCCATCGCTCTTTGACATGCATCTTGTCCCTCACCATCTGAAAAAAAAAAAAAAAATAAAAAATTGAACAAGTCACCTGGATGCAGAGCAATAGCTTAACAATTCCAGAGGTCTTGATTCCACCTAGGAATACCATCTGGAGTCCAACTACAGCCTGCCATTAAAAAAAAAAAAAAAAAAAAAAAAAAACAAACAAACCAAACCAAAAAACCCACACCAAACTTTAAGCCCATCGCATGCAAGCCTTAACACCTTAGAGATTCAAATCCACTTCACTACCCTTGAACAGCCCCTGCCACATGGCTCCAATCGTCTCCATAAAACACTTTTGATGTGGCTGTCCACACAACCCACCGATGGCTACTCGATCCCAGACGACTGTACAACCCACACCTAAATGGTCTAGGCATATCATCATTTCACCCGTAGACTCTTATTGCTACTCCACCTACCCCTGACTCTACGTGCCCGGGCAGAGCAGCTCCAAACCAAACGCACACATGCACAGACCAATGCTACACAGAATGCTACAAACAAGGTGCTTCAAAGAGAGAAAGCTCCCAGCAAGAAGAATGACTCCTGGACAGGAGACACTATCAGGCAAGACGACCTATGGGGCCGCAACTGCGAGGCCAGGAGGCTCTACAGCAGCCCCAGAGAAGAGGAGTCGGAAGTAACAGCCTGTTACAAGGCGGTACGGTCAAAACCGAGACGATGGATGTGCAAGAAGCCTGGCATCAAGACCTAAGAACATCAGGATGCAGGGAGGAAGTCCCAGTCTGAGAAAACAGACAGCTAGCGAGCAGAGCTGTCAACGCAGCCCAGAAGAATGCTGCAGAAGAGGACCAACTGGAACCTTCCGAGACCGATCCATGCTTTAGAGCTCATACCACAAGAAAAGCAGCACCCAGTTGGCACCATGTCGATGACTATGGGCATTCGAGACCCTAGGGATGGCGCCCGAAGCGCATGTCACGCTCCTCTGGCGCAGAGAGCGACGAGGACATCAAGACCCGAGGAAGGTCTAAGGCACAGAAGACTACACAAACTACACACCACCACAGACACAGGCTGCAACTGCCCTACCCAGCACACACTGGTCTTGTGCTGAAAAGCAACCTGCTCCCTCTACCTGCCCAAAGGGGACTGTTCCTGAACAGCCCTGCCCTCCTACACTAACTTTAGAAACCCTTCCTGCAATGCTCAACTTTGCCCCTTCCTCCCAGCCTCTCCCCAGCCCTGGTCCCTTAACTTAGCTTTCAGAGGGCCAAGGGTCTGAATCCATCCTCAACAAAAACCAGAAGGGCTAACTGGGATGTTCCTGCAGTCACCAGGTTCCTGTTCATCATCTGCAATAAAGACAAAAAAACCCCAAACCAACTAAACCAGAAAACCGGTGAAGGCAATAAGCATCCTGTCAGCCAATGCCAACTACTTTCCCAAATCCCCCCTTCCTCACAAGTGCCGCAGTGTTTGCTTACCTGCTCATTCCACAGCCAGACCCTGCAGCCATCATCGCTCATGCTACCTGAGATACCAAGAGACACAAAATTAGCATGGCGCTTGTGAAAAGTCACCGGCCCCATGCTCCTCCTCGCTAATCCACAGCTCACCTCAAATGCTCATCCAATTCCAAAGGTGTCCCACACAGCACCTGCAAAACAAAAGGTAAATGCTTAATGGAGCAGCCACGTAATACTCTGCTGTTCAACACCAATCCAGCCGACAACCGCCTCACGTTTTCAGACCACTCATCAGCATGCAGCTTCACAGGAGACCTTAGAGCAGCCTTACAGTACCTAAAGGGGCCTGTAAGAAACCTGGAGAGGGACTTTTTACAAGGGTGTATAGCAATAGGACAAGGCAGTAATGGCTTTAATCTGAAAGAGGGTAGATTTAGTTTAGGTGCAAGGAAGAAGTTCCTCACTACGAGGGTGGTGAGGCACTGCAATGGGTTGCCCAGAGAAGTTGTGGATGCCCCATCCCTGGGAGTGTTCAAGGCCAGGTGGGATGGGGCTTTGAGCAACCTGGTCTAGCAGAAGGTGTCTGCTGCAGAGCTAAAACAGGGCTGTGGTACACAAAGATGATTTCAGTAGGCACAATGACTGGGAGCAGAGGAGTCGTGAAAGGCACAGTGGGGTAAGAGAGATTGAAAGGGAGGCAAAGTGCTACCAAAATGCTGTGGAGCACAAGGAAGGTCTCAGGAGGCATCCTAGATGGCATAGAGAAGAAAAAGAATGCTCTTTTTTGGGAATGGAGATCTTAGGAGAGGCCCAATTGCAACAAAATGAGTCCAAAGGGGGCTTATAGATCTAAAAGTGTGCTGCAGGGAACATGTAGGACCTTGGGAGACATTGTGACAGTGGCAGAGGGCTTCTGAGAGGGACAGACAAAAGAAGGCTTGAGTACATGATGAAGAAGTCCAGAGGGGATTTGAACAGACTACAGATGTCCTCAGGAGACCAGGGACTGAACAGAAGTATCCTAGCTAGCATAGAGGATAACATGATCATTCTGGAGATGAAAGATGGCATCAGGAAGGGTTCTCAGGGAGGGAGAAGGGTGCAAAGTGCACAATGGAGACAAAAGAGGGCTGTGGGGCACAAAGATGGCCTCAGGAGGCATGATGATGGGAGAAGAAGGGTGCTGAGAGTGAAAGACACAAGGCGGCTCTGGGACACAGTGCAAAACTCAAGAAGGTGTCCCAGCAACGTACAGATGTCCTCAGGGAATGAGCAACTGAATGGAGACATCCGACATGGCGGAAGGAAAGGTAAGAGTGCTCTGGGGCACAAGGAAAGCCTGAGGAAGAGTTGTCTCTGAATAAGAAAGAAGCAAAGCCTGCTGCAGAACTCAAGGATAGCGATGGAACACAAGGGCGCTCGCAGGAAGCATCGTGACAGACATAAAGGGGTGCTGAGGTGGCCAAAGACACAGAAGAAGGCTTGAGGGCACAGAGATACTCGGGAGAGGATTTGAACAGAGTACAGATGTCATGAGGGAGACACTGACCCACTGGAGTCAAGCAAGACGGAGGAGAGGATAAAAAGACTGCTCTAAGGAAGAGAAGATGTTCTGAGAAACAGAGGGGTGCAAAAGACGCTTCAGAGATAAAAGCATGCTGAGGAGACCCTCTAAAGCCTTAGGATGAGCAAAAAAATAAGACACAAAGAAAACTTAAAAAGCAACAGGCTATGTGACAAACAAGAAAGAATTAAAAAATAGGGATAGAGAGCTTGATAAAAGTAGACATAGAAAGAAAATTTTAAAAGTGACAGCACTAAGACAAGAAACACTTAAAAAAAATAAAAGATGGTGAATAGCATAAAAATAGACATAAAAAGGGCATTTTAAAAAAAGGATTAAGAAAATAAAAGAAAAAAATTGAAAAATAAGGACAGCCAACTAAATAAACAGAAACATAGAAAGTAAATTTTTAAAGTGGTGGGGATTAACAGAGGAAAAAGAGAGAGAGAAAACTAAATAGAAGTAGATCTAAAAAAAGCTTTAAAAGCCATGGGACTAAGAGAGGAAAAATTAATTAAAAATAGGTACAAGCAAACTAAATAAATGGAGATATAGCAAGTACATTTTAAAAGCGGCAGGGTACATGACAGACAGGAAAGAAATAAAATATGGAGATAGGGAGCTTGACAGAAGTAGACAAAGAAACAAAAGGGAGTAAGAGAAGAAAGCATGAAAAAATAGGGAGAGTGAACTAAATAAACAATGACATAGAAAATTTAAAAAGCGAGGGCACTAAGGAAATGCAAGAAATAATAAAAAAATAAAGACAGTGAACTGGATTAGAGCAGACACAGAAAGATAATTTAAAAGCAACATATTAAATGACAGAGAGGAAAGGATTAAAAACTAAGGATAGGCCTGTTCATAAAAGTGGTCATGGAAAGAACACTTTATAAGCTATGAGGTACAGGACAGACAGGATAAAATTTAAAATAGGAACACCAAAATAGGTTAAAGTAGACATAGAGACAAAATTTTAAAAGCCAATGGATTAAGAAATGAAAAGATTAAAAAATAGGGACAGCAGTTAGAAGGTAGACATAGAAATAAAATTTTTAAAAGAGACAGCACTAAGGAAGGACAAGAAATAATTCAAAACTAAAGATATCAAATGGGATGAAAGCAGACATAGAACATTTTAAAAGCAAGGAGGATTAGGAGAAGTAAAGAAAAAAGCATTAAAGTATAGAGACAACAAACTAAAATAGAGACATATAAAGTAAATATTTTAAGTGAAAGGGTATGTGAAAGGCAGGAAACAATTAAAAAACAGGGATAGGGAGCATAGTAGGCATAGAAGAATAATTTAAAAAGCAATGAGGTACAGAACAGGCAGGAAAGAATCAAAACTAGGGACAGCAAACTAGATAAAAGTATACATAGAAGCAGCATTTTAAAAGCCAAGGGATTAAGAGAGGAAAGAATTAAACAATATTGATAGCAAATGAAAATGCAGACATAGAAAGAAAATTTTAAAAAGGAGGGCACTAAGGAAAGACAAAAAAATAGTAAAGAAATTAAAACAGCAAACGGGATAAAGGTAGAAAGAAAGAAAGTTTAAGGAAATAAGGAAAAATAGCAAAGGCAAATTAAAATGGAGACATAGAAATGAAATCTAAAAAGCAACAGCGCTAAGAAAGACAAGAAATAATTTTGAAAAGACAAGAAATAATTTTAAAAAGACAGTGAAGGCAATAAAAGTAGACATAGAAATGACATTTAAAAAGCAATAGGATTAGGGAAATAAAGGAAAAACTTATGAAATTGGGACAGCAATCTAAGAGATGTAGAAAGAAAAATTTTAAAAACAACAGCACTAAGGAAAGACAAGAAATAATTTAAAAAAAGACAGCAAGATAGACAGCAAATGGGATACAAGTAGACAGAAAATTTTAAAAGAAACAGGGACTAAGGAAATAGGAAAAAATTAAAAATTAGTGATGGTTGTCATGGTTTAACCCCAGGCAGCAACTAAGCGCCTCACAGCTGCTCACTCACTGCAGTTGTCAGATCCAGAGACCTTCTCTTCCCCTAGAGGGTACTGAATAGTGTTCTACTAGTTTTTCAGGATTCTGTACCTGTTCAAGGGTGAAGTTCCAAAACACTGGAGGTGCCCACTGTCCTAGGCATTTGCCCATACTGCCCCCACACCCTGCCACTCATAATTATCCAGCTTTGTGGCAGATTTCTGGGTGATCTTCTTAAATAGTTGTTTAACCCTAAACAAGACTGGAACCACATTCAGGAACATGCTAGTTCCTAGCAAGAGGACTATATCCTAAGGATATTGAAATTTTTCAAAATTCTCAAATGCTGTTGTAATTAGCCTGGAGGAGAAGGGGAAGGGGAAGAAAGGTGTCTCGCCCATAGATTGTCTCTCTGAGGAGAAAAGATAAATGGTGTAATTATTAATAGTTTCCCACAGATGGCTCCTGAAGTATAGAGGTGACGACCATGCTGAACACAAATACCAGATTAGTCCCACGACTGATAATTTTATCATACCGTAAGCCAGTGTTACATAGTACATCAAAGCAAAAACCTTAATCCACCTCCCACGGATGATAAGCAGCAGCACAGGGACTATATACAGCAAGTGAGGTGGTACATAACAAAACTCAAAGTGAGCGCCACAACTCTAAGAGCCAATAAATCAACATTGTGACCAGTGAATATTAAACAAATATAATTAATGCTTGTAACAAATTTGTTTTAACACGCCCTGGTCAGATCTGTCATTATCTCAACCCTTTGTGCCCCACGTTGGGTGTCAAAAAGGACTGTCGTGGTTTGACCCCAGCCAGCAATTAAGCACCATGCAGCTGCTCAGGCACTTCCCCTCTACCCAGGTGGATGGGGAGAGAACTGGGGGGGGGGGGGGTAAAACTTGTGGGTTGAGATACGAACAGTTTAATAGGACAGAAAGGAAGAAAATAATAACAACAATAAAATGACAATAATAATAGAAGAATTAGAATATACAAACCAAGCGATGCACGATGCAATTGCTCACCACTCACCAACCAATGCCCAGTTAGTTCCTGAGCAGAGATCCCCGCCAGGCCAACTCCCCCCAGTTTATATACTGGGCATGATGTCACATGGTATGGAATACCCCTTTGGCCACTTTGGGTCAGCTGCCCTGGCTGTGTCCCCTCCCAGCTTCTTGTGCTCCTCCAGCCTTCTCACTGGCTGGGCAGGAAAAGCTGAAAAATCCTTGACTTAGTATAAACACTATTTGGCAACAACTGAAAATGTCAGCGTGTTAACATTCTTTTCATACTGAACCCAAAACGTAGGACTATACCAGCTACTAGAAAGAAAATTAGCTCTATCCCAGCCAAAACCAGGACAATGGTGAACTAAAACAGAGATGTAAAAATAAAAATAAATAAAAAAAAAAAAATCTAAAAAGTGTTGGCAAGAAGAAAGAAGAAATAGTTAAAAATAAAGACACCGAAGGGAAAAAAAGTAGGCAAAGAAAGAACATTGAAAAAGCAATAGTCACTGGGAAAATAAAGGAAAAAAACCCCATAGGGACAGCAAACTAAAAGAAATGTAGAAAGAACATTTAAAAAGCAATGGCACTAAGGAAAGACAAGAAATAACTAAAACAAAGGACCGCAAAATAAAGTCACAGAACAGGATAAAAGTAGAAAATTTTAAAAGTGACTGGGATTAGGGAAATAAAGGGAAAAAATTAAAATATAGGGACAGCCAAGTAAAATGGAAATGTAGAAAGAAATAAAAAGCAAGGGCGCTAAGGAAAGATATGAAATAATTAAAAATAAAGACCTGGAAGAAAAAAAGTAAGTGTAGAAAGAACATTTAAAAAGCAGTGGGCATGAGGGAAATAAAGGGAAAAACTAAAATATGGACAGCATACTATTACAGAAGTATAGAAAGAACATTTTAAAAGCCACAGCGGAACGGAAAGACAAGAAATAATTAAAAGAAAAGACAGCGATGTAAAGACAGTGAATGGGATAAAAGTAGCAAAATTTAAAAGCAAAAGGGATTACGGAAATTAACAAAGAATTAAAAATGAATGATGGCAAAACTAAAATGGAGACATAGAAAATTTTAAAAGCAAGGGCACTAAGGAAAGACAAGAAATAATTACAAAAAACAGCAAAGGGAATAAAAGTAGGCGGAGAAAGAACTTTTTAAAAGCGATAGGCATTATAGAAATAAAGGAAAAAATTATGAAATAGGGATAGTGAACTAAAACAGATGTAGAAAGAAAATTTAAAAAGCGACGGCACTGAGGAAAGACAAGAAATTATTAAAAGAAAAGACAGTGAAATAAAGACAGTGAATAGGACAAAAGTAGACAGAAAATTTTGACAGCAACAGTTATTAAAAAATAAGGAAAAAATTAAAAAGTAGTTATGATTAACTAAAATGGAGATGTAGAAAGAAAAATCCAAAAAGTCATGGGAAAGAAGCAAGAGAAGAAATAAATTTAAAAAGACAGCAAAGAGGAAAAAAGGAGGCATAGAAAGAACTTCTAGAAACAAGGGGTATTAGGGAAATAAAGAGAAAAACTAAAAAATAGGGACAGTGAACTAAAACAGACATGTAGAAAGAATATCTAAGATGCGAGAGCACTAAGGAAAGACAAGAAATAATGAAAAAATAAGGGTAGGCAAACAAAGACAGTAAGCAGTATAAAAGAAGACAGAACATTTTAAAAGCAATAGTGATTAACAAAATAAGGAAAAAATAGTCACAATGAACTCAAACGGAGGTGTACAAAAACAATTAAAAAGTGATGGCACAAAAAAAAAAACCCACAACCACCACCACCACCACCAAAAGACAGCAAAGGAGATAAAAGAAGAAAATATGGAATGCCAAGGGATTAAGAGAGGAAAGCACTAAAAAAAATAGAGATAGCAAAAGAAAAGGCAGACATAGATAGAAAATTTAAAAAGTGGTGGCACTAAGGAAAGAGAAGACAAGATTTTAAACAGGCAGCCAAGGGAATAAAAGTAGGCATAGAAAGAACATTCAAAAAGTGAGGGAGATTAGGAAAATAAAGGGAAAAATTAGAAAATAGGGACAGCACACTAAAACAGATGTAGAAAGAAAATTTTAAAAGCGAGCGCGCTAAGGAAAGACAAGAAATAATTATAAAAAGCCAGCAAAGGGAATAAAAGTAGTCATAGAAAGAATGTTTAAAAAGTGAGCGGGATTAGGGAAATAAAAGAAATATTAAAAAAACTAAGAACAGTGAACTAAAACAGACACATAGAAGGAATATCAAAAAAGTGAGGGCACTAAGCAAAGACAAGAAATAATTAAAAAATAAAGGTACGCAAATAAAGACCTCAAATGGGGTAAAAGAAGACAGAAAATTTTAAAAGCAACTGTGATTAAGGAAATAAAGAAATAATAAAGGCGGCAATTAGATTGAAGGAGACATAGAAAGAAAATGTAAAAAGCAACATGGTAGACAACAGCAAGGAAAGAATTAAAAAACAGCAATACGCAGCTTGATAAAAGTAGACAGAAGGAAAATTTTAAAAGCGATTAGGCGCAGGACGGACAGGAAAAATTTAAAAATAGTGACAGTGAACTAAAACTGAGAAATAGAAAAGAAATTTAGAACTGATGGGGTGCAGAATAGAGAGGAAAAAATTAAAAAATAAAGACAGTGAACTGGATAAAAGTAGACATAGAAAATTTTAAAAGCAATGGGTTACACGACAGACAGGCAATAATTAAAAAATAGCAATAGCCAGCTTCATAAAACCAACCTCCACCCCCAGTTTTATTGCTGAGCATGACATCATATGGTCTGGAATATCCCTTGGGTCAGTCGGGGTCAGCTGTCCCAGCTGTGTCCCCTCCCAACTCCTCATGCACCCCCAGCTGCTCGCTGGCAGGGCAGGGTAATAAGCAGAACAGCCCTCGGCACTGTGCAAGCACTGCTCAGCAATAGCCAACGCATCCCTGTATCGTCTACACTGTTTTCTGACAAATCCAAAACGTAGCCCCATACCAGCTACTGTGAAGAAAATTAACTCTATCCCAGCCAAACCCAGCACATTCTCCACCCCTTATTCCACGCCACTTATGCCATGCTCAGGTCCCACGCTATCCAATACGTCCTCATTAACCACCCCCCCCCCTCCCATCCTTTGATACAATATACAGATATCATTCTCTTAGTCTATGGACCGCCCCTCTAAAACGTCCACAAAATGTCCGTTGAGTTCATTTAGTCCATGACTTTGGGCTCCATCTGTTACAGCAGTCACTCAGGACAGCAGAGGTGGTGTGTTGCGTGGAGTTACTGGGCACCAAAGCCAGCTCAGGTTGGGTCGCTGCTGCGCTTGCGCTGCTTCTCGTAAGGCTTGGCCTCCATTGGTTCCTGCTACAGTAATCCCTATAACATGCAACTCAAATAATGGGTTACAACCATTTAAAGTTATTTCCACTACAGTCTCCACCTCTGGTCCCTTTGGACCAGACCACAGGGTTTAACGTTGCAATGAACTCCTCGCCTTGCCCCTGCTCCGGCTTGGACTTATTCACAGACTGCAGTCCCTCAGGGGTGTACCTGCTCCGCGTGGAGCCTTATCTATGAGCCACAGGCTCTTCAGGAGTATACCTGCTGCGGCAGAGACTTATCCACAGCCACAGTCACCTCGAGGCGCGCCTGTTCCAGCGTCGCCTTATCCGTGGGCCACAATGCCTTCGGAGATACACCTCCGCCAGCGTGGCCTTACCCACAGCCACAGTCCCTTCAGAAGTAAACCTGCTCCAGCATGGCCTTACCCACAGCCACAGTCCCTCCCGGGGCGTACCTGCTCTGTCGTGGGCTTATCCACGGCCGCACGCTTTGAGGTGCTCCAGCGTGACCTTGCGCACAGCCACTGATGCTTCAAGGCATACCTGCTGCAGCGTGGACTTATCCTTGGGCCACAATCCCTTCAGAGGTACACCTGCTGCGGCACAGACGTAACTACGGCCACAGATGCTTCGAGATGTACCTGCTCTGGCGTGGGCTTATCCACGGCCACAGACGCTTCACAGTGTCCTGCTCCCGCGTGAACTCATCCGCGGGTCGCAGTCCCTTCGACTCGAGTTCCAGCCTGTCCAGCACAGCACCACAGAAACAGCAGCGATGCCCTGGTCATCGCTAACCAACAGCAAACTGAAACAAAGACACAGAAAGTAAGTTTAAAAACCAACAAGGTACACAACAGACAAGAAAGAATTAAAAAAAAGGGATGGGAGCTTGACAGAAGTAAATATAGAAATAATATTTTAAAAGTGACAGCACTAAGGAAAGACAAGAAAAAAATTATAAAATTAACACAGTGAATGGGATAAAAGTGAACGTAGAAATGGCATTTAAAAAAAAAAGATTAAGAAAATAAAGGAAAAAAAAAGGAAAAATAAGGACAGGGAACTAAAAAGCAGACAGAAGAAGAAAAAGCAAAGGTGTAAAGGGACAGACAAGGAAAAAAAGAAAAGATACAGACAGTGACCTGTATAAAAGGTGACAGAAAATATTAAAAGCAATGAGGATTAGGGAAACAAAGAAAAAAAAATTAAAAATAAGGACAGCAAACTAAACAAACAGACACATAAAAAGTAAATTTTTAAAGTGATGGGGATTAAGAGAGGAAAAGATTAAAAAATAGAGACAGGAAACCAGACAAAAGTAGACATAAAAAAAATTGAAAATCCAAGGGATTGAGAGAGGAAAGAATTAAAAAATAGGGGCAGTGAACTAGAACAGAAACATAGAAATAAAATTTTAAAAAATGCGGCTCTGAGGAAGGACAAGAAATAATTCAAAAGTAAAGACATTGAACAGGATAGAAGTAGACATAGAACATTTTAAAAGAAACAAGGAGTAGGAGAAGTAGAGAAAAAAATTAAAAATAGGGACAACAAGCTAAAACGGAGACATACAAAGTACATTTTTAAAGCTATGGGCTACATGACAGGCAGGAAACAATTAAAAAATAGGGATAGGCAGCTTGACAAAAGTAGGCATAGAAGGAAAATTTTAAAAGCAATGAGGTACAGAACAGACAGGAAAGAACTAAAAATAGGGACAGCAAACTAGATAAGAGTATACATAGAAGCAACACTTTTAAAGCCAAGGCATTAAGAGAGGAAGGAATTAAACAATACTGATAGCAAATGAAAACAGAGGCATAGAACGAAAACTTTAAAGGCAAGGGAACTAAGGAAAGACAAGAAATAATGAAGAAAAAACAGCAAACAGGATAAATATAGAAAGAAAAAAGATTTTAAGAGAGACAGGGATTAAGGAAAGACAAGAAATAATTAAAAAATTGAAAACAGTGAACAGGATAAACATAGACAGAAAAGTTTAAAAACAATGGGGATTAAGGACATGAGGAAAAAATTAAGAAATAGTGATGCTGAACTAAAATAGATGTAGAAAGAAAATTTTAAAAGTAAGGAAAGACAAGAAAATGTTAAAAAGACAGCAAAGAATAAAAGTAGGCATAGAAACGACAGTTAAAGCAAGGGGGATTATGGAAATAAAGGAAAAAATGAAAAAGGGACAGCAAACTAAAAGGGACGGAGAAAGAAAATTTAAAAAGCAATGGCATTAAGGAAAGACAAGAATTAAAAAACCCACAGTGAACAGGATAAAAGTAGAAAATTTATAAAGCAATGGGATTAGAGAAATAAAGGGAAAAAAATTAAAAATAGGGACAGCAAACTAAAACGGAGACATAGAAAGAAAATTTAAAAAGCAATGGCACTAGGGAAAGACAAGAAATAATTAAAAGAAAAGACAGCAAAGGGAATAAAAGTAGGCATAGCAAGAACATGTAAAAAGTAATAGGCATTAGGGAATAAGGGGAAAAATTAAATAACAGCAACATTGAACTAAAAAGGAGAAGTAGAAAACAAATTTTAAAGGCAATGGCACTAAGGAAAACCAAGGGAAAAAAATTTAAAATAAAGACAGTGAATGAGTTAAAAGTAGAAAAAATTAAAAGCCAAGGGATTAAGAGTGGAAAGAATTAAAAAATAGTGTCAGCAAACTACAACACAGACACAGAAAATTTTAAAAGCGAGGGCACTAAGGAAAGACAAGAAATAATTAAAAAATAAAGACAGTGAATGGAATAAAAGTAGGCAGAAAATCTTAAAAGCAATGGGGATTAAGGAAATGCAGAAAAAATTAAGAAATACCCAAGGCAAACTAAAATGAGGATACACGACAGGAAAAACTTAAAGAAAGTGAATAGGTTAAAGTAGACATAGAAAGAAACTGTAAAAAGTGATAGAGTACAGGACAGACAGGAAAGAATTAAAAAATAAAGATAGCAAACTAAAACCGAGAAATAGAAAGGAAATTTAAAAAGCTATGTGGTACAGGACAGAGAGGAAAAAATTAAAAAACAGAGACAGTGAACTAGATAAAAGTAGACAGAATATTTTAAAAGTGACAGGGCAGAAGACAGGAAAACATTAAAAAAATAGGGACAGCAACAGAATAAAAGTTGACATGCAAAAAAGTTTAACAGTGACGCCGTTAAAGAAAGGCAAGAAAAAATTACAAACTAGGGCTAGGGTGAAAGATAGAGATACGTATAAAGTAAATCTAAAAAGCAACGGGCTACACGACAGAGACAAAAGAATTTAAAAAATAGAGCCAACGTACTAAACAGAGACATAGAAAGAAAATTTTAAAAGTAATGGAGTATATCAATAGGGTGAAAAAGAGAGAGACACATAGAAAGTAAATTTTTAAAGTGACTGGTATAGGCCAGACAGGAAAGAATTAAGAAACAGCGATATGCAGCTTCATAAAAGTAGACATAGAAGGAAAATTTTTAAAGTGATGGGGTACAGGACAGGAAAGAATTAAAAAATAGGGACACAGAACTGGATAAACGGGGATAGAAAGACAATTTTTAAAAGTGATGGGAATAAGGAAAAAAAGGAAAGAGAAAAAAATGAAAAATAGGGACAGAGAACTACAGAAACTAAAGAAAAGACATAGAAACAAAGTTTTTAAAGCAATGGGGTACAGGACAGACAAGAAAGCATTAAAAAATAGTGACAGCAAACTAAAACTGAGAAATAGCAGAGAAGTTTAAAAGTGATGGGGTGCAAGACAGAGAGGAAAAATTAAAAAACAGTAAACTGGATAAAAGCTGACAGAAAGAAAATTTTAACAGTGATGGCATTAAAGAAAGGCTAGGAAAAAAAAAATTAAAATAAGGGTAGGGTGAATAATAGAGACATAGAAAGAAAATGTAAAAAGCGACACAGTACATGACAGCCAGGAAAGAATCAAAAAGCTGTGATACGCAGCTTGATAAAAGTAGACATAGAGGGAAAATTTTAAAAATTATGGCGTATAAGGCAGAGACGAAAAAATTAGAAACTAGGGAGAGAAAATTAGATAAACAGAGATATAGAAAGAAAATTTTAAAAGCAACGCGGTGCAGGACAGAGACAAAAAAACTTAAAATATAGACAATGAACTGTACAAAAGCAGACATAGAAAGAAAATTTAAAAAGCGATGAGGTGCAGGACAGACAGGAAAGAAATAAAAAATAATGACAGTGAATTGGTTAACGTAGAAATATAAAGAAAATTTGAAAAGCAGTGGGGAACACGACAGGAAAGAATTAAAAAAATAGCAATAGGCAGCTTCATAAAAGAAGACAGAAAATTTTCAAAGTAACATGGTACAGGACAGACAGGACATAATTAAAAAATAAAGACAGACAACTGGCTAAAACAAGACATAGAAAGAAAATATAAAAAGCAACCAGTAACAGGACATACAGGAAAGAATTAAAAAATAGGGACAGCGAACAAATAAACAGAGATGTAGAAAGAAAATTTTAAAAGCCAGATGGTACAGGACAGAGGACAAAATTTAAAAATAAAGACAGTAAGTAGGTTAAAGTAGGCATAGAAAGTAAATTTGAAAAATGTTGAGTGTTGCAGTTTAACCCCAACTGGCAACTAAGCACACAGCCACTTGTTCACTCCCCTTGCTGCAGCAGGAAAAATGTTAAAAATAGCAACAGCAAACTAAAACTAAGAAATAGAAAGGAAATTTAAAAGTGACAGGGCACAGGACAGAGAGGAAAAAATTAAAAAATAAAGACAGTTAACTGGATGAAAGTAGTCATAGAAAGAAAATTTTAAAAGCAACAGGGTACGTGACAGGCAGGAAATAAAAAAATAGCAATAGGCAGCTTCGTAAAAGTAGATGTAGTGCTACGGTTTAACCCCGGCTAGCAACTAAGCACCATACAGCTGCTCACTCACTCCCCCACAGCAGGATGGGGGGAGAATTGGAAGGGTAAATGTGAGAAAGAAACTCATGGGTTGATATAAAAGCAGTATAAAAAAGAGTTGTAAGAGTAAGGGGGGGGACAGGGAAATAAAACCCAAAAAAAACAAGCGATGCAAATGGAAACAATTGCTCACCACCAACCGACTGATGCCCAGCCAGACCCAAGCAACTGGGTACAGGACAGAGAGGGAGGAATTAAAAAATAGGGTCAGGGAGACAGATAGGGGAAGACAGAGAAATTAACTTTAAAAAGTAATGGTGTACAAGGCAGCACAGAAAAAATAAAAAACAAGGAGAGGGAGCTGGTTAGAGAGAGACATATTAAATATTTAAAAGGCAAAGGGGTACTGGGCAGAGTTGGCAGAAGAATAACAAGTTTCAAGGAGCCATACATGTAGGTGGGCAGGCAGAGTGGGAGACGGAGGAAGGGATGCAGGCAGACATCTAAAAAAGGGTGGCAGAGTTGGGCCAGGACATAGAGGAGAGGACGTGCGACTCACCACAGCTCCTGGTGCCAGCAGGAGACCTTCAGCACTCCGACACTTCTCCCTCCGCCTCTGCCCCTTCTTCTGTAGTGCTGGCTGATCCTTGCCCACTCAGCAGCACACAGCGGACGCCTCAAAGCTCCTGATCCACAAGGCTCACGTGTGTAGCCAATGGAGGCCTGAAACAGCTCAGAGGGATCCTTCCTCACCACAGGGACTGGCCATTCCTTGCTGGAGGCACCTGCCTACAAGACCCCCTTGGACTCCCTCCTCAGCCAGTTGCCCTCCATCAGCTCCCTCAGGCAGGCTTGCCCAGGCAGCCCCCTTTACAGCTGGAGCCCCTTCACACAGCAGGGCCAGCCCCATCCTCAGCCTCACTGGCCACACCTGGGGCTGCCCCAGCTCCAGCCCCAGCTGGAGTCCATCAGGAGCAGGGGGCCATTGCCAAAGCCCCACAGCACATCACGCCCTCTCCGGCACCTGTCCGCAGCCACAAGCTCTGCACCCGAGAGCTGCAAACACACCCAGGGGCACAGAGGAGGCAGGAAAAGTTTATTAATGCACGTAAGAAATCCTGGCAGTGAGTTGGCTACAAGGCTCAGTGCCCAAAGGCAGCAGGACAGGACGATAAAGGGGAACAGAAAAGCAGGAGGAAGGACAGAGGGACATAGAGGTGTGACAGGATGCTGCGAACAACGGAGGGATGAGGAGCAGGACAGGGGTGCAGAGAGAGGAGAGATTGAGCAAAAAACAGAGACAGAGAGGAATAAATAAGAGACAGGAAGCAGGGCAGGGGGGAGGGACTGGCAGGACAACAAGATAGAGACAAGGGACAGAAAAATTCTGAAGTGATGGGGAGAAGAACCAGCAAGAAATAAATAGAAACAGGGAGCTGGGTAGAGGTAGATGTAGAAAGAAAATTTCGAAAACTGACAGGGTACAAGAAACATAGGCAAGAACTAACAAATAGGGACAGGGAGATAGAAAGAGGGAGATATAGAAAGAAAATGTAAGAAGTGACAGGGTACAAGACAGAGAGGAAAGAATTAAGAACTAGAGCCAGGGAGATGAAGAAAGGGAGACATAGAAAGAAAATTTTGAAAGCAACAGGAGACAAGGATCATAGACAAGAATTAAAAAACAGGTACACAGAGCTGCATAGAGGGAGACGCAGGAAGGAAATGTGAAAAGCAACAGGGTACAAGAAACACAGGCAAGAAATTAAAATTAGGTCAGGGAGACAGAGAGAGGGAAAGATAGCAAGACAATTTAAAAAGAACAACTGGGTTTAAGAAACATGCAAGAATTTACAAAATAGGGGTGGAGAGGTAGAAAGGAAGTTTCTAAAGCAATGGGGTACAAGAAACATAGGCAAGAATTAAAAAATAGGGACAGGGAGCCCGATAGAAGGAAATGGTGGTGGACTGACCTTGACTGGCTGCCAGGTACCCACCAAGCCACTCTATTGCTCCCCCTCCTCAACAAGGCAGGGGCGTAGAAAATACAACAGAAAAGCTTGTGGGTCGAGATAAGGACAAAGAGATCACTCACCAGATACTGTCACAGGTAAAACAGACTCGACTTGTGGAAACTAATTTAGTTTATTGTCAATCAAAATCAGAGTAGGATAATAAGAACAAATCTAAAAAACACCTTCCCCTATCCCTCTCTTTTTTCCTGGGTTCATCTTCACCCCTGACTTTTCTACCTCCTCCCCCCAAGCAGCGCAGGGGGAAAGGGAGTGGGGGTTGCAGTCAATCACAAATTGTCTCTGCCACTCCTTCCTCTTTCACACTCTTCTTCTGTTCCAGTGTGGGGTGCCTCCCACAGGGCCACAGGTCCTGCCAGAAAACCTGCTCCAGCATGGGCTCCTCTTCACAGTATCACAGCCTCCTTCGGGTGTGCAGTGGTTTAAGCCTAGCCAGTAACAAAGCACCACACAGCTGCTCGCTCATTCCTCCCCTCCAGTCCTGGTGGGATGAGGAGAAATTATAAAGAAAAGCTCGTGGGTCGAGACAAGGACTGGGAGGGATCACTCACCACTTATGGTCATGGGCAAAAGACAGGCTCAACTTGGGGAAGAAACAAAATCAATTTAATTGACTACAAATCAAATCAAAACAAGGATATTAGGAAGTCAAACCAAACCTTAGAACGCCTTCCCCCCACCCCTCCCTCCTTCCCAGCTTAGCTCCACTCCCAGTTCTCTCTACCTCCTCCCCTGCCAGTGCAGGGGGATGGGGAATGGGGGTTGGGGTCAGTTTGTCACACGTCTCTGCTGCTCCTTCCTCCTCAGGGGGAGGACTCCTCACTTTTCCCCTGCTCCAGTGTGGGGTCCCTCCCACGGGAGATAGTCCTTCACAAACTTCTCCAATGTGAGTCCTTCCCACGGGCTGCAGTTCTTCACAAACTTCCCTGGCGTAGGTCCTTTCTGTGGGCTGATCTTCAGGCACAGACTACTCCAGCGCGGGCTTTCCCATGGAGTCATGGCCATCTTGGGGGGCACCCACCTGCTCCGGCGTGGGGTCCTCCACGGGCTGCAGGTGGGCATCTGCTCCACCATTCACCTCCATGGGCTGGGGGGGGGGACGACAGCCTGCCGTCTCACCACGGGCTGCAGGGGCATCCCCTCCTCTGGCGCACCTCCTCCCCTCCTTCTTCACTGACCTCGGTATATGCACAGGGGTTTCTCTCACATTCCAATCCCCTCACTCACTGCAAGTTCCCCCTGTTAAATATGTTCTCCCAGAGCACCACCATCGCTGATGGGCTCGGCCTGGGCCAGAGGTGGGTCTGGCTTGGAGCCGGGGAAGCTTCTAGCAGCTTCTCACAGGAGCCACCCCTGCAGCCCCTCCCCTGCTACCAAAAACTCCACCACACAAACCCAAAGCAGCATGCATCCACCTGCTCTGGCATGGGGTCCTCCCCGGGCTGCAGGTGGATATCTGCTCCACCGTGGACCTCTGCTGGGTCCCCGTGGGCTGCACGGGGACAACATGCATCACCATCGTCTGTCTTCACCACAGGCTGCAGGGCAAGCCCTGCTCTGGCACCTGGATCACCTCCTCCCTCTGCTTCTTCACTGATCTTGGTGCCTGCAGGGCTGTTTCACACTCCCATTTTCTGCATCACAGCTTCTGCGCAGCATTTTTTAGCCCTCCTTAAATATCACAGAGGTGCTACCAGCGTTGCTGGTTGGCTCAGCTTTGACCAGCAGCAGATCCATCTTGGAGCTAGAACTAGCTGTGCCCAACATGGGGGCAATGCCAGGTGCCTTCTCACAAAACCCACCCCTGCAGGTCGTGCACCCCCTTGCCCCACCTAACAAAACCTTGCCACGTAAACCCACAACAGCAATTGGCTACAGGGCAGAGAGGAAGGATTGAAAAATAGGGACAGGGAGACACAGAAAGGGGGGGGGAGGGGGAATAGTGATGGGCTACAGGACAGAGAGGAGGCACTAATAAAAAGGGAGAGGGTACCAGACTGAGATGGACAAAAACAAAGATTAGTGATGGGCCACAGGGCAGAGAGGGAGGAATTAAAAAAGGGGATGGTGCAGTGGACAGAGAGCGACTGAGAAATACCAAAAACATCAATGATCTAAAGGGAAGAGAGAGGAGAAATAAAGAATAGGGACAGGCAGCCAGAAAGAGAGCGAGCAATAAAGACAAAAATGGGCTATGGGACAGAGAGGGAAGAAATTAAAACATAGGGACAGGGACCTGGAACGAGTGAATCTAAGAAAGAAAAAGTATACCAGAATACAGGGCAGAGGAAGAGCAATTTAAAAATAGAGACACAGTGCCAGACAGAGAACTGCGGTGGGGTGAAGGACTAAAGAGCAGATGGGGAGAAATTAAAACAATTGGGATAGGAAGACAGACAGATAGATTGAGAAAGACAAAAGTAGTGATGGCCTGCAGGACAGAGACAGAGGATGAAAAAAAGAGGGGCAGGGAACAGGACACAAGCGCAGAGAGAAAAAGAACATGCAGAGGTAGAACGACAAAGAAAGAGGGGGAATTGGAGAATGAGAGAGGGAGAGGTACAGGGAAGCTAAAAAAATGACAGCAGTAAGAGAAAGAGAAGGGAGGGGACAGGGATGCCGAAGAAGGGTGACACGGCCCCCAGGGTCCAGGACTTACTGCAGCTCCCACTCTCAGAGCTGCTGGGAGAATTTGAAAGTTTGGGTGCATCTTTCTCTGTGTTTCTCTCTCCCTCCCTTCCTCTTCTGTAGCTCCAGTAACTTGACTGTGATCCACCTAAGAGAATAGATTGGCGTCTTACAGCTCTTACAACATGAGGCTTCCTAGATACACAACCTCATGCGTGCACACACTACATGGCTGTACTGTGCTTTTGGTTACACATACAGACCCTGCCCTGCACACCGGTGATAGGATCTGCTGAGGACTATGCTAAGATGGATCCTTCCTCACCTGGAGAGGCAAGCTGTCTCCTGTCTGCAGCTGGAGGCAGCTGCCAGCTGGATCTCTTTTATTTTATTCTTCAGCTGCTTTACCTTTTTCTGGCCTCTCCAGCTTCAGCTGTGGCAGCTCCTGTCCACAGCCAGTAAGTCTTCAGCTGTCCCTTTTTGCCTGTGCCGCTAGGAGAATGAAGCCAAAGGCAACGCACACAAACCTGAGCCAGATGCAGTCAACAACATCTGCAGAGAGGAACTGACAACTGAGTCCTCAGTGCTGTTACTGATTTGTCATTGATTTATTATTAGTTAGAATTAATTATATTTAATTTTAATATTTTAGCAAAATCATATATATGTTGTATTTTATACATTTAACCACCAACCAGTGTCTGTTGTGAAATCTCCTGTATAGCCCCGTACCAAGACCAGAGAAATTGGCTAAAATCATCTAGTAGGAACATTTAGAACTTAGATAACAAGATAAAGAAATTAAAATCTGATTATAAAAGAGTTTGGTTTGATTAAAAAGTAGAAAATTGTGAAGCGTAAGTATGGGAGTGTTAAGTTTGAAATGTAGCCTTAGGAACTTAGGAGCTTAGAAAATGTATAATGTGTAACCATAAGTATTGTTCAAAATCATTTAACCACAGAAGTTTTGACAAAGATTGGTAGTCTTGTAGTGTTTGTTTTGAAAACTAAGGAAACCGTTATGGACACCAGTTTGCTGCTTGGAGACACCTGAGAGGTCAAGAAGCAGATGAGTGAGGAAGACTATGAAAGACCACCCGAGGACTCCTGAGGACCACCAGAGACCTTCACTGCGCCTGCGTAAAGGACATTTACATATGCTAATGATTTCCCAGAAGTCTAATGAATATGTGTAACTTTTCTTGGAAATCTAATGAATATGCATCAATAAGTCTTAATATAATGTGTATTGTTTTGGTGACAGGTGTGCGTGGTTTGTGAGAGGACTCGCCCGCGCACCCGGCCGTCAATAAAGAAGTGTCTGCTTATCTACACTAAATTGGTGTTGATAAGTTCTTCATTCCGAGCTTTTCGGTAACAGTGCTGCCTCTGGGAGAGAGAAAGAGCAAGCAACTGTTACCCACAGTGACTACTATAGCTTTCCTCAGGCAAGAACCCCTCCTGCTGCAGGAGCTTCTGGAGTGTCCTAGTTTCAGCTGGAATAGAGTTAACTGTCTTCCTAGTAGCTGGTACAGTGCTATGTTTTGAGTTCAGTATGTGAAGAATGTTGGTAACACCGATGTTTTCAGTTGCTGCTAGTAGTGTTTAGACTAATGTCAAGGATTTTTCAGCTTCTCATGCCCAGCCAGCGAGAAAGCTGGAGGGGCACAAGAAGTTGGCACAGGACACAGCCAGGGCACCTGACCCAAACTGGCCAACAGGGTATTCCATACCATGTGACGTCCCATCCAGTATAGGAACTGGGAAGTGGGGGCGGGGAATCGCCGCTCGGGGACTAGCTGGGTGCCGGTCGGTGGGTGGTGAGCAATTACACTGTGTATCATTTGTACATTCCAATCCTTTCATTATTGCTGTTGTCATTTTATTAGTGTTATCATTATCATTATTCGTTTCTTCTTTTCTGTTCTATTAAACTGTTCTTATCTCAACCCGTGGATTTGCTTCTTTTCCCGATTTTCTCCCCCATCCCACTGGGTGGGGGGGGAGTGAGTGAGTGGCTGCGTGGTGCTTAGTTGCTGGGTGGGGTTAAACCACGACATGGAGATGCTGCTCTTTCCTCGAACTGATGCTAACGGCACCTGCATTTATGGAGAATAAAGCTTATTCAAGGGTGTCATGGTTTAACCCCAGCTGGCAACTAAGCACAATGCAGCCACTCATTCACTGCCCCGCCCTACCACAGTGGGATGGGGGAGAGAATTGGAGGGGGAAAAAAAAGTAAAACTCGTGGGTTGAGATAAAGACAGTTTAATAGGACAGAAAAGGAAGGGAAACTACTACTACTACTAGAATATACAAAACAAGAGATGCACAATACAATTGCTCACCACCTGCTGACCGATGCCCAGCCGATCCCTGAGCCGCAGTGCCCCCTGGCCCACTGCCCCCAGTTTATATACTGGGGCATGACATAATATGGTATGAAATACCCCTTTGGCTTGTTTGGGTCAGCTGTCGTTGCTGTGTCCCCTCCCAGTTTCTTGTGTACTCCCAACCTCCGCTGGCAGGGCAGTATGAGAAGCTGAAAAGTCTTTGACTTGGTATAAACACTGCTTAGCAACAACTAAAACATCAGTGTGTTATCAAATTATTCTCATCCTAAATCCAAAACACAGCACTATACCAGCTACTTAGGAAGAAAATTAACTTTATTCCAGCCAAAACCAGGACAAAGGGCCAGCTTGCTGCCATGAGGGCAGGATTTGGGGGCAGTCAGTGGCTATGGGACAGGCTTCAGGGGAGATGCTGGAGTTGGGGACAGCAGCATGGGGTGAGCAGGGCTGGAAGAGTTTTTTTGAGTTGGGGATGCACCCAGTGCCTTTTCCAGGGGGCGGGAAGGCCTCCAGGTACCCAGAGGGACGGGAGCAGCCATCTCCTGCCCCTCTTCCTGCTTCCTCTCCACCAGGTCTCAGAAAATCCCTCGGAGCTGCCCTGATGGGGCCCCACTCCAACTGACCATCAACCTGTTGCACTAGTGTCGTGGTTTAACCCCAGCTAGCAAAGTAGCACCACACAGCTGCTTGCTCACTGCCCTCCCAGTGAGATGGAGAAGAGAATCAGAAGAGTAAAAGTGAGAAAACTCATGGGTTGGCATAAAGACAGTTTAATAGGTAAAGCAAAAGCCACGCACACAAGCAAAGCAAAACAAGGAATTAATTCACCACTTCCCATCAGCAGGCAGGTGTTCAGCCATCTCCAGGAAGCAGGGCTCCATCATGCATAATGGCTACTTGGGAAGACAAACACCATCATTCCGAACGTCCCCACCATTCCTTCTTATTCCCCCACGTTTATATGCTGAGCATGATGTCATATGGTCTGCAAAATCCCTTTGGTCAGTTGGGGTCAGCTGTCCCAGCTGTGTCCCCTCCCAACTTCTTGTGCACCCCCAGCCTCCTCACTGGTGGGGTGGGGTGAGAAGAAAAGGCCTTGACTCTGTGTAAGCACTGCTCAGTAGTAATGAAAACATCTCGGCATTATCAACACTGTTTTCAGCACAAATCCAAAACATAGCCCCATACTAGCTACTATGAAGAAAATTAACTCTATCTCAGCCAAAACCAGCACAACCGGTCAGTTGGAAACATCCTCGCACCTCCTTGGCACTCTCAGGCAGACACGCCTCAGCAGCACCATCCCCTGGGGCTGCAGCCCTTTTATACAGAGGGGCCATCACCATCAGCCTCACCAGCCCCACCTGAGGCTCCTCCAGCCCCAGCCCACAGCTACAGCCATGGCCCCTTACACCCACTATGTAACCTGCTCCCCTGGATTCTCTGACAGCCACTCACCAAGTATGAAGGGCTACAAACAGAGCCATGAGCGCAAAGGAGACAGCAAGTGTTTATTTTTTAATGCATGCAAGTCCCAGGAGTGAGTCTGCTATGGGGCTTGGTGCCTGTACGCTCACCCTTTCCTTGGACAACCTGGCAGTTGTTACTGGAGCAGCAGATACAGAGAATGACAATACAGGGATGGGTAGCAAGACAGAGGAACAGAAAGAGAAAAATAAAATGAGGGAAAAGGACTGAGGAGCAGAGGAAGAAAGGTACAGGGAAAAGAACAGTGAGATGGAGAAATCAATAAAAAAGGGATGAGAAGTCCTGCAGGGACGTAATGGAAGAAAAACAGGGTCAGGGAGCAGGACAGAGGGAGAGAGAGAAAATGATGAGTGGGGACCAGAACAGACAGATCGAGAGAGAATCTGAATGAGAGGGATAAAGAAGGAAGGAGAGAAAGAAAAAGAGATTGGGAACAAGCCAGAAGGATTGCAGAAAAAAAGAGAGAGAGAAATATCAGGACAGAGAAATGGAGAAAGAAAAAACATTGATCATAGAATCATAGAATAGTTTGGGTTGGAAGGGACCTTTAAAGGTCATCTCGTCCAACCACCCTGCAATGAGCCAGGACATCTTCAACTAGATCAGGTTGCTCAGAGCCCCATCCAACCTGACCTTGAATGTTTGCAGGGATGGAGCATCTACAACCTCTCTGAGCAACCTGTTCATGTTTCACCACCCTCATTGTAAAAAAATTCCTTATATGTAGTCTGAATCTACCCTTCTTTAGTTTAAAACCATTACCCCTTGTCCTATCACAACAAGCCCTACTAAAAAGTCTGTCCCCATCTTTCTTTTAAGCCCCCTTTAAGTACTGAAAGGCCACAATAAGGTCTCCCCAGAACCTTCTCTTCTCCAGGCTGAACTACCCCAACTCACTCAGCCTTTCCTTGTAGGAGAGGTGTTCCATCCCTCTGATCATTTTTGTGGCCTTCCTCTGGACCCACTCCAACAGGTCCATGTCATTCCTGTACTGAGGATGCCAGAGCTGGACACAGTACTCCAGGCAGGGTCTCACAAGAGAGGAGTAGAGGGACAGAATCACCTCCCTTGACCTGCTGGCCACGCTTCTTTTGATGCAGCCCAGGATGCGGTTGGCTTTCTGGACTGCAAGTGCCCATTGCCGGCTCACATCCAGCTTTTCATCCACCAGTACCCCCAAGTCCTTCTCTGAAGGGCTGCTCTCAATCCCTTCCTCCCCCAGTCTGTATTGATACTGGGGGTTGCCCCAACCCAGGTGCAGGACCTTGCACTTGGCCTTGTTGAACCTCATGAAGTTCACATGGGCCCACATCTCAATTTTGTCCAGGTCCCTCTGAATGGCATTCGGTCCCTCGGGCATGTCAACCACACCACTCAGCTTGGTGTCATCTGCAAACTTGCTGAGGGTGTACTCGATCCCAATGTCTATATCATTGATGAAGATATTAAACAGTACTGGTCCCAATACGGACCCCTGAGGGACACCACTTGTCACCAACCTCCATATGGATATTGAGCTGTTGACCACTACCCTCTGGATGCGACCATCCAGCCAATTCCTTATCCACTGAACAGCCCATCCATCAAATCCATATCTCTCCAATTTAGAGAGAAGGATGTTGCAGGGGTCACGTGAAAGGCCTTACAGAAGTCCAAAGAGATGGCATCCGTAGCACTCCTCTTGTCCACTGATGTAGTCACTCCATCATAGAAGGCCACTAGGTTGGTCAGGCAGGACTTGCCCTTGGTGAAGCCATGCTGGCTGTCTCAAATCACCTCCCTGTTCTCCATATGCCTTAGCATAGCTTCCAGCAGGATCTGTTCCATGATCTTCCCAGGCACAGAGGTGAGGCTGACAGGTCAGTAGTTCCCAGGGTCCTCCTTTCTACCCTTTTTAAAAATGGGTGTAATGTTTCCCTTTTTCCAGTCACCAGAGACTTCACCTGACTGCCATGACTTTTCAAATGTTATGGAGAGTGGCTTGGCAACTACATCAGCTGATTCCCTCAGGACTCTAGGATGCATCTCGTCAGGTCCCATATACTTACGTATGTTCAGGTTCCTCAGGTGGTCACAAACCTGGTCTTCTCTTGCAGTGGGAAGGACTTTGCTCCCCCAGTCCCTGTCTTTCAGTCCATCCACTCAAAAGGTGTGGGAAGAGAGGTTGCCACTGAAGATTGAGGCAAAAGAGTTGTTGAGTACATCAGCCTTCTCCTTGTCCATTGTTACCAGTTTGCCAGTCATGTTCATTGAGGGGTACACTTTCTTTGACCTTCCTTTTCTGGATGACATATCTATAGAAGCCCTTATTATTCTTTGCATCCCTTGCCAAGTTCAGCTCCAGCCATGCCTTGGCCTTTCTGACCCCATCCCTACGCAACTGGGCAGCATTCCTATACTCTTCCCAGGATACCTGTCCCTGCTTCCACTGCCTGTGCATTTCTTTCTTGCCCCTTAGTTTGACCAGCAGGTCTCGATTCATCCATGCAGTCTCTTGCCTTCCTTTCCTGATTTCTTACAACTGGGGATTGAAAGCTCTTACACTCTATAGAAAGCATCCTTAAAGATCTGCCAGCTCTGTTCTGCTCCCTCATCCCTGAGGGCA
This sequence comes from Aquila chrysaetos chrysaetos, assembly GCF_900496995.4. Classification (NCBI taxonomy): domain Eukaryota; kingdom Metazoa; phylum Chordata; class Aves; order Accipitriformes; family Accipitridae; genus Aquila; species Aquila chrysaetos. The sequence goes on from NC_044012.1 coordinate 23,971,125, forward strand.
GATTCCTAGAGGGTCCTATTGAGTAACTCCTTGAACAGCTAGAATTTTGCTTTCCTAAAATTCAGGGTCCTGACTTTACTCTTCACCTGCCCCATATCCCTCAGGGCTGCGAACCCCACCAGCACATGATCACTGCAGCCCAGGTATCCTGGTTTCAGCTGGGATAGAGTTAATTTTCTTTCTAGTAGCTGGTATAGTGTTATGTTTTGGATTTAGTATGAGAATAATGTTGATAACACACTTGATGTTTTCAGTTAGTATAAACACTACTTAGCAACAAGTTGAGGATTTTTCAGCTTCTCATGCCCAGCCAGCAAGAAGGCTGGGGATGCACAAGAAGTTGGGAGGGTACACAGCCAGGACAGCAGACTCCGACTGACCAAAGGGATTTTCTATACCATGTGATGTCATGCCTAGTATATAAATTGGGGGGAGTTGGCCTGGCAGGGGGGGATTGCTGCTCGGGAACTAACTGGGCATCGGTTGGTGAGTGGTGAGCAATTGCATTGTGCATCACTTGTTTTGTATAATCCAATCCTTTTATTATTATTATTATTGTCATTATTATTATTATTTTCTTCCTCTCTGTTCTATTAAACTGTTCTTATCTCAACCCACAAGTTTTACTTTTTTTCCCCCCAATTCTCTCCCCCATCCCATTGGGGGGGGGGAAAGTGAGTGAGCGGCTGCATGGTGCTTAGTTGCTGGCTGGAGTTAAACCACAACAGTCCTTTTTGGCACCCAACGTGGGGCTCGAAGGGTTGAGATAACAACAGATCTGACCAGAGTGTGTTAAAATGAATTTGTTACAAGCATTCATTCCACGTGGCAGAAGTTTGTACAGAGCACACCATCGTCATATGCCAACCCATTGGCAGTACTGACCTGGCAAGATGAAAAGGCACTGACAGTGGATGAAATGGCTTGCCAACTCTGGCAGCAGAAGAAAATCTCTCTTCCTCCCTACAGGCCTGCATCTTGGTTCTGGAAAAACTGTCCAAAAAGTCAAAAGAACTGATCAAACTGATCGAAAAGTCGTACTCCCCACCTGTATGGATCAGTACCTCAGCTATTAGGAGTGAGCGTTCCTCTGCTCAAAGAGAGAGAATATAGAAGGTACATACCACCAGGTACCCTGTGGTTTTACCTGCGTGACCATGGAGAGGACATGAGGAAATGGGATGGAAAACCTACCTCGGTCCTAGATGCACAGGTACGTGAGTTGTGAGGAAAAACAACCACAAAATGGGATTCTTCCAGGAAAAATGCTGCTCCAGTTTCCAAACAGAGTAGAAGGGCTGATCTTACTTCTGATATTCTGAAAGGGACTTCTAAGTCAGTTTTACAAGTAGTGGGTAATGGATATTCTGATCCAGATTAGAGGGGCCCTGACTCCAGCCAGATGGAGGAAAGGGACAACTGGGTCTATTGGACTGTGTGGATTCAATGGCCTGGCACGTTAGACCCACAGGAGTAAAAGGCACTAGTAGACACTGGCACACAGTGTACTCTAATGCCATCAAGTTATAAAGGGGCAGAACCCATCTGCATTTCTGGTGTGACAGGGGGATCCCAGCAGTTAACCATATTGGAGGCTGAAGTAAGCCTAACTGGGAATGAGTGGCAGAAACACCCCATTGTGACTGGTCCAGAAGCTCCATGCATCCTTGGCATAGACTATCTCTGGAGAGGGTATTTTAAGGACCCAAAGAGGTATTGGTGTGCGTTTGGTATAGCTGCCATGGAGACGGAGGGAATTAAACAGCTGTCTACCCTGCCTGGTCTCTCTCAAGACCCTTCAGTTGTGGGGTTGCTGAGGGTTGAAGAACAACAAGTGCCAATTGCTACCACGACGGTGCACCGGCGGCAATATCACACCAACTGAGACTCCCCGATGCCCATCCATAAGTTGATTTGTCAACTGGAGAGCCAAGGAGAGATCAGCAAAACTTGCTCACCCTTTCATAGTCCCATATGGCCAGTGCAAAAGTCTAATGAAGAGTGGAGACTAACAGTTGACTATCATGGCCTGAATGAAGTCACGCCACCACTGATGGCTGCTATGCCGGACATGCTAGAACTTCAATACAAACTGGAGTCAAAGGCAGCCACAATTGGTACGCCACAATTGACGTCACTAATGTGTTTTTCTCAATCCTTCTGGCAGCAGAGTGCCCCGCACAATTTGCTTTTACTTGGAGGGGTGTCCTGGAATTGACTGCCCCAGGGGTGGAAACACAGCCCCGCCATTTGCCATGGACTAATCCAGACTGCACTGGAAAAGGGTAAAGCTCCGGAACACCTGCAATACATTGATGACATCATCGTATGGGGCAACATGGCAGAAGAAGTCTTTGAGAAAAGGAAGAAAATAATCCAAATGCTTCTGAAAGCCGGTTTTGCCATAAAAGAAAGTAAGGTCAAGGGACCTGCACAGGAGATCCAGATTTTAGGAATAAAATGGCAAGATGGACATCATCAGATCCCAATGGACATGACCAACAAAACAGCAGCTACGTCTTCACCAACTAATAAAAAGGAAACACAGGCCTTCTTAGGTGTTTTGGTTTTTGGAGAATGCATATTCCAAATTACAGTCTGATTGTAAGCCCTCTCTATCAAGTGACCCGGAAGAACGATTTTAAATGGGGCCCTGAGCAACAACAAGCCTTTGAAAAAATTAAACAGGAGAGACTGTTCATGCAGTAGCCCTTGGGCCAGCCCGGGCACAAGAAGATGTTAAAAATGTGCTCTATACTGCAGCCAGGGAGAATGGCCCTACCTGGAGTCTCTGGCAGAAAGCACCAGGGGAGAGCCAAGGCTGGCCCCCTAGGATATCAAGGATCTGAGGCTCACTATACTCCAACTGAAAAAGAGATATTGGCAGCATGTGACGGAGTTTGAGCTGCCTCAGAAGTAGTTGGTACTGAAACACAGCTCCTCTTAGCACCCTGACTGCTGGTGCTGGGCTAGCTCTTCAAATGGAGGGTCTCCTCTACACATCATGTAATCGATGCCACGTGGAGTAAGTGGGTCGCACTGATCACACAAGCTCGTATAGGAAATCCCAGTCACCCACGAATTTTAGAAGTGATCACGGACTGGCCAGATTTTGGAATATCACCAGATGAGGAGGTGACGCATGCTGAAGAGGCCCCATTGTATAATAAACTGTCAGAAAATGAGAGGCAATATGCCCTGTTTACTGATGGGTCTTGTCACATTGTGGGAGAACAACAGAGGTGGAAGGCTGCAGTAGAGTCTCCTATACGACAAGTTGCAGATACTGCTGAAGGAGGTGAATTGAGTCAGTTTGCAGAGCTGAAAGTCATCCGGGTGGCTTTAGACACTGCTGAACAAGAAAAATGGCCAATACTTTATCTTTATACTGACTCATGGATGGTAAAGACCAACAGCCAGACCAGGCACATAGAGGTATCGAAAGTCTCATAGCAAAATTTTCCATTAAATTCTCCTGTAAGCTGGCTGGTTTGTTCATTTGGCTGTGGTTTGTTTGGGGAGTGATAAAAGCATTATTTGAAAATGTCCAGCAACTGCTCCCACACAGAATGTGCCAGGACTGAAAGCTGTCGCTGGCCCTCACCTTCCCTTGGCAGCCATTTAGCGGCTCCACCAACACTGGCGCCATGCACTTTCTCAGCCATGTAACAGTTTCCACACTCTCTCTCACTCTAGCCAGAGCCAGGCTCCAAAATTGAAAATGTCCAGTGACTGCTCCCACAAGGAAGGAGCCAGGACTGAAAGCTGTTACTGACCCTCACCTTCCCTTGGTAGCCATTTAGTGGATCCACCAACACTGGGGCCATGTGCTTTCTTAGCCATGTAAACAGTTCCCACCCTCTTTCCCGCTCTCACCAGAGACCAGCTCCAAAATTGAAAATGTCCAGCAACTGTTCCCACACAGAAGATGCCAGGACTGAAAGCTGTTGCTGGCCCTCACCTTCCCTTGGCAGCCCTTTTAGAGCCCCACCATCACTGGGGCTATGCGCTTTCTTAGCCATCTTAGACTTCCAGAGTGCCCCAGGTCTTTTGCTGCACCTTGCTGAAACCCAAAAGGGGCCCTCCTGCCTTCCAGAAGGCCCCGGCTCTTTTCCCAGCATTTGCCAAAGTCTACAATGGGCCCTGCTGCCTTCCAGACTGCCCCAGGTCTTGTGCCAGGCTTTTCCAAAGCCCACAAGGGGCCCTGCTGCCTTCTGGTTATCCCAGGGCTTTTGCTGTTCTTTACCAAAGCCCACATGGGGCCCTGCTGCCTTCCTGATGGCCCCAGGGCTTTTACCAGGCTTTGCTGAAGCCCACAACGGGCCCTGCTGCCTTCTCAATTGCCCCAGGGCTTTTGCTGGGCTTTGCCAAAGTCCACAAGGGGCCCTGCTGCCTACCAGAGTGCCCCAGGGCTTTTCTGGGCATTTCCAAAGTCCGCAAGTTGCCCCACTTCTCCCTGAGTGCCCCAGGGCTTTTGCCAGGCTTTGCCAATGCCTGCAAGGGGCCCTGCTGACTTCCATAGTGCCCTGGGGCTTTATCTGCTCTTTGCCAAAGCCCACAAGGGGCTATTCTGCCTTCCTGAGTGCCCCAGGGCTTTAGCTGGACTGTGCCAAAGCCTGCAAGGCATCCTGCTGCCTTCTACAGTGACCAGGGCTCTTGCTAGGTTTTGCCGAAGCCCGCCATGGGCTCTACTGTTTCCACAGCGCGCCGCAGCTTTATCCAGGATTCACCAAAGTCCAGAAGCGGCCCTTGCTGCCTTCCAGAGATTCACAGGGCTTTTGCCGGCCTTTTCCGAAGCCCACAAGGGGCCCTGCTGACTTCCAGAGGGCCCCAGGGACTTTGCTGGGCTTTGCAGAAGCACACAAAGGGCCCTCCTCCTCTCCAGAGTGCCCCAGGGCTTTTGCTGGCCTTTGCCAAAGCCTGCAAGGTGCCCCGCTTCTCTCCAGAGTACCCTGGGGCTTTTGCTGCGTTTTTCCGAAACTTACAAGGGGCCCTGCTGCCTTCCAGAGGGCCTCAGGGCTTTTACCAGGCTTTGCTGAAGCCCACAAGGGGCCCTGCCGCCTTCCAGACCTTCCCAGGGCTTTTTCTCAGCTTTGCCAAAGTCCACAAGGGTCCTTTGTGCCTTCCAGGCTCTTAGACTTCAACAAATAACTTCCTTATGTCGACAGGGAAGGAAGTTACACCTCCAGCCAAAGTCACTGTCCACAGGGTATCAGTTCAGCAAGATCCCAGTCCCTCAGGGTTGAGAAACTTTCCATCTTCGGAGAAATTCAGTTTCACAGGGAAGGCTTTGGGGGTCTCAGCGATGAAGCTCAGGGATTCCTTGCCCCTCCAGATGGGGATGCATTCCTGGGAGCATGAACTCATGATGCCGACTGAGATGGGTCTGGAGGACTAAATAGAAGATTTCATGCAAGCCCCCTCTTCAGTATTGCTTCCAAGGGGATCCCAAATGTCCTCTTTGGATGGAATTCAGAATATTCCAGGGGCAGAAAGCAAAGTCTTTCTGATTCTGCCGAAGATGGGAAATGTGTTACAATTAGCAGCAGATAAACTGCTTTTTAAGTTAGGTGTATGTTTGCACACATTGTCCATGCATAGCCATCTAACAAAATCCACCAAAAAGAGTACCCTTACTAGGAAGATTCTGCAACATAAACACAATAGGTTGTACCCAGGTTAATTTTAGTATTTGTGTCCTACAGGAAATGGCAATAATTCAATTCACTGCTTGCACAGATGTTATGAACATTCCTCATTCTTCCTCACCCTCCTATGCATGGTTGGTTCTTTGCTTTTTCTGCAGATATCCCCAAACGAGAACTTCTTTTCTTCTTCCAGGGAGAACAGGAATCCTCACGCTTCTTCATCTCATGAGCAGAGCACATGAGGGCAACCTTCTCCCTGGAGAGATTAAGTGGAGAGCTGAAGGTTTGGGAAGAAGTATGGAACTGAAGGAAATTTTGGAAAAGACAAAAAGGAGCTGCAGGAACTTCTGAAAAAGAAACCAAGGGAGACCAAAAATGCAGCCAAGAGAGATCAGGACATGCCACCAGAAGGGACTGTTTTCAGGTGTTCTTATTAATGAGGAATTAATATGGGTGATCTGAGGCTGCATGAAGGGCATGGTCACATGGCATCTCACTAGCACAGCCCTTTCCCCCACACCAGGTTTTCCTTTTCCATGATGGGGATTCACAGTGGGTAACTTGAGCTATGCACTCTCATGAGCTTTAGGTAAGAAAGCTTTGGGTCCTTCTCAGACAGGTGAGATGATCAACAAAGCTCATCCTACATAAGCAACTACTAACTCTGCACGCCTGATTTTAGGGGGTCACAAGACTCACCTGTTCACCTGCCCAAACATGGAATGCCCTGGGGTACCTGAATCAGGAGGTTCAGCATGAGGGCTGTGACGCAGAAGGTGTGAGGAGAAGGAGACACAGAAGCAGGAGGAAACCATGTCTGGTAATACCAAGGAGCCCGCTCCCAAGCTTTTATGTATTCCTATTCAGGGGAGAGGAAACCCAAACCTTCCTAGTGGTACAGCAGCTAAACTAGAATCACAGTCATATTGCTGCCTCCGTCCTAAAAAGAAAATGCACGTATTTCATTCTCCATTTGTGGAAGGGTATAAGTGATCTCTGCAGAATCTGTCCTTTCTCCCCTCATTCCCACCAAATTTTACCTTGTGTGTGTGCACCCATGCTCACTGTCCACATACTTTCTCAGAACAACCTCCTTCTGGCCTTTCAGGACCCCCCATGGATGTCATGGACATGACACCTATATCATGATGAACACAGATGTAGAACTTCTAGCACCACCAGGGTCTGGTCTTCCAAACAGGCTGAACTCCAGCATTTGCACAGACACCACAAGAAGAAAAGGAAACAACAAGCCAAGCTCACCAGCTACGGTGATAGAGATGGACTGGTTTTCTACAAGAGGCTAGAAATCCTGTCAGTGGGAGCGTATCCTGTGTTGGCAAGTGTGCAGTGCAGCACGCTTGTACTCTGAAAGGTTCAGGAGTGTTGGGTTACCCAAATAAGAACATATTTCTCTGCTCCTGCCAAATTGAAATCATGACATGTCCTGCTCCTGGGATGAGGCTCGAGCATTGAAGGTAATCTTCTCTCCAGGGCAGTATACAAGAGGCTGGGAGTGCAGAGACATAGATGGAGACCTGAGTCCCTGTGGAGATATGTGTGAGCACAGGCAGTCCCTGACAAACATGACAACTGAAGGCAGGAGCTGATGAGGAGACACCAAGGAAGAAAGATGTGTCAACTTGGCCAAATTATTTTTTTGCACTGCACCTCAAAACCCAAAGAAACCCACTCCTCAATAGACAAGGGCCAAGAGAACAGCTGGTGGCCACTGAAGGTCATGCAGCTGGGAAGAAGTGGAATTGTGGGGTCACATGGCCCAGTAATGGGGTCAAGCTTCCCCCTATCTTGGATTTGAAGGAGGCAACCAGGCAGATGCTGCTACCTAGGTCAGCCCTGTTTTAGGTTTCATCCCTTGACATATTCCAGATGTGGGAGAGATTCACCTAACCATAGGCCAGGAAGGGAAGAAAGTGTTCCTAAGACATTATTTTTCTCATCCTAATGGGGATATCTGAAAGGGATTCTATGAACTATCCTTCAGAAGGACCTTGCCCCACCACCCCCACCAACGGCAAATGGTATCCAGATGACTGAGGTGGCAACTGAGGAAAGAAGTCCCCTTCTGGTGGGGTCTCTAGTGCTCTCTGCTTCTCTAGTGCAGAGCAACACTAGAAGCTCAGAGGAAACAGATCAGCAGTTCCTACGATGACCCAGAGCTGAATGGACCTGGCTGATCCAAGGACACCTATGTTTATTCACAAGCTTCACCGGTCCAAGCAGCATGCCTGGCTCTCCAGAGCTGACTAGATATCAGACATCTCCAGCAAGCCGTAGAGGAACTTCTCTCTGAAGAGTACATGAAGCGTCCAGGTGGAGGACCCTTCCTCCAACCTTCAGCACTTCTCCACCATAACTAACACCTGCAGAAGCTTGGAAAAGCCATCCAGCAGCCCCCACTGAACCCAGTTCACCTACCAATCACAGCTGCGCTCACCTGCAGCTCCCCTCTTTCCTTTCTCACTACTGATAGCAATGAGATCACATAGGAAGTTACATACTAATAATTTAGAACATCTGTGAAAGAAAAAGAAGAGTCAATTTGCTACTTAGGAAGATGAATCCCCAAGGGGATGTGGAGGGGGTTGCCAGCAAACATGCATCTTCTAAGCAAAAACATGGAAAAATAAGAGCATTTGCAAAGAATTTCTGTAAGGTGAAAATTCAGAATATACACCTACTTTTTTTGCCACATATTTGAAAAAAAATGACCACATTTATCACAGGAAATATCAACAGAAGACTCTAAACTACTGCCTAACCACCTGATTTCTATTGCGAAGTACAGTACTTTTCTTAAGAAGGTATCAAAGATGGGACCCATGAGCAGTATTGGGGGAACAAGTGGGGTTAAAACACCTAGCTATTCAGGAGATACCAAAAGGAATGAGGAAAGGGGAATATGATGAAAGAGAGGTGCCTTAGAAGGGAAGCACACGACTGTTATGTGCTGTAGAGAGGGTGTCATGAAAAGTCATTATCTTCCCATCTGAACCCTCAGGGGTGTTATAAATGTAACTGATTGGGACCTATAAAGGAACATGCATTAAAAAAAAAGAGACACCCGCCTGGAGATCATCTCTGCCGGGACTCGAACCCGGAACCTCTGGATTAGAAGTCCAGCGCGCTCGTCCATTGCGCCACAGAGACCTCACCATGAGTGCAGTATCAGCACCAGAACTGAAAAATCCCGCACCTCCTGCATCACTGGAGGGGTCTCAACACCCCACTCTCACAGCATGGCGCTGAGGCAGCGTGAAAACCCTATGCCCAGATCAATCTCCCTTGCAAATCAACATCTCTAGGCATCCCCTTCTTCCACAGGGACGGGCAATAATTCTGGGTGTGATCTATATCTTTCTCAGCAGCAGGGATGCAGCAAAAACCTGGATGCAGGCTTGTATCTGCATCTCTGGCAACCTTTCCGCAGCATCTCTAGCTCGACTGAGGGCAGAGCTAAATCCTGGAGTAGAGTTAATTGCTGCATCTCCCTCAGCATCATCACAGCATCCTCACTGCAGAAGCCATGAGAGATAAAGATGAAAGAGGATTTAGCTTACAACACTGAACACTGACAATGATGAAGAAAGCTCTGTTCGTCATGATGAAAAATGCAGAAACCTGTGGTTTGAGCAGAGAAAGAAAAGAAAAAGCAGCTATCATGGTTTTATTTTAAGCAAGCTGCCAATCAAGGGTTTAATGTTTCTCTATGTGCATCTTCCATCGGAAAAAAATTAAGATGACATCAAAACAACAGGAAATATCCTGCTGTTCAACAATTGATCAAACCCTGTGACACGATTCCTTGCTGTGAACAAACACATTTTGCATTTCTAAACTGCATGAATTTTAGAGTATTGTTTACTCCCAAACATCCTCTTAATTAGGGACAAACGTGAAAGGCAAGATGCTAACTGCAGTATGACTTGCTTAGAAGAATGAATGCTACCTGAGACTATGAGCTTTTACCTCAGGGTTGATGTGACCTGAAGACCCAACCTAAGCCAGCTCTTGCCAGCTGAGAACACCCCATACCAATGATAAAACAATAGAAGATTTACCCTTCAATAGAACCAGGCGTATAACCATGGTGAGAACCGCAACCAACCAGAATTTAGGATAAACACCACCACCACCTGTACAGGACATTGGTTTAGACCAATGAAGATCATCACACCACTGACCATACGCGTGTCCCACCTGCATGGGACAAGCACATACTTATCCTGCATGGGATAAGTACATACCGATTATGGGAGCAACAGTAACCAATTAGCCCACCCCTTAACATGAAAAATTTCATTGGCCTATACGACTGTATTGTCACATATATAATCCCTGCTTTCCTCTGCATCTGTCCTGTCCACACATTAGGCTGGGGCACAACTATGCACATAGCTAATATATAAAAGAATAAATTCCCTTGGTAATTCTATGCTAAGCATCCTTGCCTCCCTCCTCAGCTGGCAAAGAACTGACTTTTATGCAAATTGGGCTGTGAAGTCACATGGTGCTAACGAGAAGAGGCACAGCACTAACAATCTCAGCACATGTAATGCAAAACCAAAGAATTTGGGTTTCCTTTTACTGATGCTCTGGGGCTTTGGAAAGATTTATGGTTGTCTTGACAAACAAAATTCAGCTAGAACTGGTGGGAAAGAAGGCAGGGGTTTAACTTCTATCAGACAAAACTGCTGCAAGAGATACCCAGTAAATCGATAATCCTTGAAATAAATTAATCTGTGAACCAACTGTAATGCCAGTGTAGCACTGTAATCCCACCAATGCCTTGAGAAAACTCGAAAAAACCACCTATCTGCAGGGTGAACAAAGGCTGTGCTTAAAAAAATGTCATATAATAAATCTTAGACAAAGTTATAAAGCACCAATATAGAACAGAAAGGAAGGAAAAAAATCTCACACAGCCTGTGGCTGCACTATGTGTGTTCCTCATGGGAGGAGACAACACTAATTCTTTTAATATGATTTTGGGAGGCTGTACCTCAACAGCAGTGCCTATTCTGAAGTCATTAAGAGTTTTGTCAGAAAGTGGAAAATCTGGAGATGAAGTACTAAATCGCACAAACCTCAGAAGAATGACTGTGGCTTTATGGGCAGCTGCATCCCAGGAGCTGGGGGGGGCAGATAGGTTTCAAAAGAACTCCCATTCCTCCTGACTGGAGCTGGACTGGGGCTTGTGGCAGCTCTGTAACCTGCCTTTTGCTTCTGCCTGCCTATGCTCTCATACGTCTTCGGGTAACACATAGCTCAGCAGCATGCATGCCCAAATTTTTACCAGCCAACTAGCATTCAGCATCTGGAGGAAAGCCTGCTCCAATCAGCCGTAATTGTACCAGAAACAGGTAAGGTCCAGGAGTTTGAGCAGGTCCTGGTGAAAATGACACATTTCCGACAGAGAAAGCATGGGAAGAACCTCCCACTGCAGGGAAATGGATATGCCACAGGCTGCAGCCCCCAAGAGCACCCCCTGATCAGCAGCACTGCTAGGAGTGCCACCAGAGTACCCCACTCACCTTCTCCCCATCCCAGCACATGCCCATGCTGGCACAAGGACATGGCCACGAGCCACATGGTACCAAATGCTCCCCACTGAATACTACAAAACAATGTGCAACTTTCAAACCCTTGGTACCTTCAGTAATTTGGCCAGTCTTCCCCAAGGTATTGACTGTGCCTGTTATCTCCATATGTGACATACTTGGAAAGCAGAGACTGGAGTGGGCAGCATAGATGCAGGTAGGTTATTTTTGGTGCTGGGGGATGCCAATACACCCATTTCTGTGGGAAGAGATGACAAATTCAGTAAGCTGGGCAGCATGTTTTGAGATGAGCAATATCCCTCTTTCGATACAGACAGGGAAACGTTTATAATGTGTCCCCAGCACACAGAAATGTGATGGGAGTGAAAAAGCTGCAAGGGGTCCAAGCAAGGTGCAAATTGGCCCACAGCTCATCCCTGATTGCCTCCCAGTATCAAATCATTTGCTGCAGATGGGAAAAACATGAGCAAGGACGCAGTGGACCAGGGTGAACCAAGGTAATTTACTACCTTATAAACAGCTGGGAAAGGCCTTTTGCAAGACAAAGACTTAAAGCAGTAAGATGGCTGCTGAAGCGTGTCTCACTTGAGCAGCAAGATACCACCTCACGTCAAGTTGGTCTAGGGCAGCATCGTCTGTGTCGAGAGACTCAAAAATCTCATTGCACACCTAAATAAACAGCAATAGAAAATCTGTATCGGAGCTGCAACTGTTTTGTGGTACCATGGCTAAAGGTTTTATACACAACTACCCTGTTACCTAATAAAACCTTCTCCAAGAGTCACCAAAGAGCCAGTCCCACCAAGCTAAGGATAAAGCTTTAGAAGCTGTGTGCTTGCAGGCCACAAAGCCCATTAACCTGGGTATCCACAGTGGGGAAGGATTTTCCCCAAATCCTTACAATTTGCAAGGTATATTCTTGTCTTTTTCCTAAACTTGTAATCCCTTCTTTATTACTTTTTTTCTTTTTTTACCAGCCATGTCAGAAGCACCCAAAATGCAGTCAGGTACCTTGCACTTGATTTGACCACCACCTTAGATGCGTCTTCAAACCCTCCAGTGCCTTTGTCTGCAGGACTGTGACTGGGCTCATCTAAAAGATGTCCATCAGTAACTCCTGCATTTTGCTCCCCCTGATAATTAACATGTTATCGTGAGACACAGAGCCAGTTTCAGAAGCTTTTGCCTTCAGTGCCATGGGCTGGCATTGGTGGCTGTACTGAAGCTTGCTGGGCAAGGGCACAACTCAGCAAGTGGCTGATTTTCTACAAGCTTACAGTTAAATTAAAGCAGATGCTCTTTTAAAATCAGCTCAGCTGTCATCTTAGTATCTAAGATTTATACAACTGTTTGATTTGCATTTTGCTGGAGTTAATCCCCACAGGAGTTATTTTTGCATCCCAGATAAGATAGATGAAGCAAGAGGGCATGACTAGCTCCTGTTGGGAGGCTGAAGCAATAACCACCAGGGTAAAAAGAGGAGAGAGAGGAGCTGACATTTCTGGGGAGCAGGTTGGATCTCATCCACAAAGTAGAAAATTAAAACTGACACTGGGCCCAAGCAAAGATACCTCTGACCTATACTTGTAATTGCTGTTGTGAAAATCATTGCAGGACTGAGAGACTGATGCCACACAGAGAAAGCAGAGCATAAGCACAGACTAAAAAATGCCAAGGCAGTGATAGAAAAGGAAGATCCCAGTAGAAACCCCAAATCTAACACCCTTTGCCTACAGAGCAACAATTTAAAAGTTGTGGACCAGAGGGTCGCCCTTTAGCCTGTTTTTTGGATGGAGCTGAGCGAGTTGGCTGAGACCAGATGCTGGAAATTAGGAGCATTACCTGGGTCTCCCTTGTCACGTCACCACCCACGGTAGTATAAACCCAATGGGGATCTCAAACAAACATTCAGCAGCAAGCAGCCAGGGGATGCTTGGAACAATGGGGGTGTCCAGCATGGGCAGATTTACCCAAGAGGTTGAGAACATGTCCTCAGCTGGGATCCTCAAAATGGCTCCAGGAGGGAGGCACACACCAAACCAGGTATCCAAGACAGACCATGTTCCCAGTTCAGGGCAGTACAGAGAAAACACTGCCCTCTATCTGGCACACCCAGAAGGGCTGAGCTCCAGCCTGGCAGCACCTCGGGTGGCCAAGGTCAGCTTTCCTGCCATCTTAACAGAGGCTGGAGACTTAAGCCCCCTTGATCATCCTCACCACCAGCTCTTCAGGGACAACTAATGACAATGAGATCTGGTTGGCACCCCATCCCTACTGGCTTCACATAACTGTGCAACACCTAATTTTGGCTCTCACTTGGGCATTGGGAATGAAGCCAACACTGTACTCAGAAGCGAAGCCACCTGCAAAGCAGCAAACAGCCTGTGCAGAGCTCAACAGCCATTGGAGATGCTACCCCACCCACATCAGCAGATGGAGATCAAGTCAGGAACTGGGCAAAAAAACCACCTTTCCTCCCAACTGTGCAGTTAGTGGTACCACAGCCCTACGAAAAGAGGAGATAGGACCTTCCAGACCCAAGGCCTAGAAACCTTTACCACAAAAAACAAGGATAAAATCCTCCCACTCACTATCCTACAAGGACTTCCCAAAACTTAATATTATGCTATTAGTGGCAATATCAAGAACATGGGCACATGCTTAAGCAGGGAGGATGCTGTAACCTTAGCGTTCGTCAGCCTGCAAAACAGACGCATCACAGGGGATCCAAACTAGCAGAGACAGCGACAACGCACCTTTAGAAACACTCACAAGAGTCTGCTAGAAAGCAGGTTAGGTGCGCTCCCACTGCTACCCATCAAGAAGTGCCACCTTCCATGCACACACATACAATTATAGACACATAACCAAATTTCATATGCAAATTTCATCAGCAAGATGGTGTTTCTAAGAAATCTCTGCCACAGAGTCTACAGCAACAATACTTTGATTGGAAGCATCCAGAAGGCAAAACCAGTCCCTTTCTTTATTCTTCACAGAAAACTGGTATTAGCGATCTGCGCACGCTGCTACCATCATGACACCCAAAAAGCTTTTAGGTGTGATGGAGCCTGATGTCTCCAGCAGGACAGAGCCATTCATGATGCACATATTCAGGGCAGATTTTAGGGTCAAGGGACTGGAAGGTCTCCTTTCTTCCAAGGAGTGCCGATCCACCAATTCTAACAAAGCATCATGTTATTTTCACTAAAAAACAAAACAAAACAAACCAAACCACAAGGATTTTATCCCTAAAATGACTTATTTAGCTGCAAATAGCCATCCATCCCCTAGTGCTATGCTTCATGTATTGTGCCTCAGTTTACTGTGGATACCTGGCTGTGTCAGCACAGCATGGGCACAACCTGCCCGATTTCTCCACACGCAACTGACCACTCCCAGAGCAGGGCATGGCAGTGACACCCACCCAGCATCTCCCAGCACCAGAGCAGGCAGCGCTGGGTCAGCTGCTTGCCCAAGCTCTGCCAAGTCCCTTCCACCCCCAGGCTCTTTCTAATCTCAATGTTTCAGGTTTTGTCTCTTCTCTAAAGAAGAACCAAACAAGCAAACAAACAAACAAAAAAACCCAAACCACAATCACTCACAGGATTTGTCTGGTAACCCAAATCCTGTCTATCACTTACGCTTGTCACTCAGCCTGACATATTCACCTCTGTGCCACCTCTGCTGCTCCCAGGTCTTGCCTTCAGCTCTCTTTTCCTTCCAGCAACTTGGTATTGCTGCCTGCGTCCCCTCCACACCCGCCCAGGACACTCTTTCGGCCAGCTCAGGTGTCTCCTGAATCGGCCCCAGCCACGCTTCTCCTGCCGCATCAGCGCAGGCCTCGCTCGCTCCAGAAGGCAAAGGCTTCCCCGCTGGCCGGGCAGCCTGTGGCAGGGCGAGGGGCCTCTCCGGGCGCTTTTCCTGCGCCTCAGGCCACGCACAAAGCCCCGCACCCGTGGCTCCGGCCCTCCCCGCATCTCCGGCCCCCGTCCTCTCCCCTCTCCCTTCAACTTTCCCCAGCTCCGTCGCCCCGCTCCTCTGCTGGGTTCGCCTGTGCCTTCTCCTTGGATTCCTCCCTCTTTTCCGGCGCTACCCCCCCCCCCCCCCCCCCGCTTTCTTTGTCCCCTCTCGGACTGCCCTTTCCGCCCAGGGCGGCCCGGCGGCCGGAGTTTCCATGGGAATGGAGGCGGCGGCTGGGGCCCTCGGCGACGGGGAAGAGCACAAAGGCAAGGGGAGGACGGAGGAGAAGGGCCGAGGACGCAGGGTCGCGCTCCGGCAGGCCCGGGGGATAACGCAGCCCCTTCCCGCGGCTGCCGGCCGGGCTCTTGGGACGCAGGGAGCCCCTCGAAGGCTGTTTACTCACTGGGACCTGTGTGTGAAGGTTTGGGGGTTTTTTTCTTCCACTGGAAGGGAGAAGCAACAAAGACAAACCAAGTAATATTCAATGTGGAACGTCCCGGTCCCCGGCGTGGCTGCGAGGGCTGTGCCTGCAGCCAGGAGCACGGAGGAGAGGAGCCCCTCGCTGCCGCGATGAAAGCAGCAGAGCTGGTCTACAGCTTTCTGTAAAAACAATGACTGTCTCTGCCTAACGTGGTTTGCCACGCAGAGGCACGACAGACAGGTGGAATAAAAGCCGGGGCGTGACAAAAAGCAAAGTGCATAAGCAACACCCTCTGGTATGGCCGTGAGCTGGGGTTTTGCTTTAATTTATGGTTCTCGCATTATTCTCTTTCTTCTTGAGGAATAAAAGAATAAAAATTGAGAGGTATCTAACACAAAGGGAAGGTAAAAGGGGGGTCTCTAAGGAGGTTTAGTCAGACAGCAGGACGAAACTGCCTCTGCAGATCCAATTTGTGCATGTCACCTGGCATTGCTGAGCTCTACCTAAGCGGAAA
The DNA here is from genome assembly GCF_900496995.4 of Aquila chrysaetos chrysaetos. Lineage (NCBI taxonomy): Eukaryota > Metazoa > Chordata > Aves > Accipitriformes > Accipitridae > Aquila > Aquila chrysaetos. The sequence continues at coordinate 23,987,253 of NC_044012.1, forward strand.
GGACTGAGTGGCCATGTCTCATCTTCACAGCCCTTATCCCTCTTAGAGTTCCAGCTCTCTCAGATTTGTCTGCAGACAGTTCCTCTACCTCTACAGCTGGGACTCTGGGAGTCTTGCCTTTTCCTCCTCCTGCTCCTCCCAGAAAAGTTCCTTTACTTTAGAGGCCTACATGGAAATTAGATGTACGTACACATCTCTATCCAGGTAGCACAAGATAGTTACAGAAAAGGCTTCTATTTCCAATAGAAATGAGAAAGAGAAAATTTTTAAATTAACCAGAAAGGAGCAGCTATTTCTGCTCTGCATGATGCACTTACACCAGAGGATGGTGAAGACGCAGAATTTATTTTTTTTTTTCCACCTGGAGCAAGCAAAGAGGGTGTCAAAGATGTTCCTAAGGCCAAAGAGCTTTTTGTCAGCACATCCAGATCAATCACGTCCAAGAGATAATAAATAACTGGCCAACAGAACATCAAGAGGATTCAAGTTTCACTAATTCATGGGACATTGAAAAGCAAAGAGGAAAGCTTAAGTGAAGCCAATACTTCTGGAGACTTAATAGGATTCTCAGTCACAAGCTTGTCCATATCACACCTCTCACATGCAAATTAACTATATTATCTCCAACTAACTGAGGATAATTTTTATCAGGTTGTGAATTTGTTTATAAAGGTGATTAACTCCAGATTTTTCCCCTCTCTCTCTCTCTTACAGCCTGCTCAGGTCAGCTGCATTTCTTCCTTGCCTGTAACAGCCCTGTTCTCTGCCCCACTCCTTTAGCTCTCCACTCGCATGCACATGCTCCTTGCAGGGAGGCACTGATATGGGGGGGGAATCTGAATTGCACCCTGCAAGGCTGCATGTCTGTAACAAGTAAGGCTTTTAATCTGGAAATGCACATTTATATCAAGATGCTAGAATCCATTATAATTGGGTAAAAAATGAAGCAAATAGTAATTATAAATAGAAGATTGTTGATTTAACACTCAATTCTGTCAACATTTCATAGTGGTTGATTTTAATTTTCTAGGATTTAACTTTTCTATCAGTTATTCAAATGTAATGACTAACTGCTTATAAGGCTCGCAGAGGGCATGAAGGCTGGAGGGTGGGGGGTAGTGGAGAGGATGGACCCCTAGGTGGGTCACTCTATGTACTGGGAAACTCAAAACCATTTGTTTCAATACGGGCAAATACAAGGATTGGTGCATGGGGTCAGAGCAAGTCACACTCAGCCCAGTGTCTCACTGCCACCGAGAGCTGTTGAAAAAAGGCTATAAATCCCAGGAAGTATGGAGTGCCATTTCTCCAACTCCTTTTTAGGGACCTTCTGACTCAGAAGGTGCATTTTAGCTTTTTTTTTTTTTTTTTTTTTTTTGGGGTTTTTCTCCCTTCAATGTTCCCAGTCACTCAGGGGAACTTTTAGCACTCCATGTGGCAAGGACTTCCACAGTGCTGCCCAGCTGTCCTAATGCCTTGTCTTCTCCCTCCCATTCCCACCTCCTCCCATCCTAGAGTCTCACCTCACTTCCCTTGGGCTCAGTCTTCCAATGGCTCACGTTGCCTGCTACAGCCAGGTAGGTAGCTTAGCTCCATCCTACCATGAAAGGGCTCACAGGCAGCTCCTACCAGCACTTTCACAGGAGTATGGAAAGAAAGCATCTATGGGATGGAAGAAGCTCTTTATCAACTAAGTCAACCCACCTGCAGCTGCAGCAGTGCCTCCCCACATCAGACTCAGCACCCTCCGAGTCAACAGTAGTTAAAAGCCAGGCAAGAAGCATCTGCTTTGGGTGGGGTTGGGCTAGATGATCTCCAGACCAATACAGGCTACTCAGTGATGCTACGGAAGGTTAGACCTCAGGCTGGGAGTTGCATTTCAAGGGGGAGGGGAGGACCAAAACCCAGGGCAAAGCCATGTGGCTCATCCCATCCTGTTCCTGGGAGAGGTGCCTACCTGCTGTTTCCCTGAGGAGCATCCACAGCTCAGCATCTTCCCAAGCCTGGTGGCTCACTTTGAGTGTGGCTTTGAGTTGTGGGATGCCCTGACCATAAAGAGCTTTATGGTGAGTCTTAGTCACATTTATTCCCTCTCTAACATCCCCTTATGCTGTGCTTTAGTTGTTCTGTTTTCATATATGCCCACTTGGTGCCAGTGTTACTCCATGTTTCTCCTCCGTAGCAAAGCAGCAGGTGTGAGAGCCTGTAGTAGAGCAGGAAAAAAATGTCCAGGGCAAGCCAAACAGAAGGAAGTTTGGGAAAATAAAATAGGATTGTCACAAGACCCATGAAGACAGTTACTGCAAAGTTTTCCTACAGCAAGACTGTTTCTTCATGCAATGGAGAGGTAGAGAGGTGCTGGTCCTCCAGCTAACCTACCTGGCCATGGGAGCTCAAGCACTAAGGCAACATCAGATCTAACTACTCCATCATCTGTTTAGGGTATCCTCAGCGTGCTTGAACACCCTGGGGACAGGCAGATGGGGGCTGAGCAAGAGACTGGCACTCTCTGAGGCAGCTCAGGCAGGGACTCAGTGCCCCTGGCTCAGCTGAAATGGGACTCCTGGACCCATGGGCAGATGGTGTGAGGTGAGGCTCGTTAGGATGATTAAGGCCTATTAGTGCCTTCAAGGCCACCGCTATTGTGGTGGCATAAAAAGCAAGCTCAACTAGCAGCTCCTGGCCCAGTCATCTAAGCTAAGCATGACATGAGTACCCGCAAAGTAGTGTTCTACCAACTTCTACCTTCACATCTGCAGACCAAGGACCTCACTGGGCTGTTTCTTCAACCAAAATGAAGGGACTGTCCCCAAACCTTGGTGGAGAGGTCCCCTCTGATCTGTTCAAAATTGCGTGTGTTAAAGAAAGAGGACTGAGCAAGGCATTGAGCTCACGAGCTGGTACTTTGGAGGAGATGTCCTGGTAGATTCAGGACCAAAAGAATGAGGCTCACCTCCTTAGCCAGGGGCAAACTGGATCAGGCAGCTGAAGGAGTCCAGAAATGGCTTCAGCATAGGTAAAGGTGCTTCCTGCCTGCATAGTCCTACGCTGCAGTAAGGTAGGGATTTTGCAGACAGACAGCATCTCTGAAACCCTTTTTGGGGCAGTTTATGGAAGATCTTCAGGTACACAAGGAGTACGTGCAAACTGGCCCAGAGGCAGTCCTGCAGGGGCAAGAAAAGTATACCCACAAGAAGCACTCATTTCCCAAGGCCTTGGAGGACATGCACCCATCTGATCCTTTGCTCATCACTGTCCCTTGTATTCCCCAAGTCCAGTGTGAGCATCCGAGGGGAACGTGAGCGTGAGTTAGGATTTGCTGTATCCTGTAGCCTGATAGAGGCAAGGCTCCATGTCCCAGGTTGTGCCAGGGGTGAGACTGAGCGTGTACTGTCAACAGGCACGTACACAAACACACACACAAGCAGCCAGCCACAGTAACCAACACAGGCAGAAAAAGCACTACTCCACAAACACAAACAGCACCAATGGCCTTGTGCTGTTCCAGCTGATCAGGATGAAAGCCTCTTAGTGGAAAATACATATACATATAAACATGAAGATCCCTTCAGAACATGGTTTAGTGGGCATGGTTGATGGTTGGACTCGATGATCTTGAAGGTCTTTTCCAACCTAAATGATTCTATGATTCAATAACTTACGGTGTAAATAAGGCCTAAAAGGAGCTTGCACGTATAGTATGTCAACATAGTTCCCTTTATCAGACAAACTAGCACCATCTCATAACAGCAAGTGAAGTTGAACTTGCAATCATATCACTGTTATAAATATATGCTTAATATTAGCAGATGCTTTTTAGCATCTTGCCTAGTTAATGGTACAATTAAAAAATACAGACACCATAATGGGAGGAATAAACATGAGCAATGTCTGTAGCAGCATGAAGTAACAGGGATGAAGCAGTTCACCTCTTTGTTGATAAGGTCTCAGGGGCAGTCCCAGGTCCAGGCTTGTCTCCACAGCTGGAACTGGCATGGGCCCGTGCAGTCAGGCACCTACAAGCACAGACAGGAAGAAGTCTGAATCCTCACAGGACATCGTCCTGATCAGCAGCTTTTAACAGGCTGGACCATTACTTGCCAGCCCCAGTTCAGTGGAAAGGGGAATGATCTCCCCATAACCCTCCCAAACTGCAGCCTGGAGTTCATCTGATTCCTATTTTGCTGTGAATGTAAGATGACATTATCCTGCTTCCTCCTAAATACACAACTTCAACCCATCTAAGATTTTCTAGATCTTTAACAAAAGTTTTAGCATCTGCAACCAGTGAGATATGCAATGCCACTGCAAGGATTCCTTTTCTTTTTTATATATATGTATCCGTGTATAAAACTATTCACACTGCTAGCTCTGCTTGGCTGCATAGCTTTTCATTGATATTTGAGCTTCCTAAACAGCAACCCATACTTCATAGCTTATTAATAGCTACTGCCACCAAATTCTCCTTCTCCCGTTTTGAAGAATACATGAATTTTGCTTCACTTGCAAGCCTATTGTATGGTTTGTGACTGCAGTTCTCCTGGACCACACTCATAAAATGTTGTGACAATTTGCATCATCTCTGCACACCTTATAAATCTGGTTTTAATTGTTATAAGCTATCTCTATGAGTTATAAACATCCATGAAAGATCAGACAAGCAAGGTGTTGAACGCTCAGCAAGGAGTCAGCCACACATGCTGAGCATGCAGTACATCCAACCCAACTAAGGGCTGCACCAATAAAAGACCTACAAGCTAGGTTAAGACAAAGCTAGTGCGTTTATTAATGGTGATTTCTAAAGGTACTGCACCTGCTGACCTCAAATGTCTGTGCCAACGCAATATATGCTCCTTGTCCACAAACTCAAGGAGTCTGGGGAAAGACTGGGGGAAGGTGTGCTCTGGATGTGATAATCAAGCCCTGGTGATAGCTCAATTTATCACTGGGCAAGTTTCAGTGTTTTGATTCAGGAGAACATTCCCCCTTGTCATTGCTTGCTTTTTACTCCCAATGAAAAATCTCCGATGAGATTTCCAGCGACAGCTCTCTTTGCATTCCTGGCGCACACTCAGCTAGCCAAGCAAGTCTGTAAATAATTGAGTACCCGTCATTCCCTTTGCAGTCCCCACCAGCACCAGCTTAATTTGCTCTCAACAGCAAATATTTAGCGAGGTAATCAATCCAAAAAATCTTAATTTGGATAAGAAAATTAAATGCTTTTCCCAGATCTTGTAACTGATTATCTCTGGCATACATTCTGCCTTTCTTGGACAACCTTTCTCAGGGTAGGTGCTGTACCAGGAGATAATTATGGAGGATCATAGAAGCAGTTCAATTAGCTGCAGCTAATGCTTCTTATTAGCATTTTGCTGGAGCTTGTGGAGTTCTTCAGCTGAAACAGATAAACAAGCTCAAACATTCACATATGAAAGCTCAGACAAACACAGAAACAAAGGAACAGGGAGAATGTCAGGAAAACCACAGAACAGCACATGAGTAGCAGGGGCTGGCTGCAAACATGGGCAGTATTATCACACGGCTCTCAGGGCATGGATGCAATGCCTGGACTTTGGGAGCTTCAGCATCTGGACAGGAGCACATTTGGGTCATGGAGCACAGCTGGACCCTGCTGTCATAAGGGAGTGAGTCCTAACGCCAGATCAGACATCCAATAGGACATAAGACATACTCAGAGGACCTAGGGGAAACCCAGTGCCTACGGTGGTGCATCTGTGTTCAGACACCCAAACTGATCCCTTGCTGCTCTGTTACAAGGTTTGTGCCTTTTTTGGAAACATGAGCTCAGATGAGGATGCTCCATTTTGGATACCCATCTCCCACCTGCTGTGTTGAGTCCTTGGCCATCACAGACTCCACATCAAACAGTTCGTTTCATAAACTTGTCAGCCTTCGCCTTCACATCAGCCACATCTCCTATGCCTACTCTACCCACCAGAAGCTGCCTTCACAGCATCCTACTTCTGACACTAGAAAAGTGAATTCAATTTTCAGTGCAAATGAACCCTGACTGCTTTGTAACATGTCCACATTTGGGAGCGTAGTCCTCCAGCTTAAGCACCTTCCTCTAGTGTTTCCCACCCCAACTTCTTCTCAGGAAGCAATCAGACACTGTTATAGCTTACAGTTTGTGAGGTCGAACACACCAAATACTTTTATTCTTTTTTTTTCTAGGACTGGCTGTCATTCTTCCTGTGCATGAGGCCGTGCAGCTCCTTCTTGTCTGTGCTAATTGCTGTGGTCATTTTATCCTTAGACTCCCCTGGATTACATACTCAGCTCCCTTCCTTTCTTCATTTTCTTTCTCATCCAAATTCTCTTCCAGTCAGTTCCTTGTCTCCTTTCTTTCCTTCTTAAAGAGCCTTTTCTTACTCCCTTCAAGAAATAGTGTTTAAATGAACCTTATGAAATAAACCACCCGTTTTGTGACTTCAGAAGTGGAAAGTCAACAGTTATTAACCACCTATAAACATCCGAGGAGAAATCATGTACTGCAGGGGAGCAGTGTTCTCAGACAAGCACACTGGGCCTTTCTGTTCTCCTCAGAAGAGGGTCTCCTATGGCAATAACTAGTCTTTTTCTCTTAATGGAAGTAGTTTTCACGTGGGGCCTAGGCCGACATAACCTTGGCGATACCTCCAACCTCGACGGACCATTGTCCTCATCACTGTTTGGTTCCACTTCGAGAGCCTCATAGCTATTGTACAAGGGCACGTGGGAAGGTGGGGTAGTCACGGAGGAGATGCGCCTGCTGCGCCAGGCAGGAACTTGCTGCCGTTCGCCCCTATCCCTCAAGTCACCGCGTTCTGCTGGGTGGAGAGAGGATAGGGAATTCTCTGTATCACGCGTCCTGCCTGCCCTACAGGCCTGTCCCAGGGAAGGCAGGGTGCAGCTCCAGGAGTCAACCTCCTTCTCAGAGACCTCTCGACCTACTCACCTCCTCCCAGATCTCTGCCACTAAGCTGAGGAGTTCCTCTCCCTGGGTGAACCTCCCACCGGTGTGCTCGCTGCTGCCATCCGGGGCCGGGGTAGGAGCAGGGCACAGCCTGCAGCCTGACACCCGGGTAGCAGCACGTTCCCTCTGGAGCTCTGCCTGCAAAGCTGCATCAGCGGCGGACGTGGCCCTCTGCTGGGTAGAGGCCATTGCTCCCTGATCGAGCTAGCAGAGTTACGGGGAGGAGGCGGGGACGGGACGCAGACCACCGCCGCCCCGTGCATCGCACCGGAGCTGCTTGCACGAGCGTCCGAGCGCTCGCACCGGTTACACCGTGTTTAAATCTCCCGCCGTTGCGCTTGGCACCGCCCGGGTCTCGTCAGCAGCTCTCGCGAGAGCTGCCGGCTCCCGGCCGCTCCCTCCGCTCCCCGCGGGTCTTCCCGGTTCGGGACCGCCCCGCCCCGCACACCGCGCTGGAGCGCCCAGCTGCGGATCGCGGCGGCACCGGACCCGCTCGCCTCGGCGGCCGAGCGGGGCACCTGGAATTGCTGATGCGGCAGCGGGAAGGGAGACCGTCCCTCAAAATAAAATGCAGGCTGTCATGGCGGCGCAGATCCCTCAGAGCAGGATCGCGGGTGGCACGCTGCCTGACAGACGTGGCGGTGCATAGAAAACAGCCGTGTTTCCTGCGCGTGGGGAGACCTGCGCTTAGACACGTCCGTTTGCAAGGCAAGTGCCAGCCCACAGGACAGAGCTGTGAGTTCTCCCCACCGTCAGGACAGCACGTCACAAAGATGGACGAGTCTCAAACCCGTTCCCCAGCAAGGCCGTAGCGTGCTCAGTGGCTGTGTTCACACCACGGACCGGCGGCATCAGCCCCTTGCAAAGGTGCACCTCCCTGCCAGCATCCAAATCCTTCATGACTGTGCCCTCAGCTTCCATATTCGCTTTCCAGGCTGCTTTGGCTGCCTTGCTTTCTGTGTCATCTTCTGACAGGTTGCTTACCACATTTCTAATAGCCTGGGGACAGCATCCAGCAGGGCTCTTCCAAGTTCATTGCTACATTCTTCTACAGTTTTGCCTTTCCAGCAATGGCATCTCAAGGCTGATGCTCTTCCACGCTGACAGCACAGAGGAGGAGAGGCAGCCCTTGCAAGCCCATGGCCATTATCGATGAGGGGAGTGTGGGATTGCAAGTGAGATGTTTGTTGTTTAAATAGCAGCGCCCTGACTTCTGAGGGTGGGTTTATTCTGCAAACCAAAGCTTTCCAGCCTTGCATGTCCCCAGCCTTTCTGTCTCCAAGAGTCAGTGAATTATCCAGCCTCTGAAATGAGGCAACTTCATAGCTTTTTACTTCAAGTTCCTCTCAAAGCCCTTTTTTCTCCCTTTTTTTTCCTCTTTATCATTAGCAGAAAGACCTGATAGAGTATTGTAGTGGAAATTGTAAATTTTGGAACATTTTAACATTTACTGGAGATCAACAGTGTGTTCAGAGGGAGCAGCAGCACTGTTTGGGCTAGCCTTGACCAAACTCCAGAGGAAAACAGTCATTCCACACTGCAGCAGGAAAGCAACCTCTGGGTTGAGATTGCAGCGTTTCTATCAACATCTGCTATGGGTGGCTGATCACAAGGGCACCACCAATTTGCTCTCCTAAGTCACACCATTTTTGGTGTTGATTATAAGAATCAGGTGGTTTTGTGGCATCTTGAGGCCAGATATCAAAGTGCAGAAAGAGGAGCCTGCTGCTCAGTAGGGCGGGGTGTGTGCAGCTTGCCCAGTGTCTTTGTCATTCCCTGTGGCACATTCTTATTTTATTGACCCAATTCTCTCTGTGCCACATTAGTCATCATTTCCCGTACATGCAGAGCTGAGGTTTGTTGCCCTGAAGCAGCAGAGCTTGGCCGTTTCAGAGAGGAGGCAATGCTCCACCTTTGTGGTGTGGGTAGAGATCTCACAAGCCTCACAGTCAGCTCACAGTCCTCTTCAGTAGAAATATCAGGGCATCCTCTAGGAAGCAGGTTCCCAGTCTCCTCAGTCTTCATGGATAACCCAGCATCACATCTTTCCTTGGTAGTGCATGACTGAGCACATTTGCCAAGCCTTTAATGATAGCATTAAGGCAAAGTAGTGTCCTTCTGCCACTTCATAAGACTTTGCTCAGTAAATGAGGGAGCAGCTGTGAGGGAAAGCACAAAGGCAGAATGAGATACTGAGTACCATCTGTGGCCCGCACAGTGAAAGCCTGCCCTGTCCTAGGAGTTGGGGGCAAGAGGAGGCACCATAGATCAAGAGCTGAGAAGAAACCCCAGTTCCTCCTGGTGCTGTGACTGATGCTGTACATCAGGGGCTTGTGCTAATGCTGCCAGGATGCTGCACCTTCCGGCCAGGCAAGTCCCTGAGCTCAGCGCCATGAAGCGTTGGCACTTTTTCCCCACTGCGGCAATAGCTTAAGAGGTTTTTGGCATACCCATGGTGTCCTGAGAGCTTGAGTGTGCCTAAGGTTTGGCAGTGGGAGAGGGTCGGGGAGGTCAGATGTGCCCGTTTTCACCTTGGCACTAGAAGCCCCTTGAATTTAGCCCCTGGCTGCTCAGTCCAGCAGGTTCCTGTGTTTCCCCATTGTGCCTGCAGCTAAAGCAAATCTCAAATACACCAGTGGGGATTCACATGATACAAGGGTGAGCAGCAGATGAGGAAGGGAGATGGATGCAGGTGTCTATCACTAGCATCAGCCAGCTCTGAAATGGGTTCACACCAGGCTGTGCCTTGCAGTGCACAATCCTTGCCCAGAGCACACGCATACAACTCCTGCCTTATCAAAAATAATAACCGACATCAATTAACTCTTCTAGTGCCTGTTCACTGTACACCCAACAATCATCAGCCAAGACAACATATAACAGCTTGATATCAGGCTCTCAACAGACCGCTGAGCTGAGCCAGAAATAGCCTTTTCTGCCACATCCCTTCAACTCTAATCTCCATGTGCTTAATCCACATTGGTACCATGGAAGGTCTACGCAAGGCATGAACAGTACTGTAGGGATGGGAGCTGGGCGTCTGCGAGAAATTGTAAATCAGTGCAGAATCAGTGAACTCCTATGAAATCACCAAAAGGAGCCAGCCAGTTAAACCTGACCCACTTGCCAGAGACCCAAGTCTTGAGATCGTTGATTACTGCTCTATCTCCTAGGGAATAAATCTCTTACAAGGCAAAGGGCTGGCTGTCACTGGATGATGCAGAACCACGCTGCCTGGCAGGGGACTGCAGAGCTTTATTATAAATGATGGGCATGGGGTTTTCTGATGGGAATTTGCTCTCAAAAGCATGAACAAAAAATCCAAACAAATCCACTGCTGTGCGCATAGCTCCAGAGAGGACCAGGAACCTATTTAAAGAAGGAATTTTGCAGTCATGAAGATCCAGGGACAGCATCAGTCAGGGAGAAAATGTACCAAGGGAGGTCTCAGGCAAAGGCCAGCCAAAAATCCTTGTTGTGCCTTGCACAGATTCCATCAGCTCTGGCAAACTGCCAGAGAGCAGAGAGTAAGAACAGACAGAGCTGAGCACAGCATGTCAAATCAGCAACAGAGGAATTGATAAACTCCATAATAATGGACAAATTAGCCAGTACTTTGAACAATTATGATATAACAGAGGAGAAGCAAGTGGCTTCAGAGGACAACGTCATAACTCACAGTTGTAACAATATTATTGGCAGTAGGGTGGTTATGGGCAGAAAGGGTTGATTGGGCTAGGGACCTTATGTCCTGGGATGACATGGAGGCTAGACACACATCCAGCTGTGCGTGATAGATCTAGAAGGATCTTCTGGAGCAAGTGCCATTTTCCCAGGAGCAACAGAGGTGTTTCTGACTGAGATGAAACTTGAGGGGTCCAAAAGGTATAATGGCAATGCTCAGTTACTCCTTTAACTCATGGCAAGGTCCCCGTGGCTGGTGGCTGCTCCCCCACTGTGGCCTCATGGGCTCCTCCTTGACCTTGTTGGGTGGCAACCACTTATCTCATCTTGGACAAGTTTGTAGCGCGAGCAGTTCTAGGTCCACCAACTGCCCTGGGATCCTGAAAGCTTGCAAAGCTGTTCCTGTCTGCTTTGTCCTCCAGGAATATGAAGGTGCTCTGAACACACTCGTCACTTCCAAGGCATTAACTGTCTCTTGGAGACAAATTATTTCAGTCAGAATGGATTAAAAGGATAAAATCTGACAGTAACATGGGCTGCAGCATCTCCTTCAGAGACTCTTACACCATACTCAGTCATCAAAAATTAAATAAGAGCACTTCTCAAAAGACAGCAAACTCTTATCTCCAGATTATGGAGAACTCACTCAATCCATAAGGTCATTTTTCAAGTAGCTCATTAACTTCCCTGGTAAAGCCATGCAACTTTTTGCCAATCTTGCTTCAGCTTCCAGCTGTTAAAGTGGGACAGTGTCTCCGTTGCAGCCAGCACCCATCAAAAAGCACTTCTGGCCAGACAGAGTCTGATTCTGGCTTCACTGAGAGTATGAGATAGCAGCTTTGCATATGTGATTGGCACCTGGAACAGAGCTCTCCTCAAAGTTTGCCAGAAAAAAAACGTTGCATAGAGGCTGGAGTTTCTGAAATAAGTGTGTTAGGATATGGGATCTCACTTGTCCATCTATATCACTGTCACAGGGGAACTGAAGATTAGTGCATCTTCACCAAAAGTTTCTTCCTACCAGGCTGTGTAACCCCTTTTATGTCTGTACAAGGCACCAATCTGAAAGGGATGGAGCACAAGGAAAGCCTCACAGGCGCAGGAGACATGGCTGTCTCCAACATCGCTCCTCTCTTGGTATAAAAATGCCTCTAATCCAGAGAAAATGAAGTGAAGGGAGCTCACCTCTCAGCCCTTTCAGTGCCTGGGATCAGAGGGGCTCCCCAAGGACCCAAAGAGTAGCTGGTGCTTAATTCAGAAACACCTGGAGGGACAAGACTCATTTATCCTGGTCAGCATGTGAACTTTAACTGCTAAAAGCTAATAGATGTAAGAACAGATTTCAAAGCGTCAAAGAAAAGATACCTTATCAGGGAGCATTCACAAATGCAGTCATTTTTCAGAGCTCTGAGACAAAAACAAAGGTTATTTTTAGGCAACAGGATCTCCTCTTCCTCCACCGTCTCTCTCGGAAAAGACTCAAGGGTGGAGTTTGAAGAATTTCTTGTGTAGGAAAAAGATCTTTCTGGCCTAAACTGCTGCCAGTATTGCAAAGCAATGAAATGACTGTAACTTACAGCTGCTTACTAAGAAGTTAGATCTTGTTTCTTCAAGCTTTTTCCAGTGTACTGGTTTTGGCTGGGATAGAGTTAATTTTCTTCACAGTAGTAGCTGGTATGGCGCTATGTTTTGGATTTGTGACCAAAACAGTGTTGATAACACAGGGACGTTTTTAGTTACTGCTGAATAGTCTATTTCTGTTTTGGAGTTGGAATGAAAGGCAATGTTGTCCTGATAGCAGATACCAACAAGATACATCCCAGCCCATGAGCAATGTGATGGAGTTTCCTGGCAACCTGACACATGAAAAGTCATCTTTTCTGGTGTCTTTGAAAGGTATCAGATGGAAGTCTAATGCCTGAACAATCCTGCACTATCAGTGCATCCTTTCTTCCCAGGATCAGCTTCACTCCCGACTTCTCTACCTCCTCCCCACAAGCGGCGCAGGTGGACAGGGAACAGGGGGGTTCTTAAAGCATCATCTCTGCCGCTCCTTCCTCCTCATGCTCTTCCTCTGCTGCACTGTAGAGTCCCACCCACAGGAGACAGTCCTTCACGAACTTCCCCAATGTGGGTCCTTCCCACAGGCTGCTGTTGTTCACAAACTGCTCCAGCATGGGTCCTTTCCATGGGCTGCAGTCCTTCAGGAAAGGACTGCTCCAGCATGGGTCCTCTGTGGGGCCATAGGTTCTGCCACAAAAACCTGCTCCGGCGTGGGCTCCTCTCCATGGGGCCGCAGGTCCTGCCAGGAACCTGCTCCAGCGCGGGCTTCCCACAGGGTCACAGCCTTCCTCAGGAGCATCCACCTGCTCTGGTGTGGGGTCCAGCCCAGGCTGCAGGTGGATATCTGCTCCTCCGTGGACCTCCCTGGGCTGCAGGGGGACAGCCTGCCTCACCATGGTCTTCCCCACAGGCTGCAGGGGAATCTCTGCTCTGGTGCCTGGAGCACATCCTCCCCCTCCTTCTTCACTGACCTGGGTGTCTGCAGGGTTGTTCCTCTCACATATTGTCACTCCTCTCTTCCAGCTGCTTGTTGCGCAGCAGGTTTGTTTCCCTCTTCTTAAATATGTTATCAGAGAGGCGCTACCAACATTGCTGATGGGCTTGGTTTTGGCCAGCGGTGGGTCCTTAGAGCTGGCTAGAATTGACTCCATCCAATATGGGGGCAGCTTCCAGCATCTTCTCACAGAAGCCACCGCTGCAGCTCCCCCACTACCAAAACCTTGGCACATAAAGCCAATACATGGACTTATTAATAACTCTGTAAAATTCTATGGCTTGTTTTATACTTGTGGCCAGACCACATGATCTTGTGTTTAATACCTGATGTCTCTGCAGGCACCCATCTCATCTCCAGTTCTGGAGGGCAGTAATTTGGCTCTTACAACAGGGTCATTTTCCTGCATTTGTACACCTTTCCCTGGAGTTTCTCATTCTGCTGCCAGCATCCAGATGTCACAGGTGCAGCAGTGTCTGTCTGTGCCTAGAAAAATCCACCTGTTTTTCCTAAAGACCTTTTGGAGAGCATCAGTCTCCCAGTCATTCACCACCTAGCATTTAATACAAGCTGAATATCCTCAGGATGTATCACTGCAACATCGCTTACTACTGGAATCGCCAAAGCAATGGCAAGTCCCTTGAACAGAGGCGTGATGTGACAGGTTTGAACTGATAAGCGGTTGCTTTTTTCTTCTCTTCCGGTTGGAGGAGATTGTCACCTAAGGAACATGATAGCAAGGCAGGGCCAATAAGAGTGCAATCTGGTTGAGGATCCAGGCAGGCAGCCCCTGAAGACCAGGGTGGGATGTCCAGACAGAAACATGCTTCAGTTTCTTTTCTCAGACTGAGACATCCCAGATAAAGCCCTTATCTGGCCTTTTCTCAAATCAATATGATGCTTCAGTCTCATTCTCAGAACACAGCAGGGGCAGGCATCTAGGGAACAGCTTTATCACATCATTCGCTACAGCCAGAGGAAGCTGGATTTTTCCACCCAAAGGTGAGTTTGGTAGGTGTAGTCATGTCCCGGCTGCATGTTGTCACTGCGAGGTTTTAGCTTTGTGGTGTGCCACCACTCAGGTAGGCTGAGGATGTCAGCCCAGCCAGCCAGCCTCGGGATGCCTGCAAGGGGGATGCATCGAGGCAAAGGTAAAAATGCCTTGGGCACCCTCCTGGCTGCTGTGGAGGCCGGTGGAGCCCTCAAACATTACACTGTGATTTTAACCTCTTCACCCAGAGACCTGAAAGCTATTTCCAAACGGTCCGGCACCTTTTCTGCCTGCCTTTGGACAGGAGAGGGCAGCAAAACGCTCCTTTTGAAGAAAGGGAAAGCAGGCAGGAAGAAGAGCCTGAGGTCTCTGGGAATGTTTTGCTCTTCGCTGTGAAAAATTTAAGCCAGAATCAATTTCTCTTGCTCTTATTACAAGAACGGCTTACTGCAACCAAAATGTTTGGAGCAGAGCCCCAAACCGTGAATCTGCTCCCACCAGATACTCCCAAAAGGTGGGCCTTTTAAAAGATGTGATGCAGGTGACGCTCATGTTTTGGATGCCAGAGGGAGTCCACAGCTCCCAGCCTGGGAAATACCAGTCCCCTACTTGAAGTGCAGCCTTGTGCTTCCATCTCCACTAGTAAATTAAGGAGTGTCAGATGTTCCTTGGCACAGGGACTCTGTCAACCTCAGTACTACATCATTTGAACAGTTTCCAGCATGTTTTTGGCCATGCCATGCCATGCCATGCAAGCCAGCGCTCTCTCAAATAATTTCCCGGCACAGGGGAAGGACTGTTCCCAAGAGGCTCTGATTGGGGATATCCTACTCTGAAGAGAGTTTAATGGTGTAGATACAAACCCCACCATTACAGTTTAGCCTCCATACATGAGAGTGGTCCCAGGCATGTTTAATTTTCTAATACAGATGTGCTAATCCCACTGCATCCCAGCACTCATCCTCAGGAGCATTGTGATTCCCAGTCTGCTTAGAGCTAATTTCAGAGCCTTAATGCCTCTTGCCACCCCTCCTGTGGGGAATGCAGAAGCTCTGCTGAGCCCTCATCACTAGGGCTGTCAAGCCCTCTGGTGAGAGTCATCTATCCAAATTTAGGCAACAGCAAAGTAGTTGCCTCCAATGAGCTCATCAGTTTTTGGTCCCTTTATAGCCAGTGGCAAGAAACAGAAGTGACTCACACAGCAGTAGACACCTGTCCCAGCACAGGCTGACTCACCTTCAGAAGGTGCCCCTTGCTCTCCACCGCCCTTCACTGCTCAGACACTGATCTCCAGGGTTTGGATGCTGAAATTCAAGCAGGTGTATCCCATTCCTTGGAGCAACATGTACCAGAATTGCTGATTGCTCACATCCTTTCTGTGGAGTCTCAGAAACAGTTCTACAGACACCCCATTGACCCCATAACCAGGGCTTAATTTGCGCTCCATGACCCACTCGGATGAGCTTCCCCAATCACACACCCCGTATTTGTGCATAAACCTCATTTTCTCAAGACAGGCTGAAAACTAAGGAGAAAATATAACAACCAGAAAGTTCAACCAAAAGTATTACAAAACCTTTCTTAGTTGATGCAGCCAAAAATAAGAGTTGCTTGCACACACAGGCTGCTCATGCTTAAAGAAATCTTAACTGCCTTGAATGTACTCGTATTTATAGCTGAGAAAACACTGCTTCCCTTGGTGAAAGCCTGTGTAAATGCAACTATTTGCTCAGTACGTGTGATGGAGAAGTGCGAACCCACCAGGTGGCTGTAGCGTTGCCAGCATGTAGAGTTCATTCAACCCACCGCATTCCTCCTGGGATTTCTGCAAACGGGCAAGATGCAGAGCTGAGCAGCAGCAAAGGCGGGTGGGTTGTATCCAACCCTACAGGGGACAGCGCTCAAAACAGAGAAGAGCCCGGAGGTGGACTTTCAAATCCAGGGAAAAGCCAGCCTGAGGCACAGAGGTGGTTGGAAACTTGTTCATGAGGCCAGATCTCCTCTGGTTTAAGGCTGAAGTCAAGCTGATGACTGCAGCTGATCTCTGAATACAGATCCGTATCATCGTGCCAGCACAAAGAGGCCAGATTTTCAGATCTGCAGACGAAAATTATGATTAGAGCTGAGACCATGCTCATCCGAGTCCTCTGGTGTTTGTACGTAAGTGCTAGCTCTTTCAGTGTTATTGCTGTTGTCATTTTATCAGCTTGCTGCAATCTGGTTTTTTTTCTATATTTGACTGTTTATAATTAGCCTGCTGGGTTTGCTATTGTCTCAACTTCCTTATCTGTTTCCTGACAGTTTTGGAGATGGCTCCATTTTAAATATATACTATGCTTTAAGAAAAGAAACTCTTCTCTAGCTCTCTTTGAAGCTCAGCACTCTGGGGAGAGTGCCAGTAGACAGGCTGTCGGCTTAAAGAATATGTGTAATAAGGGACAATTAGGTGGCAGCAAACATTTAATTATCAAATGTATTGGTGCTTCTTACCCTGCCTGAAGTTAAGCAGGTGCCTTATACACAGGATCCTTCAAATATCAAATGTGAAAAATGTTTCAGAGCAAAACAAAATGAGCTGATGAATACATTTAGGCTATAAACTAGACAGAGGTTTTTAGCAAAAGCCTGGAACAGGCTTCACATTAGCATTTGCAGGGGGACAGCTTCATAGGTTAACATGGGAGACTGCACACCCTGTCTTGTGGTAGAGAGGACCAGCTCCCGTACTGTGTTTGGGAAATGCCCCAGTCAGTTGCCACTGACCTCAAGAAACCAGGATCTTGCTCGTATCGGTGGGGTTGCCCAAACCCACTTCACTTCAATGGAATGGATTGGCCGAGGCTGAAGCCACCAGAGGTGTCTCACCTTGTCCTGGTCATCGGTGCTGCTTGCTGTCTCTCACTGGGCAGCGGAAAACAAACCAACTCCTGAGACCCCTAAACTTTTCTCAGCTGTAAAGAGCCACAGACTCTCTTGTCAGCCTTTACTGATGAAGGGACACACTTCCTTCGGCTTGATGTGTAGGATGGGATCAAACCTTGTGGAGAAGCTCCGAGCAAATCCCCTGCAATCCTTTCAAAGCCGGTGGGAAAGCAGGCTTGCTTAGGTGCTGTTCATCTGTTGAACATTCCCCTGAACTGTCTGACCCTCTCTGCTGATGGGAGAAATCCCAGCACCTGGATAGAGAGAAGCAAGCCTTTGCCATCGTGTGCCACAGGTCCACGGCATGTTTTTCAGAGACAAGGCTGACATTGCTCCCAGGGACAAGCTGAGAATGAAACCTGATGTATTCCAGGAAAAAAAAAAAAAAGACATGTTCCTGGATACAAAGCAGGAAACGGATTTACAAAACTCCTTGCAGCTCCATTACATGCTAAGGTTTGTACACGTCACCACCAGAAAGAGGGGTCAGACAGACCCCTTGCAGAGGGGCCACAGCACCACCTTGTCCTTGTCCCTCACCAGCCTGCTCACAGAACAGCTTCTAAGCCTGCAGTACTGAAGGCAAGCAGGATTCTTCCTGAAACATTTTCCAAGAGCTAGGTAGGAATCCCCTGCCAAAAAAGGGAGCTTCTCCCATTCTCCACCTTCTGTTCTCCCACTCAGCTCTGTTACTCCAGACTCTACCAGAAATGACCATCTGCACTTGGGCCAGTCCAACTTTGTGAAACATTTGAAAGAAAAAAAGGTTGATTTAAACAGACTAAGAGCTGTTAAGGTTACTTCCTAAAACAATTTCCCATACATTTTGTAGTTCATCCAGGAACTTCTGTTCTTGCATCTTGCAAGGAACAGCACATCCCCTGGATTGAGGGACAGGCATTACACTTGCACACCCAGTCTCATAAATCTACACTGGCTCCTAGTGCTTTGTACTTTAAGAGCTCCGTGTCCCTTTCTGCACTTTCTTTTTCCAGTCTCAGGATGGAGATGTATTTCTTGTGCTCCATCTCAAGCCAATGGGGTCTCCTCACTCCTTGCAAAACAGTCCCCACGCCTGGGAACCCCAGCTATTTTGAACTGTCCCCCTTCTCTGATTCTGCCTTCTTCATCATTTCAGGCACAAAACCTGGCCTGAGTGCCCCAACACAGGTGGTATATGACAGGAGGGAGGCTGTCAGGGACTGCCTGGTATGTGCCACCTCCCTGGAACTCTCCTGCTGCTCTGTTTCATAGATGTCAAAGCTGGAGGCCTCTTTCCAACATCAGGTCTCCTGCGCATTGTGAGCCAGCAAATTGAATCACGTCCAGATCTTGTCATTTGGAGACAGAGCGAGGGGGATTTTTTTCATTAATTGTCAACTTGGGCTTTAAATATCCCACCATGGTGGGGAACACTCACCTCTCTTCTGATGGAGCATGGCTTCCAATGCTTGATCTCTCCTTCAACTTTCCAAACCTCCTTCCCAGGCAGCTTCTCTTCACCCACCTCCTAGGAAAAAGACAAACACAACCCACTGCCTCACAGGTGGTCTCAAACGTTGCTTTTCAGACCAAGGTCCAAGTGGTCTGAGGCACTAAGGCTGAAATGGGCTCTGTTCCCATGGTGCTCCCCTTGGTCCTGTGCATGCAGCAAGGTCTCTCCTCTGCCTACTTTCTGCTGGTTCAGATACACACAGTTCCCAAAGAGCAAAATCTCTTGGAGACGGTGCACAAGGGACGCTTGCCTGTGGCTGGAGAGTGCAGCTAAAGCAAGTGTTAATTCCACTTACAGGATGAAATTGGCAGGAGAGCAACTGAATTTTCTGTCCAGCTCTAAAGTGCTCTCAAAGTGATCTAATATATCACTGCGGCAGCAGCAGCAGCCATTCAAATGCTCTCCCAGCTCTCTGGCTTTGCAATCAGGTGATAAGATGACTTCATGTTAGCAGATGGGTCCAAGTTCTTTGTCTGTCTCCAGTTCTTGGGTCCTCACCAGTTCTTGCGGTTGCACTTGGCCCTTTCAGCCCTCTGCTGTGCTGCTGCACCATGGGTGGCTCTGACAGGCATAGTCTCTGGGCTTCATGGTTCAAACCACCATACCTGCTTAGAGGAGACTTCTGTCTGCCCAGGGCATGTGGCTGTGAGCTTGGTCTTCAAGGAGCAATGGCATTGGTAGGTTGTGGTGGGCTGTGCTTCTTTTCCCGTGCCCTGGTGAGAAAGGAGTGGAGAGGAGCAAGGGATCTGTCTCTTTCCTTGAAGCAATAAAAGATTCATATGTAGAGTCCCTGTCTCAGTCCCTGAGAGCAGACAAATCTCGTAGTAGGACAGATGGGTCTGTCCAGGATGTGCCATATGCTACGCTGCGTGTGGGACAGCAGAGACCTTAGGGCACCTGTGGATACAACCAGCCAAGGAGGGGGCATGTGAGGTTGGAAGAGGGGATGTAGAAGTGTAGGATAGGGAGGGTGGGGGGACAAGGACTGGGTGAGGAAGAGGGAGGAGGATTTGAACACTGAAGGTTGGGCTTTTTTGTGAATAGTGCATGGACCAAACATCTCAGTCTTTGTCCCTGGGACTCTGCTGACATCACTCACATGCCCTTCAGTGGGAGCAACTGTGCACTAAATCTAGCTTGGAGTGGGATTTAGCTTGTATAACTTCAGGTGTCGTTCAGCTGATCAGATGGATGTGTCTGACTACCAAGTGAGATGGCTCAACAGGTCCCACTGATTGACACCCAGCACCCTTGGATATACCTTCATTTAGACATGCAGAGCTAGATTTGGTTGTGAAACATCAGCAGCTAGCCTCACTCCAAATGCCTAAGAGTACCTGAGACATCCCCACCACGACAGCAACTAGAGGTCTGAGCTGCACCGTTCTCTCTGCTTCTGCCAGACTCCTGCTATCCAATTTACACTGCAAGCTCAGAAGGAAAATGCAGCCGATAGACAGAACAGGATAGTCCCTCCCAAGCTCACAGGGGACACCAGCAAAACATAACCTCAGGGTTCTCTGAGCTGAGCTATGGAGTGAGGATGTCCTGGAAATCCAGTGGAAGTTTCCAGCTTTCATCTTGAGTTTGCTCATTTTTGCCCATATTTCTGCTTACATCTGTTGTGAATGCAAATAAATGTCAAAAAAAAAAATGGAGAGACAGATGAGCATTTGGGAGCAGACACCACCAATGTGTCAATGTCTGTCTTAAGAAAGAGGCAACTGGAAGAGATACAGAGGGATGATGTGATGAGATGCATGCAGACCAAGGGACACATGGCTCTGACTGGAGTCACTGGGGTCCAGGGTACCTCATCAACCCTCCCCATCCTCTGAACAACCTCCAACACACACACAGTTTCTTATCTAGAAGTAAGCCTGAGTGTGATTCAAATAACAGCATCCCTGCAGCCCAAGTGGCAACTGGCTTTTCCTGAGCATTGAGCTTAGAAAAAGGATGAGACACAGAGTCTATAGCCCTCTGGAGAAGTCTCGAGAAGAACCAATCAGTGCTTCTGCCAGAAATTACAGCAGAGATGAAGCTCCAGCACAGCTATGCTGCTCACACACAGACCATTGAAAACCAGCGTAAGTTTAACAATTGGATCATACCCTCTATGCAGAGCCCAAGACCAAGTGCTGTAAGCCATCACTATCTTCCTAACTAGCAGGTAGGACATGTGGTCACCAGCATGGGACTCACACAACCTAACATCAATCATGAACAGAGCAGATGTGCACATCTGGCCCCAGTGCTGGGATCCCTTCATCGTATTGCACTTCACCTTGGGATGGCAGGACTGAATGCCCCCTGCATACCTCTGTCGACTGTCACAGATGTGCAGGGCACAGATGGGGATGCCTCTGCAGTGGACAACTGTGAGTGGAGACATAAACCCACTCTTTCTGCATGCTCCGTCACCTTGAGCTGTGTACACAACACCTGCAAGTCATCTATGCAAAGATGAGCCTAACTCGATCATCAGCCAGAGCCTTAACATAATTATGACCTGTTTAAGCCTCAGGTTCAGGCTTCAGTAATGGTTTTTGAGGGAACTAACAGTATATAACAACATGACTAATGATGCACTGTACTTAGCATATGCAAAGGACCTCATTTTGGGTAGCTACCTACAGCACCTTTTGGCAATGAGAACCTGTGCAACTGGGTATCTTCTACTAAGCAGACAGTATGTCTCTTATTTGTGTTTTAATTTAGACTACCTCAGAAGAAACCCAAGGTAAAGAAGAAATTTTGCTGCCTTCAGGAAACCAAGAAGTACCCTTTCAAACCAGCATGAGACATAAGCTCGGTATGTAGGCAGCTCTGCATTTACCAAAGGCCAGGAATGCTGATAAAACACCTGAGAACAGGCCCCGCACTTGGAGAGAAATGTCTTTTAGAGCAGTTTCTGACACACGTGTAACTCCCTAAACAGCATCTTGTGCCCTCTGGACACATGGGCCAAAACTCCCAGTCTAATTTCTCCTCTGACAAGAAACAGACAGAGGGGGGAGACACTGCTGTGATAAATCACTGCTTCATTGAGGTCTCTGTCACTGCCACACATGATGTCCTCATAAGCAAACCAAAGGAACAAGATCCAGCCAAAGGCAACACCATTTTACAAGGTCTTCTGGATACTTGTAACAAGGTTAACCTGTCAGGCTAAGTTCAGTGGCATCAGCTCTGCTCTTCTGTTAAGATCCGTGACACAAACTGCAGCTGCTCCACAAAGATTAACAGAAATATAATAAATATGGCATCTCCCTCAGGAACGCAAGAAATAGCTCTGCTGCAAGACACCAGCAAAATATCCAGAGACAATGACCGGAGGCTTCTAATTATCCTAGTCTATAATAATTAATTGAAATTAGGAAATACATATGCAATACGAAAACGATGTATTGAGAGGGATTTACAAGGGCATCTTCTCCAGGTTTGGATAGGGACAACAGGGGAAAATCTTCTCCCAGCTGAACCATGCCTGGGAAAGGAGCAGGGAAGGAATCCAGCCTCCAGTCGGAAGAGGGGCAGGGGTGGACCAGGCTTGTGTTACTCACTCGTGACTCAGCCACGCTGACAATACAAAAAAACCCAAACAAACAAACAAAAAAACCAAACAAAACAAAACAAAAAAAACAAACAAAAAAACCCCCAACTAAAAGCGCCCCACATGGCAAAAGCTGTGAGTTAAAGAAAAAGGGGGAGTTGTAGGGGTTTTGTTTGGAGAACTAAGGAGACACTCATCAGGGGTTCAAAACCCACCATGAAGAAGATGAGAAGCTTGAATTGTTTAGATGTCAGCCCCAGAGCAGGGCTGGAGAAATGGCCATAGAGCTGTATTTCTATGACATGAACTAATTAAAACCCAAGACGGAAGTGCAAGTGCTGAGGAAGTTTCGCCATTTCAAAGCCCACAGCAGAGACTGCACAGATGCCTTCTGAAGGCCACAAGCGCCATATTGACATTCCATGGCCGTAGCATGGGGTGCTCCCACCTGACACAAGGCAACTAGAGGAACACACACACAGCAATGATAAAAGGAGCACGCTACCATCGCCAATGCCCTAATGTAAGGCCAGCTCAAAGTTACTGTGCACAATTCAAGTAAGTAACTGTGACACCACAGAACGCTGGAAGGTGGAGGAGACAACCAGGTAAGACCATTTTCTGTGTGTTCCGTTTCTTGTGCTCTTCTCTGGGGAGTGGGGAGGAGGAGAGAAAGATGAAAGCTTTATTCAACACATCTTGAAAGTTTGCACAAAGGGAATCCTGTATTTGAACAGCTGTAGTCAAAGAAAGGTGTGAGCTGGGCTCAGAAGTAACACGTGGAAATACAGAACTGAGAAATACTGACCTTTGCTGAGTCCAGTGCTCTTCTCCATCTTCTGCTTCCTCAAGCTGTTTTCTGTATTGCAGTAGCTGGGTAAGAGCTGTACGGACAGTACTTTCTCTGCACCGGCTGTTTCCAAATCTCCATTTCCTGCTAAATTGCATCATCAGTGCTTTCTTCACCTTACATTTCTTCAATTTTTTCTCCTTGTTTTTGCCTTTTGCCACACCCAATGTTGCTTTTGCCCATCCCTTTCAAACACCCATCTGGATTATGAGTGAAGTCAGAGATTTCTTGCTCAGCAGCAAGAGGTGAGAAGAGCATCCCAAGCACTGAGGGCTGGTCCTGGGTAGCAGGGAGAAGATGGCAATTACTGTACTCTTAAGCAGAAAGAAGGTGGGCCAGGCCAGGATGGTGCCAGATGGCTGGGGCATATTTTAGCAGCAATGCATTCCTCGTTCTCATCCATGCACTGTTCGCAGCAAGAGCAGGGCATAATGAAACCCCACATGAAAGACCATAAGGGCAGCTATGCTGGTGCAGAGGAAGACGTCTCCTGCCAGGATTTCTGCACCTCTCACAGGGAAGAGGAGTAAGCAATCCCCATACCACTATCCCAAGACCTGCAACAATCCATCTCCCGCAATGTGGGTGCAGCTGCCAGCTCCCCCGCCCAGCCTGGAGGGGTGACTCCACCCTTGCACCCCTGGACAGGGCTTCAGAAGGGGCTGGGGGGAGTCTAGCCTCCACCTCTTACTGCAGCTCTGCTACCCACTAGCCCATCTCTTCCCTTTCTGCCCTCATGCTCACTTTACTGGGCACTTCCCCAAGTTTGTCACTTCCCCCCACCTCCCCTTTGCCAGGTTCACCCAATTTCCACTGTCCCCTTCTGCAGCCTCTCTACTCTTCCCACAGTCTGGTGTGCATTTCTTCCTCTCTCCTATTGCCATCTCTCCTCAGACCCCACGTCTGTCCACGCTCCCCTTCTTCGGCAGAGATCTCCTCCCAGATGCTCACCCCCATGGGACACATATCAGCCTTTCTCTGCACAGAAGTAGGGGAAAGCTGAGGAAAGGGGATCCCTTACCCTCTCGCTAACACCGACTGCTTCTCCTTCAACTCTGTGGTTGAGATGATTGCTGCCATAGACCCCTGACAATTGGAAGACATGAGCGTTGGAGCAGAAGCCAGGCTGTGCCTTTCCTCAGGCACAAAAGTGGGACATGGAGACAAGGCACAAGGCTTTTTTTGCAGCAATGATGCATGGGAGAGATGTGGTGAGAGGGGGGCTGGAACGTGAGAGCTCAGAACTGGAGATTTCACTGAGGTTCTCCACTAGAAATGCATTCATCTCATTGTGATTCCTCATTTATAATTACACTGAGACCTAGCAGTTCACTGGGCTTACAGTAGTATTGCTGGTGCTCCAGTTGCTCAGTCATGTGATGCCCAGGCAAGTGCCTTACGGAAATTCATCAAATCACACTAAAGCTTTTATCATTCAAGACTGCAATTTCAACAAGAAAAGAAAATACACGGTGGATGTCGAAGGACAACTATGCTATCATCAGAGATGAGCTGTGGAGCGTACAGCTTTTGTGAAGTTTTCCCACGTGGTGCAGATGAAACTGGATTTATTGTGGACCTTTGCTGCCCTAAACCTTGTACAATGGCTTTATCCATCCAGACTAAATAAAACAGGTGCAGCCCACCCTGGCTTTGACGCAGAAAGAGAGAGGTCCCCCTCTTTATTCTGGAAAAATAATGACATAAGACTGCCAAGGTCCTGGAACAGAGACACCACACCACAATTTACACACTAAATACAATATGAGCTAATGCAGAGATTGCCTTCCTGACCTCCCTGACCACACAATGATGACTTCAAATGTCCTCACGTGTGTAAGAGGGTGCAATCATGCTTTTTATATACACCATCACACACCATTTTTCAGGAACACCCCAACGTACAAACCCATTTTGTCCCTTTATCAATTTGCAATATTGAGGTGAAATAGGCTCCTGAGCCCAGGGCCACTATAGCCTGTTGATGTCCTCAGTGCCCTGGCACAGACACATGCTTTTCAGAAAAGATGGTCACACATAAATGCTGCTCAAAGGAAGGCAACGGCAAACATGCATGTCCTTTCTACATGTGGCTAATGTTTTTCTGCATCATTATATCTTTTTTTGCAATGTATCATGAAATCATAGCTCATCAAACACTTTACATGTAGACAATTTTCAAAAGCCCTGCCTGGCATTCACTGTAATAAAAGGCAGGATGTGTCTGCTTAAACCTATTGAAATATTTAATCACAGATTGGCTCGTCTGAGAAACAGTATGCAAACTGGAGAAAATGTTCAGGTATCTATGCCTGTGTATATGACAGGACTGAAACTAAGGCTGGGCATGCACACTTCATTTTACCCCTAAATTTGTAATTTTAAACCCAGACAATTTTCATCCCTGTTCTGGGGCTGGCTACATAATCCAGACCTAGAGAAGCTTCCCAAGTCACTCTTAAATCAGGCATTTATCATGGTTCATCTGAAGCAGTTATTTTAGAGAGACACCCCAGGGAGGGATTCAATTGGCTGTTATAGATGCTTAAAATACAGCCACCTGCATTTCATCCAGGCACCCAAAGCTCCCTTTACTGTCAGTGGAGGTAATGGGTGCAGGTCATGTCATCCTAAAGTAGGCATCTAAAATAGCTTAAATGAATCTTAAATGAACTCCATTCCCAAATGTAATTTAAAGATGCAAAAAGATAGCAAACATATTGCTTCCTTTAGGATATGTTCTCCTGACAGATTCCCCTCCTTGTTAAAAGTCTGAATCATATTTTGAGCTTGAAATTGCTTAAAATCTTTCATCCCTAAGTCTTAGTACATCTCTGCCTGTTATATTAAATATTCCTCCACTTGCATTCTTCACTAGTTACATAAATAGTGCATGCAGTCAAGTAACTTCCCAACCTTTCCCTTGCATTGCCTCCTTTTCTTTTCATGCTAAATGCTACAGAGGCAACAGTGCCTGGAAGCTGTTCTTCCAATATGATGTTTCTTAGCTTTTTATTTGTTTTCTTTGGAAAAGCCAACAGTGGACATGTAAAAGAAGGAGCTCTGGTCTCCACTACTTGGAAAGTTTGCTAGCCACTAGCATTTGAATTGATTGGCCACCAAAAGAAAAAATCTGCCCCAAACCTTACAGCAGAGAGGCAGGTGGCCATAGAACATCCTTCTTTGTGCACTTTGATAGTGGCTGTGAAGCAGAGAAGGCATAAGGGGACTTCTTGCACAAGCACAGGTCTACACTTTAAGCAAGCATAAACTCTTCTGTCCCATTTCACCTCAGCATCTCCAGGCACTTTGTATGCCCATCAGTCTGGTGACACTTTCAGATTTTATGGTCTCTGCCCTTGGCTTGGTCTGGGTCAGCACTTTACATTTCAACTCTGAGGCATGTGCATTCAGAGACAAATCATGCTGTTTATTTATGACAGCTGGAAACAGCTGGACTGTTCCTGTTCAAAGTTCTAGAGGTTTGGGGGTTTCCCCCCCCCCTTTTTTTTTTTTTCTTTCTTTCTCCAGGAAGATTACTACAGAGCAATACTTTCTGTAAGTTTTGATCCACACCAAAAAGTTATCTGAATGAAAACCATTGTGCAGCTTTGGAGAAAGCAGACCCTGAGGTCCCTGCAAGATTAGTGTTTTCAAGTGGTCCCACCAGCCTGAGAAAAGCTGCCTCCCTCCAAAGTGTGGTACAGCTTCTGCAGCATTAGGAAATAGCACTGAAATAGCAGCCCAGCCCAGATGCAAACCTAACTTTGTGCCTTTAAAAACCATGTGCAAAGAGGGATCAGACGTGAGGAATGTGGAAGGGTTTGGAGGAGAGACAGCAAGATGTCAGACCTTCTGAGAAGCAGGTTGCCATGGAGACTGGCTCATTTAACCCAATAAGGGTCAGGCAACCCTTCATGTTCAAGCTAATTTAATTAAAGAGGTGGGAAGGATGAGCAAAATAAATTGGCAGAGACTTCACTTTGGGATGCTGTTCCTCAGGCTGGGCAGGATTCATGATGCCAGGCTTTGGTTGGCCATCTCAAGCATCATAGGACCATTTGTAACCAACACTGGCCCCTGGAGAGGAACAAATCAGGGAGGAAGGACCAGATGCAAAGGACACCCCAGGGGGTGGGGGGGGGAGAGAGCATTTGCAGTGCCTCTCATCCCTCTGCCCAGCTGCCACAGGCACATCTCTCCTAGGATGAGGGAGCTTCCAGCTGCACTAGATGCTCTTGATGGGCTCCTTGCCTGAGCCATTGGTAATGTGGCTTTATCTCCCTTCTGAATTTGAAATGTGGATAAAGCAAAGCTGGCAAGGTAATTATTCCTCACTGTCAAACATTGCTCTTGGTTTGCTGTCTGCAGACAGCTGGAGAGTGATGAATCCCTTTGTGTTTGCAACAGCCTTGGATTTGCTCCAGGAAAAGGTGCAAACAGGCAAGGAAGTTTTGTATTAACATGCCCCATCGGCATAGATTTGACTGTTACTGCATCTAAGCCAGAGAAAGGGCCTCATCTGAAGTGAGAGGGCAGCTACGGCCCAAGCGTGAAAACAGCTCAGTGCTAAAAATGCAAATGTTCAGCACAGAGAGCTGATGTCAGACTCTCAGAAGACATCATCAGGCACCCAAAAAATGCTGTGCCCTATTGAAAGCCTGGTCCTTAATGGCATGACTTTGACAGCTTTCCCTGCTATAGCAGGGTCATTGGGAGCTTTACATGTTACGACTGACCACCTTCTTTCTGGCACGCTGCCTGCAAGGTCTTCACCTTCCATCTGAAGGTGTGCTCCCCATACAAGGGTTAGAGCTGCCATCTGCTCATTCCCTCTACTCCTCTCTATCTCTGACCCCTGATACTGTAGAGACTAGAGCAGAAACAGGTAACACACAAACCCAGAAAGTTTGAGGTTGGCAGGGCACTTCTAGAGATCACCTAGTCCAACCCCCCTACTCAGAGCAGTCAGCTAGAGCAACTGGAGTTGTTCTTGCTCCCAGCATATCAAGTGCCATCACAGGGCACAGCCACCCATGGCAAAAGGTGCTGTGCTGCAGGCTCAGGCATGGTCAAACTGTTTCCAGTGCCAGAGTGGGAGGATCACCAGAGCATCTCACTACTGTTTATAGTCTTGGTCCCTCTGTTGATGGCCAGGTGGCACGAGGGGATACTGTGCTCTTGGATGAAAACACACGCACAGTCAGTTGAGCTCTCAACACCTTTAAACCATCACTAACTGGAAACAGCTTACTGAGTTAGTGGCTGTGGCCAGCATGAGCCAGTCCTAGTCCTCCTCCTCCTCCTTCCCCCCCCCCCCCCCCCAATATAGATGTCAGCTTCAGGCAGAAATAAACCTGTACCCTCAACTCCAAAAGCAGCCCTGGGCCACCCACACAGATAGAGACACATTTCTAGGCAGAAAAATCCCATCCAGTACATACCTCTTCCCATTCATCAACCACAGGATCTGGTTTATTGCTTAGTCCAGTCTTTTGGCAGCTCAGGACCTGTTTCTATGGCAGGAAAGGCTCTTTCTTGGTTTTTTCTGTTAAAAAAAGAAAAAAGAAAAAAAAAGAAAAAACCCAACTCTTCCCCTTTTCTGAATCTTTTCCAAATTCATTCACTGGCCCTCTGCTGCTCTTCTGAATGACTCAACCCCTAAAACTGAAACAAACAAAAGAAATCCCTGTCTGTAGATGAGCATTTTATTTCAAACCGCCCCTGGCGATGGCATCCCCTGGAGCTGTTCAGATTTACACTGATGTATCTCTCTGCTGCTTGTGCCAGGCACATCTTTCAGGTCCTGATGGGTACATTGGTCCTCACAAGCAGCAGCAGCTATTTAGGGGTCCTGCTCCAAAGGTTTTCACCAGCCAGACCATATCAGGTAACCAGACAGCAGCCACCACCAGGAGAAAGTAGAAGAGCACAGGCAGGGAAAAAAAAAAAAAAATGCAACTAGGAGAAAGGAGAGCTGCTTTTCTTGGTGGAAACTGTTAAAAAACACCACCTTGGAAAGGCTGAGCACTCTGGGGCAACTTCAGCAAAGCACAAAGCACCAAGCTGGGGAGTCCCTTGAGAGGGAAATGGTGAAAGAGAGACCAAAAGCAGTTCTCTGAGTACCTGAGTGCTCTCTGCTGTATGCCCAGCAAAGCACAGTACATTAATTAATTAGTGAATTGGATAATTCTGGAATCATTCTAAGAATATCTACTGATGAAGGACAAATAATTAGTTGTCAGTATCTCACAAGTTTTCCAAAGACTGCTTCCTCTGGGCACAGCTACAGTTATCTAAACAAATAACGGTGAGCAAATGTAAGGCTCAGATAAACAAATAAGAAATGCAGTACCTAGAGGCATTTGTGCTTCCCCACAGGATTTGCACTTAATCCAAAGCCTTCTCCTCCCTCAAGCTGGTGAAAATTTCTCTGGGGGTTTCAGAAAACTTTAATGCTAACCTGACCTCAGCAATGCTCTGAAAGCACAAGGTGCCATGAGTCAACTGGTGAGATTGCTGTGGCTTGTTTCCCCTTGGCTATAACAAAAGCTGTGATGTCAGTGCAGTTTGAACCACGGATAAGACGTTAATGCCATGCACCATCACAGAGGTGACAATGTTACAGCAGCCCTGGGATTGCCTTGCAAGGAATCATGACAATTGTTCATTTCTATGCCGTGCTGAATATATTCTCAGAGGTTGAAACAAGAAGCCTAAATCCATTTAAATTTTCTAAAACACTTTTGGGCTGGGGAATTCCATACTTTTCAAATCACAGGGTTCAAATGATCTCAAATAGCTAGGCAGATGGGGTTTGTTTTTTACTAAGTGACCCAGAAAGTTCAAAGATCCCCCATGACACACAGGATTCATACTGTTTAGGGAAACAGGCTATTGCCCCAGGCAGCAAAACCACAGGGGCTTTTGATGTTTTTAAAAGGACATCATTGATTGATGACTGAGTGTTACCTATAGAGAAGCAATCCTCAGAGGCAATCCTCATGTACAGAAAAGTTATAAGGCTGTTGGTACGAGGCGCACAAACACACTGTGGCAACCTGCCAGAGCAAGGTGTTCCAAGCACAGATGTTCCTCGGACATGACTCAGCCACTGCATCGTGAAGTTACCAGCATGCTTTAGGGCCTCAGGTACCCTGGGTTGGGTTCAGTCCTGCATGCCTCACCCATGTGCACCAGGGCATTTTATGGGGCTCCTCACAGGGGCTGACTCCCCACCTCCGCTAAAGGCACATCCTGGAGGCCTTGCCCCACTACACAGGTCTCCAGTTGGGACACAAGTGCCCAGCTCAGTCACCTGGCTGTAAGAGACACTCTCCCAGAAATAGATCTCTCCTGGAGAGTTTTAGTGAAGAAAATCAGAATATAAGCACATCTAGGAACTGATTTGGTTGCTAAGGGACATACATGCAAACCCTGACCTAATGAAAACCTAATGCAGGAGGGAAGCCCATGGCCTGTTTTCCCCACCTCCTTCCACACAGGCAGGGCACTGGTCACAGGTCAGCCACCCTCATGCCCTCCCATGGGGAAAGATGTACCCAAGCTGCCCAAAGAGGCTGTCCCCACAGGTAGAAGGGGCCACCAGGACAGCATCCTCATGGACAGGGGGTGCAACTCCAAATGAGAAGATCAGAGCAGACCTGGAGCAGGTTTCTAGGGTCAGCCGCAGCCCAGGGATCACCAGACAAGTCCAGCTCAGTCCAAGAAGGCAGAGAAGGAAGATCAGCCAGGTGCATGGCCAGACACAGGTATACCTGCAGCAGAGCTTAGGCATGAACCAAGGGCAAATGCCTGAACCTCACTACAGCTACTCAGCAAAGAGCAGGAGCTCTTTCTTGCAGCTTATCTATTTTCCCAGCAAGCCGACCCAAGGTTACACAGCCGTGTCATATTAGAGCTTGCCTTGAACCCAGGCAGCCAAGCCCCTGGGGTGGGGGTGTTGCAGAGGCTTTGGTGCTCTTTGCCCAGGGCTCTGATGCTGCAGCTATTGCTGCATGTGAAAATAAAATTAGTGCATCACTACCACATGCAATTTGAAACCCGCTCTGCAAACCAGCGGCCCCAATCTGACACCAAGCTCCTGCACTGTCCTGCCACTCACAGATCATAGCCAGGCAGGCAGTTTAGCCTGCCACGTGCATCATGCAGCCTATAGGGCTCCTTCTGACTTGTTTCCAATTAAAAATGCTTCACACCTGCTGGACTGTGGAACATATCAACACTGCAGCGCCTTTGCCTGCAAGGTATCCCCTGTTTTGGAGACCAGCAGGAAACTTGGGTATTGATCCTTCAGGACTGAAATGGTGACTCCAAAGAGGGCTGCATGGCTGCTCTGCCAGCTCATCCCGAGTGCCAGGATGGCTGATGCCCACACCGAACAGCTCCGTGGGCACCCATTGTCACCCAGCATTTACAGGAGGACCCAGCTCTCTCACATTATTTAGGTAGTGCTGTGCTAGGCAGAGGCCACTGAGGAATAGATCCAGTAAAAAGAGCCCAGATGGAGTCACAAGGATCCCTCCCCAGTCTTCAGAAGTCTCATGGGGACTTCCCAGTGAACGCATTACCCTGCCACATCCACAGACAGGAATTAGCAGCTCTCCCTGGTAGTGGTTTGAAATGGGGTGAGAGCTGATGGCAGCAAGTATCTGAACCTTAAACCCTCTGTTCATCTGGATACCTGGACCTATGCCACCATCCAGAAGGAAAACTGCTCAGGCTGCTTGGGGCTGAGACCAGAGTGGAGGTCCTTGTGTCACCACGGTGCTGTGAATCAGTGCCATCTGCTGCTACGTGAACATGGGACTGTGGTGCTCTCAGCGCTCCAGCAGACTGAGAGTTTGAACACACACTGCCAAATTAGTTACAGAAATGTAATCACATCTATACACCAGAGACACTGCTAACGGCTGACGAGTACGAGGAAGGCGAGGACTGGAGGTGTGCAGGAATGCAGATGGACTGGGACAGATCTTTAAAGCAGTTCAGCATTAATTGCTGGGAGAACTCCCCAGCTGATCCTTTTACTAGTGCTGGGTTTAAGCTACCTAATGGAGGGGGTTGGTTAGAGAAGTTCATCTTCAACAATTGCCACTTCACATCCTGCCACCTTACTTGAGGAGGAGAAAGTATTTCATTATCTCTGTTATCAAGAAACATCTTCCTGCTGCTTTTAAAATGCAGAACAGGAATGCCTATTACAATGCCTGGCTTTCCTCCGCTGAGACTGCCAAGTTAACTGCTTCCATGTGGGAGTGAGTCTGTGCCAGTGCTCATATTCCTGTTATTCCTGGTAGAAATAAATAAATAAATAATCTCCCTCAATTCCTCCAGACAGACAATTGCTTCACAGAACTGTCAAGCTGTCACTCTCAGCAGAGGCTTCCAAAAGGGATAATGTCAAGTGGCTACATGCAGACTCCGATACATTTTTGAGGCCAAACAGCACTGTTTAGCCAGCCAGTCTGGGCTCCCAGGCCAGAGACAGGGATGCTCCCCATGGAAATCCTTTGTCCTTTCTACAGCCCTGGGCTTAAATTATGATACATTAGTGACACATTGTGCTCAAAGTCTGTGCAGGAAGAAGGTTCACAGTAAGAACTGAAGCCTACACAGATCATGCATTGACCTCTTTCCCATGCAACCATCATGTGTATCTCCACCCCCTTACTGCCACTGCACCATGGCAGTAGGAGCTTGTGGAGAGGTATGTGTGTGCCTGTGTTTGCGCACTACACAACGTCCATTCAAGAAGCACTTGACCTCAGCAAAAGAAAGAGTCATAAATAGTCAAACTGTATGCCTCGGTTCTCTTTGCATGATCCTCTGTTAACAGACTTTGCACCTTGGCATCTGTTTGCAATGCTCTTGGGGAACCTGATGAAAAGCAAGGAGGGGAGCAGATGAGTAGGGTCTGCTGACCCGATGCTCCAGGCTATTAGGAAACGAGACAGTGTTTAACACATTGGAGAAAAAAGCATGGGGGACACTCTATGCAGCAGGATCACTCCCAGGCACACGCACATACATACTCACGTTTTATAGGGCAGCGGAATCAGCATTCACTTTACAACTGACCTGGATTGCTAATGCAATGAAGCCAAGGCCCCAGGCACTGCTCTGAGGGCATGGCAACCCGCACACTCTCGGGGTGATGCACACTCACGTCAGTCCCGTGTCCGCTCTAGTGTGTGATCTGAATGGGGTCAGACATCAGGTTTGGTGGATTTTCCACAGTTGGCCAAGTCCTTTAGAAAGCAGCTTCAGAAAAGAGAAAGGAAACAGGATCCAAAAAGTGACTCATGAGGAGGAATTAGTAACTCATTAGCTCTGGGGTTTAAGGGGAGAGTTTACTGGTCCTGTGGACCAGGGCAACATGCAGCTCATACTAATCCAGCCTCTTTCAAGTGACAAGGGAAACCACCAAAAAGAGAGAAAAAATGTTTCTCGATGGATTGGCTCCCACCCAAGGGTGGGAGCTGCACCGCCGGGAAAGCAGAAGGAGATGGTGTGCCCCACTTCAGAGGTCTGGTGGCAGTTGTGATTGACTGAGACACTCTGAGAGGAGGAATCAATCCTTATCGTTTACAGTAGCTCAAGCTCAGGTGTACCATGGCAGAGCATGCTCCACCAGCTTGGAGCATTAATTTTGAAATTAATAATAAACCCCTTTTTCTCATTTTGGGCACAGTTTGTTGCTGATGCTGTTCAGTACCACAAGTCCATGTTCTCCAGAATTTCTAATGGCCTCTGAAGCATGAGATTCAAGTCAACGAGGCAGGTGGTTGTGGTTATTACTCTGCTACCAGGGTTTCAGCAGAACACGCTGTGTTCAGGGCCAGGCATAAATATCACCTGAGGCCAGTGTAGTAACAGCCCAGTTGGGCTTTCATTAGAAGTGCTGGGATACCACAGGAGATGCACTGTACACCTTCTGAGATCACTCCAGGCCAGGCAGGATACTCCAGAGCATCTGTCCTGGTTTCAGCTGGGATAGAGTTAATTTTCTTTCTAGTAGTTGGATAGTGTTATGTTTTGGATTCAGTATGAGAAGAATGTTGATAACACACTGATGTTTTCAGTTGTTGCTAAGTAATGTTTATACTAAGTCAAGGATTTTTCAGCTTTTCCTGCCCAGCCAGCAAGAAGGCTGGAGGGGTACAAGAAGCTGGGAGGGGACACAGCCAGGGCAGTTGACCCAAACTGGCCAAAGGGGTATTCCATACCATGTGACATCATGCCTCGTATATAAACTGGGGGGGGAGGGGAATCGCTGCTCGAGAACTAACTGGGCATCGGTCAGCAAGTGGTGAGCAATTGCATTGTGCATCACTTGTTTTGTATATTCCAATCCTTTCATTATTATTGTCATTATTATCATTATTAGTTTCTTCCTTTCTGTTCTATTAAACTGTTCTTATCTCAACCTGCGTGTTTTACCTTTTTCCTTCCGATTCTCTTCCCCCACCCCACTGGGTGGGGGGAAGTGCGTGAGTGGCTGCGTGGTGCTTAGTTGCTGGCTGGGGTTAAACCACGACAGCATCTCAGCACCAAAAGCTTTAGTGTGAGCAGCTGAGCCCCGGACATCAACATTACTATGAACAAATTGCACCCCAAGGTCTATTCATAATATCGACAAGGGATGGGCATCAGCTGCAAACTCCAGAGCCTTCCACTTAGCGGACTGCACAACTGAGTCAAGGCCCAAGACAGTGCAGAAGACGGAGCATTGCATGTAACATAGGTGCAAGAGAAGACATGTCTGTCTAGTGTCTGGCACCGTGAGCAATGCTACCTCCTTCCAGCAGCTTATCCAGGTCTCTGGGAAGTCCTGTCCATACTGACCTTGGGGATGTCTTGGATAAGCTACATTATTTCAAATGGCTCTAAATGCCTTAGCTAATGAAACTCAGTCAGGCCCTGAATCCTCACCCCTCACCAGTGGACAAAAATCAGGTCAGGCCAAACCAGACATTGCATTCGTTGGGCTGAATCACTCTCCAGATTCCAGCAGCTGCATTGACTATGTCTCCATTGACTGCAGTAGGGTGTTTGGACACCCAGCACACAAATAGACAACCTCAGCTGGGTGAGTGATTATAGGTTTCCTCACCTGCAAACTGAATGTCTCTGAAAAGCTCCCAATTCTGAAGGAAATTTAAGGCATCTACATTCACGTTGTCTACTCTTAGCAAGATGAATCCCTCCTCCAGTGGAAAATGCAAGAGCCTTCACCTCTCTGCACATATCTGCTGTATTTTTCACAAGCAGTCAGAGGAATAAAATGGGAATGAGTCACGAAGAAATTTCTTCCTGTAACAGTAACACATGAGCAGGGAGATGCACATTATTCAGCTTAGTTACTGGCATGTCAAAAAAAAGGCAGCCAGCCACACAAGCCAGTGTCAAAGGTATTTATGACCTTCACCCAGCAAAGGTTCATGGATGAACCTCTGCAGCATTCTCTGCTGGCTCAGCAGTAGGATGCTCCATGCTATGAAGCTCTCCTGACTCCACCCTTCTGCCCCAAAGCTGGTAATTATTTCTTTCTGCAGAGATATCCTCTATGGCTGCTGACAACAGCTCTCAGCTATTCGGGATTTGCTTACTGATATCTTCATCAGGCTTTCAATACATTCAGCCCTTCCAAGGGTCTGAGTGTCTCACCTGTATTCCCAAACCTCAGTTACATCCATGCAGAAATTGTGTGTGTTGTTTGGGATGTGACAAATAACTTACCTGCCTGTAGGTATTCACCTTTTGCTAAATGAGTGTCCAAACACGAAATTGCACCAGATTATGTAAAATAGTAAAAATATATAGAAAGAGTGTAAGAAAGATACATCTTCATGTTAAATCCAATATAATTCTGTATTTGGTGATCTGCTTTAGTTTTGCAAGTCTCAGTGTTCTAGTTTTGCAGTGACTCAGTGTCTGCTAGCCAGATATCTGAGACAGTTCTGTGTCGTGGCACTGTGGGACTACCTTCTCCAGTGCCCTGTTTTATCTGCATTTTAGTATATCAAACATTTTTCATCCTTTTATACAGAGCTGTTTGCTTTGCTAGCTGAATTCAACAGGAGGAGGGATGGACGAGTCTGAACTACTAAGTTTTTACTCGACCCCAGCGTCTCTGAGCCCAGAGAGGGACTTCTCACAGGCTGGTATAGGCAATATTTCTCTCAGGTTTTAGTTCCCTCAGTCTGGCTGCTGCTAAAGTTGGACATCAGCCTTCAGTCCTAAATAGCAGAAGGAGTAGAGTTCTACTGCTGAGTAGTTTTAGCAACAGTTTTACTGGGTTTTTTCATCTATCCAGTGGTTTCTTTACTGCGTACAAACTTGCAAAGCTTTCCCTTGTAATGTTTTTATAGCCAGCCCAAAGCTCCCTGATGTGTTTGTAATGAGCCTCATGTATGTATAATTTAGGATATGTTTAATCTCTCTGCCTCTGTAATAAAAAATTTACTGGTTTTGTTGGTTTGGGGCTTTTCTAAAATATCATAATTTTTGTTTTTCCAGGCTGACCCAAGAATCCCATGTGGTTGAGTCAGACTGCTCCAGTAGGGATAGGGAGTAATTGATGTACCAGAGATGATGACCTTTGCTGGGCTGAGACTGCATCTCTCCGTTATTCCTTTTTTTTTTCTTTTGCTTGAAGTCCTATCTGCATGAGGTTTGTTTGCATCCAGCCTGAGATGGATGGTGTACGGATTTAATGAGGTTGTGTTTTCCCACCAGTTCCATTTGTAGCCATTTAATGTTCGTCTCTGAGTAGTAGATTGAGTTAAAGGCTATTTAAAAGTCTATGATGCAGACAAGCATTCTGCCCAATTTTTATTCTTTTACGTATTTGTTAATAAGCATCTCCACGGTAAAGGTGAAGCCCATGGTTCACTTCTTGGAGAAGCAGCCAATTTGGGTACTCCAGGATTATGCTGTCGCTGCTGAGATACTCTGAGATCCTGCTCCTGGCATGCAGAGCAAGTGCATATCCTGCGCAAGGGTAAAAACATCATCATAGCAGTGTTAACGCTGTGAAAATTCAGGCAAACCTGCTGTTCTGCTGAAGCAGAAACATTTTACGGAGACATTGAGAATGGGACGAGCAGCAGTGAAGAAGGGTGATTCTTCCCTACACTGGTCATTGCGCACAGGGAAAGCATGGGCTCAGGTTCCATCTTGCCAGATCTGAGAAGAAAATTTCTGCTTGGTCTCTTGCACAGGATACAATTCCCTGACTGAATGGAGATGTCAGGAGCTATTACGTACCTGTCCTGGTAATTGCAGAAAGAGAGATCTTCTAGCCAGGAGGCAGCTCCATTCGGATGAGTTTGGAGATGTCTGCATCTCCAGCACATCAACCTGCATCAGCTGTTTTGTAACCTTAAGGGCTTTCTGTGGCTACCCTTGGAAAGCACCTAGGAAAATTAATTCCACATAGGCCTGGGGGCATAGCCTATACATACGCTGTGGTGCTCCCCCAAGCACTGGCAGTGATAGACAACACACACCTGAAAATCTGCATGCTTCCCCAGGAGGTTAGTACCTTTGCTGTTGAAACCATGGCTGTGGCAGACACCATCTACCCTCTGATGTTTGCACCATGGGCCCTAGTCACTCTGTTACTCATGTATGCAGGCACAGTCCAGCCTCATCTACTATTTCACCATGGCAAAAGCATACCATAAGTCAACAACTCCCAAACCATGCACAGCTCTCCACCTCAAAGCTAACAGCAGGCTTAGGTCTGCAGACAATACATCCAGCTCCACACCATAATGCCCAGTTGTACAATACTCGAGCCACACATACTCTTCATCCTCCACATGGCTCATGAAAAATTGCACCTACAAATACCCCGTGCACACTTGAAGCACACAGCGTGTGTGCAGAAAGTCAAACGTGGCAGTAAGTGGTACAGTGACATGCCCTGAAAATCCTGACACCTGTGGTGCAGAGGCTGAAGTACAGCATCCAGCAAAGCACACTGGCAGCCAAGCCATGGGGCAGAGGCACTCTTCACGCCCAGGACACAGTACGTACACACAGTATGCACTTCCACACATGCACTCTTCCTACAGGGGAGTCAGGACTGTGAAACCAGCTACTGCTATTCCCAGGAGTCTTTCGTTTAAAGGCACCGTAAAGGAAGAGCTCTCTGCCGCATCTCTTTGGACTAACTGCCTTTGAAACAATTTTACTCTAGCTTCCCTCTCGGCTACTGTCAGGTTATTCGCTTTCTCTGTCAAAACCTTTTTATTCACTGGGAATCTCAGCAGGGTTCTTCACTTGTTAATATTGCTGATTAAATTTTATAGTCTCCAACGTAAATATTCAAAGAGACTTTCTCTCTTCCCACCATTTAAATAGCACAGACCGTGCATTTACATATGTCTTGTACAGGAATGAATTGGATGGGACTAAATCAGAGCTGCTTGCACAGGGCACACAAGGCTAAGAACAGACATGACATCTAACATACATTCCCAAGCATGCTGGCAAGATCCCCAGACAGCCCTGCCTGGCAATGCTGGGCGTCCAACCCCACGGGCACTGGTGACCTGTCTGCTTAGCTGCCCCTCCTGCCCCCTGCGATTGCTACCTATCAGAAAGGATGCAGGAAGCCTTGAGTCTGTCTCCAGGACCTCCCGGCTAAAGTCTGGTCCTCACAAACCTGTGCAGGGAGGAAGAAAAGAAGGAAGAAGGTGAGAAAACCCTCTTGTACATGTTGCATTTCATTACAAATAGCAAACCTCTGTGCTTCAAATGATGACTGCAGGGCAGGCGAGGGCACCATGAATCAGGGCTTGGCACTTCTCCAGCCATTAGCATCTATTTCCTTTGCTAGCTCCAGACTCAGTCTTGGTAGGGGAGACCTGAGAAAGGATTGCACCCTCTGGCCCAATGAGCTGTTCTGTGGCTGAGCTGGTGATTTCAGACCGGGGTCTTCTCCCCACCATCACCATCTGCTTATCTTTCTCCATTTACTATTTCATTCATCTCCCTCCTGTAGTGCAAGGCTCTGGCGTGTCTCCCCTGCCCTGAAGACCTCATGCCAGTGGTGGGAGAAGCCAGAACCCCCTCCGACAGGAGCCAGACTGCAAGGGAGGGAGCCATGTCCCAGCACTTGCATTGCAGGATTCATTTCTTTGCAGGTTACAGCAATAATTCGTCTCCTGCTTATAGCAGAAAGCTCACACTCCTTGAAGGGCTTTACCTCTTGTGTTAATAGGAGTTGCTTAAGGAGAGCACTTCTAAAGAGGGGCATAAATCTTTGATGAGGATTCATGAACACACCGAGCAACGCCCAGCCAGCTGAGAGTTAAACGGGCAGCAAGGCTGCAGGAAGATTATTTCCTCAGCCCCATCCTACTTTGTTGTTCAAAGTGCTGGGACAACAGAGCCCAGCAACCAGGACAGATACTGAAGTGAGTCAGAGCCTGTGCCTCTTCTTGTTCCCTTATAGCATCTCATGATTATCATTAGTTTATTATCACCTGATCCAGCACTATATTTTGTCTCCTCTCCTTCATCATCAAGTCTTTCTGTCTGCTTCTGGACAGAAGGAATGACATTCTTTCCCCTGGCATATGAAAGACTATAAAACCTGGTAAGTATCAATCTATCTCAGCTTCAACATCATCAGCCAAATACTGACACTGCTTAAACAAAGGGGAGCGCAGGCACAGTGTGTCACTCCTGCTGCTGAGGACAGCCACAGGGAGGTATGGTGAGATGGAGAGAAGCTGTTATTGATTCAGCTCCACATTGCAAAGCCCTTCCCCTTCCTGCATTAAGGGCTAATTTTAGGCTGGGATGATTTGATAATGTGGTAATGTTCATCATGCAAACCCATTTCATTTCCTGTCCAAAATGGACAGACATGGGGAGCAAGGCTCCAGCGGAGCAGAACAGCATTGGGTGTTGGGCAGCAGCAGGGTCAGTATACCTGGATGCCATCACAGCTTTCTCTTGTGCCCTGCTGCTTCTCTGCTGATGTCTCTCCCTCTCCTATCCTGTCCCCAGATGCCCTGGCTTCCCTCCTGCCACAAGCAGGAGCTCTGGACATAGGCGATGACACCTCCAGAAGCACCAGCCCCTCTCCAGCAGTGTTGCCTGGTGCAAGTGAGGCCCCAAGGAGCCATGCATCCTGGCAGAGGTTGCCCAGACCATGGGGTGAGCTGAAGTGCACTGGGGTGCTCCGCGGTTTGCAGCCTTCAGTTTTCTTTGCACAGCAGCTAGGACACAAGGTCAGTTATGAACCCAAGGCTTGTCCTGAAACCAAGCTGGGACTTGAATCCAGAGCAAATTCTGTCATCACAGAGCTGATTCCAGTGAATCTGTGTCTAACTAGAACAAGAAGTACGGGAGTCTGGAGCCAAGACAAGACTCTGCCCTGAGCTGTTCCCTGGACAGCTGTGGAAAAGCAGGGCCATACTTGAGACATTGCTCAATGAGAAGATACAGCAGCAGAGGAAGCTCATCCCAGGGAACATGCCCTTCCTCACCCCAAAAGAGATTTCACCAGTAAGAAACACCACTCAGAGCTGTGCTGAAAGTCCATGGTGTGGGTGGCACAGACCAGGCTAGCCACGATGGCCCAGCC
Organism: Aquila chrysaetos chrysaetos; assembly: GCF_900496995.4. Lineage (NCBI taxonomy): Eukaryota > Metazoa > Chordata > Aves > Accipitriformes > Accipitridae > Aquila > Aquila chrysaetos. The sequence goes on from NC_044012.1 coordinate 24,027,913, forward strand.
CATAGCAGGAGCATTAGATATCTGTTTATCTATATCAGGAGATGAACACATAGCATTTGGTCTCTCCTTCCTGCTGCCACACCACAAGTGCTGCAGAGCAAATGGCTGCAAGAGATGTCGGGCCGAGAGGAGCTGTACAGAGCAGATTATCCTCGGCTTTTCCCTGGACATGCAGAAACAACGTGATGCTTTACCACTGCAGGACAAATTGCAGTCCTTTCCACAGGCCCCTGGGAAGAGCAGGGGAAGGCAATGCTCCCATCCCACCCCAGCATCACACCTTGGAGCCAGTGGAGCTGCAGTCGCCCTCGTCTGCATGGCTTTGCCTGATGCTGCGGCTCTGATGCCAACTGAGTCACATTCTCATCAGACCCTGACTTAAATGACGGTGCAGATCCTTGATGCTGTCTGGTCTGAGCAGGGCGAGGCTGCTGGCACAAGCCCAGCCACTGGTCCTGCACACATCCAGCAGAAATACTGCAGATTGCCTGCAGCCAGGCAGGGGAATTAGAGATGATGGAGGAGCAGGGACTGGGCGCGAGCCAGGAGGAAGGGATGCAGCGAGCTCACAGCTCTGGTGCAGCATCCCTCTTCTCGAAGGAAAGCACCAGAAACATGGGGGAAGCATGTCCCTCTCTCATCCTGCCATGCTCACCCCAGCCCTGCTTCCCTCCCCACCGCTGTCCTGGTCACTTCCAGGTCACCACCCCTCGAGGGGTGCTCATAAGCCCATGCTTCTCCTTGCCCCATAGGACGTGCCATGGTAGGGGTGGGGGGAAACAACTCACGGAATAGACAATTCTCTCAAAAGTCTGTGTGAGCTCATCTGATGCTTTGCACACCCAGAGGTCCAGAGCAGAGCTGCACAGTCATCTCCTGGGCTGGGCTGTGGCTCTTGAGCCTGCATGACATGGGCTGCAGGCAGGCAGCAGAGCGGGACTGCTCCGCAACAGAAGGTGAGCCAGGAACCAAGGGTGAGGACAAGGCAAGCGAGGGCAGCAGCCACATTAGGAAGGGGCATGCTCCCATAACAGCCCGAGCAAGAAGGGCAAACCAAGCAGGTTAGGGTCAGGACTGGCTGGGTATGGGGCTAGACACAGGCACACCTGCCATGTAGCTCAGTCAAGGACCAAGGGCAAGGGCTTGAGCTTAAATGCAGGTCCAATGGGTGCACGGGGAGAAAGCTACTTACCGAAGGTTTCTTGCAGCTTTTTCTCACAATTGAGATGTTTTCCCTGCAGTCAGACCCAGCACAGTACAGATGGCCCAACCCCAATGAGGGGGCGAAGAGGTTGTCCAGCTCAGTGCCACCCAGACCCTGGCCATGGGGGACGCTCAGGATCTGGAGGTAAAAGTGGGGAGGAAAGAGGTAGCAGTGGCAAACTGGGGATCCACTGCTGTGCATGCAACAAATGCCTGGCTCCAGGACTGGTCTTGGGGCTGTGACAGCCCACGCCAAAGCGATTCAGTCACTTGGACTGCTGTCCAGTCCAATGAGGCTGCACAGTCCCTGCACCACTGCGCTTCTCTCTGGCAACTCTTACAGCTTCCGCCTGCTCATTCACTCCAGTGCTAATGATAATGGCCTTGCAAGCATCACCCCATCTTTGCAGAGCTTTTAAAAATTTGGCATGGGAATATGCAACACAGAAGAAACATGCAGGACAACTGGAGAGAGGCAGGTTACACTGGCAGAGCTCCTTAATTATCTGGCTGCTATCTTGTCAACACTGGATTGGTGTAGCACCTGTGTTCAGAAGCCAGAGGAGTGTGAAGAGAAGCACTTTTTCCCCAGGGCTCTGTCCAGCCCAATCTTCAGCAACCACAGACCTGAGCATCAAACCCAGAGTCAAGTTTCAAAAGCTCTGCCATTTTGGGGGTGAAGAGAGATTTGTTTTCATCACTGTTTGGACAGCCTTATTCTCAGCACTGGCTGCTGCAAGACCAACAGCATTTACCTTTCTTCTTGACTCTTGGCATCTGCGGGCATCGTTCCCAGCCAGGGGAAGGTAGAGAGGCAAAAAGTCTCTGTGCACTCCAGGCAAGCTGGGAAACCGTGATCTGAGCAAACCTGGTTAACTTGCAGCTACTGCAGGCAGCAGTGAGCTCTTTGCATGAGGAAGATTCCTAGGACTCTCCCTCCCATTGCCTTCGGTGCACAGACCCCTGCTCGGGAATATCTGCCAGCCGACACCATCCTGCTCTGTTCTCACTTTCCTGAGCTGCAACGAGCTTTGTCCCCACACAGTTTTCCACACATCTCCAGCTCATTGCACATGGGTTTGCAGCCCGCAGACAGACCTCAGCCAGGCCTGGCATTATTTTCAAGCTGAACCAGATTACACTAACGATTTGTCTTTCAGGAAACAGTACCAAATGCTTGAAGTACATTCACTATTTAATCTTCTGTCACTAATGAGCCAGAGCCACTAACTTTTACTGTGCTCTGTAATTCCTTCTCCTACAAGTAGTTCCATGGAACAGCTAAAGTTGCAATTCGATATGAGAACACTTAATTATCATTACTGATAGAGCATCATATGCTCCTAATTTGTGGAAATAACTTCAGAAACAAGCATCTTCTTCAGGGATGAAACAAATCTGCTATTCCAGCTTTTTCAACATGGTAAAGACAAACACGCTAGAATACCTTAAAGTGCATTGTTTGAGTCACACTTCCTTTAATAACTTACACATTTTCAAATGGGGTCAATAATTTTGGTTGCCCACCTCCAGTGAAGTGGGGTATAAGTTTGCAACTGTTGTGCACAAGGGATCGACTTGCAGCAGGCAGTGGGAAGAGAGACAACTCTCTGGAAACCCACTCCAGTCTGTTGAAATTTGTGCCCCTTGTCAGAGGCCATTTGGAAATGCAGATCTGTGTGTCCAGACAAGCCCAGATAACATGCTCTCTTCTCTCAAACAGTCAGGCTCATTCCTGGTTTTAATCTGATAGGCAAGAAGGGGGTTCACAGCAACAGTGGAAGAAGCAGGCTAGAAGTGAACCGAGCACAATAGGGGTTCCCACAGAGACAAAATTCTAGTTTTGAAGCCACGGTGGCTCATGTGGATTAGTAACTGACTTGAAGAATTTAAAAAGAGCCATCTCTGGTCTGCCTATCACCATTTCCAACAGCAGACAGCAAAGGAAGACTGTAAGAACAGGGTTAGCATCCTTGGCATGCTTTCTCGTCCCCCAGTGACCTGTGGCTCAGGGATTTCCCAAGCCCGAGATGGTATCTTCAGGTTTAATGGCCCTTGATGCATTTTCCATCCATTAATTTGTCCAGCTGCTTTTTGAATCCACACAGACTGGTAGCATCCACAGTGTCCTCAACTAACCCCCATGCTAAGTCAAGTATTTCCTTCTGGTTGTTTACAAAACCAGGAAAACTTTAGAAAACAAATCTCCCATCTCTCCTTAGACGCCCTGGAGCAGGGCCACTCCACAGCTCTGGATTCCAGTTTGATAGCAAAAGGGATGCACAAGTGATGGAAGCCAGCCCCTGGCTAAGCAGAGGCAACGTGAAGAAATGCTGCTGCTTTAACAGCCAGAGAAATGCAAAGGGATTGCAGAAATACTCACCATTGCCTCTATCCTCAGCTTCAGTCCCCTGCTGCTACAGAGCTCCCTCAGAGGCAAGATTGCCCGGGTCTCCAGCAATGCCGCTTATGCTGCACGTCCTGAGGTGTGCTGCCCTCTCGCACAGCTCATCCACTCATCTCCCTTCTCCGACCTACACAGACTTCCCTATAGCCCACTACAGACTCACATGCATCCCTAGAGCTCTTGGCTTTGCTGCTGGCAATGGTCCAGGCTCCTCTTCTGGCCACACTAGGCCCCCAAGCCATTCAGGTCTCCAGTCATTTCGTCCCATAGCAAGGCACAGTCAGGACTGGCATGGCTCCGAGAGTCACTCCTCCTCCCATAAGAGGTTTGGCCGAGTCTGCAAGAGAGGGTGTAACACAGCAGAGGACAGCAGGACCCTGGGGTGAGAAGGATTCACCCCTTTCCCTGGTATTTCCTACCGCACACTGTGTCTTCCAGCTTTACAACCTCCCTGACTCTCTATTTATATCAAAGGAGTGTGCAGGCAGGGAGCAGCAAACAGACCTATTAGGGAGAACTAGGCTGCTATAAATAGTCCCATCAGTAATTAGCTGCAGAACTATTCGTTAAATAGGAAAGCATGTAAACAAGAACTGGAAACACTAGGGCTGAGGTAACCAAGCCGTCGTCCATGTCGCACAAGGCCATGAGCTCTGAGCGATTTTAGAGTACTGCCAGGGAGCAAGAACAAGCCTTGTGTCCCCGATGGATCCCAAGGGGAACACACAGCAAAAGCCAAGCAAGGAGGAACACTGCACAGAGCTTGAACACATATCTCTGGCTAGATGTCAGATTAGGTCCACTTTCACCACCACCTGCATCCATTTCCATGGGCTGGAGAGCCATCTTGCTTGTCAGTTTTTGATCCAATGCATTGTTTCCAGCTAAAAAGCCAGCTGCCCTGCTTGACCCAGGAGCCTCTGACTCTGGGGCCATGCCTACAGCAGGCTGGTGGTTATAATTTGTGCCTGCAGAGGACAAAAGTCCTCCCCTGATTGATGAGTAGCAGGCAGTGATCCCTATAAGCTGCTGTGCTGTCCCGAGCAAGGAGGGGTATTTGAGCATGGTGTATCCTATGCTCGGCATTGCCAGACACGTCCCATGCCCTGCAGTAGTGCTGTCAGGATGGGACATGCAGGTCGTACAAGCTGGGACCAACAGTTCACTCCTTGCTTGGATGTGCCAGCCCATCTTTGTTCCTACAGTTGCTTTGCTCTCACACCTTGCTAGGTTGCCCCACAGCCAAAAACCATGCCTGCTCCCAGCCACAGAGTGTGGGACTGTCCACATCTGCTTCATCTGCTCAGCGCCAGGTTGTGGTCATCTCCTTTTAGATATCTCCAAAAAGGTGCCTACAACTGAGCAGGTGTCTCCAGTGAGGACAGTACAGACCCTGGGGAGTGATTTGCTCTCCAGCCCCAGTAAGTCCTAGGGGAGATCAGGTCTCATGTAGACATGTTTGCTATCCACACTTAACGCATTGCTGTCCACACACAAGGACTGAATCCATCCTGCAGCTTTCACAACAGCTGGGGAAGAGCAAGCTCCCCTCGTGCCTTCATTTCATCCTGAGGTGGTGTCTGAAAGAGAAGGATATGTCACACCTTAGCACAGCATGGGGAGGTAGGAGCAATTGGAAAAGTTTTAAGATTGCTCTGAAGCAATGACCTGCCTGGGAGCAGGAGCAGCCCCATAAGCCGTCACCCACCCCCAGCCTGTGTGTGCCAGCCCTAACCAGGCAGTACACAAGAGCCTGGCTGTGCCTGGGGCACTGTACTCGCTCTGCTGTGCTGCAGTAGATGTACACGTTTGCCTACCAGATTGGCAGCAGAACTGGGTTCCTGTGTGACTCAGACTCCTCTCTGGAAGGGATGTGGCCCCAATCCCACATAGGCCATATGGCCCCAACCCAAAGACCTCCTGGTGCTATTAGCAGTGTCCCTTTTGTCCTCCCCAGCCAGCTCAGCTGCACAGCCCTCCCACTTGTCCTTCCAACACGGGCACCAGCTCTGAGGCCATCAGGGCATAAATGACAGGGGAGAGACACATTTGTGTCTTGCTCTTTGTGGCCATTTCATTAGTGCAATTATGGTCCTCAAGGAAACCCAGGATGCACGCAACACTGCTCAGGCAAGCAGGTATGATTTGCTCCCTGAAGATGCATCAGGCAGGTGTGAAGCCCCAGCGGAGGCTCCCCGAGCCCTGGGTCTCTGCCAGCCCATCCACCATCCGGTGCCGCACTCTGGTTTCCATCCGCCTGTTCCAGCCACCCTCTGCCTGCGTGCTCCTGGTTCTGGCCCCTGTACTTGCACTGAGCAACAGATTGCTCTGCCCCCTTCCTTGCTGTTCCCTGGGAGCGCTGCAAGCATTGGCCTGGCCTGGTGGGGCCAGCTGACTGATTCACGCTGGCAGGCTCAGGGCTCTGCAAAGAGGGGCTCTGCAGGGGCTCCCCAGCAGACCCAGAGGTCTCCTCCATGAGAACCAGGAGGAAATTGCTCCCATCGTCCCGCAGGAACGTCACTTGAGTCAAGAATCATTGAGGGAGGATGAAAATGCATGTGTTCAGGCAGGACCTGCCACCACAGCTTCTGTTAAGGCTTTAATTTCCCAGAGCTTTTCCAGAAGCTACTTAGCAGAGCAAGTGAAGGAACATCAGCCCAGCTAAGTAGTTTGCATGCCGGCTGGCTGAGCGTGGGGAGAGCTAACCTGGGCCAAACATCTGCAGGACATCGTGCCAGGCTGCTCCACACCCTGTGGGGACCCCTGGAGGGGAAGAGAGAGATGGAAGCTGCGGCTGGAGGAGAGCAGGCCCCTCACTGGCACTGTTTGATAGCACAAAGACTTTGGTGGAAGAGGACCTCACAGGGACATGCAACCAGATGCAGGCTGATTGCCTGCTGGGGTAAAGTAGCAGCACAGTTAAGGACACCAAGAGAAAGCCATGCTGTACTTCTTCCCCAGTAAACGGTCAGCAAACTTGTGTAGGACTAAAAAAATTCCCTATGTTAAGCAGCCTGACCTGACTGCAGCCTGTGGACCACTGTTGGCTACGGCAAAGGGCTCAGCCTCAACGTCTGGATAAAAAGCCAAAAATATCCCACATGTGATACCCAGACTTTCAAAAACAGCAGGTGTCTCCTTTGTCTGCAGGAGTCTGCAGCCCAGAAGGCTTGAAAGAGCCCCCGTGCCTTGCACTGGAGCCATCAACGTGCTTTCTAATGGCTTGCGCAGCTTGTGCTCCCACTCCTGGATGGATATCGCTTGGTTCAGCAAGGCTGGATGGTGACACTTCCCTGCATGTGGGATAACTGATAGAGCACACACGTGGGATAACACACCAGAACATCGGCTTGATTGAGAGACCAAGAGGTCACCAAGAGCTTCTTGCTTTGCTGCTGGCTGGATATGGTCAGGAAACATTTCTGAGGACCACAAGAGACCCACATATGAGCACTATGAGGCAGAGATTGACTTGCCTGCATTTGGTAATCTTGGCCAGCAGCCTTTGCAATCTGATTTTGCCATTTGTTTTCTGCTCTCCTGTTGCTTCCTCTATAAGCATGATATCCAAGAAAAGCCAATCCACATAGGCCATGGGGTAATTTGGCTTCCCTTTAAGGCACTTTTCAACTGAGAAGGGTTTGCTGGAAGTACTGACCCACAAACAGTGCCAGAGAAGATGTTTAATTCCCAAGTCACTTAGTTTAATGGCACACTGTGGCCAGAAGTTCCCCAGATCTCCAACTGTAACAGGAATAATTTCATTCTCTTCATTCTGAATTTGCTCGGTTTAATGCCTGTTCTTAAGGCACATTGCTTCCCCGTCATGTCAGGAGCTTACGTCTTCACTGTGTCTTAACTCCTTTCATATTGTCCCTGTCTCAGGCCAGTAATTCCAGTTTCCCGGACTCTCTTCCAAGCACAGCTTTGGGGACTCCCATGCACATGAAGAGGCATTTTTGTCACCACCCTTTACAGTGCTCCCATTTTTAATTCTGCCCCCTCACTCTGAATTATCCCCACATGCAGCTCCCTAAAGAGCTCCGCTCTGTTTGTCTGAAAGGTTTTCAGGCTGAGAGGGGCTCATCCATCAGCCGGAGATTTGGCAGCTTTCCTGGGACTGTCAGTTCCCAAGAACAAACAGCTGCAAAGGCACCATCCTCTTCCCGGAATCGGGGAGGAGCACACATGGCTTCAGCCCATTGCAGAAAACAGCCAAGCACCAGAACTGCTGCCCTCAAGCCAGCAAAGCTGAGCTCACGGGTCATCTCTGGATTGAACCGGTCCCCTGCTCATCTTGGAGGCAGCAGCACTCTCCAGGCAGCGTCTCCATGGTGTGTTCGGACCCAGAGCTGAGCCGAGCATGAGATTGTGTGCTCCCATCAGGCACAGCCAAGGACACTGGACTTGTGTCCTAGGGGACACAAATGCTTGAAGCCGCATACACAAGAGCCTACACCTTTGTGCATCCCTGTGCACAAACCATCGCTGTGAATCTGTCAGCTGCCCACCTCCATATGGAGGGCCCCATGTCTAAGGAGCTTGTGCTGTCCACACACTTCTCCCATGAGTGCTCTGGCTGTGAACACACCTTGCTCTGTGCAGCAGGCACCATTCCCGCACCTGGCACCAAGCCCTTCACCAGCCCAGCTCTACAGCTTGTCCAGCCAGGATTTCTTTGTACTAGTAAATTAAATGCGTCCAAGACTGTTCTCCAGCACTAATGTCAGCTGGCATCACCCAGCCCATATCCAGGCTACCAAACTCTCTTCAACCTCCACAAGTGAGCTCAACACACAAATTGCTCCTGAGCACAGTCCCTGCCCAGCAAAACTTCCCCGTGCTCATCCAGGAACAGTTTGGGAGAGCATGACTTGGCCTGAACCAAACCCATCTAGAGATGTTGGCTATCCAGTGACAATCCCTTCACACTGTTTAACTCGCTACAGCAGGCATTTGGTCTCCATATCTGCAGGAAGACAGCAGAGTTTTCTCCCAAGGTGGAAGGGAGAGTGCTGACCTATGTGTCCTGGTGAGCCTCAGCAATGCCTCCTGCCGCACGGCCTGGCAGGGGAGGCAGGCTCCATACGTACCTCCAGGGACACGGGATGCACCCAGGGTGTCAGGAACTGGTGGCTCAGCAAGTTGGAAGCAGGAAGGTTGTGTTTACCACCTTGTTGGGCAAGAGTTGCACACCCGCAGAGGTCTTTAGCAGGTCCTTCTCAGGGAAGAGTCATGCTCTTATATGTTATGCATTTGAGGAAAAACCACTCGCTGTGTCCTAGAGGAGTATACCACAAGGAGCACCAGTCCCTTTGGCTTGCCTCTTTTCCATCCTCACAACAGCCCTCATGCCTCGCAGACCCTCATTTCCCTCCCACCCCATTGCACACACTGAAAGCAGGACAGGGCCATTGCTGAGCTCCCCTTTCCAACAGCATTTGGTGGTAACAGTTTGCAGGTCCCTAAAGCACAGCAGAGTGGAGACAGACCAGAGGCCTGACACAAGCTCTGGCCTTTGGGGAAGGTGGCAGCTCGCAGATTCTCAACACAGCCTTGCTTCTGACCGCTAGTGGGGAAAACAAGAGCTCGAGCCACCAAGAAGATCCTTCCTTCATGGCACTTTGCTTCCCTCCAGCTCCTGTTGTGCCTGCCAGGATGATTGCTTTGTTATTTTTTTGTGTTCAACCCTGAGAAGTCATATTTAACAGCTCTGTAATAACAGAGCTTACATAACTCTTCACGCAGCGGAAAACTGTGCAGCCTCTTCACTGCTGGCTCACCATCCGCCAAACACTGCACGGCTTCTCCCTCCCAACACGAGAGGACCTTATTTGCACGGACAGCTTGGCACAGTGCAAACGTATTCATAGCGACACCTTGGTCACCTCAAGTTACCGCAGCCCCTGGATCTTCTGTACACTCCTGGAGGGCCTCTTCTTCCAGGTCTTCCTGGCTTCCAGTCATCCTCCTTCCATCATCTGGCAGAGGTATCAAGAAGAGGCCAGGCTGTGGTGCTGAGAAGACAGCCAAGGGTGCTCCTGGGCTCTCCGGACAGCAGGACCAGACCTCAAGTACATCGCAGGCTGCTCTGCTATGGTTTTCTGGGGAGCTGCACCCATGAGTAAGTCAGTCTGGATACCCTTGACAGAAACAACACAGACTCTGGAGACTCTGGGGAGATGCACCATTGCCTATGGGGAGAAGGAAAAGCCCACAGAGGAAATAAAGGGCTGGAGCTCCCTACCTGGAGGAGCTGGGCATGGCCTGGAGGTGTGATGTCCAAGTGTCCTTAGTGAAAAGCCATCACCAGCTCTGAGAACAGCCATGGAGAAGATGTACCTGAGGCAGGGCTGGGCCTCTTAAAGGTGCTCCCAGCAGGCTGACATGGATTCTGGTGAGTCAGAGCTGTTTGGCAAAGGCAGTCCTCACATGAAGAGCATAAGCCCTTTCTTGGAAAGGGGGGAATGCCAGCATCAGCAGCTGGCTTACAGGTACCCATGCCAGGACTGACGGAAGGAGCAGTGTTGACTAGTATTCCTTAAATGCAACAGCTAGACACATTTCTACCCATCTTACCATATATTCAGCCTGTCCATACCTACCCAATATGGCTATAAGGATGCTTTGTGATGTCAGAAGCCTTGCTAAAAATCAATATAAACAATATCCACTGCTCCCCCTTTTTCCATACAGCCAGACATCTCATCAGAGGAGGTAATTGGGTTGGTCAGGCACGCTTGGTAAATCCCTGCTGTTGTTCCCAGACATTTTGTGTCCTTCATGTGCCTGAAAATGTCCTCCAGGAGGTGAAGCTGACCAGCCTGTAACTCCTCAGACCCTCCTTGCCTTTCTTGAATGATGGATCTGGGAAAGCAATGTCTGACTGGATTGCCTGGGGGAAGCAGACACTCTGCATGCACTAGGAGCAGCTGCTGAACCTCACTGAAGGCCCATGAAAGCCTCTTCCCCTCCTCTCCATGCATGGATACCTCGAAGAAGTCTAGACCTTTTTTCCTGGAGCCTCTCTGTCTCTCCCTTTGGGAACCAGGAACATTTTGCAGCAGACCATGCGTCACCTATTGTGAGTATGCTGCAGGGATGAAGCATCTTTCCCCACCATCCTCACAGACAAATCTTCGTTGGGGTTCTGTCCACGCTGACACAGGGAATTCAGAGCCAGCTAGGCTCAGCAGATATGGCAGGAAGTGCTGGGACACCTGCACCATGAGAGCATGCAGGGAGCAGACACTATTGGAAGAGGGAGAAATGTTCTTGGACTCAAAGGAGACCATACAAGGTTTTTCTGCACCACAGAAAGTCAGACGACTAAAGACAAGCCTAGGGGCAATACTCTTTTCTGCAAGTGGGCAGGGGGGAGTTAAATAAACACTTTTTAGTCCTATTTGATCTGATCTGTCTCTTTGAGATATCTCTGTTAAGTATTTTAGCTGATACTACAATAAAACCCGGCTTGTTTAAGTTTAAAAGCCTCTTGGTTCCTTTAGAAAGCTGGCTGCAAGAGCAGATCAAGACAGATCACCACAAAGCTCTGGCCAGCTCTGCCTTCATATTTATTTGAACCAGAGCAATTCACCTGTCAAATAAGAGGTGCCCAGAGCAAGCTGAAACACTATTTGGTCTCCAGTGACTGTAAAAGAAGTCAAGACATCACATTCAGCACCCACAGAGATGCCTATCCCTGCACACCTACACACAGGCAGCTTAACCCAAAGCAGACCAGTCATGGGTCAGATCTTCTGGGTGGCTGCAGTGCCTAAACAACTGCACCCAGGGCCACTTGAGATGCCCTGGGCCACTTGAGACCCACCGCTGGAGGACAGGACACAAGACCATGTGTTCCACATCCCAGGTGCAGCCCGCGGCAGTGGGCACAGCCAAATGGGGCCAGCCTCATCAGAGGACCTGGAGAGGGGAGGACATGGAGTGACGCTGCAGTGCAGCCCAAATCTGGCATGCCCATCATACCCATCACACCAGCAGGACCAGTCTGTACCATCAGAGGTGTGCTCTGCCGGGACAGGAGAGCAGCCTGCCCGTTCATCGCCACACTAATCCACTTTGCTTAGTTTCTGACAGTTTCAGACTGTTTATTTCTAACACTCCTCCTGGTTGTTAGAGCAGCCCTGGGATGACAGCAGTAAACACTTGTGTTTGGGCAAGCCAGACTTCTCGTCTTCAGCATCTGCTGAGTTTTAGTTTAGGCTAAAATTGCCTTATTTAAAAGGATCCTTTTCTGGAATTACCGCTTGGTTTCTGCCAACTCAAGCCACTGTCTCAGGAACAGACCAAGCCCAGCTGAGCTCCTGCTCCAGGGAGCTGCTAATGAGCATGCTACCCACATCCCATCCCCAACCCGCAGCCCAGTGCGATGTCCAGCAGCACCCCTTTTCACAGCAAACAGAGAGCACTGAGCACGATCCTGTCTCCTGGAGCCCTTGCTCACCTGCTGATGGCAAACCAAGGACCCCCTGCCTCGAGGTGTCCAGAGCCTGATATTAATTTCTACCAGTAGGCAACGGATCAGCTAACAAACATCCATCTAGGAGTTAATATTTCACTGAGCAATTCCAGGAGGAATTATCACGAAATTTGTAGCTAGCCTGAAGTTGAAGCATCATCAATACAAAAGGGAGTAAGGTTTTTCCACAAGAAGGGCTGCCTGATCTTGAGGTCTGGAGTAACACCACTCCAATGCAATCTAGCAGAGGAAAGGAACAGGCACATGCTTAGGCACTGATCCTAAGGATTTCTGCTCAAAAATGGGAGTCCATCAGAAATGACAGAAGTCAGTTTGTTCAGTGCAACAAAGCGAAGGCTAAGGAGAGGCAGAAACGCTTGCTATAAATATGACAGGGAAGTAAACACCATGGAGGGAGACCTATTTAATCCAAAGCACAAATTGGCACAAGAATAAATAAATATAAATTTGCCATGAACATAGGCTGAAAATTAATAGGATTCTAACCACCAGAGAAGTAATGTTCTGAAACAACCTTTTGACAAGCAAGAAACCATACTGATTTCAGGACGGCTATTGAACCATTTATAGTTCATAAGAGGACAAGGACAATAGTGGACAACACGTTTAATGTCTTAGAAATCTGTGTATACAAACATTAGAAACAGAACAAACAGGAGGAGCTGAAATTCTTCATACAAAGCAAAATTCTGATTTAATTGGCATAACGGGCTTGTTGGGATAACTTACGTCTGGAATATTAATATCCAACTGTACAGCTTGTTCGGGAAGGGCGAACAAGGAGAAAAAGGAGGATCTCAAAAGGTAGGTACATTCACTGCGTATGAGACTGCATGAGGAAATAGTGAATTAAAGAAGGAAAAATGGGTGCCACTAGACCAGAGGCATACAGCAATTCAGCTAGGAAGAGAAAACAGACCAGCCATTTTAACGAGTCATTTACAATATCATCCAAAAAACAGTATTTTGTGGTAGCAAGGGATTTTAGCTACTCAGAATTACTTGACAGGGATCCTGTAAATCACTGATTGCTTGGCAAGTTTTATGACTGCATTGGCAGAACAGCTTTTATCCAAAAGGTAAAACAGACAAACAAAAACCCTAAAGCTGAAGTTTTTCTAGATTTTATTCTGGCCGAAAGGGAAGAAAAACAAGAAAAAAAACCCAGCTGCTTCATAAACTGGTAAAATTGGTGAGGAGGAGCCCATGGAAGGGAAGTCTATGCAGGTTCTAAAGAGAACTCGTGGTTACTTCGAGAAACAACAGCAACAACTGAAAACTATTCCAATGAGGAAGCAGCAGGAGGAATTTAGTAAAAGACCAACTTTTCAAAACTAGGAACTTTACATTGACGTCAAGCATAGGAGAGAAAGGAAAAGAAAGGTAAAATACTTCAGGTTACTTGGGATGGACAGTTAAGAACAGCACAGGGAATTAAACACAAAGTCAGAGGGTCCGGGCTCCAAACAAGACACCACCTCAGAGAACTCAAGAGCACCCATGACTGCTCCTTAGGCACTGGTAGTACACAGAGGGTGACAGCAAGGAGTGGTCCAGCAATTCACCACATAGAAATGCTGTTGAGAGGTGACAGTCACAAGCACAAGGCTCTTTTTGCTACAGCCTTTACTCAAAAGAGAGCTACTCCAGTAGCAGAAGTGTGAAATCTTCAGTGATACAAGGGAAGGAGATAACAGATTAGGAAGTTAATTTTTTTATTAGCTGGGCTTGATGACTTTCATCATGGGCTTGATGACTTTCATCATGGAAGGCTTCTAGACTTACAGGTCCAGAGCATTCAGCAGTTTTCTCCAAGAATCCTCCCAGAGAAGATGCCATGTACAGGGATTTCCACACAGCTTTTGACACCATCCTGTATGACATTCCTATAGATGAGGTAGAGAAAGTCATCTAAATTAAGCTTCTCTGAAACAAGTGCAAAACTGTCTACTACTAAAAAAATCTACTTGGGAGATGGTTTTAGCTCAAAATGGGAAAATATATCAAAAGGAAATCTGGATGAGGCCTAGCGTTATTCAGTGTTTCATACCTGACTTTAATGCTGACATAAAGACTTTTCTTATTAAATCTGCAGGTGGATCAACTTAGAAGCCAAGATTAGAATTCAAATTAACCTTGACAAATTGGGAGAAATAGTCTGCAAAAAACCAGGCTTCAATTTAGGGAGGACACGTGTCCAGAGCCTACATAAGAACAGCCCATTTCAGAAACACAGATTAGGGAACAAATAGCTTGATAACAATTCTAAAATAATATGGACACCATACCAATACAACCATGCCATGCTGGAGTGTGTAAACTTGCTTATAAGATGGGGTTGAACAAACAACTGGGAGGAATGATCTTCTCCTGGGACCCTGACTGCTCCCCTGCATAGGAATTTCTTTTTCTTATTTCTAGTCCAACCTTCCTTTAATGCAGCTTGTGCCCATCACCTCTTGCCTTCTCCGTTTTTCCTGGGTATGTTTTTTCAGAGTTTCTTTTTATCCACTACCAGTAATTTTCCTTTGAACAATCCTTTGAATGCATTTACTTATTTTTAATGGCATTATGATCATCTGAGCAAAGAAGTGTTGCATTAACATGTAAATATCCAGCGTATTAATCTCAGCAACAAGGTGCATGCTAGGCATTTCATAAGGATGCTTTCTCCCACAAGGATGACAAAGTGTGTTTGTTTCTCTATAATTACAAGCGGGAGTACACCTCCACACTTCACACTTCAGCTCTGCCTGTCTATTTATTGCAGTTTTGGCAAATTCATATGTCACTGAACGGGACCCTCTTGTTTGGTTTCTTGAGTTTTGGTTTGTTTTTTGTTGTTTGGTTTGGGTTTTTTTTCTCAAATTTGTCTATTTTGCTGGTTTGAGGATTTTTTTTTTTTTTTTTAAAAAGTGTTCTCAAACTTTTGATCGAGCATTTGTGTCCCTTCTTGCTGCAGCCCTTCATCATTTAGCTGATCAAGGATATCTTAGGGAGTCCAAATTAAGCATTCCTCCTAAGCATTAAACCTGCAACCCATTTCAAAGACTTTCTTGTGCCTCTTGCAATATCACAAAGAAGAGGAATCCTTCATCTTTAAGATCCTGGGAATGAATTCCCTAAAACACAGAGGGAAAAGGTGCAGGACAGGGGGACTGGGAAGCAGTCCAAGTATCACTCATGGTATCTATGCATCACATTTGGTCCTAGAGTACATTGCAGTTAGTAAGGCGCTGACATACTTGTTAGCCTTTAAGGTGTATTAAATATGAAATGCAATAGGAAAAAAAGTGACTCTATGCCCTAGAGAGAGAGAATTGTAAGCATTTATGGTTATGGTGACAGTTCAGGCGGCCTATCCAAGACTACAGGGCCAGCTTTGGGTCTGTTCACAGCCCAGTGGCTCCAGGTGCTGAATCCTACCCTCAGCACAAATTTAAATAGCCTTAAAGATTTTTTTTTTTTTTTAATTGAGCATCCGGTGCATACCAGTGTATTTAAAGACACCCTGAGCCAATTCTGCAGCTATTGCTGAATATTGGTCCCGGCAAATTTTCTCCAGAGCAAACATGAGAAGCCCTCGCAACATCCAATACATGTGGTGAGGACTCAGTTTTCTACAGGTCCTTATCTCCTTACAGATCTCCTCGCAGTGACTTTTTGTCCTGTGATGCTAAATTTGGGGCACTGAATGCCAGGGCATTGAGTGAGGCCAAGAACAAACAGCCATAAGACAGCGGGATCTCTTTTAGGGCTTAGGATGCAGCCCAAGGACAAGGGAGCTGGTGCAGGGCTGCACAGACAGCTTTAGATTTGACTATCCTAAACAATACTGCACCAATGAAAAATACTGCCACTTGCAACCACAAGAAAAGGAGATAATTATGTTGAGCACTGCCACCTCCAGCACAGATCTTCACACCACTCAACACTTAATTCCCCTTCCCCATGAAAACCAAATACTCATTCTAGTCTTTGGTCCCCATCCCTTAACATGCTATTAGTCCCTACAAGTAGTCTCCCCTTAATCTGTGACCACTAAATTTCCTTCAGAGCTGTCACAGAAGGGCTTTTCCCACACTTTTTATAAATCCAAATACCCACTATCACCTGGACCCCATTAGTCAAATAGCTGCTAATACCTTCTAGGACACTGCAGAAGCATGTCGGGTAAAATCCCTGCCAACACCACAACTGCCCATATCTGAAGGCTGGTGATGTTTTCTGGTTTCCTTTTTGCCTTATATATGAGTTCAGGCAGCTAGAACTGCTCTGATGAGTCTTTCTGCAAGCTTTCAAATCCATCCATTCATGATACTCTGTGCTTCCCTTCATATCAGAGCCCCCAGAGTTGGTATTTAACACTCGTTAGCTTTTCCTGATTCCATTTTTATGTAA
The DNA here is from genome assembly GCF_900496995.4 of Aquila chrysaetos chrysaetos. Lineage (NCBI taxonomy): Eukaryota > Metazoa > Chordata > Aves > Accipitriformes > Accipitridae > Aquila > Aquila chrysaetos. Next base: position 24,044,427 of record NC_044012.1, read on the forward strand.
ATACACATTTATCATGTTTGCCCAAGGAGAAAGTATTTGTGGTTTCCAATTCCCAGTGCTGCCTAATGCCTGTGCGCACAGCGTTTAAATACTGTGACCCTTCTGTCGGGAAGACAGCAGAGATTTTGAGAGGGGTCTAAATCCAATTGTTTTATTTACTGTATACTGAAAGGTACTGAGTTGGTTAAACTTGCCATTTGTGCTGCTCCAGTTCCTCGGTTCTGTGTCCAGCAGTGGCAGGTATGGTGAGGGTCTCCATTCAGCAGCAGGTCTCTATGGAGCTACTTTGGAAAGAGGCAGGTGAGAGGATCACTCACATGATAAGTGAGGTGAAAAGAGCCAGCAGCCAAAGATACACGTGGGTTGGGACTTTGGCACATACCTGGGTTTGCTCATTAATCCTAGCAAAGGGTTTACTAAGCTCACAGGGAGAAAAATTTGATCCAAGAGAGCCTGTGACTGTCAGCAGGATTCCCAAGTTCCCAGCAGCAGGCTTCTTGCCTACCAAGAAGATTCTAACTGAGAAAACAGCCAAGGAGCTCACCAGACCAAAACATAAGGAGTGGCCATGTGTGATGTACAAGAGAAACTGAGGTAGGCTTGCCAGAAGGACTGATGTGTGAATACCAACCAGGGAGCATCACATCATCAGCACGGATGGATACCACGTTCTGCCTGTCTGGAGGGTTGGAAAACTTTTCAGCCTTCACAAGATCGTTGTGAGACCAAAGACCTGTTTTCTCCTCCATGAAAGATGCCACAAAATTATTGCAAGTTCTCTTTAGACTGACCTAGTGACCTAGATTTCCTTGCAAATATTGCTCTCAGCAAGGATGTCACACCTCGCTTCACAGAAAAGGAAGAACAAACCCAGGGGTGGCTCCCCACCTTTCAGGATGGGCAGAAAAGTGACTCCCTTACAGGAAGAAATCTTGGAGATAAGTGAGAGCTCCTGTCCTGACCGAAGGCAAAAACCTGTGCAGACTGCCTGGGCCTGCTAGTATGAGAATCGGCCAAGGCAGATCTATGGAGGGAAGTGAGAACAGAGCCAGGAGGTCCAGCAGATGGGAAAAAAGGTATAGCCTGTGCCAATATTTAGAAAGGTAAATGAGAAGACTTGGGTACTTACAGACCTGTCAGTCGGACAGGGAATAGCTGGCTGTTCTTCGGGAGTTCACAGAAAATAGACTTTATCAGCATAATCTGTTCTCTTGATGGAATGATAAGTCTGGGTGATAAAGGTAAATTAATAATTTAATGATAATTAAATGTGAAGAGCATTTCATTTGGTCCCATATGACATTATGACCATGAAACTCAAATGGTAAAATCAACATCACCCCTATAAAACAGACTGAAAGCATCACAACCCACAGGTCTCAACCTGCACTGAAAACATGCCACCACCAGGAGGTCTCCAAAGCATCCTGCAAAATGCAGCTCTCGGACAGATACAAACAAGTAAAATGGACACAATCCTAAATCCCATCTGGAATGTTCATCTCACATAATTGTGGATATACCCAGTGCCAGCATCACCATCTCAGCTGCCACCTCAGACTCCATTTAGAAACAGAGATCACATTCAGCCAGGGAGAGCCAATTGAGGGGTTCAGCTCAGATTTGGACACCTACAAGGGAGCAGGATGTACAGCTTCCTACCATGGTCAATGGAACTGGGATTCAGCTGCATACATGTTGACTCATAGTGCTGCTTTGGATGCCTTGGGGTATCCCAGACATTCACACAGTGCTGAGAGATAAAACACAGGGTCTATGGGAGACTCACATGCAGGTGGGGCACCCTGGGGAATCTAAGGTAGTACTTAGAGATTGGTCTTAAGGTAACCAAACCAAGTCCTGCAGCTCTAGTTGGCAAAGTCTGGAGAGAGATTCAAGTGAAGCCGGCGTCTGCTCTGCAACCAGAATATGGATTCAGTTGCCCACACAGATGTATGGTGCCATTCGAGATGCCGTGGAGACCAAGCTTTGCCTCCTGCTGTCATTCCAAAAGGGCATGGGACTGCAGCAGGTCCTCTGTCACAACTTCCATCCCTGGGGTGACTTCTTATGTACTCCAGGACCTCTCACATCCCTGGACATCTCTGCCTGGGCAAGCAAACTCCACCTCACCCCATACAGACATCCCACACCAGGTTACTGGGAGCTGCACCAGAGTAGCTTAGAAGTGTCTTCTTGTGTCAGCTTCACAAGTAGTGAGTTGCAGGGGCCTGTGAGAATGCGATATACAGCTGCTGCTTCCAGAAGTGCAACCAGGTACCTCTTGTCTTGCAGGCTCTGAGTTTTACAGGAAAAAACAGTTGCTAACAGCCCTACAGTGTCATCTAGCAGAGCCAGCCATGGGTTGCTCCAGCTGCATACATCAATACACAGGGCTTGGATTGATGCTGGAGCATTCAGCACTGCACATTGGCCATCAGCACAATGGCATCCATGTCTGGGCCAGGCACGTTTTGAGCAGGGACTGAACAAGCTGCCCAGTTACCTGCAGGTATGTTCACATGGCATGATGCAGTGCCAGATGGATGTTCATATCTCCTGTAGGCAGAAAGAGGCCTGCAGATATCCCATTTCCTGGGCAGATATTCAAAGTTCTGGAACATTGCACACATTTATCTCGGCTTCCTGTTCCTGTGATTAGGCATGCTCCTAGGAAATCCAGCTTTTCAGCGCACAGGGACTCCAGGTAGCCTTTTTTCTGGTTCCCAGATGGCCTCAGGGAAGAAGTGGTCAGCTCACACAAGCTCCTCCAGGCATGCTCAGTAATTAATGCAGTTACAGGCACCGGTGGAAATTTATTCTCCTGAAAATCAAGGTGCCAGGGAATACGGCCAGATGAAACTCCAGGATCCTGCGACTGCAGGCAGTGGGTAATTCACATGGAGACATCAACAAAGGGACTATCGCTTAGCCAGATGAGACCCTGTCCTGGCTTCTCAGCAAGCCCAGGCACAGCAAAGAAAACACAAGGGCATCACTGCTAGCAAGAGCAGGTGCTAGATTACCACACCATCCCTGCCCAGGTTCCTGCTATGGTCTTCAAAAGCTGTTGGTCGATGGCAGATGAATGACAAATCCAATGGCCGCCGGCAAAGCTCTCCCCTTCCAGAGTCTACCCCAAGAGCTGCACCCAGCACTCACCAGCTGACCCTCGCGTGCGACGTGCCTTGTTTCTGTCATAACTCCTCCACAACCATTCAATAAGACAGTTAGCAAGGAAGGTGGCGGCACCAGGAACAGGGGTAAATACCTGCTCTCTAGCTTGGCTGCTAGCTCAGACCTCAAGTTAAAAGGATGGTAGTAACTGCAAACAATCTCGGACAATAAGCAATGAAACTGTTATCCCTTTTAAATTTACCATTGATATGTTTTCTAACATGGAGCTCTTTCCCGATGCAGAGGCCAGGGAGAGCAGTAGATTCAGCGAGAATATAATGGGCTTGAAAGGTATTTGTCAGTGCTGGTTTCTCAGGTCAGGCTAAGTGTCTGTGCTTGAGAATTAATTTGTAAATAGGAGGTTTATAAATCAGAAGTTCATCAACACACACACACTCTTCAGGAACTCACCAAGGGTTATATAGGTGCGACCTGGATCCCTAATAAGCTTTGGGCACGGGGTCTATTACCTCTTACTGGAGGGAAGGGAGGAATAAAATCTCAATTTCTAGTTAGTCACAGAGATTTAATCAACACTTCGTGTTAATGATCTGTATAGTGCAAATTGCATGAAATCCAAAGAGACACAGAGAAGAAGATGTTACAGACTACAGGTCCCCAGACCCCCAATCCCACACTTGGCCTCTGAGCTGCTTTTGGGAAAAGGAGCATTTTTGTTTCTCTGTGCAGCACTTAATATAATAAAGTCCCAGCATAATATAAACAGGGTTCACTGGTGCTGCTATGTGCAGATACTAAATAGTCATAAGCAAGTGTGAGAGAACTGTAGCATATCCTTACCTGGCAGGGTCAGACTTTGCATACTGTGCTTGCAAGCATACATACTGCATGCTGCGATTAGTGTAGTTTCAGCAGGGTAATTTTTCACAAATGTCTGCAACAGAACAACAGTGAGGTTAATATACAAGATCCTGTGCAAGTGCCAGCATCAGCAATTTAACTGCAGCACCTTGACTCTGTCACCACAGGGCAAGGAAGACAGGCTGACCAAGTGCCTCCCTTGAGGCAGGTCCTACTGCCTTCCCCAACCTTATCCTCAGTTACCAAATTTCCACATTTTTCTCCTCTACCATGTGGCAGCTCTTGTCTGGATGTGTCCCTAGCTACTCTGTCCATCTGTTCTAATGCAACAGAATAACTTCCCTCCTGGCGCTTGAGTAACTGGGGGCAGGTAAGTGTTAAAATCCTGTTTTATCCATACATTAGGACGTGTCCAGAGAAAGCTGTGCCCCACTCTCTGTGGCTATGGCTCAAAAAGCAACACAAGAAGGCACAGGCTCTATTACACACTTCTGCTCTAACAAGATCTGCCACCTCTGTACTTCTTAGCAGTACTCGGGGCAGGGCAGGATTGGCACGCCAGTCCCTTTTCAAGTTCCCAAAACCCTAGGCAAATCCAGCTGCAGCCACATCACCGTCCACCAAAAGTTTTTTTGCTCAGATTCATACAGACAGGAATTTGGAAGGGGGTGACCAGGGCTCTGTCGGTGCAGGATGAAGTGGTGGTGGTGGTGGTGGTGGTGGTGCTGCTGCTGCTGCTGTGAATTACTCACTCTCACATGCAGTCCTGTTCACTCCACAGCTGCTCTATTCCTGCCTCAGGCCCCTCCACAGGCAGTCTTATGTGCAAAACGAAGCCACATCCTCCAATGTTTGAACAGAAGAAGAACGCATCCGCCTGTGAAGGCATCACATTTGCAACAAGTTAGGCCTTCGCTTGCCACAAATTGGGCAAAACCCCCCATTTTGCCATCACACCTGCTTTGAGGATTTGCTTCTCAGTCTGGGAATTAAATGTAGAAGAGGGTTTTTTTAAAAGCTCTCCTCACTCCATCAGAAGTGCCACTCTCACCATGTTCCCAAGCAGGAACAGACAATCTCTTGTTGGGAGAGTAAATTTGAGTGTAATCTGTCCTTGTGCATGATGGAGCCACCAGCCCTTCTCCACAACCACTCGCTTTCAGAGCAGAGGCATCAGATGCAGCTTGTCCACTACCACTTGTCTCACTGCTGCTAACCCTTACAGCACCCAGCCCCCTTGCCGTGAGGGCCCGCAAGTCCCAGTCCATAAAACCTGACTGCTGTCAATCCCACAGATGCTCATTGCCTAGCACAGTCTATTAACACATTTCTCCCAAATGCTCTCACAGCTCTAGGCTCCTCTATAACTGCATTTTTTTGCACCAGCAGCAGCTATACCCCTGCTCTGCATGTTTGGAACAAGTGTACCTCTCACCCACCACTTCCCATGCTCCTTCAGGAGAAGGGAGAAGCCGTCTCTGGAAGCACAAATTGGTGGGATAAGCTGCTGTTAGCTGAGCCCACTGAGCTCCCCTACTTACTCCAAGTGAACTGCTCACTTTGAAGGGATAAACAGTCTGATTAAACTAACAGCTCTTCCTTCCTCGCAGTGATTCTCTTTGAAGGATATAGGCAAAGCCAGAGTGAGCGCAATCTCTGGCAGCAAATCCATTGCTGACTCCTCCTGGGAGAGAGCCCTCTGCGCAGAATGGGAGGAGGAGAGCCAGAGCGGGAAAGCTGGTGGAGATTTGCTTTATATCAAGTAATCTCGTTATTGCAATTTCAGAGCTAAATGGTAAATAGGCAGGAGTGCTGAGCAGTGCAGCAGGAAGCAGGCCTGGGTCACTGGGTAATTTAGCTGATATAAACAATAACCTCTGCCTGGACGGTTGGCGTCTGCTGCTGGTGCAAACCTTTGGCATCGCTCAGAGTATCAGTGGAGCTGTGCAGTGCAGGCAGACAGTCCTGTTGTCTGAGGCCATATCCAGAAGCCCTGGGAGGGCTGATACAGGAGAACTAGGAAAGATTAACAGCTAATTAATGTCAACCAGTACAGGTGTACTAAGAGGCCTTATCAAATGAATAAGGAAACTCAGTGGGTCTGTTCTTGGTCTAACGCTCTCCTGTGTTCATCCCCAATGCAGAAGGGGAACAGCGGTGGGGAGCGCAGAGCAGATACAGAAAGCAACTCACGCGGTGGCCTGGCATAAACTTGAAGCATCTTTATACAAACTGACAAGACATAGAAACAACAAGGGTGATTTGCATTTTCCAAGGAGAGTCAGTGCTCTCCAGTCAGCTCCGGGGCACCACAGTCTCACGTGGTCCGGCAGAGAAGGAAGAGCCCTGGATGGGTATAATCTCTGTCGCAGCAGCCAGACTGGGCCCAGATGTTGCTATTAGTGTTTGTTCCCTTGTTTTTCTAGGTTTGAATACAGTATATAAGGGATGACCATCCATCTGAGACTTCTTTCAAGGCAGAATCACACCCAAAACACCACTGCTGCATTCCCAGGCACAACAGATTCCTTTGATAATGCATCAAAACTCCTTGATGCTTGCAGTTCAGATTGAAGGAACCACTCCTGCCTCCTCTCTCAGTTTGCAACATTTCTGAGTACCCTCCTGCCAACGAAGTGCTCAGCAGTTGCAGTGTCCTGAGTGGGTCTATCTCACTGATCCACTCCTTCTCAGGTCCCGAGCCTGCCTCCCGGGCCAGGACTTTGCAGCCAGTTTGCTCTGAGTAGTCTTGGTCCATACTGCCCCGCACACCTCTCATTCAGCTGCACTGGCTCCTTCATGGAGCTCAGCACCTGCAGTGCTCACCAATTTCACACTGACATGGTGCACTGTCTGTGCTCCACATCTGTATTTCCAGACAGATTAACCAGTCCTTTCTGGACAGCTACACATTACACTGTTTTGTGCTGCGTTCCTGCACTGTTCAGTGCAGTTTGTATCTTCATCATTCAGTGTACAGCCTCAGGGCTTGTTTACTACACATCAAACCCTGCTCTGAATAGGGAATCTTTTGCTTCCTCTTGCATTTATCTGTTGCACTCATCATCTGGAGAAGTAAGTCTTGGAAATATCAGGGAGGTTATGAATTCTCACAGTGCCCTATGACATGAGGAGACATATTCTCCCGCTTCAACCTGGCTCCCAGATGTGCCTCTCTCAAAGGCAGTCCTTGGACACTTAACAGCACCGAACTTTGTTCAGCACTCACACTGCTAATGCAGCTGTGGTCCCGCCCAGCTAGACCCCCTTTGCTCACTACTTGGTGCTCTGAGTGCAGCAGGTGTTCTCAGAAGAAAACCAAGTTGTCCAGGGAATTAGAGCATGAATAGTACAGTTTGTTTGCCACAGGCAAAGATGAAGTTATCTTATTTCTGGTACTTCCTAAGATCTCAGTTCTTGCTTAACCCTCTGAAGGTGTTCATAACAGGGTAAGGTTTTTATCAAATATCTCAGGTTTCAAAAACAAGAGGGATGTGTCATGTCCTGCTATACTCTCCACTGAAGTGCGCCAATGCAATAATCACAAAAAGATTTTGGTCGGTGTGGACCCTGGAGGTCTCTCATCCAACCACTGATCAGAGCAGAGCTGACCTCCAGCTGAATTACATCACTCAAGGCCTTGTGCAGGCAAGTGTGGAATACCTCCTAAGATGGAGATCCCACCACCTCTTTGGCCCCTGTCCCACTGTTTCACCACCCTAATGGGGAAGATTGTTCCCTTATGACCAACCAGAAGTTCTGCTGTTCCAAATTGTGACCGTTATCTGTTGTCTTTCAAGAGTCTGGCTTCATCTCTATGAGTAGGTAGCAGAAGACAGCAATTAGATCCCCCTTCACCTTTTCATAGCCTCTCCTCATTTGCTGTATGCTTAAACCCCCAACCATCTTTGCGACACTCCTCTGGACTTGCTCCAGTATGTTGATTTATGTCTTGAACTGGGGAGCCCAAAATGGGACACTAGATGTGGCCTCACCAGTGCTGCAGTAGAGGGATGCAGGGTCCCAAAAGGAAGCCACTAGTAGCTGGCCACCAGTTGGACTTCATACTGCTGATTGCAACTCTGTGAGTTGGTAGCCCAGCCAGTTTTCCACTGGAGTCATCTGTATCTTGTGAATTGACAGACCATGTTAAACACCTTGCTGAAGACAAGGTATGCAGTATCCATCGCTCTCATCTGTTGACTCCTCTCACACAAGGCAATCAAATTGGTCAGGCACAATTTGCTGCTGGTAACTCCACCCTGGAGAAAGGTCAGGTCTTCCTCAAGCAGAACAGGGTTACGACAAGTCATCAGCACCCTGAAGTCATTGCCAAGAAAAGTCTGCAATTCACGGTAGTGATTTCTTCCTCCTCAGCCTTGTGCATGCTTGGATTCATTTTCATGTGTTTTGCTAACACTGTCTTCTCGCTGGTTCCCAGCTGAAGTTTGGAAGTTTCCCAGTAGCCTCCTCCAGCTTCATTTAACATAAAGGGCTGTTGTTTGCTACACAGCAATGCCTGGGTTCACCAGTCCTTTAGCACATGTTCCCAGAGCTCAAGCTAGGACAAGTCGGGCAATAGTTACTGACCAACAGGCAGCTGTTAAATGCAGATAAAACCAGCTGAAGCCCAAACAAGACCTGAGACTCCATGCTATCTCGTCAATGCAAACCCCCTGGCCTTCTGCAATAAAGACAACAGGAATATTATTGGGAAACTAATAAAATCCAGTGCTCCCAGTTTGGTCCCTGGCTGCGGAAGTGCTGTAGCTGCTTACCAGGACTGAAAGCCCTGCCCACCCACAAGGCCAAATGACATATTTGCTTTGCAGTCTTACAGTTGCTTTCCAGTGCTCCATGTGACAGCCCAGAGATGTCCGTAGATGCGTGCCATGCTCCATCATCACTCATTTGTCCATGGGGTCAAGCAGCTCAGCAGGGTCAGCTCAGTGTGGACTTCTTCCTTATTGCAGGTTTTCCTAGCCTGAAACTGAGAAAAAAATGGTTCTACAACTAATAAGAGAAGCTGTGAAGAGTTAAAATGTCCCAGGAGTAGGGGAAGCTTTGATTCATTTCTCCACATAAAAAGTTTCTAATTATACTGAGTCTTATCTCTGTGCTAGAGCGGATTCATAACACTGCCTTTGTCCTTGATGTTCAGCAGCAATGGCTAGATTTCGGACAGTGCAGGGATGACAGTTTAGGAAAGAAGAACAGTTACCAGGCATCCTTCAGGGAGGAGGGGCATTTGTCCGAAGCCTCAGGAACTCCAGAGATGGGTATTGAGCAAAAGCACAATCGTTGATGAACATACACTGACACGCATAGCTATAGCCATGGGCCAGATGACCTCCCCAGGTCCCTGCCCACCTGAATTATCCCAGGAACGTCTGACCGCAAGCAGCAGGGTCCATCCCCAGGAGCTCCCAGTGCTGGGCTAGCACGCTTGCACAGCAAGGATTAATGTGCAAATGGAAACCCCATCTTTTCACCATCGTCAGAGTCAATAGCAGGCCTACATACTCCAGCTTGGCACTGCATCCCAAACTTGCAGGCGTCTCCTGAGAGCTCACACAACAGGAGAAGGCGCAGGCACTTCTGTTAGGACAAACCAGTCAGCCAAGCTCTTAAGCAGCACTCAAAATCTCCTTACATAACTTCTGAAACAAAGGCTGCCCGTGTAGCCTTTCTACTGAGGCAATCAAATACACTCCCTCTTGCTCCCTCCCACACAGAGGGCATGTTACCATGATGGGTTTCTGCATTGCATTTCCACCTCGGGTTTCTGTAGAGCACATGGGTACACACATGCACACACACATACACTCTCTCCCTCGTTTTTATACAATGCCTGACCTGCAGTTCAACACAGAATGTAGCAGATATGAGATACGACTTAAAATGCAAGTTATACATAGCTCAGGTAGTGACAACAGCAATATTAACAATGACCAAACCTGCTGCCATAGGCCACATAGACTGCAGGGACCACAATATGGAATAAAAGCTCTTGCACTCAGCAGTGTTAGAGAATGAGCCAACAGCGAGTCCAGTCCTTTCTCCAGACACTGCACCCCTCACAGTCTGCCAGGTGGTACCAAGCTGTAAAGGCTGATGCATACCATGTGCTTTAGAGAGTGTCTTCCCAGGAAGAACACAGTGAGCAATGGTGATACGGACAAAGATGGAGAGTGAGCAAATGCTGTAGGCACTGGTGCTCGAGCTGGGCAAATATCTGAGGCCAGAAAAGCCAGTGCTTGTGAATGAAAGAGCTGGTCCTGCACTGCCGTGTGAACAGTGGTGGACAGGCCACAAAGACATTCCCCTACGGGGAACTGGCACAGATGAAAAATAAGTGGCAAAAAGTAGTGATTCTGCAATAGGAGTAACTTCTCAGATCACGCCACCTTATGACCACAAACCCATTTGTGCCAACATGTGAGCACAGCAGGTCTGCAGGGTAGGAAGGAGGAGCAGGGAGGGGCAGAGACTCCTGCTTGCAGGGACACATCAAAAAGCAGCAAAATCTACAAAGTAAATGCCGTTCCTGATGTACTTCCTCCTCTTTGTGTCCTCTCTCTTCACTTTCAGCCTCTCTCCGTAGCGATGCCCACAGAGGAGTGATGGGCTCTTCCCCAAAATCCCAGACAAGGCTGTTACACTAGCAGCAGAGAGCTGCTGCTAGCACAGTGAAGGAGCCATCTCAAACACTGTGAGCCGCAGTGAAAAGGTTTTTTCTTGCTGGCTGTTGTTGCACACACGGGGTAAGGATGCAGGTAATGGTCTACCATCCTGGGACATGCTTGGCAAACCTATTCAAGCAAAATTTTCCGGTATGAATTTATCCAAAGAGAGAAGCCAAATGTGGGAGTCAGAGAACATCCCACTCAAATGCACACGCATGCACACTTGCTGCCTACATGGCTGGTTTCAGCTCTGGACAAGGGCCAAATCCCTATCAGTGCTGTGAGGTCCCAGAAGACCAGGGCAAGGATGCTGCTCAGGGCTGAACGGTTACCTGTTACCCGGCTTTCAGTCCAGCACCGAGCAGCTCATACTGAAACACAGTACAGAATACTGCCATAGCTCTCCCAAATGATTTTATTTTTCCATAGAAGTTTAACATCTAAAAAGGTAGCTTTAAAATCAACTTTCAAAAAGCAAGAATCCAAAGTTTTAGACACTGATAAATATTTTGGTTCTAGCTTTCCAACTGTGTCTGCTCCTACAAGAAAACAATGTTTACCCTCATCTTGGGCTCAGGGTATTTTGTTAAAAGCACACTATTTCAAACAAATCTTGCTTTTCCTCTGTGAGAGTGGCTGAGCGGTCCCATGACAGAAACACTTGCAAGTTCTTTGGTATGAAAGGAGAAGTGGCTTTCCAGGGCAGTGCCACAGCAGCCCCAGAGATCCCCTATCTCAGGCTGCCAGTTGCAATGCTGCTCACGACACCCTCCAAGAAGCACGTGCTCTGCCTGATCCTCCAGCTGAGGTTAGCACAACCCTGCAAGCAAACTAAACCGAGCAGCTGTGCCAGCCCTTGTGGCTCTTACAGCTCCACCCTTGGGAGCTCCCCTGCGTGCATCAGAGATATTCACCTAGCCTAGGGCTCTGTCTTCGTCAGAAGCAAAAGGAGCTGCTCTTTATGATGCACACAATCTTGGGCACTCTGCAGGCATCCTCCTTGCTCTTCCCCAGCATGCACAGCTGTTGTATCAGGGATGTTAGAGGAGATGTCCCTGCCTACTGCCTTCAGTCTCTGCTGATGGACCTGTTGCCTCTGAAGTTTTCTGATCCTTTTTTGACCCTGCTGTTACTGTCTTTCCTCTGCCTCCTTCAGCAGCAAGCTCCTCACTTCCACTTCCTGCTGTGTAAAGATGAACTTTCTTTTACCTGCTTTAAACTGCTCTCCTAGATTCACCAAGTGCACACAGTTCTAGTACTGTGAGATCTGGTGAATGACAGCTCTGCTTTCATCTTACTCACCACCTCCATAATGTTATAAACCTCAGCCACATTCCCCTTCTTACCACCTTCTCTGCAAACGGGAGTCTGGGTCTTTTCGGTCTCATAAGGCAGCTGTTTCATCCCCTTGATCATTTTAGCTGCTTCTCTGCACCTCTCTCTAACTTGAGATGCAGAGACCAGAGCTACACAAGGTGCAAGACAGCTGCAAAATGATGCCTGGTGTCTCTGTGAGGATGCCCAACACGCTGTTGCCTTTTTGGCTGCTGCTGCTGCACACAGAGCTCATGATTTCAGAGAACCACTGATGGCTCCAAGGGCTCTTTCCTGAGCTGTACGTGCCAGTTCCATATTCAGCATCATGGAGCAGAGTTTGGAGGGAGTTAAACAGAGGAATGGTTGGTGCAACCTGCTGTGGCTGCCTCCTGGAGCAGAGACCTCACAAAGAAGTTGTACACTGGAGTGAACAGTGAAACCACTTGAAAACAGAGCATGTTTCTAATGCAGCCCCCTGCCCTGCAGGTCTCCGGCTTCCTGAGCTAAGGGTCTAGCAAGCACAGACGGTAAGCGAAAAGCACCTCGTTGCCCAGGCTAAAGTCTACCACCCTGGACCTAGGTCTGGTTCCAGGTGAGCCCAGATGTTTCCAGAAAGACCTGGGGTGCTCAATGACAAGAGGTATTTTTCATATGAAGGAGCAGATAAGACATGTTGGATAGACACAAGACTAATTAATTACAGGAGAAGTAAATTATTTCACTGCTACCACACATGGAAGCACAAAACCCAGCTGTAGCAGGAACAGTCCAAGCCTCCTCAGGCCATTTACCTCTATGGCAGATGGGGATTAGCAGCCTTCTAAGCCAGGCTAAGGACTCCACAGTTAAGAGTGTAGTTTGCGGTTATTTATAAGCCTGATTTCACAGCCTATATTTCTCAAAAAATGTCTTTGCGTTTGAATTTCACACACATTATCTGTGGCCAGAGCAGAATTTTGGCAAAATGTGAGCTGAAAGGAGGAGAGAGGAGGGATGAGAGAGAAGAGAGAATAGAGAGGAGAGAGGAGAGAGGAGAGAGGGTTTGCATTCCAAGAAATGTCTTCTCTGCAAACAGCTTGGCACTTATCACTCTTGGAGAGCAATTCCTGATGGCCAAGGATGAGATCAACCCAAGGCTAAGGGAGAGAAAGCCATCCTAATCACACCAATTTCAGGACAGCTGGGTATCTGCTAAGTAAAGCCTGCATTCATGACAGCAGAGTAAAACTGGGACCACCAGCAAGAGTTACTGATGTGTTCCTGGATACTAGAGCTCCAAAGGACCAAGCTCATCATTTAGCCCCAAGTCCAGGCCTTCATGGACTTCAACCAGGGATTCCTCAAGCACAGCCCACCCCTCCCAGCTGGAAAGCCACACATCTTTTAGGAAAGAAGACCCTAAATGGCAGAGAAGCCTTCACAGCACCCCAATGGTCAATTCTCTGCACAGCTGATATTTTGCACCCTCTTTCTTGCTTGAACCTATGCTTCACTTCAGCCACTTGACCTCACTCAGTCTCTAGCTGGGATTATTCAGTCTTCCACTGTGAGAAACCTTCTACCCTTGCTGTGAACTGCAGATGAAAATCAGATCATTTTTTGGTCTTTTTTGTAAAGCACTTGGAGCTCTTGGAACTTTCTCTCAAAAGCAGATACTAGTGGCTGTTTTCTCTGCCATTTCCAAACAGACTTTTTAAACATGTAAGTACTGTAGCTGGATGCAGCATCCATATGATAGGGATAAACAAAAAGACAGTTCCTCTTTCTGCTCTTATTCAGGGTTTCCTTGCATAAATAACCTTCTATCCTCGGCCACCAGCTCACATCTCAAGCTCATACTTGTCATTTATACTTCAGGATCCTTAGCTTTCTTCTATGTCTTCTTCTTCCCAACAATAGTCCCCACTGTTTAAATGTGAGCACCATTTTTCTGTATGTCATTTTGCAATTACCCATACTAAAATGAACACATCGTCCTCAGCAAGTCCAATTCACCAGCCAGCCCAGATGAACTGGTATAACTAAGTAGTTGCTACCATTTTCTTTTTTTACTGATCCAGTGTCTTTTCTCTATATGATACATGAGAAAATAGTGCTGCAGCAATCACCCCCATATCAATAGTTGTGGTCATTGATAAATAGGGCATCAAAACGAGGCAGGAGTAGCTGTACTGCATCAGACCAGAAGTCTCTTTGACTCATCAGTCTCCTTCCAGCTGTGGTCACAGGCAAATGCACAAGAACGGTGAGAATGAGGCAGGCATGTGTGACACCTTTCCCAATACCTTCCCAGTACCTCAAGCCAGACGTGTTTTCTATGTATTTGCAACCCTCAGCTCACGTCTCCTGCATTAACTTGTCAAGTCTCTCCTTGAACCCACAGTCTCTGCAGGTCTCCAGCACTCAGAAGGACTGACTATTTACTCCCACCTTATTTCTGACCTTTCAACAAATTATTTATACTTTCCAGCACTTTTCTTGTTATCCTATGGCTGCTTATTTTCCTTATAGCCTTTGGTGAAGGACACTGTCAAAAGCATTTTGGGAATCCCAATACAGACTATTGAATAAATTGCTCATCTGCCACATGAGAGAACTCCACTGCCTCTTCTCCCATGAATCATGTAAATCCATGTGCCTACAAATACCATTCTGTGATATTATGGGGTAAACGAAAATCAACGAGATCTTTTCTGGAGCTCTTTTCCAAATTTTCCGGACTTCAGCCTTTAGATGCAAAGACAGTTTGCGAAAGCACTTGCACACCACCATTTCTAATTCAGCAGTCTCATTCTTGGCTTTCTGAAGAGTCTGAAGCAAGACAACCGGCCCGGATGGCTTATCACTGTCCATTTAATCAACTGGATCCATAATCTCTGCTCCAGGCTTTTCAGTTTTGAACATATCCTCTGATGAGTCCCCACGAAGGTTAATTACAGCATGGGAATCTCCATGTTTTCTTTTCCAATCAACAATAATGCAAATAATTGCTTCAGCTTCTCTGCAATGGGCTCATCTTTTCTAATTGCTCCTTTTATACTCTGATCATGTGCTGGCTCTGTCAACTCTTTGGCACACTTCTTGTTTCTGATATATTTGAGGAAAATCTACTCTCTTCTTCTTTAGCTGTTTCTGATTCTTTCAGTGTGCCACTTAGGCAAGGAGCTCAGTGATGCATACCCAATACAGTGATGCAGTACTACCATCGTCTTATCTAGGTCTGGCCTTTCTTTCCACAAGGTTTCTCTGGTTTTTACCAGGATGGTTAGCCTGCCCACTTCCTTCAGTTTACAACCGTCTGTCAAACAGCATCACTCAGCTTACAGTGCCCCAGGGAATGTCTGCCTTGCCCAGGTTTCCAATATGCCTGTTGTGTTCATGTCTTCGTTTAGGACCTGCCAATCCACTCCCCCATTTCCAAAAGCTCTTGGATATCTAGAATATACCTGAATTTTAATCCACTGCATAACTTTCTCCTAGGCTGTGTGACTGAGTCTAACTGTAATCAGACTGTACAGCAAAGGAACTCAAATGCCCTACAGAAGCTTTAACATACAGCATTAATACATTTATATATTTTCAACAGCCAAGTTTGTAATCTGGCCAAGAGATACCACTCAGGTTTGCAGGGCAGAACTTATTTTCCACAGAACAGAACTGGCAGGCATTAATCATGCTAGCAATCTGTAATCTGCTACAATCTACTGTTTCCAGAGCTCCAGCATATGACTTTGGCAGGAGGCAACCTTAGGTCAACAGCTCAGATACAGGGCAGAGCTCCGCACCCAGCACTACAGCATGCTTCAGCACACGTGCCATTTCTCTGCAGTGCAGCTGAGACAGTACTGTCCTCTGGCAAGACAGCACCCTGGCCACCAGCATCACCAGGACTGTGGCAGTTGGTCATTTAGACCCATAAAAGTGGAGAAGTCTGAGAACATTTGTCCCCGGATGATAGCTTTCTGTTGTCTTATTTTCTGGCAAGGTTGCTGAGGGCCCTGTGTAACCATGCTGCTGGGGATGTAGCTGCTTTAACCATGCAGAAGATGTTACAACAAGCAGAGCTGGCATGTAAAAAAACCATCTAATTTCACAGGAAAGCAAAACCAAGATACAGATTTGCCTGTTCAGTGGCTTGACGTTTGTCTTTTGTCACAGACTCAGTCATTCAGGAAAAAACATGTCATATTCCTATTACCTGCTCCTTTGTCACTAGCCTACAGGCATGAGCCCAGGCACTGCAGAGAGGGTTCCTGCCCTCACACTCAAGGAGTGATTTCCTACTCATGTAGGAAATGCCACCATCCCCTTTGGGGGCCAGAGCCACGAGAAGCTGTGAAACATGGAAAACCAAGCAGAGCAACCAGCATTATCACCAATCCCAATGAGATTCAGCTTCAGGGACCTACCTGTGCTGGTAGCAGTGAGCAGAGAGGCCTTCCACACAGATATACTAAGCAACCTTTCTATGTCCCCTCCAGTCCCGCCAGCTACTATGCCGCATCTGTGCCTGAATTCATGTCAATGATTTCATGTAACTGAATTCGTGCCAGTCCTTCACCCATGGAGAGGACACACCAGGCTGTTCTGACTCACTCATCACTGGAAATGTAGAAGTTTCCATCCCGGACTGAACTTTCTGGACCATGATTTTTGCTGTGAACTTGTCTAACCCCATTTTGAACACATTCTGCTTTCCACCCTCAGCATCATGTGAAGGTGGATTCATAAAGAGATGTGAATGGATCACATCCATTCATGCACCCACTTCTCACACAGTGGGAAATGGCAAAACACTTCCTCTCTTTCTACCACAGATGTCTGCTACACTCCCTTCAATTCACCCCATCCCAAGCTGGGCGCTACGCCGTAAGCCGTCCTTTATAGAGAAGCTGGCTCTGGCCTCCTTGTCAGAATTTCTGTACCTCCTCCAGTCAGCTCTAATGCCAGCTGCAACAGATACTATCAACACCCTGTACACACCACTCTCTTTCCTCTGAATTCGGCTTCACATGTATTTGAATTGAATGTAATCTGCCATTTTATGCATGAGCATCATGGGACCCTCTTCAGCTTCTTGCATTCAGCCCTAGATTTGGCTCTCCTGAATCATTTTTTTTTCCCTACAAATTTGCCAGCTCACTATTCACAGTCTTCTCTGCATCTTCTATGAATGCACTGATTGGCATGAATACCAGCACAGGCCTCTGTACGCTGCCACTGGCACCCACCGCCACTGTGAAAATGGGCTCGATACTCCTGTAAACAGTTATTAGTCTATGGGCCTGCCTCTTCACCCCTTGAAAAGCTAGTTTTCTTGTAGGTCACTGATGCAGGAACTCACTCAAAACATGCGAGCCCCCATGTACAAGTGTACTAACTGTAAATGACCCTGCTTGCTCACACCTTCAGATAGCTTGGATACGCTTCTGTGCTTTGACTTCCTTCTCTAAGAGCCAAATAAAACTATTCCCCAGTATACTGTATTCATTCAAGCATCTAATAAAATTATTCTACATTGTTGTTTCTAACAATTTGAGGCTGTTTGAACACAAACTCTGGTTCCTAAATCAGTCCAGGACTCCTTTCACTCCCTGACATCACACTCCTGCATCCCTCAAAAACTGGTTTAGGCATTAAACCACAAGCCTGTTAGTAGCTGAACAGCTTCACTACTGCACTCCTCCAGCACCATTGGGTGACTGCAGTTGGCCAGGGCAATGCACTGATTTGCTCCAAAACCTCTTTGCCAACACTTCAGTTTGAGAGAGTCCCTCAGCCCCGTCTCCCTCTGCACAGGAAATAAAGGAACCTTCCTGGGATGCCGCTGCAGCCAGCAGTAACACAAGGAACTCATTTGCTTCTGCACAATAGCTTTGTTTTCTTCATGTGTCCTCCCTGCTCCTGATGTGCACACCTCGGGACAGAGCTGCCTGGATGTATTCCTGAAAATTGGTCTCATAAAAGGACTTTTAACCTCTAAATATATATAGTGTCAGAATGTAAATGAGAACAAAATGTCTCTTGAAACAGGAAACTCAGACTGGTGTCCCTGCAGAGTGAATTTGTCCTTCAACCTCAATTCAGCAACTTTGGGTGGCTTCCTGGTTTCTAAGAAACTTGAGTCCCTCCTGCAGCTCTGCAAAGGCTCTTTCTTCACTGTCAAAGCCTGGCTGTGCGTCAGCTCCCCAGTCCTCTCGGTATCTCCTGGTCCCTTGCCATGGAGCACACTCTGCCAGCTCTGGTTGTCCCTCTGCTCCCGCAGCCCCACCAGCTGCTCCAGACGTCCCCCCCCCAACCCACCATTCACTCCCCAAGACCATGCAGTACATCCATGACAGCAGAGAACAAGGACTATTGACTCAAGACCTTCACACAGCGGCTTTAAATATTCTCCGTGGCAGAGCCAAGGATTTTATTCATTTAGCTGTTCCCTTTAATTTCCTTCTAACTGGCCTCCTCTTTTTATGTTATTTAAAGACTTTCTCAAATTCCTGCTGCTGCAGTCAACTTTTTTGGCTCTTTCCCCTCACAAGGATGTTGAATTTAAGTACTTTACAGTCGGTATATAAAAAAAAGCGTATCTTTGATAGTGATATATTGATCCAGGTTCTGTGTATTACTCTGGAATAAATCAAAAGTTACTTCTCCCCTTGTAAGGTCTTTCACCAGTTGCTTCACAGATTGTCATTTATGGTGTCTAAAACTCATTTTCTCCCCCAAACAGAACCAGCTTCTCCAGCCTCAGATTTTGCCCAGTTGTTCAAGGCATTTCCCCATAATAACAAAAATCTAATTTTCAGTAGCTGAGGATTGCAAAGCTGGATCTGTAAAATGTCAATGTTTCATGGATTAAACCATTTTAACCAACAATTTATTTCACTTATTACATGCTCAGGTGACTGACTAGTTCCCAGTAACATAGGACTTGCAGGAGCTGGTGTTACCTTCCTATAACCGAGCTTTTGAATTCTGAAGTTTGAGAGTTACCAAGGAGAAAGTTCTGTTGCATTTGTCTTTTTCTGTTAATTTTTATGCCAGCTTTTCAAAGAACATTTTCTTTTTGACTGGCATTTTGTATTGTTTTGTTTGTAGCTATTTAAATGCATTGTTTTGACATCATGTGCATTTATACTCAATACATCATTAATTGGGGCAAATTTCATTCCTTTGCAAAAATAAAATCCCCCAGAATAAATTCCTACACTATTTGCAACATTTTCTACACCAAAGCTACACAAACCCACTGTTCAAACTGCAATGGAGACTACAGGGGGATCTCAAAGAGGACTCAAAGCTCTGCTGTACCTGTCCTACCAGTGCTTGGAAAAGCAGTCTGCACAACCCATGAAGAGCCAATTGCCAGCCAGGATTTGGAGTCAGCTCAGAGCTGTGCTGCAAGCCAGAAGCTAATAAATGTCACCGAGCCCGCACAGAGTAGATTAGAAACGGCCATTTGGATTTTGGCCATCAGCCTGTGCAGTGCAGCCACAACACCTCTCTGAATTCCTGCTGAACGTGAATGGACTGTGCGAAAAGTTCATCTGTAATTTAAAAATTACCTGAGTGGGTTAATCTGCCTTGGAAGTCACTCCAATGGTCAGGACCTTCTTCCAAATCCCAGCTGTCGTCTGTCAGCTTCCAGCCACTGGATCCTGCTCCAGTTATTGCTGTCCTCCAGACTGGAAGACCTGTTAACAGAGCAGGATTTTTTGCTGAGACACTTAGGTACTATGGCTAAGTAAGCCCTTAATGCTCTTAGAAATTCAATAGTTAAAGTAGATAAAGGTTATCTGATACTCCAGTGACCTCCAAGTCTTCTCTGGTCACTGTGTCTCAGAGCAGCACCATCCATCATTTGTTCCTCAACCGCTAACGCTATATTCACCCTTATTAAAGCACCTATTTAGTTCCAGCTTAGCAAATCACCAGCCCTACCCTCCAACCGTTTTGTTATCTGCACAGTGCATCAGAGACTTTTCTGCTTTTTTCTGCTAGGCTTTTGGTAAAAATGTTGAATGTAGCCAGACCACAGTACAGGTCATTCTAAGACTTTGCACTTGAATACAGTGTGAAGTCTAGAAGTTACAGAAGCAAAGGACAGTGCTGGAAAATCTGAGAGTTAGTTGGATAAAGAAGATGTTGAGGGCTTGCTGCAACACAACAGAATATGCAGCTGGTAGAAGTCAGGTTGAACCCACCATACAACCATGCCACATTTGGGGTTTTGTATTCACTCCCCACTCCTCTCATCTCTGCCGCTCTGGGCTCGCTGCAGTCAGCCATGAATAAATCCTGCCTTGATGAAAATTGGTTCAAATGAGATAGCCCCTAAATGTACGAAACCCAGTCTCTGGGAGGAATCCCCAAGGACGGCCGTCGGGTTCTGGTTCCTGACACACAGCAGAGCTGCGATCTGACTCACAGCAACGTGACTCAGGAGTAACTACCAAAGCCTTAACAGAAGCAAATCAAGGACAAGATATTTCTGTACAGAATATTTCTGTAAAATCAGCTTGGTTGCAGGTTAATGAGTTTGATAAAAGCCTGCACGGGTCTGGAACAAGCATTACGAATATCCGGGCAGTATGCAAACATAGGTGAATTGCCTGGACCTTGATCTTGATATAAAAGGAGTTACAGAAGTCAAAGAAATACCAAAACATCTGGCTGCAAGCTCTGCAGGACAGCTCAAGCAAGCTGCTAAGAGCAGCAGTCAAATGCCCAGATGAAATCACATCCCTGCAAGACTCTATCTCCCCACCCAGATGGCTGCAGAGAAGTGGCAGGCTCACTTCTTTGACAAGAGAGATCAAAATGGCATGAGACTCCAGCAAAAGTGCGATAACAGCAGATGATAGTAACGGACTTGAACCACCCACATACAAACATGCAGCACAGTGGGACACAGTTCAGAGACAGAGTAACTCCACATTCGACACGCTGCTCTGTGCAGTCGCTCACTTGGAGCAAGGAGAGGAGCAGGAAGAAGTGGGGAGGCCATTCTTGACTTAGTTTTAAGTGGCACACAGGAGCTAACTCATAAAGCAATAGTAGCTGAGATGCTGCATAATAGCAGCCCCAGTGCTGTTCAATTCAGCATTGCATTAGGGAAGCCAAGACCAAACAGCAGCAAGTGACACTAAACGGAAGCAAATGCTAAAAATCAGTGTGAGGCTAATTAAGCAAAGCCTAAAGGGGTTTTGAAGAGCAAATCAGTAAAGGTATAAAAACAAACAACAGGGCTGAGCATGTCAAAAAGCCATCAGGAAAACATGGGGCCGTTAGACTGTCAGAGGTTAAAGGAAGCAATTATGGTAGATGAGGATATTGCAGAGATGCTAAATGACTCTTCTCCTTCTATCTTCCACACCTATGGAGATTTCTATGCCTTTGCAGAGCCTCCAGGGAGATACTATCCATGGCTGGGGCAACAGCAAATACAGTCTAGGAAACATGATTGTTTAAAAGGAAATATGTTATCGAGCCCATTTGATGATTTAGAAGGCTTCATTCTCACTCCATCCTCCAACCCCACTTACAGAGAGAGTATCCATTGGAGGGACTACAAAGGAAAGGCAGGAGCTTCTGGTCTGATCCTAAAAGTCAGGAGACGGGCAGCAAGACACCAGAAAAGGCCAAATTCAGATAAACAGAGGGGAAAATCTTCTCCAGAGGTGTGATAAGAGAGTGGTCAAACAGACTGGATTTTTTAGATCTGGGGGGGAGAAATTATAACTGGCATTGCTAAGGTATTTTGGAAAGTGTTTTAGCTCTACATTCCAGCTGGTCCTGAGTGGAAAGTTAACACCGGAGTGGTTTATTCTTCCTCTGTGGCATTAATATTAGCTGCAGCCAGGACATGGGGCTGGAAGTTTTTCACAGATGATCAGGACTGGCAGCTCTTAAACTGATGTCAGTGGGAGGTGAGTGAGATCTGGTTGCTTCTGCCCGAGGGTACTATACCTAAGTGGCATAGCTGAAAAAAACAGTCCTGCACCCGCAGCCTGTATGTCCATACCTTGCACAGTCCTTTACACTTGGCTGGAGGATGCTGCCAGACCACTGCTGGCACTTGTGGGAGGGTCTGGAGGACTCGAACAGCCCAGTTCAAAAGAGGCATGTGGTCCCAGAGAGCAAGGAGACCCAGAAGCCAACACTGCTTTGAATGTAACACCCACCTTTGCAGCCCCACATTGTCATGAGCAACAGAGAACCAGAAAGATTTAGGCCAGCAAGGACTTCTGAGGGTCTCTCAGGCAAAGCAGAGCTGAGGAGCACCATCCTTCCTGGGCATGGCAGAGTGAATCCATGCAGGGGAACTCCGGTTCCTGGGGGCTCTAGGATGCCTTGGCAGAGGCGGCTGCGTGACATCAGCCCCCTCAGCCGTTTGTTGCCGTTTGTTAACGTTCGGTACCCGGCGGTGGCAGATGCTCTGGGGCTGAATCACAGGGATTTGTTGTGGCGAGCATCGCCTCGGCACCTGCTGCACACTGAATACCTCCTCTTCCTCTGCCTCCAGCTGCTCTGCCCTGCACTGGCCACCACCTCTCGGAGCCGCCCACGTGATGGAGAGTGTGGGTGCTGCACCCACAGAGGCAGGGGCAGCGAGGCTCTCTGCAACGCACCTGCCTTGCAGGAGACAGGGAAATGGTTAAAAGCCCCACCTGGAGCTATGAAGCCTCCAGGATTCAGCAGGGAGAGGGGACAGGCGGGGGGGGGGCACAGGGTGGGGAGATGGGGGGCGAAGGGCATCGTGCACCGCAATGGTCTCCTGTGACAAAGACCTGCCATGCTGTAGCCAGTGCTGCAACAGGCAGGCAGTGTGCCCTCCCAGCCTCCCTCCTCCGTAGAGGGAACTGCAGCACAGCCCCAAGGGACATGACACTCCTGCACATCCTCCTCCAGCAAAGACATCTGAGGAGAGGCTGGGGGATCACAAAAGGCCCTAAGAGACCCGGTGTCACCCAAGACCCTCCTCTCTGGAGGAAACTGCCCCCCCACCTGCCACATGCAGTGCCAGGAGCCACCCACACCCTCCCAGGGCCTGACCCAGCATGGTCCCCTGCCACGAACCATCCTACGAGACCCTCTCCAGCTTCCCTCCCCCATCTCACTCTCCCACCAGAGCCTCCCTCATGAGGCCATGCTCATGCCTCAGAGAGGAGCCATGCTTGTATTCACTCTGCTCCTGGGGGAAGACCTCCTGTGAGCTGCTGTCACATCCCCCAGCTTGCCGGAGCCGTTCCAAAGGCAGCCCCTTCTCCAGCTAAAGACCTGGGGAGACCCTCCCATGGCCTCACTTGGCCCACGCTGTCCCCAGATCTGCCCCACAGGCCGTGGCTCTGCACCCTGAGCACTGAAGTCACAGCTGGGGCCAGCTGCAGCTCCTCTAAGGCTGGCTGGACAAGGCCATAACACAAGCAGCATCACCTTTAGGGCCATGTCCAGACATAGATGAAAATTGAGGCAGAGCAGCGATCTGATCTGACCACCAGAAAGCTGTTCCTCCCACAGCCCCTTCCCACAGAGACTGTGACTAACGGAGACATCCCTCTTGCACAGCATTTCTGCAGGAGAGCATCAGGGTGTGGAAAAGCTCAGCATAAAAGCACGTGAGGAGGAGTTTACGCTGACACGTGAAATGAATGTATGCATTTGTTTCAGACCTACTAAAGCAAAAGGGGTTAATTTCTCCCCTAGGGCTGCAGCAGCAGAGTCCGACCTAGAAATGTTTGGGCTGGCATGAGCGAGCACTCAGGTGTCATCATCTAACGGACGATAACATGGATGGATAACAGTGGATAAAGGAGTTGCCTGGGAGATGCCACGGGATAGCAAGGGCTGGACACTGACTTTTAGGGATTGGCAGCCAAGGACTGGAACAAACACAGACTTCACCCCAAATGCGATTCGGCTGCAAGTCTGAGCGAGGACCGTTCGTGAGACCGGGCAATACATGGGCTCCTGCAGAGACAGAGAGGAAGTCCTCAACCCCGAGGACCAGAGAGAGACCGAGCCACCCTCACGGGCATGGGTCACACCCCAGCATTTCAGCTGTAGTCCTTCTGACCCCACGAAGCACTGAGGAGACCACCTTGCATCGATCAAGCTGCACGCTGTCTGCTTGTCCATGGTCGACAGGCTGGCCGCAGGAGCAAGAGGAGAGCCAAAGCCGGGCCTTCAGCCACAAGAGCCATGGGAGTTGCTTTGCAAATCGACATATGCCGAGCACGTGGCATAGAGGAGAGCGATCCCAGACCAAGCAGGGCCAACTACCCTAGAGAGCAGCAATACATGGCAGCAGGCAACCCTGCCTCCCACTGCCTCCATCCCGCGGCCAACGTGAGCTGCCCATCACTCGGTTTGGGGCTCTGCCAGGTGCTTCCCAGACCACAGACCCCAGACCCACCTGGAGAGTCACCGCACAGAGGGGCCGGCCTGGCAGGCACCCCAGCCCGCCCTGGGGACAGGGCCCGGGTGGCTGTGCTCCCGGCGTGTGGGGCAGAGCCATGGCGGGACAGCGGCAGTCCGCGGCCTGCCCCGGGCGCCTCGCTAGGGGCAGGCGGGACGCGGTGGGCTCCGACGGGGACAGGGCCGAGCCCCGAGGGAGTGCCCGGGCCCAGGAGCACCGGGGCCGACGCTCTGGGAGGAACCCCTCACGGGGCCGGGCGAGGCTGCCAGGCACGGGGCTGCGAGGCCCTCCGCGACGGGGCCGGGGCCGGGACCGGGACCTCCCGCAGACCGGCACCCCCTCAGGGCGGGACCGCCCTCAGCCCGGGATCGGGACCGGCGACGACACCCTGACACATCGCGGCTCCGCTCGGACCGGGCCCCCTCAGCCCGGGGACAGGACGAGGACCACGGGGACCACCGGGACACCCTCCCCCCCCGCCGCCGCCGCCGCCCCGCGCCCACCTGCCTCCCGCGGGGAGCGGCGCATGTGGAGCGCACCACCGCGCCTCTGGGCGGGGGGGGGGCCGGCGGCCGGAGCGGGCATGTTTACACGGGGGCCGAGGGGGGCGGCATCGGCGCGGCCCCCCCGACCCCCCCGCTGCCGCTGCACAAATGGTCTCTTCCTCGCGCTCTATTTAATCCCCGCCGCTGCCGCACCGCCGGCTCCAGTCCGAAGAGCAGCGCCGCGCCCGGTGCCGCCGCCGCCTCCGCGCCGCGGCTCGGCTCGGCTCGCCCCGGCCCCGCGGGCACCCGCTGCCACCATGCTGCCCCCCGCCCTTGGCCTCCTACTGCTCCTCGCCTGCTTCGGTACCGCCCGGGGAAACCTCTCCCGCGACGGTGAGTGGCGGTACCGGGGCCGGGCGAGACCCCCCGCCATCACTCAGCCCCTCGCGGCGGGGACCGGCGGGGCGCGCCCCTCCCTCCTGCGGCCGGGGGTACCGGCCGCGCGCGGGCCCGCGGGGAGGGGAAGGACCGGTGGGGGACCTGCCGCGCGCGAGCGACAGGTGCGGGCGCGGCGGGGCCGGGCTGCACCGTTATGTGGGTCAGGCGCGGCGGGGCCCGACAGGTGCCGCCCGCCCCGCCCCGCCGCCCCGCCCCGGCCCTGCCTTCGGGGCCCGCCCGCGCCGCCGCCGCCAGCCCGGGGCGGGTGCGGCTGCCGCGGCCCCGGGCGGCCGGCGGGGCTCAAGGTCACGGCGGCGCCGGTGCTGCCCGCTGTGTGTACCGTGTCCTCGTCCGTGTGTCGTCCCCCCCCACCCCAATGCCGCGTACCGCCCGGGGCGGGGCCGGGGCCAGGGCGGCGGAAGGTTCCAGACAGGCCCCGGCGGGCGGCGGCGGCGGAGCCCGGCCCCTCCCGGCGCTGCCCGCGGGGGGGGCCCGGCGGATGGAGGCTCCCCGGTGTCGTAGAGCCGTCCCCCCCGGGAGGATGGCGGGGGTCGGTGGTGACCCCCGGGGGGGGGGGGCAGACACCCCTCTGGGCGGGGGGTGGAGTCCCCGGGGGGGCGGCGGTGACCTCCCCGGGATGGGGCGGGTCCCCCCGGCAGAGCAGGAGCCCTCGGTGGGAGCTGCCCAGTCGGAGTCCCCCCTCCCTGGGGCGGTGGGCTTGGGGAAGGGTCGGTCACTCCCCATCCCGCCGGGATTCCGCTGCTGCCGGGATGGCTGGTGGCATCCCAGCGCCTGGTCGCTCCTCGGTGTCTGTATGCGGGAGGCGCGGGGCTTGGCTGGAGCATCAGCCCTTGAGACAAAGGGTGTTTACCCGCCATACAGCACAGCGGCGGGCGGGCAGCGCGCCGCCGGGCGAGGCAGCTGGTAATGAAGTGCCGCAAAGCAAATGTAATTTTGGTAAGGGCTCATCAATGGCAGCACCTTGTTTTCCATAACTGTTCAACTGCAGAGTCCTCGCTGGATTGCCAGCACTCGCCGCTTAGGGCCTGTAATTCCTGTCGGGTTGCTGGTGGCTGTGTTTGCGATGTCAGGAGTCGCTGGTTGTGATAAAATTGCTGCTGTGTGTGTTGTTGGATGAGGAGCAGGTCGTGGGGAGATGCAGCAGCTGTCTGCGGCCTGGCCTCTAACCCTGGTCTGTGTGTTGTGTTTTGGGGGCTGTTGCAGAGGCTGACAGTGGGTGAGGGTCCAGTTGCCATCCGAGTCCCTGCCTGTGGCTTCATCAAAAGCAGGGAGGTAATCCTGGTGTGAGTATGTGCCCCTGGGATCAAGGGTCCCGAGGGCTGTTGGGGCAGAGGGAGCATGGTACAGAGGGTATGAGGTGTGAACCTGGCAGCCCTCCTGCCTGCGGCTTGGGCTGCCCGTGCTGGAGTGAGGCGCAAGCCTCCCACCCACCATCCCCAGCAGGTGCCTCCCCTGTGGCCTGTCCCTTTGCTGGAGGAGGTCGCTGTCACAGGCAGAGCTGTTCTGGGGGCTGGTGCGGGTTGGTGGCTGCGCTCCCATCCACGAATCCCAGGATTTATTCTGGTTACAGCCATGGTCCTCCCACAGGAGCCCAAAAGAGTCACTTGGGTGTGGGTGGTGCTCAGTCCCACGGTGCAGGGATGTCCTGGCATCCTGTGTGTGGTGATGCTCAGTGTGTGGGTCGGAGCCGGGCAGGAGGGGGTGGCTGAGCAGCCTGGCAAGTGCTCACATGAGGAGGGGTGGCCATGACCTGGAGTTGTGTGTAGGCCTAGGGCAGGATGCAGCCTGGATGATGACACTGCAAGATTTCCTCCAGGGCTGGCCTGCTGCTGTGGCCCAGCCCTGGCCATGAGCTGCCAGGCTCTCCGTTGTCCAACGCGGCTAGACAAACAGACCCCCAAAAAGCCTTTGGGAGCAGAGGAGACTGATGGCTGGAAGATGCTTGAGAAGAAGCTTCTGGCATGTCTTTGTGGTTAGTGCCTTTCCCTCGTGCCCCTCAGCCATCAGCTCCCTGTGTGGCTCTCTGGCTAGGAAAGTCCCTCCGCAGCACCCTTTGCAGGGCAGGGATGGAGTAGGTGTCTCCTCTCCTTGAAGAAACGCTCCTCCAGCACTCTGGATTTCAAAGCTACAACTGTGGTGAGGCCCAGCAGAGCCCCCTGAAGCTTCCTGAGCGCTGGAAGCGCTGGTGCTTCACACTGGGGCCGTGCTTGTGCACTTGGCTGGTGTCGTGCTGCTGTCGGCAGATTTCTGAGTGTTTGGGCTGGTTGCGTGGTTGTCCTTGCTGTGAGGATTATTCCCCCCACGGAGTTATTCCACTCTAGAGTTGTGTAACCCTTTTGTTTGAACAGTGCCCTTCTGTTGTCCCATGGAAGGCCACAACATGCCAAAACCAGACTTCTCAGGGCTGTTTTTCCCTGTGCTCAGTAGAAACTTCATCCTGCTGTGGCACCAGCATTGCAGGCTCTGAGCAACCCTCAATGTGCAGCACAAGGAGCACCACCAGGAGGCTGGGCAGCATCAGTGGCACAGCAGGGAGCTGAGCTCAGGTCTCGCATCTGGTTACCTCCCACTGTACCAGAGCTGCTCCGCTCATCATGTGTGTTTCTCTTGCTGGGAGAAGCCTCAGTGTTGAGGGTCTTAGAGCTGGATCTGCCTGACCAGGTATAGATGCTACAGCAGGATGGCCAGGGCTGCTCTGTCTCCTCCTGTAGATGCTGAGGCTGGTTAGGTGGCTTATGCCCATGTCTGTCCATTGGCTGAGGAGAGCCTGGAGACCATCTTGAGATGTCTGAAGCCAGGTGAGATGAGCTCCCTGCCTGGTGTTTACAGAGAGGCAGGTTCAGGAGGGTGTCCCCTTCTTGGAAGGTGGCTTCATCTTTCTGAAGCTGGTGGAGGTGTCTGCTCAGCCAGACCATATAGGAGGAGTTTTCTCTGTCTTGGGGAAATGCCCTGTGCTTCCAGCTGGTGTCCTTTCTGTAAGAAGACATCCATCCACCCTGCCCTGCCTTTGTAGGAATGGTGTCTAGTGGTAGGAGCATAGGGCTGGGAGAGATGTTTGGACTCCCACAGGGCTCTTACCATCTCTAGCCCTAGAGCAGATGATGGCTGCAGGTCCTGTAGTCCTGCTCCCTCAGGAGGAGCTTTGGAGACAAGTCAGCACCAGTCCTGAGCCAGATTGCAGGAGGCTATGTGTGACCTCCAGCCTGTAGCATCGGCCCCAGGCCCATGGCAGGGAGACCCTGCAGAGGGAGCCCTGGTGTGCAGAATTGGGATGGTGGACGCACAGTAGTTGTCTGAAGCTAATGTAATCCTTCGATTGCTGCTTATAGCAGTGTTTTTACCCAACTAATGTGTGCAAATGCCCTGTTCTCACATGTCATTAGGACTCACCATATGCTACAAGTCTCCTTCTGTGCCAGTACAAGCCCTTGGCACTAGACTAGAGGAAGCAGTGACATCCCTGATGAGGTGGTGGTGTGCACGCATGAGAAGAGGGAGTGCAGCCTATCTGTATCACTCGATACCTGGATGGCCTGATTTTGGATGACTGATCAGCTGCCTGGGGGAAGTGAGCTGTTCTTGCAGTGGTGATGCAGCTGGGATCAGCATGTCAGCCGGAGGAGAGTATCCCTCTGTGAGCAGCCGGGCAGACGGAGCCGGACGGGGAGTGTGAAAGCCACCACTCAGCTGTCTGGCACAACACGTTAGGCTCAACAGGCAATGCTGGATTTTAAGACAATACATGGGATCAAGTGCTGCAGAGCTGCCCTACCGCATACCCAGACAGTGAGGGGATATGCTGGCACTGCTGCTGTGTGACAGGAATTTTGTTGCTGTCCCAATAACGCCTCAGGTTTTGGCGTGGTCTGTGATGCTGAGGCCTGGGTGTTTGCTGGGAGCGTGGCAGCTTGGTCTGCTGGCCGGAGGAGAAATCCCCAACAGACCGGGGCATTGCTGCTCAAGCATGAGTTGAGTGCCTCCCAAGTGTGGGTACCTTTCCTTCTCTGGAAGGAGATGGAGGGAAGCACCCTACTTGCCCAGGATTCCCTGCTTGTGAGGTCTCCCGTGTGCTAGACACTGCCACTTTTCCCTCTGCCTGACGTTCTCGCCTCGCCAGGGGTGTTGGAATTGCCAGCGTAACTGGAGGCGTCTACATCTGGGTAGTCACCCTGGTGCTGGCACGGCCAGGCACCTAGCCAGATGGAGGAATCAGCATTAAAGCTAACATTCTTGTTTGTTTTCACTAGGTTGATTTTAACCTAGTTTTACCCCAACCCAGGTTGTTGCGTGACCATTGAGGTCCTTGCAGGAGAGGAGCAGCATGAGGGAGGAGATGGTGCAGGATATGAACATGTGTCCAAGGTGCCTTTGCTGGTGGCAGTGCCAGTATGGTGGTCTTGGAGCTTGGTGGGCTCTGCATGTGTGCTGCTGGGCTTGGTCACCTGGGTCCCGTGTGTTTGCTGCTGTGTTAAAGCCACTGCAGAGCATGGTCAGCTTGTGCAGATGCCTTCTGGGAAGTGCTTTGTTCCCTGTGCTGGCATTTGGCGTGGTATGCCTGGTGCCTAGCCTTGCCTCCATCTGAACTGCTCTCCGGGCTCCTTTTACAGCCCAGGCAATGGCTTGGCCATCTGATGCTGTGTCTGCACAGATTGAACTGCCTCCTCATTGCTTGGCTCTTCAGTGACTCCATGGGACCTTGAAGGTGATGCCAGTGCTGTAACACCCACGTAGTCAGATGTATCTCATCCTCCTCCTCTGAATTACTGGGTCAGCTCAGCTTGAACCATCTGGTCCAGTTCTCTTCCCTCTGCTCTTGGCCAGGCACCTGCAGCCATGAAGCGATGCAGCAGCAGAGCCTTCATCACACAGTGACAGTGAGGTGTAAATGATCTCCCTGGTGACCCAACTTATCCGTCCACCTGCGAGGGCAGGTGGGGGACAAGGCTCTCCATCCTACTCTGAAAAAGCTCCTGCTTTCACCCATGGCTGTCTCAGCACTGGGCTGGGCTGTGCAGTGGCTGTGGCAGAGGGAGGGCTGTGCTGGCTGGGGGGAAAGGAGAGGAGCCAGGCAGGAGTCGGACACAGTAATGCTGTGTTGTGTTTGGGCAGCCCTGATGCCAGAAGCACTAACCCAGACGAGGCTACCTAAAATAAGCAGTCAATAGCAGCAGAGGGAGGCGGAGAAGCTGAGATGCGAGATGAGGGCTGGGCAGGAATGTGCTTAACCATTCCAGTCACCTGCCTGGCGTCACGCTCTGCCTCCACTGTAATGCAGGCTGAGGGCACAGGGACCAGTGTGCGCACGGGCAGGCATCGGACTCTGCAGCTCCCACCGCTCGGGGATTGCGGAGGCTCCCTGGTGTCACAGGGACATGCTGGAAGGCAGCAATGCTTGCTGCGGAGCCAGACGGCAGATATTTCCAGGTGACCCTGGAGTTTGCCTGTGGCTGTGGAGCAGCAGAGCTGCGAGCTTCCCCTTATTGCTGCAGGGTCCTGCTCAAGGGGACCTGCCCCTTCCTCAGGTGATGCTCCAGGCAGTGTTCCATCTACAAATGCTCTTCCTCACCTTACAATGCTTCAGATGGCGTATTTACTGGCAAGCCCAATGTGGAGCATTAGCTTTCCAGACCACTGCTTTTGCTGCTGCTTTCAGGCCATCGTTTCCAGGGAAAGCAAGTTCTGACACTTCTGGTCTGAGTGGCCAGTGGTGCAGAGAGCAGCAGGCTTCCTGGGCCACCTGCTGTGTGGATGCTGCACAGGAGCTGGGTTCACTTTCTCAGTCTGGAGACAAGCACAGGGCTGACCGTGCCAGAAGACAGGGCTTGTTGGGACCCCGTTGCCCCATGCATCCTGCGGACTTGTTTTCCAGAGGTGGGATGTGTTTGGTGGTGTCTGTGCCAGCGCTGTGCCCAGGGCAGCAACTCCTCATGCTCCTCTCTGCTGCCATCAGGCTTGCATTCTGCTCTCCTCCCAGTCTGACATGTGGTAGAAGCTGTGGGGAGATGGGCCCAGTGGTGCAGCATGCTGCTGACAGTGCTCCTGCCTTGGCTGCGTGCTGCAGGGCTCTGCTCTTAGCTTATCTTTAAACAACTTCACCGTGAGCAGATGAATGCAGTAATGGGTCAGCATTGTGGCACTTTCCTGGGGGGCTCTGTTTTGCCTCTCCACATCTCACCAGCTTTGGTTTCTGGCTTTTTTTTTTGTCTCCCTGTGATGCTGGGGACTTCATCTCCAAAAGGGACAGACCATGCAACAGCAGAGATGACCTGGTGGGCCACAGCCAAAGCTGAGAGTGCTCCGTTCTCCCTGGGCATCCACTGGGATGTGGGGACTCCCTGCTGCAGCTGGGCACAACAGAGTATCCACTGCAGTCACCTGAAAGACCAGTGGGATTGAACCTGTATTTTAATCTTTTGAAGTTACTCTTCCCTCCTGTCTTTCTGGGAAGTCAGGAGGAGGCGTCAGTGTGTGGTGCCCATCAGCAGGCATGCTGTCCCCTAGGAGGGGAGCAGAGCTGCCAGGGTTTCCCCACTTCTTATTTCTGTTATAAATATCCTCTTACACAACCTTGTGTGTTTAATCCTTGGACAGTTGGGAGTGACAATTTCTCATGCCAGCTTGGACAGAGCTCTCCTGCAAGTGTTTAGATGCCTGCAAAGCAACAAGCGATGTACCAGGGCATCCAAAGCAACCATTTCTGAGACACCTCGCTGGGCAGGCGGGAGATCCTTAAAACAGAACTGTCAAAGCAAAGAGCTTGTTCCCTTGGCAACAGTCATGTTGGAGATTGGCCTTAGGGTAGGAGCTAAAAAACATGCTCAAAAAAGTAGTTATCAGCTGTTTGCTGTCAAACTGGAGGAGGGCCCTGGGAGAAGGGTCACCCTGCCTGGCTCTGCTCACTGCTGCCCTGCACTGGAGGGATGCCTGAGACAGGAAGGTCCCGGTGAGCTTGCTGCTCATTCACAAGGCAATTAGTCCCCTTTTGGAGGGGCCCAGGAAAGCTCTGACACTGGGGATGGCTGTCACGGTGCTTGTATGATTTTTGGTGGCCCAGGATGGGGCTTTTCCCCCTCATCTGTGTCCTGCCTCCTCCAAGGACTTGGCTGTACTCTGCAGGCTTGCATGCGGCATGTGCCTGAGCTGGGGTCTCTGCTCTCCCTGGGCAGGCTGCGGCTTTGGGCTTTGGCCAGTGACTTGCAGGTCGGGGTGGCCACAGATCCTCTCAGCCAGGGGATTGCTGATGGCCTCGGAAGGAGGCAATCACCATGCCTGGCGCTGGGATTCCCTGATGATGCCACTGCCTTTTGCTGAGCTAATTGGCCACCAGACTGGTGTGAATGTGCAAACACGACTGAGCAGAGCCGCCAGCGGCGGCCTGCGTTTGTGCAGCTGCCAAAGCTGCAGGCAGGAGCTGCTGCTGCCATCAGAGGGGTTCCCCAGCTCCCTCGTCCCCCGACCAGCCTGCTCCTATCCCAGCTCTCTGCAGGGGCTCATCTGGTCCTGGGGCAACTGGAAGAGCAGTTGATGTCTGGGGGGGACCAGGCTGTGTGCTTTGAGAGGGCAGAAAGCAGAGTCCTGCTGGTCCCAGAGGAGCGTCTGCTTCCCAGCTCTGCTCGGATGTGTGGTGGCAGAGGAAGGCGCGTGGCGAGGACGTAGCCGAAGGCATGCAGGAGGGGCTCTGTCAGTTTGCTCTAAAAGCAGCTAGCCAGGGCTGGAGGAAGAGGGCATCCTGTGATCTGAGAGCCTCCACTGCACTTGCAACCAGCCTCTCTCTTCAGCTGCTTCTTTTTCGTGGCTGCTCTTGGCTGCTGATTGATTGCTAATTGCTGGCCATGTTTCAATTGCTTAACCCTGGTCAGGTGTCACAGGCAGCTGTCAGCTTTCACCGTATCCTCAGGCAGGGTCTGTCAGGGAGGTGACCGCATCCCCATACCCTGGGGGAAGGACGCAGCTCTGCAATTTGCCAGTGGTGCCCCTTGGACCAGGACCCTGCTGCTCTTGCCTGTAGAGGGCTTGGGCCTCCTGGAAAGCATTGATGGGGTCCTGGAGGCTGTGACCAACGTCTCTATTGTGGTCTTGGGAGAACCCCAGCAAAGGCCCAGGGTTCAGAGCAGGCTGTGGTAAGGAGCTGGGTCCTGTGATGAGCAGCTTTGTCCTTTCCCCAGAGAACATTATGTACATGTCTGCTTGCAGAGAAACAATACAGAACTTGGTGTTTAGGCTGGGGAGTCGGGGTTTTTCATGTGGACTGCACTTGAAGGCATGAAGCCCCTGTTCTTGGCCAACCATTTCACTTGCGAGGAGCAATCTCCTGTTATGTTGGAAGCTTGGACAGCAGGTCCCCTTGTTGCTCCCCCCATTAACCTGTGGATCTCGCACACCACATCATAAGTCCCCAAAGCAGAGGGCTTGGCTGTTGCAGAGCCAGCTGTTGAAGAGTGGCATGTCACAGCATCCTTGTCTACAGGAGATCTGGAGTTTGGAGCAGGTTCTTAGGGGTTGTATGTTTTCCACTTTAGTGAGCATTTGTGTTAATGTGACAGTCTTTTGTCACCCTGAGGTCAAATCCTTTGCTTTGTGGGAAGGATGGGTCAGAAAGGCTGGCTGTTGTGGGCTGGAGGTACAAGGGTGGGAGTTGGTGGAGGGGCCAGAGGGAGGTTTTAGCACCAGAGGGTACAAGTGAGGATCCTGGATGGATTTGTCCCTGTGAGGGTGAGGAAAACCTGGGAAAATTCCCGAAGTGCCTGGATGCCACAGACTCTGTGGCCTTGCTGTGCTGGGGAGAATCGCCTGCCCAGCCTGAGAGTGGGATACCCCTGCTCGCTGGGAGAGCAGCTGGGTGATGGCACACTGGGATGTCCCCACTTCTAGTCCTCTCCTAGATCAGCCTGGCTTCTTGCATCCATCCCACCACCACCTTTTGATCCGAGTCTGCTTCAGCCTGCAGCCTGGCCCTCCATCTGCTCCCTTCACCTCCTGCTGCCCATATCCTCCTCTGCCTTGCTTTTGCTTGTCTGGTGCAGAGCTGTCCCATCTTGCTAGCTGCCTCTTGGTGACAGCACTTGGTAAAGTCTTGCAGCCGTGAGAGATGTCTAAATGGTGTGGGACTGGAAAAGGAGCCGGCCCTGGAGGTGTTGCAGGAGGGCCCCTTGCCCTGCACCTCCCAGAGGGATGTGTCTGCTGTCTGAGGGCTGGAGTGTGCCAACAAGGCTGGCTTCCACAGGCGAGCATGCAGGGAAGAGGAGCATGGGGTGGCACTGAGCAGATGCACTGAAACAAGAGCAGGTTTCCCCCTCTAACAAAATCTGGAGCAAGTCAGCTGCCGGTGAGGAGGAGCCTGGAAGTTGGGCTCTGGGTATCCCAGACTGTGGATTCACATGCTGCTCAAATCAGCTTGCAAGCAAGCTTGCACAGCAGATGTCTGAGCCCGCTTGGCCAGGTTTGCAATCCACTGAGTTCAAAACTGCCACCTTGGCTGGGCTGCTCCAGTGTCACTGCACGGGAAGGATGCCTGCGGCTGGAAATGGAGCTTTGCAGTTCATGGCTGCTGAGTGAATTATTAAAATACAGTCCTCAGAGAGGAGATAACTTGCCTTAGAAAATGTCTGTGTCAACAGAGATAAATTGGATCTTTATGATGATGAAACTAGACTAAATAGAAAAGAATGAGGAAAATGACAAGTGTTGTTTTTTGGGCCACAGCTGTGGACTGGAGGTGTTTCAGGGATCTGAGCAGTGGGTGTTTTCCTCTGGGGCTGCTTCTGCCCCAACAAAAGCTTTTACAGCCAGGAGGCAGGCTCAGACGGGTGCGGGGTAGATGTGCTCGGCAGAGGCTGGGAGAGGGTCCTGGCAGCTCTGGCTCGTGGTTGCCGCTGGAAGTGCCTCCAGCTTTTGGCAGGCCTGGGCGAATGCTCTGCCCTGCGGAGATTGGTGTGGGCAGCAGGATGTCGTCCAGACGCACTGTGAAGTCTGCTGGGCTGCAGTGCTCTTCCCAGGCATTGCTCGCTGCTTCCCTGAGGATGCTCCACTTGAAATGGCTCCTGGAAGGCAGAAGGCTTGCCATGGCATTTTGTTGCAAAAGCCCCCAGAGATGCAGTGCTGCAGAGGATTTGGTGTGTCTGTGCATGGGAGTGTCCTGGGGCTGGAAGCAGCAGAGCTGCAGACCTTTGAGAAGTGTCTGTGCTGGAAGGGGGTGTGTGTGGCGGCAGGTCCCGCTGCTGGGCTCAGGGAGCTGGGAGAGATGTGTACATGGTTTTTTCTCTCATAAATATGAACGCAGCCTCCCCTGCAAAAGTGCACAATAAATTAAATACTGATTTTCCTAGTGTGGTGCTTCTCTGATTTCACTGCACTGACTGGGATCTGAAACAAACACAGGCATCAGCTCTTGGCCAAAAACAAGGGGCCTGGCAAAGCCTTTGCTGTGGTGTTTTGTGGGGTGCCTGAGGTTGCTCTGCCTGTCCCAGGGTCTGAGGTAGTAACTGAGCCTTCGCTGTCCCTGCCTGCAGTGTGTCTGTCCTCCTCCAGGAGGGTCCTGTGGAGGGAGAGCCGGGTCCTCTGCCTGCCAGGGGACCTCGCTGCTGGCTTGCCATCTGCAAAATAAATTTTCACCCTATTGCAGGATGATGGCGGGGCCTGAGGTGGCCAGTGAGGCTTGGATGGCCCCTGGGAGCTAGAAGGTGTAGATGTGAGGGATCTGCTTCCCTCTCCTGGAGAGGAAAGCCGTGAGCATGGGAGGGCTGAGGAGGCAGCAGGGGTCCTGGGGTGGCTGCACCTGCCTGAGCCCAGCACCATTCAGGGAAGGCCGGATTCAAACACTGCATGCTTCTCCTGCCTTGCCTCATCCCTGCAGAGCAATGCTGGAATCCCTGGGGCTGTGCACGCGCCTCCTTTGCCCCGGTGTGAGAGCAGAAGCCATCCTCCGGTGCAGCCTGGTGCCAAGCCCTGCCAGCATGCTGGTGCTCGGTCTGCACAGCCCCTCAGACCGTAGTGGCGGGGCAGTGCCAGGGGCTGCTCTGGCCATCATGCGGTGTCGCAGAGGGAGGGTGAGGGGACTGTGCCAGCCCAGGCTGTCAGGTGGCAGTGGCTCCGCGCTGGCAGCAGTTGCTGGCACAGCGAGGGCGGATGCTTCCCTAAGCGTCCAGCACCTGTCTGTGGCCTCGTGGGGGCTGTTTTAACCAGCGTGCCAGGAAGACCTGAAAGCTTTCAGTGCAGCCAGCTTTCCAGAGCATCCTTGCCCTGCTCCTCCATGTGCCTCTGAGCCCCTGGGATACTGCCCAGGGCCCCCGGGGGGGGGCTGGGACCTCTGTGTGATGGGTGCCTGCTTTCTCATAGCAGCACCCTTTGCAATGCTGTTGAAGGGCTGTTGCAGTGTGAGCAGCGTGGCCTAAGTTGCCATTCATCTTCCTTGGGAACACCCAGGATCTAACCGGGAGGATGCACTGGGCTGTGCCAGGGCTGGAGCTGCTGGATTTGGGAGCAGTCACGGAGCATGACGCATCTTCCTTCTCAGTGTGCCACTGTCCCCAGCTGTGGGATGGCAGCTTTGCCCCTTGTGCGCCCTGCCTGTGCTGCCAGAGGGGGTCTTGCCTGCGAGGGTGGCAGCAAGGCTGCAGAGGGACGGGGACCCCATAGGCCATGCTTTGTTCCTTGCAGGCCATGGCAGGAGCGGGAGGTGGTGAAGCTCCCCGTGGTGGGACTCGCTGCTCCTGGGGTCCTGCCGCCCACTCCTTTCCTGGCCCCGCAGCAGGTCCCATGGCAGCTCTGCCCCTATTCTGTCAAGGGCCAGCAGGTTACAGCCGTGGCGGTTTTTAATTAAATCAAGCCGCACTGGCGCAGTGGCCCAGCCGTGCCCATCTGTTCCTCCAAGCTGTTGGGCGCATGGCGCGGAGGCGAGCTGAGTATCTAGGTCGTGCCGGAGGGTGCAGTGTGGCGGGCCAGAGGGGCTCTGCCACAGGGGCCGACGGGGGGGCTCCGTCCCACACCCCGCACAAGCTGCTAGCACATGCCTGTGGGCGGGAGAGCCGGCCGTGGCTCTGCAGCTCTCACAGAAGCATGGTCTCCAGTGGTCCCGGCTGTACAGCTGTGAGACAGGGAGGAAGAAGAGAGGTCGTCAACAAGGCCAAGCCAGATCTTCAGTGGGTCTGTGTGGTGCCCTGTGTGTCACCCAGTGTGGGGGTGCAGGTGGCATCACCTGGCCCCTGCCCTGGGGGAAACACACCCTGCTCTGTTTAACCTCTCTCCACACTAATACCTTAATGAGGCTTAGTGCTGTGGCAGGTGATGGTAATTGTGTTAATTAAGAGATTGAATCTGTTCTGTGTGAGTTTTAGACCCTGTTCTCAATTACATCCAAGTTGGAGTGTTTTGAGTTTGGACAACAGTGGCTTGCAACAACCTAATCCCCTAATTAACGGTAGTAGCAGGGCAAAGGCATCGGTAACAGAATTAAAACAAGCTGACAAACAGATCTCCCCAGTCAGGAGGAGTGGACAGAGAGCCGTGGCTGAGCTGCAGACCCCAGTATGTGATGTGGCAGAGACCTGTCCCCCATGGTGGAGGGGGGGTCCCGCTTGCCTGGTGTCATCCCCAGCACTGGGGGTCCTGGTGCTCCTTGCCGGTGCTCCTGCTGTGTCTGGGCCTTGAGTGAGCTGGAGATGTATCAGGGTAGAGCCTGGGTTGTGATCAGCAGTTGGGAACAGGCTGTGGAGGGAGGCTTGGGCACTCCAGCTGGTTGGTGTGTGGGGAAGGCTTGATCACCACCTGTAAATATCTGCAGGGAAGGAGATGTGAACCAGAGGCTCTTCAGCTGACCAGGCAGGAGTGTAGCAATGGCCGAGGGCTGGCCATCAAATCCAGGCAGGTGGAGAGGAGCAAAACTTCCAATAGCAAGCATGAAACATTAGCATTAGTGATGGGAAGTTTCCTGGGGCTGGAGAGAGAGTCTTTACCCTGGGAATATTTTTAATCTGAATTTGATGCATCTCTGGTAATCATGGCTGCTGGGAGTGGGCAGGGAGGGATTCATGCACTTTCCAGCCCGGGCTTTCTTGGAGTTTAACACGAGCCAAGCAGTCCCTGGGAAGCCCGGCAGCCTTGTCCTCCTGCCCTCCTCCAAAACCTCTTCACTCCTTCCTGCTCCCTGCGATAGCTTTGGGGAATTTGCAATGTGAGCAAAAGAAAATATTTCCCTTCACTGTTCTGAGTGGAAAATGGGGAAATTCAGCTGAAGCTGCTCCCACCCCTCTCCTTCCAATAACTGGCGCTTCTCCCAGGCAGTGAATATCATGCAGGAAAACAAACATGAAATTAGGACTGCACTGCTGGCTGTGTGGGCACACAGGCAGGATCACCCAAGGCTTGGGGGTCCTGAGGCTGAGTCCCTGCCTAAACATAACTTGGGCTGAGACAGAAGATGACAGTTTGTCAAGCCCCGTGTCCAGCACATGAGCAAAGTGCAAACAGCAGCAGCATCTGTGTTCCTCCCTCTTGTCCATGTGGCTGCCTGTGGGCCCAGCTGGGAGGGGAGGGTGTAGAGCCCCCAGGCTGGGAGAGCCAGCATTCCCCTTCTCCCTGTGCAGCTCAGCTCACTGGCACATCAGCTTTCCCAAAATAGCTGTCCTTGGGGCAGGCGGGGGGGTGGGGGGTTTATCTGATCCTGTTGCTGCTCTTCTCTGCCCTTGGGCTGCTTGGCAGTGTGGAGCCCTCTGAGGAGCCTGAAGGAAGCGAAGGACAATGTCTTAGCTGAGGAAACGCAGTCTGGGAAGGGATGTGCATAGCCCAGGAGCAGCATGAGCAAGAGAAAAATCCCCTTAAGGAATGACATGGAGAGCAGGCCACTGACTGCACCCCACAGGCCACACTTAGTGGACCGTGGATGCTTTTGCTGGAGGCAGGGGTGGAGATGGCCAGTGGAGCATCCCATTGCATGGGATGCTTGGCACAGAGGCACCACAGGTGCGAGCTCCGGCTTGCTCTGACTGCCAAGGTGGTAGAGCAGAGCTTGCTGCCTCCCCAGGTGCCTGTGCTGGTGCCAGGATCTCCTGCTGCCTCCTGGCGTACCCCTGCTCCTGCCTGGATCCGCTCATGCCTGGTAGGCACCAGCTGCCTGTATCTTCCAGCAGCCCCAGGGGCTGTGCTTAGAGCCAGGCCTGACACTGATGTCTGTGCAGGTTGGCATGGAGCTACTGCCTGGGGACAGCAGCACCCCAGGAGCAGCCGTCCCAGCAGGTGCTGCAGGTTGGGTAGCAGGATGTGTCCTGCCTTCTGTCCTTGCTTCTACAGCTGTGATGGGGCCATTCCATGCTGGGGAATGGGATCGCAGTGGGAAACCCAGGCTGACACATGCCCGTGGGCAGGTCCCTGTTGTCCCCAGGGTGCACAGGACAGCTCTGCTCCAAGCATGCTGCCTGTGGAATAGAAGCCCTGGAGAGGGACACTCACCCATGAACACATGTGTGTGTGCACATCTGTGCTCAAGGGGCTGTACAGATGCTCCCAGATATACACGTGTGCACACTGGCATACACTCACACTGACAGTCTCCCTGGATCCAGCCAGACCTCTGGCAACATCTCCTCCTCTTCCCCATGCCCCTCCATGCTGCCACTGAGAGCAGCTGAGCCAGGGTGACCTAGTCCCCCTACTCCAGTCTGTGTAGCCTGGCCATCCAGGGCTTGGGGTCAGCTGGAAAAAAGGTTGTCCCAAGCAAGCTGTGTTCAGCCCAGCACTGAAGCCCTACTTGTCCCAGGGGTTTTGGGGACACTGCTGTGTTCCTCCCTCCCTTCACTTGGTTGCTCAGTGATGCTCATGCACACCTGGGGAGAGGCGATGCCCAGGGCCCCTGCTAACCTCTCCTGTCTGTGTCCAGAGAGCCAGCCCACGACGTCAGATGAGACTGTGGTGGCCGGTGGTACAGTGGTGCTCAAGTGCCAGGTGGAGGATCCTGATGACTCCTCGCTGCAGTGGTCCAATCCTGCCCAGCAGACCCTCTACTTTGGGGAGAAACGAGGTACATGTGCAGGAACTGGGGATGGGAGAGGGCTGCCTGGGGAGAGGAGCCAGCTCCAGGACCAGAGCAATGGTGAGGCAGAGGGAAAGTGGACCAGGGCCGGTGGTGCCCCAGAGGGTGATGTTCCCTCCTGCTCCCCACCTACAGTGATGCCACCAGGCACAATATGAGCTAGCAGAGGGGTGTGGTGGTACTGAACCAGTCACTCACCCTATTGTCCCTTTTCCCCCAGCCCTGCGAGATAACAGGATCCAGCTGGAGAGGTCCACACCTAACGAGCTGACCATCAGCATCAGTGATGTGGTGCTGTCGGATGAGGGGGAATACACCTGCTCCATCTTCACCATGCCTGTGCGGACTGCGAAGGCCCTGGTCACTGTGCTGGGTAAGCCACTGGTGGCAGCCCCTGCACCTGCTCCCAATCTCCTGCCAGCTACTGCCTTGCCTGCAAGATGCTGTCCATACAGCTGTTCATCTCTGCTACTCCTGTATACCTACCTACCTGTTCACTCATCCTTGCAATGTTTATTTACATGTCTCTGCATGTGCATCCGTCTCTGGGTGGCAGCATACACACAGCTAATAGGCTGTTGTATTTCTTGCCTCCTCTACCAGGAATCCCCCAGAAACCCCAAATCTTTGGCCATGAGCAGCCCATTGATGAGGAGAAGATAGCCCGGCTGACCTGCCGGTCCTCTGGCAGCAAGCCCGCAGCCCAGCTCCGGTGGAAGAAGGGCAACAAGGAGCTGACGGGTGGGTGCCCAAGTAGTGGGGCTTTGCCCCGAGGGACTGAGGTGGCTGGGGAACACCATGGAGGCAGGTGGGGCACCAGGGGTTGCAGATTTGCCCAGTGCTGGACCACACTGGCATCTTATGCTACTGCCAACAGAGGGATGGGGACAGGATGTCTCTTACTCAACATGCATGTCAGCCTCATGCCTCTGCTGGGGTATTGTGTTCATCAGCTCTAATGGTCCGCTGTCCCCACAGACGAGGGCACCGAGGTGGTGGAGGACCCCAATGGAAAGACCTTCACCGTGAGCAGTCGGGTGGAGTTCCGCGTCACCAAGGAGGACAACGAAGCTGAGGTGACCTGCACCGTGGACCATGAGTCCCTGCAGAACTCCGAGAGGTCAACCACACAGAAGCTGCAGGTCCACTGTACGTGGTGCATGGGGATGAAGGGACAGGGCCACATGGGGAAGGGGACAGGGCTGTGGAGAAGTGGGAGAGATGGAGGAGGCCTCAGCATTATCACAGTTCAGCAGACATCACACACATTGCCCTACACTTATATGTACATACAGCCGTTACGCGTACATGCATACAAGCTCATCAGCCTGCATGCACAGCGGTCACATGTAGGGGAACTGCGCAGTGACACTTCCCCTGCACATGCCCACCCTTGGTTTCCCCTGCCTGTCCCTGTTTCCTGCCTGTCCGCATCTCCCTGAGACTTGTCTGTGCCATCCCCTGCTACCTGCCTGCACCATCTCCCATGTCCTGCCTGTTCCCATTCCCCTTGTCTTAAGTGTCCCCTGTGATCACAGGGTTAGGGATGTGGGAACTGCACTGTGCACCCCCAGAGTGCCGACCCCCACCACTGTGCACGCTACCACCCACAGGTGCACTTACACTGCACCCTCGCACATGCAGAGCTGAGGCCGAGGCAGGGTGCAGGGGCAGGGTTTTGGGGTGCCAGCAGGCCCCTGCACAGTGTTGGGCAGGGACAGGCAGTCACCCAACTGTGCCTTTCCTCCTTTTTCAGACAAGCCGACAGCAAAGATCGAGCCGCATCCCCAGTACCCGCGGGAAGGCGAGAAGCTCCAGCTGCAGTGCGACGGGCAGGGCAACCCCATGTAAGGCCCCCTTTTCAGCCCCACCAGGCCCTGGCCAACTCCTCCTCCCACTGCCAGGCTCCCAAAACCACCACTTAGCTCTCCCCGGAGCTCGGGCAGGCATTGCAGGTAGCACTGTATGGGCTCAGGGCCAGGCACTGGCCTTGCATTGATGCCAGGTAGGGCCAGGCACCCCACGGAGAACAGGCAAAGCCTCTGTCTTCTCCCTCGAGCAGCAGATCCATCTTGGCTTATCTCTAAACGGGGTATTTCCCTCCTGGTTAAATACTTCCATACCTTCGTTGCCCCCTCCACTGCCTGGCCAGGGACTCCACTCTGCCCCAGCCCACCCAGGGTGCTGGGGAGGATGGCGGTGCCTCACCACTATCCCGCTCTGCAGCCCCCAGGAGTTCCTGTGGGAGAAGGAGGGCAGCGATGCACCCCTGCAGCTGAGCTCTGACAGCGTCCTCATCTTCCCCTTCCTCAACAAGAGCGACAGCGGCACCTACGTCTGCACGGCCACCAGCTCCATGGGCAGTGTTGTGGCCAAGTACAACCTCGACGTCAGTGGTAAGTGGGACCGCAGGGCACCTGGCATCACCCAGTTTCTCCTGGCAGCTGCTGGTTGGCACAGCCAATTCCATCGCAGCTGCATCTCCCTGTGAAGGGGTGCACGGATCCAGGGAGGGCTATGGTCAGAGCGGGGCTTTGTGGTGCAGGGTGGGTGCATGCATGCAGTTGGGTCTTGGTGCGCTCGCTGGCAAGAGCACTGCATCGCCAGCTCCTCTGGCCACATCCAGCCCCTGCATCCTTCCCTGCACTGTGCAGGGCCGCCACCTGGGGCCGAGAAGGGCAGAGAGCTGTTTGGGGGATGTCGGGGCAGGGACACCGAATGGCCCAGGCTGAGCTCAGTCCCTGTTGCCTCTGATGGGGAGTGGGGGCGTGATGGGGGAACTGCAGGGGCTGCAGGCAGGACTCTGCTGGAGTCTCTGGGACAGGAGGAGAGGCCAGTGCTCCTGAGCCTGTCACAGGCAGGAAGCCTCTGCGTACTGCCACCGCAAGCCAAAGAGGATTTCCAGACGGCACTGACCATTTCAAACCATGAGGTGCCCTAGCAGCCCTGTCCCAAGCTTCTGGAGATGGGCCTCATGGCTTGCCCTAAGCTACTGGAGCTAGAGGCTTGCATTGCATCGCATGTCCCCAGAGTGTATCACCACTTGACACCCATCCTTGCGTGGGAAGGGGCAGCACCTGCTACCTCCCCGCACGGTGCTGTCCCCTCACCACCACCCCCTGCCCTGGCTGTGCTCTGCTGCCATGTTTGCTGTCGTTGTGCCCTGCTGTGTCCAAGCACCGTGTGTCACACGTGGAGCAGAGCTGTATGCTGCACAGGGCTGCAAGCGCTTCTCCAGCCCATCCCCGGCTGGTGGCAGTGCTGCCCTGGTTCCTGTGCTCAGCACCCAGGCCCTTGCCCGGCAGCTTTCCCATGTTGGTAGGAGCCTGTTTCCCTGAGTTTTTGGCCTTGGATTTGGGGTTATCCTCCTCTTCTGCCAATCTCTTGCTATCTCTCTCCTCTCTACCAGCCTTGGACTTTCCATCTTCCAGCACTCCTACATGTTCCAGCTTTTCCCTTTCCCATCCCGTTTCCCTCCCCTCCTGTTTTGGGCACTCTTGGCATCCTTCCCTTCCAATAAGGCTGTGGGTAGAGGGAGCACATGGCAGCAGTGTGCACCTTGGGCACCCTGTCTCCCCGAGTCCCTTTCCTCTGCCTGCCCAGGATGAGCCCCTAAATGTCCAAGCCTGTGCAGTCATTCCTTCGTCACCCCTTGTGGTCCTGCCCCTGTCCCCCTGGGTGTGGGGTCTCCCCAGGCAGCTGGTTCTTGAGCCTGTCTGTGAGCACCCAGCAGCACCCAGAGCCCTCCGCACCTATCCAGGAGCACAGCAGCCCCTGGGGTGCTCAGCACCCATCCACTGGCTCACAGCAGCATCCAGGGTGCTTGACACTGTCCACGAGCACACGGCACCCAGAACACGAGTGTCCCCCACCCGCTTGGTGTCACAGCTCCTGGCAGAGGAGCTCCACACCTAGGGTCAGTTCCCCTTGTCAAATTCCACCTCTTTTTGCCCAG
Source organism: Aquila chrysaetos chrysaetos (assembly GCF_900496995.4). NCBI lineage: Eukaryota > Metazoa > Chordata > Aves > Accipitriformes > Accipitridae > Aquila > Aquila chrysaetos. Next base: position 24,088,765 of record NC_044012.1, read on the forward strand.
AGCCACTTGGGTCTCGGGCATCATCACTGGAGCAGCCACCTTGCCCAGCTGAGCTCTTGAGCCTGTCTGCCACAGCGGCCACCTTGCTCAGTAGCAAGGGAGAGCAGAGGTGGAGCGATCCCTGAGGGTGTGCATAGAAAAGTGTAGGTGGCATCTCATGGTGGGTGACGCTTTACAGCCACCGCAGTCCCAGGGCTCCCAGGCAGGAGGGGCCCAGTGGGGTCCCTCATGGAGGAAGGTGTGACTGGACGTGCTGGCAGGGTAGGAGATGGGGGAAGATGTTCACAGCAGCGTGTCCCAGAGGACGGTGGCAGGAGAAGAGGAGCAGGACCCATGGCCAAGAAAGGGGTTGTGGAAGGAACCGCTGAGAAGAATGGGTCCCATCAGGCGGGGGGGAGCCAGGGTCCTCTCCAATGAGCTGTGTCACCCCTCACTGGTACCTCCCGGGGTTGATTCATGTCCCTGTGTTTTTGTCGTCCTCCCCAGATCTTTCCCAGCTCCCCACCCCACACGTTCACTCCACTCCAGCCCCTCCGCCAGGCCCTTCCCAGCCCATCTTTCATGCTTCCATGGCCACCGCTTCATCCTTCACTCCAGCTCCCATCCAAGGTACCGTAAGCTCCTTTTCTCTCTCTTTACGGACCCGCTGCTCGCCAGCCCAGCGGGAGAAGCTCCACAGGAAGATGGTGGCCCAGCCCTGGACCCAGGGACACCCTTGCCACGTCCCAGGCACCCAGCCAGGCTCCAGTCTCTGTGCAGCTGCTTGTTGGCATGCGTGGACTCTGCAGCCACCATCTCAGCACTTTGAGGTGGTGGTGTGCAACAGAAAGAGCCGAGGCCCCAGAGCCTGGGCTGCATAATGGTCCTTCCAGCTCTTCCTGGCAGGTTGTGGCAGCAGCTGCCTGTGAGCTGCAACCTGTGCCTTGTATCTGTGTGAGATGTTGTCCCTTTGTCCTGTTGCCTCCCCTGTTGTCTTTCCCACCCTGTCCCGTCTGAATGCCCCCTTTGAATGTTTCTGTGGCTGTGTCCCCTCCAAGCTGACGGGGCACAATGAGAATGGAATGGAAGGAGGATTTGTCCCTGTGTACCAGGGCTAATGCAGGATCCCAGGGCAGACTGTGCTATAAGATGCAGCTGACTTGGGACTGGCCTTGGGGTCCCACCTTCCTTGGGGTGCCATCACCTCCTGGGATGCAGTGTGTGGCCATGCCAGCCTGCATGTCACTTTCCTGCTGGCACGGCACAGGGGAAGAATGAGCCAAGCCTGGTTCCGCAGTGTGCTCAGCCTCCCCTTTTGGGGCAAAAATCCCACGGTGAAGGATGGGGTGGTGGGATCGTGGCCATGCCTGAAGGCAAAGGTACTACAGGCTGCACAGAGCATGTTGCCGGTGCTGCTCCCTGGGGCGCATCACAGGCAGCCGGGCATGGGGATGGGTTTGCCCATTGCAGCTCTTCTTGGCTGCCTTTTCACCCAGGCAGGGCTCCCAGCACAGCCATTGGGGCTCCTCTTGGCTCACTCCCTGCAGGAGCCTGTACCAGTGGCCATTGCTTCTCTTCCTTGCTTCCCCCGCTGCCTTCCCTTTTCTTACTCCCACCTTAACAGCTTTTGTCTGCAGCAAGATTGAGCTGATAGCACTGAGCCGAGCAGGATTGGGCCCTCCAAGGTGCCTGCTTGCAGCCCTGAGCGGTCTGTGGGACGAGCAGCAGGCTCTGCTGCTCAGCAGGGTCTGCAGCATACCTTCTCTCTGTCTTCTCTCCCTTTGCCATCTGGGCAGATGCCAGCCCGGTGCCCTCGACCTCCAGCACATACCATGCAGTGATCGGCGGGGTGGTTGCCGTCATTGTCTTCCTCCTGCTGAGTCTTCTCATCGTGTTGGGACACTACCTGATCAGACACAAAGGTACGGGGCGGGGGAACTGCACGGGGGCCGGGGGGCAGAGCCAAGACCCCTGTGCTGCATCAGAGCAGGCAGCATAGGGTGTGCTCCCCCCTCGATGGGTCGCTGGGAGCAGGGATATATCCCCAAAGCGAGCAAGCAGCGTGGGGCAGGGATGAAGAGAGGCAGCTCCCCATCCTGCAGACCTGCCACTGTCTGGACAAATGCAGCACAGCCAGTGGTCCTGGGTTTGGGAGCTGCTGCCCATGCCCATGCTGGCACCAACCCCAGCGTGGAGATGTCCCAGTGAGTCCTTGGAGCTGAGCAGCACCAGGTAGAGGCAGCTCCTACCCTATTTCTCCATCTCTCCTTCATGGCTTGGTACCCACTGCCCTGGGACTGCCCGTGCTACTGTCCCTGTCTGTGCCTGACCCCATCTCCTCCCTCTCCCTGCCCTCCTCGCTATTCCTTCAGCCCTCTGCCTTCCTCTTCCTCCTTCTCCATTTCCATCTCCCCATCCCTGGACTTTTCATCCACCCAGCAGGTATGTGCATAAGACACGGGGAGACGGTCACATCCAGACATCAGCAAAACCCAGCAGAGGTGATGTGTGAGTAAGAGCCCCCCATTCCTGCCCTCCGAGCCCAGCCAAGCTGCTGCCTCTGCCCCACGCCGTGCTGGTTCCGGGGGCAGCTGGGAGCTGGAGCCTCCTTGCAGATGGCAGTTTTGCAGAGAAACCCTCCAGTTTTCTGAGGAGGAACAGGGACAGGGATGCAGGGAGGGGCAGACGGTGGGGAGGGCAGGAGATGTGCCTGGAAATGCAGGCAAGGGCTGCTGCCTCCAAAGTGGGGAGGCACTTTCATCCTCTGGCTAGAAACAACTGTGAAGGCCTTGAGCAGCCCAGGCAAGGTTCAGTCCCCAGGCAGAGCTTGTCCCAGGGAAACTGGTGACTTTTCCATTTCAGGCCAAACCCAAAGGATTTTTCTCTTAACTCTGCTTTCCAGCCAGCCCTCAGGCTCTGCCACTGGGGCCCCTCAGGCAGCCCAGCCTACCCCTGCTTGCATGGGAGCGGGGTGCCAGCAGGCCCCCCCCATGACTCTGACCCCCTCTCCCCACCCAGGTACCTACCTGACCCATGAGGCCAAGGGGTCGGATGATGCCCCAGACGCCGACACGGCCATCATCAATGCAGAGGGCGGCCAAGCCGGCGGCGACGACAAGAAGGAGTATTTTATCTAGAGGCGTCGGAGGGAGCGAGAAATGGAGCCAACAGACCCCGATGGAAATGGAAACCAGACCACAAACCCCACTCAACCCAACTGATTTTCTCTCGCGCCCGGCACGGGCAGACGGATGGACAGAGGGATGGCGGGACAGAGAACAGAGAGCGACCAGCCTGAGACATGATGCTTCTTCTTGAACTTGTACAAAACGTTATTACTACGAACAGCGAGAGCCCCGGCCCTGTTTGCTTGCTTGCACCTCCATCCCTGCGACCGGCGCTCGCGCAAAACACAGACCAACCAGTGAGTGAGCGACTTTCCTTCTTCCTTTGGACCTTTGCTTTGGTTTCGTGGCTGCTCTTTGCTTTGGGCCCTTGGTTGGGATGTTGGGCTGGGGTTGATGTAGCTCTTCCCTTTGTTTCTCTCCATTTTGGTTTCTTTGACATCCAAGGATAAAATCAGCTCCAGGCTCTGGTGCAAGCTCAGGGCAGCTGGGTGGCCACTCTGTCATGAACGCTCGCCCCATGCCTCCCACTGAGAGCCGGGACCCACGTTCCCACGGCTCCCCCCAGCCTTGGCTGCTGTGTGATGGCCCCAGCCCCAGCTGGGACGGGGAGCGTGGCCGGTGGGACAGGAGCGGGATGCCAACAGGCAGTGTCTCTGCCTCTGAGGTCTTGGCTCATGGCTGGGGTCAAGCGGGGAGGGACCCCAGGCCCCTGCCCTGATTTTATCCTTGGTGGTTCTTGTCGAACAGTGTCCATTTGGGGCGAGAGCTGTCCTCGTGCGCTAGATGTGTGAAGGGGGGGTGAGCTTCCAGGGTGGGAACCGCTGAGGCCCCCAGAGAGACTGGGAGCTGCCAAGCATTGCAGCTCCCTGGTCCCACCCCAGCGGGAGGGGGGAGGGCAGAGGTTTGGGGGCGAATCCAGAGAAAAAGCCCCAACTTTACAAATTCTCAGATTGGAAACATCAATTCAAACCATCTATTGAGATGTTCAGTGCAGGAGGCCACCTGCGCTGGGAGCACCAGGCAGAGCCGGGAGAGCCGGTGGGCCTGCGACCATTGCCGCTTCCCTCTTCGCTGGGCTGGCTCTGGGGCCCCCAGAGCCTCTGGAATGGTAGTTTAGACCCTGAGAGTGGCTTCAACTAGAGCTGACACAGCTGATGGCACCACGGGAGCTGAGCTGAGCTGAGCTGGAGACAACCTGCTCCCCAGCGCTAGCAGCCCAGAGTGGCACGAGGCCTGGGGTTCCTCTGGCCGAGGAGATGTGCAGAGAGGGGCTCCACCGGGGTCTGCTTCTTGGAGCTGTCTGTCCCCCATCCCTCCCCAGCCTCTTCCCAGAGCAGGTGTGAGCTTAGAAAAGGCTGCTTCCCGCTCAGCTCCAAGGGCTGCAGCCAACAGCGGCCGAAATGCCCGGGTTTAGTGTCTCGGTATTTCGGGGGTCTCCAAGGAAGCTTGGGGCGGGGCTTGCCCTAGCTCCTACCTGTTTCACTGTCTCTTCCAAGACAAAAACAAGAAGCTTTCCCAACCTCTCCAGCATGTCCCCAGGGCCCGCTTGGCCCACCCCAAGCACAGACCCACAGGGTGGGGCTGCAGGGGGCTATGCACTCCAGCATCTGCAGGACACCCCATATCCCCTGGGGAGCCAGGCCCCATCCCTCACCCTTGGGATGAGGTTTTCCAGCTTCCCAGGACCTCTTGGTCTGGACACAAGGGGTTTGCAGGAGCTGCCCTTTGGCTGGGCACCCCTTCGATTTTGGGTTGTCTGGAGGAGGAGAGCCCTTCGGGAAGGAGCAAAAGCCCTCAGTGGTGTGGGTAACCTCACCTTGGAGGTAGAGGAAGAGCTTGTGTCCTCCGCCGTGGGGTACCAGGGGCCTGTGGGGCAGGTAGTGTCGCTGACATCTAGACCCTGCGAGCATGTGGCACGAGGACACTGGCAGGGAAGCCATTGCAGAGCAAGCGGGGCTGGAAGGGGGCTGGGGCCAAGCAGATGAGGAAGAAGAGGCATGGCTCAGTGGCAGGCACAGGGTGTGAATGAGCGATGCATTTGTGGCACATGCACAGATGTGACTAGGTTCACCGTGGCTAAATCATGTGTCAGGAGCACGCAGGCAGCATTGTGTTAGCATCTCAAGAGAGAAGTGCACAAAGCCTTCGTCATACATGGTGAAGAAAACCTGCAGTTTTCTCAATGTTGTTCCTCCCTTCCCATCTTTTTGGAGAAGGATGTTGGCCTGGAGTCCCAACGGTAGCTCCGCGCTCATTTCGAGGGATGCAGCCGTTGCTGCCGGAGATAACACTGCAGATGTCGATGCTGTTAACTACTCCACTGCACACTGAGCATGTATGAATGTGCGACCTGACACTTTGCTGAAGATCTTTAACGTCCACTGTTGAATAGACGTAATTCCTTCAAATAAAAATGCAAGGATGTGTTTTCAAGTATAATTTAATCTCATTGTAAGTCTACGTGTGCTGTAGATGGTTACAAAGAAAGCCCCAGCCTGGGGGTCTGGGAGGGAAGGGGGTTAACTGGTCCCTAGGGAAAGGGATGTGGAATCTGAAGTCGGAACAGGGAGGTTTGTGCCCCTTCGAGGCAGCACATGCATGGCCGTGGCCAGTTTCTCCCCAGCACTGCTGCTCCAGAGCTGCTTCAAGGGCTGGCACAGGTGGTTGCCACTTTGCCCTGGTCAGAGAAGTCAGGATTTGGCCTTTTTGAGATGCTGCATGGTATGGGACGTGGCAGGATGCAGCAGGGGGAGACCTGGGCACAGGCAGGGCATCAGGGGGGGAACCTGCTGCCTGTGGCAGATGTCATCAAAGGATGGGCTGGGTCTCACCCCAGGTGGACCTGTTGTCCTGCCACAGCAAGAGGCTAAGCTACAGCCCCAGGTGTTCCAGGTCCTGGGAGTGGTGGGAGCATGAATATGAGGCTGCATCTGCAAGCAAGAGCCAAAGGGCTCTTTTTGCAAGGGAGCAGTAGTTCCACTGCCATGGGTGTGAGGGCAGTGGAGACCCTGTGTCGTGTGAGGGGTGACAGATACACCGGGTCACACGTGTGAAGAGGGAGATGCTGTGGGATAAGCGCAAGGGGTGATGGAGACACCATCATGAGATGATGCATGCTGCGATGGGGCATGTCATGGTGTGGGAGGGTGCAGTGATGGTGCACCCATCATGATGCTGATGGAAGGTGTGATGGGACACACCATGTTGTGAGCATGATGGAGAAACCACGTTGCAGGTTTGAGGCACTGATGAATAGATTATGTCATGGGTGTGAGGTGTGGTGGGAAATGCCATTTTGGGAGCCCAGGGGCATGGTGGGATATGCCATGTGTTGAGTCTTTTGGGGTGATGAATAACCGTGTCACAGGTGTGCAGAGGAACAGCAACACAGCCATGAGTGGGGGCACGATGGGTGTCAGTCGTAAGCTGCACCACACCATGAGTGTGTTAGGGTGATGTGAGGCAGGGGTGATGGGGTGCACCCTGTGTTAGGTCTGGGGCACGTCCTGTTGTACGTGTGCGCAGGACCGTGGCACACCAGGTCAGGGCTTGCAAGGGGGGTTGGGTACACCATGTCATAAGTACAAGAGGTGATGTGGGTTGCATGAAGGGATGAGAAGCTACACCTTGATGCTAGCTAGCATGGGGGTGACACCACACACTGTCAATGGTACGGGGAGGCGGTGGGGTACATGGTGTCACTGATGTGGCTGATGGTGTATGTGCTGCACTGCAGAGGGAAGAAGCGATGGGGCAGGTGTTGCTGCTGGGGCGGTGATATGAGGGACACTGTCACAGAGGAGTGGGGACACCAGGCTCCTGTCCCTCCCTGCCAGCACCCAGCAAAGCCAGGCAGTGTCACTGCATGGCTGGGAGAGTCCAGGGCACCAGCCTCCTCCCTGGGCCTCGGTGGCCACTTCAGGAGCGGGGGGTCCTTGTTGGCCACATGAGCAGGGGACCTCCAGGCCCATGTCCACCCTGTGCCACTATATTCACCTGTGCTGGGCCTGGGGCGTCCGAACCGGGATGTGGCCAGGGCTGGCACTGGGGGAGCGAGGAGGATTTGGGACCCTGTGGCCCTCGTTTGCAGCCAGGCCTGTTCACTCCCACTCACCGGCCCCGGCGAGGCTCCAGCCGCTTCCCAGCCGGCACTGAACTCTCAATAGACACGAAAGCCATATTTGTAGGGAGCTCTGGAGACGCCGTGGGGCGGCAGTGGGGCAGGGCAGAGGACGGTCTGTGTTGTGCTGTGTTCTTGTATGTACATAAAAGGGAGACAACGAATGTTGATGTGACTTTATAACCTTTCTAATATCCTGTGCTAATCTCGGAAAATAATCCTATAAATATATCTGGATTACACGTTACCTGCCTGTGCGTCTCTGCTTCTGCCTGCGTGTGCTGGATGCTGCCAGGGCCTGGGAGGTGTCATGGCTGTGACACCCCTCCAGGGTGACGGGGAGCTGGGGGCACCGAGGCCAGGGGAGGGGGCAGAGCTCAGCCTGGTGGGCGGACACGGCTCACCCTAGTGCACAGCATGGGAGGGGTGCAGCTCAGCCCATCGCACAGTCCATGGAGGCATAGCTCAGGCCTCCTCAAGCCTTGACCCTCAGCCCCCCAAACCATAGTCTCCATCAGCTGCCTGTCCCCAGACCCCCTGTGCAGGCCCCTAGCCCTTTCACCCCCAAATCCCCCCACCTAGTCCCCCAAACTCCCACTGCAGACACCCAGACCCTGACTCTCAGCTCCTCCCAAATTGCCAGCTCTGCCAAACAACAGTAACCCTCAATCCCAACCCCCTGAGTGCCCCCCAGCCCCACCGCTCTCCATGAATGCTCTCACCAGGCATGAGGGCCACCAAATGCCCCCGTCCCCTGCCAGGCCCCTGCCAAGCTGGTCTTGCTGCCTACTGCAGCCCAGGGAGCCCATGACTCAGTCCCAGTGCTGCAGGGTGACCTGACGGGATCTGGCCTCCCAGTGGGGCTTTCGGAGGAAGAGCTGCAAATTTCCTTGCTGTACGGGAGCTGGAAAGCACCGAGTGTCTGGGCTGCGCTGCCACGGGGTCCCCTTGGCAGCCGCCCGCATCCTGCACTGGCAACACCCACCCTATGCCCCAGAGCCGGGCTTGCACGCAGCTGGGATGAAACTCCGCACACGCCCGAGTCCTGGCCAGCAACAGAAGCATCCACACAGGCAGGGTGCCTGTAAATACAATTCCTAATTAATTTAAGGTGTTCTGCCAAGAAGTGATTGTTTCCTGCTCGAGAAATTGCAGGCTTGCACTGGCGGCTCGCTGGCTTTACTGGCAGCAGTGACCCGCCTGTTTCCTTCAGGCCCTGGCAAAGGGGATTGCCAGGCCAGAAGGGCAGGGCTGCCTATTAACGAGGCAGCTCTTATCTCCTTACTGCAGTCCTTCGCCTCCCTTTCGACCAGGAGGAGTGGAGCCCGAGGGAGAGCGAGCGGAGCAGGCACCAACTGTGCAACACGGGTCTTGGAGAGCGTGCACCGCTGTGCGTGGTGCCCATTGGAGAGCGTGCACCCCTGAGCATGCACCGCTGGGCGCAGTGCCCTGCCGTGAGCGCGCGTGGCTGAGCGTTGGCTGCCACGCACAGCGCCCACTGAAGACCCCGGAACACAGAGGAGCAGGTGCCATCCTGGGACACACATCATGGGCAACTGTATCCCGGTGGTGAGTGCCTCTCCCATCCCCTGCCACTTCTCCTCAGCGACTTCCCATCCTGCTGGACGCGAGGGCTGGGGCCATGTGGGTGCACAGTGGTGAGCAGGGCCACGGCTCGCAGTGGGTGCTGCCAGCAAACACTGACTTGCAGATGACTCGGTGGGGTTTGCACCTACCTGCTGCAGGGCTTGCACCCACCCACTGGGGGTCTGCAGCCGTCCTTTGAGGCTGTAAGAAAATTTGTGCTTCCATGCACAGCGGGGCCAGCCCAGGACAATCCCATGCCCCCGAGGGCAGGCGGCCTCCCCTCTCGCCGCAGCGTGTCCCTGCCTGATAAATCGCCCTGCTCAACCTGCACCAGGGCTGTACGTGAATGCCCCATCACCAGCAGGGCAGCAGCTCCATGGCAGGGAGCAGCGGCCCATCAGAGGGGATCTCTCAAGCAATGCTGTGGGATGCAGGCACCTGCGGTCGGCTGGGTACATCCCTGCCTGACACCCACTGGTCTCATTCACAGAGCCCTAGAGTCCTGGAGAGCGAAAACTCCCTGGACCTGCTGGAGATCATGAGCAACTTCTCCTATGATGGCAGTAACGTGACCTTCCTGGACTACGACGCTGCGCCTTGCCACAACCAGTACTGTCCCCTCTTCCAGCGTGTAGCCCCCACCTTCCTGGCCATCACCTGTGCCACAGCCATCCTCGGCACTGGGGCACTGCTGGTGGCACTGGCCAAGCGGCCTCATGCCTGGGGCTGGCCCCAGAGCCGAGCGCTGGTGGCCCAGCTGGCAGTGGGGACGGGTCTCTTTGCCGCCCTGCTGCCACCGGTGGCAGTAGGCATCAGGCAGGGCTGGCAACTGGGCACAGGGCTGTGCAGGCTCACCCACCTGCTGTGGTACTGGAGCCTCTTCGTGCAGGGGCTGCTGGTGGGCAGCGGCTCCTGCAGCACTGCCTGGTGTCGCTGGGACGCCCGGAGCCAGCGGCTGGCTGTGGCCGTGTGGGCCGGGGCACTGCTGCTGGCAACGCCAGCAGCTCTCGCCAGTGGCACGGTGGCAGCCCCGGAGACGAGCTGCCTCCGCCGGAGCGTGGACATCCTCTCCCCAGTGTACCTGCTGCACCTCGCCCTCTGCCTCTGCCTCTTCCTGCTGCTGCCGGCAGCGCTGCTGGTGGCCACGCTGGCTGTGCCGTGGCTGAGGTCAGGGTGGAAGCCAGGCGTCAGCGCGAGCTGGCTCTTCTTTGGGCTCTGGGTGCCTTATGGCATGGGGCTGGCCGTGGATTTCCTCCTGCACGCCCAGCTGCTGCAGCCCACCTGTGGCACCTTTGAGCACTTTGACTACGTGCTGGGGCTGAGCGAGGGGCTGGGGGTGCTGCACTGCTGCCTGGGGCCCGCAGCACTGCTCGCTGCCTGGCTCTGCCGCCGCGGGGCAGGTGCCAGTGGCAGCGGCTGAGCTCCTGGAGCTGCAGCTGCGGGCCTCATGCTAGCCCCTGGCACCCCGGCCCCCAGCACCATCCCCTCTCCCCACAGTGTCCCCACCAGCCCCGCAGCTTCTGCCACACAGGCAACGCTCCCCCAGGACCCAGGAGAGAGCAACACGGGCCCATTATGTGCCAGGCTTGGTGCCTTTCCTCCCTCCGTCCTCTTTCTTGGGGTCTCAGCCCCACTGTTTGGGGCCAGACACCCCAATTTGCTCACAGGAGAGAGACCTGGGTTGCCTCAAGCATCTCCCCAAGCCCCCAGGCGGTGTCAGCCCAGGCTCCTGCACACCTCTGGAGACCCCCGAGGTTCAACCCCAGCCCACCCAACTCCACCGGGAGATTTCAGCAGGCAGAAAGGGCAGTGGTGATGTGAAGCGACAGGGGATTTTTCACTCCCTCCTGACAAGCCGAGTTAAGCATCATGTCTGAGATCAGCCAGTGGGAATTACATACAATACATACGTCTGTTAGAGCCGCTCACCAAGCTCAGTTAATGGCAGGGGCTGGGAGGTGCGGGCGGGGGAGGGCACGGGGGCTGACATCTATCACCTCTGGCCAGGCTCCCGCAGGCCGAGGGATGGGAAGCGGGAGGTGTGTGCTCCTCATGCCTCCAAATTAGCAGGAAGTGTTCATAATGAAGCTCTGCAATCTATGAGCGGGAAGTGGGGTGATTTATATCCAGCGCTGGAGGCGTCTGAGCCATGGTCCACGAGAGATGGCTGCGTGCAGTCACAAGGCACACAGGATGCGAAATGGGTGTGGATGGAGAGCTGGAGGGGGGGCGATGAAGGGGCACAAGCCTGCGGCCAGGACCTGCCCCCCCGCGGGGTCCAGGGCCTGGCACGGCAGCGCACAAGGAGCTGCCCCAGCTGAGCCAAGCCCTGCGGGACGTGGAGGCTCATCCCCGGTAAATTCAGGGACAGACTCGGTGGGGAATGAGCCCACATTGTCTCCAAAAGGGGGGTGGCCACCCACAGCCGAGAGCATCTCGCTGTTGCCCTGCCACCCATCTCCCCCAGCATACCCACGCAATGGCCCCACATCCCCAGCCCAGACCCCCTGACCAGCACCATCATTACAGAGCCCGGAGCAGACAAAATCCTCCCCCTTCCCAACCAGGCTGCACACGGGTGGGGGGCACAGCATGCTGTGCGCCAGCCCCATCTGCTCGCAGGACACACGGACGCTCTCAGAGGATGCCCAGACCGTGGACACCCTCGGAGGACACCAGACCCTTGGCCACGCAGCTTTGCTGCGGTTTCTTCTGCCACCTGGTGCCCACGGCTCTGGCTTCAGGCTCCGTCCCTTTGGCCAGGACGGGGCAAGCAGAGCCCGGGGATGTGCCCAAGAGCCACGAGTCAGGGCAAGGGGGCAGGGGTCAGCTTTCCCTGTTCCTCTCAGACGAGCCAGGATCAAACCGGGTCGCTCCCACAGGGGGTTTGCCCAGGGGAGGGTGACAGGAGAGGACCGAGGTGAAGCCACGTGGCCAGGGTGCCCTGCTGCCCCGGTGGGCACGCGCCTGGGGCACAGCTCCAAGGGGAGCCCCGTGCAGGCGGGTGACCTAGGGTCTTGCGACACGGCCCCGTGATGGCATGAAATCGCTCCTCCTGGGCATGCCAGGCTGCTGGGGACGGGATTGGGGGGACGCGGGTCCCCTCCCACCCTTCAGCCCATAAACCCGGCGGGCGGCAGCCCTGCACCGAGGCAGCTCCTCTCCCAGCATCAACCGCAGCGCCTGGAACCATGGGCCAGCTGCAGCTCTGGCTTGCTGTCCTGGCCGTGCTCTCGGGGATCGTGGCCCAGGAAGGTAGGGGCAACGCCAGGGGACAGGAGCTGGCACGGGGTGGGGCAGGTCCAGGGGGGGATGCGGCAGCAGCTCTCAGAGCCCTCTGCTTTGTGCCAGAGCCCGGTCAGCAAGGCTGGAGGATGCTGGAGCAAGGCTGGGTTCAGCAGAGGGGATGTCAGGGATGCAGAGTCACCCGGGGCAGGGGGACAGAGGAAGGCTCAGAGGCAGTCACAGGGGGCTGCAGGACTCCCCAGCCTCCCGCCACATCCCCTCTCTCATCCCCCAGACCTGTACCGAAAGGTGTTTGTCTTCCGGAAGGACCCCAGCAATGCCTATGTGGTGCTGAGGGCCAAGCTTGAGCAGCCGCTGCAGAACTTCACCGTGTGCCTGCGGTCCTACACCGATCTGACCCGGCCCTACAGCCTCTTCTCCTACGCCACCAAGGCGCAGGACAACGAGATCCTCCTCCTCAAGCCCAAGCCCGGCGAGTACCGGCTCTATGTGGGGGGCAAGTTCGTCACCTTTCGTGTCCCCGAGGGTGGCAGGGACTGGGAGCACGTCTGTGCTAGCTGGGAGTCTGCCACTGGCATCGCCGAGTTTTGGCTCAATGGGAAGCCCTGGCCCCGCAAGGGGCTGCAGAGGGGCTACACGGTGGGGGTGGAGGCGGCCGTCCTGCTGGGGCAGGAGCAGGATGCCTTCGGGGGCGGCTTCGACGTCTACAACTCATTCTCGGGCGAGCTGGCTGACGTCTACCTGTGGGATGTGGGGCTGTCCCCAGACAAGATGCGAGCCGCCTACCAGTCCCTGCGCCTGCCGCCTGCCGTCCTGGCCTGGAAGAGCCTAAGCTATGAAGTGAAGGGTGATGTGGTGGTGAAACCCCGACTCCGGGAGGTGCTGGGGCCATGAAAGTCGGCTGGATCCGGGGCTGGGACAGTCTCAGCCCCCGCTCTCCCCTCCCCATCCTCATCACCCTTTTGCCTCTACAACCTGCCAAGAAGAAGGTGCCATCTGCATGCCCCAGCCAGGGAGCTCCATTCGGGACAGGGCTCGGATGGAGCTAGGGAGAGCTGAGGGCACCGCTCAGCCTGGCAGGGTCCCCCTGAGTGCCAGCACCTGCCACCAACCCATCACTGACGCCTGGGGTACCCTTTCCCTTGCCCATACCCCCCCCCCCCAAGCTGCCCCCGCGGCCAGCTCCCACGTGGGCAGGATGCAGATCCACCAGCTCCAGAGCTGCCCGACCACACACAAAACAGCAGAAGTGATTAGGGACAGGCAGGCAGGGGCTCGGCACAAGCCCTTGGGGCCATGGGACCTGTCCCCGATGCCCATCCCCATGCACACCCGCTGTCCCCAGGGCTCCCTGCCAGCCCGCTGGGTCTGCAGGCTTCCAGGCAGGCAAACCAGCCCCGGGCCCTTCACCAGATTGCCAAACAGCCCTGCAGGTCAGTGCCCCCAGACACGTGGGGACGAAGATCACAGGCGAACGTCACCATTGCGTAGCCACGCTCACCCCAGCACAGACCCTGAGCAGCCGTATGGCCGTGGCAGGGTGGGTCTGTTGTTCCCCCTCACCACGGAGGTGCCAGCAGCCGGGCTCAGCAGTGCCATGGGGCAGCTGTGGCTCTGCCTCCTCACCCTCACAGCACTTTTTGACCTTGCTGCCCCGAAAGGTAGGGGCGGAGGGACTGCTCTGGGACCCCCTCTGGGTCCCATGGAGGCAGCGGAACGTGCAGTGGGGAACAGTGGGGAGCAGCGGGTGCAGTGAGTATAGGGGGACATGCAGCAGTGGTGGCAGTGGGGAGCAGTGGGGCACCCTGAGCACTGCAAAGGGGTGCAGCAGGTGCAGTGAGGGGTGCAGTGGGTGCAGCGAGGGTGCAGCAAGGGTGCAGTGGGTGCAGGGGGAGGAGCGGGGGTCACACTGTAGCTGCGCAGTGGAGGAGGCACCCAGAACAGAAGGGTGCAGTGGGCTCAGTGCAGTGTGCTGGGCGTGCAGGAGGGGTGCAGTAGGGGTGGGAGGAGGAGATGCAATGGCAGTGTAGCGAGAACCAAAAGGGGCAACCTGAGCACCACAACGGGGGCAGCAGTGAGGGGCAGCAGGGACACAACGCCAGGTACCACGAAGAGTGCTGCAGGGCTGCGGCAGGGACGGGGGGCTCCCACAGGCTGGTGCAGCTGGGCCCCATGGGTGGGGCAGGGGGGACAGGGAGACCCCCCTACCCAGCCTGGCCCTTCCCTCTGGGTGCTGCAGAAAAAGTGACCGCCCAGATCCAGGCTCACCCGCCAGCACCGACCCTGTACCACCAGCTGATGCTCTCCTGCAAGGTCACAGGGGACGCCAGGTAAGGCACTCCCTGCCCTTCCACAGCCTCTGGCACAGCACCAGCGTGGGGCAGGCAGCTCCAGTATCCCTGGCCCCATGAGCAGCTGGAGAAGAAGGGGCTGGGGAGGGAGCACCATGATCCCTCCGTGTCCCCCCACCGCATGGCATGGCCACCCCGGGGTGTCCACCCACCTGAGTGACACCTGGCCTGGCTCAGCCCCCAGGAGTTCCTGTGGGAGAAGGAAGGAAGCCACGACCCCCTGCAGAAAGGCCCCGACAGCATCCTTCTCTTCCCCTCCTTCAACAAGACCCACTTGGGCACCTACGTCTGCACAGCCACTGGCTCACTGGGCACTGCCGTGGCCACCTACAACCTGTGGATAGATGGTAGGGAGAGTACCAAGGGGATAGCTGGGGACAAAGGCTCTTCCCCTGCTTCCCACAGCTCATCCTCACCACCCTGTGCCCATGGCACCCCATACCACAGCCCACATGTGGCCGGTTTTAGTGGTGCAATCCACCTCCGGCCCTGGTGCTGGAGGCCACCTCCAGGGTGGTGGTGGCTTCCTCACTGGCACACTGCAATCCTGTTTCCTCTTGGGGGACTTGGCCAGATGCCTTCACCGTGGCAGGAGAAACCACCTCTTTCTCACCTCTCCCAGACCTGCTGTACAACGTGTTCGTGTTTCCCCAAGAGACCAAAGACTCCCACGTGCTGGTGAGGGCGAAGCCAGAGCAGCCGCTGCAGAACTTCACCGTGTGCCTGTGGTCCTACACTGATCTGACCCGGCCCTACAGCCTCTTCTCCTACGCCACCAAGGCGCAGGACAATGAGATCCTCCTCCTCAAGCCCAAGCCTGGTGAGTACCGGCTCTACGTGGGGGGCAAGTTTGTGTCCTTCAGCGTCCCCAAGAGCATCGCGATGAGCGAGCACGTCTGCGCCAGCTGGGAGTCCACCACCGGCATCGTGGGCTTTTGGTTCAACGGGAAGCCCTGGCCCCGCAAGGGGCTGCAGAAGGGCTACACGGTGGGGGTGGAGGCGTCCATCGTGCTGGGGCAGGAGCAGGACGCCTTCGGGGGTGGCTTTGACGCCCAGCAGTCCTTTGTGGGGGAAATGTCAGTCGTGTACATGTGGGACGCGGGCATCTCCACCTCGGGGGTGATGGAGGCCATGAACAACAGACCTGACAAAGCCCCCATCTTCGGCTGGAGAAACTTCCCCTACCAGATCGTGGGCGAAGTCTACCTGAAGCCCTGACGCCTGGCGCTGGGCGTGGGGCTGGTGCACTCCTGCGCTCTCGCTCAGGGTGGCTGGCAAGCGCTGGGGGAGCCGTAATTGCTGTGCGGGCTGTGTCCCGGCTCCCTTCCCTGCTGTGTAACCCCCCGCAAAGCCACCTGGCATCACATAAACGAAGAAATGGTTTTGAAAAGCAGCAATGGTCTTTGCCGGACACACTGAAGCCCACCAAAGCTCAGCATGGCTCAGGCAATTAATCCAGGCTCAGAAAAGTCATTAGGGTGAGGGTCAGCGGGAGAGGAGGAAGGTGGAAGGGGCTGCTGCCAGCCCAGGGGCCCCACTCCCGTCCTGGGGACACTGGGGCCGGGCGGGGGGACAGAAACAGGCACCCCCTTGCCCAGCGCTGGGGGACGTGCACCCCCGCCAGCCCCTGCGCACGGAGGGGGCCTGGGGCAGGGGCGAAACTCGGGGGGCCGGGGACAGGGACGGGGCCGGGAGGGGCAGCCCCGGGGCAGCCCCGTGTCCCGGTGCCGCCGGGGGGGGAGGGTGCAGTCCCGGAGCCCCGCGGGGCGCGGCCCCGTGTCCCGGCGACCGGCGCGGCCCCGCCGCTGGCGGACGGTCCCTGCCCGCCCGCGCCGCCGCTCTTTGCAGACGCTCCCTGGGCCCCGCTCCGCCGCCGCGCGGCCTCCCCGGTACGGCGGGGCGGGAGGGGCGCGGAGGGGCCGGGGCCCGCTGGGGGCGGCCTGCGGGGATCGGCCGGGCCGGGCCGGGCCGGGCCGGGGCGGGGTCCCGCCCGGGGCAGGCCGCGGGGGCCGGGCCTGGGCGGTGCGGCCTACGGGGAGCTCTGGCCGGTACGGGGCTGCCGGGGGGGGCGGGGACGGGCCTGGTCGGGGGGACGGGCCCGGGGATCTCGGGCGGCCTGAACTGGGGGTCCTGGGGCCGGGCCAGGGGGTCCCGGGAGTCCCGACGTGGGAGGTCCTGGCCAGCGGGTGCTGGGGGGGGTCTGGCCACGGTCTCCCGGGGGGCCTGGCAGGGGATCCTGGGGGGCCCGAACTGGGGGGGTCCCAGGGGCCCTGGCAATGGTCTCGCAGGGGTCCGGCCCGGCCGGGGTCCCCAGAGCAGCCCTGTCCCCAGGGAACGCGGCGGCGCAGGCCCACGGTGCCGATCCCTGCAGGCGATGGGGGCGTCCGAGCCCCCCAACTTCTCGTGGGTGGCAGAGGGGCGGCTGGCGGGCCTGGGCATGCCGCGGGAGCCGGGGCACTACCGGTTCCTGCTGGGCCAGGGCGTGCGGCACCTGGTGTCGCTGTCGGAGCGGGCACCCCCGCACCACGGCTGCTGCCCGGCCATCCGGCTCCACCGGCTCCGCGTGCCCGACTTCAGCCCTCCGACACCCGGGCAGATCCAGAGCTTCCTGCAGCTGGTGGAGGAGGCCAACGCCCGCGGTGAGGTATGGCCAGGGGCACATCACACCGGGGAGGCAGCGCTGAGGGGGTGACGCCGCAGCGGGGTGACACCTCGCACGGGAGGAGGTGGCACCCGGGGAGAGGTTATGCCAAGGGAGGCGACGCCTGTGACACCAAGGGGTGGTGCTGGGGAGCACGGGGGGGCTGCGGCAGGGACACTCGCATCCCTCCGTGCTGGTGCCAGCTGGCGGTGCGGCGCTGCCGGACAGGCTGTGGCGGTGCACTGCATGCTGGGACACGGCCGGACGGGCACCATGCTGGCCTGCTACCTGGCGAAGGCACAGAAGATGAATGGCAGCGACGCCATCTGGGAGATCCGACGGCTGCGGCCCGGCTCCATCGAGACGCGGGAGCAGGAGCAAGCCGTGATCCAGTTCTGCCAGCACGTTCGGTAGGTGCAGCCCTGCAGCAAGGAGTCCTGGCTCTATGTCACTCCCCTCCCTGGAGGGGCTCCCTGTGCCACGCCGGGGCCACAGCTGGTGGCGTGCTGGGCACAGCGAGCGGGAGGGGAGCTGCGGCTTCCAAAGCCCAGCTCGCCAGTGGGATCTGCCCTGCCACAGCGCTGGAGAGGACAGTGAGGATGCGTGAGCATGACCGTCTCCTCAGGGCAGCGTGTGCTGGATGGGTTCGATGGAGACTATCGCTCCAAAATGGTGGGGGGCCTTTCCCAGCCCCGAGGTGCTGCTGTCAGTCCCTGCATTAAAGGACTCTCCTGTGGCTTCTCTCCAGGTCTGTGTATGGGGAACCAGCAGGCAGCACACACGCTCGTGGCTCTGCCAGGCTCCCTGCCACCCCGCTGTGTCACCCAGCTCAGTCGGCAGCCACGCCCCAGGCTGCAGGGGTCCTGGCTCTTGGGTCTCTGCCCAGCCTTGGCCCTTGGGGAGCGTGAGTGGCTGCATTTCGGCCACCAGCAAGCGGGCCTGAGAGCTGGTGGCCCGCCAAAGCAGTGATGCCACGCAGAGGGTGGCAGCTGCGTCAGCGCACGGGGGCCGGCCCAGGACATTGATGCTTAAAGTGTAGCTTAGATGGAATTTAGGCATCTCTGTCCAAAAGTCCAATCCTGAAAATCTCTTCTCAGCTGCTCCTAACCTTGGTGGCATTTAAATCCTAAGTGCAAGAAGTGTCACCGTCCCCATTCCGGGGTGTGCGGCACATGGCCGGGAGCGCCTGGCGCTCACTGGGCATGAGCGCCGTGTCCGCGCCCTGGGACATGAGCTATCGCCTCTGCGAGGCAACTCCCCAGGCCCCCAAACGTTGCTCTGAAACACCAAAATGTCGTCATCTTCCTTCAGGAACGAAGCACCAGGATGGTGGCACTGGGTACCACTGACAAAATGGCTGTGCCCTGCTCAGAGACCTGTCTGGGGGCAACCAACTGCCTTGGGGTGGCTGTAGCACCCCAGTGTCCCCATCTCCTGGACCCCACTCCTCCCACAGGGCCTGGGGTGGGACCAGCAGGGACAGAGGAGGTGACCGAGGAGGGGTCTTCACCACAGGCTGTGGAGCACCCCAAAAAGCAGGGGGTAGAAAGCAGCCCCTTGCTCTGCCCGGTGCCCCATGGCCCTTCCCTGGTGGAGATTCGGGAAGTACCCATGATCCATGAGCGATGCCATGGCTCTGGTGGGCTGTGACACCATGTCAGGACATGGGGCCATCCATGGGTGCTCAACTCTGCCTGCACCCCTTACCTGGGGCACGAGTGGCTGGGAGGGGGCCCAGCCCTGTGTCGGGGGACAGGAACGGGGATGACGGGGACAGCGCAGTACCGTCCAGCCACAGCACTTAAGCCCATGGGAGCCGCAGGACTCACATGGGCCTGTGAGATGCAGGAAAGCAGCTTAACCGCAGAATTATTTACTTTAACTCCTCTTACTTTAGCTCTGTCCTTAATAGTCTCCCAGGCTCAGGGGGCCGGGCCAGGCTGGGCTGACGGGGGGGACCGCGGACCCCCCTGTCCCAGGGAAGGGGGACCGGGACAGGGGCTTTGCCCCAGCATCCCCAACCCAGTGCTCAGTGCCGCACCTGGGACTTGGCAGTGCTGCAGAGCAGGGCCCGGCACGGCACACGCAGTCCAGCATGGCCATGCTGGACTCTCGATGCCACGCTCCATGGTGGCAACAGGACGCGGGGGATGTCCCCTCCCCAGTCAGCCCCTGTCCCAGGAGGCTTTCCAGAGCCCCCAGCCTGGCGGACAGCCCAGCTCCGGCTCAGCCTGGCAGGATGGGGACACCGCACCGGTGGCCGTCCCCACGCCAGGGACACATTTAGGATGGGATTACAGAGGAGACAGCTGGGATAGGGAAGGGCAGGTGGGGAGCCCTGGCAAGACGGCGGTCACGGGGGTGCCCCATGCCCACACGTGCGCTGCCTCCCTGCCACGGAGCTGTGCGTGGTGTGGCACGGCACAGCTTGGCATGGCACGGCATGGCTTGGCGTGGTATGAAATGGTGCGGTATGGCAGGAAAGGGCTCGGCATGGTGTGGCACTGCACGGCATGGCATGGCTTGGCACAGCATGACTGGGCACAGCGCTGCAGGGCTCGGCACGGGAGGGTTCAGCCTGCAGTAGCCCCGGGTGGGCGCCGTGGGCAGCCGATGCTCCCAGCCAGACGGCGTGCAGGCACACTGGTGTCACACACCTGGTCACGCACACCTGTGTCACGCACACGCCCAGCGCCGTGTCCCACGGGTGTATCACACACCCATACTCCGCAGCAGTGTCCCACCCGCGTCCCCTTCCCTTCCCGCCAGAACTACAACTCCCAGCAGCCCTCGCGGATCCCGCTGCCCCGCTCCACCATTGGCCGCCTCGGGGACGCCCGGCGACGAGCTCCCGATTGGCTGTCCCCGTGGCAACGGGCGGGGCGGGGGGCGAGGCCCGGGGCAGCCCCTCCCGGCACCGCGGGTTTGTTTGCGGCCGCCCGGCGGCGGCGGTGGTGGCTGGAGCGTGGGGACCGAGCCGAGCCGAGCCGAGCCTCCGCGGGACGGGCATGAGGAGTGGCGGGACGCGGAGCCGCCAGCGCCCCCCGCCCGGGGCCGGTGCGCCGTGGCCAGCCCGGCGGAGCCCGCCGGTCCGTGGGCCCTGAGGCGCCGGCGATCCGCCGCCACCGCTCGGTCCCCCGCCGCCCGCCCGCCCGCCCCGTCCCGGGAGCCGCCTGAGGGGGGACCTGGGCTATGCGGTGGTGGCTGCGCGCCGCCGTGCTCAGCCTGCTCGCCGGCGCCGGCGCTGAGGGTAAGGGGCCGGCGTCCCGCCCGCGGCGGAGGGGCCGAGCCGGGGCGGGAGCAGCCGCGCTGCCGGCGGGGCCGGTCTGGCCGGTGCCGGGCCCCCGGGACGCGGGTGGCGGCGGGGACAGCGCGCGTGGTGCCGCTCCCGACGCCGCGGGGGCGGGGGCGGCCGGTGCCGCCGGTTGGGAAGTGGTCCGCGGGCTGCGGGGCTCGGGGGAGGGCAGGGTCCCGTCCCGGTGGCGGGGCTCACCCCTCCCGCCTTGCTCCCGTCAGGCAGCGGCCAGAGCGAGTCCCAGGCCGTGGTGGGGCGAGTCGGGGAGAGCACGGTGCTGGGCTGCGACCTCCTGGACGCCCACGAGGCCCGTCCCCCTCTCTACGTGATCGAGTGGGTCCGCTTTGGCTTCGTCCTCCCCATCTTCATCAAGTTCGGGCTGTACTCGCCGCGGGTGGACCCGGAGTACATCGGTAAGTCCTGCGGCCGGAGTGCCGTGGTGGTGGGTGATTATGGGGTCCTGGGGGGGCCCTCCTGGCTCCAGCCTCTGGGCTGGGACTGGCCCGGGGGGTTACCCGAGGCTGGCCGGGCTGGCTCCGGTGTCCCAAGTCCCTGCTCTCCTTGGCTGGGCCCCAGCCGATGGCTGCTGCTGTCAGACAGCATTAATCACGCTCCCAGGGCGGTGGGGAAGCGCAGGGCTCTCACTCTGGCCCTGGGGCGGCAAGAGGGGACATTGTGGGACTGGGGAGGTCCCCAAGGCAGGGCAGAGTCCTATCCTTGTGCAGCAGTTCCAGGGATGGCTGGAGTACGAGGCAGAAGGGATGTGAATACCTAGTTTGCAGGGGAGACTCAGACCCTGGCCCAGCTCGGCAGCAGGGAGGGATCCCCACCGCGGTGGAGGGTGGGAGAAGCTCCCCAGGCAGGAGGGTCCCAGCACACCAGCCATCGCTCCCATCACCTTGGCCTCTGGCTGCCGAGGCCTCCCCCAGCACCACCCGCTTGCAAATGGGGACGGCTGAGCACCTGCCTGCATGCACCCGAGCTGCGGTGTTGTGGTACTGTCTGCCGCACTGCCCTGGCTCTCCTGTCCTGCCTGCTGCGCTGGACTGGGGCCGGTGACAGTGGGATGCCCTGTGCCAGAGGCTGCGGGTGCCCAGGCACTGCCACGCCGCCGCCTTGGCCCATGCTTGAAGGTTGAGCCTGGGGAGGGGATTTTGGCGAAGCCACTAATTGGCGGTGCTGGGCTGGCTGGGATTTGGAGCAAAGCTGTGCTGGGAAAGGGCTGTGGCGTGGGAGGGGGATATTCTCTTTACGGGATATTTAAAGTGAAGCAGTGGCAGAGCAAGAGGGATCCCTGTGAGCATGGAGGTGGAGACAACGGAGCGTCTCTCAAGGATGAGGAAGCTAGGGAGGAGGGGAAGGGCTGAGCATTTTGGGCTGAGCCTGGCACCAAAAGCCTATGGCAGCAACACACCAAAATCCTCCCACGGGAAAGGATGGGGAGGGTTGGAGCACCAGATTGGATCATGCCTAGGTCAGGAGCCTGCCCCTGCTGCCAAAACAGGCCCTTGCCTAAAAGGTGCGCGGCAGGCTGAGGTTTGAGCCAACCCCTGTCCTGCCTGACTGCAGGCAGAGAGATGCTGCCTCTTCCTGGGCTGCACAGGAGGAGAGTGATTCTGGGACACACCTAGGTCTCTCCCTGCTGCCAGCCTGTGCCCAGGGATGCTTTTGCTCCGTGGCCAGCCCTGAGCTGGCTCTGTGGGACCGGTGGTGACAACAAACCCTCTGGTGACGACAAGGCACCTGCTTTACTGGGAGGCCTGCTCTGGGCTCCTGTTACCTGAGCCTGCATCTCAGGGCCCCTTGGCTGCAGGAGCTCAGGTTACCCAGAAAGGACCTGCCAGCATCCTGCCTGCGCCGCCCTCGGCCCCCCCTTGTCCCTGCTGCCAGTGAG
The DNA here is from genome assembly GCF_900496995.4 of Aquila chrysaetos chrysaetos. Lineage (NCBI taxonomy): Eukaryota > Metazoa > Chordata > Aves > Accipitriformes > Accipitridae > Aquila > Aquila chrysaetos. Next base: position 24,111,006 of record NC_044012.1, read on the forward strand.
GCCCTGGGGGTGGGGGGTGGGGGGAGCAGGTTGGGCTGCTCCGGGATCAGTGCTGGGGGGATGTGCTGGGGGAAGGGGTCTGGTGACTGTAATGAGGGCGAGGTGGGTGGGCAGGGGGGCTGGCGGCTGTCACCATGGCAGCGGGATGGCTTGTTTTCAATCCTCTGGGGAGCTGGGAAGGGATGGAGGGAAGGGCAGGGGCCGAGGGTGCAGGGTAAGGGCGAGGGCAGCCCCTTCTTCCAGCCCTTCCCAGGCAGAGCAGATCAGGTGTCACCCAGAGGGGCCAGGGAGCCCCTGCTGTCACCCACATCAGGCAATTTGGGGCATCCTGGGGACAAGGTGGGCTGTAGCCACCTCTGTGAGAGCCCTTGGGCCACTTGGGGGAACAGGGTCAGCTCTCCCCCAGGTGCCACCATCCCCCATGGTGTCATGGGCCATCCCTTGCCATTGGCTGGCCTGGAGCAGGGCTGGTGGTCTCTGGCCTGGCCGCTTGCTTGGGCACCCCATCCCTGGCGGCAAGCATGGCGGCTGGGTCTGCAGCCCCCTTTGTGTCCCTCTGAATGACGGTTGCCAGGCACTGGGGGATGCTGGTCCAGAGGGCAGCAGCGGTTTTGTTATCAGCAGGGTGGTGGAAGAGGAGGAGGGGGCTGGGGCCGGCATGGGGGATTAGGGGGAGGCTGGGGGGCGTCCCCAGGGCACACTGATCCCTTCCAAAGGGACCTTTGTTCAGGAGCCTGCTGCTCCCGCCTGGCTCCTGGGACTGTGAGCTGGCAGCTGCAGGCAGGGATGCGGTTTCCCGGAGCTGCCCTGCTTCCCAGGGCTCAGCGTGGGACCCGGCTCTGGGGTGAGGCGTGGGAAGACCCCTTGTCCCACGGGTGTTTTGCCATGGCTCCCATCCCTCTCACCGCTTCTGCCACCCTCCTCGTGTTCGAGGTTTGCCTGGAGTGTTGCTTTGTGCTCTGAGCGAGGGGTGCTGCCAGAGGCACTCGGATACGTCCATCTGTCCCTGTGCCTCCTGTCGCAGGAGATTCTGTGGGTCTGGGTTGGAGCTGACTGTGGGGAGACGCAGGAGGGGTGGGAGATGTGGCAGGTGGCTGCAGCGGCTGGAAGAAGTCCGGGCGCTGTTGGGAGGGGTTTGCACATGTCTGTGTGCTGGGTTTGCGCAGGGCTGCACGGCCCCAGCACTCTGCATGTGATCCTGTCCCTCAACCACCCAGCCTCCGTGCCCAAACCAGTCTGCCTGGGTCCCACCGCTCCTCTTCCTCCTTGCCAGGCTCATCTGGCGGGATGCGGCCTCCTGCTGCCGGTAGCACTCGTGCAGTGACCTGCCTGGGCGCCGGTGGGTTGGGCAGCGTGTGGGGACTGCCTGTGACACTGACCTCCTGGGTAGAGCTGACAACAGCGTTCGGCAAAGCTTGCTTTGTTGGAAACACTTCAGGAAGCTGCTGGGCCCGGCTAGCTCTGGGATGTCGATGGGGAGCGTCATGAGCCATTCCAGCGCCAAGAGCTGCGTGCTGTGCTGCCAGGACTGTGGCCATGGCCCTGATGTGGTGTGCTGGGAGCAAGGCAACCCCAGGCAGTGGCATGCCTGGGGCTAAACCTGCATCCCTAGCCTGGAGCAGTTCTCTGGGCCATGGATGCCTGCAGTGGGGTCGGGGGCAGGTAGCCTCGGGGGTGCCAGGGCAGTGGGTGCTGCTGGCTGCGCACCCCAGCCGGGGCTGAGCCAATTGCCTGCTGCACGCCTGAGCCGATTATGGCTCTGATAATAGCCCAGGGGATTAAAGGGCTGTGCTCGCTGTCGCTTTGCGCCCTTATCCTCCTCCTCATCAAAGAGGCCGTGGGGCGCGGGGCTGCTGCCTGCTTGGGCCGAGGGCCCCATGGTCCAGGAGAGCACCCTGCTGCTCACCCTCAAGGGGTCTGTAGCACTCGTGCCTGTGAGGCAGGCGAGGGGTTCAGCCTCACCCCCTCCGTGCCACGGGGAGAGGGGACAGTGCGGGGGTGCCCGAGGCTTAGCAGGGCTCCTAAGGGTGAGACTGCCGGGGGGGGGCTCCTGGGGGAAAGGGCAGCTGAGGCTGCAGGAGAGGGGTCCCTGAAAGGCAAGGGGGAAGGGGGCAGGGAGGGATTTTGCAGGCAGGCTGGCAGCTCAAGGGGGAGGCAGAGGGGGCAGTGGGACCAGCTTTCTTGCCCAGCTGCTGAGAGCGATGCTCAAGGTGCAGGGACCCACCTTGTCAGGGGGGTCCCGGCCGAGGCCACCCTACACGGGGGCAGGTGGCAGAGCCCACCTCCACGTCCTCTCCCATTTCCCCAACAGCGGCAGGAGGTGTAGTGCTAAATGTCGGTGTGACCAACCTCCACCGTGGCACAGCCGCCCTGGCTTTTGTCCTGTGGCCATTCCCAGCCCCCTGTGGCACCAGCCGAGGTGGAAGAAGGCCGAGCGTGGCCTGGCCACGCTGGCAGACCCTGCCACTGCCAAGTGGGGCAGTCGGCCCCACTCCCCAGGGAAGCCACTGAGCCCGCAGTGGGGGCAAGTGCTGTGTGGGTGGGTGTCCCGGGGAGGCGGGTGGCCCAGTAATGCAGCTGTCCCTGAGCCGGCAGCACTGGCTGTGACGGCCGCTTCTGGGTGTGCAGGTCGCGTGCGGATCGAGGAAGGCGCCTCGCTGCGCATCGACCTCCTGCGTGCCGAGGACCAAGGCTGGTACGAGTGCCGCGTGCTCTTCCTTGACCGGCATAGCACCGACGCCGACTTCCAGAACGGCACCTGGATCCACCTCACTGTCAACGGTACCAGTAGATCCCACCCTTGGTTACTGCTCTGCCCAGCACCAGCCAAGATCTCTCAGGGCTGCGACTGGATCCACTGGTCTTGCAACACCAGTTGAGCTGGACCTGGGGGTAAGGGTCTGGACTTGTCTTTACAGCACCCCCCACTTTCCTGGAGACCCCCCCTGCATTTGTGGAGGTGAGGGACCAGGACGCACTGAGCCTTACCTGCACGGCTGTTGGCAACCCCCAGCCTGTTGTCATCTGGAAGAGGAGCGACCTGGCTGTGCAGAGTGGGGACACAGTGCAGGTGAGGACAGCAAACCACCCGTTACCCCTCTGTGGTGTGTCCCCCAGCTCAGCCAGGGTCTTGTGGGGCAGCCAGGCATGCAGAGCAATGCAACTCTGCTTGGCTGGAGAGCAGGCTCCCGTCCCCACCATGGTGGCACTCACCTACTGCCACCGGCCCTGCCACAGTGCCACATTCCTGAGAGTGTCCTGTCCCTTGGTGGCCATGCCACATGCCCGGTGCCATTGCAGGTGAGGAACGGGACGCTGAGTATTGCTGTTGTGGAGCGCGCCAGCGCAGGCACTTATACCTGCCATGCTTCCAGCAAGGAGGGTACCATCACCCACACCACCCGTGTGCTTGTGCAGGGTAAGAGCAGGTGCTTTCCTGGCCCTGGCCATGTGGGCCACCCCACTGGGTGCTGCCACAGGCCACAGAGGGAGCCACATCAGAGGGGTTGGTTTTGGGGCAGGTGCGGGTATGATGGGCTTTGGGAGCAGCTGGGGCCATCCCCTGTCCCCAGTCCTCATTATCCCCTCTGCTTCACCCTGCAGGGCCACCTATCATCGTGGTGCCACCCCAGAACGTCACCGTCAACGTCTCCCAAGATGCCTTTCTGGCATGCCAGGCTGAGGCGTACCCAGGAAACCTCACCTACACCTGGTTCCAGGGCAGCAGCAATGTCTTCCATCTCAGGTACAGTGGGAACAGGGATGGCACCAAGGTGGCTGCGGGCTCCTGCTGGCAGTGCTGGGGCTGGCGGGGCTGCTGTGGCCCTGCGAAGCGTGGCTCAGAGTGATGGGCTGGGTGCGTGGCTGGGGGGTTCGCTCATCCCAGAGCAGTGGGGACGGTCCCAGCCACACTGCTCACCACTGCCCTCCCTTTCCCGTGCAGCCACCTCCAGGCTCGGGTCCGCGTCCTGGTGGACGGGAGTCTCTTGCTCCAGCGAACGACCCCAGACGATGCCGGCAAATACACCTGCATCCCCAGCAATGGGCTGTGGAAGCCGCCTTCTGCCTCAGCCTTCGTCACAGTGCTGTGTAAGAGCCCCACAGCCCCTCACGAGCCTGGGCCACGCTGTCAGCAGCTCCGCTCACGGAAAGGCCCTGCTGGGCCAGCCTGTGGAGGTCCCCACAGGCTGTGGTGGGAAGGAGGTACCCCTTCAGCTGCCACAGGGACCCTGGCCCCCTGCCGCCCTCATGCAGGCCCTGGCACCCTGTTTGTCCTCGCAGATCCAGCGCAGGTGACCACTATGCTCCCAGAGACCCACCTGCCCAAGGGGATGCAGGGTGTGATCCGCTGCCCCACCAGGGCCAACCCCCCTCTGCTCTCCGTCAGCTGGACGAGGGATGGGCGCCCACTGGAGCTGGACAAGGTACCACTGCTTGCACCCTCCCCTGCCTTCCCACCGCCCTGAGCCCCTCATCCTGACCCTGTGCCCCAATCTCCCAGCTCCCTGGCTGGTCCACAAGACCAGACGGCTCCATTGTCATTGCGATGGGGAACGACGATGCGCTGGGAGTGTACACGTGTACCCCGTACAACAGCTATGGCACTGCTGGCGAGTCCCGGCCCACGCGTGTCCTGCTGAAGGTGAGGCTGGGCAGATGGGCACACTGCCCAAGTCCCTCGCCCAAGCTGCTCCCACCCTGCCGTGCTGAGCAGCCCAGGCACACTGCGTGCCTGCCGGCCTGCCTTGCTGCAGGTCTGCACCCTGTCCTGCCTGCCACCAAGCCCTTCACCATGTGTGCCTGTCTTCCAGGACCCCCCTGCCTTCACGGTGCGCCCTAAGGAGGAATACTTCCAGGAGGTGGGCCGGGAGCTGGTGATCCCCTGCGCCGCCCATGGGGATCCCCCCCCAACTGTCACCTGGCTGAAGGTAGGAGCCACCACTCTGGGGAAACAGCTGAGACCTCCTGGGAGGCGGATGCTGCTTTTGGCCTCTGGGGCATCACTCTAGCACAGTCCCCATATCTGCGTCCCTGCAGATGCTACAGGGTCACCTCTCTCCTGGTTCCTGCAGTAGAAGGGGCTCAGGGCACTTTGCTTGTGTCGCCCCCTAAGAAACCAGGGAAAAAGTCCTGCCCCTCGGTTCCTAAACCAGCACCAGGGTGGTGGATCACGTTAGCTGTCCCAGCCCTGGGTGGGGTGGGTGGTTGCCCATGATCGGTGTGTCCATGCCTTGCCATGCAGGTGGGTAGCATGGGGAAGAGTGGTGCCCAGGTGGATGGGAACAGCAGCCTCATCTTCCACCCGCTCGTCAAGGAGCAGCATGGTGTCTGGGAGTGCACGGCCACCAACCTGGTGGCCAGTGTCAGCACCACCACCTCTGTCCACGTGCTGGGTGAGTTGCTGGTCGCTGGTGGGCAGATGCTGTGGGTGCTGGGCTGCCCTGGGGTGGACAACACCAGCCTCCCTGTGCTGGAAGGGATGGAAATGCCCCTGCATGACTGTTGTCTAAGCCACCCTGTCTGACAGGTCTTCTCTCTGCTTCTGCCACCAGGTACCAGTCCTCACGCTGTCACCAACGTCACTGTGCTCCCGCTCCTGCTGGCAGCCAATATCTCCTGGGAGCCGGGGTTTGACGGGGGTTATTTCCAGAGGTTCAGCGTCTGGTACACACCGCTGTGAGTCCCTGTGGGCAGCATCTGGTGTCCCACACCCCCTCTGCCCCACCAGGGGCCCTCAGTTCTGGACTCCCATTTCCCACATTTCCTCAGGGTGAAGCATCCACCCCGGGCCCATCATGACTGGGTGTCGCTCTCTGTGCCGGTGGGGGCTCAGCACCTCTTGGTGGAAAATCTGCAGCCAGACTTAAGCTACCAGTTCAGCGTCCTGGCCCAGAACAAGCTGGGCAGTGGCCCCTTCAGCCAGATTGTCACCTCTGTGCCCAGGGGTAAGAGGGGACCTGTGCGCTCCCCAAAGCAGCTCCTGTCCCCACAGAGCCCTCAAGCACTGAGGAGTCTCCTGTTTCTGCCCTGCTGTCCCCTCGCATTAGCTCCCACACCATCGTCCCTTTTCTCCTCAGGCTTCCCAGTGACCACAGTGCCTCCAGAGCCGCCAGCCATGACCATGCGCGTCTTCCTGTCCCCGCCGCAGGCTCTGACTGCCAATGAGACTGTGCGTGGGGTCCTGCTGCAGTGGGAGCCCCCGGCTCAGTTCTCAGTGGCGCTGAGCGGCTATGCGCTGGAGCTGCGGCAGGGCAAGGGTGGCTGGGAGGTGCTGGACCGCTCCATCCCTAGCACGAAGACCCAGGTGCTGGTGCCAGGACTCATCAAGGTGGGAATTTCACCGGGTGCTCCCTGGCTGTGGGGCAGCTCAGGCGACGCAGCAAGGGAAGGGGATCAGATCTCCTGTGTCGCTGCTAGCCAGAGCTGGGGCCTCTGGCAGAGCCACTCGGCTCTGCAGCTGTGTGGGCTGAGGCTTGGCTGACCACTTGTACCAACAAGGCTAATGGCCCTCTGCTCCCCAGGACGCCTTCTATGAGTTCCGACTGGTGGCCTTTGCTGGCAGCTACATCAGCGATCCTAGCAACACGGTGAATGTCTCCACAGCAGGTAAGGCCTGGGCTGCTGCCCACTTGCTCTTCCTGCCCTGGGGATAGAAATCAGAGGTGTGAAGTGCCCGGCATGGTCTAGGATCTTCCCAAAGAGAAACCCCTTCACACTGCTCCCACCCCCAAGTGTCCCTGCTGCTAGACCAGGGTATACAGTGCCCAGAGCAGGACCCCCAAAGCTAACACCATGGGAACACCCATCTCCACATGTGGGTCTGGCATGACCTCAGTCTCACGGACCACGTAGCAGGAGAGCTCTGTGCAGAGCATCCCTGCTCCCAGTGCCTGGCACGGTGGAGGGCGTGGGTCCGCCTGAAGGCAGAGCAGCCCCAATGGGCAAGAGAGCTGAGGCTTTGCTGTTTATCTCTGTGGTGCCGGTAATGTGAGGGAGGCTGTGCCCACCATGCTGGTGTGCCCTGTGGGTAACTGAGCCTCTGATGGTGTCTCCTGTCTCACCCAGGCATGGAGGTGTATCCGTCTCGCACCCAGCTGCCAGAGCTCCTGCCGCAGCCAGTGCTGGCCGGGGTCGTCGGTGGGATCTGCTTCCTCAGCGTGGCCATCATCTTCAGCACAATGGCTGCCTGCATCATGAACCGCCGGCGTGCTGCCCGCATCCAGAAGCGAAGGCAAGGTAGGAGCTTGCTCCCCGGGTGCAGGTGCCTGGATGCCGGGGCTCCCGGAGAGCTCAAAGCGCCATGTGCAGGGCGGCAGGACCCGGTGCCCAGGGAGGGGACAGGCCAGCCTCAGGCTGGGTGGCTCCCCTGGGGCGGTAGCAGGGCTGAGCGGGTGCCCCAGTCTCCTCATCATCACTTTGAGTTGCTCGCCGTGTGATCCCCTTGTGTTCTCATGACCTTCCAGATCCACCACTCGTCTTCTCCCCCAGCAAGAAGCTTCCACCTCCACAGTAAGTCATGCCATGCCATGCCATGCTCCCTCCCCATCCTGCTCCCTCCCCATCTCGCTGTGCTCCCTATCATTCACTCACTGCTGGCTGGGGGCAGAGGGACAGGCCAGGGGGCAGCCAGCCCCCCCCCCACCACCACCACCACTGGCCGAGGGCTGGCCGCAGAGGGGGTGTTAGGAGAGGGGTGCCGGGGTCAGGGGTCCTGGGGTAGGGCTCCCCCGGGGTGCTGCCTCTGGGGAGTTTTGGCTGAAGGAAGGACCAGAAAGTGCAGGAGCAGGTCTGTCAAGCCCGCAGCAGCGGTGGCAGGGTCATGGTACCTGCTGCCAGATGCCTGGCACAAGCTCTCCTGGCACGGGGGGCAGCCGCACAAGCCCGGAGTCAGGATGGGGGTGCTATAGCAGCTCCCTTCTTCCTTACAGCAATTCTCATGGCTCTGGTAGCCCAGACAGCACCGTGAAGCTGAAGCTGCAGCCGTCTCCCTACCAGAGCCTGCGCCGGACGCTGCTGTGGGGCGAGAAAGCCGGCACCAGCCTGGGTCTCAGCATCGCCGGGGCCGGCTCCCGGTACGCCATGTATGAGAGCCACGTCGGGGAGCATGTGCCCCTGGAGCGGATCTGCCGTGGCCCCGACGGGCGCTTTGTGGTGGAGACTGACACGCAGCCACAGGAGAGCAGCTTCGGGTCGCTGCCCTATGCTGAGCCAGAGCTGTACCCCCAGCAGGACCCCCAGGGCCCACAGCCCCAGCCCTACCTCCAGCTGCCCGCAGAGGAGGAGGAGGAGCACATCTGGCACAAGGGGGTCTCGCTGCGCCCCCGGTCCATGGGGCAGGCCCGCCGGGGAGCCCGGGCCGCCAGCTACCGCCGGGGCCGCTACTTCGGCTATGACAGCAGCAGCCCCGTGGATGAGGCCGCGCCATTGTGCATCATCAACATCAGCCCCGTGGCCTCCGCCGCGACTCTGCCTTACAGCGCCGTGGAGGAGCTGCGCGACAGCCCCAGCAGCACCGGGCCCTGCCAGAGCACCGCCAGCGCCCTGTGGGACTCGCTGCCCCTCGAGGGCTCCCCCCGGCTGCCCCTCAGCCCCCTGGCCTCCCCCAGCCCCAGCCTTGGGTGCAGCTGGCAGCCGGCTAGCCCCCCAGCCCAGAGCGGGATCCTCCAGTACCTGAGCCTGCCTTTCTTCAAGGAGATGTGTGTCGATGGTGACTGGCCGCCCCCGGAGGAGCCAGCAGAGCCCAGCCATGCCGGCGGCCAGCCAGAGCCCGCTGACAGCCCACCGCCTGCCCCGTCGGGGTCTGGGGGCTCCCTGCAGCACGTGGGGCGGACGCTGTGCCCGGACTGCATCGACACCTGTGCCAACGCCACCTCTCCCCCAGCTGCCACTTTCCTCAAACCCCCCAGGCTGCCGGTGGGTCCTGCCAAGGCCTCGCTGCCTGGCACTGCCGCCTGGCCCAGCTCCCCCAGCCCAGGGGCCAGCCTGCGGCCCCCCACCCAGCCGGCTCACCGCCTCCCCGTTGGTGGTGGCAGGACTGAGGCCATGCCCTCAGCTGGCACCATAGAGCCTGGCTGGGCACCGGGCAGGCCACCGGATCCTGCCCCCCTGGAGAAGCTGCCGCGGGGCAGTTTGACCAGCCAGAGCAGCGGCCGGGGCAGTGCCTCCTTCCTGCGGCCCCCCTCGCTGGCACCATCCCTGGGGGGAAACTGCCTGGGCACCCCGCTCGGGGACAGGGGCAGCTGGCACGGTGGAGGCTTGGCAGCGGAGGAGGGCAGGGCAAGGATGGATCCAGCCCTCAGTGGCACCGGAAAGAGGTGAGCCGCGGGCAGGACGCCGGGGACGAGCCGGCTCATGCCGGGGCATCTCTCAGCCTGTCCCACAAGGCTTGGCCGGGGCATCCTGCTGTGGAGCCGCCCTGCTGCCTCCCAGCTCCTGTGGCACCCTGGCCACTGCTCCCTGGGGACACCCCCTACGGCATCCCCACCGTCCCTGCCCCTGGAGACCACCCCAGCTCTCCCCCCAGCATCCCTGCCTGCCCTCTCACCCACGGCCTGCTTCCCCCTGCGTCCCCACATCCCTTGGCGTGCCTGTGTGGGGACTGTCCTGATGCCCATCATCCCCACAGGAGGAACACCTCGGTGGATGAGAACTATGAGTGGGATGCAGAGTTTGCCCTGGAGTCGGACATCCTCGAGGCGCTGCAGCTCTACCGCAGCGGGGACCCGGCGCGGCCTGTCTCCACCATTGTCCTGCGCGACCTGGAGCGGCAGAGTGAGTGCAGGACCCCCGCAACCCCCAACCGTCACGGCCCCGCGGGGCTGTCCACCACCCTTCTTCCCAGGGCGAGGCCATTGGGAAAAGGGGGTGGCAGGGCCCTTTGGCACCCACAGCCCTGGGGGTGGCCCCGCGGGTGGGTGGGTGGGTGACGCATCTGGGCCGGACGCTGCCTCTCTCCTCGCAGAGCCCAGCGGCGGTGGCTCCTCCCCGGTGAGCTCGGTGTCGGCGGAGGCGTTGGCGGCGGGCGGCCCCCCGGGGCGCAGCAGGGCCCTGCGCCAGGAGCTGGTAGCGTCCCGGCACCGCAGGGAGGTGGCCCGGCAGCGGCTGGGTCCCCGCGGGTGCTGTGCTGAGCGCTTTGAGCTGGCCACGCTGCTCTAGGGACCCCCGGGACCTCCTGGGCTGGGCAAGAAGGATGCTGGGGTGGAATAAAGAGGCGTGAGAGCAGCACCCGCTCCTGTGTGGCAGGCAGGGGCACGGGTGCCCCCCCCCCCGGGCACTCCCCCCCACCCCGGGCACCCACCATCCCCTGCCCGAGGGCACCCTTGTCCCTTCAGGGTCCTGCCACTATCCCCCCCCCCAACCCATCCTTGTGCTCCCCGCATCCCTCACCGTGTCCCACCTCCTCCTACTCGCGCTGCGTGTGTCATGTCCGTCCGTCCGTCCCCTCCCCGTCCCTATGCTTTGTGCAGGCTCCCCTCCTGGTGCCCCCCTGAAGGGTCTCCCACCCGCTCCCCGCAGCCCCCTCCCTGCCCCGTGCTCCCCCTCCTTCTCGGGCTGCGGGCGGGGCGGGGTCTGGCTGCAGCTCCACGCGGGGCGGGGCCTGCGCGCCTCGTTCCCTTATATGGCCATGCCACGGGAGCGCGTCACGGGGGCGGGGCCTAGAGCGCACTTCGTCACCCCCGGCCCTGGGGTGTTCCGGGTGTCGCTCGTGGGCTGTGCCACGGGTCACGTCGGGTCGCACCGGGCTGTGCCCCGGGTCCGCCCCGTCTCCCCCCCGGGTCCCGCCCATGTGTCACCCCCGTCTGCCCCGCCAAGTTGACCCGTGTCACCCCGTTCTGCCCATCAGGGTCGCCCCCAAACCTGCACTGCATCACATCGTGTCCCTGGTCCGGCCTTGTGTCCCCCTCATCCTGCCCCACGTCCCCGGCATCAGCCCTGCTCCCCTGATCCTCCCCCGTGTGCCCTAGGGGTCCTGCTTGGGCTGCTCCTGCATTGTCCCTGGCTGCAGTCCCTGAGCATCCTGCCCTGTACCCCCCCACCTCCGTGTCATCCCCAGCCCTGTCCCCCTGGGTCCTGCCCTGTGCCACCCTGTTCCACCCCCTGGGGTCCTGGCCCCTGCCACCCCCGCTCTGTGCCCTGGAGCTCCTGCCCCCTTTTGCCCCCACACTGCCCCCAGGGGTCCTGTCCCCAAAGCACCCTCTGTTACCCCCTGCCTTCCCTGGCCGAGTCCTTCCATGATCCTGCCCCCATGTCACCGTTTTCCTGATCTCTGTATCATCCCTATGGGACCTGCTCCCTGTATCACACCCCTCCTGCTCCACCTGTCACCCTGGGTCTCCCCCTCGCCCCGGGTGCTGTTCCCCAGGTCCTGCCACTGTGCCACCCCTATTCCTTCACCTCTATGTCACCCCCTGACCTTGTCACCCCTGTCCCATGGGTCACCCTGGTTCCCTATGTCATGTGCCACCCCCTGGTCCCCTTATCCATGTGTCCCTAAGCCATACATCCTGGTCACCGAAGCCATGGGAAACCCCACTGGAAATCCCCAGGGGACACCCACAACGGGGGGGGGGCAGGTATGGGGTATGGGACAACATGCAACCTCCCATGTGGCACCCGTGGGTGCAGGATGCGCCCTGGCCACCGGGGGGGGGGGAACACTCCAAGGCTGCTCCTCACCATGATGGAGTCCTCACAACCGAGCTCCAGAAGACAGTGGCACCTTGGGCTGGCTCAGGAGGGTGGGTGCTGAGCCCAGGACAAATTTCGGGTGCTGAGGGGTGGGTGGGGTCATAGAGACGCCACAGCGGTGGCCTTGCCACCCGTTCCAGAGGCGGATGGTGGCTTCAGGCTGAGGTTTTGTTTGTTGTTTTGGTTGTGCTTCCCATGGAGACGGGACTTGTGCAAGGGCCATCACCCCTCCCTGTGCTGCCAGGGACACTGTGGGTGCTGGGGAGGCTGTGTTCCTGTGGGTCCTGCAGCCCCGAGCTGTCCCCCTGCCACCATGGCCAGGCCCTGGCGGTCCCCACCGCCACAGCAGGGCCCTGGCACCCACCACGTCCCCTTCCACTGCAGTGACTGTATCCCCTGCTACTACAGCTGAGCCCTGTCCCCATCACAGCCTTGTCCCCTACTGCCACCGTGCCGGGCTCTTGTCTCCACCTTGGTCATCACAGCCCCCATATCCCCCTGCCACTACAGCCACCCTCTCCCCACCAAAACCCTGATGTCCCTCGAACGCTATGGCCAGCCTGCCCTCACCTTGGCTGCCACAGCCACCCTGTCCCCACCACAAGCCCTGTGTCACCCTGCCACCACGGCTGCCTCGTCCCCACACAGCCCCTCTGCCCCCATCACGACCCCTCTATGCCCCCCACTACCACGGTCCCCTCCCCGGCCCGGGCCGGAGCCCTCTCCCCGCGGGGCCGCCGGGCGGGGCGGGGCGGGGCTGCCCGGGGTGCGGTGGCGGCGCGGCCCCGGCCCGGCGGACCCGCCCCGGGAGCGGGCGGTACCGGGCCGCCCCCGGCCGCGCTGACATCAGCCGTGAAAAGGGCGCGGGCGGCGGCATCCGCCACTGCCGCACCGGGAGCGCGGGATAGGCGCCGCAGGTAGGGAGGGGCGCGGGCAGCGGGCAGCGCCCGCGGGCACCGGGCGGCAGGTGGGGACGGGGACCCGGGATCGGGATGGGGACCGGGATGGAGATGGAGATGGGGACCGGGACGGGACCGGCCGGTCTGCCCTAAAATGGCCGGGGCCGCGCTGCCCCGGGGTCCCGGAGCGGGACCGGTCCCCCGGGGTGCCCGCCCCGCTCCGCCCCGCCGGGGTAACGGCTCCGGGCAGTGCCGGGCGCCGCGCCCGCGGAGCCGCAAGGACACGCGGCCGCGCCCGGGAAGCGGGACCCGGGTGCGGCTTCCGGCCCCGCCGCTCCGGGCGCCCCGGGGGCGCGTCCGTCCTGCGGCTGCGGTCCCTCGGAGTCGGCGCGGCGACCCCGGCGGCCTCCTCGCGGCCCCCCGGGTGGCCGTGTCCCCGCCAGGCTGGGTCCAGTCCCCTCCCCGGTATCCCCCCGATGCCCCCCCCGGTGCCTGCGGGGTCCCCAGGGTGGCCCTGTCCTCCATACGGTCACCTCCCCGCCGACCCTGGGCTGGCTGCGGGGTCCCCAGGGCGGCTGTGTCCCAGCCGGGCGTTCCCTCCCCGCTGGCCTCGGGGGTCTATGGGGACCTCAGGGTGGCCGTGCCCTGGGTACAGTCCCCTCCCTGCTGCCCCTAGGGTATCTCGGGGGTCCCCAGGCTGGCCCTGTGCTGGCTGGAGTCCCCTCCCTGCTGGCACTGGGAGGGTCTGTGTGGTCCCCAGGGTGGCTTGGTCCCAGCTGGGCTGGTTATAGTCCCCTCCCTGCTGGTCCTCGGAGACCTATGGGGTCCCCAGGCTCTCTCTGGGGACACCCGGGTGGCTGTATCCCAGCTGGGATCCCCTCCACGCTGCCCCCGGGGCTGCGATGGGCTCCCTAGGGTGGCCGTGCCCCGGCCAGGCCGGGTGCAGCCCCCTCCTGCCGTGTCCGTGGGGTCCCCAGCGCAGCGGTGGCGCAGCTGGGCTGGGTCCGGCCCTCCCCTCCGTCTGGGCAAGCCCCAGCTGTGTCGGGAAATCAGCCCTGTCTGCACCAATTTCAGCTCCTCTTTGTTTCCCAACTGGCTTGGCCCCCGGCCGGGCGCTCCCCGCGCTCCGGGAAAGCTGGCTCCCTCCCTGCAGGGGCTGCCCGCGCCCCAGCCCTCGCCCTGGGGAGCCCAACAGCGACCAATGGCTTTGGGGGGACACCCGGCTGGCCCGGGGCAGCCTGCGGTCACGGGGTGGCTGCGGTGCTGGGACTTCAGACGGCTGACCCGCTGCTCCCGCTGGCTTCCCCGGGGGCTTGGGGTTGATTTTCCTCCTGTCCCCATGAGCCAGGGTGGCTCATCCCCTGGCTGCTCCTGGTGTCAAGGAGCCCCAAGCCTGAAGCTAGGCATGGTACAGGGTCAAGCCTGAAGCCAGGCATGTGACAGGGTCGAGCTCTGTCCCAAACTGAGTCTGGTCCCCCCAGGTGTGGGCTGGGCTGCCCCAGGCCGACAGCTGTCACACGTCCCCAGCTGGGACACGGGCACCGGGGCTGCCAGGGGCACCTGCACCCCTGGGGGCAGCAGCACATGCTCCCGCTTCTGCGTGCCAGGGTGCCCCCAAATGCCAGGAATGCAGGTCTGGGCATGGGGAGCAATGCACAGCCCGGGCAGCCTGGCGTACCCACTCTGTCACTGGTGGGCAGAGGGGCTTCAGACCACCCCAGGGCTTGGAGCACCCTGGCTGCATGGGCAGGGCAGCGCTGGTCCACTCGCATCCCCCTGTGGGCACCTTGCACAACCTCCATCCTTCCCGGCACGGGTGGCACTGGTTCCGGTGCCACCTTGGCAAGGGCAATGCCTGGCCACAGGGCCTGCCAGGTCAGGTCCGGCTCCCCTGCCAGAGCGAGGGCATCGCTGCCGGCAGCCCCAGGCCCCGTGCTCCTGAGCCGGTCCCGGATCTGGCACCCGGCCCAAGCAAATGGGTGAGCTTCACAAACAAGCTTCGACCAGCAGCGAGCACCTGCCAAGTCTGCACGCGCTTGGCGGGGCTGAGCCGCGGGGACAGGGATGCTTGGGGCGGAGGGTCCAGCCCCAGCACTGAGGGGCCATGGTGCTGCCCACCCTGCCCAGGGCCGAATTGCGCCATCACCCTTGGATGGGCACGGACCCACTGCCCGCTCCTGGCCGGCTGGGCAGGAAGCAGGCAGGGCAGGGCAGAGCCCGGGCAGTGCCTGGCACGGGTGATAAGGCTCCATGCCGGACGTCCAGGCAGCCTGGCTGGGCAGGATGGGGCCCTGCCATGCTGCTTGGGGAGCAGCTACTGTGTCTGCTGTCACCCACTGTCCCTGAGGGGCTCCACCATGCTGCGGGCACAGGGCCATGCCTGTCTCATTCCGAATGCCCCAGTGCCACCAGAGCCGCTGACGGGGGTCTGATCTCTGCAGACCCCCCCCTGCCGTCAGCATGGCAAACCGGGGACCATCATACGGCCTCAGCCGGGAGGTGCAGCAGAAGATCGACCGGCAATATGACCCTGAGCTAGAGCAGATCCTGGTGCGGTGGATCCTGGCGCAGTGCGGCGGGGACGTCGCGCAGCCGGCACCTGGCAGGGACGGCTTCCAGCAGTGGCTGAAGGACGGCACTGTGAGTACCCCTGGGGCTGGCCAGGGCGGGGGGCTGCCGCACCATGCTGCCTGACCCCCGGGTCCATCCCGTCCAGGTGCTGTGCCGGCTCATCAACAGCCTGCACCCACGGGGCCAGGGGCCAGTGGCCAAGATCCAGGCATCCGCCATGGCCTTCAAGCAGATGGAACAGATCTCACAGTTCCTTCAGGCGGCCGAGCGCTACGGCATCGCTGCTACCGATATCTTCCAGACCGTTGACCTCTGGGAAGGTGAGTGGCTGGGTGGGCGTGGGGGACAGGGCTGGGGATGGACGGGGACAGGGCTGAGCCTGCCTGGGGCCTTGCAGGGAAGAACATGGCGTGCGTGCAGAGGACCTTGATGAACCTGGGCAGCCTGGCCGTGGCCAAGGGCGACGGGCTCTTTGTGGGAGACCCCAACTGGTTCCCCAAGTAGGTGGTGGGTGCTGGGGGGGGGGTGCTGGGCCGTGGGGTCTCATGGAGACGCTGACACCCACCGTGCCCACAGGAAGTCGCAGGAGAACCGGCGCGTCTTCTCCGAGGACAAGCTGAAGGAGGGCCAGAGCGTCATCGGGCTGCAGATGGGCACCAACCGGGGTGCCTCACAGGCTGGCATGACGGGCTACGGCATGCCCCGCCAGATCCTCTGAGCGCCCACGCTGCCCCCCGGCTGCTGCCGGCACGGCCCCCCCAGGCCCTGCCTGTGAGGGGCCCCCCGGGGCCAGCCCCCAAACTGCCTTAACCCCCCCCGCCCTTATGGACCAGCCAGCTGTTCCCCGGCCCGGGCGCCCACCCCCCTGCCAGTATTTCCAGGACCAAAGTCTTTTTTTATTATTATTATTTTGCTGGGCACATGTGAGGGAAGGGGGCTGCTGCACTCCCCCCCCCCCACCGCTGCACCTGCAACCCCCCAGTGCCTTGGGGGCCGTGGTGCCACCCCAGCCCTGCCACTGTGCTGGGGGGGCGACCCCCCCCACCCCAATAAACGGCTCCTCTTCTTTCCAGGCCTGAATAGTCATGATGGGGGGAGGGGGGGACACCTGGGCTGGAGTGGGGGGCACAAGACCCCTGGGTGAGGGGAGACCCCGGGGCAGAGGGGGGTGGGGGGACCCGGGCCCAGGGGTGGTTGAGGGGACCCCAGCCTGGGGGCGCAGGGACCCCACTGCCTCGCTCCACAGCATGGTGGCAGCCAGGCCACGCGGAGGGGCGGGGCAAGGGCCGAAGGGGCGGAGCTGATGGAGCAGGGCAAGGGCTGAGAGGTGGGGGCGAGAGGGGCGGGGCAAGTGCTGGTGGGCGGGGCTGGTTGGCGGGGGCGGGGCAGTGGCTGACTAACCCGTGCCTGAGCACACACACCGCCCTCTCCACCACAGAGCGCGCCCTCCCACCGTCCAGCGCGGCCGTCCGGCCTCAGCCCCGCCCCCGTGCGCGCGCTCGGGAACGCCCCGCCCGCGCGCCGGTTGCCAGGGGAGCGGGGGGGGGGGGGGGGGCGCGTTGCCACGGCGACGGTCAGCGGCTGCCGAGCGGAGCGGGATGGTGAGCGCGGCCCGTGCCGGTGCGCCGGGCCCGGTTCCCCCCTCTCCGGGTCCGTCCCCCCCGCCGCAGCCCGTTCACGGCCCCTGTCCCCCCGCAGCCCGCCAGCGTCCCCGCACCCCCCGGCCGTGCCCCCAGCCAGCCCCGCAGCCGATACAGGAGGAGGGCCCGGAGCACCGCGGTGGATGAGCTGCTGTTCGGGGACAGCTGGGTAAGGGGGCCGGGATACCGGGGGGCACCACCGGCTGCCCGACCCCTCTGCACCGGGCAGTGCCACGGAGGGGTGGGTGTGGCTGGGACCTCACCAGGCCAGAGCCGGCCCCATTCCGCCCTGGGCACCGTGGTGCTGGGGTCCTGCCCGGGGTCCTCAGCCCGGCTCGGGCACCCCCCGGCCAGGGAGCGCTCAGTGCTTCAGCCCCTCGCACCTTATCTGCCGGCCCTCATCCCGCCCTGCTCGCCCCGGCTTGCTCGCGGGAGGCTCTTCACCATATTGCCTCCACGGTCCCTGTTTACCAAACCTCCCGGGTGAGGGACGCTGTTGCACCCTTTGCCAGCCCTCCCTGGGCCCTGCCACCTCTGTGCTCTTAATGCCTTGCCCGCTGTGGAAGCCCAACGTTCAGTTCCTTCTGGGAGAGCTCAAAATCCACCCCTGCCTCCTGGGAGAGTGCCAAGGCACCAGACCAGACCAGGGACTGCATCTGCCTCTGTCCTCCTTGATGCACACTTCTACTTTTCACAGGGTAATTAGTTAATTAGTGAGATAAAGGAGGCTCAGGAGGTTAGACACCCTGGTAAAGGGGAGGAGCTGGCATTACCAGGTTTGTACGTTAGATAGCGGTTATTTCATGTGGGATATAGAGAGAGTCTTTGGAGCAGGGGCTGGAAGCTTCCAGAGCAGCTCGTTGCCAACATATTTAGACTTTCATCAGGGAGCTACGAAATCGGTCCCCTTGGAGACAAGGCAGAATTGCAGCAGGTCTCTGACCTCCTGGCCGGATGCCCTGGCCATTGAGAGAGGAGATAAACAGAGAGCAACAGCTCTTTCCTCTCCAGTCTTGTAAGGAAAAGGCTGTCTTCCTCCACGCTCGTCCCTCAGCTGTCCCCGGCTCCTGCAGGAGAGCCCAGGGGAGACCTGCAGCCACTGTCACCGAGGTGGATGATGGCATTTTCCAGGCAAGGGTGATGCTTTGGATGTCCTCCTCCCACTACTACTTCCCCCACCTCCTTTGTCAACTCTCCCAGGTACTCTCCCCGTGGCAGGTTGGGTTTATGGCTGCAGCCGTCGGCTCACCCCACACTTTGCGTCGTCTTTGACACAGATCGAGGTACAAAGGCCAGGCTGGACGCCACTGGAGTTTGGCCCATCTCACGCTTGCCATGTCTTCAGCTGTTAAAACATTGGAGGCATCTCCGCTGGGGCCGCGGCAGGCGGCTGGCTACCATGAGGGGACCACGCTGTGTTTGAGGCACTTGTCCCTCCTTGGGGGTGTGTGTTTGTGGCTGTAATTTCCTCTCCTGGGTCTTATTGTTTGAAGCAAATCTGTCCAAAAAGACTTGCCAAAACCCTTTGGCTTTTCAGAGGAGAGGAAGGAAGCGTGTAATGAAGATTGCCTCCGCTCCTAACTGGAGGCTGTATGGATGGTTTGCCTCGTGGGGCAGGAGGTTGGGAACACTCCTGGCAAGCAACCTGCTCCAAGGCTGCCGGGTCCGTGTGCCTCGGACACCCTACAAGCTGAGGAACCCCAGGCAGGTTTATGATCTGTTATCTCAGAAGCCTTCAAGGCAGTTAGATAAAAATGTTGTAGCGCTCCTATGGGTGATAATTGAATTCCCTGAGATTAATCCAGGTCTAGTCCAAGGAGTTCTGGCTATGGGGACAATGTGCGGGCTGGCTGCAGTGATTAACACTATTATCTTTGTTTGCACGGGTGTTTCAGTGCCAAACCCTTTAATTCAACAGCTCCCACTTGGGGCCCCTGGTGGCCGGGAAGCTGCTCTGGTACCTGCCGTCCTGGACTGCGGGAGAGCCCGTGGTTCGGGGCCATCAGACCTGTAAAATGGAAATATTGCAGACCTGTAAAATGGAAATATTGCTGGCAGCAAGTTCCCAGAGAACTGCTCATTGCCCGGCCGGCTGTAGGATTTGTTCCAGCAGTTGCTTAGGATTTTAAAGCTGAACTAGTATATAGAAGTCTAGGGGAAACCACACATCTGTGTGTATCTTAGATTAGCTCTTGTGGTTCCCTGACCTGGGCAAGGATCTCGCTGGGACGCCTACGCCGTGGTTGGGCTCGGGGAAGCGACCCTGGCCTTGGGAAGTCAAACCTGCCCTGCTCAGCTCAGGTCTCCTGGCCAGGGACCATCCCGCTCGGCTGCTGGAGGTTTGCTCTGCAGACCAGTGCCTGCTCCGAAATCCTCCTTCCCGTGGGATTGTCGGCAGCCTGGGGGGCCTTCACCCCGAGCTGGACGAAGAGCCTGTTCCTGCCCATTGGAGACCCTGCGGCCTGATCGGAGCTTCCCGTGGGGCGGCCCCACGAGTCCTCGGGACACCCCTCGGCTTCTGCCGCCCCTCCGGGGGCACCCAGCGCCCACCCTGCCTGGGGGGTGCGGAGCGGGGTCCCCGAGTCACCCCGCAGCCGGGCGACGCTTCACTAGGTGGCAGTCTCGGCTCGAGCGAAGGGACCGGCACCGGTCCGGGATGGACTGGGAGGACGGGTTTCTGCCCAGGGCTGCCTGCCGCTTGATTGCCCTGCAAGGCCAGACCTCGAGCTGTCCCCGCTTCTCCCTCCCCAGGACCCCCCTGCCAGCTCCCAGCCAGTTTGGGGCAGTCTGGGCTGGTTTCCACCCAGTTTTTCCCGAGTTGTGGGGCTCAGCAGGACAGAGGTGCCGGTGGCCACGGTGAGGAGTGGGGCAGGGGGCAGCCGCCATCAGCTCAAGGTAGCCGAGATGATGCTTGAGCATTTGTGAGGTCTTGCCCTGAGCAAGCAGCTACCAGCTCATCGTTTACTTCAGATTCGGGTGAGAGACTGACGCCCAGACTTTTATAGTAAAACCAGTGCTGTAGGGGTATTTTTGGTTCTCCCCGTGTCCTCATCAGGCCTTCGGAGCTGGGGCTGCTGAGGCAAAACACCCTTCTCATGCCCAGATGTCACTGGTCTTGGCAGTGTGAGAGGGTGTTCGTCAGAGCTCAGGGAACCTTGCGGCCTCTCGTGCCCAGAGCACCTCTGTGCCCAGGAGCGGGGGGCAGAGAGCTGTGTGTGGGCCAGTGGCAGGAAAGCCAGAGTAAACATCATCCTTTCTTGCAGAACCTGCAGCAGTCGTGCTCCGGCAGCCCTGTCGTGATCCTTCAGGATGCGCAGACTGCCCCAAAAGTGTCACCCACTGGCAGGCACAAGCCCGAGACCACCCATCTCATCACCAAGGACTTCATCCGTGACCTTGTGTAAGTCTGTGCCCGAGTGGCAGCTCTGAGGAGCTTTCGGGGCTCTGCATGTCTGTCACAGCACCGTCTCGGCATATGGAGCTTGTCCCACTGTTTGCCAGGACATCTCAGGGTAGGAGGGATGGGCAGCAGCACTCTGATACGCCTGGTTTGGGCAGCAATGCAGCCAGTGAGCACTGAGCACTGAGCATTTTACAGAGGCACTGAATCATCATAAGAACCAGTAAAAAGCAACATAAAACCTTCTCAGCAGCCAGAAAAGCTCCTTCTGGGCTGAACAGCCCCCCAGGGTAGCACCTGCCCCCCAGCACATATCAAACGCTGCCTCCCGTGCCCCGATACCAAAAAGCCCCATGTGAGAAAGGCAGTGGAGTGTTGCCTGCAGCCCCTGCACACCAGGAGCTGTGTGTTTCTCTACAGGGATGTTTTATAAGCAAGACTGAACTGTAAGAACCCTGGCCCTAATTACTACACCTCATTAAAAGCCTGCAGCACATAGACAAGAATAGGGCCATTATCCCAGCCAGCTCCAATTTAGCCTCATTTTGACCTCCCTAAATATTCCTTGTAGTTGTCGTTCGGTGTGAGGTTCATCTTCTCTTCCTGTTTTGAACTTCTGTGTAATGCTCTTACACCCTGTAAAACGTGACACCCGCCCTGCGGAGGGTTCAGGTTTGGGTTTGGGTTTTGTGGAGAGTGAAATGGCATAGAGGCACAGGTGCAGGCTTTTGAGGCTAGTTCAGGCTTTCAAGGCTGGTACCTGGTTTTATACTTTCACATTCTTATTTGACCCTGCTGCTGAAGCTGAAGGCCAATTTGCAGATGTGTCGCACGGCCACAGCTCCAGCTGAAGCTAAGGGAAACTGTGCTGGTTTAATTCCTGAAAATCAGGCCCTAGACATCCCAGGCTGGTCACCCAAACACTGGGACGACTAAAGCAGTGGCCACTGTATCATTACATTTATTAGTGCCGTTGTGACCATTAGCCATTCTTTAAAGCGTCCTGGAATCCGATGCTGTGATGCAGCTCTCGAATGATCATTATGCAGGTATCTGTTCATATTCACAAGGGTGGATGAAAGGTGACACACAATAATAATGAGTAAATTCTTAGTCCTGAACATCTTCAAAGTGCTCTATGCATTTGGTTAATATACGCTCCTACACCACACGCGTCACCATGGTATCTGAGTAATACAAAGAGTAATTAACTCCTTACAACTCCCCTGGAAAACAGCCCTGTGTTATTATCCACATTTTTACAAGTGGGGAAATGGGGGCACCAAGAGCTTCAGTGATTTCCTCTAAACCACAGCATGAGTCACGGGCAGAGTTTGTGGCTCTTCAGTGTCCTGCAGAGCCAGGGTGATGGCTGGAGGGACACCTGCCAGCACTGGGAGGGGAGAGGGTGCTCTGTGTTTGGGCAGCACGGCGTTTCCTCATCTCGTGCCGGGTGGATTCCCAGGGCAGCGGAGCCAAAGCTGAACTATGCTGTGCAGATCTGGAGTCTGAGCAGGCTGAGTGTCATTAAACAGAGTGAAAAGGCAGCTTCTGCTCCCCAAAATCTGTCTGCACGGAACAGAGGTTTCCATCCGGCATGCAGGAGCAGTGACAGTCAGTCTGGGGGACAGGGCTGAGCAGCTTGTCCTGCTGGAAAAGGGCTGAGGGCAGTGGTCAAAATTTTCCCAAATGAGAGCTGGGAAAGCCAAGTTGAACTGAAATACTTTCAGCATTTTTTTATTGGGGCTGACTAGGCCCATGCTGAAAGTTTTGGGGTTTTCCCAGGAGGCCCCTGGCCACCCCGCTGAGCATCCTGTCCCCCATGCATCACAGTGTGGTGCTGCTTTCACTGCACTTTCTGTTTCTTCCTCCCCCTGACTGGGAGAGTCGGGTCCCCACAGCTCAGGCGCTTCCTGCATTGCTCTTGGGTGACTCCTGGTTGCAGAGCGGCTCCTGCTGCCCCTGGTGTGGGCAGGCCAGGCAGGTCCTATGGCCAGGCAGGGAGATCAGCGGGGTAGGGAATGGAGGGAGCCATCGGAGGCTCCATGCCACTGACTGCTACTTCTCTGTGCCCCACTCCCGGTACCACCAGCATCCCTGCAGAGAACCCCGCAGCATCCCTCATTATCGGTCAGGAGGATTTCCAGCGCATTAAAGAAGCAGCTAGAGTCCTGACCAAGGAGGAGCGTGAGGCCAAGCAGACAGCCCTCAAAGTGGAGAAGGAAGCCATTCTCGTAGGCATTCCCCCCCCGCCCCTTCTTTCCTTGCTTGCTGACAGCTCTCGGGCTGTGGGTAGAGGTGGATGCACCCAGGTAGGGACAACCTTGTGGGTCGGAGATGTGCCAGCTGTGGCTGTCCCCAGAGCTCTGCTCAGGGGCCACCACCTTCATCCCCCTTTCACCCACATTTTGGTGTGCCCATGGCTACCAGGGCAGTGTGCAGGGGAGGCAGCACGGCAGTGTGTCTCGGGTCTCCTCTGATCCCCAGCCCAGGAGGGGCTGTGAAGGATCCCTGGGTTTGCCCGGTCCATGGGTGGGGAAGGAGTCCCACACTGATTGCATCCAGCATTCCCACGCTGGTTGCTCCCCCAGCCCGTGGTGACCCTGGAGTCTGTGACAAAGCCTCTTGTACTGCATTTCTGCCACCCTGCAAAGGGAGTGGGGTGTCTTAATAGGAGTGTGGGAAGGGGCTACCCAGCCCCTGTGCCAGTGCTGGAGGAGCCTGCCATGCCCCTTGGCTCCATGCTGGGGATGTGTGTGGTGAAGCATGCCCCTTGTGAGCCAGGCTGCCCCACAGCACCCTTGGACAGGCTCAGCCTCACAGGGCTGCCCCGGGAGCGCATTCGGCTTTTGGCAGCCCTGCCTGTCCCCTCAGGAGGCAGTGAGTGAGCGCAAGAGTGCAGCAAAGCAAAAGGCCATCCTGCAGCAGCAGACGGGGAAGCTGAGCGAGCTGGAGGAGGAGGCGCGGGAGCGGGCCCAGTACCTCCTGCAGCGGGCGAACAGGATGCGCATGGAGCAGGAAGACGAGATCAAGGAGTTCAGCGAGGTAGGGCCAGGGGCTCCCCAGCATCACCTGGCACCACAGGGCCTTCTGCCAGCATTAAGACCTGCCTGAGCTGCCTGCTCGGACAGGCTGCTGAGAGCCCCCATGAGCTTCACCTTGGTGCTCTAGACCTAAACCCTGCTCTACTTGTTGCTACCCAGGGTCTTCCTCTCCTTCCCTTTTCCCCCTCCTCATCTGTGTGTCTGTCCCTGCTGCCACTGCCAAGTCTGACTCGGAGACCAGGGAGACCTGTTGTCCCCACAGCTGATCCTTGGTGCCAAATGCCACATGATCCGTGACATGCAGATCCTTGAGAAGCAGCTCATCGCAAAAGAGCTGGAGGAAGAAGAGAAGCGCCTGGCCAAGATGATGGAGGTAGAGAGGAAAAAGGCTGACGAGATGCAGGAGGAACTGGAGCGCAGGAGGAAGCAGGAGTTGATCAGGTTTGCAAAAAGTGCCTCTTCCCTGCAGAGGCATCCTTCCTCTTCCCAGGTCTTGTGCGAGAGCTGGGGTAGCCTCCAGCTGCCGGCTTCACACCACAGCACACCTCCCAGTGACTGCAGCTGGACCAGGCAGCATGACGCAGCAGACACACCACCTGATGTCCATGCCGGCATTTCTGCTTTTGGGAGTGGGACAGAGCTGGGGGAACCCTTCTACTCTCTTCTTTCCAGGGGGAGGCAGGAGCTTGTAAAGCAGATGGAGCATAATGCGGAGGAGCGGGCTCTGAGAGCTGAGCAACGGGACCAGGAGGCACAGGAGCTGCTGGAGTACCTGGAGCAGCTGAAGATGGAGGACCTGAAGGTGCGACTGGTGCCCCACTGGGGAGCAGGGGGGACTGGAGCTAGATTTTCACCTTGTTGGAAGGGTGAGCCAGTGCTGAGTAAGTCAGACTTGGTGTGTGGAGTCAACAGCCATCAGAATTAAAGCTCTGGTCTCTTGGGGAAGTTGAGGCATCCTCAGAAAGTAACCCAAGCTGCTAAGCACTCTCTTGCTGCGAGTGTGCTGCTGGGCCCTCAGGAAGGCACATGGGGAGGAGCGGAGGGAGCGCTTTGTTCTGCGGCGCTTGCCCTGTCGCCCTCGGACCCTCTGCACCGTTTTCAGGACTTGGAACGGAGACGGGAGCAACAGAAGAAAGTCCAGGCTGAGATTAAACACATCAATGATGAGAACCAGAGGTGCAAGGAGGAGCAGCGGGAGCAGGAGAGAATGGCAGATGAGCAGGTGCTCGAGTACCAGAGGCAGAAAATGGTAATAGGACTGAGCATGTGTGGCAATGGCATAGGTTCAGCAGGCAGCAGAGGTGCTGCAAGAAGCTGCCACAAGGCTCTGTCCCACACAGGAGCGTGAGGCTGAGTTCGAAGCTGAGCAGGAGAGAATCCGTCGGGAGAAGGAGAAGGAGATGGCACGCTTGAGAGCCATGCAAGAGAGGGCCCGGGACCACCAGGCAGAGCAGGTGCGCGGCTTGCTGACACGCAATTTGCTCCTGTGCTGGCTCACTCACCACCTTCCTCATCACCACCCCAGCAAATTGGAAACTCCCCTGGATGTGGTGGGTCTACTGGGGCATTGCAGGTCTGGACCAGCACCTGGGGCAAGGTGATGTCCTGGAGCAGTGCTGGCCGTGGTGCTGGGAGAGAGGCAAAACCATGGTCAGGTGCTTCCATACCTCCCCCTGAGGGAAGCCCTCCATGACCCCTCCAGCGTTGCCACTGTCCCCCTTTGTCAGGACGCACTGAGGGCCAAGCGCAGCCAGGAGGCTGCTGAGCGAGAGTGGCGGCGCAAGGAGAAGGAGGCGGTGCAGAGGAAGGCCGAGATGGAGCAGATGCTGAAGCGGAGCCGCCTGGAGCAGATTGCCCAGCGGGAGCACAGCATGGCCGTGCAAGTGCAGCAGGACCGCCATGAGTTTGAGAGGATTCTCAGGTGAGAGGGACAGTACTAGGAGCTCACTGGTGAGATGGCCGGCCCCTGCCTTGTGAAATGGGGCTGAGGGATGGGTGACACAGTGGCAGGGGGGCTGCCATGGGGGCTCCCAGCGAAAAGTCAGCAAAGCCGGTGGCTCTGGTGCTGGCCAAGGCCCTGCGGGCAGGTTATCAGCACGTGCAGGCTGGAGCAGGGCCTCTCATCTGCCCCGAGCTCTCCCGCAGGGCCCAGCAGGAACAGATGGAGAAGGAGAAGGCAGAGGAAGCGCGGAAGGCAGGTGTGCAGCTCGCCCATGCTAATGACGTCAGGCGCCAGATGCGGGAGCGTCAGCAGCAGCTGGCGCAGGAGCGGGTCGCCGCCTTCGAGGAGTGCCAGCGGCTGGAGGAGGAGGCCCGCCAGCGCAGCCAGCGCATTGCCCAGCTCAAGCAGCAGAAGATGCAGGAGCTCAGGTGATGTGCTGCCAGTGGCCACTTACTTGCCTGGTTCCCTGCATGTCCCTAAGTCCTCCCAGGCTTCCCACCATCTCCTGACCCCTGGGCCATATCACAGGTTCTTTTGCATACTTACCAAACAGGATCTGCTCCAGGCCCATGGTCCTAAAGCTTGGCTCCAGTGTAGTACAGAATGCCTGATGATTTCTTTCCTCTGCAGATCCTCTGGCATCCCCGAGAAGTACTGCGCCCAAGTGGAGCGGAGGGCCCTGAGCCGAGCAAGCACAGCCCCTGGCCAGGCTCAGCCCCATGAGGAGTGAAGCTCCGGTTCCCCAGCAACTTGGGGGTTTCCATTAGGCTGAGTTTTCAATGAACAGAGATGTTTATGGAGCAGACAGTGTCTTTCATCCTTCTCTCACTTTGGATTTATGGGCCGGGAGCTGCCCTTGGGGTTTGAGTAGCCCAAAGGCTCATTGTCCAACCTGCCCCACTCCCGGGACCAAGGTCACCCCTTGCCCATCTCCCCACATCCACTGGGCGAAAGCTGTCAGATGTGCCCCGTGTCCTTGGAGGAGCCGGGAGCATCCCCAGGCCCTCAGCATGGCTCAGTGTCACCACCAAAGCAGTGTGGGTGTTCCCAGCCCAAGCAGGGTAGCTCAGGTAGAGTCCCATGAGCCAGGCAGGCTCTTCATGCACACAGCCCTGGCCCTGGCTGCCCGCAGCTGCATCAGCCCTGGCAGTGCCACCTTCTTACCAATGTGTCACCTCTGGGCCCTGTGGCAGTGGCCTTCTGCAGGGGCAAAGCAAAGACACCGGAGCATGATGCAAACTTTTAAAATCCATTTGGATAGGGACTGGCAGCTTCAGAGCCAGGATCCCATAGGAGTGGCTCTGATTAATTGTCAGAGCTGCTGAAAAATAAGGAGAGCTGGCACAGGTGAGACTGCCCAGGGCACAGGGACAGCTCAGGACTCTGCTGTGAGCCTGAGCCTCCTCCAGGCTGGGTAAATAGGAAGGATGAAATGCCGTAGCCTCTTGTTATCTGTCTCTTCTCCAGCTGCTCTGTGTCCCTGTGGTGTGACATTCCTTCTGGGGCATGGGCTGAAATGCATTACTGGCTCTGCAGGGCATCTGCTGCCTCAGACCTAACCCTGAGCAAGCCCCTGCAGCCACCAAGCTCTCTGGGACCCTTGGGGCTTTGGCATCGGTGCCCAGCCCACAAAGCATCTGCAGTGCTCTGTGCCAGGGTCAGCTGTCCATCCCCGGTCCCCAGCGGCCACATGCTGGTCGTGTCACTCTCAGTCACTGCCTCGGCCAGGCAGTCACAGCCTTGTTCTAGGCCAGGCTTAGCCCAGAGGGTTTCAAAGCCACCGCGCCGGCCACACCGAGGGGCCTGTGACCGCCGGCGGGTGGCCAGCTGGGGTGGAGCAGCTTCCCCACCCTTCCTGCGCGAGCAGGGCTCCCTACGCCAAGGAATGCAGGAGTCACTGGCAGGGGAGCCAGCGCCGCGCCGGCAAGGAGCCCCAAGCCACGGTGAGCCACGGGCCCGTCACGGCGGGAACGGCCACGTGGGAACAGCCCCGGCAGGCGGCACCCCTCGCCGCGTCGGTGCTGCCCCGGGGCCAGACCACGCACAGGGGCCCTGAAATCACAGACGCGGCAAAGCACGTGCTGGGTTCAACCCCAATTCCCAGCACAGGGCCGGTAAGGGTTAACTGGCAGCGGTGAGCTCAGCTTGGGGCCAGTAAATGGAGCAACTCTTGGCCTCAGGGAGTGTTTGGGACTGGCTGGGTGGTGCTGCCCAGCCAGCTGGGGCAGTCACGGTGTGGAAAGTACCAGCATCGACGAGCTGTGCCGCGGGGCAGTGCACAGGTGAGCTGGACATGGGGCCTGACCCTGGCCCACAGCACCAGAGCAGCCCAGCATGGGGGCTCAGCCCCGCCAAGGGACGTGGGCATGGAGAATGCCCAAGGCTGGGGCTTCCACAGGGCTGAGCATCCCCTGTGTGGCTCCCAAGACCTGCTGCAGAGCATCCCTGTCCCAGCTCCTCCATCCGCTGCTGAGCATCCCTGTCCCAACTCCTGCCCTCAGATCCCAGCAGGTTTCAGCCCCTCTCTTCCTCCCCTCCAGCTGTCCCAGTCTCCTCCAGCCACACTGCTTGTCTCCTCCGCTGTGCTGAGCATGACCCAGGGTGTGCTGCCCCTGTTGCTGCCGTGCCACAGTGTCCCCATGCAGTGAGCCATGGCCTGGAGCACGAGCCAGGTCTCTGCACTGAATTTCAGCAGTGCCACTGGCACCAGCGTGAGCTTGGTGGGTGCCATGGTCCCCACATGGCTGCATCCCTGTGCCCGCTTGCTGAGGGGGCAGGACCGGAGGAGGGATCTGCAGGAGCTTAAGCCCATGGACAAACCACACCTTTAAGCTCTTCCAATTGCCCTGAGTCCTGCCCCAAGACCCAAATCCTTTCGGGACCTGCATGGGGCCAAGTTGGCACTTCCATGCAGCCATGGTGCTCAGCCATGTTCCTGCAGGGTCACAGGCAGCCTTTTCCCACCAGCCACACTCATCCCGCCAGTGCCCACATCAGGGTGGCCACTGGGCACCATGGGGTCCACAGCCCCCCTGATCCCTGCTCTGCTGCTCCGGGTGCCCCAAGGGTGTGCTGGTGCCTCCTGCCCACGGTGCCTGCAGTGACCCCCCGGCCCGGGTCCGGCTGGATGGGAGGCCATACCATGGTGATGCTTAATTACCAGGTAGGGAGTGGAGCAGGGCGGCATCGCTCACGCACAGCTTGGAGCCACTCAGTCATCCCAAAGGCATCCGCCCCACAGGGAGGAGCACCCCAGCCCAGCATGTAAAAGCAGCCCCGCACGGCCGGCTGCCTTGTCGCCTCGGAGCCTCCTCTGCTCCCGCTCCTCCTCACCACCCGGCACGGCTGCAGCGTCATGGCAGGGCACGGCGCCAGCCTGCTCCTGCTCCTGGGTCTCATGCCAGGTAGGCACTGATGGATCCCTGCACTTGGACCTGCTCCTGCAGCAATGCCGCCGAGGATGGAGGGGGTCCCTGCCCAACCTTGCGGAACCCCAGGGTGCTGGATACGTCCCTGGTTCTGCCCTGACACGCACCTGTCTTGGCCAGAGCCAGGCGGGTGGCATTGAGCCCGCCCAGTCCCTTTGTCCCCAATGCAGCTTCACAGGACCCAGATGGTCCCAGCCCTGATGGGTACTCAACCCCACCAGGACACCCAGTCCCTGCAGGTGCCTGGCCCTGGGAGATGGCTTCCTGCCCCATTCCTGCTCCCCGCAGGTCAGGGTGCTGCCAGGTGTGGGGTTGGGGTGCATTGTGGCACAGGTTTGGGGTGTTCCCCAGCTGGTGCGATGGGTGCCGTTCTCTCCCCAGCTCTCCTCCTGGCTGTCAGGATCAACAGCAAGGGCCGGGAAGTGCTGTACCTGGCCAAGGGTGACTCGGTGAAGCTGGGCTGCCCCTATGTCCTCGAGCCTGAAGACAACGGTCCCCAGGGTGTGGGCATCGAGTGGATCCAGATCACGCCCGAGCGGCCCGGACCGGAGAATGTGGTGAGTGTCACTTGCCCCAGCAGCTGCCATCCCACCATGCAGGCAGGGCAGGCAGGGCTGGGATGGACCAGATGGAGCCCAGCCAACCAGGCAAGGACAGGCAGGACAGGCAAGGTCTGGCAGGGCAGGGAAGGACCGGGCAGGGAAGGACCAGGCAGGGCAGGGAAGAACCAGGCAGAGCAGGCAGGGCTTGGAAGGACCAGACAAAGCCCAGCAGAGCAGGCAGGACAGGCAAGGTCTGGCAGGGCAGGGAAGGACCAGGCAGGACAGGCAGAACAGGGAAGGACCAGGCAGGACAGGCAGAGTCTGGGAGTGCTGGGCTGGGAAGGGCCAGGCAGGGTAGGGAAGGACCAGGCAGGGTCTGGCAGGGCAGGGAAGGAACAGGCAGGGCAAGCAGGGGCGGGCAGGCACCGGGCAGCGCATTTCCTTCCCCAGCTGGCAGCCCCAGGTCCCCCGACCTGGACCTGCCCTGCCCAGTCTCCCCGCTTGCCCCCCCCAGTTCCTGTCTTACCACGACCACCACGTCAACTACGGCAGTGGCTCAGGGCTGCAGGACCGGGTAGCCTTCGTGCAGAACGACCCCAGCCAGTACGACGCCTCCATCCGCCTGGCCGACCTGCAGGTCTCCGACACTGGCACCTACCAGTGCCGGGTGAAGAAAAATACCGTGGCCGTGCACGAGGTCATCGTCACTGTGCAAGGTGAGCTCCCCCCTGCCCCATGCCCCCCTCCCAGGTGCTCCAGCTAGCCCCCAGTGGCCCCGGCGGTGACAGTGTCCCTCTCCCTGCAGAGAAGCCAGCCACCCCGCAGTGCTGGACCGAGGGGGAGGTGATAGAGGGGAGCAGCATCCTGCTGCGGTGCTACAGCCGGGGAGGCACCTCCCCGCTTGCCTACCAGTGGGCCAAGCTGGCTGATGGCTACGGCGGGGGACGCCTGCCCTCTGGCACCATCCAAGGTGGGTTCTGGCGGGGCTGCGCCCACCCAGGGCACTTCCCCGGGGGGCTCTGCTGGGTGCAGGGGATACTCATGGGTGGGGTGCCCCTGTCTGTGAGTGCATGTGTTGGTGGGTGCCCAGGGCTGTGTGCACCGAGATACACGGGTGTCTGTGTGCACCTGTGTTCATGGATGTCCGTGTCGGTATGTGCCTTGTCCCTGTGCACCCGTGTCCGACGGTGGGGCTGACGGGGCTGTCTCTCCCCACTGCAGGACGTGCTCCTGGCGACCTGTTAATCCGTAGCCTGTCGGAGGTGCACGCCGGCATCTACCAGTGCCGCGTCACCAACCGCGTGGGCTACTCTGTGTGCCAGCTCAACCTCAGTCTTGGGCCAAGTAAGTGCCACCACGGGCAGGACAGCACGGGCAGGGTGCTGCCGGGGGCTGGCTCTGAGTGCCAGCGTGCCACCGGTGGCATGGTGACCAGTGGGCAGCCGGTGGGGAGGCCGGCGGTGACAGGCTGTGCTCCCGCGGCAGGAGGAAGGCAGGCGGGCATCATCGTGGGCTCTATCCTGGGGTCCCTCCTGCTCCTCAGCCTGCTCGGGCTCCTCATCTGGGCGCTGATCTGCCGCTACCGCCGGAAGGAGTGCCAGCGAGCCTGCAGCGACTGCAGGTGAGGGGCATGGGATGGGTACAGGGCCAGTGGGCACCAGTGGGTGCTGCTGGGCACTGACGGGCATCAGTGGGTATTGCAGAGGACTGGTGGGCACCGCTGGGTACCACTAGGGGCTGGTGGGCACCGGTGGGTGTCACTGGGTGCTGACAGGCATCACTGGGCATTACTGGGGACTGATGGGCACCCACAGGCACTGCTGGGTACCACTGGGACCCAATGGGCACCCATGGGCACTGCTGGGTGTCACGAGGCGCTGATGGCCACCATGGGTCACCTATGGGTACCACAAGACAATGATGAGGACTAACAAGCACTGATGGGCACCAATGGGTGGCACTGGGTGCTGATAGGTACCACTGGGAACTGCCAGGTACCAATGGATCCCAGTGAGCACTGGTGGGTGCCATCAGGTAGGTACTAATGTGTGCCAGAGGGCACCGATGAGCTGATGAGTGCCACCAGGCACTGGCTGGCAATGATAGAAACCAGTGGGGTGCCAATGGGTGCCACTGGGCACTGCCAGGCACTGCTGAGCATCCATGAACACCAAGGGGTGCCACCAGTCACTGATGGGTGCTGATGGGTGCCACTGGGCACCACTGAGCACTGACAGGTGCCGCTGCGGCTTCCCTCTGCCCACAGGAGCAGCACAGGTGGCACTATGACCCGCACCTGCAATGTCTGTGCCCACCACAGCTACTCACCCCACGGCATCAGCTACATGCAGTGCCAGCACAGCGACGGCGACGAGCGGGCAGCTGCCCTCATGTGCAATGAGGGCATCCGGCACCAGGTCGCCTGCCCGGCGCTGTAACCCCCCACTGGCCCCGTGCCCACCCCCGATTCGGCTCCACAGGGGGAGTGACTGCGAGCCCAGAGCCAGCAGCACCGCCGGGATCCGGTGCCAAGCGGCGCAGGGCTGTGCTGCCGGGGCTCGCCGTGCAAATTGAAGTCAGGAATCCAGCTCCTTCCTCCCCCCTGAAACAGCCCCGGGCTTCCAGCAAACTTCGTTTGGGTTCATCAGTCTGTTTTGTTGGTTTTCTTTTTTTTTGGCCTCTTTTTTGTATGTCCCCCCCACCCCCAGCCACAGCCCGGCTCTCGGGGCGGCTCCCGGCCCCGCTCCTGGAGGCATCCTTCGCTAGTGCAGCAATATTTATTTCTCTCCGGCCTGTCCCCTCGGCGTCGAGCAGGGACGTGGCAGCCCCGAATTGCCCAAACTGGCTGCCGGGCAGCCTCCCGCCTCTGGCCCGGCGCCACCGGTGCCCCCACATTGACTTTAGCAATTGGGTGTTATTCGAGACGAGATGCCATTGGCACCAGGATTTGCAGTTTGGAACAAGAAAAAAATGAAAAGAAATAAACTAAAGTGAATTCAGCGCTGTCCTGTTGCGTCTCGCCCCTCCCCGGCTGGGCAGCCCAGGGACGAGGCAGCTGCCAGCCCCGGCACTGCATTCGGGAAGGTCCCGGGGAGTCGGCAGCACCGATTCACCGGAAAGGTGGAGGGAAGCTCATCCTGGGATGGGTCCCATAACGCCATGGCAGTGGCAGGGCACCCGGCACGTTCCTGGCAGCGCCCATCCCGGTGTCCCGGCGTGGACGCTGCTGACACAACCCCACAGCACCCGTGGGTGCTTTCTGGGGCTGCTGCCAGGGCATGCTGCCATGCAGCCCCGGGTGCTCCACGCCAGCCAGGACGCCAGGCGAGCTGGGACGTGTTGGGGAGCCGTCGCCTGGGGGCTGCTGTGACAACTGGCAGGGGATGGGGAGGCAGGACACAGCCAGCTCAGACCCCGAGCACCCCCCCCACAGCAGATGGGAGGGAGAGCCTTGCAAAAGGAGCGAGGGCAGCCCCGTCGGCAAAGGTGCCCAGACCCGGGGTGCCCTAACCCTAATCTTAATCCTAACCCTAATCCAGTGCTGCCTGTAACCCTAAACTTAATCCCCAGCCTGACTCACCCTAAACCTGACCCTGACAATAACCATAACCCAACAATAACCCCTACCCTAACCCCAATACTAACGCTAACCTTAACTCTGACCCTAACCCGGACCCTGGCGCTAATCCTAAACCTCATGTCAGTCCTAACCCTCACGTTAACCCCAACCCAGGTGCTAACCCCAATCCTAATCCAACTCCTAATGCTAAACCTAACCCTACCCCCACACCGGCCCCAGGGCTGCGAGCGAGCAGGGGGGTTACACGGGGCCGGGGCTGCCCCCGCCGACCCCGGCCCCAAGGGTTCAGCCCTAACCCGACCCCCGCCCCGCAGACATCCCCCGGCCCGGCCGCAGCCGTAACTCCCGGCCCTGAGCCCGACCTCAGCCCTGGCTCAGCCAGAGCCTGAACCCGAACCCCGGCCCTTCGCTCCCTTACCCGACCCCGACCCCGACCCCGCCATCGCTCCAGCCCCAGCCCGGGCTCCTCCCGCCTGGTGGGCACCGGCACCGGGACCCGCCACATCGCCCCGGCCGCGGCGCGGAACAGCTGGCGCGGACGTCACGGGCCACGCCCCCGCCTGCCCGGCCACGCCCCGCCGGCAGCGCCCGTCGCGGCCGCCGGGGGGAGCGCGCGGCGCGACGTCACGCGGGGCTGTTGCCAGGAGACGTCGCGCGCGGCGTATGGCGGCCCGCTACGGCGCGGGGCAGGTGGGGGCGCGGAGCGGGCCCGGTGCCGATGCCGGTGCCGGTCCAGGCTCTCACCGGCCCCGCTCTCCCCGCAGTACGAGGACGCCTTCAGCCCCCACCGCCTGCAGAACTGGAGCGTGCCCCGGACCGGCCGGCAGGTACTCCCGGACCGGCCCCCCCCCCGGGACGTCCGCCAGCCCCAGCCCGGATCCCTAGGACACCCCGGGACCCCTTCAGCCCCGGCCTGGACCCCAAGGACCCCCTGGGACCCCCCTCAGACACAGCCCGGACCCCCGGGACCCCCCTTAGCTCTGGCCTGGATGTGCCCTGGGACTCCCAGGACCCCCTTCAGCCCTGGCCCGGACCCCCAGGACCACCCCAGAACTCCCTCCAGCCCTGGCCTGGACCACCAGGACCCCCCGGGACCCCTCTCAGCCCCAGCCCAGACCCCCGGGACCCCCCCTCAGCTCTGGCCCAGACCCTGCCTAGGACTCCCAGGACACCCCTCAGCCCCGGCCTGGACCCCCCTGAGACCCCTCAGCTCCAGCCTGGACCCCCAGGACTCCCTGGGATCCCCTCAGCTCTGGCCCAGTCCCCCCTGGGGCCCCCCTCAGCCCTGGCCCAGACCCCTGGGACCCTCCCAGCCCTGGCCTGGACCCCCCCCCAACCCCAGACTGGACCCCGCCTCCCCAGGACTCCTGGCCATAATTCCACCCCCTGCTCTCCCAGTGCCCCTTGCTGCGGGAGGGCTCCACGCTGATCATCGCGGATGACCGGGGGCACCTGCTCCCCACCGTGCCCCGCTCCCAGGTGAGCCAGATCCACGGGCACCTGTGGGGGTCTGGAGGTGACGCCTCCTGCCCCTCAGCCTGCACTGGGGCTCCCCTGGAGCCCCAACACCCTCCCCTCCCCCTCTTCCTCTTAGGCCTCCCCATGGGGCACATTTGTGGGGACCTGGGACATGCCGCCGAGGATTCCCCCGGCCAGGCTGGACCTCACCTCCCGCTCGGCCACTGCTGCCGCGCAGCTCATGGACAGGATCCGCCAACCCACTTCCCTGACCCACGCCTGCAATGGCCTCCGGACAGAGATCACCGGGAAGGTAGGTGCCCCTCTCTGGGCGTCTGGCGACTGCGCCCGTTGGGGCTCCAATGTGGCCCACAGACATCTCCAAGGGTGGCTTCATGAGCTGGTGCAAATCATGGTGGTCCCTGCGCTGCAGGAGGCAAATGCTGGGAGAGGGTTTCTAGGGCTGGGGATGGCCCACAAGCGGATTTCAGGGGTGTTTTGTACAACGAGGCAGTGCCCAGTGCTTGGGCCACCACCTCCCCTTGCTCTCAGGATGGGGGTCCTCCGCTTCACCCCAAATCCAGGCTCCACTGCTGGCAGGGTGCCTGGGCCGCCGCGGCTGATGCAGCGCCGGCAGGAGGAGCTCACAAGCCACCGCTCTCCTCCCATAGAAAAGCATCCAAGAATAGGGACTGCCCTGATGTGGAGGGGTTCCCGGACCCCCCAGCACTCCTTTTCCACTCCCTGCTTTTCCCTGGGGACTGCAGCAACAGCACCTTGTCCCCGGGCAGACCAGCCCCTGCCCCAAGTGCTTGGGTGAGCCCAGCACAGAGCCTGGCCCTGCAGCAAACCCCTCCATGGCAGCAGGGGCTGGCCCAGACCCACCTGCCCCAGCATTTCTGTCCGGTCCAGTCGCTGCCCCCTTCTCCCACTGCCCCCCATCCCCATCTTTGCACCACGAGCGTTGCACACGTCTCCCTTGCGCAGCCCCAGGAGCCTTGGTTGGACACACAAACAGCCAAGGAACCTTCCCGAAGGAGCAGTCAGGCATCCAGCGAGGGTATCCAGCCTGCTGGGCCCCCGCCCGGGGCACCACTAGAGGAGCCACCTGGCCCGGGAGCAGGAGCCGCAGCATTGCTCTCCCACAAGCCCAGCTGCACAGAGGTCCGGCTGAAGGCAGACACGTCCCCAGAACGCCCGGCTGCGCGCCAGCCTTGCTCCCGGCAGGCCAAGCATGAGGGACAGACCCCACACTCCCACCAGCCTGCTGTGCCAGACCTCCGACGCGGGGATGCCGGCTCGCCCAAAATCCCAGCCTTGATCCACCCTGCTCTGAGGGAGGCCAGCCCTCGGCAAGCCACCCCACCGCAGGTCTGCGCTCCCAGCCAGGGGGTCTCTGCAGAAGCCGAGCCCCGGGGGGGCAGATCCCCCAGGCTCAGGGCATCACCTTGTGCGGGATGGGGAGAGGCCAGTCCTGGAGGAAGCACTGCAGATGCAAGAGCCAGGCAGCCATCTCGCACTGTGCTGTGATCTGGCTTTGCTCCCCTCCCTTCCCCTCCCCAGCTGCTCCCAGCCTCTCCTGCAAACCATCCACCCCTTTGGACGTGCATACCAACAGAAAACACCTTCCTACCCCCAAGAGTGAGGAAGGGGAATGCGCCAAAGAAGCCTGAGCGAGGCTGACACTGGGAGACCACATGGCCTGCACTTGTGCTTTCGTGGCAATTGGAAAAATAGAGGTTTAAAGAAAAAATAAATCCCTGTGTGTGGTTTCAGTAGCTCAGGGCAGAGCCCCAGACCAGTCCAGGTTGTGTGAGTCTGCACGGTGCTTCGGTGTTGGATGTGGTGCCCTCTCCAGTTGTATCTCAGCTCTTCCCATTTAATAGCATCTCATGCCGGAAGCATGGGACCAGCCAGAGGACTGGAGCCGCGCACGGCTCACCCAGCCTCTCCCCAAGCCGAGCAGCAGAAACCCTGCCATTGCAGGCTAGTTTCATCCGTTCCTTTACTGGTCTCTTGTGGCGGGGGCAGGCAGGTCTGGTGTCGTTTCCCATCTGCCCCAGCCATGGGGCAGTGCTGCCAGCCCCCTGCCACTGCTCACAAAAGGGAAATAAAGTCTGTGAAGCACAGCTGACAGATGCAGCAAAGTCTAACTTTGTTAGCAGCTGGCACACACCACAGAATAGCTCATTAGTGAGCAGAAGTGGGTTCCAAATAAAAGCCATTTCAGCAACTGCAGGAAGTAATTGGTTTAAAGCTAAAATACATTCATTTTCACCCAGGAGAAGCTCTCTCCTGCTGGGACGTGCGGCTGCACCAAACAGGATTCAGCAGCAAGTCTTCTCCCTCTGCCACACTGACAGCAGACAGTTTTTCCTCCTTCGTGATTTCTCATCTCTGAGGTTCCACATCCCCTCAGGGCTGCAATGCCTTCTGCTAATTAAAGGAGTGGCAGATTTGTTAGGTCCAGCAGGCAAGAAGAGGAGCTGAGTGAGTGGGAAGGACGGGGCTTGGATCGGTGGTGGAAGTAAAAGCAGTCACGTGGAAACAAGCCTGGCCAGTGTGAGGGATGTTGCAGCACATTATTGCACCAGCTCCCCTCCTGCCACTTCAGGTCTCCATCAAAAGCCCAATGAGGAGAGCAGATGTTCCCCATAAAGCTGACGTTTTGCCAGCTGATGATGTGAGCGAGGATTCTTCCTGAAACAGAGCCAAGACCCTCGCTGGGGCAGGAAAGTGGGACAAAGCTCCTGATGGGGACTGTCCTCTTTGCAAAGCTTTGCTCCCAGTTGAAAATGTTAAAAATTGGCCAATTTGAGCAAAAGCTCCTAGACCTCACGCAGGTGTTTGTACCAGCACAAACAACCACAGTCCAGGTAGGAAATTCCTTTCTGCTG
The DNA here is from genome assembly GCF_900496995.4 of Aquila chrysaetos chrysaetos. Classification (NCBI taxonomy): domain Eukaryota; kingdom Metazoa; phylum Chordata; class Aves; order Accipitriformes; family Accipitridae; genus Aquila; species Aquila chrysaetos. Next base: position 24,148,095 of record NC_044012.1, read on the forward strand.
AGCTGGCAGCATTTCACAGACAAGTCAACCCTGCACCCCCAGCTCCAAAGGTCAGGCACTACACCTGCCTCTAAATGCTGCCAAGAGTTTGTTTTTCCATCACCCAGCTCCTCTGGGAAGTGGCAACTCCTTGGCTCTCAGAGCAAAACACCCTTTCCCGGCCAACTTTGCCTCAGTTAAGTGTCGAGCACAGACAACAAACTCAATGGTTCAGTGTGAAGGATCAAGGCTGCTTTATTGCAAAGGCAGACGAGTGACAAGTGCTGAAACGAGAGCTGGTGGCAACACACAACTGGAAAACCATGTCCCTCCCACTGTGCCAGAGACAGAGTAACTTCCTAACAGGGGAAAATTGGACATTTTTCACTGGCAGGGTCTCCAGAGCCCCAAAACTGGCTGAATTGTGACAGTCAAGGATAAGGAGTGGGGGGTTGAACCTTTGCAGGTCTGAGCACCCCATCCCAGCCAGCTCACGCTGCTGGGCTCAGAAAGTACAGAGTCCCATGGCCAATACAGCACCTGGACACCACTGATCACCCATTCCCCTCACGGGTGCTGGCGTTGGCAGCTCTGCCTGCTCTCCCTGCCCTGGCACAGGCTGCCTCAATGGAGATGCTTGTCCTGTGCTGGGCCTACACATGCACAACCAGCCATCCCCGAGCCCACTCGGACCTGCGGGGACACAGATTCAGCATTGTCTCAAGTGTGGGGACAGAGCAGAGAAAAGAAACGCCCTGGAGTTTGCCTGGAAGAAGCTAGGCAGCTCTCTGCAAGCAACTGAACATGCCAGGACCGGCTCTTAATTTGTGCCTGGCTTTCTGTGGCTGCTCGGGTGTGTGGCACAGCAGGAGACAGCCTGCCCTCTACCCCCCACCACTAAGAGAGGGTTAGCACATCACCCAGGCTTATGAAAAGCAACTCTGATCATCCACGAGATTTGCAAGGAGGGAAAGCGCCACCTTCCCCAAAGATTTGTAGTTACTCAGGAGCCTATCCTCCCGCCTCCCTCTCCACGCACGTCTTGAGGTGGGCCAGGACGGAGCAAATCTTCCAAAAAAAAAAAAAAAGGGAGGCCATCAACCGGGAGGTACCTTCACATCGCTGCGAGGCCCGCGGAGGAAAGCAGGGTCAAGATCAGGACCAGCACCCCAGACTGGTTGACCTGGGGGATCTTGAACCCCTTCCCCATGTCCCATGCCTGCGGGAGAGAAGAGACACAGCAGGGTTAATTCAACAGGGCTGGGATGGTCCCTGATGGGGGATGTGCCGGACGCAGGCAGAAAAGCACCATCTTTCTGATAAAAGCTAGCAAGACCACCCCAAAAAACAACCTTTGGACCACCAGGTACAGACTGGAGGGAGGGCTACAAGTGTCCATCGCTGCAGGGCAATGGGCAGGGGTCTCCCTGGGTGCAGGCACACGTGCGCTGTGCCGGAGGAAGCTTATCCCCCACCAGGCCCTCGCACCTATCGGCAAAGCCGCCTGTGAGATCTCCCTAATGCCCAACAGCCGCAGCGCGCCAGGTTCACTTCAAAAGCAGCAGCTGCTCTCCGCTTGCTTCTCTCCTCCTGACAGAAATAGGTTATAAAGCACAGCGCAAGCTGCAGATCTGAGGCAGCACCAACATCCCCTTGGGCAGAACCGAGCGGGCGGGGATGAGCCTCAGCCCCCAGCCCCTCTGTGTATGCCCCTGGGTACGGTGTGAGCTGTGGAGGCCAGGCTGAGCCCGGATGGCAGGGAGGGATGCTGGAATGGTACCCTGGAGGTGGGTGTCCTCGGTTCCCTGGTATTGCAGGTGGGTTTGCACCTCTCACCTGACTTTGGCCAAGCGAAAGTGGGGTGGCTGAGGGCAGCCTGGGGAGCACACGCCTCCTCCCAGCCTGCCACCAAGATCCAGGGCTTAAAGCAGAGAAGCATCTGGGGCAGAGGCACTAAACTGAACCTGCTCCCTGTTGACTCCCCTTCTGTCATTGATGGGCTGCGCTGCCGAGCACAGCCAGGGGCCAATGCTGCTGGTTTCCTTCTCAAGACAATTTAATTGGCATCCTAATATATACGTGCAGTCAGAGACTTCAGCACACATTCGACTCATGACGCTCTGAACAAGCAGCCAGCTATGACTGCTCCATTTGCCCAACAGCGTCTCCATGAGCGAGCAGGGCTTAGCCGGCTGCAGGCCCCATGCCCCGAGACCTTGTCCGACGCCGAGTACTTGAAAAGCAGGTAATGAGCGCTTGCAGCACTGCCGGCCAGTGAGCATCTGCCCCAAGGACCCACAGAGGGGGCTCCTCTCACAGCACATGGCTGTTGCTCACCACAACAGCTCAGCCAGCCGCCTCCCGGCGCTCTGACACGAGCACCTCGTTAATGGCTGCTCCCGGGTAGAGGATACAACATCCAACAGTGCTCGAGTCTCGTGTTTCCATGCTGGAAACACTGGGAGCCATCAGCGCCCGCAGCACGAGCCCATGTCTGCAGCACGGCTCCACACGTGATGCTCCCCCCACCCAGAGCAGAAGGATCATGTCACGCTCTGGGCCAGCTGCCTTTGCAATTTGCTCCCATAAAACCTAACCTATTTGGAGCTACAGAAAACACAAAATCAACCTCAAAAAGCAGCACGTCTTGTACTGTTCCCAGCAAGAAACTCTCAGCTCTCTGGCTCCTTCATCAAACACAGGAAGCTCAGCTGAACGGAGCTGCTTGTTCCTCACTTCAGCCCAGCGCAAACATCACAGGTTACTCTCTGCGCTGGCAGTGCCATCTCCAGTCCTCTGCCACACATCTGGGCTCATTAAATGTTATAAAGCATTGAAAGATCACAGCGCAAGGGCTGCATGATGAAGGTGAGATAACGAGCAACGGGTGGCACCTCTGCAGGGCTCTGCAGACACATCTCCCGGCTGTAACACTGCTCCCGCCACCCCTCGTCCATCTCCTGCAGCCGAGCAGACACGGCGGGATGCTTCAGCCAGCTGTGCCGCCCGGTGAAGTACCAGCGTAGCAATGCTCTTTGCAACTTAAATGTACCCAAAAATAGCACTGAGGTTCTGAAGCACTCAAGGTGACTAATTCCCATTTCCAAGGGCACCTTCCCAGACGCCGCACCCGGTGCTCCCGCAGCCATATGCTTCCCTTCCCTCACACCCTTGGCCCCTTGTGGAGGCTACTCACAAGGTGTCGGACTCCATTCCAGGTGTGGTAGGAGAAGGGGAAAGCCAGAGCGAACTTAGCAGAGTAGATGAGAGTGGGCCCCAGGCTCAGCGACTTCACCATGGCCAGGTAGTGGGGAAACTGTTCTGGGAGCAGCAGGGCAGCCAGACTGAAGAGGGAGACTCCTGAAGAACACAAAGCCCGCAGGTCAAGCCCACAGAAGCATTTCCAACCCCTCACTGCCCACAGAGCCCCAGGCCACCTCTACGTCTCTGGTTTGGTGACTTGGCCTGAACCACCATCAGCTCATGGTGGCCTGCAGAAGAAGGAGGGAGAAGGGGTCTGCCCGTCTGGTGGCAGCGCCAGCTGCGCTGTGACAGTGTATCCTGGGGTGCTGAGGACTCAAACTGGGGCAGCAATGCTCTGAATCTGGGTCCTCCACTGGGGGCTGCATTACTCATACAACACCCAGAGACCAAACTGGTGTGACCGCATGCAGTTGCAGCCAAACCAGCCCAAATTCAAGGATAAAGGAACAATGAAGTTCGGAAACGTAAGGTGGCAGCTCTTCAGCGAAGTCCCCAGATCGACATCTTGGGACAGAAACCCCTCCGCTGCCAGCCACTGACACAGGCAGCGATCTAGCGAGGCTGCCTCGGCGGAGACCAGCAAAGGAACCAGCAGACAAAGAGGTAGCCTGACACATGTGGCTGCGCTAGCTGCAGGAGCCGCGGCAGCTTCTCCTCCTCATCTCTAGGCCAAGAGGGTTCCTCCAGATGGTGCTGCCAGAAGAATGGGAACGACAGCAGCCAGCAGTCAGCCAAGTTGCGATTCAGCCTCTGCTCAATAGCGCCTGATTATACTGCAGCATGCTAACTCGAGCACCTCGGCTGAAGCCGGCGCTGGCAGCACAAGTCAACCAGCTGCTTCCTCACTCAGCCACTTGTCTCCTCAATGGCCTTTGTGTTCACCCTGCAAGAAGCGCAGGAAGTCAGAGGCTCCTGTAATTATAGGCCTTGACAGAGGAGTTGAACACTTCCCCCTCCTTCTCCCGGCTGCTGAGCTGTGGTCGGTAGAAGCGATGTTCCTTCATGCTCAATCGGCCTAGGAAGGGGACGATTTCCCCTCCAGCAGAGGCTGATAGCTCAGAGCAGAAAGGCAACAGTGAACCTACCAGCTCGGCCTGTCTGACAGCAAGCTGGATGGGGACCACAGCAGGAGGACACATGGGTGCCCTTTTCTAGGAGCCCAACTCCCAAGCCCTCACGGGAGCCAGGCTGGGAAGGGCAGGCTGCAGCCCTCGCTGCTCCCTCTCACTCCGCCGAGTAAAGAACACAAGTCCTCAGTCCTGCACATCTTTTCTGAGTCCCTTCACTCTCTACCTTTCTGCAAACACCAACCCAGCTCCCCACCCCTCAACAGGGAGCTACCAGAGAAGCACCTTCCTGCTGCCATGAGAGGGTATTAATGGAAATAAAACAGCCTTTCACAGTTAGATGTCCTTAGTCAAACCATGCAAGTCAAATTGCTGGAGGGAGTTTATTGGTTTCAATGCTGGTGCCGCCTTCTCCCCCACTAGGATCTCTGGGAAAGCAGCGGCCACTCCCAGGAAGCTGAAAAACTCCACCTGTGCTAAGGAAAATCCACTATGCTCTGCCTGCCTGACAGTCTTTCCCTCGCATAGTGTCTCCTGTAAGGATAAACCAGCTAAAAATAGCCACAGAAGAAAAGGGCTGAGACCTAGAGCAGCTGATCAGCCTTTTCCAGGCTGGGCGAGGCCCAGAAGAAAGCAGCCAGGCCAAGCCAAGTGCTGCAAAGGCTTCGAAGGCTTTTACGTATGGGGGAGCATTGTTGCCTTTGCAGGACTGGAGCCACTCACAGCACAAGAGGACCCGGGGACAGAGAAATGGGGATAGGGAGATATTCAGGGGACAGAGAAAGACAGAGGACAAAGCACAGGTTTCCCAGGAGAAAACCCACTGCTGAAGCTGGGGACAGAGGGGAGAAAACATCTGCCTGGAGTCACGTCTCTGAATCAGTCACAGGGGTCTTCCCTCCTGCAGCCCCCGCCCTCCATCACCACAAGCACATGGGAGATGCACGCACCTAAGCTCAGAGCAACGCCGGTGCCCCGGTGTGTGATGGACATCGCCATGGGCAGGGACCACCTGCAAAACAACCAACCTCGTCAGCAAAACAGGGCACAACACCAGGGAGGCCTCCAAGGCCGCAGGACAAAGCACAGCCCGTCTATTCCTAGACAGCTCCGTGTTGCTGGGCGGGTATTTCTGCACTCAGAGTTATTCAAGGAATCCAGCCAGAGCAAAAGGGGAGAGACACGGGAATTTGCAGAGGCAGCTTGGGAATGGCAAATGCCACTGGCACGAGTTTGGGAAGGGGAAGGGCGTCTGCTGAGAAAGCTTAAAGGGAGATGAAACAGGAGAAGACTGTAAAGCTCCTGCAGTTTAGGAAGAAAAGGGCAGCGTTTGGGCATCCAGGCTCATGGATAAACAAGAGAACCTGGAAAACTGACGGAGGTGGCCCCAGAGAAGCAACCACCTCTCTGAGGAGGGAACACGAGACCCCTGAGTTGGCCTCCTGCCTCCACCCCCAAGGACCGCCAACTCTGCAACGAGACACGCCATTCTGTCCAACCACCCTCTGTGGAGGCGGCTGCCTTTCAACAAAATGCTGTCCTGCCCGAGCACCCTGAGGCGCAGCTCTGGGGGGACTGTACCCCTCTGCAACACCCCGTATGAAAACAGTGAGTGTCATCACTCTGGGGGGGAGACTGCAATTCCCCCACACAGCTCAGATGGTTCACAGCACAATGTAGAGGGTCTCCCCATCCTCTGCCTGAAGTGACAATGGGAACACGCACAGCCCTCCCACCCAAGGGTGCCTCCGGGGACAGGGCTGTTGTGTGCCAGAGCCCAGAGGTGCCCCAGTGTGAAGCTGAGGAGGCCAAGAGGCTCTTACTTGTAAATGGTGATGTGAGGGGACAAGGGACGATTGGACTTGGTGTTCTTCTCCCAGAAGCGGGCCATCTCCTCCTTGGCTGTCGTTCCCATCGGGACAACACTGCAAAAGAAGAGGGAGACAGGAGGTGCAGGGAGATGGTCAGCATTTTACCCCTGCCTGCTCCACCAGGCTTTGCTGCGGCAGCTTTCCATATCACAGGATGTGAGCTCCTGGCTGACCTTGACTACAGCAGCACAGAGAACGGCTCCAGCTGTGCGCGGACCTGGGTGAGGAAAGGATCGCTGCCAGTTCTCCCAAGTGAATAATAACATGCAGGATGGGAAGCTGCTGCGCTGGAATCCACTCAGCCAGCGGAGCCGAGCCACCCCCCCCAGCACCACCCAAATCAGGGTATAGGATATCAGATAACACATTATATAATACTGATAACATGCAACCTGCTCTTTACTGCCACGGTAATTGCACACTGTACCAAATAAAGAGCTTGTAATTTAATGTTCCTGAGATTACACAGCAATTACACTTAGAGCCCAATTTAGCAGAAAATAACTATTTCTCCCTAAGCCTGGCAGCACGAAGCACAGGAACAAGAGGGCTTCTGCGGCTCCCAGCCCTCCTCAGGTGCAAAGATGTCACGCAGAGCGGCACAGAGGGGTGACAGGGGTACAGCCACCCCCACTAGAGACCCAGGCCCACCTCAGCAGCCAGCCAGGCTCTCCCTTCATTCCCGGCCACAAGCCCCAGCCCCTCTGTAAATAGGCCGTGCCTTCATGGTGGCATGAGGTGGTAAGTGCCCCGCCAAAACATAGCGTTGATCGATAAGAATTACTAAGTGGATGGAGCACACACATGCCCCAAAGCCTTGGATGGGAACCCTCCAGGAAGAACTTAATCCCGTTACTCTCAATAAAACCTCGGACTCACTGTCGCACAGAAAGGCTGGGGCCAAGCCGAGCCAGCAGGCACCGCCGACCAACACATCTGCAAGAGAGAAGATAGAAAGGCTTTGTGAGTGCCAAATAAATGCCTGAAGATGCCAGCAAGATGGGGCCAGGGAGGGGATTCGCCACTTCAGCAGTTCATATCTTAAAATAAATCTTAACTCAAGAGGTTCTGGACTGTTCCTCGACAAATCTTCTCTCTCCTACACTGAGCTCTTAACTAGAGTCTCTAGACTCTGCCCAGGGGTTCATTCTTTACGACACCCTGTAATTAGTCTGCTCAGCTGTAATACCTCGTTTGTAAGACAGACATAAACAGCACTCTAAGCTCACAGCTACGCTGAGGCAGTCCATTTTTCACTTTCACTATGGCAATTATCAGGGCGGGTGGCACACATCCCCAGAAAGGCGCATCTGCCGAGCTCCGCAGAAAGGGCTGATTCAGGCCACTGCTCTCCGCGTGTCCGAGATGAAGACATCACCTCCCCCTCCTCCAAACACTTGTTTTCATTACAGCGTTTCACCGTCGCCACTCGTTAAGCTCCGAGCACCCATGAGATAGGAGTTCACTGCCACAGCCCAGAGCACACAGCATTTCAGCCACACCAAGGCTCGGGGCAGGAGGTAAAAAGGGATTTTGTGGTGCCCAAAGGAGTGGGAGCCACTCTCTGCAGAGCGATTGTAGTAACTGCGACTCTGACATTCAAGGGCATCTCTCCAGGAACGGGGAGGAACAGGCCCCCAGCCCAGTGCAGCTCGAGCGTTTGCAGATGTGGGCTGGAATCTCCGGCTCCCGCTCCTCTCCAGGACAAAGTGTAACAGGCAGCACTGCCTTTCCTGATGACACGATGAGAACAAGGTGTGTAATAACGTTTGGCACGCTCATCTGCAGCACAGCGACAAACACTAATTAATCTTCTCAAACACACAAGCATCTGTACCAGCATCTCCTGCTGTTTCATTAACAGCCGTAGATAAACGAAGCTCTGCTGCTCTTCAGTTGTCCCACAGCTGGTCTCAAGGATGCGGTAGGAAAAACATCTGGAGGTCAGCTCTTCACCAGGTGTAAATGCAAAACAAAAGTCATTATTATTAACCACTCCGAGTTCCTGTGTAAATGATCTTTAGGATGTTTCCTTTCAAAATCCTCCCTTGTGTTCAAAGGCTGGACTTGAAACACAGCAGGTTTTTAGGAAGGCATCCCACCTGGATGCATAAATTTTCGGCAATGCAGAATCCACCCCATGCTGCAGTGCAACATTTCTGATTGAAAACCCTTCTTTGAACCATCTCTAGTTTATCAATGCCTTCCCTGAAGTGCAGCCTGACAGCTGGACCGAGAGCTTCACGAGGACACAGCAATGGCTGAGCCCAGCCAAACCTCCACCAAGCCCACCATCACGTCAGAGAGCAGCCAACAACAGATCCCCAGAGAAAAGTCTCAGGAAACACACGGGAGCACCCCCCACCATGTGCAGCTCACAGTACTTCCTGAGCCAGAGGGTTTCATTCCGTAACAAAGGGCCTTTTCCACCATGAAATCACATTGTCACCTCCCAACCCCCCACCCAACTTTCAGCATGAATTCTCACGGCTTAACCAGATGCAGAGAACCAGCTTCCTGCTTGTCCTGGCCCCTGCAGACCAGCGCCGGCTGCCACCTCCCACTTCTTGGGCAGGGGAGAGGAGGTGAACGATAAATCTCTACACACAGACCATTAATGATTTACACCCCTCGCTCATGCCCCCTCAGTCCTCTTTTCCAGATTAAAAGGCCCAACCTACTTCATCTCTCCCTGTGCGGAAGCCAGTCAACACCTCTTCTGGGGGCCAGGGTGGTGGAAGAGGGAGGGCTGGCTCCAAATCACACACAATATTCAAAACAAGAATAAAATCCACAACGCATTTGCATTTTTTCAAAGCTAAACTCCCCAGCAAAAACTCCCTATCCTCTTGGCTCAATTTTAATATTTTTTTTTAAGACGCAAACCATTACATCTTGCTTCAGTATTACTATTGCTTGCAAAACACAGCCCTCCAGCTAAGCAATCAAGGTCACTCTGTACCAAGGACCTGTCCTCTTCATTATTTATCATTTCCTAAATTGTTGCACCTTCTCCAGTTCTCCATCCATTAACTTGCACTTTCTTCCAGATCACTGACAAACATGTTTTTTTAAAAAGAATAAGCCCTAAAAGAGGATCCTCTGGACCCCTGCCGAGAGCTTCCCACAGCACCCCAGCCAATTCCCGCTCTGCCCCGCACCCGAGGACAGTCCAAAGACTCAGGGGACCCCCAGATAGTGTTAATTATTGGGGACTTCACAGACCACAGCCGCTCACGTGGGGCTGGAGAAGGACAAGTGTAAAGCGGCAGCTCAAATGAGACGTCTACAAACACCTGGCAGTGGAACAGCACAGGCTGCGCACGCCCCACCACACAGCTCCATTAGCTCAGGAAGAGAATTTCGGGAGTCACGGGGGACAGCTCTGGAGCAGCATCAGCTCAGTGTCACGCCAATAGACATCATTAACGTTTATCCTGCAAGACAGGTCTATAAAAATCACTCAGATTTCGCCATGGAGGAGGCAAATGAGAAACGATTATATATGCTTTTTCATCTGACAAGCAGAAGCAGACAGGAGATGAAGTTATCAGGCGCAGGCTTCAAACCAGAGCGAGCAACTCCACTCTTGTTTTTCAAGCAGCAGCTGCTGGGCGCCCGCCCCAGCAGGTATCAGAGCCCCCCGCCTCTCCCGCTGCTGGCAGATCCTGCCTTTAAACAAAGCCGCACATGCAACAAAGAGCTTTCCACAAAAGCATGACGGCTCCGACTGCCGTTAGAACAGAATAAATTAAGAGAATGAAATCCCAAACACTGTCTCCAGGTTGATATCAAAGAGGAGAATAGAGGAGAATGTCAGAAACCGGGCCTGGGAGGGGGATGGTCACAGCCTCAAGGAGGCACAAAACTTTCCAGTGTGGGTGGCAGATGGGAAGAGGCACCTTCAGGCCAAGCACACACAACACCCTTCCCCACGGCTGCTCAGCGCCACAGGCACGGCGGGACATGCTCCTGCACAGGACCGCTGAGCTCCCACAAAGCCATCAGCACCCTGTTGGGCGGCCCTGAGAGGTGGGGGACAGCCCCCCAGCACAGGCAGGGTGGTAAAATGGACGTTTGTCCACCCAGAGCCCCAGGAGCGAGGGACGGGGAGCGGCTGCAGGCAGGGAGCGGGAAGGAGCAGGACTACCCTTCTCCGCAGCAATAAACCCCCAGCCCCGCCGAGTGACCCGGCCTCGGCTCCCCCCCCGCAGCCCAAGGGGGTCCTGGCTCCTGGCCCGGCTCCGCACTCCGCCGTTCACAGCCCGGGGCTCGCCGCGACGGGGGCAGCGCACGGTTCAGCCGCCCGAGGGGGGATGCCTCACCGGCTCCCTACAGTCGCTGGACCGGGCGCGGGGGGGTGGCGAGGGCAGGGACACGGGCCCCGTCCTCCGCCTTAACCGCACCAAGGGACGGGTCACAAAGCGTCGGCGCTTCCGAGCCCCTGGGAGCCGCAGCGAAACGGCCGTGCCCGAGGGCGCAGGGACCGGGACCGGGCCCAGGGGCTGTCGCGGCTGGGGCGGCGCAGCCCGTCCGCACACCGGGGACCGTTACCCACCGCCGGGCTGGGGGCAGGAACCTGTCCCGGGACGGGGCACCCCGCGGCCCGGCCCGGCCCGGCCCGGCCCAGCTGTGGCTCCGTGCGCGGCCCCGCGACGCCCCTCCCCCCTCCGCCGGGCTGGCCCCGCGGCACCGCCGGGACGGGACGGGACGGGACGGGACGGGACAACCGGCTGGCCCGTCCGTCCGCGGCGCCGCGCAGCCGCTCCCGGGGCCGCGGGTCCCACCACGGCGCCCGGCCCGGCCCTCCCGGGAATCACCTCAACGCCAGCGCCGCCATCTTGGAGCGCCCCGCACACCGGAAGCAGCCGTGACGTACTTCCGCCCCCGCCGCCCGGGGCTGCCCGTTCCCCCCGGGGCTGCGCAATTCCCCCGGGCTGCCCGTCAGCCCTGGGGCACTGCCCGTTAACCCCCGCCTCGTTACCCCTAGAGCTGCCTGTTACCACCAGAGCTGCCCCTTCCCCCCCCGGCTGCCTGTTACAACACAACAACAACAAACACCCACCCACCCACCGGGGCTGCCCGTTAACGTGCACCGGGGGTTCCCATTACCCCGCAGAGCTGTCTGTCACCCCCCGCCCCCTTATCCCCAGAGATGCTGGTGACCTGGGGCTGCCCGTTACCCCCTCTGTTAGCCCCAGAGCTGCCCGTTAACCCCCCCAGGGCTGCCTGTTACTCCCCCGTGTCCTCCCCCCGAGCTACCGGGGGGCAGGACAGGGGCTCCCCAGTTCCCCGGCCCACCAGGACCCTCCTGCCCGCAGCTGCAGCCTATGGAGGACGTTGAGGCAGGAAAATCTCACAGCTCCTGGGCGAGTGCCGTCCCCATCCCCATCCCTGTTGCCTGCCCTCCCTTCCCCAGCCACCAGCTCTCTGGGGAACTCGAAAACCACCTGAGGCAAACCCCACTTTGGAGCTTTTCACCCCAAAACACCACTTGCTCCTCAGCCGATGGCAAAGCAGCTGGAAAGCCCTTGTGCAAATTCCTGGCCTGGGCTCTGCACAGGGTGGTGGGACTTTGGTGGCTCCCCACTTTGCACCCCGCGGGGATGGATGTGCCCTTGTCCATCACCACCCTCTCAAAGTTGTGTTTTCACCCCGAAATGAAGCTGCAGCAGAGGCTGCCGGGAGCACACTCGGCCAGAGCTGGCAGTGCCAGCCAGGGAGCCCCACGCAATGGGGCAGGAGCAGGGACCGCACCGGAGGGTGCCGGCAGCCAGCCGGTAGCTGCAGGACAGGAGGGGACACACCGGTGGCCTGTGACGTGGTTGGCGTGAGACCCCAAGCCCCGCCAGACGGGTCCGTCCCTGGGACTAACCGGGGACCGCGGCCGTGCGCTGGTGCCCTCCGACTCCGGCCACATTCCTGCTGAGCCGCCTCCGCTGCAGGCGGGAATGCAGCTGGACAAAGGGTGCTGTGTGCTCAGCCCCCCCCGCCGCATGCTTCCCCCTCCTCACCCATTGCCAAACTAAATGCCCCCTTTCAGCCCGGGGCACCCAGCACCCCCTGGCCCCCACCGCCCCAGCTGCCCGGCGCCCATTGGCCCGAGGCCGGGGCGCCGCCGGCATCATACGGCGCTGCTTGCTCTTAAACCTCAGCCCCCGTCCCGCCGGCACCCTTCGGCACGCCGCCGGGCCTCGCGCACTGCTAGCCCTCCATGCGGCTCAGAGCCAGCCGGTGACAGGCAGCCACCATGTCACAGGGTGCTGGGGGCAGCGGCAGCCTCCTCCTCCTCGCCGGGCTCCTCTCGGCGCTGGGTAAGCTGGGGATGGGGATGGAGAACCGGGGTTGCTGGTCCCAAAATCCTGATCCCAGATGCTGGGGGGGTATTGGGGCGCTCCAGACCCCTGGGAGGTGGCCGTGGGGCTGGCGGCCACCCACACATCTGCTTTTGGGACCGTCACCGGTAGTGGCAATGCTCGGGGACTGTATCGGCTGCCATGCCCCAGTCCCCATCACAGGGCTGCAAGGGGAGTCCCAGCACCAGCCACCTCCCTGGGGACGGGCGAGGGGTGCTGGGTGCCAGACCCAGCCCTGCCGGCATCCCCGAGTATCAGCCAGTGCCAGGACATGGTCCCCTTTGAGTCAGCCATGGGGACGCCAGGGCGGAGGCTCCCCGCAAACTCACCCGTGGTGGCACAAAGAGCCGCTGTCCCTCACCAGCCCTTGTGCTTTCTCCGAGGCCAACAAAAGCCCTTTGGCGGCAGCACGGGGCTGGGCACGGGGCCGGCGCGGGGGCGCAGACCAGCCAGCAGCCCCGGCGATGCGTACCATCACTGTGCTGGGGTCCCCCGTGGGGCTGACGGGTTTGTGCCCCCTGGCAGGGCCGTCCCCGACATCGTCCATCCACGTGTACACGCAGCGGGAGGTGTACGGCACTGTCGGCTCCCACGTCACCCTCTCCTGCAGCTTCTGGTCCAGCGAGTGGATCTCCGAGGACATCTCCATCACCTGGCACTTCCAAGCTGAGGGGTCTCGCGACAGCACCTCTGTAAGCACCCGCTCCACTTTGGGGCTGGGGGTGGTCCTGCTGTGCTTGGAGTCACCGTGACCCCAATGTCCATGTGTCTGTCCCCATCGCTAGATATTCCACTATGCCAAGGGACAGCCCTACATCGATGACGTGGGCAGCTTCAAGGAACGGATGGAGTGGGTGGGCAACCCCCACCGCAAGGACGGCTCCATCGTCATCCACAATCTGGACTACACTGACAATGGCACCTTCACCTGCGATGTCAAGAACCCCCCTGACATCGTGGGCAAGTCCTCCCAGGTCACACTCTACGTCTTTGAGAAAGGTACGGCACCAGCAGTCCCCTCCCCACCTCGGTTTCCCTGCTCCAGCTGGGGGGGGCTGATGGGGCACTGGCATCCCCACAGTGCCCACCCGCTATGGCGTCGTGCTGGGCTCCATCATCGGCGGGGCTCTGCTGCTGGTGGCCGTGGTGGTGGCCCTCGTCTATCTCATCCGCTACTGTTGGCTGCGGCGGCAGGCAGCCCTGCAGCGACGGCTAAGGTGAGCGCCACTGCCCAACTGGGGCAAAACCACCCCAAAATGGGGCTGCCAGCAGGACTGGGGGGGGGGGGGGGTTGGCCTTTCTGAGCCACCTTTTTGCCTTTCCAACCCAATTTCAGTGCCATGGAGAAGGGGAAGCTGCAGCGATCGGCCAAGGACGCATCCAAGCGCAGCCGGCAGGTGAGCACCAAGGGGTTGTGTGGGCAAAATGGCCCAGCCGCGGTGGGGGTGATTCCCTCTCCTACCTTTTGGTGTGGGAGGAGAGGCTGCGGGGCGAAGTCCGCAGAGCAGGGGGGTACCATGGTGCTGACACTGCCCTGTCCCCGCAGGCACCCGTGCTCTACGCCATGCTGGACCACAGCCGCGGCACCAAGCCGGTGAGCGAGAAGAAAGCCAAGGGAGCCCCGGGAGATTCCCGCAAGGATAAGAAATAGCGGTTAGCGGGCAGGGAAGGTACCGTGGGGGCAGGCGCCGGGGCCGCCCAGCCCCCCAAAGTCGTCATGACCATCGAGATGGAGCTGCGGGGGGAGGCCGCCGAGGCCACCCACCCCCCAGCCACCGTCCGCTCCCCCAGCAAGGGCAGCCTCAAGAATGCCCTGATGAACATCATCAAGCCGAACTCGGGGACCTGACGCCCAGCTGCTGGCGGAGGGAGGGGGCCAGGACGCGGCCCCCCCGACTCCGGGAAGCGGCTGCCCCGTGGCATGGGACCCGGCGAGGAGTGGGGTGTGGTCCTCGCCCCTGGTCCCCCAGCCTCGGGGACGCTCCGGCGTCCCCCCGCCCTGTCCTGAACCCCTTGGTTGGTACCTTCCTCTGCGCAACCGCTGCCCTGCCCAGCCCCGGGCACTGATGTAATTTTTCTATTTGAAGACGCAACCACTGAATTTTGGGTCTGTCCCCCCCGGGCTGCCTCGGTCCCCCCCTCCCCAGGGACCTGCGGGATCCCCGCGGGACCGTGCCGCCCCCATCCCTCCCCGTCACCCCCCCCCCCCCAAACCAGTCTCCGGGAGGGTTTCTCTGGCCCCATTGTTGCTCCTTTTCTGGCCGTTTTCTCGTCTCTCCCTGCGACTGAGCTCAAATGACGTTGCGGGGTGGCCCCCGCCCCGTCCCCTCCGTCCCACTCCCATCCCCCATTAACCCTCCCGCCCTGTAACCCCCGGCCCCCCTGCATCGGCCGGAGCCTCATGGAGGAGGAGAGGCTGCGGCCAGGCTGGAGGAGCTGCCAGTGCCCATCACCCCAGAGCCGGGCGCCGCTCCCCAACATGTTTTTCTATGCCCTGTCCATGTCCCCCCATCCCCACGGCGCCATTAATAAAACTCACATCTCCAGGAGCCCGGTGTCTGCCCCAGCTCGTCATCGTTCCCCACTCGAAGTGGGGGTGTTTGGGGGAGGGAGGGGAGACAGAGGGTGGCTAAGCACTTGTAAACTCATTGCATGGAGGCCCACCAGCTCCCACAGGGAAAGGGGCATCCCTGCCACCGTGCCAGTTTCCCCAGGGGTGAGGTCATGTCTTGAGGGCATCCTCACGGCACCCTAGGGACCCCCCTCAGGTGGTGGGGGCTGTCCCTGAGGCCACCCATCATGGCTGCACCCCACCCTAGGGCCACCTTCCACCTCATGCCCATCAGCTGCTAATTAAAGCTCACTCCAATTAACACAAGAGGCCAAGTCTCAGGTCCTGCCCCGGGTACACAGCCCCTGGCACGGCCACGGGGTGGACAGGGATCTCCCTCCATGGCCATTGCTCACCCAGCAGTGACTGTCACCATCCTGGCAGCAATTGTCACCGTCCTGGCAGTGGGGCTCAGGGAGGGACCACGGCCCCAGCATGGGGAGGGGTAGTTGGGGCGCTGGGCTGACTCTGCGCTGGAGCGGAGCAGGAGCACTCCCACGCCAGGGCTTGGTGCCAGCCCACAGCCCCATCCTGCCACTGCACCATCCGACTCTGCACGGGAGCAGAGCGGGAGCGCTTGCTCCCACACCGACACAGCAGAGGCTGGGAGGGAGGGGGCCCCGCACTGCCCCCATGGCTCTGCCACCAGGGCTATAATTATCTTTTTCCTAATAAGTCTGCACAGCGAGTGGGGGCCGAGCCCGACCCCGGCGCCCCTGGGGTGTCCCCTGGGCCCTGACTTTCCCTTGGCCACCGACACTGTTTTTCTTTCCAGGGAGCTATTTCTGCCAACGCGCTGTGGCTCCGCACCGGGTCCCGGTGTCCCTGGTCACCCCACAGCATTGGGCACCGCAGGGACCGGCCCCGCAGCCACCTCGCATCCAAGCGTGCAGAAATCCCCATGCAAATAGCTTTATTTCAGCCACCCCAAAGCACTTTTTTCTCATCACCAGCAGGTACCTCCTGCAGCTGCTCTTGGCAGTGCCGCCACAGGAGCCGGGACTGGGAACCGCTGCCGAAACCAGCCCCGAGTAAAACTTCGATGCCTGGAGGGACATGGCACTACGAGGCCTTCATCCCCCAAGGAAGAGGAGCAAGTGGCAGCATCTTTCATCACTACTGCAAAGAACAGTGTGATGGGAAACGAGGCCACGGCTCCAGGGGCTGAGACCCAGCAGATGATAAATTAAGCAGAATTTCATGGGAAAAACCTCAAATCAGAGGGTGACAGGAGATCCCAGGGTGATGAAGCCATCCCCAAAGCACCAGCTGAGGAGCCCCATCCCAACAGGGGAACACTCCACCCACATCCCAGGGACCACACCTGCCCACCCCCTCCCCCGGCAGGGACAGCCCCAGGGATCCGCAGGGCTGCTTTTAACAGGGGTCTCCACCCGCTCCCCTGGAGAAGGGGGACCTGCCCAGTGGGGGACCATCCCCACACTCCCTCCCACAGACCACATGCCAGACTGGCTCCTCTTCCTGGTGATTTATTCTTTACACATGCTAAAAGCCCCCCCCAGGGGAGGGGATGGTGACAATGACAAGAGCATGGGGAGGGGGGCAGTGCAAGGATGGGGAGGATGAGGAGCACTCCATGCCGGGGGAGCCCTGTTTTCCCGTGGTGGGCTGCAGCCTGCAACGAGACCTGTCCTCCCCACAGTGTCCCACCTCCTGGGACGGGACAGGGGCTTCCCTTGCTCAGGGGACACCAGTACCGCCCCCCCCCCGTTTCCCCAGCAGCCAGCATCATTGCCACAGACAGGGAAATGGAGGCTGGCCCAGGGGAAAGGGCATTTCCATGCCACCCCCTCACACAAGGGCCACCTCCACTCCAGGGAACATAGAACTCAGCGATGTCCCCCTCACATTGGCCCCCCAGCTTCACCCAGGGTCCTGTCTCAGGGGTGGGCAAGGGGTAGGGAAGGGCCAAACCCCCCCCAACCCTGCTCGCAGAGGATGGGGCAGCCCCAGCATGGCGGAGGTCAGGATGGGACCATGCCCATGTGCGAGAGCAGGGCGCCCGCCACCAGCCAGGGGTCCTGGGACCCCAGAACCGCTCAGGGCCCCGACTCCTTCTTCCGCTTCTGGAAGCGGCGGAATTTGTCCTGGATGGCAAGCGCGGCTTTCTCCGTCTCAGGTGCGCTCAGGTCGATGTCGATCTCTTCCTCCTCTCCCTTCTTGGGGTCACCGGCTTTGGCTGAGGGGGGCGACAGGACAGGGGCTGCCCTCGTTACAGCCTGGCACCCCCAGGCTCACCCCAGCACTCAGTGAGCACCCTGAGCCCTCCCCCCCACCAGCAGCAGGGTACACCCAGGGGAGCATCCCCCCACCCCCCCAAGGGAAGGACAGAGCAAGTCCCCAAATCTATCCAGGTGTCACCTCCCCCCACCATGGTGGGGACACAGATCCTGGAGGCTCTGGGGACAGGAGCAGCCAGCAGGGTCCCAGGCACCAGTGCAGAGCAGGAGCCCCAGGATGGCATAGGACAGAGGTGACACCAGTGATGGGGCACCCCGCTGGATGCACCCCACCGGTACCGGGGGTCCTCACCTTCCTCCTGCCCGTCGGGGGCCTCTGCCGCGGAGAGGGACTCATGGGGGCTGCGCTGAAGAAAGAAAAGGGGTGCCCGGGGGTGACACGGGGCCCCCGGCAGCAAACCCGCATCGGGGAGGGGGGGGACGGGCTCCGCTTTGTCGGGGACCCCCCGCAGCCACCGGGGTCTTTCCCGCGTCCAGCACTCTCCCCCCCCCAGCCTCGCCGTTCCCTTGGCTGATTCTCTCCTGGCCCGTTGCTAAAAATAAACGGAAAAAGGAAAACCCCCTTGCTGTGTGCTGCCCGGCACCGGGCCCTCACCTCGCTCATGGCCGTGCCGCTGCCGCCGCCGCTCCCGGTGTGGGGCGCCCCCCGCTCCGCCACCGGCTTTATAGGGGGGCTGCTGAGTGACGGCAGCGGGCAGCCAATGGGGCGCGGGGGCGGGGCCGGGTGGGGACCTGCCCCCCCGCATGTCTTACCCTTCCACCCCCGCCCCGAGCCTCGACGCCCCGCGGAGCTGGAACCGGGGGGTCTGGGGAGGCCGTGGTCACCCCCCGAGCTGCCATGGTCCTGGGGCACCACAAGGTGGGGGTGACACCCCCAGGGGGACAGACGCTGCCCGAGGGTCCTGGGAGGGGGGCACTGCTGGCACCTCCCCATGGAGGCTGGTGACAGGGACCTTCGTCCGGGGTCACCGATGGCAGAACAGCCACTGCCGTGGTCCCCATCCCTTCTGGGCTCTGTTGCCCCAAATGCCTCCCTCAGCACCCATGTGTGTTCCCCTGCCTGCCTGTCCCCTGCCTGTCCCCTCTGTGCCTGCCTGTCCCCTTGCCTGTCCCCCCCATGTCTGCCTGTCCCCCACGTCTGCCTGTCCCTGCCTGTCCCCTCTGTGCCTGCCTGTCCCCCGTGCCTGCCTGTTCCCCCACACCTGCCCATCTCCTGCCTGTCCCCCATGTCTGCCATGCCTGTACCTGCCTGTCCCTGCTTGTCCCTCCCGTGCTGCCTGTTCCTCCTCTGGCCCCGTGCTGCCTGTCCCCGCCTGCCGCAGCCTCGCTCAAGTTCAAGGTTCAAACTCCACAGGGCTCCTGCCAGGAGACGGCAGGGACAGGCAGGGGCTGGGCAGCCCCTCGCTGCGTGGTGGCGAGCACCGGGCACCAGCCGCACCAGTGGGTGCTGGATCCCAGGTACCAGCACCAATGGGCACCGGCCGCCTTCGGGGGCATCACATGGGTGGTTCGGTGGGAGGTCGCGGTGGCAGGTGGGTGCATGAGGGTCGTGCGCCGTGGGGTGTGCGGGACACTGTGGCTTCAAGGGGATGGGGTGCAGGAGCCAGTGTCGGGTGTGTGCCGGGTGTTGCTCAAGTGGGAGCCGTGGTGTGTGTACACACACACGCACACCCTGCCACCCGCCCCATCCTGCAGGCTCTGTCCTCGCTGTGGTCCCCCCGGTCTGGGTGCTGCCACCTGTGTCCCCGGCCATGTCCGTGCCAAGCCCCTCGGATATGGAGAGCAGCCCCTGCCTGCTGCCGGGGCCCTGGGGCTCCGGGGAGGAGGATGTGGAGCCTGGGGAGGACAAGGTCTGCGCCGTGTGCGGGGACCGTGCCACCGGCTACCACTTCCACGTCATGACCTGTGAGGGCTGCAAGGGCTTCTTCAGGTGGGGGCTGCCATCGCGGGGGGACCCATGGCTGCTCTGCGGCACTGGATGGGAGCCAGGGGATGGGGTAGGATGGGACAGAGTGGGGTGAAATGGGATGGGACGGAGGAGGGGGACAAGACAGGATGGGGCAGGACAGGATGGACTGAAATGGGACACAATGGGATGGGATGGGACAGGGTGGGGTGGGACAAGATGGGATTAAATGGGACAGGATGGGGTGGGGTGGTACAAGGGGACAGGGCAGAATGGGTCAAACAGGATGGGACAAGACATAGCGGGGTGGGATGGAACAAGATGGTCCCATGGACAGGGACTGGGTAGGACAAGACAGGACAGCCACTCAGGCCACCTTGCTTCTCTAGAGCACAGCGGTGACAGGGTCCTGGGGGCTGGAAGTGGACCCCACCCTGGGAGATCCTGTCCCCCAGCCCCTGCTGCCCCTCTGCCCCTCCCAGGGGGACACGGTGACAGTCCCCATGGCCTCACAGCAGGGCCCCGTGCCTGTGTCCCCCCAGGCGCTCCATCAACAAGGGCGTCCGCTTCACCTGCCCCTTCACCCGGAGCTGCCCCGTCACCAAGGCCAAGCGTCGGCAGTGCCAGGCTTGCCGCCTCCAGAAGTGCCTGGATGTGGGCATGCGGAAGGACAGTGAGCACAGCGGCATGGGGACAGCGGGGAGGACACATGGGGAGAGGGAATGGGGTGACACAGGGGAGACCTGGGGGGAAGAGAGGGACACGGAGCAGAGGGGAGAGGGAGGACCTGAGTGGGAGGACTTGGGGGAAAGGGGATGAGGGGGACCTGGCAGGGACAAGGGAAGACATGGGACAGAGAGGAGTGGCCTGGATGAGGTGGTAGGGAAGGACACCAGGGCAGAAGGGATGGGGCAGCCCAGGGGCAAGGGACAGTGGCATAAAGATGACAGCAGGGGGGGTGTGGGAGAGAGGGGACAAGTGGGACCCCCCTGGGGTGAGGGGACCACAAGGGCAGTGGTGCCTCTGAGCACCCGGGGGGCCACGGGGGGGCCTGTGCCACCAGTGACCCGGTCCCCGGGCCGGGGGTGACGGTGGCGGCGGGGCGGCAGTGATCATGTCGGAGGAAGCGCTGAGGCAGCGGCGGGCACTGCGGGGGCAGCGGCGGCTGGCACGGGAGCAGCCGGGGGGGCTGACGGCGGAGCAGCAGGAGCTCATCGGCATCCTCATCGCGGCCCACCAGCGCACCTTCGACTCCAGCTTCTCCCAGTTCAGGCACTACCGGGTGAGTGGGGCCCCTGGGACCCGACTGTCCCCACGGGTGCCCCAGCCCGGTGCTAAGGCCCTGACTGCCGCCGCTGCAGCCCGCCGTACGCCTCTATGTTCCCAGCCCACGGCCGCAGAGCCCACCGCAGCCGGGCATCCCTGCCGCGTGGACACCATCCCAGCAGCCGGACTGCCTGGACGAGGACGTGCTGCCCGATGTCTTCTCCATGCTGCCCCACTTTGCCGACCTCAGCACCTTCATGATCCAGCAGGTCATCAACTTCGCCAAGGAGATCCCAGCTTTCAGGTCTGCGGGGAGGCACTTGCGGGAGACCCCTGCTGCTGCCCCGGCCCTGATGCCTCCCCTCACCCCCCCCCCGCCCCGGCAGGAGTTTGCCCATCGATGACCAGATCTCACTGCTGAAAGGGGCCACGCTGGAGATCTGCCAGATCCAGTTCAACACAGTCTTCAACACAGAGACCAATGCCTGGGAGTGTGGGCAGCACTGCTACACTATCCAGGACGGAGCCCTGGGTGAGGGGGGGGGGGGGGGGAATGGTAGCACCGGGAAGCAGGGGACAGCCACGTCCCCATCCTGGCTCACCCGTCACCGCCACACTCCCCCCAGCTGGTTTCCAGCAGATCTACCTGGAGCCACTGCTCAAGTTCCACATCAGCCTGAAGAAGCTGCAGCTGCACGAAGCTGAGTACGTCCTGCTCCAGGCCATGCTGCTCTTCTCACCAGGTAGGGACCGTGGGGACCGCGGCGGCAAGGCATCCCCTTGGCCCCGCTGATGGCCGCCTGTCCACCCTGCACCCCCAGACCATGCCAGCATCACCCAGCGGGACTTCATCGACCAGTTCCAGGAGAAGGTGGCCCTGACGCTCAAGAGCTACATTGACCACTGGCACCCCATGCCCGAGGGCAGGTATGTGCCAGGGGGGTTGGCACGACTGCGGTCCCCTCCGCCATGGGGACAGCAATGGGATCTGAGCCAGGTGTCCCGTTCCCCCCCTCAACCAGGTTTCTCTATGCAAAGCTGCTGCTGCTCTTGACAGAGCTGCAGACACTGAAGGTGGAGAACACGCGGCAGATCCTCCACATCCAGGACCTGTCCTCCATGACACCGCTGCTCTCTGAAATCATCAGCTAGAGCCCATGGTGGCGGTGCCCACACCATCACCCAGCCCCCGGCCGAGCACCGGGGCTCACCAGCTACCAGTGCACTTTACAGGGCAGAGTAAAGCTCCTTTATTTTTCCAGGCTCCGTGGGTACGTGCACAGAGGCACCGCCAGCACCTCCAGCCCCCACTGCAGCCCAGAGCCACCCCCTGCGCCACCAGAGGGAAACTGAGGCAGAGCAGGGGTGGGAGCAGAGGGAAGTGCGGCGCTGGGGCGAGGAGGGCGGCGCGGGCAAACACCGGGGCCGACAGAGGCCCCCAGCCCCAAGCGGCAGCTGCTTCTCAGCCCAAAGATGCTAACAGCCGCCACGCGCTGTCACAGTGTCTCCCAGCCATGAGGGACCAGGTCCCCCCTCCGCAGGCTCCCCTGCCACCACGGCATGAGAGCGGGGCCCAGCCAGCGCCCCCGTGACATGGCACGGCGGCTCCCTGAGCAGGACGGTGGCACGTGCCGCCCGCCTCCACGGCCCCTCAGCCCACGATGACACTGAAGCCGCAGTGGAAACGGTTCTTCCAGTGGTTGAGGAAGGCGCCCAGAGCGAGGGTGACAGGCAGGGGGGGCAGCTTCTTCTCCAGCACCCCCCCAACGCTCCAGTTACTGTCCAGGAGCCCTGTGGGGGGAACAGGGTGAGCGCCCAGCCAGTGCCGCGGCTGCCAGGTGCCAGCGTGGCTCCTCGCTCACCTCTGAAGACCATGTTGGCTTGTGGCAGGTTAAGCTGGTAGCCAAAGGCAAAGGTGGTGTCCTGCAGCCGTGTGTTGGCCTCCAGCTCCACCCCGACCTGCACCTGGGGGGCGGAAAACGTGAGGCCCTGGGGGGGGGACAGGGACACACAGGTGACAGGGACACACAGGGGACGCTCACCTGCTCGTTGGCTCGGTGGTAGTAGCTGGCATGGGCACCGCCGTACCCCACGTTCAGCGTTGCCACCCACTTCAGAGCTGGAAGAGAAGAAGCAAAGCGGAGGGCGAGGGGAGCCGGGGCATCCCCCCAGGGCCAGCACAGCGGGTGGGACCCCCAGGGCCATGCCCACAGCCCTCTCGAGTGTGGGGCACCCGCGTACCCGTGTATTTGCCCGCCAGCGTGAGGATGGCTCCCTCCTCCCCTGGCCGCCGGTGATAAACCATCTCCCCGCCCAGGACCAGGCGGGAAGTGACGCTCTGGAGGAAATGGGCCACCAGGATCACTGCGGGGACAGCACGGCCCTCAGCGCTCGGCCCCCCGGGCCCGGCAGCTGGGGGAGGGTACGCCCTGCTCACCGGACTCGCCGAGGAGGTCGGGGTTGCCCAGCGTGAGGGTGGCGGTGCAGTCATCCCCCCGGTACTCGCCATCGAACTGCCACGTCACGAACTTGGCCTGGTGTGTCTGCAAGGGGACGGGCACAGTGGCGGGTCCTGCCACCGTCCCCGCCACCAGCTGGGGGTGACGGAGATGCCCCGGCATCCCCCCCCCGACCCTGGGGTCATCTCCTGCCTGGCCCCACCTGGAAGACGGCTTTGGTGCGGATGCGCTCAGCCACGAGGTGCAGCACTTGGGCGTTGAGGCTGCCGCTGTTGTCCATGTCCCCAACCAGCGTGGGAAAGGCCTAGGGACAGACCGGGGGGGGTCAGCTGGGGGGACAGGGACACCCCCATCCCCTGGCTTCAGCCACAGGGTAGGACCCCCTCGCCCCCCAGGCAACCCCCACCCATCCTGGTGCCATTTCAGAGCCTTTCGGCCACCCCAGGGCCACCCACTGTCCCAGGGCCACCCCGGGGCGCAGGGTCTCACCTCGGTGGGGCCGAGCTGCCGGTCCCCCACGAAGGTGGCGTTGAAGTGGTAGCTGGAGGGGCCGAGGGTGCTCATGTGGACCGTGTGCGTCACCTGCGGGGACGACGCCTCAGCGGGGGACAGGGGGACAGCCCGGGGGTGGCAGCGCCCGCCCCCCTGCAACACGGTGTTGCCCCCCCCGCGGGTGCCTGCGTGTCTCCCTGACCTGGAAGTGGCTGCTCAGGGTCTTGGTGACGATCAGCTTCACCCCCTCCATCTGCTGCGGGAAAACCTCTGGGGGAGAGCAGGGACTGAGCGGGGCCGACGCTGCCGCCGCCCCACCCCCCCGGCCAGACCGCCGGTGCCACCCCTCCTCTCCCACAGCCACCCTTCCGCAGCCCACCCCGGTGCCCCTCCGCTACCAGCCCGTCCCCCGGCGCCGCCGGGACCCCCCCCCATTGCTGCTGGGGCCACCCGGGGGCCCGGCCCCGGTGTCCTCTCGGCCCCCGTACCCCCCGCCCGGCCCGGCCCCTCCCGGCCCCACCTTTGCACTGCCGGTGCAGCTCATCGAAGCTGCCGGGGCTCCCGAGCGGCTCCCCCCGGCGCGGAGCCCGGGGCGCGGCGGGGCCCAGCACGTTGCCCATGGCCCGGCCCTACGGCCGCCCGCCCCCCCCCGTCCCCGCCGGTCGCCGCCATCGCGGGCGCGGGCACCGGAAGCGGCTTCGCCAGGTCCGCACCCGCCCGAGGCCGCCGCCGCCATGGCGGGCGCGGGCAGAGCTCGCCGCCCATTGGCCGAGCCGGCGGGGCGGGGCCGCGGCGGACAGTGCTCCCCGGCCCCCCGGGGCGCCGTTCCGGGGCTGCCGCGTTCCGCCCCCGCCGCGCTCAGCCGGGGCCGCCCCGCGCCCGCCGCCCCACCCCGCCGTTTGTGTCCACGCGTGTCCCGTGTGCCCCCCGTCTCCTCCCTGGCCCCGCCCCCCCATCCGTTTCCCCCGTCGTGTCCCATGTCCCCTCCCTGCGACCCTGGACCCTCCTGGCTGTGTCCCAATTCCCCCCACCCTGTGCCCCCCACGTCCCCTCCCTGTGTCCCCCCCTCCGTCCTGTCTTCCTCCCCATCTCCCCTGCCCTGTGTCCCCTTCACACCTCCCCTGCTTGCCCCGTATACCCAGTATATACCACACCCCTCTCCTTGCCCTGTGTCCCTGGACCTTCCCCATGTCCCCCGGTCCCCGTCCCCTGTCCCTGCTGCCGTCACCAGCAGCTTTCCTGGAAAGGGCTGGCACGAGCAGGGGCTCGGGACGGGAAGGGGCCCCAGTGGCCCCACTGGTGACCCAGGGGACGAAGAGTTTTTGTCCTCAGTGCCGGCCAGGTGCCCTTTGGCCCCGTGTTCCCAAAGAGCACCGGAGCTGGCCCCGGGCCTGGCCCTGCGGTGGGGTGTCCCCAGGGTCCCCCCCGATGGGTGCCCCCTCCAGGACCCCACGGGGACGGCCCCTGCCTGCCCCAGGCTGAGTCACACCGTCACGTTGGCAGCCGAGGGTCAGTGATAAGGCGGGCGATGACCTTTGCCCCGCAGGCGCCGGGGCCGGCCAGGCTGTGCAGCCCCACAGGGTACCCCCGCCAAGCCAGGACCCCGGGGTGGGGCGGCCGCTGAAACCCACGGGGCTGCGGCAGAGGGCCTAGTGGGTGCTGGAGTGGGGGTATGGGGCGGCTCTGGGGCTGGGGGGGGGAGCCCTGGGGCTGCCCTGGGGGTCCCGCTATGCTGCAGGGTTACAGCATGTTGTGGGGCTGTGACACGACACAGGGCCACACGTGCCACAGGGCTCCCACATGCCACAGGGCCACCACATGCCACAGGGCTGCTGCATGCCATAGGACCACCAGCCAAGTCCCCGCCGTGGCAGCCCCGGCCCCCAAGGGCCCCCACAGCCCCAGTCCCTGGGCCATTGTCACCCACTGCCTGCGTCCTGCCCAGGGCCATGGGGCGTTGGGGACACAGGGACAGGACCCCTGGGTGCGGGGCCACCCCTGGCGAGGACGAGGAGGGGCCGTCCCCCGCAGCGACCCTTACCCCCACCGTGTTTACCCAGGCTGTGGCGGGGGCCAGCACGGCCTCCCTGGCCCAGGGGCGGGAGCTGGCCCGGGGGATATAAGCAGCCCCCGAGGGGTCACCCACAGCCCCACACCCCCAGAGTCCTGCCCAGGTGAGCAGCAGCCAGCACCCAGCACCCAGGCAGGATGGGGCTGTGGGGCAGGGATGGGGCAGGATGGGGATGGAGGTGCCGCAGGGTAGGATGGGACAGGAGAAGGACTGGATTGGTGCCAGCGGAGCCATGGGGTCGTGATGGGGTGGGAGTGGGATGGCAGGGCTGGGGGGCAGGGCTGGGGCAGGAGGGGAACCGAGGTTCATGGGGTGGGATGGGGAACAATGGGGGTGCTGGGGCAGCAATGGGGCAGGGATGGGGGGGTGGGAAGGTGCCGAGGGGTGGGAGGGGACAGGAGGGGACAGCAGAGCCGTGGGGCGGGCTGGCCACCGCTGACCCGGCCCCGCAGGCCCCCAGACTCGCCGAGATGAAGGTGCTGGCGGCCGCCCTGCTGCTGCTCTGCGCCTGCCGCCTCCAGGCCGCCCTGGTGAGGCGCGAGGTCCTGGCCGAGGAGGCCACCCCTCCGGCCGAGGACGACTTCTTCACCCGCCACTTCCAGTCCTTCTCCGACTTCATGACCAAGGACCTGGCCCAGAAGCTGCAGGTGGAGGAGCTGCGCAACCAGGCCGAGTACAGGGGGAACAGGGGGGATGGGCGGGGGGGGGCTGCCCCTCGGCTGCCCCTCAGCTGCCCCCTCATCGGCTGCCTCTCCCCCAGGGCCTACCTGGACCGAGCCAACAAGCAGCTGACGCCGCTGGCCCAGGAGCTGCGGAGCAACGTCCTCGGCCTCTTCTCCTCCCTGCTGGAGCTGGGCAAGGGCGAGGGGCAGCCCTGAGCCCTGCCGTGGCAGCCCCCATGCCCCCCCCCCATAACAATAAAGCCCTGGAGCTGCTGCCGTGTCCCTGGTGCTGTGGGACCGAGGTGGGGGGGGACGACGAGGCGGTGGGGGACACTCTCCGGGGAGGGAGTACGCATGAGCACGGCTGAGACCCGACAAACTCAGTTCTGCCAGCACTAAAGATGGAGGCGCCGGGGCGGCGTCGCGCCCTGCCCGTGCCCCTAGTAAAGATGGCGGTGTCAGCCCCGCTACACCCCCACCCCCGCTGTCCCGTCACGCCCTTAAGCAAGATGGCGGCGCGGGGGGCCCAGCGCCTCCGAACGTCACTTCCGCTCCGGGCCAAAATGGGCCGCTTCCGGCGGCGGGGAGATGGCGGATGAGGCGGCGCGGCGGGCGGTGGCGGAGCTGCCGCTGCTGCGGACGGCGGCGGGGCCGCGGGACCGGGAGAGCTGGGCGTCGCGGCTGAAGGAGGAGTACCGCGCCCTCATCCAGGTGCGCTGGGGCTGGCCCCGCCGGTTCGGGTGTCCCCGTCCCCGTCCCCCCCGGTTCCCGGGCTCGCGGCGGCCCCGCTCACCCCCGCTCCTCCCGTCCCCCACCCCCAGTACGTGGAGAACAACAAACGCGCCGACAACGACTGGTTCCGCCTGGAGTCCAACGCCGAGGGCACCCGGTGGGTGAGCGGGGCCGGACTGGGCTTCCCCCGCCCCGGGGCCGCTCCCGGTGTCCGGGGGCGGGGGAGGGGGGAGCCGGGACTGAGGCGGGGCGGGGGCCGGGCCCCCCCGGTGTGTTGCAGGTGGTTCGGGAAGTGCTGGTACGTCCACGAGCTGCTCAAGTACGAGTTCGCCATCGAGTTTGACGTGAGCGGGGAGGGGGTCGGGGGGGGCGGGCGCGGGGCTGGGGGGGCCCGCGGGGCCGCTGACCCCCGTCCGTGTCATGTCCCCTCCCCGCCCCAGATCCCGGTGACCTACCCCTCCACCGCCCCCGAGATCGCCATCCCCGAGCTGGATGGGAAGACGGCCAAGATGTACAGGTGGGAGGGTGGGTGGGGTGGTCCCGCGCGGGGGTGGTCCTGGGCTGGGGGGGGGGGCCCTAGGGGGGCTGACGGCTCCCTCCTCCCCGCAGGGGGGGCAAGATCTGCCTCAGCGACCACTTCAAGCCCCTCTGGGCCAGGAACGTCCCCAAATTTGGCTTGGCCCATCTGATGGCGCTGGGGGTGAGTTGGAGATGTCACAGGGGGAGGGGGGTGGTGACACCGCGGGGGGGGTGGGGGGGCATGTGACACCGGGGGGGTGTCACCCTTGGGGGGGGGGTGTCCCTGGGGGGCTGCTCACCCTCTGTCCCCACAGCTGGGCCCCTGGCTGGCTGTGGAGATCCCCGACCTCATCGCCAAAGGCATCATCCAGCACAAGGAGAAGTGAGGGGTGGCGGGGGGGGGTGGGGGTGTGCAGCCCCCCGGGAGGTGCTGCCCCCCCCCCACCTCCCCCCAGCTGCTTCCCCCTGCCCCCCTGCCGCTTCACTGCTTCTCCCCAATAAAATCTTCGGCCCCGGCCTTGCGCCCACCTGCTGCTCTGGGGGGTCCTGCTGGGGGGATGCCCCTCGGCCCGCCTCCCCCAGCCTTCGGGGGTTCGGCCGCCCTACATTAACACTTTATCGGAGGACGCTGCCGCTTTAAGAAGACTGGGTGCGGCGGCTCCTTTAAGAGCGGGCGGGGGGGGGGGCAGGACGCCGCTCGGTCTCCATAGCGACGCGGAGGCGTGTGGTGGGGGGCGTGGCGCGGCTTCAGCGCAGGCGCAGTGCGGCGCTTGAGGCTGCCGGGGGCGGGGCGTCGGACGGGAGGAACAAAGATGGCGGCGGGTGCTGCGGGAGTTGTTGCCATGGCGGCCCGCGGGAGGTGCGGCGGAGGGCGGCGGGCGGCAGCCCCGCGGGGGTGGGGGCCACCGGCGGGGCGCGGGAGGGGGGCGGCAGGAGGGGAAGGGGCTCTGCGGGGAGGGGCGGGCAGTGAGGCCGGGGGGGGCATCGGTGTGTCCGTCGTCCCCCCCCCCCTCCCCATGGTGTTCCCCGGTACCGGGCAGGGGGTGGAACACGGGTGGGCCCCGGGGGGGGGGGAGCGCGG
Source organism: Aquila chrysaetos chrysaetos (assembly GCF_900496995.4). Classification (NCBI taxonomy): domain Eukaryota; kingdom Metazoa; phylum Chordata; class Aves; order Accipitriformes; family Accipitridae; genus Aquila; species Aquila chrysaetos. The sequence continues at coordinate 24,176,692 of NC_044012.1, forward strand.
AATGGTGGCCGTAGGGTGGGGGACGGTGCCCAGGGAGAGGGGGGTGGCCAGAGCAGGGGACAGTGGCGGGGTGTCCAGGGCAGGGGCCAGCGCCTGGGTGGGCCATGCGGCGGGGGACAGGGCCGGGCAGGGCGGGGGGTCCCCGGAGCACGGGACGGGCAGGGAGGGGAACGGAGGCCTTTGCCGTCGGCACGGCCGACCCCGCGAGGCCCTTCGCTCCGGCCGGCAAGCTGAGGGCTTGGGGCTCTCGCCGTGCCAACAGCCCCCGTGGCTGCACCGCGGCCATCGTCCCCCGCCGGTGCTGCACCCGCAGCGGGAACGCCGTCCCTCCCTCCCTCCCTGCCTGCTGGATCCGAGCTGGCGAGGGCCCACCGGGATCGAGCCCTCCCCCCAGAGCCGCTCCAGCCGCTCTCTGGGGACAGCCATCACCGCCGAGCCCCTTCCCGGGGTGCGTTGAGTGCTGGCAGCCTCCGCGTGGGGCCTGCACACCCCTGGTGCTGGGTGCCCCCATGGAGCAGGAACCGGGAGATGGCTACCTCACCTCGCCTCGTTGCCTGGGCACTCTGAGCAGTGTTTCTGCAGAGCCGGGAGCGGGCGGGTGGGAGGAACCTGTCCGGGTGATGCCAAGCACCTGTGATTCACCTGCTGTCTCGGGGAGCGCGGCACAGTGCTCACCTCCCGCCGGTGCCGTGGCAGCTGGGTGAAGGGGGCTGTGGGGTCTCGCCAGGGCCACGCTGTCTCCTGGTACCATCTGGTGACCCAGAGCATCTCTCCTTGTGCCACAGGGCCCCTGCCAACGGGACTCTCCGGCCAGCCACTCGCTGCGGAGGGCTGTGAGTGGTGCTGGTGGGAGGAGGCACGGAAAGAGAGGTGGGTGCACACCCTGGTGCCCCTGCACACCGTCCCAGCACCGCCGGCATCAGCCCGGTCCCTCTCCCCACAGGGCTCCCCTCTCGACCGTCCCCACGATGCCCCAAGCCTCGGAGCACCGCGTTGGCCGGGCCAGGGACCACACCGTTGTCACCTCCCAGCCCAAGGCTGCCGCCAAGCTGCCCAGCGGGCACCGGGCTCTGAGCCAGGAGCGCCATGCTGCCACCCTGGCCTCCGCCGCTGCCAACGGGCTCTCCCCAGCCCCCAAGCTTCGCCTCCTGCCGCCCCGGCCTGGCCCGCTGGACGACCGCGGCAAGAAGCTGGAGCTGGACCGGGGTCGGGCCTCGAAACGTGGGGAGGCTCTCCGTGGCTCGGCATGCCGTCGGGGGCCTGTGAAGGCAGACCACGCGGTGCGGGTGCCCGGCTCTCCGCAGGCGGGCGCCGTGCCGGGCAGCGCCTCTTTCTCCCTGCCTGCTGGGGCCTCACTGGCGGGGCGTGAAGCGGAGCGCCGGCGGAGCAACCTGGCCCGCTCCAAATCCATCAGCATTGGAGACCTGAGCCAGGGCAGCACTGGCGGCCGTGCTGAGGACGTGGCAGCGGTGCTGAGCCGGCTGGTGCTGAGGGACTGTGGCCACCAGCTGAGCGCCGGCTCGCTGGCGCTCAGGAGGAGCTCCTCTCTCCGAAGGGTCAACGTCTCCCCAGGGCTGGACGGGAAGCCCACCGCCCCGCTGCTCTCTGTCCGGCCCGAGGGCTGCCCGAGGACTCGTACTGCCCCCGACACCCCATATGCCCACAGCCCCAACATTCTGGTGCCCGGCAGCCCTGCCCTGGGCAGAGCCCCGGCAGCCGGCAGGACCGAGGAGAAGACAGCAGCTGTAAGAGCCTTGGGATTTGTCCCGCTGCTGGGACAGGCCCTGGCCCCCAAGTTGCACCCAGTCGTGGGGCAGCAGCTTCGTTCCCATCGGGGTTGGTGACACTACTGGGGTGGCACAGTGGTGCCGGTCTCACCTGTCCCTGCTGCGTTCCTCCTGGGGGACCCCTGCTGTGAAAGGGTCGAGTCCCCTCGGCTCCAGGGGTGCTGGGGGCTGGCCAGTACCGTGCCCGTTTCCGCATCCACCTTCTGCCCGCGGAGCAGCCAGGCCCTGTGCTCCGCTCGCCCTGGGACACGTGTGAGGATTAGGTGCCCTGAAATCCCAGGGCCGGGCCTGCGCCGGTGGGGGACGGGGACATGGCTTGGCCCCCGCGGCGCATCTGGCACCAGCGGCATGGGGCATGCCCCCGGCCCCACTGGGCCACCCTGCTCCCTGCACCGCTCTCCTGCACCTCACCGGCATGGCGCAAGGCAGGCGGGTGTGTTTGCCTCTGCTCCCTGTTCTCTGGGCACCCACCGTCTTTGAGGTGGCTCTCCCGCTAATTAATCCCCCCGAGATGAGCCTCCAGCAAGGCCCAGAATAGCCGGGGGAAATCGGATCAGCTAATGAGCTGTGGCTTAGAGAGGCAGAGGGGGCCCGGCAACGCTGGTGCCGCAGTCCCGTCCTGGCACCCAGGCGGTGCCAGAGCCATGCCAGGGCTGCAGGGAGCCACGCTGGTGGAGCTGCCACGCAAGCTGCACCGCACCCTGGTCACCAGGCGGGAGCTGCAGGGCCGTGGCACTGACATCTCCGAGTCGGTGGTCCACACGGCTGTCATGGGGCTGCTGCTCGTCAGCGGCGAGGTGAGGCCTCTGTGGCCGGGGGGCTGTCCATCTGTCTGTCCGTAGGAAGCCGAGGGGCGGCTGGAGGCGTTTGGGTAGGGATGGGTCTCACTCCTGTCCCTTTGTGTCCCCACAGACCCATCACACCCTGCTGCTGGGCTCAGGCCACGTCGGCCTCAGGAACCTGGGCAACACGGTAAGTGCCTGCGTCCCCTTGTCCCTGCGTCTCCCAAGCCCTCTTGTACCTATGTCCTGGGGTACGTAAGGGACCCAGGGTCCTCCTGGGCTTGCAGCGGCTCTAACAAAGCAGTTCCCTCCTGCCGTGGCCGGCACATCCCTGGAGATCCCCCAGCCCCTTGGGGGTCCCTGCAGTGCAGCAGGGTACAGTCAAGGGCACGAGGGACAGTGGGGGACACACCAAGGCTTGGTGGCTCCCCCCCTGCAGGGCGTCACCACATCCCCACCACTCTCTCGGCAGTGCTTCATGAACGCTGTGCTGCAGTGCCTGAGCAGCACCAAGCCGCTGCGGGACTACTGCCTGTGCCGGGACTTCCAGCAGGAGCAGCCCCCTGGCACCCGTGCCCCCCAGGAGCTCACCGAAGGTGGGACAGGAGCCCCCCGCAGCTAATCACTCCCCCCAGGTCTTATATAAATCCTGCTGGCACTGACACCCAGCACGTCCCCCGTCCCCACAGCCTTCGCCGATGTCATCGCTGCCCTCTGGCACCCCGACTCCTCCGAGGCCGTCAACCCTGGGCGCTTCAAGGCCATCTTTCAGAAATATGTCCCTTCCTTCACTGGATACAGGTGAGGCTTCGCCCCCCCCCCGCCCCAGGGGGCCCTTGGCAGCTCCCCAGCCTTCTGGGGGGCTGGGAGCAGCAGTGGGCGCAATGGGTCCATCCCTCCGCAGCCAGCAGGACGCGCAGGAGTTCCTCAAGTTCTTCATGGACCGGCTGCACGTGGAGATCAACCGCAAGGGCCGCAGGACCCCCAGCATCCTCTCAGATGCCCGGCGGACCCCTGCGCTGGAGGACCCTGAGACACTGAGGTGAGGGGGAGAGGGGTCCTGGGGAGGGGGGTGAGCCCCAGCCGCAGGGACGCAGCCCAACCCACTGCCTTTCCCCGCAGTGACGACGAACGCGCCAACCAGATGTGGAAGCGATACCTGGAGAGGGAGGACAGCAAGATCGTGGGTGAGTGCTGCCGGGGGAGGATAACTCCCCCCAGACACCTAAACCCCTCAGGGTGCCCCTCTCCACCTGGCTTCACACCCCTCCTCACCCCCAGACCTCTTCGTGGGACAGCTGAAGAGCTGCCTCAAGTGCCAGGCGTGCGGCTACCGCTCCACCACCTTTGAGGTCTTCTGTGATCTCTCCCTGCCCATCCCAAAGGTAGGGATGGGGTGGAGCCCCCCAGCCACCCCTATCCCCCCACAGCCACCTCTTGGCCCCTCACCTGACCCTCTACCCCTGCAGAAAAGCTTTGCTGGTGGGAAGGTCTCGCTCTACGACTGCTTCAGCCTCTTCACCAAGGAGGAGGAGCTGGACTCAGAGAATGCCCCGGTAAGAGGGTGGGGCTGGCAGCTCAGCACCCCCAGCTCAGCACCCCCAGCCCCCTCTCACCAAGGCTGTGCCACCGGCAGGTCTGTGACAAGTGCCGGCAGCGGACGCGGAGCACGAAGAAGCTGACCATCCAGCGCTTCCCCCGCATCCTGGTGCTCCGTATCCTTTGGGGACTGGAGGGTGGGGGACCAGGGAGAGGGCTGGGACCCCCAGAGCTGCTGGTGCTCGCGGAGCGGGTGGGAGGACATCCCCGGGAGCGGGGTGCCATCCCTCCGGCTGCTCGGGGTCACGTTTTCCTTGACACGGCCCAGACCTGAATCGGTTCTCCACTACCCGCTACTCCATCAAGAAGTGCTCCGTCTTCGTGGACTTCCCCCTGCAGCAGCTCAACCTGCGGGAGTTCGCCAGCGAGAAGGCGGGTGAGGCGCGTTGGGGGGGGAGGTGGTGCCGGGCAGTGCCGATCCCCTGGGGGAGTGCTGAGCTTGGTCTCCCGTCGCAGGCAGCCCTGTCTACAGCCTCTATGCCCTCTGCAACCACTCGGGCAGCGTCCACTACGGCCACTACACCGCCTTCTGCCGGGACCCGGCTGGCTGGCGTGTCTACAACGACTCCCGGTAGGTGCCCCCCCCCCCCCCCCCCGCCTCGCCCAGGCCCTGCGCCCCCCCCCCGCCCAGCCGGGTCGGGCGCGGGCTGAGGGTGCCGCCGCAGCGTCTCGCCCATCAGCGAGAACCAGGTGCCGTCCAGCGAGGGCTACGTCCTCTTCTACGAGCTGGAGGAGCCCCCCGGCAGGAGGCCCTGAGCTGCCCTGGCCCCCCCCAGCCCCTCGAGGCGGGGGGCTGCTGCCTTCCCGGGCCCAGGCTGCAGCCCCCCAGCCCCCTGTGGCGGGGTGTGGGCGGAGGGCTGGGGGCCGCAGCCCACGCTGCCCCGGGCGGGGCTTTTGTGAATAAATTTACTAAAAAAACCACCCAAAAGCCCAAGTCCGGAGGTGTGAAGGGTTGGGGCTGGGGGCTTTGCTTGGGGAGGGGGAGTGTGTGAGGGGCGGGGCTGGAGGCAGAGGGCGGGGTTATAGTCAGAGGGGCGGGGCAAGAGCGGAGGGGCAGGATTGTTGGGGGTTTAGAACCGGTGGGGTGGGTCGGCTTCAAGGGCGGGGTTTAATGCACGGGGGCGTGGCTAATGGCGGAGAGGCGGGGCTTGCCGTGGGGTCCGGGGTGGGCTTTGAGTGAGGGGCGTGGCTAGTGGCAGATGGGGCGGGGTCTGTTACAGGAAGGGAGGGCCTAGAGCTGATGGGCGGGTGAGCTGCGGGGGCGGGGCTCATTGCTGGAGGGGCGGGGTATCGAGCGCACGGGCGGGGCTTGTCGGGCAGGGCGGGGCGTAGGTCACCGCTAGCGGGGCGCCTTGCCGGCCGTTCCGCGCCGCCGCATGGCCCTGCCCGGCCGCCATAGCGGGCCGGCGACCCGTCCCCGCGCCTGTCCGTCAGGGAACAGGGTCGTGCCATTGGCACGCCGCGTCGTTAGCCCCGCCCTCTCTCTCTTATCACTCGTGGAGAAGGGGCGGGGCCTGCTCGGCCCGGGCGCCGGGAGAGGTGCGGGCGGGAGGGGCCGCGTCCGGGTCCGGGAGTGCCGGCGTCCCGGCGCTCAGCACGGCCCCGCGCCCCCGCTGACCGCCCGGCCCAGATCCCTCATGCCGCCGACCGTGGCCGTCGTGGGGGGCGGCATCAGCGGCCTGGCCGCCTGCTACTACCTGGCCCGCGGCCCCCGCCCGCCCAAGGTGAGCCCGGGCCCGGGCCCGAGCCCGCGGGGGCCGGGCTGTCCCCCGGGGGTGGGGCCGGCATCCCCAGCCGCGGTGTCCCCGGGGCGGCCGCGGTGTCCCCAGGGTGACCGCGGTGTCTCCAGGTGCTGCTGCTGGAGGCCAGCGCCCGCCTGGGGGGGTGGCTGCAGAGCACCCGCACCGCCGACGGGGCCGTGTTCGAGCACGGGCCCAGGGGCATCCGCCCCGCCGGGGTGGTGGGCACCGACACCCTCCACATGGTAGGGGGGGCCTGGGGCTTGGTCCGGGGTGCGGGGGCTTGGGGCGGGGGTCTCTTGGGCAGGGTGCTGGGGTCAGGGGTCCCTGGGTGGATGCTGGCGTCTGGAGGGCCCCTCTGTCGGTCCAGCTCCAGGGTGCTGGAGTTTGGGGGGGGTGTCCCTGGGTGGGTGCTCGGGTCTGGGGGAGGGTCCCTGGGTGGGTGTTTTAGGTCCCTGGGGGCACGAGGGCTCAGGGGTCCCAGGGTGCAGTGGTCCGGGGGGACCCTGGTGCAGGGTGCAAGGGTGCCAGAGGGTCTCTGGGTGGGTGCCAGGGTCTTGCGGTGTCCCTGGGTTGGTCCAGGGTGCTGGGGGTCTGGAGGGGGTCCCTGTGTGGGTGCTGAGGCCTGGGGGTCCTTGCATGGGTGCCAGGGTCCAGTTGAGGCTGCCCCAGGGCAGATCCTGTGGCCTCTGCCGTGCCCGTCCCCCGCCCCGTCCTGCCCATGTCTCCGCAGGTCTCCGAGCTCGGCCTGGAGGGTGACGTCCTGCCTGTCCCTGGGGACCACCCAGCTTCCAGGAATCGCTTCCTCTACACTGGCGGGGCCCTGCACAAGCTGCCCTCGAGCCTGGGGTAGGTGCCTGCCCCAGTGCCACGCCAGTGCCACCCGTGGGCCACCCTGCCCTGAGCCCTCGGTGTCCCCAGGGGCCTGCTGCGGCCGGTGCCCCCATTCTCGCGGGCGCTGCTGTGGAGCGGGGTGCGGGACCTGCTGGCGCCGGCCGGGACACAGCCTGATGAGAGTGTGCACGCCTTCGTGCATCGCCGCTTTGGCCAGGAGGTGGGCGTCTGCGCAGGGCGATAGCGCCAGGGACTTATCAGGGCCCAGCAGGGGCCAGGCGGGGACCGGCCTCACCCTGCCATGTCCCTGCAGGTGGCCGACATCGCCGTGGACAGCCTGTGCCGGGGTGTGTTCGCCGGGGACTGCCGAGTGCTGAGTATCCGCTCCTGTTTTCCCGCACTTTTCGAGGCCGAGCGGCGCCGGCGATCCGTCCTGCTGGGGCTGGCGCTGGGCTCCGGTGAGTGCCAGGCCGGGGGGACACGATGGGGGAACACCCCAATGCCATCACTATGGCATGAGGCAACACCGGCGTTGTCACCTGCAGGAAAGGAGCGTGGGGCCGAGTCAGGGCTGAGCCAGCGGGCGCGGGCTGAGCGCTGGAGCCAGTGGTCGCTGCGGGGCGGGATGGAGAGCCTGGCCCAGGCGCTGGTGGCCTTCCTGCACCCGCGCGGTGTCGAGCTGCGCTGCCACGCGCCCCTGCGCCGCCTGCACCGCCACCCCGATGGCCGCTGGAAGGTAGGGCCCTGGTGGTGGGGGTGCCAGGACACCTGGGCTCTCTTCCCATTGCCCCCTTCCACCGCTCTCCTTCCCCCCAGCTCACGCTGGCAGACGGCACTGTGATGGCCGACCATGTGGTCAGCGCCCTCCCGGCTGCAGGTAGGGGTTGGGGTGCCCAGATGCCGGGGTTCCTGCGGGGCAGGGGAGGGGAGGACAGCATTATCCCCCCCGCCATGATGTCCCCTCTCCTCCCAGCCCTGGCTGAGGTGCTGCCTGCCGAGACAGAGCCACTGGCGCAGGAGCTGCGGCACATCCCAGCTGTGTCAGTGGCTGTGGTGAACCTGCAGTATGAGGGCGTCGTATTGCCCGTTACGGTGAGAGCGGTGCCCACAGGTGTCCCCTGGTGCCCAAGGGTGTCCCCAGTACCCATGGGTGACCCCATCCCACTCCTGCCCAGGGCTTCGGGCACTTGGTGCCCTCCTCCGAGGATGCCTCCCTCCTGGGCATTGTCTACGACTCGGTGGCCTTCCCCCAGCACGATGGCACAGGGGCCGCCTCGGTGCGGTTGACGGTGAGCAGCCGGGGATGGAGTGGGGGGGACAGGGATGATCTGGGTGGGGCTAACAGTGCCGCCAGTGCTGTATAGGTGATGCTGGGAGGCGCCTGGTTCGGGCAGAGCTTTGGGGACCCGGTGGCGGTGGCACCGGCACTGCTGCTGCAGCGGGCACAGGTGGCCGTGCGGGAGCAGCTGGGCCTGGAGCCTGCCCCGACCCGCTCTATCGTCAAGGTGCACCAGGTGGGTGATGGCACTGCGGGGCAGCGGGGCCTAGGGGGGTCCTGGGTGGTCCCACAGGGCTCACCAGCTGCTCCCCCCTGTCCCCCAGGCCTGCATCCCCCAGTACACGCTGGGCCACTGGCAGCGCACAGGTAAGAGGGGGCCGGGGCCTGGGGGTCCCCCGGCCCCCGCAGAGGCGCCCACTGCCCACCCCCATCCCCGCAGAGCGCATCAACCGCTTCCTGGCAGAGCAGCGGCTGCCCCTCAGCCTCATCGGGGCCTCCTACGCCGGCGTCTCCGTCAACGACTGCATCGCCAGTGCCAAAGCAGCTGTCGGGCAGCTGCTGGGGCAGCTGCGCTGAGCCCCAGTGTCCCTGCGTCCCCTCCTGGCACACAGCAACTCCATGGCAGTAGGACAAAGTGTTTTTTTAATTGAAAAACCCTTATAAAGGTCCAGGGAGCAGCTCATAAATAGAATAAATAACCGCGCACCGGTAGCGCAGCCTGCCACCATCTTCAGGCACCCATAGCCAGCAGGGAGACTGAGTCAGGCGAGCCCCTGGGGCCCCAGCTCACCCTGACCCCGGCTTTCCCTGCACCCTTTTCCAGGGGTGACCCCTAGTACCAGGCACCGGCCCCACGGCCAGCAGCTCTCCGGGCAGTTGCCCCCACGGCTCACTGCTCCCCCCAGTCTCTCCAGCAAAGCCACAGCACAACCAGCCCAGCAGCAGCTCCCCAACCCCGCACATGACGGGGGTCCCTTCCCAGCGCCAGGTTGTGGCGAACAGAGTCCATCTGGGGGCCACGGTGGCCAGCAGCTAGCGGGTGCCTTGAGGCAGGCTCTGGTTGTCCCCACGGGCAGGCAGCATCCCCTCCTCATGTGTCACAGCCACACCAGTGCTCCTTCCCAGGTGGGCATCGCCCTCCCCGGCAGCCTCAGGGCTGTGCTGGGTGATCCCCGGTGCTGGTGGGGAGCTGGCGCTGCCCTGGGTGCCGTTACCTTCCAGCAGCTGCTGCGCGGTGGCTGTGGGCAGCTGGGAGGACAAGGACAGGCCCTGGTCCCCCCAACCCGCAGCATCCTGGGGCAGCTTGCGCAGCATCTCCTCCCGGAAGAGGCTGGTGCTGCTGCGGTACCTCTGCCCCTCGTGGCCCGGCACTGGCCCCCTGCGGCCCCGGCCGGCGCGGGGGTCCGTCCCGATGTCCACTGTGAGGTTGGTGTAGAGGGGGTGGAGGTGCTTGGCCAGCAGCGTGTAGGTGAGGGAGTTCATCCCATCCTGCGTCCACATCCGCTGTGTGCGGATCAGCAGGTCAAACCTGGAAGGGACAAGGGAAGGGGAGCATCACTGCTGAGCCCCCCCCCCGCCCCCCCCCCCCCCCCCCCGCACCCCCTGCCAGCCCCCTGACCTGTGGGGGTTCTCTTCGTTGCCTTTGTCACTCTTGTGCTTCACCATCTTGTAGTGGCCGATGGAGATGGGTGGGCGGGCGATCTTCATGCCAGCCAGGCGCACCCTGCGGACGAGCCACTGTGTCACCCAAAGGTGCCAGGGCGTGGGGACGCTGCCTATGTCCCCCCCCAGTGCAGTGGCAATGGCCCCCGTGTGCTCTTCCTGCGCAGCGACGGTGTCCCAGGGCCTGGCGACCAGCCAGTGCCTCCCAGCAGGTCACAAACACGGGGGACGGTGAGACCAGCAGGTCCTCGCGGCATCCTACCTGGTGGCGATGTCATCGTCCTCACCGCCCCAGCCCCAGTACTCGTTGGGGAAGCCGTTGATCTTCATGTACTGGTCAGGGGTGAGAGCCGAGACCCCCCCAAAGTACTGGGGGTATGGCAGGCTGCAAGAGGGGGGGCAGACACTGAGCCAGGGCCAGGGCCGGTCCCCTCGCTCCCAGCTCACCCCCAGCCACGGTCACCCACCTATATCCGAATTTATTCATGGCGATGGAGACATGTTTGGGGTTCCAGGGGTCGCAGGTGTAGAGGTTGTGGTCATTCTCAGGGATGAGATCGACATCATGGAGGAAGAGGCAGTCCCACTCCTCATCCTTCAGAGCCTCCTTCACCCCCACGTTCAGCAGCTTGGCCCGGTTGAAGGTGGAGTTGCCCGCCTGCGGGGAGAGGGGGCTGGCAGCAGCGGCCCTTGGCACAAGCCCAGCAAAGCCCCCGGTGAAGCCGCTGGCGCCCGCCGGACTCACCTGGTGCACGACATAGATGCCGTACTGGAGCTGCTGACGCTGCAGGAAGGGGTGCAGGTAGTAGAGGAGGTGGCCCAGGTGGGTCTCGCGGTTGCGGTGGGGGATGATGATGGCGGTGCGGGACCGGGACTCACAAGTGGAGGGTTGGTACCGGCCGCCCTCCCGCACCGCCGGGTTCTTCGCCTGGATCTGCTCCAGCGTGCGCACCCGGCTGAAGCTCACCGTCAGCGGGCCGACTGCGTGGGGGAGGCAGGGGGCTGGCGTGGGTTGGCGGGGACAGCACCCACGAGGGGGAGCACAGATCCCCAGGGCCGCTCCCCCCTGCCCCAAACCTCGGGAGCCTCCCTAGACAGGCCCTGCCTGCCCGGCTGGTCAGTCTGGGCTGGCAGCTGCAGGGCCGGTTCTTCCCCCAGGGCGGGGGGGGACACGGTTCTTTCCCCTGGGGGGAGTTCTTTCCCCGGGGCGGTTCTTTCCGCGGGGCGGTTCTTTCCCCTGGGGGGGGGCCGGTTCTTTCCCCCGGGGCCGGGTGGCCGGTCCCTGCCCCGACAGCTCCCGGGATCCCCCCACTCCACGGCCGCTTTCGCGGCTCCACCGCCGGCAGGGCCGGGCATAACCCTCCCCTCCCCCGCGGCCGGGCGGGGCTGCGGGCGGCGGCCCCGCACTCACCGAGGAAAGGCGATCGCTCGGGGCAGAAGGGCAGGGGCTGCGCGGGGTCGGGGCGGGCGGGCTGGCGGGGCAGGAGCCGGCTGAGGTTGGCGTAGACGTCGTGGGTGCGGGAGTAGTCGAAGACGGGCCCGGCGGCGCGGCCGAAGAGGGAGGTGAGGTTGCGGAACCCCCCCAGGGAGAAGTAGGCGACGAAGGCGAACTGGCAGCCGACCAGCAGGGCCAGCGTGCAGGGCCGCTCCAGCAGCCGCCGCAGCATGGCGGGGCCCGGCCCGGACCACCGGGGGCCCGGATCACCGGGGGCGGCTGGGGGCGTCGAGGGGGCCGGGCCGCATCGCAGGGCGCTGCGGGGAAGGGGAAGGGTCAGGCCCGCGGCGGGGCGAGCTCCAGACGCCCCGGACCCTGCCCCGGTACCTGCGGGCGGCGGGAACGCCTCAGTGCCCCCCGGCCGCCGCCGCCATCTTGGAACGGGGAAAGAGAGAGCGAGCGCGCGGGGTGGGCCGTGGTGACGGGAGGGGGCGGAGCCTCCCTGACGTGGCAGGTGTTAAAGGGGCCGTTCGGGAGCACATCCCGTGTCCCCCCCCCCCGGCGGCGGTTCAGGCGGGCGGGGTCAGAGGGCGGGGTCAGGGTGGGAATAGGGCCCCGCTCGGGCAGGAGGGGCCGGGGTGGTGTCACCCAGGTCCCTGGGGCAGGCTGGGACCCGCGGGTCCCGGCTGGGGGTGGCAAAGGGGGACGCGGTCCCACGGGCCTTGAGGGGAGTGGGCGGAGGGCACCTCGGGGTGCTGGGGGGGACAGGGGGAGCCCGGGCGAGTGGCCGGGAGAGGAGGCGGGCCCCGGGGTGGGCTGCGGGATCCCAGGGCGCCGGCGGGGTGACGAGCGGCGGGACCCGGGGGAGCCCGAGCCGGCGGCAGGGGGCGGGGCTCCTCGTGGACCGCCCAAAGGGGCGTGTCCACATAACGCTCCTCCCCCGCTCCGTTGCCGCGGCAACCGCGCAAGCCACTGCACCCCCTTCCGCGTGTTGGTCCCGCCCCTGCTATTACGTCACGGCCGGAGCGCGCTTCGATTGGGAGCGGCGCGCGAGCCGGAAGGGGCGCGGCGGCGGGGGCGTCATGGCGGCGGCGGCGGCGGCCGGGCGGTGCGGGCGGGACCCGTGCGGCGCCCTCTGCCCGCTGCTCACCTACCTCGGCGTGGGCTACGCCGTGCTGGCCCACGTCCTGCCGCAGCCCGCCCTGCGCGGCAGGTGCCACCGGGAACCGGGGGGGGCCCTCGGGGGCGGCGGCGCGTGTCCCCTCCCCGCGGCCCCGGGGTTCCCCCCCGGGTGTGTGGGGTTCCCCCGGGCTGCTGGGCCGGTGGCGTCCCCGTCTCCGCGGGGTCCCCGGGCACCGGCCCCGCGGTGCTGCCCTGACCCCGCACCCCTTCCTCCCCGCAGCCCCTGGTGCCCTTTCCACGCTGCCGCCTTCAACCTCATCGTCCTGCTGCTGCTGGCCTGCCACGCCCGCGCCGTCCTCGCCGACCCCGGTGAGCGCCCGCCCCCGACCGGCCCCCCCCGCCCCGCCCCAGATCCCCGCGGAGCCCCGGGGCCGGGCATCCCCCGTTGCACCGTCTGGGTACCGCGGGGGGAGCGGCTGTTCGGCCCCCCGCCCAGCTGCGGGGGTGGCTGCGCCGTTGCGTCCCGGCGAGGGGGGTGCTCACCTTACCCCCCCCCCCCGCCGCTCCCCAGGCGTGGTTCCCCTCCCCGACACCGCCATCGACTTCTCTGACCTGCGCAGCGGGGCCCCGCGGAAGCCCGAGCGGGTGAGGCCGGGGAGCCGAGGGGGCAGCCGGGGGGTCCAGTGGGGCGAGATGGGGGTGAGGGGCTGTGCTGCGGCCCCGCTCAGCCGGGAGCGACCCTGGCATCCGGTCCCCGCTGAGCACCATCCCGGCAGAGCCAGGAGGACTGGACGGTGTGCGACCGCTGCGAGGCATACCGACCCCCTCGTGCCCACCACTGCCGCATCTGCCACCGCTGCGTGCGCCGCATGGACCACCACTGCCCCTGGTAGGCACCTCCCGCACGGCCCCGCGCCGGGGCACGAGAGGCTCTGCCACGGCTCATTCCAGTCCCCACGCACCGGAGAGTGCTCCGAGAGGGGACCGGGGACAGCAAGACACCTGTCACCCATCTGTCTATCCATCCGTAGGATCAACAACTGCGTCGGGGAGTTAAACCAGAAATACTTCATACAGTTCCTCTTCTACGCCGGTGAGTGCTCGTGCGGGGGTCCCCATTCCCTGTGGGGCAGCCCCACTCCTGGGGCTTCTTGTGGGCAGGAGGTGGGTGATGGGGTGGGTGCAGGGCTGGGTAACACCCACCCACTCCTGGGGATGGCCTGGTGAGGCTGGGGGCTCCCAGGGGGCTGTCGGGGTACCCAGCCCCATGGCAGCAGGCAGCTCTGGGGGGATGTGATGTCGGTCGGGGAGGGTGCTTGCTGCCCGCACACTCACTGCTTGCTCTGTGCCAGGGCTGGCTAGTCTCTACGCTGCAGGGCTGGTGCTGGCCGCCTGGCTGGGACCAGCGGGCAGGAGCCCAGCAGGGATGGCAGCAGGAGGAGACATTGCCAACAACCGTGTCCATTTGTGAGTGGGGGTAGCGCAGGGGTCCTGTCTCCCTCCTCTGTGGAGGAGCTTGCAACAGGAGGGGAGGGCCAGGGTGGCGGCGCCGTGTCAGGACCCTGGGCCTGCCCTGGGCGCAGCAGGTATGGGGTCTGGGCTGCCCCACATCGACTCCGGCCCCTGGCCCCACTCTGACCCACAGCTGCCTTCCCAGGGCTCACTGCATCACCCTGCTGCTGGAGTCCCTCTTCTTCGGGGCTTTCGTCACCGTCGTGTTTTATGATCAGGTTAGTGAGGCAGAGGTGGTGGCTGGGAGCACAGGCACAAGCTGGGAATGGGGGGGTGCACCGGCATGAGCGGGGGTGGCTGTGTGCTGGCAGTGACAAACCCGTCACCCCCAGGTTGTGTCGATCATCACGGACAAGACGCCCCTGGAGCAGCTCCGCAATCGGGGGTTGAAGGAGGTGAACCGGGAGGGGCCACGTTCCCTGAAACCCAAACTGGTGCTGCTGCGGGAGGTGTTCGGGCGAGGTGCGTGGGGCCGGGGAGGTTTGTGGGGCTCGGGCCAGGGATCCCAGCACGGCTCATGCCTCTCCCCTTCCCTCTGGCCAGGTTTCGTGCTCTGCTGGCTCTTCCCCTGGAGCTGCAGCACCCCCCCAGGCACGGGTCCCATGTACAGCCCCCTGCCCAGCCGCTACGTCTGAGCTCCCTGCACTCGCCACGCAAGAGGATGCTGGAAACACACTGATGACAGCTTCATGCCGGGATGCGAAGCCGTGACTGAGCTTCACTGCCTCCATGCCTGGCCACATGAGCCCTCTGCCCACCTGGGGGTGAATCGGTTGCTCCCAAAGCCAGGGCATCTACCCAGCAGCACCAAGCCAGTGCAGCAGTGAGCTCCTGGGGCTCTCCAGCAGAGTGGGTGCCTGGCCCCGCTGTCCCTGGGGTGCAGCGGGGCAGGATTCTCCACCCCAGGATGTCTCGGAGCAGGCTGGCAGCATAGCTGGGCCCCGTGTGCCTGCAGCTCTGGCTGCCATTTCGAGAGATGGGTACAGACCTCTGGCCACCCTGGGGGGCTGCGCACGGCCGGGAGGAGGCACCCAATGAAGTCCCGTTCTGAGCGAGGCTGGTGGTGGCCTGTTCTTGGGGAGCGCTGGTGGCACCCTGGGGGGGGGGGAAGGACGCCGGGGAAAGATGCTGGGACTGCGCTGGGAGCAGTAACGGAGAGTTAATGCAGCTGCGCCTGAGGGACGTTGCGGTGCCTGGCACCACCATGCTGATCACCACACACCACGCTAGCTGGCTCCATAAATAGCTTTAAATAATGGCACTGCAATAAATTACAGCTGGGTGGCTGTGCTGGCGGGGGGGGCTGCAGCTGGGGAGGGGGCGGCCCTGGGGCCTGCCCAGGGGGTCACCCCACTCTGCCCATGGAGGGGCTGAGGTAGATGTGGTTACCTGCACTGGGGCTGGTCCCGTGCATGGCATGAGCCCGCCAGGGCTTTGCTGAGGGGCTGCCCAATGCCATCCCATGGACGGTGCCCCCGCTCCTGGTGGGCAATAAATAACCAAATAAATAGGCGCTGCAGTGGCTGTGGGGATCACTCTGGCAGAGCCACGTCCCAGCCAGGCTCATGCCGCTACTTGTGTCGCTGGCGGCGCCTGAGGATCTCCAGGATCTCGGCTTTCTGCTTCTCCCAGGCTGCCGACGGGCGTCTCTGTGCCTGGGGCACAAAGAAGCTGTATTTCAAGCGCGGTGGGTGCTGCTCGTCCACCACCAGCACCTGCAGCACCAGGGGTTCGCGCAGCGGCCCCCGGCCTGTCAGCATCTCGGTGGCTGCTATGGCACCGCTGTAGCGCAGGGTCACGCCGCCTGCCAGCACCACATCAGTCGGGGAGGGCACCAGGACGTAGCCGCCATTGAGCAGGGAGCCACCGGCCGGCCGCCGCAGTGCCAGGAAGATGTCCTCGCTGCCCGCCGCTGAGATCTGCCGGACCAGGAGGTGCGTGGCACCCGCTGGGATGGTCACCACGTCGTTGTAGCCGTAGCTGCGGGGCACAGCGGGGTTGGAGGGGGGGCGATGATGGCAGCCCACAGGTGGCATCTCCCCCACCCCCCCACCACCACTGAGGTGCTTACTGGGGTTTGGTGAAGGAGCCGTAGACCTTGGTGCAGCCAGAGCCGTCACCGCCGCACGTCATGCATTTATCAAACTTCTTCTTGGAGCCAATGACGCGGTCACAACCAGCGGGGATGCAGCGACCCTGCACACACACCCCTGTGCTCTCAGGGGAGCAGGGTGTCCCGTCAGCCACCTGCGGCACAGCACAGTCTCAGCACCTGCTGGAGGCACCCCGGGGCGCCCGGTGGGTGGGGGGACACTCACCCTCGGCTGCAGCACGTGGTAGTAGCCCAGGGTTTGGGACTGGCAGGTCAGCTTGCACTGGTCCCGTTCGGGGACGCCGCTGTAGCGTGGCACCCAGTCCTGGGGGGCCGGGAGCCCCCTGACGAGGTCGGGGCGATGGTTGTAGGTGGCACATTGCTCCTCCCGGAAGGTGAGGGCTGCCGACAGCAGTGGCGCACAGTCAGCACTGGCGGCAGCCCCCAGCCACCCCCACAGCCCATGCTGGGGACCGGTGATAACCCTGCTCTTCCCCACCCCCACCAGCCCCACTCACGGGTGCTGCCAGGACACTCCTCCACGTTGCAGGACTGGAAGCGGGTGCGCTTGCCCTCACAGTACTGGCCACCGTGGCGAGGTGCTGGTGCGGTGCAGTTGCGGTGGGAGAGCTGGACGCCACCACCGCAGGTCCGTGAGCACCTACCCCATGGTCCCCAGGGTCCCCAGCCGCCATCCACAGGTGTCTGCAGCCAGAAAACGTAATGGGGGGGTCAAACCCCGGTACTGGCAGGTGAGTGCCCACCCCGCCACCCACCCCACGCTGCCCCACTGGGACTCACAGTGAGCTTCTGCATGTGGCTGATGCCGACACAGAGCCCATCCATGCAGACTTTGCCCGGCGCACACGGAGTGCCGTCAGCCCAGGGGAAGTGCTTTGTCTGGCAGACGGAGCGGCCGCTGACACGGCCGGTGCACCACAGCGAGGCACAGGGCGGCTGCAGGTCACCGCAGTGCCGCGAGTCAGGCCCAAAGGCAAGCTGGCATTGCCGCAGCACTGGGTAGATGCTGCCTGGCAGCACCGAGGGCAGCTGCAGCCACTCCGAAGGCTTGTCCAGCAGGCATTGACCTGCGGGGACACGGCACCACTGCACCAGGGGTCCCTGAGGGTATTGGGACCCCCTGCACTGCGACCACCTGTGCTGGGTCATACCATGGCCATTGTCCAAGAAGTCGGTGATGAAGTGGGCGCTGCATGGGGACCACATCTCACCAGGCTCCAGCGAGGAGAGGACAGGAGCCATCACGCGGCGGGTGGCTCCAGAGCGGCTGTTCAGCTCCCGGCAGGGCTGGGAGGTGTCATGCAGCATGTTGAAGATGTGGCCTGTGCCGGGGGGATGGTGGTGTTAGCCCTAGGGGGAATCACGGGTGGCAGCGCCCCCCCCCCCCCCCCGCCCCGTGGGCTCCCGCTGCTCACCCAGCTCGTGTGCGGCCGTGAATGCCGACTGCAGCCCGTCGTCCTCCACGATGGCACAGCTCCGCTCGGGGTCACAGATGGTGCCCACATCGGCCATGCCCAGTGTGTCACAGGTGGCTGCCCCACACAGGTCCTGGTGGCAGGCAGGGTGTGTGTGTGGGGGGGTCTCAGGGACACCTCCAAACCCGGCCAGCACCCAAACTCCCTGGGATGAGCCACAGAGACCCCACCAGCCCTGAAACCTGTGGACACACCAGGGGCTCGGCCAGCACCCAAACACCTTGGGGGACACCCAGGGACCCTGCCAGCTCCCAACCACCCTACAGGGACCCCAAACAGCCCTGCAGCACTCCCGAAGCCCCCCAGCACCCTCCCAGCTGTCACCCCACACGCACCTGCCGCGTGAAGAGGATGGCGGTGTCAAAGTGGAGGGGACTGTCCTCATCGGGGACATTGAGCCCCTTCTGCCACTGGCAGAAGTTGCGGAGCATCTGGGCAGCGTTGGGGGTGGTGGGGGGCCCGGGGGTGCCCTGGCCCAGCACCACCAGCCGCGTCACCCGCAGCTCCACCGCGTTGCCCAGGCTGCTGTGCCGAAAGGACCGGGCGGCCGCCGCCAGCACCGTCAGCAGGTACCGCCGGAGCCCGGCGCCATGGAACTGGGCCATTGACTCGTCCGCCACCACCAGCATCTCCACGTACCGCGGCACCGAGGCGAAGCGCTGCGGGGAAGCGGGGCGCTGGGGCAGGGGACTGGCATGCCGGTGCCCCCCAGCACCCCCTACCCACCCGGTGCCCTCCAGCACCGTGCACATCCCTGCCGGTGCCCCCCAGCACCGTGCACATCCCTGCCCAGTGCACCCCGGTGTCTGTGGGCTCGGTACCAGCGCCCCCCCCCGTCCCCTGTTCCCCCCCCCACCCTCACCCCACAGGGTCCCGGCCGCCTGCCGCCCCGGTCGCCCCCTCGGGGCGGGTCCCGGCGGTGCCCCGGGAGACGGAGGGGAAGGCCGACCCGGCCCGCCCCTGGCCCAGCCCATCTCGGTCCGGTGTATCCCGGTCCCAGCCCATCCCGGTCAGTCGCGTCCTGTCCTGGTCCAGTGTGTCCCCATCCATCCTTGTCCATCCTTGTCCCGGCCCATCCCGGCCCGGCCCGGTCGACCCCGGTCTGGTATGTCCCCGTCCATCCCGGTCCATCTTTGTCCGTCCTTGTCCCAGCCCATCCCAGCCCATCCCGGTCCACCCCGCCCCGTCCCGGTCCCAGCCCATCCCGGTCCGCCGTGTCCCGGTCCGGCCGTACCTTGGCTCTCCTCGGGGCCGGCCCCACGCGGGACCGTGTCCCGGCTTCGTCTGGTGCCGTGACGGGACAGGCGGGACCGGGGGCGGCCCCGGCGGCGGCGACAGCAGCGACCAGGAGCGCCAGGAGCGCGCGGCGCATGGCCCGGGCACCGCGACACCACCGCGACACCGCGACAGCGGGAGGCTACAGCGGGTCCCGCCGGCTCTGCCCGCGTCTTTTAACGGGGGGGAGAGGCGGCCCCGGGCGGGCGGGGCGGAGCGGGGCTGCCCCGGCGGCGGGGGGGTGGCCCCGGCCCCCCCGGGCTGTTCCGGGAAGGCAGAGCCGGGTCCCCCGGGAGCAGGGCCGGGCCGGGGGATGCCCCGCACCGGGATCCCCTTGCCGCGACCCCCGCACCAACATCCCCTCGCCGGGACACCCTCACCCAGACTCCTGCACCAAAATCCCCCCGCTGGGACCCCCGCACAGCATCCCCTCGCTGGGACCTCTTCGCTGGGACACCCGCACCGGGATCCCCTCGCCAGGACCCCCGCACCAGCATCCCCTCGCTGAGAGCCCCTCGCCCAGACCCCTGCACCGGGATCCCCTCACCGGGACCCCCTTGCTGGGACAACCTCACCAGGACCCCCACACTGGGACCCCCTCGCTGGGACCCCTGCACCGGGATCATCTCACCAGGACCCCCTCGCCAGGACCCCTGCACTGGGATCCCCTCACCGGGACCCCCCTTGCTGGGATGGTGGAGCCCGGGGTTGGTGTGGGCGTCTGCCGGGGGTGACCGTGGTGTGCCCGGGGTGAGCACAGGGTTGGGGGCACCCCGGGGTGCTCCCCCACCCTGCAGCACCCTCTGCCCCCTAATACCCCACTGCTCCATCCCCATCCCTGCCTGTCTCCTTCATCCTTCCTCCTCCTCCTCACCCCTCCCTGTTCCCTTCATCCCAGCCCATCCAGCCTCAGCCCCTCCATCCCCTCCCTGTGTCCGCACTTCCCAGCAGGGCCACCCGCTGTGTCACACACCCCGAGTCACCTCCTGGCCCCCAGCCCGGCCAGGCAGGACATGGGCTGCATCCTGCTTCCTCCTTTCTCGGAATGGGGGGCTGGGCCCAGCCACCCTTCCTGCCCCATCACCCCCCAGCAACCCCTGTCTGGGGGTGCCCTGTGTGGCACTGGGTGCTGCCGTGCGGGTGCTGGTGCCAGTGCCATCCCCGCCGTCCCCAGGAGAACAACAGGGTGACGCGGCCCTGCACAAAGGGAGCCGGCGGCACCCGGCGCCGTTGCACAAAGGGCCTCTGTACCGGCACCGCAGCGGTGCTCGGCTGCACCCATGGGACCCCACCAGCACCACAGCCGGGCCTGGCTGGGACAGCACCTGCCTGGCACCCACCCGTGCCCAGGAGCGGTGCCGCCAGCAGGGCACAGAGCCCACCATGGCCTGGGCACCTGCCGTGGCCGGCAGCCGGCACATGCGGCATCCGCTGGGCCGCAGCATCTGCCACAGTCAGCATCCTCCAGAGCCGGCATCCCATGGGCTGCGGCATCTGCTGGCTCTGGCATCCGGCACAGCCGGCATCCCTAGGATCTGACATCTGCTCTGGCCGACATCAGCCTCCTCTGGCATCTGCCATGAGCAACATCCGACACCTCTGGCATCTGCTGGCTTCAGCATCCCCCCAACTCCAGTGTTCCCCAGCTCCAGTATCTCCCAGCTCCAGCATCCCACACAGGTCTGGGGTCTGGGCCGTGGGGCACCCTTGGGTGCTGGCAGGGGCTTAGCACGGGGGGCTCCTCCTGGCTCAGCCTCCTGGCCTGTGGCCAGATCCAGCCCCAGCAGGGTGGCCCTGTGCCGGGAGGAGGGGTTGCCAGCAGCCAACATCTGGACAGCATCAGCTCGCACGGCCACCGTGACTCACGCCGGGTCAGGAACAGCCGTGACGTGGGGGCCGGGCGGCTGCTGGCGTCACTGGGGACGGGTGACGCAGGGCAAGGCTGCGGGAGCCGCCATGACCCCGCAGTTGTGAGGACATGGGGGGGGGGGGGGGGCAGGGGATGTGGAGGGTCCTGGCACAGCAGGATGATCCCCGTGTCCCCCAGGAGGGGGGGCAAACCCAGATGCCGGAGCCAGGGAACTCCCCAAGGGCGGGGCTGGGGGTGCAGCTTGGCCAGAGCGGACACAGGACAATTTTGGTCACCCCCCCCAGCCCCACCACCCACATGGCACCCTGGTACCCGTCGTCCCCCCCAGCACCCACATGGGGACACCGGGGGTGTCACAGGAGGGGACAGGGGCCACCTCCGGCTGCAGTGGTCCCCAAGCAGGGAGGCCTGGGGACATGTGTCCCCCTGCCATCACGCCAGGACACCCCACTCCTCCTTAACCATGCGCATCCTGCTCACCCTGTCCCCTCTGTCCCCATCACTCTGTCCCCTCTGTCCCTGTCCCCTCTGTCCTCATCCTTGTCCCCATCTCTGTCCCCTCTGTCCCCTCTCCCCTCTGTCCCCATCCTTGTCCCCATCCCTCTCCCCTCCGTCCCCATCCCTGTCCCCTCCGTCCCCGTGTCCATCCCCACGGGACTCCCCATCCCGCCGCCGGCCTCTGCCCGGCACAAAGATGGCACCGGCCCCAGCGGCCATTTCCCGGCTGTTTCCCTTAGTAAAGATGGCGGCGGAGCTGCCCACGGTCAATATGGCGGCGCGGCAGGGCTTCGCCTGCCCTCCCCAAGCATGGCGCCCGGCCCCGCCCCCTTCGCGGCGGTGAGGGCAGGGGCGCGCATGCGCAGTGCCAAGGGCAAGATGGCGGCGCTGCGGGCGCTGGGGAGGCTGAGGGCACCTTCGGGGCTGCGGGCGGCGGCGGCGGCGCGGCTGGGGCTGGCCCCGGCCCGGTGAGAGCGGTGGGGAACCGGGACGGGAGACGGGGCCGGGGGGCGGCGGTGGGAGGCCGGGGCCGGGGCCGGTGGGGCCTGGAACCCCCCCGTCACGGCCCGTTCTGGCCCCGTCCCGTCCTGCAGGACGGCGCGGCAGTGGCAGCCCGATGTGGAGTGGGCCCAGCAGTTCGCCGGTGCCGTCATGTACCCGAGCAAGGAGACGGAGAAGTGGGTGCCGCCGCCCTGGAACGGTGAGGGGCGGTGGGGAGACTTCAGCGGCCGGGGCGGGGGAGGCTCCAGAGGAGCCCTGGAGGGGGGCGGCCGAGGCTCTGGGAAGGTGTCGGGGGCCCTGGAGTAGCCCCGAGGCCCTGGGGAGGCCCCTGAGGAGGGAGGCCGAGGCCCTGGGGGGCTGTCAGGTGCTCTTGGTGGTCCCTGGAGGGGGTGAGTCGGGGCCCTGGGGGTTGCCCTGAGGCCCTTGGAGGGGGGCATGGAGGGGCCCTGAGGCCCTTGGGCGGGCCCTGAAAGGGATCTTGAGGCCCTGGGGGGGGGGTGTCAGGTGCCCTGGGTGGGCCCTGGAGGGGCCCCAAGGCTCCGAGGGAGCCCTGAGGGGGTGTTGGGGGACATTGGGGGATGCTCAGTGGGCTCCAGAGCCAGTTGGACTCCTTGTGGGTGCTCAGGGCTGTCCAGGAGGCACTCGGGACCTTGTGTGGGCTTGGTGGATGTCAGCTTTGGGGTCACAGGGGCCAGGGGCTGCCCTGGGTCAGTCTGGGGCTCATTGAATGCCCACTGGGGCCTGGGACTCAGGGGAAGTACCCATGGCTGGAGCAAGGGCCCAGTGGGTGCTGTGGAGGTCTGCTGTACATATCCTGGGCCCCTGGATATGCAGGGCTGCTGCTTGGTGGGTGCCCGGGGCCAGACTGGGGCTCACTGGATGCTCAGGGCTGCCTTGTTGTCCTGAGTGTCCCGTGGGTGCCTAGGTCTCAGGGGGTGTAGGTGTATGGTGCCATGCAGCATCGGGAAGCCGTCTGGCTCCCTGTGCTCTGGGAAGAGTGGCCAGCCCAGGCTGAGCCTCCCGGGAGGCCCTTGGACTTGTCCCAGGGGTCTTGCGTTGGGCCGAGACAGGAGCTTGCAGTTGGGACACCAAGTTCCTGATGTCCGGCCAAGCACTGAGCTCGGCTTGGACATCTGTCCAGCGTCCGCTCTGCGTGTCCGTGCTGCCAGGAAAGGCCGAGGGCGCTCGAGGCAGCAGCGCTTTTGGGGGTGGATGTTCCTCCCTGCCCAACTCTCCTCTTTCCTCCCCCGAGCAGACAAGGACCCTGTGGCTCACAAAAAGGTCTCCAGTTTGACCATAAACTTTGGACCCCAGCACCCGGCTGCCCATGGGGTCCTGCGGCTGGTCATGGAGCTGAGCGGGGAGACGGTGAAGAAGTGTGACCCCCATGTTGGCCTCTTGCACCGGGGCACCGAGAAGCTCATCGAGTACAAGACGTACCTCCAGGTAAGGCACAGCAGGCTCCCAGTGCTTCCCCATCCTGGGTGCTGGTGTCTGTCTGTGGAGAGAGTGAGGGGTGTCCTTTTGGGGTGAGGAAACTAGGACATGAGTGGCTGTTGGTGTCCATCTGTGTGCAGCTGTCTGATCAGATACATCAGCAGCCTCCTCGGTGCACTGGGAGGGGATTTATTTGCCTGTCAGGGTTTGCAGCAGTGTTTGTAAACAAACCCTGCTGATTTATTGTCCTGATCGGGTTTAACGTTTGTGCCAGTGGGAGAAATGGAGCTTGAAATAGCCCAGGTCTTGGGGGGAGCGCTGCCTTGTCTGGCCACTGCGGCTTGAGGCAGCACTGTGACAGCTGCGCGGCAGAGATGGTTCTCAGCTGTTGTGTGCCAAGGGTGCAGGATTAGGGCCCTCACTGCATCTGTGAGCTGGAAAACTCTCGCAGAGGGACATTGTTTGCCTTCCTCCAAGCCTTATCCCAAGGCAGAGCCGTCCATGTGTCCGCTCCAGCCCAGGGCTGTAGCTTCTGGGCTGCTTTCATGGCTGCTGTTGTGCTTGATGCTCCCTGAGCATGCTGTGCCTGGGGGCTGTGTCCCGGTGCTCCCTGGCTGCGGTGAAGCCTCCAAGCACTCCCAGTGGTCCCGGGTCTTTGCTGCCCAGCTGTAGGTGCCAGCAGCCAGTGCTCAAGGCCATTTCTTTCGGCAGGCACTGCCCTACTTCGACCGTCTCGACTACGTGTCCATGATGTGCAATGAGCAGGCCTATTCCCTGGCCGTGGAGAAGCTGCTCAACATCCGCCCGCCTCTGCGGGCTCAGTGGATCCGAGGTGAGGGTGTCCCCATGCATCCCCGTACCTTTTCTGCGGGGGCTCCAGCTCCCGTCCCAGAAGCAGGTACTTCTGCCTGTCCTGCTGAGGGCTCGTAGCTCTCAGCTTTCTGGGGGCTCAGCCCCCGTTCCCCCTCTGCAGGGGGGGCACAGGGCCAGAGGTGCTCACCCCCCTGTGCCCCTTCTGCCCCCAGTTCTCTTCGCGGAGATAACCCGGCTGCTCAATCACATCATGGCTGTGACCACACATGCGCTGGACATTGGGGCCATGACCCCCTTCTTCTGGATGTTTGAGGAGAGAGAAAAGGTAAAGGGCAGTGCGGCCGTACCGGGGGGTCAGATTTGGGGCTCGGTGCTGCCCACGGGGCCGTGCCGTGGAGCAGTGGGCTCTCCTCTGTCCCTGCAGATGTTCGAGTTCTACGAGCGGGTCTCGGGGGCACGGATGCACGCTGCCTACATCCGCCCCGGTGGGGTGCACCAGGTAAGGGCAGCTGTGTCGTGCCCCAGCTCCCTGCAGAGCCCCTCCGGTCTGGCAGGGATGTGCGGGGTGTCCCTGCATGGGTGATGGCCCCTCTGGTGTCTCCCTGCCCGCGTCCCCAGTGCCACTGGCCGTGCATGGGCTCACCTCTCTCCCCCACCCGTGCAGGACCTGCCCCTGGGACTGATGGATGACATCTATGAGTTCGTGAAGAATTTTTCCATGCGGATAGACGAGGTGGAGGAGGTGAGGCAGGATGGGAGCCAGGCTTCTGCTCAAAACCTGGGAGAGAGGGACAGTCCCCATTTCCCAGCACCCTGAGGGCTGGGGTCTCGCGTTGCCTATCCCCTGGGCACAGCCAGCACAGGGTTATTTCTCCTGCAGCAGTGGTGACAAGGTGACACGGGTCAGGAAAGAGGGTGCGTAATCGGGAAGAGGCAGCTGGTGTGGGGAACAGGTGACTAATGCCCTGCTGCTCGCAGATGCTCACAAACAACCGCATCTGGAAGAACCGCACAGTCGACATTGGGGTGATAACAGCGGAGGAGGCTCTCAACTACGGGTTCAGGTGGGTCCGGTGGCTCCCGGGGACACCTGGGTGGGGGGCTCAGCCTCCTGCCACTGCCCACCTGTGTTGTCTCTCCCAGAAGGATTGGGGTTGAGTCCAAAGCTCTCAGCCCGGAGCCGTTTTGGGGACCGATGACACTGCTGACCGTCAGGGCAGTGCTATCCGGTGGCCACAGCGTGGCAGGAGCTGTGACACCATGTCCTGCCTGGCTGTACACTCGTGATGTCCCCAAGCCATCCTCCTGTGGCCGCTGCTCAGGGCTGTGGGGTGTGCACAGGCGGGGGATGCATGGCTGCTTTCCCCTGTGTCAGGGTCTGCTTCGGGGCACGGGGAGAGCCTGGAGCTGGCGTGGGCTGGGGCCTCTGCTTTGGGTGGGCTGCTCACCCACCTCCCTCCACCCAGTGGGGTGATGCTCCGGGGCTCAGGGATCCACTGGGATCTGCGCAAGACCCAGCCTTACGACGTCTATGACCAGGTGGAGTTCGACGTCCCCATCGGCTCTCGGGGCGACTGCTACGACAGGTACATCACATGCCGGCTCTTCTGGGGGCTATGGGAGGCCTCGGCAGGGTCACACCTTCTCCGTGGGCCTGTGGTGAGCCTGTGGCTTCCCCATGGGGTGCCCACCACACAGGGCGCAGGCCCTGAGCTGAGCGGCTTGGGGGTCCCACAGATACCTGTGCCGCGTGGAAGAGATGCGACAGTCCCTCCGTATCATCCTCCAGTGCCTCAACAAGATGCCTGAGGGGGAGATCAAAGTAGATGACGCCAAAATCTCCCCTCCGAAGCGGGCAGAGATGAAGGTAAACGCGCTTCCTTCCCCCACCAGGCCTTGCTGCAGGCTGCACGTCGGCGCTGGCGAGCAGGAAATGTGGTTTGGCGTGTCAGATGCTTGTGCTGAGGATTTTGCTGGTGTTATCTGGTGCCGCATCTGTCCCCCAGCTCAGCTGGGGACTGCCTGGCCTCCTGTGTACTGTCCCTGCCTGGACTGGCAGCGTGTGGGCAGGAAGAACAGCTTTGCACCAGGGGCAGGTTTGTTGCCAGCTGAAGCCGCTCCTGAGCCCTGCGGTGGTCCAGCCCTGTGCTGTGGGAGGGGCTCTCCCTTCCCCGGCTCTGCCAGGCCCAGCCCAGCTGGGCCGAAAAACCACCCTGGTGAAGGCAGGGGCTGTCACAGAGGAGACCTGGAAGCTGCCCTTCCTCTTCATCCCACGTGCTTGTTATGGCCAGTGGCCATGTGAACGCAGCTACCACCCTGGTTCCCATGCTTTGCTCCCTATCACCAGCCGATGAGGCACAGGCAGGAGATGGGCAGCGTTTTTTGCCCACACCCGGCCACACATCCTCGGTGATGGCGCCCTCCTCTCTCCGCAGACCTCCATGGAGTCACTGATCCATCACTTCAAGCTCTACACGGAGGGCTACCAGGTGCCCCCCGGAGCCACCTACACAGCCATCGAGGCCCCCAAGGTGCCACTTCTCATGGTGTTATGGGGGAAGTGGGCTCTGGCACGGTGAAGGGTGTCCTGGCTCCCCTGTGACACTCTTGGGGACATCGTGGTGCTCCTGTCACTGGCTGGGTGGGCTGTCCTGTCCCCAGGACTCTGCTGTCGCACCAGACTGGTGTTTGAGGGCTGGATGCTGTGGCTGGGAGACAGAACCTCAGCCTCCTGCCAGTGTCACCAACCCTGTCCCCACATCCTTGCAGGGCGAATTCGGCGTGTACCTTGTCTCGGACGGCAGTAGCCGCCCCTACCGCTGCAAGATCAAGGCACCTGGATTCGCTCACCTGGTAGGGGAGGCTGGGGCGGCCGGTGGCATTGCCGTGCTGGGGCCCGTGGCGAGGGTGGGATTTGGGCTGGAGGGGACAAGCGCAGCCTGGGATGAGCTTTCTTTCCCTTTCTCTGTGCTGGGCTCCCCAACATGGTGGGCTGGAGCAGGGGTCTATGGGCCACCACCTGCATGTCCCCTGGGGTCCCTCTGGGACCTGAACTTGCCTCTCATGCCTCTGCCACTACAGCCGGTTTTGTTCTCTGCTGATAACTGACCACTTCCCCCACTCCTCCCTGCCATGCTGTGCTGGCAGGGGCAGCATCCCCTCCCCTGCCTGCCCCCAGTTGCAGGGAGGGGGGGCAGTGGGCCCTGCTGCCAGCATGGCACCCGCTCTGGAAGCAGTGAGCTGGGCTGGGCCCCGCTTGGCCGCTCTGCCGTTGTGCAAACCTGGGAGGCAGAGCCATCCCCCTCCCACCTCGGCAGGCCTGGGGCCAGGGTGATGGGTGCTCGGGGGTACTCTGGAGGTGGGACTGTGGGCTGATGGGGGTCCCTGTGTTCTGCTTCAGGCTGGTCTGGATCGGATGTCACAGGGCCACATGCTGGCGGACGTCGTGGCCATCATCGGTATGTTCCTTCTTGGGGCTGGGGGCTCCCGCAGCTATCAGGGGGCTCCTTCCTTGTTCCAGGGGGCTGATCATGCCCTAACCCCTCTCTCCCTCCCCCAGGCACGCAAGACATCGTCTTTGGGGAAGTGGATCGGTGAGGTGGCAGCCCTGGCTGGCCCCGCTGTGCCCGTCTCCTGCTGTGTGCGCTGCTCTGGGTAGGGGGGTCCCCCGGCCCCCCCCCAACCGCGCCCCCTTCCTCATCTGAGTCAAATAAAGACTAAACCGGGTCCTGCCTGCCCAGCGCCACATCTCTGTCCTCACGTCAGCCCTTCTCCAGCTGAAACCTGGTGAAGCCCCGCTCTTCCTCCCTTTCCCACATGAGGCTTGTGGTCGAGAACTTCCCCTTCCCATGGTTACAGCCTTCCCTGGCCGGGGGTAGCCTGGAGACACCCCCCAGGGGTTTCACTTCCAACACCCCAGGTTTGGGTGCTGCCAGCGCCTGCAGCCTGCCGGCTTTCCCTGACAGCTTTCATCCGCCCGGAGCTGGTGGGTGCTCCTGCAGCCCCCCCAGGTGACCACAGCGGGGCCGGGGAGCTGTGGTGCCATGAGGGCTGGGGCGGGCCAGGCATGGGAAGGACGGATGACGCTTGGGGACAGCTTGCCTGGCCCTTGAGCAACATCCCCACCGCCCTTTGCAGGAAGAGAGGACGGCTGTGCCGGCCGGTTCCCCAGCACAGTGGGTGCTGGAGGAGGGGGGAAGCGAAGTGGGGGCGGCGCAAGCCGGCAGGAAGGCGCTGGCTCTGTGGTCGCTGACTCCGGCACGATAGCCCCAGGCCACCGGACCCTGCTCGGGGCCACGTGGAGGGATGGGTGCCCACCTGCTGCTCGCTGCTGCCCTGCTGCTGCTGTGGACCCGGCCGGCAGGTGGGGATGGGGGTCCCGTGGGGATGGGGAGCAGCTGGGTGGGCGCACGGCTGTCAGGCTGGCTCCTTCAACGGCGTCCTCATCCTTTGGGGCGAGCCAGGATCCGTTGAAGTCCCCCCGGGTGCTTGTGGCATGGAGGGGCACCCCAGGGTGAGTTCTGGTGGGCTCTGGGGCTCTCCAACACCATCCAAGGGGACATTGGCACACCCTGTGACCCCCTGCTGTCACCAGTGTGTGGAAAGGGGTGATGCTTGGAGGCAGCAGAGCCAAGCTGTTGGCAGCCAGGACAGGTGCAGGATCTGTCCCACAGCAATGCTGACCTGGGGACCCCCTCCCACCCCCCTCCCTCCATCCTCCCCAGAGGCCCTGATGGAGCCAGAGCTTTGCTACATCCTGGACGCCATCCTCTTCCTCTATGGCATCGTCCTCACCGTCCTTTATTGCCGCCTCAAGGTGAGTGCTAGGATCTGGTCTGTGGCCACCTGTCAGGCCCATTTTTTGGGGACGACCCCCAGGGAGGTGACAGCAAGTGCCCCAAGGCTTCCACACCTGTGCAGGGGCTTCTGGCTCTTACTACTTTTTTTTTTTTTTTTTTTTCCTTTTGGGCAACCCCCTTGTCCCCCTGCAGTTCCTGGCTCATCGAGTGTCGCGGCAGGGAGCCGTCAAGGAGGTAACGGTGCTGGCAGCAAAGGGCGGCCAGAACTGGGGAGGTTTGGGGCTGGGGTACCCCGGGAGGGACAGGCTCCCCCAGCCAGTGCCCACCCCAGTCAGTGTTGTAGCCGTGGAAGGGGAAAGCGAAGGGGAAGTACGGGGGGCTCTGGTGCTCCTGGATTGGGGGGAAGAAATCCAGGAAACCTCATGACTTCCCCCCACTTCCCCAGGGAGTGAAGGGAGGGGTGCAAGGGGGTGGTGGGGGCAGGCGTTTTTGTGTGTGTTCCCCCTCCCCAACTCTTTCTCTTTCACTTTCCTGCAGCAGAAGGAAGAAGCCATCTACACCGTAAGTCTGCCTGGGGGTGATGCATCCCAAGGGGTCCCTACCCACAGCTGCTGTCCCTGGGGGGGTACCCTGTCCCCTGGGGTGCCTGTATCCCACTGGGTGCACCGTTCTATGGGTGCTCCATTCTGTGGGGATGCCCCACCCTGCAGGTGCTGTATCCTATGGGTGCTGTAACTTGGGGGGATGTCCTGTCCCCCCCATCACCCCCCCCTTGGGGGAGCACCCACCCTGGGTGCAGCCCCCCCACAACAGCCCATAGCTCCCCGGGGCCCTTCCCTGGGGCACATCTTGGGAGGGAAGCTCCCACAGTGGGGTGACAGTCTGAAGGGGGGGTGGCAGTTGGGGTGGGGACAGGCATCCTGTAACCCCCTCTCCCACGCAGGGGCTCAGCGGTGAGGGCCAGGAGATGTACGAAACGCTCCAGATCAAACACTCCTGACCCCGTCCTGCTGCCATGCCGCAGCCGCGCCTTGTCCTCCTGTCAGTCCCCAGCAGCTGGGGACCCCACATGGCCCCCTGGTCCCCCCCTCCTGGGACTGCGATGGAGAACTGGAGCTTTTCCCCCCTGGAAGCGGCTGGTTTTGGTGCCAAACTGCCTTCAGCCAGGCACAGGTGCAGCCTGAATGCCACCGCGGTGCCGGGACCCCCTGAGCCTGGAGGGGCTGAAGCTGCCTGGGCTGCGTGGTGCTGCCCCCCGCTTCTGCTGCCATCCACCCCACAGTAAAGGAGCACCATGCACAAACAGGGCAGGAGGGTTTCTGTAATGGCGGGGCAAGAGCCTGGGGTGACAATGGCACTGGCTCCTGGTGGGGCTGGACATGGCGTGGGGACAGGGACGATGGCCCTGGCTGTCAACAGGGCTGGGCATCCACTAGGGACAGGGACAGTAGCACCATCTCCTGCTGGGGACAGTGGCACCATCTGATGGGGTTGGAGCTTGTGGGGACAGGGACACCATGGGGCTGGGGACAGACACCCATGGGGCTGGGGATGGTGGCATTGGCTCCTGGTGGCAGCTGCCGCATGTTTCTGGGTGGAGGAAATATTCGCAGGGGAGAAAAACACCATTTACACATTTAATGAAGAAGCTGCATTTTGGGGCTGATACTATGGAAGTGGCTCCTGTGCCCCCCCCCCGGCCACCCCCAGACCCCTGGTTGGGGCGACCCCCCCAGACCTCTCAAGGGGTGCCCTAGCACCTTCCCCGAGATGCAGCCAGAGCCTGGCACCCCTGTGCCGGGGGGGGGGGGGGCTGGGGCTTCCCGGGGGGGGGGGGGGGGGGCGTGGGAGGAAGAGGGAGGCAGGGGGTGCTGGGAGCATTGGGGAGGACTGGGGACCCCCACAGGGCACTGGAAGGATGAGTGGGGAGCACTGGGAGGGGGAATGGGGAGCACCTGAGGGTACTGGGAGGGGGAATGGGGAGCATGGGGTGCCCTATGTAGCCCCATGCAGGACCCCGCCACTCGGGACCCCCCCTGCCGGGGCTGGGCTCTGCGGATCTGATCGGGCCCTGGGCAGAGGAGCCGCCGCCCCCCGGGAGCCGTGGGTTGTGCGTCCGGGGGTTTGCCCGGGGGACACACGGACACCAGTGTGCACAAGCGCAGTCCCCGGTCCCCCCGGTCATCGTCGTCGTCGTCCGTCCCCCCCCCCCAGTGCCTCGTGGTGTCACGGTATGTTCTCGTAGGTGTCGCTCGGGAGCCGCAGCCGCGCGTGGGCACCCGGCAGCACAGCGTAGGTAACGGGCGGCTCCCGCGGGGGTGCGAAGCGGGGGGAGCCCCGGGGGGAGCGAGACGGGGAGGTGCCTGGAAGAGAAACCGGTTCGGGGACCCGGGCTGGGGGCGGTGACACGCGTGGGCGGCGCGTCCCCCACCCGCCGTACTCACCCCCGTCCCGCTCGGTGACCACGACACGGGTGTACAGCACCTCCCCATCCTCCGGCTCCCCGGGGTGGGCTGTGGGCTCTGGCTGGCGACCCTCGGGCTCCTGAGGGACCATGGTGTCCCTGCGGGGACAATGGGGTGCCTGGGGTGGGGGCAGACCGGGACGGGACGGGGGGTAACCTGCTGTCCCAGCCCCGGGGAAAGGGGCTTCATGGCTGGACCCCCCCCCCCCCCCCCCGCTCACCTGCTCCAGCTCTTCCCAGCAGCTGCAAGGCAAGGGGGTGTGTGAGCAGCCCTGGGGTCCCGGGAGTCACAGCAGCGAGGGACCCCTGGGACCCCTGAGACTCCCCGGGACCCCAAACGAAGGACCCCAGGGCTTGGCCGTGCATGCCCAGGAGGGAGGGAGGACCCCAGGACCCCGAGCTGGTGGTACCAGGGACTTTGATGAGTTTCACCTGGGGGTACCAGACCCCCAGATGAGACAGGGAGATGTGGGCTGCAAGCAGGAAGACCACCCAAGGCACCCCAAGACCCCCTGGACCCCAAGCCAAGGACCATGGGGCTCAGCCCTGCATGCCCAGGAAGGAGACAACAGCCCCCAAGACCCTCCAGGACCCCAACCTGGCGGTACCAGGGACTCAGCCCCGCATACCCAGTTGAGATGGGGGTACATGAGCTGCAAGCAGGGAGGGCCCCCAAGACCTGCCCAGGACCCCAAGCCAAGGGCGCTGGGGGCTCAGCCCTAGCCAAGATGAGGGATGCAGGGTGCAGCCCCATTGCCCACCCCCTAGCCAGTGTAGGGGGCTTTTACCCCACCTGGGCCCACAGACCCGGTCCCCAGGCCCCCAGTGTGGGTGACCCACCTGCACGGCACCGGCGCCGGAGGTACCAGCCCATGGCAGCAGTGAGCAGGAGCAGGAGGGACACGCTGAGCCCCACGGCCATGGCTGGGGTTAGAGCAAGGACAAGCCCAGGTCAGCCCTGACCCTGGGGAGCTGGACACCCATGGGGGGCCGGGGGGGGAGCAGATGAGTGTAGCCCCCACCTGTGCCCTGCTGCCGCCCTCCCTGTCTCGGCTGCGTCACCGAGAGGGCCAGCGCCAGGCTGCGTGCCCGGAAGATGCGGTGGGTGCCGAGGCGGTTGGTGGCCAGGCACTGGTAGGTCCCAGCGTGTGCTGGCCCCACAGTCCCCAGGGACAGGACGGGCCCCGAGTCCAGCTCCTGCCCGTCCCGCAGCCAGGTGAAGGTCACCGGCGCGGTGCCCACCCGCACGGAACAGCTCAGGTTGAGATTCTCGCCCGCCGGCACCACCGGCTCCATCCTCGCCATCGTGATGGTGGCACCAGCCACCGGCACTGCCAGGCAGAAAGACGGTGCTGGGGTCAGACCAGTGGCGGGATGAGGTGACACCGTGGGTGGGGGGCACCCGAAGCCAGAGGGTCCTGCTCACCCAGGACAGTGACCCACAGCGGTGGGCTGTCGGCCACCGTGCCACCGTTGGTGGCCGTGCAGTGGTAGCGGCCGCTGTCCTGGTGCCGCACAGTGCGGAGTGTGTAGTAGGGGCCCGTGGCCAGTGGCACAGCTGAGCCCTGCCGGTGCCAGGAGAAGGAGAGGGGCCCCGTCCCCTCGGCCACCGAGCAGCTCAGCACCAGGCGGTCTCCCTCCACCACCTGCCCCCCGGGGGGCTGTGCCACCAGGGACACCCCCGAGACAGGGACCCCTGCGGGGAGGAGATGGGCAGGGATGGGGGACCTAGGGAAGGGGGGGGGGGGACTTGGAGAGGGATGGAGGGGACCCCAGGGAGAGATGGAGGGACCCAGGCAGGGAAGGGGGACCAGAGGAGGGATGGAGGGACCTGGGCAACACGGAGGGACAACAGGGAAGGATTGGGCAACCCCAGGGAGGTATGGAGGGACCTGGGAGGGATGGGGGGACCCCAGGGAGAAATGAGGGGGACCCAGGCAGGGATGGGGGGACTTGGAAATGAATGGAAGGACCCTGGGGGGGATGTGGGGACCTGGGGAGGGACCTGGGAAGGAATGGGGGGACCTAAGGAGGCATGAAGGGATCCTAGGGAGGGACCTGGGGAGGGATGTGGGGATCCCCCCCATGTGGGAATGTGGGGAGGGATGGGGGGAGGCAGGCAGGGGTGGGAGGACCTGGGGATGTGGGGACCCGGAGATGGCTGCAGGACCCCGGTACGCCCCCATCCCTCCTGCACACTCACTGCGCACCGTGACGGTGACCGGGGTGCTGCGTTTCCGCACGCTGGCCGTCTCTGTCCGCACTTCGCAGGAGTAGTTCCCCGAGTGGGACAGCCCCACGGCCGGCAGCTGGAGCTGGGGGGAGCCCTGGGGCCCCCCCACCACCATGTCATCCTGGTAGAATAGGTGCTGGAGGCGGGTGAGGGGCCGCAGGGGGCTGAGGTGGCTGAGGCAGCCCAGGGACACGGGGGTTCCCTCGCGGGGCTCGGCCGGGCCCTCCAGGCGCAGCACCGGCACCGTGAAGAGCTCTGGGAGGGAGCCGGGGGGGAGCGGTGACCCCGAGCCCACTGGGGAAGGGGGGCTGCACCCCGCCAGGTGGGTGTCGGGGAGGGGGTGCTCACCTTGCACTGCCACCATCACCAGTGCCGATTCCTGCCACTGTGGGAAGACGTGGCCCACGGTGGCCTGGCAGTGGTAGCGCCCGCTGTGGTGCAGCTGCAGGGAGGGCAGGAGCAGCTCGGTCCCCCGGGGGGGCCCCCCCAGCGCCTCCCTCTCATGGAAGAACCGCACCTGGGCGATATGCATGTCCTTCCAGCCCCGGCAGCGCAGCGGCAGCGTGTCCCCCTCCAGCAGCACCCGCGCCGGCACCTGCAGCGCCAGCCAGTCTGCAAGAGAGGGCGGGGGCGGCTGGTGCACAGGGATTCAGCCGGTGGGCTCCCATTGCATGGGGATGCACCGGTGTGCACAAGGATGCACTGGTGTGCGTGGGGATGCACCCAGTGACGCGCAGGAGATGCAGCCAGTGTGTACAGGATGGGGTCCTGTCACACAAGGGGCGAGAGGCTGAGAAAGAGAGCCCACCCAGAGCCCTTGTGGCACCCACAGGTGCCAGGGCAAGGGCACCCATGCCACCCCTCACCATTTGAGAAGCCCAAGGTGATGGAGGGGCTGAGCCCAGCACCAGGGCTGCGGCACTGCAGTCTGTAGCTCCCGGGTAGGTCTCTGGTGATGTGGATGTGGTTGGATCTTGCCTGCTGCCAGAACTGCTCATTGACATACCAGTCGGTGGGGCCGGGTGCGCTGGAGCCCTGGCAGGTCAGTGTCACCTTGTCTGGCAGGAACACTGGTGTCCAGGGGGGGTCCAGCGTGAGCTGGCTGGGCTGGGCACCTGCGAGGTGACAGGGGACACCAGTCTGCTGGGGCCACCGACGGTGTCTGGGGACAGCAGGGTTGGGGACCAGCAACAAGGACTCACCAGTGAGGCCGAGGGCTTGGGCTGGAAGGAAGGGGAGAGGTGCTGGGTGGGGGCTGCTGCCACGGGGACACCAGCACCCAGGGGAAGGGGTGCAGGGGCTGTCCCCAAGCTGCCCCTGTGGGGACACCGGCACCCGTGGGAAAGGGTGTGGGGATGGTTCCCAGGACAGCTGGGAGAGCCCAGGGGACACGGCTGCGTCAGAGCCGCCCACGCACTGTGTCTGGGCAGCACAGCCACCCCGGGCTGGCGCAGAGCATGGGGACACTTCCGCCAGCCCCACAGCACCCGTCCTCATGGCCCCATCCCTATGGCCCCGTCCCCATGGTCCCACCCCTGTGGCACATGGCCCCATCTGCACGGTGCTTGTCCCCATGTCCCCATCATTACAGCTCTGCCCCCACAGCCCCATCCCCATGTGCCCACCACCACAGCCACCACAGCCACCCCAGCCCCATGACACCAGTCCCCACATCCCTATCACTGTGGTGCCTGTCCCCACAGCCCCATTCCCCATGTCCCCATCCCCACATCCCCATCCCCACAAGCCCCGCCCCCGTGTCCCCATCCCCACAGCCGTCCCAGCCCTGTGACACCAGTCCCCATATTCCTATCCCTGTGATGCCTGTCCCCTCAACCCTGTCCCCACAGCCCCGTCCCCACAGCTGCCCCAGCCCCATGGCCCCAGGCATGCTGGGGGGTACAACCCCGTGTGCTGGCTCTGCTGGCGTTTGGGACCTCAGGGGACCCCACAGCCACCCGGCACTCCCTCCCCATGGGCCGGCCAGTGCCACTGGGCTCTGCTTCAACTCACTGCTCCCCAAAGTGTGGGAGGGGTCTAGGCGCCCATCCCTGTGGCATCAGGCCCCCTGCCCAGCCCCGAGGCCCATGCCCGGGCACTCACCCCAGAGGAGCAGTGCCACGCTCCTGGCCATCCCGGCACTCTGCCGTGCGCTGGTGGGGCCACCTGCCCTTTGCATAGCAGCTATTTGGGGAAAGGGGAAGGAAGTGACTTCCGCATCCCCCAGGGCTTTGCCCTGGCCCTGGGGGACACGTGCCTGGTAGCACTTGTCAGGGACGTGTCGGGCACCTGCGAGGGACGGGCTTGGGTCTGGAGGAGCTGCTGCCGGCCCCTTTGCTAGGGGGGATCACTTCAGGCACGAGGACCCTCCAAGGACATGGGGCATGAGTGGCCCCGTGGGTGTCCTGCACTCGTGAGACCCAAGGGGCTGGGACCCCGAGTGCTGGGACCTCGACAGCTTGGACCCCGAGGGGCTGGAGCCCAGGGAGAGACCCCAACATCTGGGACCCCGAGGGCTGGGACCCCGAGAGCTGGGACCCCAGGGACCAGGACCCCCTGGGCCGGGACGGCGTAGGCTGGCTGTCACGGCCGCCCGGTCCGTGGAGGGGGGGTCACGGCGCCCCGGTTCGGGCGGGCCCCGCCCCGCCCCGTGCACTGCGGCGCCGCCTGGCGGGCGCACAGCGGAACTGCGCCGCGAGGGGCGGGGCTCGGGTGGAGGGCGTGGCCTCCGTGAGGGCGGGGCTCGGCGGTTCCGCCCCCCGGCGGAGGCGGAGCGGCGCGAAGATGGCGGCGGAGCCGGGCCTGGGGCCTGACCCGGAGCTGGAGGAGCTGCTCGACAGTGAGCGGGGCCGGCGGGCGGCGAGCGGGGGGGGCCGGGGGTTACGGGGTGCGGGGGGGACGGGAGGTTATTGGGGTGCAATGAGCGCAGGTGGTTATTGGGGGTGCAGTGGGACTGGGGGTTATTGGGATGCAGTGGTACTGGGGGGTTATTGGGGTGCAGTTATTGGGGCACAGCGGGGTGGGGGGGGGTGGGGGCAGGGCCCCTGGGGCTGGGCAGGCGTTGCGGTCCATGGGGTGCAGCGAGGCAGCGGGAGCTGGCCTGTGCCACGGGATGGGGGTCATTATGGGGTGCAGGGAGTTACTTTGGGGACGGGGGGGTGACCCTGGGCCAGGGGTGCCCGGGGGTCCCCCCTCAGCCCGCCCCTTCCCTAGGTGCCCTGGATGACTTCGAGAAGGCCAGGCCCGCCGCCCCCCCTCCGCCCCCACCGCCCCCCCCCTGGGGCCCAGCCCTCGCCCAGCGCCGCCGCCAAGGTGCGACGCTGCCAGGATGCGGCCGCCGCCCTCGCCCCGGCCCTCGGGGTGGGGAGACAC
Source organism: Aquila chrysaetos chrysaetos (assembly GCF_900496995.4). Classification (NCBI taxonomy): domain Eukaryota; kingdom Metazoa; phylum Chordata; class Aves; order Accipitriformes; family Accipitridae; genus Aquila; species Aquila chrysaetos. Next base: position 24,213,293 of record NC_044012.1, read on the forward strand.
CGTCCCCGTGATGGGGGGGGGGGGGCCTGACCGTGCCCCTCTCCCCAGGCCTCCCTCTTCGCCTCGCAGGAGAGGTTCTTCCAGGAGCTGTTTGAGGGGGAGCTGGCCTCACAGGCAGCGGCCGAGTTCGAGCAGGCCATGCAGGAGCTGGCCCGGGAGGAGCCGCACTTGGTGGAGCAGTTCCAGAAGCTGTCAGAAGCGGCGGGAAGAGTGGGTGAGTGGGGCCAGCACGTGGGCGCCGCTGCCAGTGCGTTTAAATGACAGGACAAAGGAGCGTGTCAAAGGGCGGCCACCCTTCCTGGCTGCTGGCTCGGTTGTGCCAGAGTTGGCGTGTTGCAGCCCGGTGAGCCCTTGCTGTGCCGGGAGCGCACTGGCGCCCAGATCTCGCCAACAGCTGGGAGACCGAGGTCATGGCAGAGTGAGCAGTATGTGCTGGCCCGGGGTGGGACAGGGCTTTGGGGGCATTGGCGGCCGTGGGTTCCCCACCATGCCAGGAGGTCTCGGTTTGGCTCGGGGCTGGTTGGCACCTCTCCGGCGTTGCAGTGCCGGGCGTCCTCCCGCGTGCCGGGAGCTCCCTTAGGCTCCTTGCTGCCAGCCAGCGCCGTGGTGGAGCGGGATGGGGGGAAGGCTTGAGGGCTTTTGGGTGATAGCCTGGTCCCTCAGCCCCCTGGGACCCCCATTTGGGAGCGGGATCCCCAAGACAAGACCCCGACCCTTGCTGAGCAGGGTGCCCCAGGGTGCCCGGCATCTCCCTGTCCCCCGACTGGTGTCTCCTGGTCCCCGCAGGCAGCGACACGGCGTCGCAGCAGGAGTTCACCTCCTGCCTGAAGGAGACGCTGAGCGGCCTGGCCAAGAACGCCACTGACCTGCAGGTATGGACGCCCCCCTGCTGAACAATCGGGGTCCCCCCCGGGATGCCCCCCATCCCACGGGGGGGTGCTGACGGTGTCCTTGCAGAGCTCCTCGGCCTCGGAGGAGGAGCTGGCGAAGGCACTGGAGGGGCTGGGGCTGGAGGAGGGCGATGGCGAGGGCAGCGTCCTGCCCGTCATGCGGAGCATCATGCAGAGCCTGCTCTCCAAGGACGTGCTCTACCCTTCACTGAAGGAGATCACTGAGAAGGTGGGGGGTCCGGCGGCACCAGGACGGGACGTGGGACAGGTGCGGTGGTCCTGGTGTGACCCCCCGCTCTCCCCCCGCAGTACCCCGAGTGGCTGCAGCGGCACGGTGAGGCGCTGCCGGCCGAGCAGTACGAGCGGTATCGGGCGCAGCACGGCGTGATGGGCCGCATCTGCCAGCAGCTGGAGGATGAGCGGCCAGGCGAGGGCGAGGAGGAGCGGCGAGCGCGCTTTGAGACCCTCCTTGACCTCATGCAGCAGGTTAGCTGGGGGGGAGACGGACCTCCCCTGGCCCCCAGTGCCATCCTGATGCCCCCCGTGTCTCCCCCGCAGCTTCAGGACCTGGGGCACCCACCCAAGGAATTGGCCGGGGAGTCGGTGAGTGTCACCGGGGACCCCCTGGGGGGGCGGGGGCCCTGTCCGGACCCCCCTGATGCCTGGGTCCCTCGGCTCACCTTCCCCCCCAACCCCGCAGCCCCCCGGCCTCAACCTGGACCTGCCGGGGGCGACGGGTGGTGAGCAATGCCGCCTCATGTAGCGCCGGCGGCGGGAGGGGGGTGCCCGCAGCCCCCCCCCCGGTGCTGTGCTGCCAAGGATGGCCCCTGCCTCGTTACCGACTAATTAAGGCCCTGACAAGGATGAGGACGAGGAGGCCGAGCGGAGCCGGAGCCGCAGCCACTGAGGAGCGGGGCTGGACACAGCAGCACCGGCTCTGCCGTCCCGCACCGTGGGGGTGCCGGGGGTGGCTGGGGGGGGCCCGGTGTGGGGTGGGGGGTATAGGGACCCCCGGCCCTGGGGACACGTGTGTCCCCCCGATGTCCGCAATAAAGATGTTGGCAACTACACTGGCTCCTGCCTGGGGAAACTGAGGCAGAGGCAGCCAGCGGCACCCTGCTGAAATGAGGGGGACGTGGGTTGACCCTACAGTGATGGGGGGGCACCCCGGGGGACCCTGAGTAACACACAGGGGAGGGGAGGCCTGAGACCCTACAATAACATGGGGGGAGACACAAGGAGACCCTACAGTAACATGGGAGGGTGTTATGGGGTGACCCTACAGTAGTAACATGGCGGGGGGACATGGGGTGACCCTACAGTAACATGGTGGGGGGGGATATGGGGTGACCCTACAATAACATTGGGGGGGCACGGGGTGACCCTACAATAACACGGGGGGTGGGGGACGACCCCACAATAACGTTAGAGGGGCACAAGGAGACCCTACAATAACACTAACGGGGGACGGAGTGACCCTACAATAACACGGGGGTAGGGGTCGCCGCTGCCATGGCGACGGCAGGGAGGGGCGGCGCTGTCGCGCGGTGTCGCGCAGCGGCCGTTGCCGTAAAGCGGCGCCTGGGCGCCGTAAAGCGTCCCGCGGAGGCGGTGCGCTAAGATGGCGGCGGCTGGGCCCGGAGCCGGTGGCGGAGGAGCAGCCGGCGGCCGCGGGGCCCGCGCCTGAGCGACGGCCGGGAGCTGCCGGGAGTCGGGTCGGTGCGGGGCCTCCCCTTCCTCCCCCTCCCCGCCCTGGCCGGCGGTTCTAGCCCCGGCCCCGGCGGCCCTCCCCTCCCCCACCCGCCGGGCGGCGGGGCCGGGGGCGGGGCCCGCTCGGGGCCGGGCCGGGAGGACTCCTCCGGAGGGGGCCCAGCCCGGAGGGTCCGGCCGCCCTCGCGGTGTACCAGGCCTTCGGGGGCGGCTGGGGGGGGCCGAGGTACCCCCCTGCGGTCATCGGGCACTGGGGATCCCTGCTGCCCCGGGGGGTCTCTGCGCCTTTGGGGGGGCGCTGGGAGGGTCCCTGTTGCTCCTAGAGGGTCCCTGCTGCCCCTAGGAGGTCGTTGTGCCTTTGGGGGGAGTCCTTGCTGCCCTCCTGAGGACGTTGTACTTTGGGGAGGGTGTTGGGGTGGGCTCTCTTGCCTCCAGGGCTGGTTCCTGTTGCCTCGAAGGGCTCATCAGCCCTTGGGAAGGGTTGGGGGTCCCTTCTGCCCCCAAGGTCGGTCCCTGTTGCCCCCGGGGTGTCACCGTCCCTTTCAGGGAGTACTGGGGGGTCCCTTCTGTCTTCAGGGCTGGTCCCTGTCACCTCCGTGGTGTCATCATCTCTTTGGGGGGATGTTGAGTGTACCCCTGGTGTCCCCAGGACCAAGCCCTGCTGCCCCCAGGGTGTTGTCCTGCCTTGGCGTGTTGCTGAGGGTTGCCGCCTGCCCCCAGGGCTCCTTCCCTAGTGCCTCTGTGGTGTCACAGTGCCTTGAGGAGGCACTGGGAGTCCTTTTCAGCCCCAGAGCTGGTCCCACTACCTCAGTCCTGGGGCGGAACTCATCTGAGGGTCCCTCCTGCCCTCACAGGTCCAAACCTCATTGTTCTTGGGCCTTCCTCACCCCCTCCCTTCCAGGACAGTGCCCGTTGTCCCCAGGGGGGTCCCCAGGGAGCAGGGGTCCCCGGGGCAGGTGCGGCTGGGCCCTGTGCTGCCGGGCTTTAACCTGTCGTTTCCGTCAGCTGCCAGCGAACTTCCGGCCTCAGCACTTGCTGCCCGCAGCACCGCTGCCGCTGCTGCGCAGGTGAGTGGGATGCCCTGGGTCTGGCAGCACTTGCCTCGTGTCCATCTGTCTATCCTGCTTGCTGCAGAGGTGGAGGCTAGGGCTGCATCTGCCTTGTTCTCCTTTGCAATGCCGAATTATTCGTGTCGGTGGAGTGGTCTTGGGCTGCTCTAGCTGCTCCCCTCTTTGCTCCTGCAGGATTTCTCCTGCTGGCCAGGCTTTCCTCGGCCCTGGGACCACCGTGCTCCCCTGGAGAGCAGGGAGCCTCCGCCTTCCTGGGTGCTGGACGGGGAAGGGGCGGCGCTGCGTGCTGAGGCAGCCGGTGCTTGTTAGCTGCAGTTAATTAGGCTCTGCCTGCACTGGGAGCAGGTTCATGCCATCCCCCTGGCTGTGCTGTGGGATGGCTGGGAAAAGTGGTGGGGAGGTGGGAGCTGCATCGCCCAAAGAGGTGCTTCTGTGCCCAGGATGCTCCGAGATGGGGATCCCAGACCTCTGTGTAATTGCAAATGGGAAACTGCTTAATTAGCATTGTCACTAGGACCTGCTGGGCTCCCGGGTAGGTTTGTAATTAACCAAGGCTCTCCAGAACGCAACCCACTGGCAGGTTTCTGCCCATGTCTTGGCAAACCAGAGGTGCCTGGCCAGCCCCTCCCCTGCGAAGGCTGTTTGGGGTAGAAACCTGCTTGTTGCGGGAGGTTTAACTGGGGGTTTAAACCCCCCAACACCATCTCAGGGGGGAAAGAGGGCTCCTCTGCAGCGAACAAACGAGGTTGCCTCGGTCCAGGTCTGATGAGAAAACTTTCCTTAAATAGAAGAGGCTCAGCGGAGCCTAGTGCGACACATGTGCAAGAGGGACCCGGTGTAAAGGCAGGCACAAGGCTGTGCTGTGGCGTCCTGTGGGCGTCTTGGTGTGCCGGGGTGGTGGAAACTGAGGTGAGGGGCTCTTGGTGGGTCAAAAACAGCCCTTGCTCGCTTCTGGCCCTGGTGCTTCTCTGCTTTATGTAGCCCAAATGCGGCCTGGGTGCAGAGTGCCTGCAGAGCCTGGCTATTCAGGTGTTTATATAGCTATGTAAATATTTTAATGACAGATCATTCAGGGACTAAGCGGCTGCAAGCAGTGGGTTTCCAGGTGTAAAGTGGCTGGGTTGGGAATGCCACGGCATGTGGCCAAGTCCTGTGGGTGCTGTGGAGGGGCACTGAGTGCTGGCGCAGATGGGTGGCAGATCTTGGGTGGCAGTGAGGGACCGGAGCCATCTGCTGCACAGAGCATGGCCTGTGTCCCGCTGGCTCGTGGCTTTACAGATTGGGGTATCGGCTTGGGATGGAAAGGACTGTCTCTTGGGCATGACCGTTGGAGATGCTGACTGGTATTGTGATGGTTTGGGGTCTTGGAGCCTGGCAAACCAGTGGGAAGGCACGGTGGTGTGAGTCGCGACATGGCAGCCTGAGGCTGGCATGCTGTGGCAGCACCCGCAGCTCAATCCCGGCAGCTGGGAGACTGTGGCATGTGGAGTGATATTTTTAGGACTCTCACAAGGGTGCTGGAGAGTGAGGCTTCGAGCATGTGAAGCTGGGAGCACTGATCCTGTCCAGATGTTGACTCCAGGGAACTGCAGAACCCACATGTCAGCTCCCGGGGTCACTCTGCACAGTGTCCTGGAACCACGCGGGGTTCACTGGTTCCGGCCATGCGCCCTGAGGCATTGCCACCTTGGCAGGGAGACCCAGCCTGGCACTAGCAGCTTGGTGACAGGCTCAAATCTCTCGGTGAGGGCTCAGGGCTCTCTTCAGGGCTGACCGTGTCCCAGCTCCCTCCAGTCCACACAGAGCGGTGTCTCATTGCATCCCTCAACCAATGCTCCCCAGTTTGGGGAGGTGGAAGCAATACCTTCAGGGCCGTCGGCGTTTCCAGCCGTTGGTAACTGGAGTGTGGCATTCCCCTGTGTCCGCTTGCTGCCGGTTTGTCCCTGCCTGAGCCCTCGAGTGTTGATGGCAAGCTGTGCTGTGCCATGCCGCGGGGCTGCCGGTCTACGCACACTTTAATCTCCCTGCCACGTGAACGGCTTCGGTGCCTGCGGGTGGAGCTGGTGGGCGGCTGGGGAGGCTGACGCAGAGCTGTCGGTGCCGAGCACCCAGCTTGCCTATCCATCGGTACTGGGCAGCTGGCATAGGCTAGCTTTGTGCTCCTGGGCATAGAAGATGGCGGGGGATCCCAGTGTCCCCTGTGGTGTCCATGGCACTGGCAGAGGCTGTGTCTGTCCCTGCTGTTAGATCCGCCGAGGCACCTGGGGGCTTTTTTTCCCTCAATTTGCTTAATTTCCTAGCAAGGTTATGGTCCTCAGGTGTGGGTGGATGAGACATGAAGTCAGGCTAATTATTTGGTAATGGATTCCTTTCCTCTGAAAGCGTGTTTCTTGTTCCTCACCTTCGTGAAAAGGCTGCCGTGAAAGAGTGTTAATGACAGATCTGAATAGGCAATTTGGCGGAGGAAAATAACTACCGAGGAGCAAAGTCCAAACTAGGTTCCTTTTGTATGTGCAAAGACTCCCAGCCCCTTGGATTAATAATGCCACTGAAGGCACAATAACTGGCAGAGTGAAAGTTGTCCTGTTCATGGACTTTCCGATTTCCTAACGACTCGAGCTTGAGCAGCGGGGAGTTAAGCCATAGCTGAGCACTGCGGTGTTTTGAGCCTGTTCCTTAGTCATCTGGCATGACAGGCACCATACGAGGGACAGAGTCGCCTCTCCACTTAGAGCAGTAAATTAAAACCAGTCCTGCCCCAGCTCCCTCCTGGTCCTGCCCACAGCCCATGGGGACAGACCTGGCCAGGCACAGGGCACCGTCTGCAGCGCTGCAAACTTGCCGGCTGAGCGTGCACAAGCCGCCTCCGCCGCGGCGGTGAGTAATCCCCTCGTAGGGCTGAGCCTTGGTGCTTTGCAGGAGGTGAACACCCGCTCTTCTTTGCGCCACCGGCACAAAGCCTTCACGTGCTGAGAGCTGCCGGTGCTGGAGGGCTAGGCTCGGCACCGCATCTGGCTGCCAGCGCAGAGTGGAGATCTGGCAGGTTTGGGCAGGAGAGAGGAGGGCTGAGGGTCTGGGGCAGCGCTCGTCCCCTGCTTTGCTTTTCAGTCCTTTCCACCCCCTCTCCACAGTGTCAGTGGTTTTAAAGTGATTCTGTGCGGGCTGGCAGCACCAGCTGGGGAATAGTTAAAAATGAAGCTGCAGAAAACACTTTATCTTTTATTTCTGCACTGCTACTCTTGTTATTGAGCGAGTGGCTGCAGTTGGCTGAAGCTCGCTGGTGTTTTCAGTTGCATAAACTTGGTTTCCTTATAAACGCTCCTACACTGTAAGAGCTTTTATCAGGCTTCAGCCGGAGCCAGCTTGGCTGCCCAGGCCTTCCCCGGGCACCGCTGCAGTGCCATCAGGTAGTGACAGTGCCATCAGGCAGTGGCGGTGGCCCCTGGTCCATCACCCCGCAGCCATGCCTCTGGGTCGGCAGCTTCAGTGAGCCCCACTTGCCTCCTAAATTGCCTGTTTCTTAGATGGGAGTCATGCCCAGTCTTGGACTGGCAGTGACAGACCCAGCGTGGGCAGAGCTTTTTGCCTTCTTTGGCTCTTTGGGGCTCTGCTGGTGTTAATTCCCAATCTAGCGAGGATTAGTCTCCGGAGTGTTTGCCGTAATCTGAGTTAATGGTGTTCTGGCTTCAGCTTTTCCTTGCGTGTAAACGGGGAACTTTTAGCAGACTCCCTGACACTGGTTAAGAGCAAGCAGCTAAACCAAGTATGAAAAAGTTTGACTAAAAATAGAAGGGGAGTAAAAAACAAGCAAGCATAAACAAAATGTTATTTTTAATTTTTTTTTTCCCTCCACCTTGGCAAAACCTCTGCTGCTTGTGACTCCAACGTGTTTTCCTCCTGTGTCTTGGTGTAACCTAGTGAGGCAGCTCTGCCAGCAGGTGAGCGCTGGTGGTCTCACCAAAAGCCACCTGTGGGCGATGTATGCCATGATCCTGGGGGGGATCCACAGCCCCCAGGCACAGAGGCGGCTCCACTTCGCAGCCACAGTCCTGCAGGACCTGCCCCTGCAGCGGAGGGGAGCCTAGGCCACTTTGGATGCTGTCCCTGGATGCAGTGGGGCCGTCAGTGCTCCTGCAGCCCGTGCCTCCCCTCCCCTCCCTGCAGCAGCCAGTCCTCCAAAGCAAAGGCTGGGAAATCCCTGGGAGCCAAAAATGTGCTCACCTTTAGTTTTCCATATGCTGGTGAGGAATTGGTGAACCTCTCCTGGAGCAACTGGAAATGCCAGGGAGCTCCTGGCCTCGTCGCCTGGTTCTGCTCTTGCCTGCTCCCCAGGAGGAGCTGAGTTGGTGGGGGTGCCAAAGGCCAAAGCTTGCTCTTGGGGGAGGCCAAGTGGGCTGGGCAGGCGTCCGGGGCTGCTGTTCTGTCTGTGGCGTGGAGGAGAACAGCCCTTTGGTGATGCTGTGAGGATTTTGTGCATGGAAAGGTGTTTAAAAATCTGTTGCTGGGGTTAAAAAAACCTGCTTGAGCAGCTTTTAACTGGCTGCCTATGGTCTGCAGGTGCCAAGAAGTTTCTCGATACTGTGACTCGCTGCCTCCCCAGCCACCTTTCCTCATCTGCCTGTGATCCGAGCCCCGCTCCTGCCTCCCTGCCTGTCCCAAGCCAGGGATGTGTGTTGTGCAGCTGCCTTGCTGTAGCAATCACTGGAGTCAACACCTCCTCCTTCCCCTGAGCCTGGCCGGGGATCACTGATTGGGAAGCACCTGTCTTACTGTGAGAGGTGAAGCAGGGACCAGGCACAGGCAGTGGGAGCCGGGAGCCATCCCACAGGCAGGAGGACAGGCAGCACAATGTGTCACAGATCTGCTTCCCTGCTACATCGACAGCATCTGAGCAAATTAGAAACTGGAGCAGGGTTCAGGGGATGGTGGCAAGCGGCCTCGTTACTCAGCTGCGAGTGCCTCGGCAGAGGCCAAGGGACGTTACTGTTCACTCTGCCCTCAGCAACAGCCTATGAGCTTTTGTTGCCATGCATGCTTCTGTGCATCGAGTGTGGTCACCAAGCCTGTGGCCACATGTGCATCACTTCTCCGCTGATTGTGTTTTCCCTTAGAAAGTGGTGCTCTCCAAACCAACCTGCAACGCCATGGGCTTGTGTGTGGCTTCACCGATACAGGGACAGGCCAGCACGTCCCTGTCTCGGCAGACTGGCTGTAGCAGGGATGCTCCAGCTTCTGCTCTCTCCCTCTCTTGCATGCAGGGTGAGTGCTCTGGAAAACACGATGTCGGATAAAGGAAGCAGCATGGACGGGAAGACAGACATAGTGAATGGTAAGGGTGCCAGCGGGGACCAGTCTCCCCGTGCCTGGGGTCTCCTGCTGGGGAGGTTCACGGTGTTGTCTGCATCACGCAGGCAGCTTGTCCAGCAGCCCGGAGGAGATGTCAGCCGAGGAGGGCCGAGAAACCTCCTCTGGCATCGAGGTGGAGGCCTCCGACCTCAGCCTGAGCCTCACAGGAGATGATGTGGGGCCCAACCGCACCAGCACAGAGAGCCGGGACACGGACACGGAGAGCTCGGGGGAAGAGAAGGACTCTGATAGCATGGACGACACGGGCCACTACTCCATAAATGAGGAGAACCGTGCCCTCGATCGGTCACACTCAGAGGAGGAAGAGGAGGAGGATGAAGAGGAGGAGCAGCAGTCCCACCGCCGTGCCCAGCGCAAGCGTGCCAACCACGACCAAGACTCCTCCGACGATGAGCAGGCCCTGGAGGACTGGGTGTCCTCGGAGACCTCAGCGCTGCCCCAGCCCCGCTGGCAGGCAATCCATGCCCTCCGGGAAAGGGAGCTGGGCTCCAGCGCCCGCTTTGTCTATGAGGCCTGCGGGGCCAGGGTCTTCGTGCAACGCTTCCGCCTCCAGCATGGCCTGGAGGGCCACACGGGCTGTGTCAACACCCTGCACTTTAACCAGCGTGGCACGTGGCTGGCCAGTGGCAGCGATGACCTCAAAGTGGTGGTGTGGGACTGGGTCAGGAGGCAGCCGGTGCTGGAGTTCGAGAGCGGCCACAAAAGCAACGTTTTCCAGGTGAGGAGCATGCAGGGAGGGTCCTCGGAGGGCTGGGGGTGATAGAAGATCCCCCATGGTGGGTAGGTGCCTGCTCTAGAAGCACGTAATTTCAGCTGGATAATGCTGTGCAGGGCAGGAGAAACCTGTTGTTAAAGCTAGGGGCCGTGGGAGGAGTCCAACTGCTGTGCGGTGGTAACTAACCATCAAAACCCACTGCTGTGCCCTAAAATCCACTGTCTGGTGGAGCCCTGGCTGGGGATGGTGGGGTGAGATGCCCCCATGCCCTGCAGAGTTTACCCCTTCTGCTCCTCTGGCCCTGGTGAGCAACAGTTTTGGGAACGGCTGTGGGCAGGAACTGTGTTCAGAGAGGCCATGCCATGCCAATTTCTCTCCTGTTTTACCCTGTTTCCATCCACGCGTACACAAGCCCCTGCCCCGGCGTTGAAAGCCACCCCTCCACTTGCTCTTTTCTAGGCCAAGTTCCTCCCCAATAGCGGTGACTCCACTCTGGCTATGTGTGCTCGGGACGGCCAGGTCCGGGTGGCCGAGCTCTCTGCCACCCAGTGCTGCAAAAACACCAAGCGCGTGGCACAGCACAAAGGAGCTTCGCACAAGGTGAGCCCAGACCAGCCTGTGGAGGGAGTGGGCAGCAGCTAGGGAACCCTGAAATGCCCCACGGCCGTTCTGGCACACTGGCTTCCAGGAATAGTGAATGCAGAGCTGCTGCCGTGGAGGGACCGATTCTTAAATGCTTCTTTATAATTGCTGTCACCTCTGCGGGTGATGAGGAGGGTCTCGGTGCCTGCAAAGCAGTGATGTGAGCATATGGCTGCAGGGTATAGAGGGCTTGGTGCTGCGTCAGCTCCTGTTAATGACTGATGGTTTGCTGGGAGAAAGGGATCTTGCCACTTTGTTGGGTAAAAAGGGAACCAATGCCCAAGTATTTATCTTCCAGCTGGCCCTAGAACCGGATTCTCCATGCACTTTCCTATCAGCAGGTGAAGATGCTGTAGTCTTCACCATTGATCTGAGACAAGATCGGCCCGCCTCGTGAGTATTTCTCTACCCGCTCCCGTTGCCAGGACCAGGGAAGCTCCGGAGGGAGATCCGGGGTCTCGGGGGGCTCCCCCATGAGTGGGCAGCACTCAGCTGTGTAGGGCTGTGGGTCCTGCTTGTGCTGCTGCATTTTCACGGCAACACATGCCCATTCAATAGGCATGAAGTGGGAAAACAGGTATTTTTTGGCTTTCAAGCTGTTTTGTCTTCCCTGAGGTGCAGGGTTGGACCAGAGAGCTTTTTGGTGGCTGGTCTGGGGCTGACCATCTCATGTGAGGATACAGATGTGAACCTTGCTAATTAGATGAGTGCATTTGAACCCTCATCCTCCCTGGGATAGGGCCCTGTTGAGATAGGAAACACAAATAATACCACTGCGGCAGGTCCCTGCCCCTGCGCAAGCACGCCTGCCGCGGCGGCTGCCAAAGGCTGCCTGTCCGGTACCCGTTTACCCATCCCAGGGGCAGCGCTGAGGGTCCCGTGCTCCTTCTGCGCAGTGAAGTGGCAGATTAATCACAGAACTGAAATTTCTCCATGCTGGCAGCAGCTTGGAGCTCGTGGGTCGCCTGACTCGCTCATCGCATGAGCGCTATTGCAGTTAATTGAAAAACAATAATTAGCAAGCAGCCGGGTGGTGCATGCTGGATCTTAACCCGTATCGCCGAGAGATGTGTCGTTTCTGACAAGCTTCCAAAATAAATCCCCGGTGGGTATTCAAACAGACGCCTGGTTTTGGTATCAGGGTACTTTTCCAATATAACAGCATATTATTTTGAAGATGATCCTGCTTAAAACCGAGGGCTTCAGCGCTCATCTCCTGGTGGTTTGGTTTTATTTGTATATGCGAGTGCTTTTGTCTACAGCCTTAAACCCATCTGTTTCATAACCAGGACAAAAACTGCCAGGGCGTTTCAAAACAGCCACATTTAATCCTCATCCCCACTTCCCCCCTCCATTTGCCGGGTCTGTTTGGAGAGGAGTCCGTTGGTCAGTAGGCTGGCATGGGTCTGTCCCTCCTCTTTCTTCGTGGGGATCCACGCTGCTGTTTGGGTTTGATGCTCACAGGGAATTGTCACCCTGTGAGCGTGAAACCGCTCTGGAGGCAGGGTTCGCAGGCAGACTGTAGGCAGCTCCCATCTTTCATTAAGCCAAACGGTATAATTAGAAGAAAGACAAGCGTTTGAGCTGGCTGTTCCTTCTTGAGGATGCTGCCTCAGTTTGTATTCGTGTCTGCAAAGCCGAAATATTGAGCTCCTGGGGGAGGGGGGATGGTATGTGTGTCGGATTTCGTTAAATCTGGGCCTTATTACAGTGAGGCGGGTGGGGAAAAATAACAGCAAAGCGTTTCTGCTCTGGAGTTAATCCGATTCTGCCCTCGCCACTGCCTGTCTGGCTCCGTTGGGCTTGAGTTCAGGCCCTGAAACCCTTCAGACTTTTCGGAGGAAAACGCCAGAGAATGATTTCACTCTGCGCCGTTTGAGTCGCAGACAGAACATGTGCTTGCTTCAGCTGGGAGGCTGAAATGGTTGGGTGGTGGGTTTTTTTGTTGTTGGTGGTGGTTTTTTTTTTCCTGAGAGTGAGTAAGAGACTCTCACAGCTCCTGCTTTTCCCATCTGGACCCTGTTTTGAATTTGAGGTGGATTTTTTTTGTTGTTGTTATTTTTCCTCGTCTCTTAAAGGAAACTGGTTGTGACAAAGGAAAAGGAGAAGAAAGTAGGTCTATACACCATCTATGTGAACCCAGCCAACACCTACCAGTTTGCTGTGGGAGGCAGAGATCAGTTTGTCAGGTGAGTCTGTGCTGGGGGCCCAGACTGAGCCCCTAGAGTGGACTTGAACATCCCTGTGGGGCTCAGTTGGTACCTCTGCAAGCTCTGAAATCTGATGTCCCCTGCAGAAATGCTTGTGGCTTCAATCATTAATGCCTCCAAAGCCTATTCTCCCGTAACAGCAGGAGCACAAGGGGGATTAACAGAGGAGGATTTGGATCCTTTGAGGTTTAACCCTGGGATCCACTGTCCAGCCTGCCCTGAAGCCAGGCGATCCTCCCCTCAGGAACTAGCAATGTTCTTAACGAACTGCCGATAAACCTCCTCTCCATCCCCCACCTGCGGGCAGTGCCTGGAGGGCATCGGAAATGAGATTAAGGCTCGGGGATGGTCTTGGTTTCAGCAGGACTGAGCTCCTTAAGTGACAAATGCAAGCTCCCCTGGCCTTTGAAACACTCAGGAGAGCCCCTGGCATCGGACCAGGCTGTGTCTGTGTGTCTGGCCCCTTGGCTCCCTGCATCAGTGCAGAGCTCCTTTGCAGCTGGTGGATTTTAAGGTGCAACTCGTGTGGCACCTGTTTTGGGCAGAGGTGAATCGAACATGCACCAAGACTGCCTGCTTCCCAGCTCCCTGAGAGTGAGCAGAGCCGTGGCATCACTTGGCCCCCTGAGGATGCATAGGGGCCGCTCTTTGGAGAGTGGGAGGATGCTGCAGCCCTGCCACTGGGATCGCTTATGCGGCATCAGCTCCCCGGAGCGCCAGCCATGTGGGTGTCTGGCATGCAGGCAGCAGCTCCTGGGGCGCTGGGCATGGAAACACTTAACACATGGGCTCGCAGACTGCTCAAACAGCAGCACCGGTGCCTCGCTAGCTTGGTAGCTTTCAGAAGAGCCCAGGATCGTTGCTCAAAACACAGCCTCCCCTCCTTCCTGTTCTGTTGCTCTCTCTCTGTCCTCTGCCCATATCCAAGTGCCTCCTCTTCTCCAGCTTCCCCAGCACTGGGCAGCTCCTGGTGGGCTTCCACATCAGGGAGGGGAGGTTGGGGACCCAGAGGAGCCCAAGCCAGCCAAGGGACAGGCACAGTGGCAGTCACATCCCCCCCTTGCAGAGCAGCCTCTGGGCTGACAGAGCCCCAAATGCAGGTCGCAGCCTGTGCGCACGCAGGCTTTGACATTGTCACGCGCCACCAAGCAATGCCTCCAACGTAACAAGAGGTGACATTAAGCTGCTTTGGCTGAGGCTTCTGCCAGTCTGGGCCACTCGCAGCTCTGCAGATCCCTTGGCAAAGGTCGGAGCCTCTGGCCAGCATCGGGACAAGTCGTGGTTTCAGAGCTGGCTCAGACATGGTGTCTGCATGGTTGGGGAGATCTGCCGCTCTCTTCCTGCCCCGGCCCACAGAGGTGGGCAGCGCCAGCCCTCCATGCCTATCGGCTCAGCATGCCTTGTGTCTCGAGTGAGTGCCAAACGCCTGTTGTCCTTCCCCCAGGATTTATGACCAGCGGAAAATAGATGAGAATGAGAACAACGGCGTGCTAAAGAAGTTCTGCCCTCACCACTTGGTAAGTGGCTTGATTTTGTGGTGTACTGGCACGATGGGCAGCACCAGGGGTCCCTCCCCTGCAGGGACGTGGCATGAGAGAGATAGTGGGTGGGTGGACTAGCAGAGGACATCCCATGGTGGCCACCTGCATGGGTGGGCGGCAGCCCTGCCACAGCGCTGCAGCTCATGTGCCCTGCGTGCTGGCACCGAGCAAAGCCGAGCCTGATGGGTGGGCAAGCCTGGGGGGTACACTGCATCCGCTGCAGGGTTAATGACAAGCAGCTAGGTCTTCTGCCGGCAGAGGGGCTGGCCATACCAGCCTCACCAGCAGGACCAGCCTTCGCCCAGCTCCTGTAGCCGGGTTGGTGCCAGCAGCACTCGCCGCAGAGCAAGAGCCTGGGATGGGGCCTGGGCAGACCTCACTGCCCGGATCTGTGGAGCACTCCCTCAGGAGCTTTGTGTAGGAGTGGCTGAGAAGCACTCACTGGCCAAGCCTATTGCAGGCTTCCTGCCTGGAAAACAGCTGGAGAAGCCGAACAAACTGTCTGGGCTTTGTTTTTTTTCCTTGACCCAAATCTTCCACTGTCCATAAAGTCCTGTCTTGGCGTAGGAAGAGGCAGTGGTTTTATGGTCTGACTTTGCAGCCCTTGCAGAGCAGTCACTCATGCACCAAGCTCTCTAAGCAGGCACATGGCCAGCGTAGGTGTTCTGGCACACTGTGGGAGGAGGAGGTGGGAGCAGAGCTGTCTGTGCTTTCCCTAGGTGAACAGTGAGTCCAAAGCCAACATCACCTGTCTTGTCTACAGCCATGACGGCTCAGGTGAGTGACCGTGCCACGGGCTGGGGGCTGTACAGGCGCTGTGGCATCCCGTGACTGCTGGAAACCTGCAGAGGCGATCCCGCCCTGCAGGGCTGATGGGCGAGTCACGGGTAGCCGGGGCTGTGGCACTGCGGGATGGAGCACCTGGGGGTCTTGCAGCGTACCCACCCCTAGCAGAGAGACCATCTCCGTGTGCTCCCTGCTGATGCCCATCTCTTCCATCCTACGCCAGAGCTGTTGGCCAGCTACAATGATGAAGACATTTATCTCTTCAACTCCTCTCACAGTGATGGAGCGGAGTACATCAAGAGATACAAGGGACATCGCAATAATGCCACTGGTAAGGACCAGCTGGGATGGGTGTTGGGGCAGACCCCCCCTGGCAGGCTGCATCCCCCACTGCGGGGGAGCTCGGGGGCACTTCTCAGGTCTCTGTCAAACTCCCACCACCACCATGTCCTCTTCCCCAGCAGCGAGCAGGGCCAAGCTTGCTGCCTACACCCCGGGAGGGGGGCATGGAGCATGGCTTACCCCTCCTCGCACCTGCGACCAGGCTTTGGGGCAGCCTGAAGGTGAGGGGCCATCCCCAGAGCAGCCTGGAAGAATAATTGCCTGCTTTTAGCTTATTTCTGCAGCTCTTAAGTGTTTCATCTTCCTCTCAAAGACCCTTAACACAAACTCTTGGGCTTGCAAAGAATGAACTATTATGTGTCTGGGGACGGAAGAGATCCACACCGGTAACCCTGGAAACTTGCTGGCTGCCAGGCAGGAAGCGAATTCATGGCAGGGAGGGCTCCTGATGGCCTTGGGCTGCTTGTTTCTCTCCTTTCAGTGAAAGGCGTCAACTTTTATGGCCCGAAAAGTGAGTTTGTGGTGAGCGGCAGCGATTGCGGCCACATCTTCCTGTGGGAGAAATCATCCTGCCAGATCGTGCAGTTCATGGAGGGTGACAAGGGAGGAGTGGTGAGTCCCTGTGCTGCCCTGGTCCTCCACCCCCTGTGAGGTGGGCTTTATGTCCCCACCAGCTCAAGCCACTTCCACGTGCCCACATGAACTTGCCACTGCTCTCTGTGCTTTTTCTACCAAAAGCCAAGCAGGGCCCTCGCAGGCTCCCGGTGTCCCACGTGCAGGGTGCTTGGCACTGCTCCTGCCTGGGGAGCGACAGTGGGGACAGCTGAGGCATGCTCGCAAGGGCCACGGTGCCTTGAAGGTCTTCTGGCATACAAAATCCCACGGGGATTTTGCCCAAATGCCCACGGGGTGCTTGTCACTGAAGGAGGGGTGGGGACGTCAGAGCTGCTACTGTCCAAGATGGGGCAGCCCCCTACCCTTCCCCCTGTCCCAGCGGGGATGCGTGGGCTTTGTGGGGAGAGCTGCACGCTCCCGAGCCAGATCCGGGCGCTGCTCCCTGCTGGGCAAGCAGCTGCATCCTCAACCAGTCACATCCAGGAAAGGGACGCAGCTGCACCGGGGCCAGTCCTGTGCTGAATTTCCCAGGCTCTGGCCGACGGCGGTCAGGTCCCGAGCGGCTGCTGCCTGCGCTGGCGGGGGGATCTGTGCCCTGTTTCGGCTCGGAGCTGGCAGACACTTGGTCTCACACGCCGCCCCGGCGGTCAGTACCTGTCCCCCATGGGCACAGGGCTGAGAGGGGAGGGGATGTGCTTCTGGCAGCCCTGGCACCTGGGTCCGGGCAGGCAGAAGGGGGACAGGTTTTGGGTCGGTGTCAAGGGGATGGCAGGTGCCTCGCTGGCGTGGGGACAGGCAGCAGAGCCCTGCCCGCTGCTCCTTCCTGCTCCTGGCTGAGCCGGTCCCCGCTGTGCTGCTCCTCCGCCGGCCCCACAGTTGCCTTTTGTCCGGGTGGCCGCGGCCCAGTGCCAGCTCCTGGTGGCTGCTGGCACCACCACCCCCAGCCGGCAGAGCCGTTGTGGGGCCGGATCCAGCCCGAGGACCTCCCTGACAGCCAAAGCTGGGCTTCAGCGCACTGGGGTGGATGCGGCCCCTTTCCTGTTGGGTTTGCTGCCTGGGTTGGGGTTCCCCACTTTCCTTGCACCTGTTGCCTCTAAGGGTGCACTGGGCTTGGTGCCCCATGAATTACTTGGGGGCACCCCAGGTTTTGGGGTTTGCTCATGGGGGAGGTGGCGTGTGTCCCCCCCTTCCCAAAGCCAGAGTGTGGGGATGCCAGGGCTGGCAGCCCCTCTCTGTGCTGGGGGGTCCCATGGGAAGGCCACCTCACCGAGCCCCACAAGGGCTCCCCATCTCCTCTCATGTTGCTGTGTGAGACCCCAACCCGAGGCCAGAGTGATGGGCTGGAGAGCTACCAGAGAGCTTGTGCGTGCTGGGGTTGCACCTCCTGCCCTGTTTGGGGTGACACCCCCTCCCCTTGCCCCCAGGTGAACTGCCTGGAGCCCCATCCCCACCTCCCTGTCCTGGCTACCAGCGGCCTCGACCACGATGTCAAGATTTGGGCACCCACGGCAGAGAATCCCACTGAGTTGGCCGGCCTCAAGGAGGTGAGACCCAGACAGTGAGGTGGGGGGGGGGGGGTCAGAGGCCGGGTTCCTCCCAGCCCCGCAGCCCCCTGACCCCCCGCACCTTGCCTGGCCCCAGGTGATCAAGAAGAACAAGCTGGAGCGGGATGAGGACAGCCTCCACCACACCGACATGTTTGACAGCCACATGCTCTGGTTCCTTATGCACCACCTGCGACAGAGACGCCATCACCGGGTAGGTGCTGGGGTCCCCTCTGTGTCCCCCCACCTTTGCCTGCTGCTCCCCCAGCCCGTTCACCCCCTTTCTCTGCCCCCCCTCCCCGGCAGCGCCGAAGAGAGCCAGGAGCGCCGGATGGCGACTCGGACGAGTCTCCCAGCTCCTCTGACACCTCGGACGATGAGGAAGAGGGGCCGGACCGGGTGCAGTGCATGCCGTCATGAGCCCCCCCAGCCCCCGGCCAGCGTGGGGGGGCTCCGGGCACGCATCATCCCTACTAACACTTTGAGCTTTGTATTGACTTGTTAAGGACCGCTCCCCCCATTCCCTCCCTCCTCATCCTCGCGGTCCCCCCAGACCACTGGAGGCGGCATAGCCTCGGCCCGGGGGTCCCTTCCCTCCCCAGGACCCACGCAGAGATGGAGGGGTGGGGGATTTTTGTACTAACGTGGCCCCCTGGTCCCCTCTCACACTCTTCTGAGGGGGACCTGGCCCCCTCCCTGGCACCAGCCCTCACACTCTTCAGGGCTCCCCCTTCTTCCCCGGGGGCTCTGGTCCCCCCGGGGGTGCTGCACCCCCTCCTCCCTCCCTCCCTCCCTCCATCTCCCCCCCACCCCGGGGGTGTTTGCAGAGAGATGCTTGTCTAGTTTGTACATATCAGTGATTTGCACTTGGTTTGGCCCTTCTCCGCCCCCGCCCCCCCCCGGCCCCCTGGGGCAGTGGCCGGAGCCCCCAGGAACTGGGAAGGTCCTTTAATTTTCTGTTACTTTTAAGGAGATCTCTTCTGGGGGGGAGCAGCGGCGAGGGCTCCCCGTCACTGTTAGAGGCCTAATTTTATATGTATTAAAACCAAATCGAACTTGGATGTTATCAAGTTAAAATTATTGTAAAAGTTTGAATATATATTATATATAAATGCAATAAAAACCAACAGAGAGAGGCAGAGGGCTGCGTGTCCCCTTCCCCCTGTCCCTTCCCCCAGGCTCCCTATGTCCTCAAGCCTGTTTCTGGCCCCAGAGCCAACGTGTCCCTGAGCCCTCCCTTTTAGAGGGGTGTATTTTGCCCCTTATTGGCTGTGTTTTCACCCAAACACCCCCCTGACAGAGCCACGCGACCCTCCAGAGCAGCTTTCATCTCCATCTGTTTATGAGAGATCTGTACACAGTCAGCACGGTCGGGGGGGGAGGTGGGATTAGGGGGGTAGAGGGAGCAGGAAGGCCCCCCCCCCCGGGGGCTGGGGGACACTAGTGTGTCACCTGTCCCCATGTCCCCCTCCCAGGATCTCACCAGGAGGGTGTGGGGGGGTCCTAAACAGTCATTTTGCAACAAAAGACACAGTTTTGGGGGGAAAATGAATGTGGTCCCTGTCCTGGACACAATAAATAGGGGAGGGGGGGACACACAGGGTGGGGACACAAGAGCTGGCGGCCGCACACAGGCGCTCTGCGGGTTTTAGCTTTTATTAAATAAAATATATTAACATATACTCTCTCCAGTCCCCCCCCTCGCTAGCCCCCCACCCAGGTTAGTAGCTAGAGCTGTACCCCAAAGACACCCTCCTCCCCACGTACACACTAATGGGGGCTGTGCCTGTTTTCCCAGTCCAGTACCCCCTCCCTCCCAGTATGGCATTGGGGGAGGCTGGAAGGATTCCCCCCTCCCCCCTGCCAAATCTGGCTGGCTGGTTTGAGGGGGGCTGCCAGTTCTGCGCCACCCCCCCTGTGCCAAAGTGGGAGTTTAGGGGTGTCCTTCCACTGGAGATTTCCCCAATGCCCAGGGAGGGTCTGGGGTGTTGAGGGGGGTCAGGGGTCCCCCCCTTGAACATCACCAGCCTGCACAGGGGCTCCCACTGCCTTGCCCCCCCATGTCACCTCCTTATCCTCCCACCCACTGCAGCCCCTGGGGGTGGGACACAACAGATGTGCCCCTACCCTCCCTGTGGGGCTGAGGCCTGACAAACTCACACCATCCTCCAGCCTGCCTGGGGGGAGTCAACAAAGACACCCCCCCCACTGCTCAGCCCTGCTGCTCGCCTCCCTCCCGACGTGCCCCATCCTTCGTCCCTGCGCCCCCCCCGTGACGCTTACTTGGGTCCCTGTCCCCAGCCCTGTCTGTCCCCTCCTCGGCACTGGGGTAGGCAGTGGTCCTGGTGCCTGTCACCCCCCGCAAGCCACAACTTGGACCGGAGGGGGGGGGGTCCCTGTTTCTGCTGTCCCCCCTCCCAGTGAGGGCTTGGGGGGGGGTCCCTGGGAATAGCAAAGCGCCCCCTCCCCCAAACACACGCACACCCACACGTGCACACACACGCACACGCAGAGCCGCCCCGGCCCCCGGCCCCGACGTGGGGGGGAGGGCGTTAAGACTTTGTTAGTGACCGTGCTGGCCCCCCCCCCGCCTGCCCGTGCCCTGGGGCTGGAGAGGTGGCAGGGGGACACGGGGGGGGGGGCCCACAGCCTTCCTCCTCCTCTTCCTCCTCCTCCTCACCCCCCCTCAGGCTTTCTTGGGTGGGGGGGCCAGTTTGATGATCTCCTCTTCAGAGGGCTGCCGGATGATGTCTGCCAAGACACAGGGGGGGGTCAGTGGGGCCTCTCCCTGTATCCTCCCCCAGCTAGAGGGACCCTGTCCCTGCCCTGGGGATCGTGGGGGTCCCTGTCCAGGGGCAAGGGGGGTGGCTCACCCTTGTACTTCTTGGCACTGGGGATGCGGGTGAGCTTGGTGTCCACCTCGTCCTCCTCGGAGATCTTGAGGACCTGGGTGCGGTACTGCACCACCATGGTCAGCAGGTCCGGGCGACGCGAGATCTCAAAGATGTGCTCGATGTACGACAGGTTGTCTGCGGGGATGGGGACGGGGACAGGGACGCATGCTGGGCCACCAGCACTGCATTGCCAAGGATGCCCGAGGACAGGGACAGGGGATGGTGATGGGTACCACAGCAGGGGATGGGGAGAGGGCAGGGAGAGACTGGGACAGGGGACAGGAGCTGGGGACAGAGACCGGGACAGGGGATGGGAGCTGGGGACAGGGAGCAGGCAGGGATGGGGAGCAGGACAGGGCACAACAATCCCAGGGGACAGGGACTGGGGTGGGCACTGGAAGAGGGGACAAAGGACAGGAACAAGGGCTGGGATGGGGATCAGAGCACATGGCAGGGTCCAGGGTGGGGACTGGGGCAGGGGACAGGGACAGGGACCAAGGCAGGGGATAGGGACAGGGATGGGGACTGAGGCAGGGGACAGGAGCAGGGCCAGCAGCAGGTGTCAGAGATGAGGAGCAGGGACAGGGACTGGAACCAGGAGAGGGGACAGGGATGGGGGAAGGGGCCAGGGTGGGGACCCAGGGGACAGGGACGGGCACAGGGATGGGGACCAGACAGGGAAGAGGGGAGGGCCAGGGCCAGGGGGTCATGGACTGGAATGGGGATCCAGAGAGGGGACAGGGATGGGACCAGACCCCAGGGGACAGGGCCAGGGATCAGGAGAGGGAACACGGATCGGGGCAGGGGCCAGGGACCAGGACAGGGATCAGGGGACCAGGATGGGGACCAGGAAAGGAGACAGGGGACCTGGTTGGGGACCAGACCAGGAGACAGACCGGGATCAGGGCAGTGGCCAGGGCTGGGGAACGGGGGACGGACAGGAACAGGGGCCAGAGCCACCCAGGAGGGGGGGTCTCACCTCTGTCCAGCTTGCTGTGCTTCTCAAGGAAGGCGAACCAGTGGTGGCTGGTAGCGATGGCCTCGCTCTCCTCGCTGGGGATGTCCTCCTTGCAGGCCGACTTCAGCTGCTCCAGGTCCTCGGCCGTGATGTTCTGGGCCAGCTCCTCCAGCAGGCTGCGGTACTCGGCCATGGCTGGGCAACACCCGCATCATGAGCTGCCCGGCCTCAGCTGCTGCTCCCACTCCACGTCCCCGCCCCGGTCCCCCCCTCCACGCCGTGGCGCCAGCCGGGCTCCACTGGCCCGTGACTCATGTGATGCTCACGGGATGTGACAGGGACGGGGATGGGGGGGGGGGCGGCGGGACCCGCGGGCGCTGGCGGCTGCTCCACTGTGGCCTTGCACACGCGCCCTGGCCTTGCACAGCCCCCCTCCCTTGCACAGTGCTGCTTGCACACACCCCCTGGCTTCGCAGTGACACCCCCCCCTCTTTGCACAAGCCCCCTGCCCTTGCACAGGGCCCCCCCATTGCATGGTCTGACCCCCCCCAGCACGGCACAGCTCTCCCCCCCCCCGCACACTCACCACATCCCCCCCCACCTTTGCAGTGGCTCTGGGCACCCTGGCGTGGGGGGGTGCCGGGTCAGGGGGACCAGGGGCACCCCCAGCCCCAGTGCCAGGTTCGGGTGGGTATAGGGGGTGGTCGGGGCTGGGGGGGGGGGGGTGTGTCACACCCTGTCCTCCATCTGCTGTTGCGCCTCGGTCGCCATGGCAACCTCTGCAACCCACCCCAGGGATGCGGTTGCCGTGGCGATCACAGCACTCGGCTGCACCGTGTCCCTCCCGGGTGGCGGCACCCGTGGGTGCTGGGGGGGAGGATGGGGTGGGGAAGGGGACCCGGGCACCCTATGCAGGCCACACAGACACGGGGGGGGACGACACAGGACACACGGACACAGACACGCCGCTACCCACCGCGCTGCTCACCCCCGGCACGTGCACGCATGCGCAGCCCCCCGCGCCCCCCCGCACACGCACACTCGTGCCTACACCCGTAAACATCCCCCCCCACGCAGACACCTGCACAAACAGACACCCACCCGCACCCCGCACCCGCGCGCACCCACACACTCACACTCACACACACACACACACTCACACGAACACACTTACACGCACACGCTCCCGCGTGCCCCCCCCCCCCCCCGCGCACACACGCGTGTCCCAGCCGTGTCCGGCCCCTTTAAGGCAGCCGATGACTCAGCCCTTGGCCCGGACGCCCGGGTCCTTCCGGGCGGGGGGTGTGGGGGGTGTGGGGACACCCCACCCCACACCCCCCCCCCCCCCCCCGCCGTGGCCGTCTGCCCGTTCCCAGGCCCGGCGGGTCCGGCCCGGACGCCTGGGTCCCCCCGCGCCAGCCCCCTCCGCGGCCCCGGGAGGGGGGCAATGCTCAGGACCCCCCTCCCCACCCCCCTGCGGGACCCCCCCCCTTCACGCTTCCCATGCAAAGCGCCTCATGAATATGCACGAGGGGCGTGGCCCCACCGGGGCCCATTCACAAGGGCGGGCGGGGGGAGCGCCTAATCCCGCCGCGGGGGGGGTGGCAGGACATGGCGGGGGGGGGGGGCAGGACACGGGGGGGCCGGTTCCTTCCCGTCTTTGTCTCTCCCGCTCCGGCCAGGTGCGGGGGGGGGGGGGGGAGGGTGGGGGGGGGGGGCTCCTCCAATCACTGTGTCTCCCCCCGTGATTTTGGGGAGGGTGGCGATAGCGGGAAGGGGAGGAGGGGCCCCCCCCCCCGCAGCCCGGGGGACAAGAGGCCTTTGTGCCGCGGGGAGCAGCGCAGCGCTGGCCCGGCTGGGGCCGCCCCCACTCCCCCCAGCCCCCCCCCTGGAAACCGAGTCACGGCCCGGCCCCACCGACAGCGCCCTGTGGGCATCGTCCTGCTGCGTGGGCACCGGCGCCATCCTGCCCCGGGGGGGGGTCCCACCCGTGACGGGGGGGTTCCGCCCTGCCCACGGCTGGAGCAGCATCCACCGGGGCCGCACATCCCACATCTGGGGCACATCTGGAGGCACCCCGCCCCGTGCCTCAATTTCCCCACGCGGGGCCGTGCAAAAGCTCCGTGGGCCGAAGCACGGGGCGGGGGGGGTGGGGGGTGGGTGGAGATGAGTCGTGGCTCCCCCCAGCCCTCCCCGTCCCGGGACCGCGGGGCGGAAGAGGCTGCTCCGCCGCCACCACGGCCCAGTTTGGCCCCAGTTGGGCCCAGCCCGGCCCTGGGGCGCGTGACCTCCTCACGCGCCCCCTTCCTCTCGTGTTCCCCAGGAATCCGGCCACACGCAAACCCCCCTCCCCCCGCAAAGGCACCCACCCGCGGCAGGGGGGACAACACCCTGCCCCGGCGGAACGGGTGGCATCCCGGTACTCCACTGGTACTGGGCGGCACTGGGAGGACTGGGTGACACCGTGGGGAGGGGGCATGGGTGGGGGGCCCCCGTGTCCCGCGGGGACCGGGTGGCATCCACGGGGGGATGGGGGGCACGCCGGGTCTCGGGTTGGGAGGGGGGGGGACCTCATGTCCCGCGTGGACCGGGTGGGGACCGGGTGGCACCGCCTGGACCGGCGGGCCCGGCGCCCCCCCCCGCCCCCCGCGGGTCACGGGTTCGGGTCCCCCCCCACTGGAGCGAAAGGGGAAGTGGAAGGGGCAGGCGGGAGCCGGGGGGGGGGGGCACCGGGAGAGTGGGGGGGGGTCCTGGCACCGCCGGTAACACCGGGGCCGTTAACTTCTTCCTGGCCGCGGTGGGATGTGCCGGAGGGGGGACATCATTGGGGGGGGTGGGCATTTCCCTTTACCGGGGGGGGGGTATCTACTACCGGGGGGGGATGTCTAGTACCCGGGGGGGGAGTCTACTACCACGGCCCCCTGCCCGGCTGAGAGGAACGGGATCGGGACCGGGACCGGTCCCGGTGGTCGGTCGGAGCCTCGGGTCCCCGCGCAGCCCCGCACTTACCGGCCGGCTGGGGCGGTGCCGGTGGCGGTGCCGGTGCGGCCGCTCGGTGTCTCGGTGCTGCCGCTCTGAGAAGCGCGGGGGGGCGTGTGGGGGGGAGGCGGGGCGGTGCTTAGCGGGGCGGGGCTGAGTGGGCGGGGTTTGGTTGGGCAGGGTGGGGGGAGGTCGGAGGAGCCGCCCCGCCCCACGGGGACCGTAAGTGGGTGGGGGCTGGCACCCACGCACCGTCTCGTGGGGAGGCGTCCCCAGTGACCCCCCCCATCCCTTTGGAGCATGTCCTGTCCCCCTCCAGGGACCCCCAGCCGCCACCCCAGGAAAGAGCCATGTCGGGGGACACCCACGAGTGTCCAAGTCCTCCATGGGTGTCACTGTCCCCCCCAGGAAACCCCAGGGCAAGTTGTCCCCCCCCGGGGTGTTGTACGGGGATCTCACAGGGGGATCTCACAGGGGGGGATCTCCCTGGGGTGGGTTGGGCATGGGGGATCCCCTGCATGGGGAGGGGGCTCGAGCAGGGGGATCCTGCATGGGGATTTGCATGGAGCAGGGGGGTTGCACAGGGAGATCCCCTGGGAGCTGCCACCGGGATCTCACGGGGCAGGGGGGGGTTGCTGGGAGGGGTCTTTTTGGGGCTGATCCCTTGGGATGCTGCACGGTGGATTGTTCATGGGGAGTTGGGGGGGTGACAAGGGGCAATCAAGTCTTGCACGAGGGATCTTGCTGGTGCCTGGAGCCCCTCCAGCCCTCCTGTCCCCCCCCCCCAGTGACACAGCCTGGTTCTTTGGGTACTTTAATGGCTCGCTCAAGGACAGGGACGGGTACGGAGGCCCAGCACAAGGCCTAGTCGTCATCGTCATCATCATCATCATCGTCATCATCCTCGTCGTCGTCCTCGGTGTTGATCTCGCCTGCCAGCACGTCCTCGATCCACTCCTCCAGCTCTGCCGGGCTGGGCAGGTCGTCCTCGTCCGCCATCTCCAGCCACACGCTGTCGGCCTGGGGACGCCAGTGGGGGGGACGTGGGATGGGCAGGGACGGGGCGGGGGGGGCACACGCCGTGGGAGGCAGCAGGGGGTTACACAGGGGAGGGAGGCGGAGGACCCCCAGGGGGACGGGATAGGCTGGGACCCAAGCTCCCAGGGGCTGCCTTTGAGGCCCACCAGTGTGATGAGCCCATCAGGACTCAGCCCCCACGGCTGGCTGACATGGAGGGGGGGGGCCATGCCATGGGTCCCGGGACACACACATGCACACACTCACGTCGGTGACGTTGACCACCCCAATCTGGGGACGGGACAGGTCGATGTTGAAGGTTTTCTCCCAGTAAGGGATGAGCTGGGGCGTGCACACAGGGGTCAGCCCTCCCAGGCCTGCCCTACAGCACGGGGGGGGGTTCGTAGTGGGGTGTGTCCCCCCCGGGGGGGGCCAGTACCAGTGGGAAATCCTCAGGGTCGATCCAGAGGATGCTGAGGTCAGGGTTGTCCGTGTTGTCCCGGGCCACGTCCTTCAGGATCTCCAGGAACTCAAACCCATCTGGGGGGGGTATGGGGGTGAGGGGTGCCAGGACCTGCCCTGGACCCCCTGGCCCCCCCTCCTGGCTCCTTCCCTCACCCGGATCATCCTCCTCTGCGAAGGCCACAATGTGGATCCCGTCCATGTCATCCTCCTGGGGGGTACATGGGTTGGTGTCACCAGCGGGGGCGTGGGCACTCCAGTGGGTGGGGGGCTCTCCGGGGGGGCAGGGAAGGTGATGGGGGCAGGACCCCCCCATCCCTCTCTCCCCGCACTCACCCAGGTCTCATACATGCTCTCGGGTTTGAGTTTCCGCAGAGTGGCCCTGCGAGATGGAGGGGGAGTGAGGGTCACCCCCAAACCAGCCCTAACCCAGAGCCACTGCCCCCTGCCCCGGCCTCTGCTGTGCAGCTGGGGGGGCTGCGCAGATGGGGGTGCAGTGGCTGGGGGTGGGGTGCAGGACAGCCAGGCTGGCTCTGGAGGGGTGGGGGGGCACAGGGCCAGGGCTGAGCCCCCCGAGACCGCTGGCACCTCGGGGGGGCCATGGAGGGTCCCCCCCATCTCCCACGGGATTGAGGCCACGGCGGGGGGGCGGGTTGATCCGGGTGGGGGGGATTAAGGCTGCAGGAACATCCCAGCAGCACCCGGGCCTTAACCCTGCCCTGCCTGCCCTGACGGGACCCCCAACCCTCGCCCCGGGAGGGGCTCAGCTGCCCTACGGCCCACCGACACCTCACCCCAGAAGCAGGCTCAGCGCCCACCCCCCCCGCCTGATGAGGCCTCGCAAACTCGTGTCACCCCAGGGGCCACTGCCAGCAAAATGGTGTCGGGGGAAGGGGGGCTGCAGGGTGGAGGGAGAGGGTTCGGGCCTCAGTGCATGCTGGGGGGGGGGCCCCCACCCGGCCTCCCTCGGCCCGGGAATCCCCCATCCCCGAGGCTGCGGCTGCACTGGCAGTCACCTCCCCATGGCAACCTGTCCCCATGGCAACCACCTCCCATGGCAACGGTCTACCTTGGCAACCACCTCCCTTGGCAACCACCTCCCCATGGCAACCATCGCTCCGTGGCAACCACCTCCTCGTGACACCCACTTCCCATGGCAACCACATCCCCATGGCAACCACATCCCCGTGGCAACCACCTCCCCATGGCAACCATCTCTCCACGGCAACCACCTCCCCATGGTCCCCCCAGCAGCCCTCACGGGGGAAACCGAGGCAGGGCTGGGGGTGGCCGGGCCCCCACCGCTTGTGCTCCTCCACGAAGGCCATGATCTCCTCCTTGCTGTTGGGCCGGTCGGGGATGGTCAGTGGCTCCTCCATGAAGGGCTCGTAGAAGTCGATCTCGTTCAGCTTCAGGGTGAGCTTCTTAGCCGCCTGTGGCAGGGTTGGGGTCCCTGAGCCACCCATGGGTGCTGGCAGAGGGTGACCCTGCCCCACCGGGACCCTCACCCCTACCTTGCTGTCAAAGGTGGCGAAGAAGGGGATGTAGGGGTGAAACTCCTCTGCCGCCTCCTCGAAGGCCTTGAAGTCTGGGGGAGCAGGGATGGGTCCTGGTGCCGGCACCGGGTACCAACACCGGGTACCAGCCCCATGGCCCTGCACCAGGAGTCAGCACTGGCACCCCCAGCCCAGATCCATCCTGGTGGCTCTGGGTCCAGAAGGACCCCCCCCAAACCCACGGTCCCCAACATGGCCAGGGTTGTCCGGATCAGTCCCTGGAGCCCTCCACAAGGAACAGATGGAGGAATGGATGGACGGAGGGAGGGAGGGATAAGCAAATGGACGGCTGGAAGAATGCCCTGGGGGCTGGCACCCGGGCTGTGGCTGGGGTGCTGGGGGGGGGGATAGGGGAGGACACAGGGGGGACACGGGGGGGCTGCCCCAGCCCCACATACACTCTGAGTCCTTGTTCTTGAAGTAGCCGATGAGTTTGGGGTCATCCTCGATGTTCTCGAAGGCTTGGAGCTCATGGTCACCCTCAATGAACTCCACCGGGTCTTCCAGCACCTGGGGGGGGTTTGGGGGCAGCACCGGGGTCCCCAGAGACCACCCCAGGTCAGGGACAGCTGGGGCGGGGGGGGGGTCAGGATGCCCAGGTCCTCCCCCAACCATGCAAAGGAAGGGTTGGGGGCCCAGACTCCTGGGTTCCCTCCTGGGATATTGGGGGGGGGCAGCAGTTGAAGGGGGGGTCCCACACGCCTGGGTCCCCCCCGGGGGGGGGCTCTCACATCCAGCAGGAACTCCACCAGCGTGTCTGCTGCCAGCTCCCCATCATACTCGATCACCTCATCCTCCTTGAACACGTAGATGCTGTCCTCCTCTGTCAGGCCTGGGGGGGGGGGGGGGTTAGCTGGGGTGCTGGGGGGGGGGTATCCCTGTGCCAGATTTGGGGGTCTGGGAGGGGTCCCTGTGCTTGGCTGGGGATACAGGGGGATCCCTCTCCCAGATGGGGGGGGGGAGGGGGGGTCTTCTGGGGGTCCCTGTCTCAGGCTGGAGGATACAGGGGTCCCTGTGCCAGGTTTGGGGTGTCCAGGGTGTTCCCAGTGCCTGGTTGGGGGGGATGCAGGGGGGCGACACCTGTGCCAAGTAGGGGGATCTGGGGGGGCTTGCTGTGCTTGAGAAGTCCCGGGGCGGGGGGGGCAGGGAGGGGTCACCCTTACCCAGCTTTTTGGCCACAGCTGCGTCTTTCTCAGAGTCCACGAGGCCGAAGCCCACTCCCTTGTCCTCCAGCACCTGGGCTGCCAGCTGGGGGGACACCGCGCTGGGGGACACCTGCCACCAGGCCTGTCCCCCCCCCCAGCCAAGGGTCCCCCAGGGTCCCCAGCCCAGCTGTGCCTCCCCTCCATCCCTCCATCCATCCACCCCCCCCCCCCCCCGCCCCGCCCCATGCTGGGGGTCCCAGCGGGTGCCAGCTCTTGGGGACGGGTCCCCCCCGGCAGCTGGTGTCCCCACAGCTGGTGATGCTGGCAGCGGGCTGGGCTCTATTCTGGGTGCGGGGGGGGCCCTGCTGGCCCATGTATGGAGAGGGCAAAGATGGGGGGGTGGTGTCCCCAGCCCTGTCAACCCCAGCCCCTGTCCCCTCCCAGTGAGGCTGTTCTGCCCCCGACTGGCCCCCAGGGACCTCCCACCCTGGGTGCTGGTGCCTGTCCCTCCCCAGTGTCCCGTGGTCCTTACAGTGTCCCCAGTGCCACATGCGTGCTGGTGCCCCAGTGCCAGTGTGTGTCCCACCAGCATCCCCCGGCCCCCACCAGTGTCCTCAGTGCTGGTGCCCATTGCACCACTGTCCCCTGATCCCACACATTGCCCCTGGTCCCCACCAATACTCCCAGTGCCACACAGGTGATGGTGCCCCAGTGCCAGTGCCTCTCCCACCAGCATCCCCTGGTCCCCACCAGTGTCTCCAGTGCCACACAGGTGGGAGTACCCCAGCGCCGGTGCCTGTCCCACCAGCATCCCCTGGTCTCTGTAGTGTGCCCAGCACCATGCAGGGTCCCCTGCCTCCTGTGTCCCCCCCTCGTGCCCACCTCCAGGATGAGCTCCTCCATCTCGCTGTGGCGCTGGGCCGCCCGGTCACCCTGGCTGGGGTGGTGGTGGAGCAGGGCCAGCACTGGGAACCGCTTCAGCATCGCCTTGTAGTTCTTCAGGGTGACGGGCAGCACCCGGTCCAGCCCGTCGTATGTGGGGAAGTCCAGGCCGTCCCCTGCCCCGCCCGGGGCCCCGGCCCCCAGCACCAGCAGTGCCAGCACCCATCCCCACACCCCCATTGCCCGCCAGGCAGACCCACGGACGGGGACAGACACACGGATGGGGACAGACAGGTGGGTGGATGGGACCCACGGACAGACGGGCAGATACAGACCTGCGGAGAGGGATGGACAGAGGGACAGATGGGGATGGGACCCACAGACAGATGGACTCACAGACGAGCAGAGATGGACACACAGCCAGGGAATGGAGAGACAGCCAGCCAGCCCCTGGGCTGGACAACAGCCAGATGGGTACAGACAGACAGAGCCTTGGGGACAGACAGATGATGACTTTGCGTCCGGGGATGGAAAGACAGACAGACAGAGCCCGGCTGGGACTAACAGCCCCAGCACAGGGGACGGACACACAGTCCCTGCCTGGCCCCAGAGGGGACGGAGAGACACGGCCCCCGGGGCGGGGGGGGGGACACGGACAGACACAGCCCCTTTTGGCCTTGCCGGGAGGGGACAGATGGACACAGCCGGGGACACACAGACACATGGCCCCTTCCCAGCCCCAAAGGGGCCGAAGGCACAAAGCGGGGGACAGTAGCACCCCGACACCCCTGCATTCCCTGTCCCCCCACCACTGCACAGGGAGGGGCTCAGAGCGCCGGGTCCGGCCGGGGGGGCTCAGCCCCATCCCCTCCTGTCCCCTCCCGCCTCACCGGCCCCGCTCCAGCTCCATATTAAGCAAGGAAAGAGGAGCCGGCAGGAGGGAGCTGGGGGGGGGGGCGGGGGCCTAAAAATAAGGAGCCGAGCCTGGGGTCACCAGCGCCGGGCCCCAGGGACGCCGCGGGGACAGGGGCTGGCCCTAGTGGGTGGTGCGGACCCTTGGGTGGCCACTCTCCTCCCCAGCCCCCAGAGTCCCTGGCTGGGGACAGGGACATACCAGAGCTGGCCCTGAGGGCACCAGGGTGGCTGGGGGACAGGGTACCCCCCATCCCACCCCCCAGCACTGAGCACCCCCACCCTAGGACACAGCTCTGGGTTGGAGCTGATGGGGATCCCCCAGCCCCACAGCCACCAGCTGCCCGGCTCCGTCAGGGTGGGGGGACACACGGTATTTTGTCACCTCCGTACCCCTCGGATCGGATGACCACCTGCTCTGCTGATCACTGAGAAGTGGATCCCCCCAGGCTGGGGGGGGGGGGGGCGGATCCCCCATGGCCACCCCCCAGGGCTGGGCAGGGGGCTTCTCCTCCCAAGCCAAGAAGCCATGGGAGCCAGGACCCCCATTCTCAGGGAGATGGGGTGCCCGGGACCCCCATGCCAAAGGCTGTGGGTGCCCAGGACCACTATTCTCAGGGCTGTGGGTGCCCAGCACCCCTGTGTGCAGGGAATTGGGGTGCTCAGGACCCCCATGTTGGGGTTATGGGGTGCCTGGGACCCTCACACACAGGTGCCAGAGGGTGCAAGGGGGGGGGGGGGGTTGTCTCTCCCCCCCCAAGCCCCCTCCGTCCCCAGCCCCGGTTTCAGGTGACTGTGACTCGGATCCTCCTTATTTTTAATCCCAGGTGACACCAAAACCCCGTTGGCGAAACCCGAGCGGGGCCAGACCCTATGCCCCCCCCCCAGTGCTGACTCAGCAGGGCCGGGGCACCCGCAGCCCCCCCGCGGGATGGGGACCCAGGTGTCCGGGTGGGTGTGGGATGCGCCAGGGCCTTGCACCACATGGGGGGACACGGTGGGGGCATGAAGGCACATGGAAGGGCATGGGGGGGCATCAGCTAACAAGGGAGGGATATGGGGTACTGGGGGACACAGAGAAAGGGGCGGGCAACCAGGCTCCATCCCCCCCACCCCGTGCCCCCCATCCTGCCCCCCCCCGGTCTCTCTGTCCCCCCACCACTGCCCTTCCTGCAGCACAGATGAGGTCACAAAGGGGTTAAACTGTTTTATTGCTCTGAAGGTGTGTGGGGGTCTGGGTGCCCCACGGGGGGAGCAGAGGATGCCCCCCCCCTGCACTCCTGGGTCCCCCCGGGCCGGGGGGGGGGTCCCATGCCCGGCAGCACCAGTCCCCGGGGTTAGTACAGGGGTGGAGGGTTGGGATGAGGGGGGGCCGGGGGGGCCCACACAGACGTCTAGTAGTAGGTCTCCTTCTCCACCCAGCCTGCAAGGGGGCAGGCATCGAGGGGGGGTCAGATGGCGGTCCCCCCCCCCCCCTGCATGTGCCCCAGACTCTGTGGGTGTCCCCCCATCCCTTGGGTGCTCCCCATCCCTTTTGGGTGCCCCCCACCTCTCCTGGGTATCCCCTTGTCCCATGGGGGCTCCCCACTTCCCTGGGTCCCCCCCCCAACCCCCCTGGGTGCTCCCCATGCATCTTGGGTGCCCCCCCACTTCCCTAGGTCCCCCCCAACCCCTATGGATGCCCCCACCCACCCCTGGTATCCCCTAAGACCTCCTCCCCTGGTGCCCCCCCAAATCCTTTGGGGGCATGTGCCAGCCCTGAGGGTGGTTTTGGGGGCAGCATTTGCTTTGGGGGGCAGTGGGGGGGGCAGGGGAGCAAGATGGGGGGGCTAAAGGGGCTGTGCCACTCAGGGCAGGGGGCAGTAGCCACTTGAGGAGATCAGTGAGGACTTTGGGGTGCTCAAAAAGGGGGGATTGGGGGGGCAGAGCCCATACTGGTGGTTTTTGGGGGACTGTGCCCCAAATGGGGGGAAAGCAGTGACCACCCTGGGGGGGGCAATAGCCACGGGGGGGTTTGGGGGGGCCACGCAAGGGGGGATCTCACTCACCGCCGGGGTAGCGGCGCAGGATGAGTTTGCGGATCTCGTCGTAGACGAAGATGAGGAAGCTGTAGGGGAAGGCGCAGAACCACCAGGTGACCCTGGGGGGGAGCAGCGTTAGTGGGAGGGCACCCATGGGTGGGGGGGGGGCAGGGCCGGGGTGCCCCCCCCCCCACTCACTTGAGGGGGTACATGCGCAGGGCCACCCCCATGCCGGGGCAGTAGGAGAGAAATGCGGCCAGCGCCGTTTCTTCCAGCAGCCCGAAGATCAGGATCTTGTTCCTGCGGGACAGCGGTATGGGTAAAAGGCACGGGGTGGGGGGGGGCTGAGGAAGAGCACCCATGGGTGCTGGGGGTAGGGGGGGGACACTCACTTCATGCCTTGCTGGAAGACGGAGTTGCGGCGGGTCTTGCAGATGATGAGGTCGGCCCATTGCACCACCACGATGCTGACGAAGAAGGCGGTGTGGCAGGTGAACTCCACCACCTTGCGCTGCTCATAGGTCTGGGGGGGGGAGGGACGGCCTCAGCACACGCCTGCGTGTCCCCCCCTTCGCACGCTCACACATGGGAGGGCACGCACGAGCATGTGCCACACAGGGGCAGGTGCATGAGCAAGTGTGCGAGGGGATGAGCAGAAGGATGGGTGTGGGACGGTGTGTGCAAACACACTCACGTGGGTGTGTGCACGCATGCAAGGGCTTTGCACAAGCACAGGCATGCGAGGGCACACTCGCCTAGGCACGTGTGAGCACACGCACATGAGCACAGCTGTGCAAAGACAGGTGCACAAACAGGCGTGCGAGGGGATGTGCAGAAGGACAGGGCTGTGAGGGCACGTGCAAACACAACATCGCACACGTGTGTACACACAAGCCTTTGCACGAGCTGAGGGGTGGGTTTGTGCATGCACAGCCACGGGTGGGCGAGGGCACACGTCTGTAAGCACAGGCAGAGCAGAGCTGTGCGAGGGCAGTCACACAAGCGGGCATGCGAGGGGCGTGCGAGGAGCTCGCTCACCCACTCCTGGCCGTAGGAGTCCTCCAGGTCATTGGTGGAGCGGTCATCCCAGGCCAGGCGGATGCCCACCAGCGTGCCGGGCAGGAAGCCGTTCTCAGCCAGGATCACGAAGTAGGTGAAGAAACCGCCCAGTGCCTGGATCATCCCTGGGAGAGCGGCAACCCGGGATCGGGGATCAGCACCCCCAGGATCAGAGGTGGGCACCCCCGGGATCAGGGAGCGGCACCCGGGGATCAGCACCCCAAGGGCCGCTGGGGTGTGGGGTCAGGTCTTGGCTAATCATGGCACAGCCCAATGCTACTCGCTGTCCTGGTGCCACCGGTGGGTGCTCCACTAGCACCAGTGGGTGCCCCAGAGTCACATGGGGCTCCAGACACCAGCTGGGGCAACATCACTTGGTATCACCAGTGGGTCCCGGCGTGCCCTTGATATCTCGAGTGAGTGCTCTGGGGTCACTAGTTGGTGCCCTGGTCTCACACAGTGGCCATGGTGCCAGCTGGGGGGATGTCCCCAGTATCTCTAGTGGGTGCCCGGTGTCACTGGTGGGTCCTGGGGTGCCACCAGTGCTGGTGGCCCCCGTTGCCCCTGTTACCGCCTGGGGAGGCCGGTGCGCCCGACCCTCACCGATCTGCCCGTAGGCCATGCTGATGAGCCGCTCGTTCACCAGCTTGTCCGTTCGGGGGTTCCTAGGCTGGCGCTTCATGATGTCACTCTCGGCTGCCTCATATGCCAGGGAGATGGCGGGGACCTGGGTGGTGGGGTAATCCGTCACCCCCTGTCACCCCCATCCCCCCCATCACCCCTTGCCCCCCCCATCCTCACCATGTCAGTGCCCAGGTCAATGCAGAGGATGGTGACAGTGCCCAGGGGCAGGGGGATGTTGGCGATGATGAAGAGGAGGAAGGGGGTGATCTCGGGGATGTTGCTGGTCAGGGTGTAGGCAATGGACTTCTTCAGGTTGTCAAAGATCAGGCGCCCTGTGGGGATGGTGGGCGGTGGGTGACAGGGGTGGCAGGCGTCCGTCCAGGGGGAGGAGGGCCATGGAGGGGCCTGCACCGACCTTCCTCCACGCCGGTGACAATGGAGGCGAAGTTGTCATCGAGGAGGATCATGTCGGCCGCCTGCTTGGAGACATCGGAGCCGGCGATGCCCATGGCCACCCCGATGTCGGCCTTCTTCAGCGCCGGGGAGTCGTTCACCCCGTCCCCTGTTACTGCCACGATGGCACCCTGGGGACACAGGGGTCAGGCACCGTGGGGCAGAGGGATGGGGCACGGAAGGGCATGGGGATGGAGGTATCGTGGGGCACGGGATGGGGACACGGTGGGGCACAGTGATAGCGGCACCATGGTGCGTGGGGACTGGGACATCAAGGGGCACAGGGACAGCAGGGTAGCTTGGGGTAGAGGGAAAGGGGCATGGGGACAGGGACAAGGTGGAGAATGGGGACAGGGCACTGCAGGGCACCAGGACAGGGACACCACAGGGCTGGGGGCACCACAGGGCACAGAGACAAGGGCACCATGAAGCACGGGGATGGGGACATCATAGGGCATGGGGACAGGGGCAGCAGGGTACACAGGGACGGGGCACCTGGCGCTGGCAGCCCTCGACGATGATGAGCTTCTGCTGGGGGGACGTGCGGGCGAAGACGATCTCGGTGTGGTTCTGGAGGATCTCGTCCAGCTGCTCCGAGGTCATGTCCTTCAGGTCGGAGCCGTGTACCACACAAGCCTTCGCCTCCCTGCCACACCGCAGCCTCAGCGGAGGCTGCCGGACCACCCAGGACCACCCCTGACACCGGCACCTACCTGGGGTTGACCTGGCTGACGGGGATGTTGAGGCGGGCGGCGATGTCCTCCACCGTCTCGTTGCCCTCCGAGATGATGCCCACCCCCTTGGCGATGGCCTTGGCCGTGATGGGGTGGTCCCCGGTCACCATGATCACCTTGGGGACACACACACACAGAGGGGTGACCCATGCTCGGGGGGGGGGGGCATCAAGGGGCTCATGGCGAGGGGGGTGTCACCTTGATGCCGGCGCTGCGGCACTTGCCGACGGCGTCGGGGACAGCGGCGCGGGGCGGGTCAATCATGGACATCAGCCCCACGAAGCAGAGGTTGCTGGTGGGGAAGTTGACCTCGTCGGCGTCAAACCTGAACCCGCGGGGGAACTTGTCCGGGGGCAGGTAGAGGTGACAGAAACCTGGCGGGCGCCGGCGGGTGACAGGGTGTGGGCACCCACGGGCACCCCCTTCCCTCGCCCGGTACACCTCGTCCCCTGCCACGGCCCCCCAGTGCCCCCTTTGCCCCCACATCCCTTGTGTCCCCATGTTCCCCCAGTGCTCATGCACCCCATCCCCTTGAGCAGTGCCCCCCGTGCCTCCCTGCCCACCGTGTCCCCTGTGTCACCATGGTCCTCCCCCTCCATCCTCCACACACCGTGTTCCCTTGCCCCCCATGTGCCCCATCGCCCCTGTGTCCCCAAGTTCTATCACCCCACGCCCGTGTCGCCATGCCCCTGCCATGTCCTCCATGTCCCTCCGCATCCCCCTGTCCCCATGTCCCTTTGCCCCCACACCCTTCATATCCCCCTGCCACCATGTCCTCCATGCCCCTGACCTCCCCCCGCCCCGTGTCCCCCATACCCCCCATCAACCCACTGCGTGCCCCCACGTCCCTACACCCCATGCCCACCACGCACTTGTGCCCCCATGCGCCCGTCCCTGCCCCATCCCCTGAGCCCCCCCACCCCCCATGCCCCCGTCCTCA
Source organism: Aquila chrysaetos chrysaetos (assembly GCF_900496995.4). Taxonomy (NCBI): domain Eukaryota; kingdom Metazoa; phylum Chordata; class Aves; order Accipitriformes; family Accipitridae; genus Aquila; species Aquila chrysaetos. The sequence continues at coordinate 24,249,361 of NC_044012.1, forward strand.
CCCAGGACGCGTTCCCCCAGCCCCCCCAGCTCCAGGTAGGCGTTCTGGAAGGCCTCCCGCATCTCCTGGTCCAGCGGCACCTCCTGGCCCTGCAGCAGGATGCGGGAGCAGCGGTCCAGGATGCGCTCGGGGGCCCCCTTCATCACCAGCAGGTACCCCTGGGGGTCCTCCTCCCGCTCGTGGATGGAGAGCTGTGGGCACAGTGGGCACGCTGGCACCAGGCGGCACAGACCGCCCGCCCACCCCAGGGGTCAGTGCCGCTGCCGCCGGCCCGGCAGACCTGGTACTTATTGGTGGAGTTGAAGGGGATCTCGGTGACTTTGGGGTTCTTGTCCCGCATCTTTTTGACAGAGCCGCAGGAGAGCTGGATGCACTTCAGCAGCGCCGACTCCGAGGCGTCACCTGCCGTGTCCCGCTGCCGTGGGGAAGGGTGCTGAAGGTGACGCCGGCAGCACAGGGGGCACTGGGGCCGGCATTGCCCTCTCTGTTGGTAGGATTTGGAGGGGTTCTGGGGGGTTGTCATCCACCTACCTTGGAAATGGAGATGTTTTCCTGGCCCGGCTTGAAGACGGCACGGTTGCAGAGCCCAGCGATGCGGGCCAGTGCTGCCCAGGTGGGCGAGCGCTTGTCGAATGTGGCACCTGGGGGACACCTGACCCCATCAGTTGCATTGGGGCCCCCCCATCTTCTCTGGGGTCTCCACCCATGCTCCCAGAGGTGCTCTAGGGTGCCCTGAGGGCCCAGGGAAGGGGGTGCCCAGGGGACGGGGTGCCAGGACAGTGACATCTGGGTGCAGGGGCAAGAAAGGGGGTGCTCCTGCAGTTGCGGTGCCAAGGGGTCAGGGTGCTCAGGGAGGGGTCAGAGTGCCAGCCACCCACCGGACTGGTCCTCGGTGGTGTCGGCCTCATGGATCTGGTTGTCGAACCACATGTGGGCGACGGTCATGCGGTTTTGGGTGAGGGTCCCCGTCTTGTCGGAGCAGATGGTGGAGGTGGAACCCAGCGTCTCCACCGCCTCCAGGTTCTTCACCAGGCAGTTCTTCCGCGCCATCCTCTTGGCCGTCAGCGTCAGGCACACCTGGGGGGGGGCACCACGGGGCTCAGCAGGCACCCACAGGGCTCAGAGGGCACCCATGGGTGTCAGCAAGCACCAGGCACTGGACATTGCTGGGTGCACCAGGGCCAGCCCAGCAGAACCAGTGCCCACCACCTCCCTCCCAGTAGAACCAGGGCCCCCCTTGCACCATCGCAGTCCTCTGCTCCCCCAATGGCCCTTACGGTGACGGTGGCCAGCAGCCCCTCAGGAACGTTGGCGACGATGATGCCGATGAGGAAGATGACGGCCTCCAGCCAGGTGTAGCCCAGGATGAGGGAGAGGATGAAGAAGGAGATGCCGAGGAAGACAGCAACACCGGTAATGAGGCGGATGAAATGCTCGATCTCCATGGCGATGGGTGTGCGCCCCACCTCCAGCCCCGAGGCCAGCGTGGCGATGCGCCCCATCACGGTCCGGTCCCCCGTGGAGATGACGATGCCGCGAGCGGTGCCTGGCAGGATGGGGAGGGTGATGCAGCCACGGGGGGGCACCGGGGACCCCCCACCTCTCCCCTATGCAGGCAGAGACACCCAGGGACCCACCTTCCACACAGTTGGTGGAGAAGAAGGAGATGTTGCGGGTCTCCAGTGGGTTCTCGTGGGTGCACTCGGGTGACCGCGTCTGGGGCTCCGACTCCCCCGTCAACGACGAGTTGTCCACCTGGCGCCATGGGCACAGGTGGGTGCTGGCGGGCACCGGGCACCGCCAGGCTTGGCTGGACTCGGGCCAGCCTCGCTGTTGCCATGCCAGCCTTGGTGCCCACCCTGTGCCTGTCTTGATGACCACCCCGTGCCCTCCACAGTGCCCACCCTATATAAATCACGGCACCTGAACCATACTGGTCTCAGTGCCCACATCGTGCTGGTCCCCGTGTCCACCTCATGCCAACCATGACACCTGAACCATGCCATCCGTGATGCCCACCCCATGCCACCCCTGGTGCCCATCCCGTATCACCACTGCTGCCCACCCGATACTAGTCCCGTTGCCCAAACCATGCTAGCCCTGGAGCCCACCTCATGTCACCACCAGTGCCCACCCCATGCCAGCCCCAGCGCCCACCGGTGCCCGCTCACCTTGCAGCCGTGGGAGGAGATGATGCGCATGTCAGCAGGCACCCGGTCCCCCCCCTTCACCTCCACCAGATCGCCCACCACCACGTTCTCTGCGTTGATCTGGATCTTCTCACCCTCGCGGATCACCAGCGCTTGCTGCCAGAGTGCAGGGCACCCTGAGGGATGCCCGGGCACCCCCACCCCACCCGGGACCCCTATGCCAAGCTGGGTGCCCACCCGGGGATCCTACCTGGGGCACCATGTTCTTGAAGGAGTCCATGATCTTGGAGCTTTTGGCCTCTTGGTAGTAGGAGAAGCAGCCGGTGACAATGACGACGGCGGCCAACACCACCCCCAGGTACAGCTGGGACCCAGGTGGCACCTCAGCACCCGCCACCCCAGGGTGCAGGGTGGGATCCCCCGGGTGCCCCCCAGCATGGGGAGCTAGGGAGGGGACCCCCGCGCCAGCCTGGCCCATTTGCCCCCCACATCCAGACCCCCCAAGAGCTGGCACATGGTGGCAGTGGGCACATACCCGTGCCCATCCTGCCCCTGAGCCCCCATCATACCTGTGCCCCCCAGGGTGCCCGTGCCCCCTCCAATGCTTGTGCACCCCAGTGTGCTTGTGCCCCTGCAATGTCTGTGCCCCCTGCGATGCCTGTGCACTCCAGGGTGCTCATGAACCCCGCGATGCCTGTGCCCCCTGAGATGCTCAGGGACCCCACAATGCCTGTGTGTCCCCCCCACAATGCCGGTGGCCCCCAGGGTGCCCTCACATTGTCGTTGGAGGGCTCATCCTCCATGGCAGCCTGGATGCCGTAGGCCAGGAAGCAGAGGATGGCCCCGATCCAGAGGAGGATGGAGAAACCCCCGAAAAGCTGCCGGCAAAATTTGACCCACTCGGGGGTGGTGGGGGGGGGGCGTCAGGGCGTTGGGGCCGTCCCGCGCCAGGATCTCAGCCGCCCGCGCGTTGGTCAGGCCCTGTGGGGTGGGCACACGCTGCCACCCGGGGCCGGGGGGACCCACGGGGACAGGAAGGGACAGGGGGTATGGCCAGGGGTAACTCATGGGGACAGGGTGCCGGGAGGGGACAGGGGACATGGCTGGGTGTCACCCATGGGGACAGGGATGCAGGGTGCCAGGAGGGGATGGAGGGCACGGCCAGGAGCCACCCATGGGGACAGGAGGGATACGGGATGCTGCGAGGTGACAGGGGGCACGGCTGGGTGTCACCCACAGGGGGGGATAATGCTGGAGATGGCATCGAGGGTGGGATGTGGGGACATCTCACCCGGGACAGGTCCACCTGGTACTTCCTGCCCAGCTCATCCAGGGACAGCTTGTGGTCATCCTGCCAGGCACACATCACCCGCGTCACCCCAGCTGAGGTGGCATGGTCAGTCGTCTTGGCTGTCCACCCCCCCAGCCCCCTCCTCACCAAGTTGACCTCCTTCTTCAGCTCATCCAGCTCCTTCTCCTTCTGCTTCCTCTTGCCGCCCCCATTTTCGGAGGTGGTGGCAGCAGGCGAGTACTCCCGGCCGGCCTGTGGGCGCAGGACCCCGTGGGCACGCTGGCACCACTGGCGCGGCTGGCACCACCAGCGGCACGGCCCTCGCCGTGGGCACGGGCATTACCATGGGCATGGATGTCACCGCCAGCATGGGGGTCACCGTGGCCACAGGCATCATCGAGGGTACGGGGCGTCACCGTGGGCACGGGGGGGACTGCAGGTACCAGTGGCAGCGTGGGCATGGGGGGCACTGCAGACGGGGGGGGGGAAGTGTCCCAGGTTGGGGGGGTGCCATGGGTGGGGGTGGCAGCAAGAGTGGGGATGGCACTGTGGCCATGAAGGTGTCACTGTGGCCGTGGGGGGGGGTGTCACTGTGGTCACAAGGGCAACCCCAGGGCCATGGGGGTGGCACGGGGGTGGCACTGTGGTCATGGGGGTGGCACTGTCCCTGGGGCTGTAGGGGTGCGTCACTGTGGTCGTGGGGGTGTCCCCAGGGCCTTTGGGGGGGTCACTGTGGCCCAGGGGGTCCCCACAAGCCGGGGAGAGGAACACGCCACCAACACTAAGGGCGTCACGGAGACACAGGGGTGCCACTGCAGGCAGGGGACAGGCAGCCCTGCCCACTCTCCTTGTGAGGGGGGTGACACGGCCGCCCCAGACCCCCCCCCCCGCTGCCAGCAGCAGGGGGTCCCCCAGGGCTGGCAGGGCCCGGTGGCACGTCCGTGGCGGCTCTGCCTGCCGGGCCGGAGGTTGGCAGGAGCAGGCAGGAGCAGGCAGGGGCCGGGGGGGCGGCGGGTGCCCCAGTGTGGGGCCGGGGGGGCCAGGGGGGCCGATGCGGTCATGGAAAACAGCCCCGGTGCCAAGAACAACGGCCGGGAACCGAGGGGTCGTGTTACCGCGGGGACGGGGACACGGGGGGCACCCACACCCACCCCACGGGGCACTCCCAGGCGGGCGGCGCTCCGCTGCCTGCTCCCCCCCCCCCAGAAACTGGGGACCCCAGCCCCCCATGTGGGGACACTTTGGCTTTGCACGGGTTGGGGGGGGTCCCCACTTGAAGGGGCACCTCAGGGTTTTGGGGGGGGGGGTGGCAGGAGGGTGGCACAGGGTGGGGTGGTGGGTGTCCTCAGCATTTCCCTAGGGACAGACTGCCAGGAGGGACAGCCGTGGGGGGGCACCCACGGGGGGACACCCACGGGGGGGGACACCCCCTGTCCCACATCTTGCGGGGTCCCCCCACCTTTGCGTGGGTGGCCAGGGGCCGGGGGGTCCCAGCGTGGGGGTGGGTCCTGGCCATGGCAGGCGGGACGGGGGGGCCCGGCAGGACGGGGGGTGCCGGGCGAGGCGCCAGCCCTGGCTCAGGGCCCCCCCGCGGCCGTTGCTACGGCACCGGGGACCCTGGCGCTGAGCAGCCGGGGCCACGGGCACGGGGCCACGGGCACGGGTGGGGGACGGACACGGGGAGAGGGGTGTTCCTCCACGGCGGCACCCTGGTTCCATGCCTCAGTTTCCCCACCGTGGGGAACCCTTCCCCCCCCCCCCCCCAGCATTCTTTCCCCAAAGCGGGGGGGGACCCAGGCATTTGGGCAGCTGCCCACCCGTGCCGGGGGGTCACTCGGGGATAGGTGGCAGTGGGACCCCGAGGGGGAGAGTATGTGGGGGGCAGTGGCACCGAGGGGGGGGGGGGGGGCGGCAGTGGGCCCCTGGGGATGGCGGCGGGGGGCGTGGGGGCTGCGGGCTGCAGGACGCCCGTGGGTGGGTGCTGGTGCTGGGGGCAGGGCCGACGGGGAGAGAGCCCACGGGTGGCAGCGGGTGGGTGCCCCGCGCGAGTGGGTGCCCCGGGGGTGGGTGGCAGCTGGCGGCGGGTGGGTGATGTGGGTGCCCCGCGTGGGCGGGTGCCGGCTGGCGGCGGGTGGGTGTCCCGCGTGGGTGTGTGCCAGGGTCAGGTGCCTGGTGGCAGCAGGCGGGTGCCTGCAGGGGTGGACGCTCCGGGGGTGGGTGGGCGTGGGGGTGCCCCGCGTGGGGGGGTGCCCCGCGTGGGCGGGTGGCGGGGCAGCGGGCGCCCCGGGCCGCCCCTACTCACCCCTCTGCCCATGGCGCTGCCGTCGCTGCTCTCGGCCCGGGGCACTCGGGGGCGGCGGCGGCGGCGGCCGAGAAAAACCCTCCCGGGCCCCGCCCGGCCCGGCCCCCCCCCGCCCCCGCCCCCGGCCGGGCCTGCCCCCCCTCCCCAGCCCCCCTCCGGGCAGCCCCGGACCCCTTCCGGACCCCCTCTCCTGTTCCCCCCGTTATGTGGGGGACGGCCCCTCTTCCTGCCGCTCCCCTCCCCGGGCCGTGCTGGGGGTCTCCGGGCCCCTCCCGGTTTCAGCCTCCCCCCACTCCGGAGGCGGCCGTGGGACCCAGGCATCCGGGGCGGTGGGGGGTCCCGGCTGAGCGCTGGGAACCCAGGTGTCCGGGCCAGGGGCTGCCCCCTCCTGACCCCCTCCCCACCCCGCTGGGGGGTGGCAAGAGACCCCGGCGTCCGGGCCCCCCACGCTGACCCCACGGCTTGGGGCGGGGGGGGGGGGGGGGGGGCTGCCCGGATGCCTGGGTCCCTCCCTGCAGCCCCCCCCCCGAGCAGGGGGTGACACCAGGGGGGCAGTTTGGGGGAGGGGGGGGCTGGTCTCCACCCTAGCATGACCCCAGTTCTCCCAGCGTGCTGCTGCCCCGGCCGGGGACGCTGGTGCCACCGGGCAGCAACCGGGAACGTGGGGACAGCTAAAATTAGCCGGGGAAAGGCCAGGGCCTGGGGACGGCAGTGCCGGGGACGGCAGTGCCGGGGGGGGGCTGTGCCCAGAGACAACTGTGCCCAGGGCCAACTGTGCCCAAGGACCGGCTGTGCCCGAGGACTGCATGTGCCTGAGAACCGGCTGTGCCCGGGGATGCGGCTGTGCCCAGGGACAACTGTGCCTTCGGCCAACTGTTGCGCAGGGACATGGCTGTGCCCAGAGACCGGCTGTGCCTGGGGACACAGTCGTGGCAGTGGTAGCTGTGCCCGGGGACACGGCTGTGCCCGGGGAACCGACTGTGCCTGCAGCCGACTGTGCCCAGGCAGGCTGTGCTCAGGGACCGGCTGCGCCCGGGCTGGCTGTTCTGGGGACACAGTTGTGCCCAGGGACGTGGCTGTGCCGGGGCAGTGCCCAGTGTCACGTCCTGACACCCCCACACCCCCCCTCCAGCCCCCCCTGTCCCTCCCGCCCCCCCAGTCCTGCCCCACAGCTCCAGTGCCCCCAGTGCCACTCCAAGGTCCCCTCCCAGTAGAGCCCCCCCCCTCCCCGGCCCCCCAGGGTCCGGCTTAGTCGCCATGGCAACCATCAAGGGCAGCTCAAGGGCATGGGGGGGGCACGGCCGTGGGGCCCACAGCCCCCTACACCAGTGCCACCAGTCTGCCCCAGTGCACCCAGCATCCCCACAGCCCAGCCTGCTGCACCAGTCCCCTGGTCCAGCCTCACACTCCCAGTGTATCCCAGTGTCCCCAGTCTGCCCCAGTCCCAACAGTCCAGCCCTGCACCCCCAAGGTAATCCAGTATCCCCAGTCTGGACCAGTCCCCCCCAGTCTGTGCCAGCGCCCCATCTGCCCCACTACCTTCCAGTCTGTCCCAGTACCACCTAGTCTGCCCATCTTCCCCAGCACCTCCCTGTCATCCCAGTCTGCCCCAGTCCCCCCAGTCTGCCCCAATATCCCCCAGTGCCCCCAGTCCATTCCAGTGCCCCCAGTCCATCCCAGTGCCCCCAAGCCATCCCAGTCCCCCCAGTCCATCCCAGTCCCCTCCCAGTCCATCCCAGTCCCTTCAGTCTGTCCCAGTCCCCCCAGTCCGTCCCAGTCCCCCCAGTCCTCCCAGTCCCCCCAGTCCATTCCAGTCGGGGTCGGGCATGCCGAGGCCGGTTGGGGGGGGTGTTTACCCAAGCTGTGCCCCCCGCTGACCCCCCCCCGCTGCCCCCCAAGCTGAGCAAACAGATGACGCGGGCGCAGGCGCCACGTGCTGGGCCCCCACCCTGGCCCCACGGGGGACCCAGCCGTCCGGCCCCCGCTCCCCCCCCCCCAACCGGGGCAGCCCAGTCCTCCCAGTTGCCCCAGTTCCCTGCCGGAGGTGGCCGCGGTGACTCGTGCCCCGGGGGGGCTGGCGCCACGCACACGCGTGTGCCCCTGCCCATGCGAGGACCGTGCCCCGCCGCCGCCGCCGCCGCCCCGCGCAGCTGCTGCCCGTGGGCGGGAGGAATGTGGCAGCCGGGGGGACACGGGGACACGGGGGGCGGCTGTGTCAGTCCCCCCCCCCGCCGCTCACTCCAACACGCGTGTGCACGCACCCCGCCCCCCCCGGCCAACACGCGTGTGCACACACCCGCGGGGATCCGGGAGTCCTGGGGTGGGGGTGGGGGGCCCCGGCTGCGCCCCTCTGCCGGACCCGGGGTGGGGCGCGGGGACCCACGCGTCGTGGCTGGGGGGCAGGGAGGGAGGGCAGCTCCTGCCCCCCCCCAGACGGGGGCTAGCCACTGCCGCGGGGCGGAGGCGGGGCTGGGGGCGGGGCGGTGGGCGGGGACCGAGGGGTGGGCGGGGCGTTCGGGTCGGTTCCGTCCGCTTCCCCCAGCGCTGCCCCCCCTCCGCTGCTGGGGGGGCCGTGGGGACGGGGGGGGCGGGGCGTGAGGGCTCGGTGCCCCGCCCACGCTAGGGGTCCCCATGTCCTTGGAGACCCCACCTGCCCACACTGGGGGTCCTCATGCCCACAGTGCTACGGGGCTTGCAGTGCATTGGGCGGTGGGGGGGCACAGGGTGCGCGGTGCCACTCCTCACTGTCCCCTTTGTCCCTCCTGCAGGTCCCTGTACCCACCCGTGCCCACCCCCAGGACACCCAGACCACGTCGTGAGCACCCACGGGGCGGTGGAGATGCTGGAGTGGGAGAGTAGGCCCCCTTGGCCCCCCAAATCTTTTGGGGGACACCCATGGGTGCCTGGAGAGGTGCCGCCTCTGTTTCCCCCCTTCATTAAAACACCGTCATTTGGAGCTTGAGAGTCTTGTTAATGAAGCTACGTGACCAACACCCCCCACCCCAGGCATCACCCCCATTTGGCCCTAGGTTGTACCCCTCACCCTGGGATTACTGTAGGCCTTACAATAATAACCTGGGAAGGAGTGGAAGGTCAGGGTTAAGCCAGCACCCCCAGGGGGGCAAAAATGCCGTGAGGGGGGTAACGTGCCATAGTCTGGAGCCCCCCCTTAATCCTCAAGGTAGGTGGACACTAATTCCTGCCTGGCATCACCTGTGGCAATGGGAGGGAGGGGCTCTGCCAATCCCCGTTTCATCCCAAATTCCTCAGTGGGGGCACTGGACTGGCACCCCCCAAGCCCAGGTGCACCCCCCAAATTCAGCACCCCGCACCCCAAGACCACGACTGTCGGGGGGGGGGTATTTATTAAAAGAAAGCACAGTGGGGAGCAGCCGGGCGCCCAGCACCCCCGCGCCCGCCCGTGGCCCATCACCGCGCCTCGGGGCTGGCCAGGGTGCCATTGCTCTCCCGGGGGGTGTCGGGGTCCCCCCCTCCCTCTGCCGCCGCCGCCTCCTCCAGCGGCTGGTCCAGGCGGCTGGGAATGGACCAGTAGAGGTGGGCATCGCGGCGGGCGGCCGCAGCTGCCAGCTGCCGGGCACTGCAGGCCGGGGTGGGCACCGGCACGGTCTGGTGGAAGCCCCCGTAGTCCACCTCGTAGAAGCCTTCCTCCAGGCTCAGCAGCGGGGTGAAGCGGTGGCCCCACAGCACCTCGTCCGCCAGGTACGAGCTCCGAGCCTGGCACGTCATCCCTGCGCCGGGCAGCCGGTGGGCACCCAGCCCGGGGGTGGGCTGGTGGGGTGCCCCCCGGCAATGGGGAGGTGCAAGGGGGCACCCTGACCCCGGCTGAGGACGGGGGGGGCGCTGTGCTGCACCCTTTGCGTGGGGTACCCCAATATCTGCAGCACCCAGTGCATGGAGGACCCCAATCTGTGCTGCACCGGGTGCACAGGGGCACCCCAGTCCTGGTTGGGGGGGGGGTGTTTGTGAAGTACCCAGTGCAAGGGACACCCCTGTGAGCAGGGGACAGGCCGGGACGTCACTGTCATCAGGGTCCCCTCCCCAAGCTCCTCATGGGGCCAGGCCAGGTGAAGGCTTTCCAATGGGGGGGAAGGGGCTACAGGGGAAGGCTATCCCCCCCTCACGAGTCCTGCAATGGGGTTATTCTGGGTGGGGGGACCCACATCCAGGCTGAGCTTGGGGGTGAGGGTGGATTTGGGGTCACCTCCCAGCCAGGACCAGGCAGGAACACACTGTGGACCACAGGGATGAGATGTCCCCATGCAGGTGAGATGTCTCCACAGAGATGATGTGTCCCCATGGTGATGTTCCCATGGAGATGAGGTGTCCCCATGAGGATGAGGTATTCCCATGGAGGTGTCCCCAGGGAGATGATGTGTCCCCACGGAGATGAGGTTTCCCCAAGCGCATCCCACCCCTCAGCCACCGCCGGCGTCCCCGTTACCTGTGGCCTCCACCATCCCCTCGAGGATGACGACAATCTCGAAATCGTCCTTCTCCAGCTGGTGCCGTGAGACGTCCCAGAATGGGCTGCGCTCATCGATCTCGTGGCTGATGATGAGGGGCGACACAAGGAAGAGGCGGTCATCGCCCGTCTCAAAGCCCACGCTCAGGTCGGTCTGGTCCAGAGGAATGAACTCGCCCTCCTGCGTCTGCTTGGACTTGATGAGCTTGGCACGGATGGAGGCCTCCACGATGTGCGAGTCCCGCAGGTCACCCACGCGAAACATCAGGCAGAGGCGGTCGTCCCGCAGGGAGACCACGGCATGGGAGGAGAAGACCAAGGTCTCGGCTCGTTTGTTGGGCTGGGAGATCTTCACAAACATGCAGCCCACCATGAAGGCATTGACCATGGAGCCCAGGATGGCCTGGAGCAGCAGCAGCACGATGCCCTCTGGACACTTGTCGGTAATGACACGGTGGCCATAGCCGATGGTGGTCTCCGTCTCGATGGAGAAGAGGAAGGCGGAGACGAAGCCGTTGAGGTTGTTGACGCAGGGCGTCCAGGCGTGGTCCTCCAGGTGGTCCAGGTCCCCTCGGCAGTAGGCGATGAACCACCAGATGAGGCCGAAAAAAAGCCAGGTGACGGCGTAGGCGAGGATGAAGACGAGGAGGCTGAAGCGCCACTTGAGGTCCACCAAGGTGGTGAAGATGTCAGTGAGGTAGCGGTAGGTCTCCCGCACGTTCCCGTGCTGCACGTTGCACTTGCCATCCTTCTCCACGTAACGCTGGCGCTTGCGGGCGCCGGCCCCTCGCCGTCGGGGGGGCACCGGGGGGGGCTTGGCCTCCCCGGGGACCCCCTCGGTCACCCCGCAAAAGGCAGCGTTGTCCTGTGCCATTGCCCCTCAGAGGCTGCGGGAGGGGAAGGGGTTAATGGTGCCGCTCGCCCCCTCCAAACTGGTGGGGACTGGGAGGGCATGGTGGCACCAGCTGGGCTGGGGGAGGGCAGGGGGGCGCTGCCAGGACCCGTGGGTCCCCCCGGGGTGCTGGTGGGGGGGTAAACTGAGGCACAGGAGCACCCAGGGGTGCTGAGCCCACACGTGTGCGCTCAGCCATGCACACACCTGCACATGCATGTGTATACACAGGCACACGCCTGCATACAGGTGCTTGCAGAGGCACCCACATGCACACACACGTGTGCACACACATGCACATGCCTGCACACATGTGTGTACAGATGCATGCAGATGCACACGCATGCACACACGTGCGTTCACACAGATGTGCAGCACCGCAGCGGGCACACCTTGCACGCGCACACACAAGCAGGCGTGCACACATGCTCACAACCCCCAGGGACACGCACCCATTTGCCCCTGGCGGGTGCAGGCCCACGCGTGCACCCCGAGGGGCTCCTTGCACGCTCTCGTGCCCCAAGATGGGGTGTGCAACGGGGTGTGCACCAACGCTGCGCACACGCTCTGGGCTGATGGCAGCACAGGCGTGCACAGGGAGCTGGGCCTCATGCACACCCATGCACACATGCATGTACACACGCATGCACACCCCGCTGGGCCTTGCACATGCACAGAGCTCCTGGCACACCCACCCACCCTCCACCTGTGCCCCCCCACCGCCCCTCGGCCTGGGGGGGGGGGCCCTGTGGCACCCAGCTGTGCTCCCGCCCCCCCGCCGTGGGGCACCCCACTCCCACCCGGGTTCGTGGGGGCAGATGTCCCAGCCTGGGGCAGAACGGAGGCGGGCAGGGGGGCGCATCCTCCGGTGTCTGTGCTGGGGGGGGGCGGGGGGCCGGGTCCCCGCGTGCCCCCAGCACCCCCCACCGGCGGAGGCAGAGGGGTCCCCGGTGCCACCCCCGTGTGCTGCAGCGGGGGGGTAGGGGGGGGTGCAGGGGGCGATGGGGCGCGGAGGGGGGGTGGGAGGGCAGCAGGCCCCCCCCGGGCTGTGCGTTCCCGTCCCCCCCCGGTCCCCGCACTCACCGCTCGCCCCGCGGCCGCCGCTCCTGCCGGGCCGCGCAGCCCCGGTGCGTTGCGCGCATGGCGCAGGGCGAGCGCAGCGCCCGGCCGTACCGGATCGCTCCCGCCAGGGCCCAGGCCCGGGTCCGGAGCAGCCGCCCCCCCTTTTTCCCCGTGTCCCCCCCCTCCCCCCGACACCCCCCCCCGCTGTTCCCTTGGCCGCGCTCCCGCCGTTCCCCGGCAACGGCTGCGCCCCGGGAGCGCGCGGCTAAAAATACCGACCAGCGCCCGCCCCCGCCGGCCCCGCCCGCCCCCGGACCCCCCCCCTGCTCCGGACCCCCACGCGTGACACCACCCCCCCTGCCCCGGACGGGGGCTCAGAAGGCGGCAGTGCGGTGGACACTCGTGGGAAAGCTGGCGGGGGGGGCTGGGTGGGTGCGCACACGCGTATACGGGGGAGCGGGGGGGGCAGGTGTGCACACCTGTGCCACGGGGCTGGGTAGGTGGGACAGTACGGGGGACACACACGCGCGACGTGGGGCACAGTGGCGGGGGGGTGACACAGGGCACAGTGGGGGGGGGGGGGGGGGGCCACAGGCATGTGACACTGAGCACGGTGGGGTGTGGAGGGGGCACACGAGGTCCCGCCCTGCCCGCTGGCCCAGAGCCCCCTGTCACTAGCCCAAGGCTTCCCCTCACTAGCCCAGGGTCCCCCTCCAAGCCCAGCCCCCCATTAGCTCTGGGGTCCCCCTCACCCTCACTAGCCCAGCCCCCCCCCACTAGCCCAGGCCTCCCCCCATCACTAGCCCAGGTCTCCCCATCATTAGCCCAGGTCCCCCCTTCACTAGCCCAGGCACGCCCCTCACTAGCCCAGCCCCCCCCCGTCACTAGCCCAGGACCCCTCATCACTAGCCGGGCCCCCCCCAGCCCTGGCCAGGCCCCCCATCACTAGCCAGGGCTCTGTGGTCACTAGCCACCCCCCATCGGTGGCCAGGCCCTCCCCCGGTGCCCCCGCGCAGCCCCGGCCCCCCCCCCCCCCCCCCCCGGCAGACAAAGGCGCTTTGTCCCGCGGCCCCGGGGAACCGGCCCCGGCCCGGGAACAGCGGGGCCTTGTGTGGGGCGGCCGCGCCCCCCCCCGGCCCCCCGGCCCCGCGCCCCCCGCTGCTCCCCGTGCGGGGGGTGCCGGAGGGGTCACTCTGTGTGCGCACGGGGGGGCACCAGCCCCTGCCCGGCGCTGGCCGCCTCCCCCCGCTCCCAGGCACAAGGATGCTCGGGGAGGGGGGGGCGCGGGGGGGCAGGATCCCTGGGGACCACCCGGGTGGGTGCTGCCGGGACCGGGGGGGTCTGCCCGGACCCCGCCCGGTGCCGGCGCCGGAGCGCAGGGGACCCCGCCGGACCCTTCCCGGTGCCGGTGTCTGCGGGCGGGGTCCCCTCGCCCCCCCCCACTCGCCCCCCCCCCTCCGTGGCCGGTAACGTGACCCGGTGCGGGCCGGCTCGTTTTCCACCCCATTAACCCCCGTCCCGCCCCCGGCGGCTCCTCCCCGCCCCGGGCCCCCTCCCCGGCCCCGCCAATCGGTGCCAGCCGGGCCCGGCGAGGCGGCCCGGGCCGGAGGGGGGGGACAGGCGGGGGGGGGGCCCGGCCCGGCCCGCCGCCGCCGGCCCCGCCGAGCCATAAAGCCCATGGGGAGCCGGCGGCGGCCGGGCTGAGCGAGGCCAGGACCCCGGGTGCCCTGGGGCCCTCCCCAAGCAAGGTAAGGGTGGCCGGGGGGGGGGGACCCGGGGTCCCCCATCCCCTCCGGGGCGCCCCGAGGGCTGCGGGCACCTGCCAACACCGCTGGATTGGGATCGGTCCCTGGGTCCCCGCAGCCCCGTGGCCTCCGGTACCGGGACCACATAACCCCATGTCCCCGGAGCCCCACGTCCCTGTGTCCCTGTACTCCACATCACCCGTACCCCACGTCTCTGTGTCCCCTATTGCACTGCATCCCCATCTCCCCACATCCCTGTGTCCCGTCACCCCATAACCCTGTGTCCCTCTGTCCCATGTCCCTGTAGCCCCACACCCCGTGGCCCTGTATCCCCCCGCAACCCTGTGTCCCATGTCCCCCTATCCTCGCGTCCCTGTATCCCCACGTCCCCCATCCCCATGTCCCTGTGTCCCCACCTCCCCCTCTCCCCTGTACCCCACATCCCCCTGTCCCTGTATCCCCATAGCCCCATTCTGCTCATCCCCAAGTCCACGTATCTCCCTGCCCCTGTACCCGAAGTCCCCATGTCCCCATATCCCCATGTCCCCGTGTCCCTGCTCCCTGTGGGTGTCCCTCTTCTCTCCCCAGCACAGGGGCACCAGGGGGCACAGAGGATAGAGGGGCACGGCAGCCCCCAGCCATGCCCACCCTGCTCCCCCCTGGGCATCTCCAGGGCCACCCGTCCCCAAGCCCGGAGATGTCCCCACAGCCCCTGGGGTATGAGGCCTGAGGCCCCAGGGATGGCCCCTTCCCCACCCTAGGAGGTGACCCCCAAATAGGGACCCCCCCTGAGCACCTTGCTCTTCCTGGGTCCCCCCTCTAGTGTAATGATGTCAGGTGGTCTCAGCCTGGTGCTGGAGGAGGTTAATCTGCCCCCAGCCCCCTGTGGGCTCGGGTCCCTGGGGACGTGGTGTTTCAAGGGCGTTTGGGTGGAGGGGGCTGGCTTGTCCACAGTGGGCAAGTGGGGACCCGCCAGGCTCTGGGTTAGTGGCCCTGGCCAGGCTACGGGTTAACTGGACTGCAGGTGAACCAGGCTGTGGGTTAACTGGACTGTGGGTTACTCACACTGGATTAGCTGGGCTACGGATTAGCAGGGCCACAGATTAGCCACGCTGGATTAGCTGGGCTGTGGGTTAGTCACGCTGGATTAGCTGGGATGTGGATTAGTGGGGCCACAGATTAGCCACGCTGGATTAGCTGGGCTCTGGGTTAGCCAGGCTGGGTTAGCCAGGCTGGATTAGCCACACTAGTATAGCTGGGCTGTGGGTTATCCCAGGCTGTGGGTTATCCCAGCTGTGGGTTACCTGGGGTGCAGGTTATCTCAGCTGCAGGGCGATCTGCCTGCAGACTAAACCCAGCTGTGGGTTGACCAGGCTGCAGGATAACCAGGCTGCGGGTTACCCGTCGTGTGGGTTAACTGGGCTGTGGGTTAGCCAGGCTGTGAGCTACGCAGGCTGCAGGTTAAAGGGGCTGGGGGTTAACGAGGCTCTGGGTTAGCTGGGCTGGGATTTAACGGGGCTGGGTGTTAATGGGGTTAATGGGGCCGGTTGGAGGGGGCTGCGGTTACCAGTGCGGTGCTGCGGTGGCTTCTCTGATGGCTACGGAGGGCTGAGCCGCGCTGGCGCCGGCCGTCCCCGGGGAGCTGGGTGGCTGTGGGGACGCCCCGCTGCCTGCACCACCGCCGGCCCCCAGCCACCCTTATCCGCTCCGGCAGCACGGGCACCGGAGGGGTCCCGTGGGAGCCTCACACCCATGGACCGGTTGGACGCACTGTGGGGTCAATTCGAAAAAGGGCCAAAATGGGCTTTTTTCACCCCAGTCTGAGGCCTCCGCCTACAGCTGACGAGGGTTGGGCAGCACTGAGGGGGAAAAAAACCCCAAATCATCATTTTGGGTCCCCCCAAGGCTGCGGGGGAGGATGGGGGTCCCCATCGCCCCCATGGCCAGTGCAGGGAGGGGGCTGCAGGTCCTGCCCCCCCGCCATGGCATTCCCCAGTGTGGGTGGCAGCATGAAGGGCATGGGGACGTTCCTCCCCCTGGGGCCCCGTCACCAGCCCCAAATTTGGGCTCACATGGGTCCAGCCTCAATAGCGGGGTGCAGGGGAGGATGGGGGGGGGTCCAGAGGACAAAGAGTGGGTGGCAAGGGGGACCCAGGTGTCCGGGGCTTGGAGGCTGCCGGTGCAGCAGGATGGGTGGCGGGGGACCGCGGGGCCCCCTGGGACCCCCGCCGGGGGCCGTGCTGGCGGCGGGGCGCGCGGGGCCCTGCATGCTAACGAAGGGCTTCGTCAAAGCGCCTTTGTGCCCCGCCAGCTCCATTGAGGCCTCTCCTCCGGGGCGCACAATGGCCCCACTGTCCCTGTCCCCGTCCCCCCCCCGCCAGCCCCGCTCGGCTGCCCCACACCCCCAGCCCCACGGGACCTGCCCCACACTGCAGCCCCCCACTGCCCCGACCCCACCATGGGGATGGGGTCCTGTCCCCCCCCCCCCAGTTCCCAGTTGCCACTGGTACCGTGGAGACCAGCGCCCCAGTTTCAGGATGGGGGGGGATGCCGCTGGCGGGAAGCCCGGCCATGGCTGGCACCACGCGGGCATGGGAACGGTGCCCAGGCTGGTGGTGCCAGTGGGATGTGGCGAGGGGAGATGTGTCCCCGTATCCCCCCATCCCACACCGGACCCCCCAGGTGAGGCCAGACCCCTGCATTCACCCCCAGCGTCGAGCATTCCCGGAGGGAAACCGAGGCATGGGGGCAAGGGGGGTTAATGGGTAACCGGCCCGGTCGTAGCGGCAGCGGCTCTGCCTGCAGGCACCATCCCCGCGCCGGGAACAAGCACTGGCTTGTCACAACCCGTGTCCCGGCACGGGAGCCTGGCCGGGGGGCACAGGGGCACGTGGCCCCTGAAGGGGACTTTATGGGATACAGTGATCCCAAAAATGGGGAGGGGGGGGCAAATACCCCAAAGAGGTGCATGGGGACCCCAAAGGGGGGGGGGGGTCAGGACCCCCCAGAAGGGGTGCAGGGGACCTTGGGGTGCACAGAGACCCTCAAAGCAGGGTGCAGGGACCCCAAAAAGGGGTGCAGGGACCCTGTAGGGGTGAAAAGACCCCCCCCAAGATGGATGCAGGGACCCTGGGGGGTGAAAAACCCCAGACCTCAGAGAGGGTGCAGGGACCCCAGAGAAGAGGGCAAAGGGACGGCAGAGGAGCAGAAGGACTTTGGGGAGTGCAGGGACCCCAAGGGGCTGCAGAGACCGCTGTGTCCCCTGGGGATGTGCTGGTGCCTGTTGCTGCCCAGCATGGGCAAAGCTCTGGGGACATGGTGGCTTTAGGGATGTGGTGGCTCTGGGGACATGTGGTGGCTTTGAGGTTGTGGTAGCTCCAGGGATGCATGGTGCCTCTGGGGACACGCAGTGGCTCCGGGGACCCCCAGCAACTCCAGAACACACGGTGGCTCTGGGGACATGTGGTGGCTCTGGGGACCCCCAGCACCTCAACCGGGATGGGGCAGGTTTGTGGCCCCAATGCCACCATCCCCTCCACAGGGCCTTTCACCGGGAGGGGACACAGTGCAACCAGGACAGTGGCAGTGCCACCTATGTCCCCTGGCTTTGGCGAGTGCAGGAATACTGGGCTCCAAGGAGACGCCCCAGGGTGCCACAGTGTCCCCGGTGTCCCCGGCACGCTGCCCTGCTGCATCCGTGGCGGAAACCACGGCGGGGCCAAACGCTGGCGTGGGCTGAAAGGCCCTTTCTGTGCCGCCGCCGCCGCCGGCCGGGGCTGGCAGGGGACAGGGACAGGGACGGGGACGGAAACGAGCCTGGCGCTGCCACCAGCCGTTTGTCCCTGTCACCTCCCATTCATCCCTCTTCCTCTTCCTCCCTCCCAGCTAGGACGCCTGGGTCCCCTCCATGGGACGGGGGTGTGTGGGGAGAGCTGCCAGGTGACAGAGGGGACAGGGATGAGTTTGAAGAGGGATGGATGGACAGACAGGTAGGTGAGTGGGTGGGTGTAAATGGATGGATGGACGGACGGACAAGTGTATGGATGTGCCTATGCAGGGATGGATGGATGGACAGACAGGTGAGAGCTCACGTGGATGGACAGAAGGATGGCTGGACAGACAGACACATTACAGGGATGGACAGACAGGTGCATGGATCTGTGCATCCATGGATGGATGGATAAAGGGGTCGATGGATGGATGGATGGATGGTTGGGGAGGAATGATGGACAGGCAGGTGGATCGAGTCTGAAGGGATAGACAATGGGTGAATGAGCAGAGGAATGGAGAGACAGCAGATCCGTGGCGAGACAGGAGGACAGACGGATGGGTGGGTGGATTTATCGATAGGGGATAGAGAGGGACAGCCAGCCAGAGGGCTGGCTGAAGGCTGGGTGGATGGACAGACAGGTGGACAGATGGATGGAGGCTGCAGGGGGGGTGGGAGCGATAGCAGCCCCCGTCACTGAGGTGCTATGAGTCCGTTGGGTCTCCACATCTGGGCCAGGGCCTCCTACATGCCCCATGTCCCCACGCTGCCTGGGGGCAGCACGGGGGGCTCTATGTGAGCCTCCCCAGTGCCCCTCTGACGTGAGACAAATCCTCCTGGCCTCAGCCCCTGCCTGCCGCTGTAGGGGGAGGCAGCATGACTGGTGGGAGCACTGAGGAGGGGTGGAAGGGGGGGTGTTCCCCCATAGCTCCTACCCACCCACCCATGCCCCAGTGCACCCACACATCTATCAGTGTCCCCCACATCCTTCCTCTCCATCTACCACCCCCTCAGCTCTGTCCCATCCGCCCAGTGAACACCAAACCTCCATCCTCCCCCCCGTCCATTGTCTCTGTCCCTCCACCCACCCCTCAGGTCCAGCCATTCCTTTTGTCAGCTGTCCATCCTCTCACCACACACCATACATCCATCTTCTCTATCCATCCGTCTTCATCCATCCATCCATCCACCCACCCACCCATCCCTCCTCTCCATCCGTCTTCTCCATCCTTCCTCTCTGTCTTCTCCATCTGTCAGTTTTCATCCATCCATCCATCCATCCACACATCCACCCATCCCTCTTCTCCACCCATCCATCTCCATCCATCCACCCACCCATCCCTCTTCTCTATCCATTCCTCTTCATCCCTCCACCCACTCACCCACCCACCGACTCAACACTTCCCATCCATGCACCCTCCCTCCCCTCTGCATCCCCAGCACCCCTCTCTCCCAGGCGGCACCTCCTCACTGCCCCTCACCATCACCTCTTCCAGATGACGTCGGCCACCAAGGTGTACTACAGCCAGACCACGCAGACGGACAGCCGCCCGCTCATCGGCTCGGGCCTGCGCCGGCGCCGGGTGATGACCAAGGACGGCCGCAGCAACGTGCGGATGGAGCACATCGCCGACAAGCGCTTCCTGTACCTCAAGGACCTATGGACCACCTTCATCGACATGCAATGGCGGTACAAGCTGGTCCTCTTCTCTGCCACCTTTGCGGGCACCTGGTTCGCCTTCGGCGTCGTCTGGTACCTGGTGGCTGTGGTCCACGGGGACCTGCTGGAGTTCGACCCACCGGCCAACCACACACCGTGCGTTATGCAGGTGCACACCCTCACTGGTGCCTTCCTCTTCTCCCTGGAGTCCCAGACCACCATCGGCTATGGCTTCCGCTACATCAGCGAGGAGTGTCCCCTCGCCATCGTCCTGCTCATCACCCAGCTGGTCCTCACCACCATCATGGAGATCTTCATCACTGGCACCTTCCTGGCCAAGATCGCCCGGCCCAAGAAACGTGCCGAGACCATCAAGTTCAGCCAAAATGCAGTGGTGGCCCAACACAACGGCAAGACCTGCCTGATGATCCGCGTGGCCAACATGCGCAAGAGCCTGCTCATCGGCTGCCAGGTGACGGGCAAGCTCCTCCAGACCCACCTCACCAAGGAGGGCGAGAGCGTCCGCCTCAACCAGGTCAATGTGGACTTCCAGGTGGACACCTCCTCCGACAGCCCCTTCCTCATCCTGCCCCTCACCTTCTACCATGTGGTGGACGACGCCAGCCCCTTCCGGGACGTGGCCCTACGGACGGGCGAAGGCGACTTCGAGCTGGTGGTCATCCTCAGTGGTACCGTGGAGTCCACCAGCGCCACGTGCCAGGTGCGCACCTCCTACCTGCCCGAGGAGATCCTCTGGGGCTACGAGTTCACACCGGCCATCTCCCTCTCGGCCAGTGGCAAGTACGTGGCCGACTTCAGCCTCTTCGACCAGGTGGTGAAGGTGACGGCGCCCTGTTGTCTCCACGAGACCGTCCGGTTCGGGGACCCCGAGAAGGTGAAGCTGGAGGAGTCCCTGAGGGAGGCGGCAGAGCGGGAGCGGGAGGGAGCACCCCTGAGCGTCCGCATCAGCAACGTCTGAGCGCCCGCCAGGATGCCGCTGATGCCGCCGGAGGTGCCACCAGCCCCCAGAGATGCCACCAGCACCCGGAGAGGCCACCAGCTCTTTCCCCGATCCTGTCCTCCTGGGCCGTTTTCCCCCTTCCTTGTGGCATGGGGCAGCTCCCTTGGGGACCCCTGTGGGTGTTCGCCTGCCAGTGGGGCTGTCCCCCCACCCCATCCCAGTCCACCCGGGGACAGGGCTGTCCCCGTCCCTCCTCACTTAATGCTCTGTTATCACCAGCCAGAGACCCCCAGCCCCACCACAGGACACAATCCTGCCGGGAGATGCTGTCCCCAGGGAGGGGGACATGGCCACCTCCAGCCCCTGGGGACAGCCCAGGGACACCACTTCTTGCCAGCCGGGAGCCGTCTTGCTGCCCGATCCCACCCCAGTGAGCTGGGGTTGAGAACCAAGCCACTCGCTGCACATGTGGGCTGGGGAACGGGAGGCTCCAACCTCGTGGGACCTCTCCCCTTGCTCGTGGGACTCCCCATCCCTGGGAAGGCTCAGGCTGGGGGGTGCAGACCCCCTCCCCAGCCCATCTCCCCCCTGCACCCCCTTTGTCCTCCCCAAGGCCCCCAGCCCCACAGCACCCAAACCACTGGGGGCCATGGGTGCACCCCCATGTCCAGGGTCATCGCACACTCAACAGGGGAAACTGAGGCAGGAGGAGCCTCTGAGCCCCCCTGTCCTCTACCACCACCCCCAGAGCCGGGCCCTCCTCCCTGCACTGACCGACCCCCCCCCCCCCCCCCTCTGGGCTGCGGACACACACACACACACACACACACACACCGGGGCATCACCGATAATCGGACACGGCTGCGGCGCCGTGTCCCCCTGGGCCGGGCGCCCCCCCCGGCCCCGCTCGAGCCCGTCGCTGCTGCTAACGTAGAGCTCTGCTATTAACGTGTGGCCCCAGCTGCCCCCCCTCGCTGCGCTGAGGCCAGGTGATACATATACATACATATATATATATATATATAGTGCGACTAATCTATATATATATAACAGGGAAGGAAGGTTCCCCCCTGGAAAGACTGGCTCGCCGAAGCTCCGCTGCCACCAAGGCACCCTGGGGTCTTGTCCTCGATTTGGGGGGAGAAAAGGCGAAGCAGTTACTAAATAAAGGTTACGTTGATGGTGGGGAAGGGCTCTGCCAGCTACGCCGGGGAAGGCGGGCAGCCTTGTGTGTCACCCTTGGGTCCCAATGTTCCCAGGATCCCCCTCAGCCCCCAAAAGCAGGTGGTGGGGGGTCTGCAGAGCCATCCCTGACCCATCCACCCATGTCCCCCCACCCCGAGGAAAGGGCACCAGGCGCTTGGTACAAGGACACAGGTTTATTTATTTCCAGCAGCGGCCACCCGCAGCCATCACCCACGGGCTCAGTCCAGCCCCCCCCCCCAGTACAGGCGGGCAACTGGGACTGGCACTGGGGGAGATGCACTCCCACCCCCCAGGACAGCCGGGGGGGATGCACAGCTACACCAGCCCCCACTGCAGACCTGTCCCCTCCGAGGACACGGCCAAGAAAACCCCCGGGGATGCGGTGATGTCCCCAAAGGGCAGCAGTCCTCGTGCAGGGGCACGGCCAGGACCCGGGTCCTGCTGGGGAAGGGACAAGGCAGGGGGGGACAGGAGACCTACCCCCCAAAAAACATCTGACATGACTGCAAAGGCACCAGGTGATACTTAAAAAAAATAATAGTTAAAATCATGGCATAGCTACAGTAATTCGGAAACATTTACAAGAGTTGGTGGCGCGGGAGGAGCTTCACACCAGGAAGGAGGACGTCTGCTTGAATTCTCCCTGCGGGGACAAGGGGGACGTTAATGGTGGCGGGTGATGGGGAATCAGGTGGGACAAGGGCCGTGGGTGAGGAGTGCCTGGCTGGCTTTGCAACTGTCCCCAGGGAGAGCAGGTCACAGTCCCAGAGGAGCCCAGCTTGCTCCAAGCAGGACAGGGACAAGGGATGCTGGGGACAGGGATGGCACCTGAGCTCCCAGGGGGGCACTGGGGTCCCCACTCAGCCCCTTCGGGCACCCCGGGGAAGGTGTCTGGCTTCACACACCCCGCCAGGAGGTGACACAGCCACGTGGCACTGTCACCACCCACCCGTCCCAGCCCGTACTCACTTCGCTGCGGTGCGAGGGCTGGCTGTAAATCACCTTCTTGCCGGCGGTGCTGCAGAAAGCAAGGGTGTTAGAAGACGTCACGCTGCCCAGAGTCCCCCTTGTCCCCACCCTGAGCACCCAGTGACACCCAAGGCACCTTCCCAGCCCGCGGGCAGGGGCTGGGGGAGGAAGAGACCACCCGTCCCTGCTGGCAGAGGAAGAGGAGGCAGCCGGGAGAGAGGCAGCAGCATTACGGCTTCACTTACTCTTTTCTCTCTGAAATGAAAGAAACAGAAGAGGGGTTTTAGGGAGGGACAGCGGGGGGCACCGGGGCAAGTGATTCCCGGGGTGGCCAGCGCAGTACTCACTGCTGAAGAAGCCCCGGCTGTAGGCAAACCAGATGCCGAAAGCCACGAGTGCCAGCACCATCAGCAGCACCACAACTGCAGCCACGATGCCGCCCACGTTGACTTCGCCTGGAAAAAGGGGGACCGGGACATCAGAGGGTGGCTGGATCCTGGCACGGAAACCCTCAGCTTGGCACCCACGGGATCCCGCAGAAATCCCACCGGGGGCCTCCGGTCCAAACCCAGCTCCAAGCAGGGCCAGCATCGAAGCTGGATCCGGTTCAGAGGCAGATTGGGCTGCCCAGTCAAGCTTTACTCATCCCCAAGGGCAGCTTTCCCCCCCCCCCTCCCCCTCCACAGCATCACGCCAAGGGCTTGTTTCAGCCTGGACTGTCAGAGGCCAGGGTCATTAACATCACAGCTAATTAATGTCTTTGAACTTGGCAGGGCGAAGGGGTGATGGCATCACCTTGCACCAGCATCCCCCAAAACATGACCTGTGCTGGACGCAGCCCGGGCAGAGCCTGGAAAAGCCCCACACTGGGGCAGGGGGGGAGGGACGCAGCCCTGGCCTCTGCTGCTATTCCTTACTGGCTTCCATGTGGATAACGTCTGATTTCTGGGGGGAGCCCACGTTGTTCATTGCCTCGCAGTAGTAGTCACCGGTGTCGAAGCCACTCAGGGGCTCAAAGATCTAGATGGGAGCAGAGAGATGAAAGCGGGGCAGGGGAAGGCTGGGGGGGTCCCCAAGTTTGGAGCACCCTGTGCTCACCAGCTCCCCCGTGACGGGGTCCAGGGTGTAGGAGGAGTTTCTGAAGGTCAGGCTGGTTTTGGGGTTGGCGGGCATCAGCATGCTGTCCTTGTACCAGCGGAAGGTGGGGGGCGGTGAGCCATCCGTCTCGGTGCACCGCAGCACGGCCTTGCTGCCGATGGTGGCCGAGGTGGGGACATGGGCCACTGGCTTGGAGGGGGGCACTGCAGGAGAGCGTCACGTTGGGGCTGGCTCGGCACAGCACAGCACAGCTCACACCAGGGAGGGACAGGGCGCCTAAAGGGCATGGGACGGCCGTGCCGGCATCCTTCCCCCGGCTGGCTGTCCCCATGTGACAGTGGAGACAAGGATGAGCTCAGCCAGAGGGACAAGAAGCAGGTCCCGGGACAGCAAAGCCACGCAAGGGACGGGCAGGGAGGGGGGCTCGGGGGCAGCCGCACCTTGGACGATGAGGTTCACCTCCGACTTGGCGATGTGGCTGCCGTCCCCCACCACCTCACAGATGTACTTCCCTGTGTCCTCCCGCGTCACTGTGTTGAAGTGGATGGTGGTGGGTGAGAACTGGACCCGGTTCTTGTATGGCTCTGCCAAGAGAGAGGAGATGGGGCTGGGAACCGGCTCTGATGGATGGACAGATGGACAAACTGCCCCGAGCCGGGGGAGTCCCTGGGGACGTACCTGTCAGCTCTCCCCCGTAGTAGAAGAGGACCAGCGAGGAGCCCTTCTGGAACTTCCACTCGATGCGGGGGTTACTCCAGCTGGACCGATATGCCGAGCAGGGGATGTCGGCAGCTGGCGGGGTAGAGTGATGCTGCAGGCGCGTGCCGCCATGCTGGAGTGGCACCGCGCTCGCATCCCAGGGTGGGTGGCAATCCAAACTGGGAACACCTGAACCCCCCGCCCTGGTCCAGCCCCACATGGGAAATCCACCCTCGGCCTCAGGCCCCGTGTCGTCTGGGGATCCAGAGACCCCGGGGTGAGCCCCATTTGCAAGCGCCGGAGGTGCCAGGGGATGCAGCTCAGCCACGCCCCTGCCCCAGGATAACAGGGTGGGGGGGGACCGTCGGTGAGCTGGGGGGTGCTGGGGGGCCCAGCAGGGCACTCACGCTTGTTTTCAGGCACTTCTTTGGTCTCAGAGGTGACCTGGGCTCCCACCAGGGATGCTGCGGGGGGGAAAGGACACGACTGAGAAATCCTGGTGGGCCCCAGCGATGGAATATGGGGAGCGGGAAAGGCTGCGGCTGGGTCAGGAAGGTCACTGGGAGCCCTGAGGCAGCAGTGACGGTCCCCAGGGCAGTGGTGATGGCATGTTGTACCACACTGCCCAGCATGTGGCAGCCCTGGGAGCTGGAAAATCCTGTCCTGCTTGCTCTGGGTGCTGCCCGTGCTGTCACGTCACCTCCCGCCCTGCCCGGTTTCTGCCCGGTTTCGCAGGAAACTGGCCGAGGCGTTTCGCAACTCCCTGCCCTCTGTGCACACACACACACAGACACCCCCACATCCCCACACACGTGCGCACATGCCTCGTCACAGCCCGCACACGCGTGTCTCCTGCCCTTCCCTGTGGCCATCGCCCCTGCCAGGCCGCAGTTGGCCACGGCGATGGCAGCACGGGCTGGTGCTGTCGGTCTGGAGGGTTGGTCCCGGCTGCCAGCCGTGTCCCCTGTCCTCGAGGCCGCTCAAAGCTGGCGTCTCCCAGCACAGCCGCCCCAGCTCCTGGTTTTGGGCCTGGGGAAGGTGGCGATACCAGCCAGTGAGTCACACCACGGGGGAAGGTGACTGGGAACTGGTGTGGCCTCGTCCCCAACCCACCTGTACCTTTGAACCTGAACCACCTCCAAGTGAAACTGAGGTGTCTGATGGCAGAAATAGCAATTTTGGGATGAAAAGGGGGGGAAATGGGGCATCTGGTGTCCCCAAGCACAGAGTGCTTCCCAACACGGGCCCTGACGGCGCTCCCGAGAGCTGGCACAGTACTGTCCGGGAATGCCATCGGACCCCCATCGTGGCCAGGTCTTGAACCATACCATGGCTCAGTAAGGAGGGGAAAAGGATTTGGGGTTTGTTCGGGTGGAATTGGGGCAGAATCAGCAAAAAAGTGACATCCCGCACGCCCTGTGGGATCATCATGGGGATGCTTGGGGGGAGCCAGAGCAGGACAGGGCCCTGGGGTGGGTGACCCGGCCCAGGACACAGGAGCTGCAGGCTCTGGGTCCGAATCAGCTGGGATCGGGTTAATTCCAGCCTGCTCTGGGATTGTTCCAGCACAATGGAAGGGACGTCATGGCAGGGACAGGAAGGCCACTGCTGGTGGTGACAAACCCTGTAACTTTGGCCTTTGGGAACGCCGGCAGCACGGCACCGGCTACTGATTAACCCAGGGCGTGGGGACACATCTCGACGTCTGCCATGGGGGGAGCAGGACAGGGACACCCCCACCACCGCTTGCAGGGACTCCACCGGAGCCCACGGCATGAGGAAAGCCATCAGCCATCAGCCGGGATGTTTTGCCATGGCGGGTTTCCGGCCCCGGGAAGTGCAGCCAGATCCACACCCCTCGCTGCCCGCCCTGCCGAGCCCCCCGGCACCCTCAGCACCCCCCCCCCCCCCCCCAGATTACAGATTACTCGGTGTCGGCGAGAAGGCAAAGACAGCCTTAGTGGGAGCAGAGCTGCCGGGACGGGGTCGGGCACTGGCGCCAGCACAGCCCTCGCCCCGGTGTCCAGCCGAAAGCAAGGGCCGGTTCCTGCTCCCTGGGAGTGGGGCTCAGCCGGGCATCATGGCCCAGCGCCACGGGGACCTTTGGGGGGTCCCGGGGCTGGTGCTCCCCCCACGGTGGGGTGACCAGGTGGCGAAGGTCTCGTGCGCCCACAAAAACAACCATAAACCGTAAATAACGGGGCGGTGGCAGCTCCGGGACCGGGTTGTCCCCGGGGTTTCGGGCACTAATGGGGCTCCCCCGGGGCGGGAGGTCCCGCGGGAGGCGGGCGGACACCGCCGGGTTATTAATAGCCCGTTATCGCCGTGTACGGCGGCCCCGGCCCCCCCGCTGTGATCTCCCCCTCCCGGTACAAACCGCGCTCCCGAGACCTCGGACGGTGGCTGGCACATGGTCCTGGAACCAGGGGACCCACCGCTCGGTACCGGGCCCCCTCCCGGGCACCCCACCACCGCCCCCCCCGGGCACCAGCCCCGCCCCGAGCGGCAACACCGCGACCCCCCCTATTCCGGTACCGGCACCGCCACCGCCCCGGGAGACTCCCCGAGCGACCCGCTGCCACCCGGTAGCCGCCCCCTCCGGGCGATCTGCTGCTACACACCGGGGATCCCCTACCCCCCGCCCCGGTACCGGCGGCGCCCCGGGCAGCGGCCGGCCCATTGTTCGGGCACCTCGTGGCCGGCCGGCCGGCCTCCCCCCGCCTCCCGGGCACTCACCGGCCGCCACACCGAGGAGCACCAGCCACAGCAGCGGCCGGGGCCCGGGGCCGCCCCGCCGCGCCGCTCCCGCCATGGCCGCCACCGCACTGTGCGCCCCCGCCCGCACCAGGTGCGGCCCCGCCCCGCCCCGCCCAGGTGGGCCCCGCCCACTGGGACCGCCCACCGGGGCCGAGCCAACCCGGCTACGCCTCTCCGCCAGGTGCTGGGGAGCCCCGCCCCTTCCCCGGCTCCATTGGCCGCGCCGCCTGTCTCCTCAAGGAAGGGGCGCGCCCCGCTCCAGTGACTGGCCGGCTCGGCCCCGCAGCACCGGCTTGATTGGCTGAGGCGAAGGGGCCGCGCGAGCGACAGGTGTGGAGTGGGCGAGGCCTATTGGCCAATCAGAGAGAGCGCTTTAACTTCTGGCCAATGGGCGCGCTTTGCGTCCCTCGTGGAGGCCCTCAGGCGGGGACACGGGCGTTGCCATAGCGACGGTGCCTGCGGCCTCCTCAGGCCCCTGAGGGCTCCCAGTGCCCTCCCAGTGCTCCCAGTACCCCCGACTGCCCCCCAGTGCTCTCCCAGTGCCCCCCCAGTACTCTCCCCCTGCCCCTGGTACTCCCAGTGCTCCCACAGAGCAATCACGGCACAGCAATGTCACACGATGACATCAAAGTGTGGTGACATCATGGCACAGTGACACAACAGCACACTGACAGCACAGGGACACAGAGTCCCATCATGCGGGGGAATGTGTCCCTGGGGGAACGGGAGGATCCCTGGGAGCCCCCACCCCAGTAACCAGAGGGCCCCAGGCTACTGCAAGGTGGAGGGACAGGAGGGGTCCCCGGGAGTGCTGCAAGTTAGGAGGGGGCAGGAGGGGCTGGGGGGGGGTGCCTGGGTGCCCCCACCACCATGCTTGCGGGTCCTGGGGGAGCTGGTGGGTGCTGCAAGGTGGGGGGGGGGGGGGCAGGGCAGATTTGGGGTCCTTGGGAGCCCCCTCCCAAGTGCCTGGGGGTCCCCAGGGTGCGAGAGGGTGCTACGAGGTTGGGAGGGAGAAGGGGAATAAAATGTAGGACCTGGAAAAACAAATCACTATTTTTATTTATTTTCGCTTTTTAAATTCAGAGAGTTTTAAAAAAAAGTCTGACCCCACTGGGCCGGGCCAGCCGCAGCGGGCAGGGAGCGGGGGGCCACGGCACCCCGGGACCCCCGGGACCCCAGCGGCTGCCCGGGGCCAACAGGGAGGGGTGAGAGGCGCCGCAGCCCCCCGGGGAGGGGACGGTCCCCCGGGGAAGTGGGGGGGGGGGGGGGGGGGGGCGTCGCGGGCGCAGGCGGGGGTCCGGGAGACCGAGGCAGTGCTGGGGGGGGCAGCGGGGCCGGCGCCCGCCTGGCCGAGAGCGTGTGCACGAAGCGCGGGGCGGCTGGGGGGCAACGTTGGGGCTGGGGGGGGCGCAGTGACAGGGGCGCCCCGAGGACACGGAGGGGGGCAAAGGGGGGGGGGGGGGCGGGGCACAAACCAAACGGGAGGGTCCTCATGTCACGCCGGGGAGGTGCTCGCTGCCGGGGGGGAGGGGGGGCTTAGGCGCAGAGAGGGGGGGGAAGGAGGCGGGGGGTGACCCCCGTCCCCCCGCCAGTCCCCGTCCCTGCCGTCCCCGTCAGTGGCTGTCGTTCTTGATGACGATCTCCACACCGTGCTGGCGGAGCTGCGCCCGCAAGATCAGGTTCTTGTTCTTCAGATCCTCCACCTGGCACGGGGCAGGGGACACATGGGGTGAAGGCGAGCATGGACTTCCCCCCACCCTCACCTCTGCACCCCACAGGGCCCCCCCCCCCGGCCACCTCACCTGCTGCCGCAAAACCTCGTTGTCCATCTGGAGCTGGTCGAGGCCCTGCAGCTCCTCGGAGAGGCGGTGGTTGCTCTGCCGCAGCTCCTGGATGTAGTCGCAGGCTTTGGAGAGGATCCCACCTTTGCTCTGGGCGAGGGGATGGGGCGGGGGGGTGAGTTGGGGGGCACCAACACCCCACCAAGCCTTTCCCTCACCCCGCAGCCCCCCAGGGAGAGGGTGAGGAGGGGTCCCCTACCTGCCCCGACTTGGTGTTCTCCATGGAGCAGTCGGGGATGATCTTGGAGAGCTGCACGATCCAGTTATTGATCTTGTCCCGTCGACGGCGCTCCACTGCCAGGAGGGAGAGGAGGGGCATCAGCACTGTCTTGAGACTCCCAGCGGGCACCAAGCCTTGCACCAGGTCCCCACATCCCCAGCGGGGCATCCCCCCCCCACTCCCTCCCCCCAAAACCAGCACCCTCCTGGCTGGGGTTGGGGGTCACTATTCCTAACTGTGCTGAGCCCGGCAACCCCAGGAGAGGGGGCAGGAGGGGTGGGCAGGGACGGATCCTGCCCAGCCACCCCCCACCCTGGGCACCCAGTCCCTTGGGTGAGTGGGAAAGCAGAGGCGAAGCACCCAAATGGCCCGAGCTCTGCCCGCACCAGACCCAGGCCCCTCAGGGCAGGGCAGGCACCCTGCCTGGTCCCGGGGTGGGGGGGGGGCTGGGGGCAAGGACAGGAGAGTCGATTTTTGGGTCAAACCAGCCCAACACCCACATTTCAGCATCTTTGAGAAGTTGTTTCTGAAGCCAAAGGAAGGAGGATCCCGGCTGGCGCTTCCACCCGGCCAGGCTGCCTGTGACGAGCCGTGCCGGGCACTCGCCCCTGCCGCTGTCTCCTCCTGGCTGGGGGCCGGGCAGAGCTGCGGGCCGCCTGGGTGCCTTACCTGGGCGTGCTCAGGCTTCCCAAGGTTTGAGCTTAATCTTCCGAGCTCTGGCTTCCCCTGCTGCTGCTAATTACAGCTCTCCCAAAAGAGGTTCTACCCTGAACTGACAAGAGCTTTCTCCTATGTCCTTAGAGCTTTTCCATCTAGGAGGTGGGAACAGACAGCATTAACCCAGGGACGGCTCTGCTCCCCACGCTGCTGCACGCCACGGTCCCCACCATCCCTCACTGGTCCCCAACATCCCTCGCCCAGAGTGGGATGACACACCCCCACCCTCCTGCCAGTACCTTCGTTGTGCTGCGCCCGGCGCTTCTCATCCCGGGTGGCTCGTGGCGCCTCCGACTTCCTGGGGGAAAAGCGGCGGCATTGGTCCCGGCGATGTTGGTGGGGAGCTGGCTGCGGCCCAGCCACCCCACGCTGGCACGGGGGATGCCTCGCTCCAGCTCCCGACACGGGAAACCCAGCCCGATTCCAAAAGCGCCGGACCACCGGAGCATCCCCCCCACTTTGCTTGTGTCGGTCTCTGCGTCGGCACGGCTACGACACCCCCGTGCCCGGGGGGAGCCGGGGAGCAGTCCGGTACTCACGGGGAGTAGGGGTGGGCGCGGGGGGCGATGGACCTCTGCGCTCCGCCCTGCAGCACCTCCTGGGGTGACATCATCACAAAGAATTGCCCTGAACAGCCCAAAATGAGAGAAGGGGTCAGGCGGGGAGCGCCCCAAAATGCGCCGGAGGGGACCACGACTGCCTGGGGGGGCGAGGTCCTGAGGGACAGGGACATGACACCCCCCTGCAACAGCCGTACCCGTGGGGGTGGGCTGCCCCAGGAGGGCCTCCGAGTTCTGCGTGGTGACGACAGCGGTGGCCGTAGTCCCCGCGCCAGCAGAGGTGCTGGTGTCGGCCACAGCCGTGGTGGGGAAATAGGTGTAGTGAGTCTCGGTGGCCGTGGCCTCCGTCTCCACCGCATCCTCACTGGTGAAGGCGCCCTGGATGACGGCCTGGAGGGGAGGGACAACAGCAAGTGCCACGGTGGGACGGGGCGCCGAGGACGGCCACTCTCCCACATGGCACCGGCAGCTGGCACCGGCACCCACCTGTGTCATGGACTGGGTGGCAGGGTAGCCGCTGATGGCACTGGTGCCTTCCGTCTGTCCGTCCAGCTGTCCGTCGGCCACTTGGATCACCCTGTACATCACCTGCTGAGAGAGCCGCGGCTGCGGGGACGGGCGCGAGGCGGCAGCTCAGCCCGCCCGTGGCCAACCCCGGCATCCAGACCTGCCCAATGCAGGATCAGGCCATGACGCTTCCCTCCACGCTCCCCCTCTGGCTGCGACCGAGCCAGAGGGCCAAACCCTGCTGTGACCCCAAAACCTCCCCCCAGCCGGCCCCTCGGTGTCCCCCACCCAGAGGGGACCCAGCTGGGGGGTCTGCGTACCTGCGTCCCGCCGTTCTCTGTACGAAAGACATACTTGATGTTGGGGTCGGGGAAGGTGGCTGCGGACTGGATGCTGGCAATGGCGACGCTGGTGGGATCCTCACCTGTGGCCACTGCACCTTGAGGCAAGAAGTGGGGGGGAAGCCCATAACGGGGAAGGGGCCAGGGTGGGGGCTCCCCACGCTGCTGAGGGGAGCTCGGAACCGTCCCCTCTCCCCCAGGGGCAAGGACTGGGTCAGACGTTAGCCCAGCACGTGCCTCCAGGCACACGGTGCCTGATGCTGGGGCTAAACCGGACACGGCTGGGGGCCTGGGGCTTCCTCGCACAGCTCCTGCGGCAGCCTCGGCCCTAAGGCCCCCCATGGCCCGGAGGGGGGTCCCCACTCACCTTCCTGGATTTGCACCGTTCCCTCTTCCGTCTCGGCTGCTTTCTGCTGCCTGCAAGGGTGTGGGGAGGCGGGTGAGGAGTGGGAGGGGCTGGGGACCCCCACCATCCCAGGACTGGCACTACCCGGACGTCATCTGGTCCCCCTGACAGCCCCAGGCCAGTCTCAGCCAGACCAGCCTCCTCATCGACCCCCGTTATCTGCAGAAAGCTCCTATGCCAGAAAGGGCCTTGGCACAGCCACTGTCCCCCACCCTGTGCCGGGGGGCATGCAGTCCTGGCACTCACCCCTTCATCGCTCTGCTCCGTCAGGCATCAGCGGGGCAGTCGCAGATGAGCCTCCCGGCTTTCACAGCCCTGCGAGGAGCAGAGGCAGCAGCTGAGGGACGGGCCCTGGCCTTCCTCCTCCTCCTCCCCACGACCTGCCGCTCTGCGCCAGAGCGGGACTGACGCCAACCCCGGGAGGGGCATCTCCCCAGCGGTGGCAGGTCCCTGCCATCACCGGTGCCCGGGGACGGTGCCAGGACCGCAGGACGGGGTCGAAGCCGCGGTGCAGACAGCAAAGCTGGGTCCCGGCTGTGCCGGCAGCACCGCAACAGTCAGGCCCTGCACCGGCCGCCGCGACCAGGCACCGGCTGGGGCCTTGGGTGCCATTTTCAGGCGTCCCCCGTTTCACTTTCACATCCGGGGTGACAGGGCTGTCACCAAAGCCACCGGCTCCCCCGGATTTCGGTGCGGTGGGTGACGGTTTGGGGTCCGGCTCATGCCGGAGCTTCCCTGGTGACCCCGGGGGGCGGCCGTACCGCCGTGACCCCGCTCCCACCCCGGTTCTTTGTCACCCAGTGGAGCCGGTCAGGGAGCCGGGAACGGCGGGGGGGGGGGGGGGGGGGCACCCCGAGGGAGGGCACAGGCACGGGCCCTGCTCGGCAACACCCCGGCCCCCGCCCCCACAAAACTGGCCGCCCCCCGGGCGGGGCCGCCCCGGGGGGGGGGTTTAGCCCCATGTCCCGCCCCCGCCCCAGTCACGGCGCTGGGTCCCCCCCGCTTCGAACGGGTCCAGCCCCCCCCCGCCCGGTGCTCCCCAGTCGGGCAGGGAAACTGGGGTGTCAGGTTTGGGGGGGGGGCGGCGGCAGCGGGGGGACCCCCCCGAAAGGTGACGGGGCCGGGCCGGTAGCAGGGGGAGTGACAGGCCGGCGGGGGGGGGAGCCAGCCGCGGCCCGGAGGGGGGATGACAGGCGCCGGGGGCCGCGCCCCGGGGGAGGGCGGCGGATCCCGCGGGCCCGGGGAAGGGGAGGGAAGGGGGGGGGGGGGGGCCCGCACCCCGTCGGCGGCAGCGGCGGCCGGGCCCGGGGGCCGCGGCCGGGCCCGCACCCACCGGCGGTTGCGGCCGGGCCCGGAGCCGCAGCCCGCAGGGCGAGGAAGGTGGGGGGGGCGGCGGCCCGCCCCGGCCCCACCGCGTCCCCCGGCCTCGGCCCGTCGCCCCCCGCCCCGCCCCCGCCGTTACCTCGCCGCGCCGGGCCGCCCTGCGCGCGCTCGGCCCCTTGTCTCGCCATGGAGCCCCGCACATGCGCACGGCGCCGCCGCGCCGCCATGACGGGTGCGGGCGGAAGGGAGCCCCGCCTCCGCCCTCGCCGCCATCTTGGGCAGGGGCACCGCCAAGCGCAGCGCGCCGCCGCCGCCGCCATCTTGGCGCCGGGCACGGCCTCCCCGCCCCTCCCCGCCGGCGCCATCTCAGTGCGTGCCGGCCCCGACGGGCGCCATCTTAGACGGCGAAGCGCGGCTCTTGTGCCCGGCGCCATCTTGGGTGTGGGCGGCGCCATCTTGGAGGCGGGCATCGTCCCCCATCCCTCACACCCCGCTCGCGAAAACCGTCCCGGCCCGCCGGCGCCGCTGCCGAGGGGTGAGGGAACCCCCGCCCTGCTCCTCCCCCCCGGCCCGGCTCAGGGTGCTGCGCGGGGAGCCCCCGCACCACTGGGGGCCCTGAGGCTGACCCAGGCGCCGCCATGTTGCGTCGACAGAGGCCACAGCGGTAGACAAAGCCCAGCGCCTTTATTGACCCTGCCGCCACCCGCGCAGGAGCACAAATGTCCGCCGGCCCTGGCCCCAAGAGCTCAGCGCTCGCCCGCCGCCCCCTCGGTGCCCACCGGCCGCCGCGGCGGGGACAGCACTGACCCGTCGGCCTGTGCTGCCGGCCGGGTCAGGCTCAGCCGGCTCCTCCCCGGCGCCTCACCCTCGGGGGCCGCCACACAGCTGAGGGGCCGCAGCAGCCGCGGCCTCAGGGGGGCCTTCTGGAAGGGCAGGGCCTTGGGGGGGGGCAGGCGTCGGCTCCCCCCCACCATAGGTCTGGATCCTCCTGACCGGCGCCTGGGCCAGCTGCTGCTCGGCGGCCATGGCCACTGCCGTGTCAAAGGACATGCTGCCGCCCTCCCGCCAGCCTGCTCTCCTCGCCCCTGCTGCCGCCCCGCTGCCCCCAGGTTGCTGGGGAGGCCCCTCCGGTGCCGTGGGACTGGGGAGCCACTGGGGTGGCGGGGCGGCATCCCCCTCCATGGCCGGGGACGCACCATCGGCAGGGGGCATCCAGGGCTGCAGGGCCGGGGGTATCTTGGCAAACTGGGGCTTGGGGGGCACGACGGGGACCGACCGGGCCTGCTGCACCCTGATGGTGCGGGCAGCCAGGCGCACCGGGGCACTGCCGTCACGGCGCAGCACGGCCACGGGCTCAGGGCGCCCCAGCTCCCCGGTAGGCTCGGCCCAGCTCGGCTCTGGGGCTTCAGGGGGAGGGCTGCGCAGCTCTGGGGCCGAGGCAGAGAGCGAGGGAGAACTGGGGCTGCTCACAGGGGTGGCATCGGTGCCCTCCACGCTGGCTGCAGAGGGCGGGAGAGCCTCAGGGACAGACCCAGGGACCAGGGACTCCACTGGCTCCTGGGGAGCCTCCTCCCGTGAGGAGGCTGGAGGGGACCCCGGTGAAGGCTGGGCTTCGCCCTCCCCAGGCTCCTCTGGGGCGGGGGGACCGGAGCCAGCTCCATCCTCTTCAACTTCCCCATCCGATGTGTCGGGAACCAGCCCCGCTCCCACATGGCCCCCGGCTCCTCCGGCCTCATTCCCCAGGCCATCTTTGGTGCTGGAGCCAGTTCTGCTGGGGCCAGAGCCACTGTCCACAGCCCCCTCCCCTCCACCCCCCTCCCCTGCGGGCTGGCCGGTGCCTGGTGCAACTTCCTCTGCTGGCGCCCCAGCAGGGTCCCCGGGCTGCTCCCCCTCACCCGGAGCATCCTCCTCCATGGGGCACGGCCCTGCCAGCCCCGGTGTCAGAGACCTGTCCTGCGGCACAGTAGTGCCGTCAGAGGCGGGTGGGGCCGGTGCCAGGGTCTCCGGGGCCGTACCCTCACCCGGCAGCTGGTCGAGGGGCTCCAGCGATGCCGCCAACGGGCTGAGGTCGTCGTGGGCGCTGAGGAACATGTCTTCTGAGTCGGTGTCCCCACTGTGGTCCTCGGCGTCGGAGCCGCTGGGAGCCATGAAGAACATCTCCTCGTCCATGCACTCCTCGATGGAGAGGTAGCTGGCGGGCTGCTCCATGGGGGGCTCCCCCGGCTGCAGACGGGGATGGGCAGGAGGGTGATGGCTACACTGGAGACCCCCCCAGTCATGGAGCACTGCATGGCCCTGAGGCCCCACGCTGGGGCTGGAGGGGTCAATGCCACCCTGTCCTCTCCATCTCCACCTTCGCCTCTCCATGCCCATCTCTGTCCCCTCCATCCCACCCCTGCCTTCTCCATCTCCATCCCTGTCCCCTCCATCCCCACAATGTCCCCTCCATGCCCATCCCTGCCCAGTCCCCTCCATCCCCACCCTGACCAGGGACAGCAGAGGTGACCCTCTGCCTCCAGCCCTCCCACCCCAGACCCAAAGCATAGGGATGGTGATTTCAGCTTACGTTCATGAACCCGCTCTCCATCCCCTCCTCTATGGGCAGGAACCCCTCGCTGTCCCCAGGGCCGGTGTCTGGCAGCAGGGGCCATGCTGCTGGCTCCCCATCCCCACTGCCCTCCAGCCACGTCTCCTGGCTGTCCAGGAAGGCGAAGGAGTCCCGCAGCTCCAGGGAGAGCCGGGTCTCCTCCGTGTCCGTCTTCCCCTCCCCTGCAGAGGGAGACGGGGGATTGAGCCTAGTGTCCCCCCCCCCCCCCGGCACCCTGGAGGTCCCGCACTGGCTGGTCCCAGTGCACGCCTCTTACCAGTGCAGTGCTCAGGCACCTCGGGGTCCCCAGCAGAGCATTGGGCAGGCAGCGGGGGGCTGGCAGGTGGTGCTCTGCCCGCAGCCGCCTGGGCCAGCGCCGGGCACGGCAGCCCCCGTGTCAGGCGGGAGAGGTTGGAGGTGATGTGGAAGGGGACGGTGACGGAGAAGGG
This sequence comes from Aquila chrysaetos chrysaetos, assembly GCF_900496995.4. NCBI lineage: Eukaryota > Metazoa > Chordata > Aves > Accipitriformes > Accipitridae > Aquila > Aquila chrysaetos. Next base: position 24,285,356 of record NC_044012.1, read on the forward strand.
GCCAGAGATGTGGACCCCTGCGCACTTCTCGGCACGGCTGCGGCTGGCCTTAGGCGAGCGGCCAGGGGCCACCAGTGAGGCCCGGCCAGCTTTGGGGGTGGTAGGCTCTGACTTGGTGCTGTTTTCGCCCTCTGACTCAGGGCCCCGCGGCTCTTCCTTCCCCTTCAGCTTCTCCTCCAGGCTCTCATCCAGCTCGGGGCAGCTCTCCGGCGCCGGCAGTGAGGGGCAGGTGTCAAAGCTCTCCCGACGCTGTGGTGGCTGCTTTGCCGACCGCTTCTTGCTCAGCCGAGAGTCGTCTGTGCCCGGCGGGGGGAAGAGTCAGGGCCTGGAGGTGTAACCTGTCCCCAGACCTCCCCACACCTGGGGACTTGGCTGGGCGGCACTGCGGGAGCTGCTGAGCTGGGGGACCAGGGTGATGCCTGGCAGCTTGTCCATCCCCATCCTGTCCTCTCCATCCCTATGCTATCTTCTCCATCCGCATGCCATCTTGTCCATCCCCATCCCTGTCTCCTCCATCCCCATCCTGTCCCGATGATCCCGCCTCAAAGACAGGGATGGTTCCCACAGGAGCAACATGGTGTATCCCTCTTACCGTCGCTGGCACAGGGGACGGAGCTGAGCGAGTCCATGCTCTTGGCTGGCCGCAAGGTTATTTTACCACACTTGTCATCTGGGGGGGGGGAAGGAGAAGGGGAATGGCAGCGGGGTTGGGTTTGGGGACACATCATCCCCTGTGCAATGGGGTCCCTCCCTCTGGACCCCAGGGTGGGGACGACCAGGGCTCCCCACCTTTCTCCTCCGCCTTCACCAGCTTGCGCTTGGCTTCGTGGCTGGAGCGGCCCAGGTTGAAGATGGACCTCCACTTCTTGGCCTTGATGGAGCCCTTCCTCCTGCGGGACCCCAGGCGTCAGGGGTGGCGGGCACGCTTGGGCACACTTGTGTGTGCACAAGCACACATGGTGCCTTTGGACACATGCAAGAGCTCGTGCACGCCTGCAAGCACGCGTGCAGAGCATGTGCCCACGCGTGTGCATGGGATCCCACCTGCAGGGCACAGGCGTGCTCACGGTGCTGCCCAGGCCAGGGGAGGTCCCCGGGGGGGGTCCCTGGGGAGGGGAGGGGGTGGCGGCAGGTCCTACCTGTGGTCGCTGAGCTCGATGATGGTGTGGTAGGGCCGGATGGGGGGGGGGCCCGTCGCCCTGGCTGAGCGTGGCCGGCACGTGGTACGGTGGGGGCTGCCCGTCCCCTGTCCCCCCCCCGCCCAGCAGCAGGGACCGCCGGAGGGACTCGCCGCCTGCAGGCCACCAAGACAGGGCGTCAGGGTCCCGCCGGGGACACCCTTGCCATCCCGCCCCAGGCCAGGACGTACCACGGAGAGGGGCGTCCCCGAAGAGCTGCTCGACGTGGGTGAGGATGAACTCCACAACGATGGATTGGACGCGCACCTCCATGAATGCCGCTGTGCCATTGAACCCCGTCGCCTCAATGTCCTTCGACCTGCCGTGGGGACACGGGGGGGGGCTTTTAGGCTCCCCCGGGGAAGGGGGATGCTCGTCACCCCACATCCCCTCGACCCCATCCCCGGTGCTCACCGCAGCAGGTTGGGCGCCCAGACGATGGCCAGGTTCCTGGCGTGCATGTTGGTCTGGCTGCTGTACGATGCCATGTGCAGGAGGTGCCTCATCAGGAACTCCAGGGTCCTGTGGACACCGGGGCACGTTAGGGACAGCAATCCCCACAGGGGACACTGTGTTTGGGGTCCCCCCTACCTATAGTGGGGCACCGGCAGCTCCTTCAGCACCTCCTTGATCTTCACCAGGCGAGCCTCTTCCATCTGGATAGCCACTGCGTCCTGCCAGGGGACAGGGATGGGGTGACAAGTGCCACCTCCCGGGGTTGGGGATGGGTGGCAGCGCCGGGGAGGGGAACACTCACGGCAAATTTGTCATAGAGCTGGTAGGTGAGGAGAGGGTTGGGGAGCTCGCGGAAGTACGCCTTGCAGAGGGAGCTGACACAGTGGATGTCCTGCAGGTAGACGTCCTTCTGCAGGTCGGGGCAGCGGTCGCTGTCGAACTCCTGCCTGCGAGTGAGGTGGCTGGCTCGGCAGGGGGGATGGGGACAGGGACGGCTGCCATGCCGTGGAGGGTTTTCACTAGGGTGGGTCAGGATGTGTCCCTGGGGTGTCCCCGCACCCATGGAGGTGGGGAGGGTGTCTTGGCTGGTCCCTGCCAGCAGGGCTCAGGGCCACACAAGGACTGTTGTGGTCCCCGAGGACCAGACACAGCCCCGATGGGCTGCAAAAGGGGCGGGTTTGTCAGCTGGGTCCTTCTGCTGCATGGCCAGGATGCTGGGGACAGGGTGATGACAGGGACAGGGGGATGGATGGGATGGGGGGGTGCTGTGGATGCCAGGCATATGGGGACACTGAGGATGTGGGGAACACTGGGATTATGGGGGTGTTGGGGACACGGGGGGCGCTGGGGATGTTGAGGACGCAGGGGATGCTGGCAAGGCTGGGGTTATTGGGGACACAGGAAAAGGGGAGAAAAACACTCGAGGAAAGAACCGAAAGAGCAAAAGAGTGAAAAAAAACAAACGAAGTATGGAAAAAATGAAAGAGAAAAAGAAAGAAAGAAAGAATAAACAAGAAAATAGAGAAGAAAAAGGAAGAAAAGGAACAAGTGAAAGAAGGGCTGAAGCAGTGACGGGCAGGATGGAGGCGAGTACCGCAGGAGGGCAGGATGGGGAAGGAAGGGGGTGTGGGGTGCATGAGGGAGCAGTGGGGCCGGATCCGGCCAACACAGCACTGGAGTCAGCTCCTATGCTGGCTGCGGCCCATCCCCTCCCGTCCTGTCACCCGCCCGGTCGGTCCCATCCCTGTCCTCTCCCCATCTCCGTCTGCCTGCTCCTATCCCCTCCCCTCCCCATCTCCCTCCTGTGTGGTCCCAGCCCTGTCCTATCCCACCGCTCTCCCGTCTGGTCCTGTCTCAGTCCCACCTCCATCCCATCTGGTCTCATGTCCACCCCATCCCTGTCTCCATCCCATCTGGTCCTGTATCATCCCATCCCCGTTTCCACCCTTGCTGGTCCCATCTCCATCCCCTCCCCACCTCCCTCCCTTCCGGTCCCAGCCCTGTCTTCTTCCAGTCTCCACCTCCATCCTGTCTGCTCCCATCTCCATCCCATCCCCATCTTCCACCTGTCTCTCTCCTGTTTGATCCTGTCTGGTTTCCAGCTCCATCCCAGCTCCCTCTGCCTCTGATCTCCATCCAACCTGCTCCTGTCTCCATCTCCATCATCTCCATCTCCATCCCTTCTCCACCATCTCCATCCTGTCTCCATCCCAACTGCTCCATCTCCAGCCAACCCGCTCCTGTCTCCAGCTCCATCCCATCTGCTCCATCTCCATCCCACCTCCATCATCTCCATCCCCATCCCGTCTCCATCCCTCCTGCCCCGCCCTGCTTACCGCAGCCGCTGGATGTTGGAGGAGACGCCCGAGAGGCGGTAGATGCCATCTACCACCCCGTGCTGCTCCACGAACTCGGTGCAGCTCCTCAGCACCTGGGGCACTGCGGGACGGGCACCCCGAGTCTGCCATCACCCACCTCCCCTGGGTCCACTATTGCCTACCCCCCCCGGCTCCAGACCTGCTCCCTGCCAAGAGCCGGAGGTGACAGGGGGGACTGGGGCCACCCACCTCCCGGGGCACCCAGTGACAGTGTTCCCACAGGGCAGCCAGTCCCGGCACTGGCCACATTCAGGTCCTGGGGCCACCGCGTCCCCAGGGATGGGGCCACCCATCGCAGTCCCCTTGGGGCCGCAGTGGGACACTGAGATTGGAGCCGTGCCGAGGCACCGGGACCCCCCCAAATCTCAGAGGGGCTTTGCCAGGAGGCACCCCGGCTGTGACACTTGCTCAACTGCTGGTGATGCAACCGCGTGGCGTGAGTCACCCCCCCGTCCCCTCCCCGCGCCGCCGCCGGGCACCCTCCCGGCTTCCGGCAGCTGCAGGGGCGACCCCCAAGGAGGGGGGCTCGGCAGGACCCCGTGGGTGGGGGGACACGGGTGGTGGCGGCACTCGCCAGCGGGCGCTTACCGTCCTGCCCCGACTGCTGGAGATGCTCCAGGAGGTCGCAGCCGAAAACCCGCTCCTTGGTGCCGCCCTTGCGCCTCGCCTTCTGCCGGGCCTTCAGCGCCAGCGACATGGAGGCGGCGCAGACCCCCCCGGCAGTGGGGTCAGATCCTGCCCATGGCCCGAGCGGGGTGCGGGCGCCCCAGAGCCCCGGCACGGCGGCGGCAGCGAGGGCCGGGGCAGGCGGGCGGCGAGCGGAAGCGGCCCCCGGGGAGGAAGTGCGGTGGCCCCGGGGCCCTGACGCAGCCTCGAGGGCCCGGGGCGTCCCGTTGGCGGCAGCAGGAAGGCGGCGGCCGCCTTCGAGGCCGCTTCCTGCTCCTCGGCGCGTCGAAACCGCAGGGCAGGGCGCAGGCGGCACGCTTGCGCACGCTGGTGCGCGCTTCCGCACGTTTGTGCGTGCTTGTACACGCTCATGCGTGCTTGTGTGAGCTTGTGATGGCTTGCGCGTGCTCGTGCATGCTTGCATGAGCTTGGGCATGCTTGCGCGTGCTCAGGCATGCTTGCGCGAGCTCGGGCGTTGCGTGCCCTCGTGCACGCTTGCATGAGGTTGCGCCCACTTCAGCGCGCTTGTGCACTCTTCCACGTGCACGCGCGCGCTTGCACGGCGGCTCACCTGCGCGCCCAGCTGCGCACGGGTGCGCAGGTGGAGCACCCAGGTGTGGCCATCCTTGCACACGAGCAGCGCCCCAGGAGCGCCAGGCCCCCCTCCGTGTACCCGTTTCCCTCCCCCGGCTGAGACCAGAAGCACTCGACACAGGGTCCCAGGGTCCCGCGCGGGGGTTTATTTACAAGCGCGGCCGGGCAGCGGCGGGGGGGGCAGTGGGGCCCCCATCCTATACAGGTATGTACATGCGGGGCGCGCTGTCCCCAGGGACCCCCGCCACCAGCCCCGCGCCCGGGGGGGGGGCCCGGCCCCGGGGGGGTCCCCTCAGCAGTCTGGGGGGAGACGACGGGGTTTTGGGGGGTTTTGGGGAGCCGGGATGGGGGAGGGGGCAGCCGGGATGGGGGAGGGGACACAAGCGTCCCAAGTGCCACCGGCAAACCGTGTCCCGAGCGGGGACGGCCGCGTGTCCCCAGTGCCGCGCAGGAAGGAGCTGACCCAGAGTCCGAAGGGATATTGGGGGGGTGGTGTGGGGGCCCGATCCCCGCCGGGGGTTCCTGCCCCTGTCCTGTCCTTGGGGTGTCCCCACCCCCGTGGGTGCCCGGCGGCTCTGACACCCATGGGTCCTGGATGCTGTCGCCTCCTCTCTGGCCAGCCACCGGTGAATGTCCCCAGCCTTGTGCCAGCAGCAAGGTGACACTTGGGGACCAGCGCCCATCCAGGGGCACGGTGTGTGTCCCCAACCCCATACCAGCAGTGAGGCGACACATGGGGACCGGAGCCCTGTTCTGGGGTACGGTGCATGTCCCTGACCCCGTGCCAGCAGCAGGGTGACACCCGGGGACCAGAGCCAGCCTGGTGGGCAGGCAGAGCCAGGGGAGCCGTAGGGGGGATGGGGGTCCCTTGGGTGTCCCCCCCGGCCCTGCCCAGCTCACACCAGGTGCCCGCGGCCATTGATGTAGATGCCGTTGGTGGTGGGCTTGGCCTGCAGCATCCCATTTTCCTGCACGAAGTGGGTCATGGCCTGCTTGATGGGGTCGTCCCCCCCCGCTGCCACCATCCTCCTCCTCCTCCTTCGGCTCCTTCCCCGCCGGGGCGGGCAGCAGCGGCGCTGCCGGCACCTCTGTCTGCGTCTCGATCTCCCGCACCGTCGAGAGCGTCGAGTAGCTGCGACCTTCGGGCTCTTCGCTCTGCGGGGACGAGGGACAGGGCGGGGGTCACCACTGATGAACGAACACTCCCAGGGACCCAGCCTCTGCCCCGGGGACCCCTACAGGGACAGGGTGCTGCCGTGGGGCACGAGGAGGTGCACAAGGCTCAGTGCACGGGCGTGCAAAGGTGTGTGCATGTGGGACGGCTTTGCACACACAGAAGGAGGGCTGCACACGTTGCGGGGGGCTGCACGTGCAAAGCGGGGTTTGTGCACGTGCAAGAGGGGGTTGCACACGCAGAAGGGGTTCGAACACCTTGAGGGGCATTTGCATCCATGAAAGGGGGTGCACATGTGGAAGGGGGGGGGTGTACATGTGCAAGGGGGGGGGGCTGCACCCGTGGAAGGGGTTTGAACACCCTGAGGGGGAGGTTGCACCCATGGAAGAGGGTTGCACACCCAGAAGATGGGGGTTGCACCTGCACGGAAGCATGCCAGAGCTGGAGGACATGCTCTGACAGCCGCAGCCCTGGGCTGGGTGCAGGTGTGGGGCTGAGCCGGGTCCCCTGCCCCACTGTGCCCCCCCGCGCCCCCTGCCCTGCCACAACTCTCACCATGGCGGAGCAGATGCTGGTGCCGCGCAGGCTGTCCCCGCGCAGGCTGTCCCCACGCAGGCTGCCCTGCCGGCTCTCTGCACGCAGCTGCAGCGTCTCCTCCAGCTGAAACAGCCCCGTGAGACCCAGCACCCCGCAGCCCGGCTCCTGAGCACCCCATGGCCCTGCCAGCATCCTGGGCATCCCCACCCAGCATCCTCTGCCACCACCACCATGGCCTGGCTCCTCCTGGGCATCCCGATACCCACCTCCTCCCATGCACCCCACTGCCCAGCCCCATGGGCACCCTGCTTCCTGGTCCTCCTTCAACACCCCCATACCCAGCACCCCAGGCACCCTCGATACCCATCACCCTGGGTACCCCAACACCCATCACTTTGGGCATCCCAGCATCCATGACCCCAGTCACCCCAACACCCATCACCCAGGGTACTCCAAGACCAACTCCCTTGGGCAGCCCAACATCCATCACCCCAGTACTCATCACCTGGGGTACCCCAAGTCCTACTCTCTGGGCATCCCACCACCCGTCACCCCAGGCACCCCAGCACCCCGGGCACCCCATGACCCCCTCCCTCCCTTGGGCACCCCACCAGCCAGGCCCCCGCCACCTGTGTGCGTGTGTCGGTGCTGTGGCTGGAGTGCAGGCGGCGGATGGAGTTCTCCCGGGTGAGCGTCAGCTCCTCCTCGCTGGGAGTACGGGGGGAGGTGCTCAGCATGGGCTCCCCACGTCTCCCACTGCCCCCCCGCCGGCGCCCCCCCCCCCCCCTCCGCCTCTTACTACTTCTCGGAGATACGCTTGGTCTTGCGCTTGTGATAGAGGGTCATGACGACGACGACAACGACGAGGACGCAGAGCAGGACGGCGGCGATGACGCCCACCACCACCACAGAAGCCGAGACCAGGTCCACCTTGCGCACCTCGTTGTCTGCGGGGACACCCGTGGGGTGGGCGGGCAGGGTGAGGGGGGATGAGAAGGTTGATGGGGGGGTCGATAGATGGATGGGTGGATGGACAGATGAGTACATGGATGAGTGGGTGGATGGATGCATGAATACATACATGGATGGATGAATGGATGGATGGATGCATACATCCATGGACAGATGGGTGGATGAGTCCATGGAAGGATGGATGAGTGTATCCATGGATGGATGGACGGATGAGTACATCCATTTGGTTGGACTCGATGATCTTAAAGATCTTTTCCAATCTAAATGATTCTATGATCCATGGACAGATGGATAGATGAGCCCATGGGTGGATGGATGGGTCCAGGGATGGATGGATGGGTGGATGGATGAGTGCATGCACAGGTGGATGAATGGTTGAGTACATGGATGGATGGGTAGGTGGACGAGGGGGTGGTTAGATGAACAACGGGTAGAGATATGGATGGATGGAGAGAAGTGGCAGGAGGATGGATGATGGAAGGATGGATGGACAGATGGATGAGTAGACAGATGAATAGGTAGATGGATGGAAAAGTAAATGGATGAGTGGACAGATGGGTGGATGAGTAGACAGATGAGTAGATGGGTGGGTGGATGAGTAGACAGATGAGTAGACAGACAGGAGGATGAAGGGAGAGATGAGTGTACGGATGGATGAACAAATGATAGTGAGAAGTGAAAAGGGGATGGATGGATGGACAAAGGGGTGGATGGAGGAAGAAACAGAGGGAGAGGTGGTTGGGTAGAGTGAAGTGGTGGGCGGTGGATGGATGGACCGACAAATGGAAGGACAGACAAGAGGACAGATAGAAAGATGGATGGACCGGCAGACAGACAGACAAATGGGTGAAGAGACAGAAAGGAGCATCTGGGGAAGGACAGGTAAATGGGACAGACATAGGAAGAGTCGGGGGTGGGGAGGGATGACAGGTGGACAGATGGGTAGACAGGCGAGTGCCTGGGAGGGGACAGATGGGTGGCAGGAAGGGCGAGCAGATGGAGAAAAGCCCGGGGAGGGACAGACGGACAGGGACAAGCAGCATGGAATGGTGCTGCCCCCCCAGCCAGGCTCCCACCAACTGCCCGGGACCCCCACCCCCACGCCCACCCACCACAGCACCCTCAGGGGGTACGTGGGTGCCCCACGCCCCCCGCGGCGCCCACCTGCCACCCTGCCCTTGATGCTGACGTTGGCCCGCGCCTCCTTGGCGGCCACACGGTTGGAGACACGGCAGATATAGTCCCCGGCATCGTCGGCGGCGAGGGGCCGCTGGAAGACGAGGGTGTCCCCCTTCACCCGCACGCCGGCGGGCAGCGGGGCGTTCAGCCTGCGGCGTGGCAGCACCATCAGCCCCCGGCATGCCCAGGCGGGCGCGGGCGGGCGGCGGCGCCGCCGCCATCAAAGCCGGGGTTGCCAGTTCCCACGGCTGACGCCCTGCCCCGGCCCTGGCAGGGCTTGCCTGGGCATGGCACCACCTGCCGCGCTCGCCGCCGCCACGGCCCTCGGCACGGGCACGCCTGGGCAGGGACACGGCGGGGACGGGCACGGGTGGGGACGTGGCGGAGGGGCACGGCAGGGACGTGGGCATGGGGGACATGGCACGGGCAGGGGGGACACGGCAGGGGACACAGCACGGACACCAGCACAGGCAGCTGGGACATGGCAGGGACATGGGACACGGCCAGGACATGGGCACAGGCAGGGGACATGGCAGGGACACCAGCACAGGCAGCTGGGACATGGGACATGGCCAGGACTTGGCAGGGACACCAGCACAGGCAGTCGGGATGCCACAGGGACATGGGCACGGGCAGGGAAGATGCGGCAGGGACACTGGTACAGGCAGGGAACATGGCAGGGGACACCAGGATGGGCAGGGGGGACATGGTGGGGGCATGGGCACAGGCAGGGGACAGGGCAGGGACATAGGTAGGGGACACAGTAGGGACACGAACGTGCTCTGGAGACCTGGCAGGGACACAGAAGTGCACAGGGGACACGGCGGGGACACGGACACGGGCAAGGGGACACCATGGCAGGAACAGGGAGGCACGTGGGGGGCAGGGACACTAACACACATGCAGGGGGGGACAGCAGGGCCGGGGCCAGGCAGAGGGGATGGGGACAGTCCTCACCGTGTCCAGTTGTACGTGGGGGGTGGGTTGCCATCCCCCAGGCAGGTCAGAGTGGCCCCCTCCATGCCCTCCTGCCACTCCTCTGTGTGCCCCAGCACCGAGGCATCTGACAGGTCTGGGGACAAGGGGACAGTGAGGGGATGAGCAGTGATGGTCCCCATGTCCCCAGGGTCCTGCTGTGCCCCCCATGTCCCCAGTGTGCCCCCTGTGCCTCTTATCTCCCCCACATCCCCAGTGTCCTCCCTGTACCCTCCATTCCCAACACCTCACCCTCCACGTTCCCCAATGCCCTCCATGTCTCCCTGCCACCCATGTCCCCCATGTGCCCCAGTCCCCATGCCCTTCATTGCCCCATGACCCTCCATCTCCCCAGTGCCCCCCCATGTCCTTCAATGCCCTCCATCTCCCCAACACCCCCAGTGACACCCACGATCCCCATGTCCCCAATGACTCCCATGACCCTCAATGCCCCCTGTGCCCACTATGTCCCCAGTGCCCACCGTGTCCCCAACATCCTCCACATCCCTCAATGCCCCCCACGCCCATCATGTCCCCAGTGCCCTCCATGTCCCCCATGTCCTTGGCATCCCCCAACATTCTCCATGTCCCCAATGCCCCCCATGTCCTTCAATCCTCCCCATGTCCTCCATGGCCCTCGTGCCCCGCATGACCCTCAGCATCCCCCATACCCCCACGTCCCCAGTGCCCGTCATGTCCCCCCCGTGCCCTCCATATCCCCAGTGCCCCCCATGCCCTCCTCATCCCTCCACCCCCCCCCCCCACGCCCCGGTGCCGCACAGGCGACGCTGAGGAGGTGGGTGATCCTCTTCTCGTGGCGCAGGCCAGGGTGGGCCACCACGCAGGTCAGGCTCTTGCCATTCATGCTGCGCCCGGGCACCAGGAAAAACTCGCTGGTGACGGAAGCGGAGCGGGCGTGCGCCGAGCGGCGCGTGGCGTTGGTGCCACGCACCTCCGTCTCCCAGCGTACTGAGGGCACCGGGCTGCCCTCCGCCGTGCACGAGGCCGCCAGCGTCCGGCCCTGACCCTCCTCCAGCGGTGGCCCCGGGTTCAGGATGGGCAGCGGCGGCACTGCGGGCGGCACCGGCGTCAGACCCACGCCGGCATTGGCACCCGTGGGTGCTGCCCCTGCTGCTGGGCTCCGCCGTGCCGGTGACCCCAGACCCGCCTGCCCCAACCGTGTCCCCAGCGCGACTTACTGGGTGCCCAGTACCCGTTCCCCTGTGCCCAGTGCCCTGTACCCATTTGCATTGCCCCATGCCCATTGCCCCACGCCCGTCGCGCGTTGCCCACCGCCCCATAGCCGTTACCCCATCGCCCTGTGCCCACCATCCCATTGCCCCGCGCCCGTCACCCACCTACTGCCCGCTGTCCTGTGCCCATTGCCTCCTCCCCACCACCCATCAACCCCTCCCCACCACCCCCTGCCCGCTGTCCTGTGCCCATCACCACCTCCCCACCACCCATCACCCCACACCCATTGCCCCCTCCCCACCATCCTATACCCATCGCCCCGTGCCTGCTGCCCCATGCCCATCGCCCATCACCCGCTGTCCTGTGCCCACTGCCCCCGGCCCATCGCCCCCTCCCCACCACCCCATACCCATCGCCCCATCACCCCATCTTCATCACCCCTGGCCCATGCCCATCGCCTACCACTCCATGCCCATTGCCCCCTCCCCACCACCCTATGCCTGCTGCCCCATGCCCATCGCCCCACCACCCCGTGCCCATTGCCCCATCACCCCATCCTTATCGCCCACCACCCCGTGCCCACCGCCCCGTTCCCCAGGCACTCACCCAGCACCTTGAGGGTGAGTCGCCCCTCGAAGCTGCCCAGGGGGAAGGTGATGAGGTGACACTCGTAGTCACCCTCGTCCCCCTGCACGGCGTTCCTCAGGACGATGGCGCCGTCCTCCAGCGCCCCATCCGCCCGCCGCAGCACCCGCCCGGCGTAGGGCTCCTGCACGTGCTCCCCGTGCTGCCGGTTGAGCACGGCCACCTCGGCGCTGCGCCCCGCCGGGCCCCGCTTCAGCCAGGTCACCTGCACCACACCTGCTCCTGCTCCTGCGCCCGGTACCGGCACGGCAGCACCACGTCCTGGCCCAGCACCGCCGTCACGCTGCGCTCCACTTCCACCACCCCCGAGCGGCAGCCTGCGGGCACCCAGGCTGGCACCCGCGCGCTCGCTCGGCGCGCGGCTGCTGCCGTGCACGCACGCAGCGCTCACACACAAGCAAGAACGCTCCGGCACCCTTGCACGCACTCCGGCACGCTCGGGCACACTTGCGCTTGCACTCACATACAAGCAAGAACACTTGGGCACGCTTGCGCACACTCCAGCACACTTGGGCACACTTGCGCTTGCACTCACATACATGCAAGAACACTTGGGCACGCTTGCGCACACTTGTGCTTGCACTCACATACACGCAAGAACGCTTGGGCACGCTTGCACTTGCACTCACATACATGCAAGAACACTTGGGCACGCTTGCGCACGCTCCCGCACACTTGGGCACACTTGCGCTTGCACTCACATACATGCAAGAACACTTGGGCACACTTGCACATGCTCCAGCACACTTGGGCACAGCTGCACTTGCACTCACGTACGTGCAAGAACACTTGGGCACACTTGCGCACGCTCCAGTACGCTTGTGCACACTTGTGCTTGCATACATCCAGGCATTTCTTTGGGTGTGCTCACATACACTCAGGCATGCTTGGGCACGCTTGCGTACACTTGTGTTTGCACTCACACCCATGCATTCTTGGGTGCACTCATACACACAGGCTTGCTTGGGCACACTTGTGCTTGCACACGCTTACACGTTTCTTCAGGCGCACTCACATACACTTGGGCGCACTTGGGCACGCTTGCTGACACTTGTGCTTGCGCATGCTCATGCATGCTTAGATGCACTCATACACGCAGGAACACTTGGGCACACTTGCACACACTCAGGCACGCTTGTGCACGCTCATACATACTTGTGCCTACAAACGCTCACGCATCCTTGGGTGTGCCCACGATCCCTTGGGTGCATTTGCGCACACTCATGCACACTTGTGCAGGCTCAGGCATGGTTGGGCACACTCCTGCATTCCTTGGTGCACTCACACATCCTCAGGTACGCTCAGGCACAGCTGTACACTCAGGTGTGCTTGAGCGCACTCATGTGTGCTCAGGCATGCTTGTGCACACTCATACGGGCTTGGGCACACTTGGGCTTGCTTGGACACGCTCATGGGTGCACTCTCATGCTCATGCATGCCTGAGTGTGCTCACACACACTTGGGCACGCTTGCACATGCTTATGAGCACTCAGGCAAGTTTCCGCACGCTCACGTGTGCTCGGATGTGCTCACACACATGCACACACACTTCAGCACGTTCATACATGCTTGTGCATGTTTGGATACGCTTGGGCATGGTTGGGCACGCTCGTGCACACTTGGACATGCTCATGCTTGCACACACTCAGGCACGCTTGGGCACACTCACACGTGTTTAGGCACGCTTGCACATGCACAGGCATGCTCATGCACACTTGGGCACCCTCCAGCATGCTCAAGCATGCTTGTACACACTTACGCATGCTTGTGCACCCCTAGACACATTCATGTGTGCTTGAATATGCTCACACACGCTCATGCACACTCACACATGCTTGGAGGTACTTGTGAATGCTTGGGTATGCTCACACATACTCATCATGGTTGGGCACACTTGCACATCTTGGACACAGTCGTGCACACTCCTGCACACTCGGGCATGCTTCTGCACACTTGTACATGCTCCTGTATGTTTGGGCATCCTTACGCCAGCACAGACACACTCATGCACACTTGGGCACGCTCACACAGGTGCAGGCACACTCGGACATGCTTGAGCGTGCTAGCAGACATTTGCGCACACCTGTGCGTGCTCACGCATGCTTACGCACACTCGGGCACCCTCACACACACGCAGGCAGGTCCACCCATGCTCGCATGTGCTTGGGCACGCTCACACATGCTCGGGCACGCTCACGCACACTCGCACACACCCAGGCCTGCTTGCACGCTTACGCTCGCTCCTATATGCTCCCATCTCCTCCCGCACGCTCACCCGCACGCTCCCATATGCCCGTCCGCCCAGCAGCCGCATGCGCGCGTGCGAGGCCGGCGGGTGTCGGGGCGGGGCACGGGGCCCGCCCAGCCGCTCGGCGACGCCGGGGGAAGCGGCCGGGCCGGCACGGCCAGCCCAACCAGCCGGCGCGCATGCCGGGCTCTGCCGTGGCTTGCGGAGGGCTCCCGCCCCCGCCGGCCCCCGAGGCCTCCCCGCCGAGCCCCCCACCGCACCGCTTGCCGTGCCCGGCCTAATTACCCCCCGATTAGTCGACGGATTAATTAAATAATTGCGGCGCTGCCCGGGCCGTGAGTCACGGCTGCGCTGCCCCCACGGCCCCGGCCCTGCCTCAGTTTCCCCTCACACGGTGACGGGGTCCAGAGGGGGACGGGGGTCCCGGCGCGGTCGGGGTGCCGACGCTGGGGTGGGTGCCGAGTGCCGGGGTGCCGTCGGGGCTGGCGAGCGGCCCCTGCCGCGGGGCGTCCCCACCCAACGGGGCCGAGCGCGTGGGAACGGAGCCGGGAACCGGCTCAACCGGATCCCATGGCCCCCACGCCCCGGCCGGGCTTGCGCCCGCGGGCCCGGGGAGACAGGGGTCCCGGGCCCGGGGAGATGGTGGGGGGGTCCCTGGGGGGGGGGGGGGGGGGTCAGGCCTGGGGAGCACACACGCAGCCCAACCTTTGCAGCGACGCGTGTGCGCAGGCCAGCGTCGCCCCTCGGCACGTGCAGCAGGGCCGTGCACCCGCACACGCATGTGCGCCCATGCCCCCCAGGGACACACACACGCACGCGTGGACCCCCCCCAAAAGAGGTCGCACACGCGTGGTGGCCCCACGCACACCGCACGCGCACACACACACCCACACCCCGGGGGGCCGCAGGCCCGACGCCCAGTGATGGGCTCGGTGCGGCTCCATGCCCCTGGCCGAGCCGCCCCCTGCTCGCGGCATGAAGCCCCTGACACCCCCCCGGCTGTGAGTCGCGGGGGGGGGGGGGGGTCAGCACCCCCTGGGGTGACGTCACACACACACCCCCGCAGCATCCAGCCCGTTCCCATGGGTCCTCCGCCAGTGGGGAAACTGAGGCACGGCGCGTGGGGTGGGCAGGGCATTGAACCCCCCCTGCTCTGCAGCACCCTTGGGTGCAGCACCCACTGCGGCACAGCTCGGGGCAGGGAGGGGGTTTGGCACCCCCCAAGCGTGGGGGAGACAATGGGGAGGGGGCGGGGACCCCCCCGGGCAGCCCGCTGCCCCCCGCCCCCCGAGCGGGAGCGCCCTGTTCCCACGGTGTGTGGTGTGTGTCGCCCCCACCTCCGCGTCCCCAGAGGGGTCCGCCCCCCTCCCCCCCCGGCCCGTTCCCCGGCGGTGCACGCACCCGGACACGCGCACAGGTGCGCGCACCCGCGTGTGCGGCGCCCACGGCGCAGCCCCCGGCACGGCGCGGGGACACGGACACGGACACACGCACGGGACACGGAGACACACGGTCACGCACGGACACACGGTCACGCGCACACGGACACACACGCGGCCACAGGTGCGCGGAGCCACAGGTGCACACGCGAGCGCACACACGTACACACACACACGCGTGTGCGCACACTCACACTCACACGCACGCACACCCTCTGCTCCCCGCGGGCCCTGCCCGGGCCCCCGCCCCCGGGGTTCGCCCCCCACCCCCGCCCTCCGGTCCCGCAGCCCCGGGCCCCCCCCGGCCCCCCCGCCCCGAGGCAGCCGGTGCCCCCGCCCCCGTCCCCGTCCCCACCCCCGATTCCGTCTGCTAGCCCGGAGCAGCCGGTGCTGCCGGTTCCGGTTCCTTCCACCTCCCCCCACCCCGGGAGCCGGTTCCCACCCCGGGTCCCGGTCGCGCCTTACCGGTGGCGGCGAGGAGGAGGAGGAGGAGAAGGAGGAGGAAGGGCGTCCCGGGCCGCATCCCGCGGGGGGCCATGCGGACACCTGCGGGCTCACGGCGCTGCTCGGCCCCCGGCCAGCACCATCCGGGCTGCACCGGGACGAACCGGGCGACGCCGGGACGAACCGGGCTAAGCCTCACCGGGTTAAACCGGGCCGCGCCGGGCCGCTCCGGGCTGCACCGGGCCGAACCGGGCGGCTCCGGGCCGAGCGCGGCGGAGGGGCCGGTGCTGCGCCGCTCCGAGACGGGACGGGACGGGACGGGTGGAGCCGGCGGTGGGGCGGGGTGGCCGGGGGCGGGGCCTGAGGGGGTGGGGTCGGCCGGGCGGGGCCGGGCGGGGCGGACCGGTCCGGCAGGTAGGGGCAGGGGCGGGGCCGAGGGCGCGGCCTTAAAGGGGCGACAGTCACCGACGGGGCGCGGCGGGTCCCGCCCGGGCGATCCCTCGCCGCGTCGGACGGCGGCTCCCGGTGACATCCCCTGTCCCGCCCCGGTACCTCCGGTGTCCCCGTGGGTGCCCCTCAGTGACACACACACCCCCCCGTGCCCCTCCCAGTCCATTCCCCCTGCCCCACGGCCTCCCATTAACTCCTAGGTCCCTCCCAGTTCCCCCTCCCTCAGACCCGCCCAGGGTGAGACCCCGCAACCATCCCTGTTCCTGCCCAAACCCTGGGAAGGGGGAGGGCTGTGAGCTGGCACCGACCCCCCCACACACACAATTTGGGGTCCCCAAATCCCACCGGACACCACAGGGCAGCCCATGGCGGGGGAGGGGCCTGGCAGTTTATTGGCACAGCAAGAGTCGGGGGGGAGGGGGCAAAACAGAGGGGGGGGGGAGGGGGTGGGAGAGCAGGGGGAGCTCAGCCCTGCAGTGACCAGGCACAACTCAGCACAGCAGTGACAGGACACAACTCAGCACAGCAGTGACCCGCATCCCAGGGTGCACCCAGCCGACTCCTGTGGGGAGGAGGGCGAGGGCGGGAGCGGGGACCCCCCCAAGGCGGCTGGGGGCCCTCAGGCACCCACCACTTCAGAGCTCTCTGGAGACGGGTCCTTGGCAGCGGCACAGAGGTGGAAAAGCCCTGGGGGAGAGAGGAGCCCGTGGGGCACGGGGACGGCTCAATGTGGGTGTGGGGGAGCCTTCCCTGCTGCCCCCCACCTGTGGGTGCTCTCGGCACGTGGCCGGCCCCAGCTCAGCCCTGCAGAGACCGGGCACAGCTCAGCACAGCAGTGACCAGGCCCTGCGGGCGCTGCTACCTGCTGAGCTAATGAGGACGACGGCGACCCAGCCCAGGATGTAGGACCAGGAGAAGCGCCAGGCGGTGCGGGCCGGCCCCAGGAGGCTCAGCGTGCCAGCCGTGTACACCCCCAGCCCCAGCAGTGCCAGCAGACCTGCGGGCAGAGGGGATGGGTCAGCAGCACGGGCCGGCCCAGCCTGCGAGCCCCCAGCCGGGCAGGCAGAGGCTAGGCACAGCTCAGTGCAGCAATGACAGGCACAGCTCAGCCTGCAGAGACTGGGCACAGCTCAATGCAGCAGGACTCCGCTAGGGACAGTCCCTGAGTTCCGTGTGCCCCAGCCCTGCCCCCCCATCCCATCCCCACGTACCAGCCAGGAGCAGGGTGACACCGGCCATGCGGGCACGCGCCCGCCTGGCAGCACTGGCCACGATGGAGAGCCCCAGAGCGAGGCCGGCAGTGGCAGTGAGCACCGAGAGCAGCATCAGCACCCGTGTGGCCTCCCATAAGGCTGGTGGGGGACACACACAGGTGTTGGGGACACAGGACCCCGAGCAAGTACACGCCCAGAACACTGCCCCCACAACTTGCCTGCAGAGGCCGGGCACAGCTCAGAACAGCAGTGCCCCCCCCCCCCACCACCCCCCGCAGAGACCAGGCACAGCTCAGCGCAGCAGAACTCCGCCCCATCCCCAGCCCACAGAGGCCGGGCACAGCTCAGTGCAGCAGTGACCCCACACACCCCACAGCGACCAGGCACAGCTCAGCACAGCAGTGCTCCCCCCCCCCATTCCCCACCCCTCAGAGACCGGGCACAGATCAGCGCAGCAGTGATCCCACACACCCCACAGCGACCAGGCACAGCTCAGCACAGCAGTGCTCCCTCCCCCATCCCCACCCCGCAGAGGCTGGGCACAGCTCATCTCACCCGGTGCCTACCCGGGGTGCCGGGGTGGGGGCGGCAGTGCCCCCCGAGGCAGGTTCGCCACAGCCCGAGGCTGGCGGTGCCACCGGGCGCCCGGCGCTGCAGCCAGAAGTGGGTGGCGGTGGCGGCCAGGAGCAGGGCCAGGCCGCTGGCCCCGCAGAGCAGCCCCCCGCCTGCCGGCATCCCCCTGCGCCAGGGAGGGGCTGTGGGGGCTGCTGCCACCCCCGGGGGGGGGGGTGGAGGCAGCACCAGGGGACACGGGGGACAATCGTGGGGACATCTCTGGGGGACAAGGGGGTACCCGGAGGGGGCATCTCCAGGGGATGCAGGGGACAATTGTGGGGACATCTGCAGGGGACGGGGGGTACCCGGGGGGGGGGGGGGGGGGGCGTCTTCAGGGGACCCTGGGGACACCCATGGGGACACCTGCAGGGGCTGTCAGTGGAAGCCAGGGTGGCATCTCAAGGATATGGGGGTACCTGGGCGTGGCATCTGCAGGGGACAATTGTAGGGACATCTTGGGGGGGGTGTACCCGGGCGTGGCATCTCCAGGGGACACAAGGGGCACCCATGGGGATATTTCTGGGGCACATGGGGGGCCATCTCCAGGGGACGCAGGGGACAATTGTAGGGACATCTCCTGGGGGGGGATGTACTCTGAGGGGTGACATCTCCAGGGGACACAGGGGACACTCAGGGACATCTCTGGGGGACATGGGGGTACCTGGCGGTGGCATCTCCAGGGGACACTGGGGACAATTGTGGGGACATCTGCAGGGGACAGGGGGGTAGCCGGGGGGGGGCATCTTCAGGGGATGCTGGGGACACCCATGGGGACACCTGCAGGGGCTGTCAGTAGAAGCCAGGGTGGCATCTCAAGGATAAGGGGGTACCTGGGGGTGGCATCTGCAGGGGACAATTGTAGGGACATCTCTGGGGGGGGTGTACCCGAGGGGGGGGACATCTCCAGGGGACGCAGGGGAAAATCGTGGGAACATCTGCAGGGAACATGGGGATACCTGGGGGTGGCATCTCCAGGGGACACAACAGGCACTCATGGGGACATCTCTGGGGGACATGGGGGTATGCGGGGGGGGGGGGGGGGCACCTCCAGAGAACACAGGGGACAATTGTAGGGACATCTCTAGGGGAGGGGTGTACCCGGGGGGGGTGCATTTCCAGGGGACACAGGGGACACCCACGGGGACACCTGCAGGGGCTGTCAGTGGAAGCCAGAGTGGCATCTTAAGGATATGGGGGTACCCGGGGGCGGCACCTCTGGGGACATTGGGCACTCGGGGGTGGCACCTTGGGGGACACCAGGAGCATCTCCGGGGGACATCACAGGGGACCCAGGGGTGGCACCCCCGGGAGGAGGGTGGGGAATGGGGGACAGACCCCTCCCGGGCACCCACCCCCGGCCACTCACCTGCCTTCAGCACCCGCCAGCCGTGTGCCCCATGGCCGCCTGTGCCTCTGTCCCTCTGTCCCTCTGGGATGGGGACAGGGGCCCTGGGCGGCAGGGGGGGGTGTCGAGGCCGTGGGGACACGTGGCTGTGCCATTGTCGGGGACACAATGCGGGGAAGGCTCTGGGTGCTGCCGTCACCCGCGTGCTGACACGGCAAAAGCTTGTCCCTGCCGGGGTGGCAATGGGGGGGGACGGCAAGGGACACAGCCGGCGTTCCCCCTGACATCCCCCCCCCCCAATCCCAGTGTCCCCTCCAGTACCCTGGGGACAGCGGGTGCCATCACCATGAGCAGGATCAGTCCCAGGTGGGCTGGGGACCCTGCGGCCACTGGGCTGGGGACGGGACGCTGGGAACACGGGGGACCCTGCGGGCAGGGAGGACACTGGGATCGGGGGGTCAGGGGGGCCGGGGAGACATGGGGGACACAGAGGAAAGGGACATTGGGAACACTGGGGGTGTGAGTTGGGGGGGAGCCCCCCAGGGTGGGGTCAGTCCCCAGGGGTGGCCAAGGAGGCGCCGGCCGGGGCTGTCCCCTGGTGCCACTGTCCGCGTGGCACATGCTGGGGGACACACATGCGCTGCACACGCGTGTGCCCTGGCAGGTGGGCACGCACAACCCCTGTGCACACGCTGTCCCACGGGGCCAGGCACGCTTGTGCACACCCCCACCACACACACACGGGTGCGCACACCCCCCCCCAGCACACGCACACCCGTGTGCACACCCCTCCCCGTTTGCCCCCGCACGTGCCCCCACCCCTCACATGCACACCCAGACACACGCACACCCCCCTGTGCACCCTTGCACATACGTGTGCACACACACACATGCACATATGCACACACACTCGCACACTCACACACGCACGGGCACACACTCTCGCCAGGTCACAGGCCGCAGGCCGGCGGCAGCAGCAGGAGGAGGAGGAGGCCGAGGCCGCAGCTGCCGCGGGGGGGGGGCCTGGAGCAGGGGGGGCTGCAGGGGGCACCTGCGGAGAGGGGGGGCAGGGGGGAAACCACCTCAGGGGCTGCCCACGTCCCCAAGGGCCTGATGCCAGGGTGAGGGGCTCCTGCTGCCCCCACCCCCCCTACAGCACCCACAGCCCCAATGCTAGGGTGAGGGGCTCCCACCACCCACCGTCCCCACAGCCCCGACACCAGGGTGAGGGGCTCCCACCCCCCACCATCCCCACAGCACCCACAGCCCTGACACCAGGGTGAGGGGCTCCCAGCATCTGCCATCCCCGCAGCCCCGAAGCCAGGGTGAGGGTCTCCCACTACCCACCATCCCCACAGCACCCACAGCCCCGACACGAGGGTGAGGGGCTCCCACCACCCACTATCCCCATAGCCCCAGTGCCAGGGTGAGGGGCTCCCACCATCCCCGCAGCCCTGACGCCAGGGTGAGGGGCTCACCGCCGCTGAGGAGCAGCATCACCTCCCCGCAGGCACAGTCGTCCTCGCCCAGCAGCAGGCAGGTGTAGGTGCCGGCGTCCTCATCCCGCAGGCGCCGCAGGACCAGCACCCCTGGGGTGTCGGTGGGTGCCGGCAGCACGGTGCAGTTGCAGTAGGGTGGGCCGCAGCGGGGGTGGCCACAGCTCTGGCTGCAGATGGCGGCACTGGGGCCCGCGGGGTCACCCCAGAAGTGCCAGTGCATGGCCCGCAGCTGGCCCAGGGGGGCACCCACCAAGGGGCACCCCAGGGTGATGCTGGCACCCAGTGTGCCGTTGGCCTGTGCCCGGCCCCGGTGGGGGCTGTGGCACAGCCCGCAGACCTTCGAGGTGTCACCGTGGCCCGCGGCCGGCTCAGCTGGGCCATGGCAGGCGCCCAGCGCCAGGGGGCCTGGGGACAACAGGGACTGTCACCGGCACATGGCACCGACCTGTGGTATGGCCTTGGGGGGACCCTGGGGACTGCCACCATCCCATGGCCACACAGGACACTGCTGGGGGACCCTGGGGATGGTCACCGTCCCACGGCCATGGGGGACACTGCTGGGGGACCCTGGGGATGGTCACCGTCCCACGGCCATGGGGGTCACTACTGGGGGACCCTGGGGACTGCCACCATCCCACGGCCTCAGGGACACTGCTGGGGGAGCCTGGGGATTGTCATTGTCTCACGGCCACGGGGGTCACTACTGGGGACCCTGGGGACTGTCACCGTCCCACGATGTGTCCATGGGGGGGACTCACCAGTGTGGGACACTCGGGGACCGCCACCACGGCAGCTCGGGGACGGGAAAGGGACCGGGATGGGGACACGGGGACAGGGACAGGGGCGTGGGAAGGGACAGGGACGGGGACAGGGACATCCTCCCCCAGCCCCGAGCCCCACCGCCTCCCGCAGTGTCGCCGTCCCCCCGCGGTGCTCCCGGTCCCCCAGCCTCGCTCCACGACACCGCAGCCCCCCCCCGACCCCCCCCCGGGACCCACCGGGGGGCAGCAGGGCTGAGCCCAGCCCCAGGGGCAGCAGCAGGACCCACATCTCCGGGCGGTGGCTCGGGGGGGGGGGCGGGACGGGGCGGGGGATGGGGCGGGAGGGGGCGGCACCGAGGGTGGCGGTGGGGGGGGGGACGGGGACGGACGGACACGACGACATAGGACACCCCCACCCTCATCCCGGGGCTGGCGGGGTCTCCCCGGGGTCCCCCGTCGCCCCCCACGCCGGGCGGACCCCGGCGTGGGGGGCGACGGGGGACCCCGGGGAGACCCCGCCAGCCCCGAGGCGGGGGGGGGGTGGCAAATAGGAGGACACCCCCCCGCCAGCCACGTGGCTCCTTTGCCTTGGTGGCCCCAAAATGCACCCACAGCACCCGGCTGTGTGTGTGCGTCTGTGTCCCACCCGAGACCCCGTGTTGTCACCTCAGCTCTGGCCCGGGAAGGGGGTCATTGTGACCCCCATGTCCCACCTAGGGGGTCACTGTCACCCCGATGTCCCACCACTGTCCCCACTGCTGGAGGATGCTCAGGGATGGCACAGGGGAGGTCACTGTCACCCCTATGTCCCATCCAGAGTGTCCTTGTCACCCCCATGTCCCACCCAGGGGGGTCACTGTCACCCCCATGTCCCACTGCCACCCCACTGCAAGCAGCTCGGCCCCACTGGGGTCCCCGCCACGTGCACCGAATCCACTGGGGCTCAGCATGGAGAAAGGGGGCTTCTTGCTGGGGGGGGGGGGGCTGCTGAACCCCAAAGCCACCACATCAACCCCCCAAAATCCTCCCAGGCCCTGAAGATGCTGCCCCCCCAGACCCCCCCGGCTTTCCTCTCCTCTCCTTTCCAGGCTGGAGCAGGAAAGGGACCCCCCTGGGCCTGCCTGGCGAGGGTCCGGTGCCAGCACCCGCGGAGGGAGGGGGACCGGACGCTTCCACCCACCATGGGGAAACCACGCCTGGAGGCCAAGTGCCACTTCGTGCCCTTTATTGGACGGGGGGGAGTCCCAGGGGGACCCCCGCATCCCATGCCCCCCCCTTTTCCTGCCCCTGCCTCAGTCCTCCAGGTTGCGGAAAGCCGCCTGCATCTCCTCGTTGAGCTGGGCGAAGGCAGCCGTGATGTTGGCTTCGCCGTCCTTCACCGGGTCCTGGGGACACGTGGGACATGGTGGCATCACCCCCCGCACCTCCCCAATGGGGGTCACAGCCCCCTGACACCCACCTTGAACTTCATGGCACTCAGCTTGTAGAGGATGTCCCCCAGGCTCTCGCGGATGGTGGCCCAGGTGATGCGGCGCTCGCCCGGCACAGTGGCCTCCACGGCGTGCCGCGCCAGCTCGTAGAAGGTGACCATGTTGTGCAGCATCCCCACCGTCTTGTAGAAGGGGCAGAACCTGGGGGGGGGGGTGTCATCGGGGGGGGTCAGGGCTGGGACTGGGGGGGCCAGAGGGCTGCGGGGGCGGTGGGCGTACCTGTCATAGGAGGAGTAGCCGTTCTGCTGGAGGAAGTCATCCTTGAGGAGCTTCGCCACCTCCAGCGTCACCTTGTCAGCCTCGGCGAGGGACGCCTGCAGGGGGACGGGTCTGGGGTGTCCCCATTCCCATCCCCATCTCACCCCATATCCTATGTCCTCATCCCCAGCCCATCATGACCCCATCCCCATCCATCCCATCCCAATACCATATCCCCCATTCCCATCCTCATCCCATAGCCCATATCCCCATCCCCACCCCAATCCCATCCCATATCCCTGATACCATTCCTCATCCCCCATTCCCTCCTCATCCCCATCCCCAACCCCTCCTATCGCCATCCCATATCCCCATCTGCTTCTCCATCCCCATGCATTATGTCTCCATCCTCATCCTCATCCCATATCCCATAACCCCATCCCATCCTTATCCCAGTCCCTACCACAATTCCATCCCATATCATCCATCCCACCTCCATCCCCTATCCCCTCTCCCATCCCGTATCCCACCTTGCCAACCAGCTGGACAATCTCGGCCAGCTCCTCTTCCTCCTGCAGGATCTCCCTGGCCCGGCTGCGCAGGGAAGGGAACTCGGGGTGCAGCCCCTCGTAGTGGGACTCCAGCGCCCGCAGGTACCTGCTGTAGCTGATCAGCCAGTTGACCGAGGGGAAGTGCTTGCGCTGTGCCAGCTTCTTGTCCAGCCCCCAAAAAACCTGGGGGGACACGGGGCAGGGGTTGTCAGGGATGGTCATGCCTGGATGGGGGGTCCCCGGTGCGTCCCGCTCACCTGCACGATGCCCAACGTGGCCGAGGTGACGGGGTCTGAGAAGTCCCCTCCCGGCGGGGACACGCTGCGGGGGACAGCGGGTGGGGGGCTTGGCAGGGTGGCCAGAGTGGGGATCCCCCACGCCACCCCCCTCCCAGCCGTGGCCCCCCCCCCACTCACGCGCCGACGATGCTGACGCTGCCCTCACGGGCAGGGGACCCCAGGCAGCGCGCTCGCCCCGCGCGCTCGTAGAATGATGCCAGGCGGGCGCCCAGATACGCCGGGTAGCCACTGTCTGCGGGGAGCGCGGCGTCACCAGGGGGGCTGGAGCCCCTCACTGTGGCCTCGGGGCTAGCGGAGGGGCGAGGGGTTCCTCCCACCCTGGGACCGGGGCTCACCCGCCGGCATCTCGGCCAAGCGCCCCGAGATCTCGCGCAGTGCCTCGGCCCAGCGGGAAGTGGAGTCGGCCATCATGCTGACGTGGTGACCCATGTCGCGGAAGTACTCGGAGAGCGTGATGCCTGTGCCGGCGGCATGCGGCTCGCACGCTTGGCACGGCCCTCACGCCCTCGGTGTGCACCCCTTGCACGCTTGGCACGCGCTCCAGCAAGCTCATGGCTGCCCTTCTGTGCACCCATCCATGCGCATGGCTGGGTGCACAAGTGGCCCCACAGCGTGCATGCACACTCACACATGCCACACACACTCACATGTGCTGCACACCCCCACCCCGCCGCGGCGGTCCCCAGCCCACCGGTGTAGATGGAGGCTTCACGGGCGGCCACCGGCATGTTGGAGGTGTTGGCCACCAGCGTCGTGCGCTTCATGATGGTCTCTGTCCTCCCATCCACCTCCATGGTGAGCTGGGGACAGCGTCACCGTCACCACCCGGCCACCAGCCCCGCGGCACCCAGCTGACTGTCACCCCATCACCGTGCCACCCATCC
The DNA here is from genome assembly GCF_900496995.4 of Aquila chrysaetos chrysaetos. Taxonomy (NCBI): domain Eukaryota; kingdom Metazoa; phylum Chordata; class Aves; order Accipitriformes; family Accipitridae; genus Aquila; species Aquila chrysaetos. Next base: position 24,310,240 of record NC_044012.1, read on the forward strand.
CCACCTCAGGGAAGTCCCGCAGGACCTCGGACATCTCGTTGCCCCTCTCGCCGCAGCCCACGTAGACGATGACGTCGCTGTTGGAGTACTTGGACAGGGACTGAGAGATGACAGTCTTGCCGCAGCCAAAAGCGCCCGGGATGGCCGTGGTGCCGCCCTGCACGCACCTGGGGATTGGGACGCATGGGGACAGCTGAGAGTGGTGGCTGCAGAGGGGGGATGGTCCCCCCACACCACCCAACTACATCCCCATGGAGATGGGAGGGACCCCCATCCCTGTCCCCATCTCTCCTGGGCACTGTTTGGAGTGATTGTGACCCCCCCCCAGTGTCACCCACCAGCCCCCACCCCCCTTTTTCCCCAGCAGGGCTGTCCCCACCCTTGTCCCTGTTCCCAGCCCCAACCCTGTCTGTGTCCCCATCCCTGTCCCCATCCCCCATCCTTGTCCCCCATCCCCATCCTTGTCCCTTGTTCCCATTTCCAGCCCTATCCCCACTTTCATCCCTGTCTCACGTCACTGTCCCCTGTCCCCAGCCCTGTCCCTGTCCCCAGCCCCATCTCTGTCCCTGTTCCCCCCCACCCCTCTCTGTCCCTGTCCCCACCCCCAACCCTGTCCCCATCCCTGTCCCTGTCCCCCATCCCTGCCCCCAATCCCCATCTCCAGCCCTATCTCCATCCCTCCCATCCCTGTCCCTGTCCCATCTCCCACCCTTGCCCCCCACCCCAGTCCCAGTCCCTACGGGAAGAGGGCGTCCAGCACCCGCTGGCCTGTCAGCAGCGGATGATTTGCCGGCAGCTTCTCAGCCACAGGCCGGGTCTGTCTCACCGGCCAGACCTGCAGCATGGTCAGCTTCTCTGCGCTGCCCTGGAAGTCCAGCTCCAGCACCACGTCCTGCGGGGGGGACAGGAGGGGCGGGCAGGGCAGTGGGGACAGGGGACCCCAACACCCACCACCCCGCCGCCCATCACCGGCCTCCCACCCTTACCGAGACGCTGTAGTGCCCGGGGGGTGCGATGTAGGTGACGGTGCCGCGGCTGCGGGGTGGCACCATGATCTTGTGCTGGATGAGCGAGTTCTCGGCCACCGTCCCGTAGATGTCACCACCAGTGACGTGGCTCCCAACCTGGAGGGTGGGGGTGGCCGTGAGGATGCAGGACCCCAGTGGGGACAGGCTGCGTCCTCTCCAGGAGTGCTGGGAGAAGGGGTGTCCGTCCCCACATCCCCAGGAGGCGTGTGGGGACACGCACCCGGACGTCCTTGCTGGGGGTGAAGTCCCAGGCGAGGTGCCGGGGCAGCGCGGGGACGTTGGTGCCCCGCGGGATGTAGATGCTGCGGGTGAGCTGGGCGATGTCCCGCAGCGGACGCTGGATCCCATCGAAGATGGAGCCCAGGATGCCAGGACCCAGCTCCACCGAGAGCGGCTTCCCCGTTCGCAGCACCGGGTCCCCCACCCGCACGCCCGCTGCCCCCATGCTCAGGAAAGGCCACCAGTGAGATGGGGACGGGGATGGGATGGGGGGGGACCAGAGGGGCAGGAAAAGATGGGGGGACAGGGCAGGATGGGAGGGGGCAGGGAGGAGACAGGACAGGACAGGACAAGATGGCAGGGTGGGAATAGGGATAGGGAGAAGGCAGGGAAGGATGGAACAAGGGGACAGCGGAGGATGGCAGGGACAGGGCAGAGGGACCGGAGGGGGGGACAGGGGCAGGTGGGGAGGGGGACAAGGGAGGAAGGGAAGGGCAGGATGAGGAGGTGGGGGGGAACAGAGGGGGACAGGGGAGGATGAGGGGACAGAGAAGGACAGGAGGGACAGGGAAGTGGGACGGGGGACAGGGGGGTACAGGAGGGTGGGGGGGACAGAGAAGGACAGGGAAGGGCAGGGGTGGTGGGGAGGGGACATGGGAACAGGCAGTGCCGGCAGGATACAGGTCTCCTCGTAGACCTGAAGGGTGGCCATATCCCCCTCCAGCCGGATGATCTCCCCCACCAGCTCCGCATGCCCCACGCGCACCAGCTCATACATGGCCGCCCCCGCCATTCGAGTGGCCGTCACCACTGTGGGGACACGCCACCGTCACCGTGACCCGGCCCCGACCCCCCCCCCCAGCAGCTCCCCTGTCCCCAACCCATCGCCATCCCTGTCCCCTCCCCATGACCTTCCTGGCTGCTCCCCCATCCCTGTCCGCTCCCCAGGCCCCATTTTGAGGCCAAAAAGACCATTGGGGTCCCTGTCCCTGTGTCCCCACTGCCAGTACCAGGACCCGAGACACCGTGGACGGAGCCCAGCAGACTCTCCCTCTCGGCCTCCGCCAGCCGCGGCCCCCCAGCCCCCTCCATGGCGTCTCCCGCCAGTCCCAGCGTCACCAGCGTTATATGGGGCCACCAGCTGCAAGGAACCGGCTGAGCCCGGTGGGGGGTGATGCCGCAGGTGGGGCCTGTGTACAGTCAACAAGGGCTACGTCCCCTCCTCTTGTCCCCCTCCTCCCGCCACCGCCCCGGACCCTGGGGTGCCACACGCCGGCACGCGCCGGCACACGCCGACCTCTGCCTCACTCAGGGTGACGGTGACACCCTCCTTCCCTGGTGCCACCACCGGCTCCCCGTCCCCTCCTGGGTGCGTGTCCTGGGGTCTCTGTCTCCCCAGGGACCTGCCCCCCCCCCCCCCATCCCCTGTCCCTGCCTTTTGGGGGGTCCACAGCCCCCAGCAGCACACATGTGCACCCCCCCATAGCACCCACCACCCTGATTTTGGGGCCCCCTCACAGCGTTTCAGGCACTGGGGGGGGAAGGGTCTCCCCTCCCCCAGCCCCACGTGCGGCTGGGGCAGCAGCTCCAGCACCGGTGGTGATCCCACGGCTGCCGGGGGGGGGGGGGGGGGCAAGCTGTTGGCAACCGCCCCCAGGGAAGCACCACAGAGCATTTCTGGTGGCCAGAATAAGAAACCAGCAGTCCAGGCCAGCCCGGTGCCACCATCTGCCCCACCGCATTGCCCCCGAAGTGCCACCTCTCCCCAGGAGAGGGGGACGGTGATACTGGGTCACCTGCGGCAAGCCAAGCCGGGGGGGGGGGGGGGGGGGGGGGTGTCCCAGCCCTGTTCTGGCCTTCCCCAGGGGCTGCACCCCGCTCTTCCTGCCCCCCATCCCCCACCCACCAGAGCCTGGGAAGTGGCAGCCACCCTCAGTGCCCACGCTTGGCCCGTGACCAAAGGAAAAAAAAAACCACATTTATTTAACAAAAACACAAGAGGAGCAAAGCTAAATAACAAGGCGGGGGGGGGGGGGGGCGGGGGGAGCTAGGAGACCAGGACACCGGCTGAGCCACCCTTGGCCCCAGCCCCCTCGGCCCCCTCCTTGGGGGGCTGCTTGGGGTCGTCCTCGCCCACCAGCCGAATGTTGTGCTTCTCCCGAAACTCGTTCAGCTCCCGACCCTTCGCCTGCAGCTGCTGGTTCAGCGTCTCAATGATTTTGCTGATCTAGGAAAAAAAAAAAGGGGGGGCGGTGGGAGGGGGGTGGGGGAAGAGAGAGGGGTCATGGGGGAGCCGGGGGGTCCCCGGGGAGTCCCTGGCCGCCCCTCACCTGCTCCTTGTTGCTCTCCAGGGCGGGCAGCACCTCCTTGACGGTGCGCTCCACCAAGATGCCGCCCACCATGCGGTAGCACTTCCGCGTGGGATCCACCTCCCGCAGCGTCTCGATGACCAGGCTGGGAGGAAGAGGAGGGTGAGGGAGGGCGGCGAAGGCCCCCGCGGCCCAGACGTGCCCCCCCATCCCGTCCCATCCCACCTGTGCTCGTTCAGCTCCAGCTCCAGCTCGGCCGCCTTCGAGGCCAGGCCCCGCTGCTCCTGCCGCAGCCGGTTGAACCGGGCCACCACCTGCGGGGACAGGGACAGGGGCGGGGACGGGGCTGGAACCCCCCCCCCCGGTGCCGGGGGCCTGCCCGGGACACACCCCTCCGCCCCTCCGCCGCCCTCCCCAATTCCCGAGGCCTGCCCGGGGACCCTCTCCCGGTGTCAGGGCCCAGCCAGAGACCCCTCGCCGCTCCCCGGCCCGGACCTGCTCCGCCGTCAGCGCCTTCCCAGCGGGCGCTGCCGCCGGCCGCCCCTTCGCGCTGTCCGCCATCTTCCCCCCCCCCCCGCGCCACCGGCGCCTTCCTGCGCCGCGGGCCCCGCCCCTTTCCGGCCGGCGCCGGAAGGGGCGGGGCCCGTAGAGGGCATTGCCCGGTGAGGCGGTGCCGCCGCCATCTTTGTTGCGGGCGCGGCTGGCGGAGGGGGTGGGACGGGGGACTTTGCCCGCGTCTTCTCCGTGCAGCCGGTGGGGCATGTACGGGCCGGGGGGCAGGTGGGGGGCGCGGGAGACGCTTGGGGGGGAGATTTGGGGCAAATTGGGCCATTGGGGGGGGGGATGATGGGGCCTGGGGACGGGTGGGGGGTTGGCGTGGGGCAGACCTGGGGCAGTTTGGGGGTTCTGGGGCAGTTTGGGGTCTGGCCTGGGCGCTGCAGGCGGGCTGGGGGCAGTGGGGTCACACGAGGGGACTGGCCGGTGACAGCCACGGGGGCCGGTGCCGTCCCCTCGGCCGTGGGTTCCTCCCGGCACAGGGACCCCGCAGCAGCCGTGACCCCCCCCCCCCACACACACACCGGGGTCCCCCCTGCCCCCAGGCTGAGAGCGGTGCCCTGGACTCTGCTGCGCTGCCTGCTCCCAGCCCCCCCCGTGCACCCTGAGATGGCTTCACAGCTCCGGTACCCTGGGCAGGTACCCCACGCTGTGCCACAGCTCCCCGCGCCTGCCCCACGCCATGGCAGACCCCCCCGACGCTGAAGCCGCTGGTGGCCGTGGGCCAGGTCACCTCCACGCCTGACAAGGAGCTGAACTTCGCCGTCTGTGCCGGGCTGGTGCGGGAGGCGGCACATCGTGGCGCCTGCCTCGTCTTCCTCCCCGAGGGCTTCGACTACATCGGCTCCAACACAGCACAGACCCTCAGCCTGGCCGAGGGACTGGACGGGGACCTCATGGGACGCTACGCCGAGCTGGCTAAGTACCGATGGGGACCCCCTCACAGGGTGGTGGAGACAGAGCCGCTGGTGCTGGCTGCAGTATCGCCAGCAGAGCCAGGGTGACCCCAGGTCCCTCTCCCCAGGGAGTACGGCGTGTGGCTGTCCCTGGGCGGCTTCCACGAGCGCGGCCAGGACTGGCCGACCACGCAGCGCATCTACAACTGCCACGTGCTGCTGGACCCTGCAGGTTAGAGCCCCCGGCCCTGCCCCACCGACCTGGGGTCCCCAGCTCCCACGGACGTCCCCCCCTCACACCCTCTTGTCCCCAGGTAACATCGTGGCCGCTTACAGGAAGACCCACCTGTGTGACGTGGAGCTGGAGGGACGCGTCACCATGAAGGAGAGCAGTTTCACCAATCCCGGTACCGAGATCGTGGCCCCGATCAGCACGCCGGCAGGGAAGGTACGGGATGGATGGGCACCTCTGGGGACGTTTGGGGTCCCTGCAGGGCGAGGGCCTCCCCTGGCTCTAGCACCACATCCCCTCTGCTCTCCCCTCACCTCTGCCCCGGGTGCCACGTCCTCACTGATGTCTCTTCCTTGCCCCTGCCAGCTCGGCCTCTCCATCTGCTATGACCTGCGCTTCCCCGAGATCTCGCTAGCGCTGCGGCGTGCCGGTGCCGAGATCCTCACCTACCCTTCAGCCTTCACCATCCCCACGGGCTCGGCACACTGGGAGGTGAGCTCAGCCCTGGCCCTCCCAGCCTCTCCCTTGGCCCTGTGCCCTGTTCCAGGCGGCTCTTGCTGCTTGTCCCTTGTCCTCTGCTGGGCTGGGGACACCCTGGGGGCTGGCAGCTTGGGGCTGAGCCCTCACCCCAATCATCTCCAGCAGCAAGCACACAGGGATGAATCCTGCAGCCAAGAGGGGCAAATTTAAGACAAAAAGCCTCTTTTTTGGGTATTTAAGGGGCAGGTGGCACAGCCAGCCCAGCTGCGGGGCCCCCACCCAAACCCCAGTCTCTGCCCCATTTCCCCCCTACCCGGGGCTGTGGTCCAGCACCACCGGCAGTGCCACGTCCCCCAGCAGGTGCTGCTGCGGGCCCGGGCCATCGAGAGCCAGTGCTACGTGGTGGCAGCTGCCCAGACTGGGAAGAACCACGAGCACCGGACGTCCTATGGCCACGCGCTGGTGGTGGACCCCTGGGGTGCCGTGGTAGCCCAGTGCCATGAGGGAATTGGGCTCTGCTACGCCGAGATCGACCTCGACTACCTGCACCGCATCCGCCAGGAGATCCCAGTGCACAGCCACCGCCGGCCTGACCTCTATGGCACCGTGGCAGCCACAGGGCTGGCGCCAGTGCCATAAGCCCCTCCCTGGTGTGGTAAAATCCAGAGCAGGGCCAGAGCTGCTCTGTTTCAGACTGTTTCTTCTTCTTCTCTCCCCAAAATGCAGCAGCAAGATAGGCTCAGGGCTCCCTGGCCCTCTGTGCCACAGCCAGAAGTGTCCCCCCCCCAAGCTCCCATAGTGCTGGGGGGCGGTCAGAGGTCCCCCCAGCACAGGCAGGGGCAGAAGGAGCCAGCCAGGCACTGCGGTAGATGTTTATTTCAAGAAACCCGAAAGCTACACAGGGAATATGACCATTATATTGAAGTTTAAAAAATACAGAAGTCACAGAAATTACACCAAGTTGTGCCAGAATCGTCCATAAGCAGAGGGGGGCTGCGTGCCCCGGGGCAGGGGAGGGGGGGCACACGCACCATGAGTCCCGGGGGGCTGCCCCCCACCCAGGAGCCCCCAGCAGCCGAGCAGGGACAGGGAGAAAAAACCACAAAACCAGGATGGAGCTGGAAAAAAATCCCCTCACCCCAAGGACCCACAGGCAGCAGATGGGGGGGGGGGGGGGGGGAACACAGCCATTTTGGGGGCTCTCCGGGGACAGGGAGCCAAGGCATGGGCCAGGCAGCCATGCACTGCACACTGCCGGCTGCCCTCCAACACATGCAGGCAGAGTGCAGGCAGAGGCTCAGCTGCCTGCTGCCAGCAACAGGCAGATCGTGCTGCCCCAACCTGCCCCTTGTCCCAGTTTGTCCCAGTTGCCAGCTGGAGAGGGGAGGGACAGAGCCAGGCAGCCACAGAGGGGAGAGAAGAGGCAGGGGGACAGGCAAGAGATTTCGGGGCATCCCTCGGCACTGGTCCTCCCCCCCGGGCCCCCGCAGGGGAGGGGGACACGAAGGCACATGGTCCAGGGGACGCCATGGGGACGGTTTTACTCCTGAGAAACCCACTGAGGCAATGGGGGAGGGGTTGTTATTTGAGGGAGAAACGGGGTGGGGGATAGCACTGCCTGTGGGGCAGCTCCCAGCACACAGGGCCCCCCAGGACGGTGACACAAGGGCAGGAGGGAGACAAAGCCACCCCCGAACCTGGCATGGGCACGATGGGGCTGAACCCACCCCGGTACAAGCCTCCACCAAGCACCCCCCCCCCAGCTCACCCAGCCCTGTCACTGAGGTGCCCCAGGCAGGATTTTTGCCTTTTCGTTTTTAATGGATACAAAATAAAAGAGAAAAAAGGAAAACAAAGTGAGAGAGGAGGGGACAGGACAGGAAAGGGGTGAGGAAACACGTAAGCCTCTGGCGCTCCCCCGTGGCTCCAGCCCGGCTCTGAACCCAGAGTTGCACAGTACCGGGTGGGGGTCCCGATCATCTTTTCCTTTTCTTTTAGAAAAAAAAAAAAAGAAAAAAAAAAGAAGGAAAAAGCTTGGATCCCACCGAGCAGCCATCAGGCAGTCAGGGAGCCGTCTGCAGCATCAAGTTCCTCAGGAGTTTCTGGCGCCCGACCTCGTAATCCTCCTCATCCACATTGACCAGCAGTTTGATGGCTTCGTGGCCCACGGCTTGTTTGAGCGAGTCCGTGATGAAGACGCCCTTGAGGGCTTCCAGCAAAGAGCCATTGATGTAATCACGCCAGAACGCGTCGAGGTAGGTGAGCTCTGAGAATTTTATGTCACAGATGATGGAGCCCAGGTCCCGGGACTTCAGGATGGTGTTGGCCTGGTTGAAGCGCTCAAACTGACGCTCCAAGGGGTCCTGCTTGTTGGAGAAGACATTGCCTTGAAGCGCCGTCTCATGCTGGCAGTACTCAGCTCGGACCCGCAGGCGGATATCTGAAGGAAGCGGGAAGGGTGGTGAGTGCTCTGGCATGGGGCCAGGACCCCCCAACACCCCTTGACCCCCCCCCCCCCAGCGGCTCTTACCACAGGTCTGCTTCTCCTTAGGGTCCGGCGTTGCCGACTTCCTCCTCTTGCGCTGGCTGCTGAGGAGGGTCCTGCCACGGCCGGGCCTCTTGGTACAGATCTGGGGTCCCGCAGAGGAGCAGCAGACCACGGGGTGGTGGGGAGGCACTGCGCAGGGAGAGGACAGGGGTTAGGGGACACTGAGCCCCCCTGCTCCCTGCCTGGGGACATCTTGGAGGAGCCACTCCCCCTCCCAGGCCCTGCTGAAGCTCTCAGGGCCACTTGCCCTTGGCTGGTTGCACTCCAAATCTGTGTTGGAGCGCTTCTGCTCCATCCCCGACACCAAGCTCCAGCCCTCCCCTCCTTCCCACACTGCTGTTGCCTCCCAGTTGTCCCCCCATCGTCCCGGGATGCTCGTCCCAAGGGGCATCTGGCAGCCCCAGGAGCCTGTGCAAGCCCCAAGAAGGGAACCCCAGATTACACCAAGATTGAATGGCTTCCCTGCAGTTATGGGAAGGGATGTCGCACTCCGTGCTCGATTGTCCCCCAAACTGTGGGGGCTTGTGGCAGCAGGGTCAGATGTCACTTCAGCAATGACAGAACAGTTACCACCAGCCAAAGGCAAGTCCCCGCACTCCCAGTGGGAGCAGACAACGCAAAAGCAGGATGGTCCCAATGAATTCCCACAGACTGAACCCCCGAATCCCCACAGACCAAACCCTGAGGTCTGGCAGTAGGCATCTGTACCCACCTGATTTATGGGGGTGGCCGAGCCCATGCTCTGCCTCGCTGTGAGCTCGGGGCGTCACGTAGCGAATGGACGTCTCCTCCAGGTACTTGTCCACCAGGTCCGGACACACTGGAAGAGAAAGGGGACACAGGTCCCTTCAGGAGGGACAGAGGGGACACGGGGAGGCCAGGGCAGGTCTTTCCCAATGCGGCGGGTGTCAACACGTGCTTAAGCTGCTCTGCATCCCCCTGAGCGTGGCTGCACATCAACCAGCTGTTTCTCCAGCCAGTCCTCTCGAAAAAACTCCATTTGGGAGCTAAGCCTTCCCAACTGCGGCACAGGAAAGGCCCTTTCCATTTGTTACCATAGGTAATCCCAACACCCAGACTCGGAACAGACTGGCAGCATCGCACGCACACAACCCCCCAGGAGAAACTCCAGCCAAGGCAGGCAGTGCCTCTGACACTGTGCCGGTGCCGTACCAGGTCGTACATACCTGGCGATTGCTCAGACCAGCCCCGCATTCGTCCCGTGATCCCTACTCGAGCTCCTGTGGCTCGTGTCAGTCTGAGCAAAGGTCTGGGGGAGCAGCCACTGCTCCTCCTCCTCCATAGCCCCGGCAGAGTGGAGCCACAGGGGGACAGTGGCAGTTCCAGGCTCCCGGGATGGACCCAGCTGCTTGAAACGCTTTAGGATAAACCGGCATACACTCAAAAACGTTAAGCCTACATTATTTACCCGACTTTAGCAGATCAAACCTTTGAAGTAACACACTGGCAAGACACGGGGTTTTGAGGAGAGTCAAGCTGCTGAGCAGAAGCAGCTGCTGAGCAAAGATTATGGGGTAAAATTAGTTATTTTTGAGGGCCTGGACATTTTCTGCGGGTTGTTTTTGTCCTGTTTGATGAACTCAGAGCACTGCCCATCCCTGCGCAGAATCCCTCCCATCCCTGCCGGACCAAAGCCGGCCAAGGCTGCTGGTCTCCCCGGCCCCCCCTGCCGCTCTCCGCCTTCGCCCAGCCGGCTCTGGCTGCGCCGAGCTAATTCAGGACAGGGTTTTGCTCCTTTTCAGAGCCATGAATAACGATGAGGCAGAAGGAGACAAGACCTCCTGGCTGCTGCAGGGTCTGGAAGGACACGGGAACCAGAAACGAGCATCAGCTCGTTAAGTCCAGAGGAGACTTCCTTTAACCAATCAATCCCTCCTCTTTAAATGCAAAGCGCTGCACATTATAAACCACATGTAAGGTGCCTTTCTTAATAAAGCTTTTTGGAATGCTATTTTTGCGCATTTAATTAAACAGTGTCCACCCAAGCGTGGCTGGAGACATTGCAAGAACGAGATCTCACGGGTAGGGAGCATCGCTTCTCACATGATGGCGGTGTACGGAGACGCGAATGCCAACCTCTAGCTCCCCAACCATGTGAGTATTGCACTTTAATACCACAATCCATCCATCTCGCCCTGAAAACACCAAAAGCTGACACGGGGAGGGCTCACCTGGCTTCAGCCAACTGAGGTAGAGCAACCAAGTGCCCCTTCAGTTTGGATTTTTGCACAAAACAAGCAAAAAGCTGCTCAAGAAACACAAAAATAGTGCTGTGACACCCCCAAACCCTACACAAACTGGGGGACACAGAGCCATGGATCCATCCAACCTCCTCGAATCCAAGCGCCGCACAGCTGGTCTGCGTAATGTGCCCACGCACCCCTTTCCCTTTTCCTCTAGTTTTTCTTGGCTTGGTGCAGAGGAAGAGCACCGCAAGGTTACACTGGCACCGGTAAACAGCCTCCTACACCCTGCCTGCAGCAAGCCACAGTGCTGGCTGCCCTGCAAGGGGCTCTGTGGGCAGTGGAACTGGCAGCGATGGCAGGGGAACAGGCTGGGATCCATCCCCGGGGCAGCCACTTCCAGAGCATGCGCTCCCACCTCCCAGAAAAGGCCAGAAAATGGGAAAATCCTCATGGAGTCTGGTCTGAACCTGCATGGGTGCAGGGTGTGGGTGCAGGCAGGGCTGCCCTGTGCTCAGGCTCCATCCCATGACATCGAGCAGGGCTGGAAGCTTCTGGCATTTCAGAGCGGCACAAGGCAGCAGCTGCCACCAAAAGGAGCATCCCCGGCCCCTCCCCGGCCCAATGCTGGTTAAGAAGCAACTGAGGAAAAGAACCCATTAATTTTCAAGCCACCCGATCCAGTTTCCCCCTGGCAGGGCAGAGGCTGCAGGCAGCATGGGACCACGCTCCCAGTGACAGCCCCAGCTCAAAGGGTTTGTTCACACCAGCGCTGCTGTCGCTCCTCTCATCCCCCCAAAAATAGGGAGTTTTGAATGCCTGCCTATACTTGCGCTCACCGCTTTCCCAAGCGCTGGCAGGGAACAGCACCATTGCCCACAGTGCGAGCAGAAACTGGGGAGACTCAGCAGCCTGGAACTGCCAAGAAAGCCCAATTATCCTCATTTAAAGCAAAGATGCAAATTTCAGAGGTTGAATCCTGCTGGAGCAGCTGCCTTACATATCCCCTGCAACAAGTGCTCTCTCCTTCATGACTCCTCCAGTTCTGGTTGATCTGGGGTATTTCTTTGAACTGTAAATTAGAGGGTTTTAGTCAAAAAAAGGCACAGGGCCAAGCTGGTGGAGGGCAGGGGATCAGCTCAGCCTGACAGCTCCATGAAGCAACCAAAAACCCATCAAATTACCCAGATCCAAATAGTTAGGTCACTGCTGGGGTTTCTGAGCCAGGAGAGAGCGAGGGGAAAAGGGGCGGCCAACAGAGGAGGGTTTGGGGCATCCCAGTGGAAAATGGGCGAAAAAAAATCTGAATTTGGACACGGGTTTCTCACTCCGGCCTCTCTGCGCACTGCACACCACAGCACTGACAGCACCAACTCGGGGAGAACATGTTGCCTTCCCAAACCTGCCTCAGCCCCGAGAGGACAAGCGGGTTTCCCCCGAAGCTGACGGCACATCGAGCACAGCAGCCACGAGTTTCCCCAGACCCTCCGGGCTCCTTCTCACTCCCCAGCACGAGTCCCCAAGGCATCTCACCCAGGCAGGATTTTGGGCCAAAAGGAGCATTTCCCTAAAAACTAGGGATGAGCAGCAGGAGCTGGGAGTCGCAGGCATGGAGCTGGGAGTCACGGAGCTGCACAGCACGCAGCAGGAATCCCAGTTCTCTGCCGCTAAAGAAAGGAGGAGACCTTGGCACTTGCCAGAAACAAAGCAAGGCTTTAAGCCCCCCAAAACCGTGTGGGCGCTTGCTAAAACCCTGTAAAATACCCCTTTGCCTTCTCTGCCTGCATTTCCCTGCTGTTTTGGGAGCTGTTTGTCCTTACAAGCCTCAGGTTCTTTTAACCACCGCAGCTCCAGCGTGTTAGCAGAGGAGAAACAGGAGACGGCCGAATAACTCGGCCTTCATTAGGGAGCAGGCCAGGCTGCCAGTGGCATCACTTACCGGCCCGTCGCCTCTTGAGGGTGACATAGGGCAGCAGGTCGTGGCGAGTGATAATCCGCAGCAACTGCAGCACCTGTCGGAAGTTGGTCTCGTCGCAGCGGCCCTGCCGCTCCAGCGCCAGCAAGAAGTCCCGGCCACTGCGAATCATCCCCCTCTCATAATCGTCGATCACATCGACGAAGAGGAAGGAGAGCACCCGCACATCCCGGTGGGTCAGGTGGGTGCCCACGATGTCGAACATGCGGTGCAGGCTGTACAGCCCATGCTCCCGATCGCCCCATTCCTCCGGCCATGCTTGCGCTCGGCTCCGTTTGAAGGCAGCCATCTTCCACTGCTACAGGCACGCGCCAGCCAAGCCAGGGGCTCCTCTTAGCACTGCAACCCTAGAAGACAGAGAGGGCCAACAGAATTTAATTCCTTCCCCATCGATACTTGATTAAAAAGCCCACTCTGCACCCGTCCACTGCATCTCCATGCTTGGCCGTGACTCGTCCTCTCCTCTGCTGGAGCATCTTACACCAAAAATCGAGGGCTGGGTACCAGACTGACAGCACCGGGATCTGCCAGCACCGACAGGTCTCTGCCACATTAACTTATGAACCCAAACACCATATGGAAGAAAAACCTACGAGCTACAGGGCTCCAGACCATGACACAGGTGAGGACCAAGGTCCTCCACCCGAGCAAAATGAGTTCTCACATCCCCCGGCAAAGCCAAGTGGGATGTCGACAGCCCCAGCTAAACCCTCTGCTGCCCCACCAGCGGGTACTAACCACACAAAGCCATTCGGCGCAGCCACTGGTATCATGCCAAAACATCAAGGGAGAAGGAAATCAGCCGCTCGGCAGGCCCCGACCTGTTCAGCTTCAAAGTCGGAGGAGCATGAGCCTCGTCAGACTGGCTTCAGTGGCCAACTCAGGGCTCACCCTCCTCGTCTCAGCAGGTTTCTCACCCGGTTACGGCCTGCCCCAGGGAAGTTCCTCGTAGCTCTGCCATCACCCAGCTCTCTTTCAGCAGCACTGACAGCTTCGTTTCTTCACCAAGAGCCACAGGGAGTCAGGCACCCAGCCAAAAAGAGTAGAGACCCGCAAGAATCACAGCCCATGTCTGGCCTCCTTTAGGGATCAAGCGCTGTCAGAGCAAACCGGGTGACATTAAGCCATCCCATGCCCGGGGATGGCACCATGCCACTGCACAGAGTCAGCCACAAGACACGCTGGGAACCGGTGACAAGCCATTTGGCAACACCAGTTGCCCAGGGCACACAGAGATTGGGTTAGGAGTAACCACACCACACAGCTTGCTGGGCACTGGGAGCGGGCTGTGGCCTGGGGCACCCCCCCGAGCTATTTGGAGGGGGCTTCAGACCCCCAGAGCACATTTAAACCCCTGCAGCACATCTCAGGCTAGGGGGTGGTGGTAGCACCCATGGCAAAAAGGCACCTGCCCCGGGCACACCCTCATTGTGCCAGCATGCATGCCGTATGGGGGAGTCACGCCATCGTTGCATCACAGCTATACCCTAAAATGACGGCCCTCGTTAGTTTAACTGGGTCAGGAGGAGTTCTCCCCTGTGAGAGGCAGGACCAGAGGCCGCAGGAGAGCAGAGATCGCAGTCCGATACCAGCCCTGCCGTTTTCCAGAAGGGATCCAGCCCCGAAGTCAGTGGCTCCCTGCTCCACACGGCACCGGGCCATGGCTCCTTCTTCCCTCCAGAGAGCTCACCCGAGCCCAGCCAGCATCACCACAGAGCAGCTTTCCTTGGTTACGGTTCCCAAAACAGAGGCGGCAGCAGCGTAAACACGGGACACAGGCAGGAATCTCCGGTCTATTCCCAGCACGACCTGTGACTCATGCTCTGGCCCCAGGCAGGCGGAGGAACAGGGAGCCCTCGACTGGGCCTGTCGGCCACTAATGCTCAATGGGAGGGTTTTAATTCCTATCGTGAAAAGCAAATAGCTTAAATTAAAAAATGTGTTGAGCGACTGCTGCTCTGAAAACAGTCTGACACAACTCTGACTACTCCAGCTGGGGAGGAGAGGGCAATATATACTGTATAGCTTCCCCCCAAGTAGAAAAGTCATATCAACACAGCTTCTGGTGAAGATATTTCTTGGTACCAACAGCCTATAGCCATCTCCATGCAGGAGAGAGGGGAGAAAAAACAGAATAAAGCACCCCGGTTCTTCTCCAACCACTCCTCCTGCCCTGGGTGCCAAGCCACATCAGCTCCATGGAGAAGTCAGAGTGCGCTGGGCTGCAGCCCGGCACGTCCCAGGAGAGGGAACGGATTTCTCTGGTCTCATAAACCCTGCGAAAGCCAAGTTATGGAGAAGCCTTTACCAGGAGCTGCAGCTGCATCACAACAGAATATCAACAGGCAGTGCACAGTAATTGTGTGAACACAGAATAAAAGCATTAAAAAAAAATTAAGACAAACAATCCCTAGTCTTGATGGTCGCTGTCGTGAGCGGAAAAAACACCAAGAGCAACCAAAGTGTTTGCCGAAAGCCACATTTCAAGCTGACAGTAAAGTCCCCGGCGCTCCTCAGCTGCATCCAGACCGGTTTTGGTGCTGTGCCACTGGTGTCGAGCAATAAATGAACCCACGTGCCGCTTGTTTTACTGGCCAGTGGTTCGAGTGGCAATCGGGCCCGCTCAGCTTGCACCCACAGCTCTCCCTCTGCTCCCGCCCCGCCGCCAGGTTTCGTAGGTGCTGCACGCACGCTCTGGTCCAGGGTTTTGCAGTGGGAGCTACAAATATTCCTGCACACAGTAAAAAACACAAGAAACAACCACATGCAGTGCAAGGTGATGTCTCTGCCTTCTTCCCAGTGTCCTGTAAGCAGCTCTGAGATAAAAAACTGAAGATAAACCCACACATCCGCTTATCAGCTAATTGCCTGGTTATTTACACCACACCATCTTTCTCAGGCAGGCCCAGAAACCCGACCTCTGTCCCCAAATGCAGCGCCCATTCCACCAGCCCTGCACCACAAAACCAGGAGGAACCATCCGAACCTGGGCAATGGCAAGCACCAGGAGCTGCTCTCTGGGACCCTCTTTTATGGCACCTTCATTTAAAATAGCTAATTTTTCTGCAGTCGGCTTTGCCAAGCACTGAATTGCTGTACTGGGTTTGTGGGGCAAGGTTTTGTAGCGGCGGGGCTACAGGGGTGGCTGCTGTGAGAAGCTGCTGGGAGCTTCCCCTATGTCCGATAAAGCCAGTGGCAGCCAGCTCCAAGACGGACCCACCGCTGGCCAAGGCAAAGCCTATCAATGACGGTGGTAGCACCTCTGAGATAAAGTATTTAAGAAGGGAAAAGAAAGTTGCTGTGGAACAGAAACTGCAGCTGGATAGAGGAGTGAGAACATAAAAGAGAAGCAACCCTGCAGACCCCAAGGTCAGTAAAGAAGGAGGGGGAGGAGGTGCTCCAGGTGCCGGAGCAGAGATTCCCCTGCAGCCCATGAGGAAGACCACGGTGAGGCAGGCTGTCCCCCTGCAGCCCAGGGAAGTCCATGGTGGAGCAGATATCCACCTGCAGCCCAGGGAGGACCCCATGCCATAGCAGTTCGTGAAGAACTGCAGCTCATGGGAAGGACTCACGTTGGAGAAGTTCGTTGAGGACTGTCTACCATGGGAGGGACCCCACACTGGAGCAGGGGAAGAGTGAGGAGTCCTCCCCCTGAGGAGGAAGGAGCGGCAGAGACAACATGTGACGAACTGACCACTACCCCCATTCCCCATCCCCCTGCGCCGCTGGGGTGGGTAGCTATTGAATTCAGGAGTGAAGCTGTGCCTGGGAAGGAGGGAGGGGAGGGGGGAAAGTGTTTTAAGATTTGGTTTTATTTCTCATTACCCTACTCTGACTTGATTGGTAATAAATTAAGTTAATTTTCCCCAAGTGGACTCTGTTTTGGCCGTGACAGTAATTGGTTGAGTGATCTCTCCCTGTCCTTATCTTGACCCATGAGCCTTTTGTTATATTTTCTCTCCACTGTCCAGCTGAGCAGGGCAGTGATAGAACAGCTTTGGTGGGCACATGGCGTCCAGCCAGGGTCAATCCACCACGGTTGCATAAACCCAAGGCAGACGCTATCCTTTGATTATTTAGTACCAACCACCCTGGAACTACATTGCATTTTTTCATTCCAGAGAGAAAAAAAAAAAAAAAGGCAATTTGACATTGTGCTGCCTAAACACAAGAAAACATTCAGCAGAAAGAGACTTTATGGGGGGGGAAGTACTGAGTCCCGGGGGGCAGTTCCTTATAGCTGCACCACCCAAAACCACAAACAGCTGTTAAATTTATTTTCAAGCAGGGGATTCCAGCGGCCGCTACTTGGAAGAGATCCCCGCTTCCCCTCGCCTTTGGCTCTCCTCCCATCTTAAACCCACAGGATCGGAAGGCTAGAGCACTTTGCTAAGCACGTACATTAAAAAAAACCTCTAAAATCCTTTGATTTTCATCAAGGAACGGCCCCATCATGTAGGGAACAGGAAAGATCTCCCAGGAAAAGATGAGGAGCTGCCTGTACCCTGGCTAGCTGATCACGCCGTGGTTTTGCCATACTGGGGCAGAAGCAACATGTCCCCAAAGACCCCTGCCCACCCTCAGCACAAACACACACCACATCACACCTGCTCAGGAGACTTTCCACAGGCTCCAGGATCATTAAAATAATTTAAGGTGAACAGGAAAAACAAGCTTTTGGTGCCTACAAAGCTCTGCAGTTAATCAGTCTGAGCCTTACTCAAATATCTGACTTAACCCATGCAGACGCTGGGGATTTTTGCCACTGAAGTTCAGGTCACTATCACAAAACCCCAGCTCCTCACAGCACATTCCTGCCTGGATGGGCACAGAAGTCACAAAAACCAACTTCAAGTTGAAATTTGGCTTTGAGGTGAATTTTCCGGAGCAGCCCTATCCCAGCCTCCTCTGCCCGGCGTGCTGCAAACAGATGCAAGGGAGACACCTAGTCGCCTTTTCACTGCAGACCAGACCTGATCCTGCTCAACTCGGCAAGGACCGGCGGCGGCAGAGCTGGATGAACGGCACTGCAGAGCCTCGGCAGACGCGTGAAGCCCGAGGCAGAACCAGAACCCAAACACCAACTTTCCCAATGCCCTCAATTACCAAAGAGAAGGAAACGCAAACAGAAACAAACAGCTGAACGCTTTGGTTTCACCACCCCAGCAGCAGTTAACCGGGAGATTTCTTCCTCTCCTCTCCAGACACCTTCAACCTGAAACTGCCTGTGCAAAAACCAATTAAGTCTCAAGTCGTTCTGGCTGCCCGACTCACCCCAGCTCTCCTCCTGACAGCTCCTGCGGTCACTGTCAGGCCAAACACGCATTTCTTCTCCTCTCCTTCCTTGGGAAAGAGCTCAGCCACCCCGCAGCTCACTGCACACACACAGCGAGCAGAGGGTACAGATCCCATCCGTCAGGACAGCAGTCCTGGCCCCAAACCTCTGCCTGCAGCCAGTTCCTCTCCCAGGAGCCTGGGACTGTGCTGGACGGGCCACAAGCTCAGGAGCCACTCGGCTGCTGGGGTTTTTTTGTGGGACCAAATACCCAGCCAGAGAGTCTAAAAAATCTTCCCGATTCCCAGGTCGGCAGACAGATAGGACACTGCCCACGGTGCAGCCACTCCGATGCCTGTCCCATCACACTCGTCATCCCAAGGTATCACACCCGCAGGACAGGTAACCTCAGCTGGCAAACTCGCTACAGGACAAGATGGATTAATGAGAAAAGTGGGGATATAAAGGGTTCTGCTGCACATAGGATGAACCGATCAAAGGGAGCTGAGGAAAAATAAGATTAATCCATAATCGTCCTCTTTGGAAGGGCTTTTTTTTTGACCTCCCCCCTGCAGCACTTTGTGTCAACCTTGGTGAGGGGACAGTGGGTCTGAGCCAGTACAATAACGTCTGTAGGGCAGAAAAAGATCCTAAACCCACCACTAACGACAAGAAACCCACTAGTCCCAGCCCAGGAAAATATGCTTGATTTCACTTGCAGAAGACCAGCATGCACAGCCATCCCCAGACACCCCACAGCAGGGAAGGCCAGAGGAGGAAGAAGCATTCAGCCACGCTGCGTCACTGGACAGAGTATTTGTAACCCCACGAGAACGAGCCAGATGCAAAAATAGTTCTGCTAGCAGCTGTTTCGGGGCAGGATTGGGGTTTTGGGGGGCTTTTTTTTTTTTTGGTGCATGGGTTTAGTTGGGGGAGGGGGAGTTTTATTTTTAAGTGCAGGAAGTGCGTCTCACTTCAATTCATCGCCCTGTCTAATTCCTGCCACCTCAACTAAAACCCCAATCTAATTTCTGCCACTGCATGGCAACTACAGCCTTGATTTCTAATGCTGCTAATGCCTGCTCTGACTGGCACCAGCAAAGGGACCCCACAGAAACAAACCCCTCCCATTACTACTGGAGTGCTGAGATGGAGCATCACCACCAGCCAGGGAACAGTGCCTGAGCCGCTGCACGCCGACAGGGGGAAAGAGCAAAATCCTAAATAACACCCCAAAGCTGGAAATTCCCAGCAGCGCTGGAGCTGCTCTCCCTGATGCCGGCGCGTAATCACATGCGACGCTCAAGCCATGGAAACGGGAGCGCGGGCAGGGGATGCGCCGCCACCGACGTCAGCCAGGCAGCGCCCGCCAGGTCCGCTCTGGAGTCCTGGATGGCACCCAGCAGCTCATCAGGAAGGCACCATGCAGCCAGCTTTACCAATCTTGCCCTTTCCATCAGCTAAAGGACACCTGATCAGGGTTCACCTGCAGCCACATTTCCCAAACTTTTCCAAGTCAGGACAATTAGCCCAACCGCAGAGTTCTGAACACAGGCAGGCATCATCTGACCTGAGATATAAATCTCGGCAGGCAGTGAGGCCAGACTCTGACTGCAGAGGACTGTGCCTCTCCCGATCCATCCCGACAGCACAAGGCTCATGCGAGCAGCTCCTTAAACGAGAGGAGGGATGGGCGAATCCTTAGTACATTAGAAAAAAAACCCAAACAAACATACAGGAACACCCACCTTAGCGAGAAGCTCTTCTGGTCTTGCTTAAATCCACAATTCAAACAGCAGCCAAGTGAGAGTGTTTTTAAGAAGTCTTCTATCCCCTTTTCTCCTTGACTTTTTAAATAAACTACCCAACAAAACCGCAGAAGCTCCGACAGAGAGTTTCACGTATGGCTCTTGTAGCGGGGAAGCCAAACTTCCAGCGTCAGGTATCGGTGGTCAGTGTTAAAGCTGGTCAACTTGTCAGAAGCCACCCAATTTTTTTTTCCCCTAAAACCTTCTTTTTTTCCTACTTAATAATTTAATGACATGGGGATGAGGAAAAGGAAAGTCCGGAACTCACTCTGCGCTCTCTAGGTCATTTTGTTTTTTTAAAGACACCACTCCTGAAGAATGAACTCCCTTGTTCCCTTCTTATCAGCAGGGCTGAACGCCGCCCTCGCAAACCCAGGCGACGGACAGGGTGCTCAGAATACCTTAAACCTCGATTTGCTTTCTTAGCATAGCAACTTCTCCAGAAACTGGATCAGGTTAAATGATAAACCTTAACAAAAGAGCTGAGAAAAGGTCATCTGAACTGGGTTACTCTTTTAAGATTCAGCCCATTCCTTCTCCTTTGCCTTTACTTGCAATTAGAGTGCTTGTCTCCTCCCCACCAGCTCCTTAAGACCAGCTTATCTCCCAGGAGAGAGCCTGCCCAGAGAGCTGGGCCCAGCGCTCGGCTGCTCCGTCCAAACCTCTACAGCCGTGCTGCCCTACGCTTGTGTTAAAGAATAAAACCCCTGACTCCCACAGAAGCTAAGCTCAAAGCTCCCAGAAATACAGCGCTAAATCACCAACACAAGGTTACCTGAGGGCGGCTAAGGCTTCGCTCCGCCGCTCACCCCTGACCCCTGCTCAGTTCTTCCCTCCCCGTTACCGGCACATGCTGCAGCCCGGCTCCAGCCTCCTCCCGCACCTGGGGAGCGCCCGGCTTTTTAAAGCCTCTGGAACCAAAGTCCGGCCACCGCGCTCGGGGACGGCCTTGTCCCCCCTCGCAAGGTCCCGGGAACGGCAGGGGCGGGGAGGGCAGCGAGGGGCCACCGGCCCGAGGCGGGGGGGATGGTTCTCCGCGGGCTACCGAGGAGAGCGGCTCGGCCCCGCGGCCACGGCACTGCGGGCCCCCCTAGGCCCCCATCCCCCGGGCACCCGAGGCCTCTCCTGCGCTGCCCCTGCCCGGTACCGGGCCGCGCTGGCAGAGGGGGGAGGCGGCTTGGGCCCGGGCCCGTCCCCTCACCCACAGGGACCGCCGAGGCCTCCCTTACGCCGCCCCCGCCATGCCCGCCGGCTCAGCTCCCGCTCCGCTGTGCGGGCCCCGCTGGCGCTGCGGGGCTGTCCGGGCTGAGGGCGCCGCGGCCTCCCCGTCACAGCCGCCCCAGCCTCGGCGCCGCCATGTTGGCTCCGTCCGCTCCGCTCC
This sequence comes from Aquila chrysaetos chrysaetos, assembly GCF_900496995.4. Taxonomy (NCBI): domain Eukaryota; kingdom Metazoa; phylum Chordata; class Aves; order Accipitriformes; family Accipitridae; genus Aquila; species Aquila chrysaetos. Next base: position 24,331,150 of record NC_044012.1, read on the forward strand.
CCGCTCGCAGGCGGCCGCCGCGGCTCCGGAGTGACGCAACATCCGGGACAGCGGCCCCGCCCACATCCGGGCCACACTCACCTCTCCACCTTCACTCCTATTGGGAAAGCCAGGGAGCGCGGCGCCCTCTTGGATAAGGGCAGGAGGGTGGGTCCATCCGGGTCACCGGCCGCCGGCTTCAGGGCCCTTCAGGAGCATTGGCGAGCGGCCGCTATGTTGGGTGAGGGCAAGCTGGCAAGGCCGCCACGCCCTTGGGGCACGTGGGGACTTAGCCGCCATCTCGGGAGAGGGCAGGCGGGGTCCGCCCGGCGCGGCTTCGCGCCCATTGCGGCTTCGCGCCCATTGTGGGGCACGAGGGGGTGCCGCCATCTTGACTGAGGGCAGAGTGACAGGAGGGGGGTGTTCTCTGGGGTTGGGGGATTCCTTGGGGTCTTCCTGGGGACTGAGGGGGGTCTTTGAGGTGGGGGGGTGCCCCTAGGGATTGGGGGGGGCTGTGAGGAAGGGGAGGCCCTTGGGGTGGGGTTGGCTGGGGGGGGGGAGGAGGACAGTGGGCCCTGGGGACAAGGGGGTCCCTTGGGGGCTGGGGGGGCCGAGGGGGGGGATCCCTGGGGATTGAGAGGACCTGGGGGGATTGGGGGTGGTCCCCTCTGGAGGGAGGGGGTCCTTGGGGGCCCCCTGGGGACAACGGGGGGGTCTGGCGGGGGGGCTGTCCCTCCCCAGGAAAAGGCACCCCGGGGCCAGGCTCGCCTTTCTCCCCGTCTCCGGCAGATGGTGCCAGGTAGGCAGGGCCCGCACCCACGGCGGGGAGGAGGGGGAGGGCAGGCAGGGCCGGGGAGAGGCCCATGGATGCCCCCCCCCTCCACCTTTGCACCTTTTCGGGGTGGGGAAACTGAGGCAGGGGCGGGCCCGTCCCGGTGACCCCCTGGCTGGGGGGGGGGGGGGTGTCAGCCTGCCGGGGCCCTCAGCACCCAAGGGGGGGGGGGTCCCGGCCCGCCCCCCCCGCGGGACCCGAGTCCTCGGGACGCGAAGGCAAACGGCACCCCGGGGTGCTGCGGGGGCGGCGCGCGCGGCCGGGCGCCCCGCCAGGCGCTGGGTGCTGCCCCGGGGTCCCCACGCCTCGGCACCTAATTAGTCGTAAATTAGCCTGCACGCGCCGGGGTGGCGGCCCCGCCGGCGGCGATGACGATGGGGGGGGGGTGATGATGGGGGGGGTCCCCGGTGTCTGGGGGCGGCCCGGGGGGGTGCAGCGGGCGGAGGGAAGGGGTTAAGGCGGAGCGCGGCCGGGCGGGGAGCGGGTGACTCAGCGGGGCCGCCCCGGCCCCCCCCCCCCCCCCCCCGGTGCCCCCCCGGCCCGCCCCCGCCGTGCCTATCCCGGGCGGCGCCGCGTCCCGCCACTGCCCGCTCCGCGCCGCGCCGCTCCGCACCGCCCGTGAGTACCGAGGGGGTGGGGGGGCGACCCTCCACCCCCTGTTGGGGGCCGAGGCTGCATCCTACTCGGGGGACCCCATCCCTGCACCCCGCTTGGGGGAGGGGGGCGGGAAATCGCCACCCTGCTTGGGGGGGACTCAATCCTGCACCCCTCATTTAGAGGGGGGATTTCCCCCCCCCCGGGCAGGCACCCCGGCGGCAGGGGAGCCCCAGTCCTGCCCCCCCTGCTAGAGGGGGACCCCAATCCTGCCCCTCCCGGTAGGGGTGGACCCTATCCTGCCCCCCCCCGGGACCTCTGGGCATTGCCCCCTCCGTATTAAAGGGGGATCCCGAAGACGGGCCAGGGTCCCCCCAGGGCCACCCCACCCTGACCACCCCCCAGAAAATCGGGGTGTGCCCATGGAGGGGCATACACCCCCCCCCCCAAGAGATGCCCCTACACCCTGGGGGGCTGCATCCCGCTTGGGTGGGGCAAAGCCCGAGCTGGGGGGGGCCAGGGCAGGGCTGACCAGGGGAGCCCTGGTACTGAGGAGGGGTGGTCCAGCCCCCCCTTCCCCGGGGGCCCCCCCAAGTTTTTGGAGGCAAAGCCGCGGGCTGGGCCAGTTCCTGTTTCAGTGGCAGGCACCCACGCTGGGGTGTGGCACCGGTGCCCCCAACCCCGTCCCCACCCGGGGGGGGGCACACGGAGGTTGGGGGGGGGGGGGAGAATCATGGCGTTGGGGGGGTAGGGTGGGGGGCAGCGGACCCATGGGGCAGGGTGTCCCCGTGCTGCCGTCACCCCACATCTCTGCCAGGCCCGGGCATCCCTTCCCAAAATGATGGGTGGGGTGGTGGTGTCATCCCTTGGGGGGGGGGGGTGCTTTGGGGTTGCCCCCCCCCCCCGTGACCCCTCAAAGATGGGGAAACTGAGGCAGGGTGCACCCCACCCAGGGAGGAGACTGGGGGCTTTGCGCAATACCCCCCCATGGCTCGTTGGGGTTCCCCAGGGTGCCCCCGTAGCCCGGGGGGGGGGGGGGAACGACACGGGACACACCCACAGGACGTGTGTGCGTGTGCGTGTGTGTGTGTGTCCCCTCCCCGGCCACACCCCGCGGCCGCAGCCGGAGCTGAGTCATTCCCAGCGGCTGGAAAACTGCTCACACGTGTGATGAGCGGTGCCAGCCTCAGCCTGCAGCCTGCCAGCAGGGCGTGGGGGGTGGGGGTGGTGTGGGCACATGGCTGAGTATGCGCCCCCCCCCCCAGCCCCCCAGCCCTCCACCATGCCATCCCAGATGGAGCACGCCATGGAGACCCTCATGTTCACCTTCCACAAGTACGCGGGGGACAAGAACCACCTCAGCAAGGAGGACCTGCGGGTGCTGATGGAGAAGGAGTTCCCCGGCTTCTTGGAGGTGGGGGGGCAGGATCGGGCCCCAGGGGGGAACCCATAGCACCCCGGGATCCGACCCTATAGCACCCTGCCAGGATGGGACCTCCACAACCCCCTGCCAGGAACAGACCCCACTGCGCGGGGGCTCGGGGGAGCCTGTTGGGTGGGCGCAGCCCCGATGCCGGGGTGACGGGCCCTGACCCCCATCCCTGCCCCCCCTTTCCCCTCCCCCCCAGAACCAGCGGGACCCGATGGCCCTGGACAAGATCATGAAGGACCTGGACCAGTGCCGGGACGGCAAGGTGGGCTTCCAGGGCTTCTTCTCGCTGGTGGCTGGGCTCACCATTGCCTGCAACGACTACTTCGTGCTGCACATGAAGCAGAAGGGCAGGAAGTGAGAGCAGCACCCATGGGTGCTGCCCTGATGCCCCTGGGTGCTGCCCCCCCCATGGGTGCTGCCCCCCACCCCTGGGCGCTGCTCCCATGCCCATGGGTGCTGCCCCCCCCACCTCTGGGCGCTGCCCCGACACCCATGGGTGCTGCCCTGCTGCCCCCTGCTGCCCCCTGCCTCAGTAAAGGTGTTTTGTACTACGCTGGAGCTGCCTTGTTTCTTGGGATCCCCCCCAGGGTCACCATCGCCCTGAGGTTCCCGTCCCTCCAGGGTCCCTGTCCCCTGCCAGCCCCACCTGTGGGGTGACCCTGGCTGGGGGGGGGTAGTGGAGCACAGGCCCCCCCGGGTGCTGGAGCTGGCAGGTGAGGTGGGGTCCCTCAACAAGGCGGGGGTAGGGGGAGTGTGGGGCCATAGGAGGGCTGGGGGTACAGGGCTGGGGGGGGGGGGGGTGTTCAGAGGTCCTGGGGGGGCTGTATAGGGAGTGCGTAGGGCTTCTATAGGGGCTGCCCAGGGCTCTACAGGGGGTCTACAGCAGCCACAGAGGGCTGTATAGGGGTGCATAGGAATCTAAAGGGGCCGTATGGGGTCTATAGGGGCTGCACAGGGGTGTAGAGGGAGTCTATAGGGCCCATACAGGGGTATATGTGAGCATATAGGTGACCTGTAAGTGCTGCGGAGGTTTGTATGGGGCTGTACAGGCACCTAAAGGAGCCATACAGGGTGGTTTGGAGCTGTATAAGGCCTGCAGAGGGCTGTATAGGCACGTACAGATGTCTGTAAGGCCTGCACAGGCCTATATAGGTATGTATAAGGTGGCTATAGTGCCCCAGAGAGCTGCATGGGGGTATCTAAGGGCTGTACAGTGCTGTATAGGGGTGTATAGGGGCTGTATGGGGGTCCGCAGGAGCTGTATGGGTCTGTGTAGGGGTTTATGGGTGTCCAGAGGGGCTGTAGGGGACTGTATGGGGTGGTATAGGGGGTCTGTAGGGGCTGTAAGGGACTGTGTAGGGTCCACAAGAGCTGTACGGGGGTCCATGGGGTGGTGGGGGGGGGGTCTGTAGGGGCTATATAGGGCTGTATGAGGCTGCCTAGTGGTATGTAGGGGATGCATGGGGCTGTATAGGGGTGTACGGGGCTGGATGGGGTGGCATAGGGGTGTGTAGGTGGTCTGTAGGGACTGTGTGGGGCTGCAGAGGGGTGTTTAGGCACTGCACAGGGCTGTATAGAGCTGTATGGGGTGCTTTAGGGGTCTGTAGGTGTCTACAGGGGGTCCATAGGGGCTGTATAGGGCTGTATGGGGGTCCCAGGGGGCTCTATAGGGCTGTATGGGGTGGTATAGAGGTATATAGGGGGTCTGTAGGGATTGTATGGGGTTGCAGAGGGGCATATAGAGCTGTATGGGGTCTGTAGGGGCTGTATGGGGTGCTTTAGGGGGCTATAGGTGGCTACAGGGGGTACATAGGGGCTGTATGGGGCAGTATAGAGCTGTACGGGGGTCCCAGGAGGCTCTATAGGGCTGTATGTGGTGGTATGGGGGCATATAGGGGGTCTATAGGGACTGTGTGCGGCTGCAGAGGGTCATATAGGCACTGCAGAGGGGTGTATAGAGCTGTACGGGTCTGTATGGGGTGCTTTAGGGGTCTGTAGGTGCCTACAAGGGGTCCGTAGGGGCTGTATAGGGCTGTACGGGACTCCCGGGGGCTGTATGGGGTGGTGGAGGACCCGGGGGGTCCCTCGGGGCGGTGCAGGGCTCTAGAGGGGCCTATGGCGGTCTATAGGGGTCCCTCGGGGTGGGGCGGAGCTCCTACGGAAGCTGAGGAGGCCCCGCCCCGCCGGTGACCCGATGGGCGTGGCCCGCTCTCCCCTCTCGGCCAGCGGTCGCCGCGTCCGCGGCCTGGTGCGGGGGGCGCGCGGGGCCGCCGGGGGTCACGAGGTCAGGGGTCACGTGAGCGGGGGTCAGGGGTCACGGGGCGGTGGGTGGCAGGGGCCGGGCAGCTGGGACAGGGACCGGACTGACCTCTGACCACTGACCTGCCTGTCCTTGGCCCCACTGGGGTCCTGGGGGCGGGGAGGGGCTACCGGGAGTGACGTCACTGCCCCTGCCCTCGGCTGGGAGTGACATCACCGCTGGCAGTGACATCACTGCCGGCTTACAGTGTGGCAGCACCATTGGGGCCGCTGATGACGTGTGACATTGCGCGGCAGCAGCAACCAGGCGTGACATCACCCCCAGTGATCCCACTGACTGGGTGTGACATCACAGCCCGGAGCCATGTGAGGCAGCGGCGGGGCGGCGAGGCGGGAGCTGGCTGCTGACGTCTGTCCCCGTCCCCCCGCCCGTCCCTGCCTGCGTCCCCCCTGCCGCGGGGCCGGAGCCCCCCCCGGGACTACGCGGTGCCTAACAGTGGCTGGAGCAACGCTATGCAGCAGCAGTACCGGCACCTCCTCGCCATGGCTGCCACCGGGGCCTGGGCACGGCTCTCCTCCTACTGCAGCACCCACCAACACCTCCCGGGTGGGTGCTTGCCCGGAAAGTGTGTGCACTGAGGGGGGGGGGGTGTCCCCTGTGTCCCCCATCCCCCCCCCCGACCCAGCTCCCGTCCCCGCAGAGGTACCGGCGATGCCGGGGGACACACCGCTCTTCCTCCGCGCCATCAAGGGTGCTGGCGTCAGCTTTGAGTACACCATGTTTCTCAACGCCACTGAGCGCCGCCTGCTCTGCCTCTTCCAGCCCGGCCTCTACCTGGAGGGACGCCCCGGGTAAGCGTCACCGTCGCCGCCGCATGTCCCCCCGCCTCGCCTCGGCTCTCACCGTGTCTCTCATCCGTCCCCCGCCGCCACCAGCCTGACCCACAGTGGTGCCATCGCCGCCATCATCGACGGCACGCTGGGGACCTGCGCCCTGGCGGTGGCCGGGAAGGTGATGACGGCCAACCTCAGCATCGACTACCTGGCATGAGTGTCACCGGGGATGGGGACGGGGGGTGTTCCCAAGGAGGGGGGAACACACGCACACGACGGGGGACCTGAGATGCGGTGTTGTCATCCTCTCCCCAGCCCCATCCCGCTGGGCGCTGTGGTGCTGCTGGACGGCCGTGCCGAGCGGCTGGAGGGGTGCAAGTTTTTCCTCTCCTGCCACGTCCAGAGCGCCGAGGGGGACACGCTGCATGCCCGGGCCACCGGTGAGGACAGGGACACCCCTGGGGACCTCCTGGGGGTGGGTGAGAAAGGGGGTGGGGGGAGGACAGGGGGGGTCCCATCCAGCCTGTGTCCTCCCCACCTTCTCCTCCAGGTCTCTTCATCCAGCTGGACCCCACTGAGCACCGGATGCGGGAGGAGGACGGTGGCCGGTAGCCGTCCCCGGTCATCCCATGTGTGTGTTCCCACCGTGTCCCCCCCCGTGTCCCCCCCCACCCTCAGTTTCCCCAGGTGGGGCTGGGGGGGGCCACAAGGACCAGCACCAGCACCACTGCAAATCACCCCTGGTGTCCCCGGTGTTTCTGTGGGCTTCAGCCGTGTCCCCGGGGGTCATGGGTAGGACCCCACGGCCAGGATGGTCCCCCGTGGGGGAGGGGGGGTAGGGACCCCTTTGGGACCCCCCTGCACACGTGTTCCCCCGCTGCTGCTACCTCGGGGTCCCCCTGCCGCGCTGCCCACGGGTGGGGGGACACCCCCCCGACCCCGTGGGGTCCCCGTGACACGGCGGGGGCCGAGGGTGGGCTCGGCCACGGGACGCCCCCTCCGGCAAGGGGAGGGCGGGGCCGGGGGCGGGGTCAGGCACGGGGTGATGGGCGGGGGGCTGATCGGGTGGGCGGGGCTGCGGCAGCAAAAGAGGTGGGCGGGGGCTCGCGGTGGTGTGGGCGGGGTCACAAGAGGTGGGCGGGGCCGGGAGGGGTTGGTGGGCGGGGCAGGGCGCCCCCCCCCCTCCCCTCCCCGGGGCTGACGGGGGTGGGACGCCGGGGTCCCCAGAGCTGCGGCCTCGGCTTCCTCCGCGAGCCGGCAGCGCCTGAGCCCCCATGGGCACCTGGGGGCGGGGGGGTCCCGTGGCTGCACCCCAAAGGTGGGCGTATTGGGGTGCCGTGGGGTCCCATCACTGCACCCCAAAGGTGGGTGCATCGGGGTGCTGTGGGGTCCCGTGGCTGCACCCCAAAGCTGAACACATCGGGGTGCCATGGTGTCCCGTGGCTGTACTCCAGGGTGGGGCCCATCAGGGTGCTGTGGGGTCTCATTGCTGCACCCCAAAGGTGGGCGCATCAGGGTGCTGTGGGGTCCTATCACTGCACCCAGGGCTGGGCCCATCGGGATGCCGTGGGGTCCCCTGGCTGCACCCCAAACGTGGGAGTGTTGGGGTGCTGTGGGGTCCCATTGCTGCACCCCAAAACTGAGCACATCGGGGTGCTGTGGGGTCCCGTCGCTGCACCCCAAGGGTGGGAGTGTCAGGGTGCTGCGGGGTCCCATTGCTGCACCTCAAAACTGGGCCCATCAGGGTGCCGTGGGGTCCCATCGCTGCACCCCAAAACTAGAACACATCAGGGTGCCATGGGGTCCCGTGGCTGCACCCCAAAGGTGGGCGCATCAGAGTGCCATGGGGTCCCATCACTGCACCCCAAAGGTGGGTGCATTGGGGTGCTGTGGGGTCCCATTGCTGCACCCCAAAACTGAGCACATTGGGGTGCCGTTGGGTCCCGTGGCTGCACCCCAGGGCCAGGTACATCAGGGTGTCATGGGGTGCCATTGCTGCACTCCAAAACTAGAGCCCATCGAGGTGCAGTGGGGTCCCATGGGGCCTGGGGGTGTCAGGGCCACCCCGGAGAATTTGGGGCCGTGGTGACGGTGCCCACCCGGACGCCCGGGTCCCCGCTCCGCTTCGCCTGGGGTCACCGGGGTCACGGGGGGCGGGGGGGTGCCCCCGGCCACCCGGCTCCCCACGCCGCCCCTCCGTGCCTCAGTTTCCCCCCCAGCCGCGCCGTGGAAAGTCGGAAATTTCCAGTGCGTGGGGCCGGGGGGGGGCAGGATGCCGGGGGGGCAGGATGCCGGGGGGGCCCCGGCGCCCTTATAACGCTCGGCCGCGCCGCCCGCGCCACCGCCGCTGCCATGCGAGGTAGGGCCCGACACGGGGGGCTGCAGCGGGGGGCACACGCGTGTGCGGGCGTGTGCTCACCTGGGGGTGCGTGCAAGGTTGGGGGAGCAGAGGGGGGCGTGTGGCAGGGGGTGGGGGGCGTGTGCAAGGGGGGGGGTGGCAGGGGTGCTCGTGCGGCTGGGCACGCACGTGTGCATGCGTGTGGGAGCGTGCAAGTGTGTGGGAGCGTGTGAGAGTGGGCATGTGTACACGGAGGAGCGTGGGAGTGCGCGTGCGTGTGTGCGCGTGCAAGTGGGAGCGTGCTGGGGTGTGCGCACATGTGTGCAAGGGTGTGGGAGCACACAGGGGGTGCACGCGTGTGTGCAAGGGTGTGGGAGCACACAGGTGTGCGTGTGTGTGTGCAATCAGTGGAAGCTTGTAAGAGCGGACGTATGTGTGTGCAGGCATGTGGGAGCCTGCAGGAGTGTGTGTGTGCGTGTGCAAGGGTGTGGGAATGTGTGTGTGTGCAAGTGTGAGGGAGTGTGTATGCATGTGTGTGCAAGCATGTGGGAGCAGGTGGGGGAGTGGGTGTGCAAGGGTGGGGGAGTGTGAGAGCAGGCGTGCAAAATGGCGGGAGCAGGCAGAATGTGTGCAAGGGCATGGGGGCACACGGGGATCCATGTGTGTGCAAGCAGGGGGGAGCATGCGTGGGTGTGTGTAAGGGTGTAGGAGGGGGCAGGTACGTGTGCAAGAGAGTGAGAGCACATGTGTGCAGACGTGTGGGCATGGTGTGTGTGCAAGCAGGTGGGAGCAGCTGTGTGTGTGTGCAAGGGCGTGGGAGCACACGGGTGTGCGTGTGTGTGTGTGCACATGTGTGGGCATGGCTGTGTGCTTGTGCAGGCAGGTGGGGACATGTTGGACTGCGTGTGCACGTGTGTGTGAGTGTGTGTGTGTGCGCAGGGGCAGGGTGCAGGCAGGTATGTGTGCGACCGTACCCATGCACACCTGTGGGAACATGCACATGTGTGCAGACACACATGTGAGTGTGCACATGAGCATGCCCACGTGTGTGTGTGTGAGAGCACCGGGAGCTGCCAGGGCATGGGAACCGTGTGTGTCAGCGTGTGTCAGCATCACATGTGTTTTACAGCTCACACGAGCGTGTTGGCACATGTTACAGCGGGACCATGTGGGTTGTGGCATGTGCAGGCATGTTTTGGGGCACACATGCGATGAGGGTTGTGGAACTGCATGTGCACACACTACAGGGGCTGTGCATGTGTGTTACGGTGTGTCGCTACATGTGCACACGTGTTACAGCATGGTGCTGTATGTGCAACGGATGTTACGGTGTGTAGCTGCGTACACACCCATGTTGCAGGGTGGTACGGTGCGTGCGGCTGTTGTACACGGCTCCGGGTGTCCGTGCGTGGAGCGTGACGTGCACGCCTGTTGCAGGGTGTGCACCCATGTTGTGGGGTGTGCATGCGTGTTGCGGGGTGTGCATGTGCGTTGCAGGGCGTGCACGCACGTTATTGCGTGTTACTGCATGTCCTGGCGGTGCCGCGGTGCCGGGCAGCCCCGTTTCCCCCCGCACCCGCAGCTGTGGCTGCGAGCGCCCGAGGCCGGGGGCACGGGTGCCCCCCAGCACCCATGGGTGCCCCTGCGCACCTGCGGGTCGGGTGCTCACCCTTAGATGTGGTGGGGGCTGGCAGCTGCAAGGGGCCGGCGCAGGTGACACCAACAGGGACACGGATGGGGACATGCAGGTGGCCCCGCTCCTGCACCGCCCCCACCCACAGCCCCCCTGCTTTGGCACTGGGGAAACTGAGGCAGGGGCGCCGCCACTCCTGGGTGCTGGGGCCAGGGTCCCCTGGGGTCCCCTCCTTCCCCTCTGCATCATGGCATGTTGGCCTGTGCTGTGACCTGACTGCCTGTGTCATGGCATGTTTTGCCATGACGCCGTACTGGAGGGGGATCGGGAGCGCTGGGTCATCCCCCTGCCCCAGGGACAGTGGGTGCTGATGGGTGCCAGCAGGTCCCCATGGGTGCTGGTGGGTGTCCCCAGGCCTGATGGGTGCTGGTGGCTGGTTGCAGAGCTGACGGGTGCCAGTGGGTCTCTGTGGGGTTGATGGGTGCTAATGGGTGTCCGTGGGGCTGACGGGTGCCCGTGGCTTCCATGGAGCTGGTGGGGGCCAGTGAGTGCCCTGGGGCCAGCGGGTCCCTGTGGGGCTGATGGGTGTCCGTGGGGCTGACGGGTGCCTGTGGCTTCCATGGAGCTGGTGAGGGCCAGTGAGTGCCCTGGGGCCAGCGGGTCCCTGTGGGGCTGACGGGTGCCCGTGGGGCTGATGGGTGCCCGTGGTTGCCCCTGGGGCTGGTGGGTGCTGGTGGAGAGGATGGGTACCGGCGGGTGCCCATAGTGCTGGAGGGTGCTGGTGGGACTGATGGGTACCGTTGGGTGCCCATGGGGCTGATGGGTACCGTTGGGTGCCCATGGGGCTGATAAGTGCTAGTGAGGCTGACAGGTACCAGTGGGTGCTGGTGGGGCTGACAGGTACTGTTGGATGCCCATGTTGCTGGCGGGTGCCCTGGTGCCCGCAGGTGCGGGTGGGTGCCGTGGGAGCGGCAGGTGCTGGCGGGTGCCGGCGGGGAGGCGTGGGGCTGGGCGAGACCTCGTCGACCTCTCGCCACCGGTTCCCGGCAGGAGCAGCACCCGAAAGCGGCGCTTCCTGGCAGCCGCCGGCGCCGGCACCGTTGACTAATGCGTGTGCCGGGGCGCGGGGCTGACTCAAAGTGTCGAATTCCCAGGGCCCCTCCGGGCCGGTGTCACCGAGGGGGTCCCCGGTGCCCAGCCGCCGGCGCCGGATGCGAGGGCGGCCGCTGGGCCCCAAAACTGGGGCGGGTGGAAAAAGCCGACGAAGCGGATTAGGCCCCGGGGAGGAGGAGGTGTGCGGGCGTGTGCATGCGTGTGCGCGCGTGAAGGCGCAGCTGCGTGCGTGCACAAGCGTGCAAGAGCATGCGCAAGGGTGTGAGGGCGCACGGGAGCGTGCAAGAGCGTGTACGAGCATTGGTGGACGTATACCAGCCTGGGCAAGCATTCCCAAGCGTGCGAGAGCATGCGTGAGCATGCACAGGTGTGCACTGGTATGTCCAAGCACACACGAGCATGCACAAGCATTTATGAACGTGTGCAAGCATGTGTGAATGTGTGTAAGCATGGAGAAGCATGCAGCAGCCTGCAGGAGCGTGCGCAATCGTTGGCAGCTTTGCAGAACCCTTTGCAAACATGCACAAGCACAGGCAAGTGTGCCCAAGCGCATGTGCATGGCTGAGGGTGTGTGCATGTGCCCATGCGTGCTCAAGCTTGCCCGAGCGTGTGTCAGCCCCCCCCCAACAACCCCGTGTGTGGGGGGCAGGAGTGTGCCTGTATGTGCACGTGAGTGTGCAAGTGTGTGTGAGCAGGCAGGAGGGGGTTCAGGCATGTCTGAGTGCGTACAAGCGTGTGCAAGGGTGTGCAGACGTGCATGTACGTGCACAAGCGTGTGCAGGGCAGAGGGTGACAAGCCGGTGGCAGTGGGGGGACGAGAGCTGTCTGGGCGGGAGGGGACTCTGAGGCATCTCCGGGGCTGGGGTCCCCCCCAGCTGCGGTGTCCCCACCCCGGTGTCCCCACCCTGGTGTCCCCACCCTGGTGTCCCCCAGCTCCAGTGTCCCCCCAAGCTCAGCCATTGCCTGGCTCTGGTGTCCCCCCACCTCCCCATCCCCGGTGTCCCCATCCCCGGTGTCCCCTTCTCCCATGGCTCTGGTGCTCCCCATCCCCATGACCTCACCTCATGGCCCCCTGCCCACCCAGTGGGCACAGCGGTGCCATGCCAGTGCCGTGCTGGTGCCGTGCCGGTGCCATGCTGGGCTGTGCCAGGGCGGCGGGCGCCTTCCTGCAAGGTGGGGCTGCGTCCCAGTTGCGGCTTCTCCAGCACTCGCTGCCACTGTGGTTTCAGCAGCCCCCGGCGTCCGGCAGGGCCCACCCTGCGCTGGGGCCATGGGGGGGACGCCCCGGGGGGCACCCATGGGCTCCCAAGGGGGACCTGAGCCCATAGGGGACGTTGGAGCCCATGGGGTGGCACGGGAGCCCGTAGGGGCCACGGGAGCCCTTGAGGGACACGTGAGCCCATAGGGACCAGGTGAGCTGGTGGGGGGCACGTGAGCCTGTAAGTGATGTGGGGGTCCATAGGGGACACCGATGCCCATGGGGGACATGTGAGCCCATGGAGTCCCGGTGAGAACATGGGTGGCAGACCTGGTCCCAGAGAGGACACGTGGTCCCATAGGATCTTCAGGAGCCCGTGGGGTGACATGGGAACCCGGGGGGACATGGGAGCCCACGGGGTGACGTGTGAGCCCATGGGGGATGTGAGCCTACAGGGGACACGTGAGCCCACAGCGGCCACGTGAGACCGTGTGGCAACATGTGAGCCCGTCTGGGACACGCGGTCCCATGGCGGACACATGAGCATATAGAGGACAATGTGAACCCATAGGGGACACAGGAGCCCACGTGGGACCTGTGAGTCCCTGAGGGACACCTGAGGCCATAGGTGCCACATGAGCCCATAGGGGACACATGAGCCCAGGGAGAGCACGTGAGGACACAGCTGGCACACACGGTCCTATGGGTGCCACGTGAGCCCGGGGAGGGCTGTGAGCTGCCCATGAGCCCCGGGGGATCCCTTGGGGCGGGCACCCACACCGTCCCTCCCACCCGCAGCCCACATCGAGGTGATCCCTTGCAAGATCTGCGGGGACAAATCCTCGGGGATCCACTACGGCGTCATCACCTGCGAGGGCTGCAAGGTGGGCCGGGGTGCTGGGGTGGCTGCCGGGGGGTGCCGGGAGGGGGTGCCGGCACGGCGGTGACCCCCGGCACAGGGCTTTTTCCGGCGCAGCCAGCAGAGCAGCCTGAGCTACGCCTGCAGCCGCCAGCAGAACTGCCCCATCGACCGGGCCAGCCGCAACCGCTGCCAGCACTGCCGCCTGCAGAAGTGCCTGCGCCTTGGCATGTCCCGCGACGGTGGGTGCCCACCCCGGGCCACGGGTGCAGCCCCCTCCCCACAGCTGGGTGCACCCCCTCCATACCTGGGTGCACCCCCCCTCCCCAAACATGGGTGCACCCACCCTCCTCAGCCCCATTCCCACCCGGCTGTGCTCCCGTGGGAGCCGTGGCTGCCTGGGGACCGCGGGACGCCCCGGGGGGCCGCGGTGTCCCCGGGAGGAAGCGGAGGGGCCGTGGGTGCGCCCGGAGGAAGCGGGGCGGCGGGGGCCGCGGCGGCACGCGTGTGGGGCCGGAAAGCCCCGGTGCCACGGTTATGTAGGTCGCGGGGAGCCGGGCCGGTGCACGCGTACACACGCGAACACGCGTATGGCATGCGTGTCCTCCAGCGCCGCCGACACCGCCTCTCCTCGCAGCTGTCAAGTTCGGCCGCATGTCCAAGAAGCAGCGGGACCGGCTGCACGCCGAAGTGCAGCAGCAGCTGGAGCAGCGGCAGCGGGAGCGGGCGGCCGAGGGGGCACCTGCCGTCCCCCTGGGGCTGACGGGGTGCCGGGGACACCCGCTGACCCCCGCCAGCACCCCGGGGTGCCCTGGCACCCGCCATGGCGAGATGGAGGGCAGGGCTGGTGCCACGGCGGAGGTGGAGCCGGGGCGGCTGGAGGGGACCAAGCGGGGCCCGGATGGGGACAGGGACAGGGCCGGCCCCGACTTCTACCCCCACCCCGATGTCAGCAGCCTCCTGGAGTCACCCACATCCTCTGGTGTGGAGATCGGTGAGTTGCTGGGTGCCACGTGCCCGTGGGGGCTGGGTCTGTCACCCACAGGTGCTGGATGGTGGTGGGACCTTGCCCATTGGGGACTTGGGCAAGGGCTGCCTGCCCTGTCTCCATCCCCAAGCTCCCGTCCCGCCCTTCCCCCCCCAGAGCACCTCACCCAGAATGTCCTCAAGTCGTACCGGGAGACGTGCCAGCTCCGTGCCGAGGACCTGCAGCTCCGGCGCTGGGACACCTTCTCCCGCGAAGAGGTCTGCGCCTACCAGAAGAAGGTGAGGCCAGCGGGGTGGGGGCACAGGGGAGGGGATGTGGCAGTCCCCAGGGCACCCAGAGGATGCCCGGAGCTCCGGCATGGTGCAGAGCGATGGGGACGTTCTTGGGGGTTTGGCGGGGGCTCTGTGGTGGGGGTGACGGCCGGTCCCGCAGTCAATGGAGGAGATGTGGCAGCGCTGCGCCGGGCGCATCACCGAGGCCATCCAGTACGTGGTGGAGTTCGCCAAGCGCCTGCGCGGCTTCATGGACCTCTGCCAGAACGACCAGATCGTCCTCCTCAAAGCGGGTACGGGGCCACCTTGTCCCCTCATCTCCAGCCCCGGGGCCACTCCGTCCCTCCGGTCCCCAGCCCCACAGTCCCTGCTGCCCCCATCTCCCCAGTCCCAGTGTCCCCAGGCAATGGGATGCTCTGGTCCCATCAGGGAGGTGACAGTCCCTAGAGGATGCCGTGGCCCCATGGAGGGGGGGTGGCGGTCCCCAAGGGATGGTGTGGTCCCATCAGGGGGTGACAGTCCCTATGGGCTGCTCTGGTGCCATGAGGGAGGTGACAGTCCCATGGGTCACACTGGGGAGGTGAAGGTCACCAAGGGCCACCCCGACCCCACCGGAGAGGTGACAGCCCCCAGGGCTGGTGCTGTGGGGGCACCGACCCAACCCTGAGCAGTGGCACCATGGGGCCCTGTGTCCCTGGTGCCACCATCCCTGTCCCCGTCCCACTGCCGGGTGGTGGCAGGCGCCATGGAAGTGGTGCTGGTGCGGATGTGCCGAGCCTTCAACTCCGACAACCGGACCGTCTTCTTCGAGGGCAAGTACGCCGGCGCCGAGCTGTTCCGATCCCTAGGTAGGGCTGGGGACACGGAGGGGGGGACACAGAGGGGACACGGGGGGACACGCTATGACGAGGGCTCCCCCCAGGCTGCCACGAGCTCATCGGCTCCATCTTCGACTTCGCCCAGAGCCTCTGTGCTCTGCACTTCTCGGAGAGCGAGGTGGCCCTCTTCAGCGCCCTCGTCCTCATCAACGCCAGTGAGGGACCCCCTCCACCACCGCCCGCCCCGTGCCTCAGTTTCCCTCCCCAGCCCTGTAGGAACCCCAATGAGGGTTTGCCCAAAACCCCGGGGTTTTGCCCTAAAGTGGGTGCTGGGTGGTGGGCTTGAGTGTCCTGAGCTGGCCTCTGCTGTCTCCCAACCCTGTCCCCACCCTGTGCCTCTCCTGTCCCGCTCTCTGTCGCAGCTGGTCCCTGTCCCCTTTCCTGTCCCCAGCCCTGGCCTATTCCTATCCCTGTCCTCTTGTGGTCCCCATCCTGTCCCCATCCTGCCACGGTCCCGTCTGTCCCCATCTCCATCCCTGTACTTGTCCCCATCTCCATCCTCATCCTGTCCTTGTCTCCATCCTTTTCTGTCCCCATCCCTGTCCCATCCCCATCCCTGTCCCATCCCATCCCTGTCCCCATCCCATCCCTGTCCCCACGCCACCCACCGTGTCCCCTGTCCCCAGACCGGCCGTGGCTGCAGGAGCAGGCAAAGGTGGCACGGCTGCAGGGACACCTGGAAGTCGCCTTCCGCCTCCTGCTGCGCCGGACCCACCGCGAGGGGCTCCTGGCCAGGGTGCGGGCACGGGGAGGGCTGAGGGGGGGCACAGGGTGGGTGCCATGGGCTTGAGGGGGCTGGGGGCACGGGGGGAGGGGGTGGGCTGCCACGGGCAGGGGGTCGCCCTGGGGCATGGGGTGCCCTGCGTGTGTGACACGTGTGTGTCCCCCGTGTGTGGGTGTGACACGCGTGTCCCCTCTGTGTGGGTGCGTGGCGCGTGTCACCCCGCCTGGCAGGCCTGTGACGGGCACGTGTCCCCACGGGCAGCTGCCGCCGCAGGGGCGCCTGCGGGCGCTGTGCTTGCAGCACGTGGAGCAGCTCCAGGCCTTCCGCCGCCTGCACCCCGGGGTGCTGCACGCCGCCTTCCCCCCGCTCTACCGCGAGCTCTTCGCTTCCGAGGCCGAGACCCCCAGTGGCACACGCTGAGCCCCCACCCCGGGTGCCCGGATGCCTGGGTCCTCGCCCTGCCCTACCCCTGCCTCCTGCCTGCCGCCGGCCGGGGGTGGCGGTGGATGCCGGCACCCGTGGGTGCTCCCACGGCCAGGGGGGCGCCCGCAGCTGGTAGGACTCTGGCAGGCGGAGGGGCTCCAGCACCCACGGAGGAGCTGACAGCCGGAGGAGCTCCGTCACCTGGAGGGGCTTCGGCACCCAGCGATGCTCCATCACCCATAGAGGATCCATCACCCAGTGATGCTCAATCACGCGGTCATGGTCTGTCACCCAGTGGGGTTTTGTCACCTGGTGATGCTCTGTCACCCAGTGATGGTCTGTCACCCGGTGATGCTCCGTCACCCGGTGATGCTCCATCACCCGGTGGGGCTTTGTCATCCAGTGATGTCCCGTCACCCAAAGATGCTCCATCACCCAGTGATGCTCTGTCACCCAAAGAGGATCCATCAGTGAGTGATGCCACGTCACCCAGCAGGGTTTTGTCACCCAGCGAGGCTGCGTCACCCGGAGGGGCTCCATCACCTCAGGAGGATCTGCCGCCCGGCTGGGCTCCGTCGCACGGCGGCACTCCATCACCCAGTGATGTCCCGTCACCCGGGGAGGCTCCGTCACCTGTGGGTGCCCTGACCGGGGCCACCCTGTCACCGGGGGTGCCCCCACCCCGCCGAGCAGTTCGGGGTCCCCGGGGCCGCGATGGGTGCTGAGCCCCACCCGCGACGGGGGACGGGCGCAGGCACCCCCGGGACTCTCCCACGGGTGCAGGCTCCTGCCTGTGCAGACACGCGTGGCCCCCCCCGCCCCGGGTGGCCCGGCGGGGTGACGGGGGAGGGGGGGGTGAGGGCGCGGGGGGCCGCGGCTGTACCGAGGTGGAATAAAGGCTTTTTGGGGGACGGCGAGTCCGTGGGCTCCGTCACGGGGGGAACGGGGGCGCGCAGGGTGACACCAGGTGGGACGGACAGGGCGCGAGCCCCGAGACCCCGCGGGGCATTGTGGGACAGGGTAGAGCCCCCCCGCCCTTAGGGACCCCCCCGCCCGTCACTCACGGCTCGGGGCGGGTCGGAGCCACCCCCTCCTTTGCTGCTCGCTGATTGGCTTCAACCGTCCACCGCGTGGCGCGGATTGGCCGCTTTATTCCCAGGCTGGTGCTGTGGCCCGCCCCCTCACCTCTCTCCTGCCTCCTCTAGGAGGCCGTCCGGGGATTGGCCACCGCCCCTCCTACGGCGATTGGTGGGGCGGGGAGAGCGGCGCTATGATTGGAGAGGGGAGGGAGGGGGCGGGGCTAGCGGCGGCTGGGCGCGTGAGGCGGTGGCGGCTCGAGGGGCGGTGGGCGCGTGGGGACCGGGGCGAAGTTGGGCCCGGGGTCCCGGTCGGAGCTGGTACCCGGGGGCTGCACCGCCGGGACCGGGCTCCCCAGGTAGGTTGAGGCCGCCCCGGGAGGCCGGCGGGATCGGGGGGCTCGGTGCTCCCCCGCTGCGGCGGCTCCCCTCCTGGGACGCCGGGAGCTTCGGCCGGTACCGGCGGGACCGGGGCTTAGGCGGGCTCAGGCCTGAGCGCCTGCTCCGCGGGTGGCCGAGCCCTCTGCAGCGGGTGCGTGGGTGGGAGGGGGCCTTAGTGTGCGGGGAGGGGAGGGGGGGGAGGGCTCGGCCTGGGCCCCCTCCCCCCCCACCCGGGGCCCTGGCTGGGGGGAGGCTCCCGGTAAAACCTCTCCTTCCTCAGGCCGTGGGGAAGATGACGGCGGCGCGGGGTTACTGGAACAGCCTGACTCCCCTGCAGAAAGTGGCGGTGGTCCTGGGGATCCCGGCCAGCGCCACTGTCCTCTACATCCTGTACCGCAGGTACCAGGAGAGCCGAGGTGGGTGTTGCAGCCCCTGTGCCGTTCCCACGTGTGGGCTTGAGCGTTCAGCCGCCTTCCCCCCGGACCCCGACCTCCCCTTGCCTTCCCCAAACGTGCTGAGGTGCTCGGGAACAACCCTGGGGCTTTCAGAGCTGCTTTGGGCCCCTTCCCGGGGGACGGGGAGGCTGTTGGAGTAGCTTTGCCAGTTCTGAATTTCCCTCGTGCTGTTTATAACCCCCCCGGGGGTTTTCCTCCCCCCACCATGGGAACCCGCTGCCGTCACTCTGCCGCTTTCCCCTCAGAGGAGCGGCTGACCTTTGTGGGAGATGAGGAGCTGGAAATCCAGATGCGAGTACCCCGGGCAGCCATGAAATCCATCATCGGCCGGAAGGGAGCCACAATCAAAAAGGTAAGCCATGCCAGAGGCTTGTGGAGGTGACAGGGAAAGGCCAAGTTTACTGGGAGCCCCAGTAAATGGCAGACGGTGGGGCTGGATCCCCCCACCCTGTGCCCACAGCTAAGCCAAGAGACGGGGGCTCGCATCGAGGTGGAGACAGAGGACGAGGGTGAGGAGACAGTGCTGCTGATCTCAGGCTCCCCCAGCCAAGTCTGCCGGGCGAAAGCTACCGTCCACCAGATTGTGATGGAGAGCACCCTGGTGTCGGAGCAGCTCTGCGTGCCCCAGAGAGCCGTCGGCAGGATTATCGGTACCTCCCAACGCCCCAGGGAGGCAGGGGACAGCGGGAGGTGTCCCCAATTTACCCACCGGGTGTCTGTGGTGGCACAATTGCTGTTGAAAGGCCTGACGGCGCGAGCATGTCGGGGCAGTCTGTGGGATGGAGGGTGGCTCCTGCTCTGAGTCTGCTCTGCCTCAGTTTCCCGGGGCGCTCTCTCCCACAGGCCGGGGCGGCGAGACAGTGCGGGGCATCTGCCGCAGCTCAGGGGCCAAAGTGCTCTGCGAGCACGAGGCTGACGCCGGCCTGGCCCCAGTCAGGGTCATCCAGCTTTCGGGGACGCGGAAGGAGGTGGCAGCCGCCAAGGTGAGCGGGAGGCAGCGGGGCTGGGGGATGGCTTGGCCCCCCAGCCCAACGCTCTCCTTTTTCCCCCCAAGGAACTCATCATGAAGAAGCTGATGGAAGACGACGTCTTCCGGAAGGAGCTGGCCCAATCAACGGCGATGCGGTGCCAGCGCAAGCAGCCTCTGGGCAGCCGGCGGGAGCAGGAGCTGCTCCCTGCCAGGACACTGGAGCACAGGGAAGAGGACGGGGGCTCGTCCTGGGCTGAAGGCTCGCTCCTGGGCCAGGCTGCCTTTGAGGAGGTGGAGGAGCTGGAGGATGAGAGCGAGGAGTTGAAGGAGCTGGCGGCAGGGCCTGACACAGCAGTACCGAAATTTGAAGGTGAGAGAAGCGTTTGTGTCGTCCCCAAGGGCATAATAGGAAAACTGTGCTGCGGAGAATGTAATTTCCTCGGGTCCCCTGGGAACCTGCGGAGCATCAGGAGCCATTTTAACGGCGCTGGGTCACCCCGGGCTGCCTCCAGCTTTGTCCCCCAGACTCTCTCCCTCCGTCCCTGCGCTGGATGCTGACGTGGCCAGAGCCCAGGCCGGGCCGGATGGCTCAGCTGCCTCCCAGGCTTTTGCTGTTGTCCTTTGTCCCATGGATGGCCTGAGATGGGTCTCTGCAAGTGGGATCTGCGGGTCGGCTTCTGCTCTCGCCTCGTCTTGCATTATCCCCGTCTCTGTGGGGGGCTGGGGGTCCCCTCCGCTGCCCCATCTGGCTCTCACCGGGGCTCCCCGCGCCTCTCCCATAGTTCCCAGTCCCGATTTCAGCTTCCACGCTGATGAGCACCTGGAAGTTTATGTCTCAGCCGCGGAAAACCCCAGCCACTTCTGGATTCAGATCATCGGCCAGCGGAGCCTGCAGCTGGACAAACTGACCACCGAGATGCGGCAGTACTACCGGAGCAGTGGCCACGCGGTAAGACCCCACGGGGCGCCAGCCTTGTGTTGTCCCCCCCCCCCCCCCCTCAGCTCCCCTCACCTGTCCCAGGGAGGTCACCCACTCTGTCCCCCCCACCCTGCCCCCCCCAGGCAGAGCTCTCGACCGTCCAAGCAGGGGACATCGTGGCTGCTCCCTACATGGATGGCAGTGACTGGTACCGAGCCCGCATCCTGGGCACGCTGGAGAATGGCAACTTTGACCTTTACTATGTGGATTTTGGGGACAATGGAGAGGCCCCCCGTGAGGCGCTGCGAGCCCTGCGGTGAGCGCGGGCTATCACCTGGGGAGGGGCTGACAGGGAGGGTGGGTGTGAGTGTGGGGACAACAACAGGGCTGTGGTTGAACGTCCCCAGGGAACCCAATGGCGTGGCGAGGGCTCGCGCCTGCATTGCTGGAGGAATTGGCCGGGGCCGTTCGGTGTTTTTGTGAAGCAGTCACAGTGGGAAGAGCTGCAGGAAATCCTCGGGGAGCCGGGCTTGCGGCCAAGGCGGGCTGTCCTTGCCAGGAGAGCCAGCAGCTCTGGCAGCGCAGTGTCACGGTGGCTTTCTCTCCTTGCCAGGAGTGACTTCCTGAGCCTGCCCTTCCAGGCCATCGAGTGCAGCCTGGCCGGGATCCTGCCCACCGGTGAGTGGGGAAGGAGCGCTGGGGTGAGGCAGGGGGCCGGATCCAGCCATGTCCCTTCCCTGCAGGCATCGGCCGCTTCTCAACCGGGCTCTGCTCACCTGGTTCACCCGCTCCCGCAGGGGCCGAGTGGGAAGAGGCAGCCCTGGATGCCTTTGACCGGCTCACCTACTGTGCCATGTGGAAACCGCTGCTGGCAAAGATTTCCAGCTATGTCCCCTCCGGGCTCAGTGCCCGGCCCAACGTCCGGCTCTACGGCCTCCACCACGGGGAGGTGAGCCCCCGCCGTGCCCCAGCCCTCCTGCTCTGTCCCCACTCTCCTGTGCTGCCGGCTCTTCAGCCCTGTCTCCTTCCGGCACAGAACCTTGACGTGGGAGCGGAGCTGGTGCGGCTGGGCTACGCCATCCCCTGTCCCCAGGAGGAAGAAGAGGAGGGTACCAGGCCGCTGAAGGAAGCCACGGCCAAGACGCCGGTGAGTGGACACAGGACCAGGGTGGGCAGCCGGTTCTCCCACCCGGCCCCCTTGGCAGGAGCTGGCACCAGACCCCCTGGGGCCGGCCTGCCTCCCCCAGCGCCGGGCCAGCTCCTTGCTGCCCTGAGGCCATGCTGGTGGTTGCCGGCGCTGGTTAACCTGGTTCTTCCTGGCACAGGAGAACATCACCTGTGGCTCCCTCGCCAGCCTCACCTCAGAGCCCCTGACCTCTCCAGCTGTGACCCCCCCGGCCCCAGCTGGCCTCAGCCCTTCGGGTAAGCCCGGGCAGCCCCCTCAGGCTGGAATGGGCCCAGTTACCCCAGCAACTTGCCTTCCGGGGCCTCCCCGGCCTCCGGCACCGAATTCGGCCCCCGGGGCTCCCCCCCTGCCCCCCCCTCTCTGCAGACAACGCCTCCAGCAGCAGTGAGGACTTCCGCGTGATGGAGGGCAGCGCCCAGTGACACCGATGCTGCACAGGCTGGCCCTGGGGAGCCTCCCCCCGGCTGGGCTGGGCCCAGCGGGAAGGGGAGACACCCCGCCCCCCCCAACTCCCTTTTCCTCCCCCTTTGACGTTAAAACGGTTCCCCGGTGCCCCTGACCCCCCTCCCCGGGGGTAAGGGGGTCCCCTCTCTGCTGCAGGGTGGGGAGGCTGCGTGGCACCAATAAAACAGAACGTTTCGAAGCTCTCTGCCTGCTCGGGCGTTGGTGAACGGGGACCAGCCAGGGGACAACCGGCACCGGGGGCAGCCCCCGGTTTGGGGGGGGGGGGGGGCGTTCCCTCGTTTCGGGGGAAAGCAGGGGCTGCCGGGCTGGGGTACACGGCGGGGGAACGGGGGCCCGGGGAGCGGTGGGCAGTCGGGGGTGCTGGGGCGCAGGCGCGCGGCGCGCAGCCCCCGGTGGGGTCCTTGGGCACCGGCGACCAGCCCCGGTGGGACCCTACTGCGCAGGCGCGCTGTGGGCAACTCTGCGGGGGGGGGGGGGGGGGGTCTCTGGGCGCAGGCGCGCAACGGGCAGTCCCTAGCGGGAGGTCCCGTGGCGCAGGCGCGTGGTGGGGCAGCCCCCGGCGGGGTCCTCGGGCGCAGGCGTGGGGTCCTCGGGCGGCGCCGGGGAGCGGGGAGGGGGCGGTCATGTTGGGCCGCGGGGCGGCGGGGGGTTGTGGCCTCTTGCTGCGGGCGGCGAGCCGGGCCCTGAGCCTCAGCCACAGCCGGGTGAGGGCCTTGGGGGGAGCGGTCCCGGGTGTGTTGGGGGCTTCCGCGGCTGTCTGGGTACCTGGGTGCGCGTTTTGAGGGGCGGGGGGCGGTACGGGGGTGTCCGTGAGGGGAGGGGGGGCGGGGTGTCTGCATAGGGGCGTTGGGAGTACCTAGGGGTCTGGTGGGGGGTATAGCGGGGGGGTATGGGGTATATGGGTCTAGGGAGCAATTAATAAAGGACGGGGGGGCTGAGGGGAGGTGTTGGGGGTTACCCGAGGGTGCAGCCGCCTTGTCCCCATGGGAGAGGCGGCTGTCATGTCGGATGGGGAGAGCTGGGGGTGACCGGCGGCTCTGCAGGACCCGGGAGGGGGGGGTGTTGTCGCCACTCCCCGGGCCGGAGCGGGATTCGCAGCTGGGGAGCTCCCGCGTTGCTCGGTGCCCGGCTGACCCCCCCCCCTCGGGCTGACCCCCCCCTTCCCGGCCAGGGGACGGT
The DNA here is from genome assembly GCF_900496995.4 of Aquila chrysaetos chrysaetos. Classification (NCBI taxonomy): domain Eukaryota; kingdom Metazoa; phylum Chordata; class Aves; order Accipitriformes; family Accipitridae; genus Aquila; species Aquila chrysaetos. The sequence continues at coordinate 24,354,137 of NC_044012.1, forward strand.
GGTGGTGGAGCGATGGTGGCAGGTCCCGCTCAGCAAGGAGGGGCGGCAGCCCCGCCTGCACCCCCGCAGGCACCGCATCTACAGGCTGCTGGAGGACACCAAGCACCTGCCCAAGACGAATTTGGAGCTGATCCTCACCCAGTCGGTGGAGAGTACGTTGCTTTTCGTGGGTGCTTGCCTTCCTGTGGCAGAGCTGGGTACCAGTTGCAAGAGTTAATTCGGTTTCTGTCCCATTTTGCCCTGGTCCACGTAGGGGAGGGGCAGGATTCCCCCCATTAGGTCCTGTTTCTGATGATCCGGTGGCAGCAGGGTTTCATCCCTCGGGCTGCAGGATGATTGAGGGTTGCAGAACCCTGAAAGCGATAATTTTGTGGTATTTTGGGCCTATTTTTTTGGTTTTTTTAAAACTTCCTTCAGATGGACCTTCAAAGCTGCGGTGGGGGCTGCAGGGCTGGCACATTGCCGGTGCACACCTCGCTAACATCACCTCTTGCCCCTCTCCTCGCAGATTTGGGGAACCGGGGAGACATGGTCAGTGTGAAGAAATCGGTGGGTCGTAACAAGCTCCTGCCCCAGGGGCTGGCTGTCTATGCCTCGCCGGAGAACAGGAAGATGTTTGAGGAGGAAAAGAAGGTGAGTCGGCACACAGGGGCTGCTCCCAGCCCGGCCGGGGCGGTTTTTGGCCTGTCCGTGCTTTGAAATCAGGAGAAGTTAAAAGAGGGAGCGGAGATTTCGGTTTAAAAGGGTCAGTTGTTCTTTGGGACTCTCCCTGTCTCCCTCCACCCACGTGTTTGTGGTTTTGTGGGGTGAGATCTGCTGATTGCCTTAGAAACACAGTCCCGCGATGAGCCCCAATTGTTAATAAATTCCTTTGCAGAGTTTGCAATGACGGGAGAGCCCTCTGGGCCTCTACCAAGCTGCCTTTCCCCCAGCGGCATGCAGGCAGGCTGCCTGGCGTGCGGCGTTGCCGAACCTTCCTTTCATTTATTCTCCTCGATCCTCTTTTCCTCGCAGTTGCGCCAAGAAGGGAAGCTGGAGGCACTCCAAACCCAGAGTGGGGAGAAGGTGAGCAGAGGGGCACCAGTGACTCTGCCATTATTCCGGAGAAATCCCTGAGTCCTTGAAAGCGCCAAGCCTCCGCTGGAGCCTCTTGGCGGGTGCCGGGAACCCTCTTCCCTCCAGCTGCGGCTCAAGCAGGCAGCTGCCTGCACGCATGTCTGCACGGCTGCTGACGCGTGCGTGAGCTTCTGGGTCGAGGGCCAGGGCAGCCCCATACCCCCGGCACCCCCTGCTCACCTGCCCGAGCCCCTCAGGACCTTGCTGGCTTCCCACCTGGAGTGCCTGGAGCACCGCACTCCCCGACACCTTCCTCCCCGTCTTTACAGACCATCAAGTTCCTCAAGAGCTGCCGCCTCGAGGTGGGCATGAAAAACAATGTCAAGTGGGAGCTGAACAACGAAATCGTGGCTCGCCACTTCTTCAAAAACGTGAGCGGTTGCCCGGACCCGGCCCTGCGCCGGCCGGGAGCTCTTTGCTGGTGCTGGGAGCTCCCATGTGTGAGCCACAGGAGTTGGTTGTGGGGGCCCAAATCCTGGCGGGAGGGATGTCGCTGAAGGGTTTGAGGAGCCAGCGGCGCGTCCATGCCTGGTCTGGGGCTCAGCCAGCGCACGTGCCGAGAGCAGCTCAGCAGAGGGTTTAAGACCTCGAAGGGATTAAGAAGGGAAGATGATAAATCGGGGGATGAGGCCGCGGTCCTTCCCATGGCACACGCCAGGCCAATGCCGGCAGGAGCCCCTGGGGGCCTGGCGGCTCTGCTGTCGCCAAGCTGGGGCTCCTGTTAAGGGGCTGGGGAGCTTGGGGGAGGGGGGCTCACCGCGGGCTGCCCCTGCTCCCCAGCCTTCACTCCTGGGGCTTTGTTTTATTTCTCAGCTGCGGGTTTTTGTGCCTCCCCATGCGCTGAAGCTGCCAGATGAGCCCATCACCAGGTGGGGCGAGTACTGGTGCGACGTGACGGTGAGCGAGCGGCCCTTCAGTCCCCACCTCTCCGTCCCCTTCCCAGCTGGGCAAGCGCGCCCCCCCCCCCCCCCCCCCCACCTCCGCTCCCCTTCTCGGCACCTCTCCACCCCACACACCCCCTCCCCACCTCCTGCGAGGCTCCCACGCCAGCCGTCCGCACCAGAGAAACCCGGCAGCGCCCGTCCTCCAGCACGGCGTGTGAGGAGCAGAAATACTTTCTTTAAAAAAAGAAAAAAAACAGCAAAAGGAGGAAAAAAAAACAACAACAAAACCAAACCCATCCCCACGACCTAGATAGACGAGACCATCTCGCCCATCGCCATTCATCTTTTGTCCTTCCTGGGCCCTCCGGGGAGTGGAGCCGGCTCTGAAACTGCCTGCTCTAAATCGGTGTCATCGCTGATGGGCGTCTCCCACTTCGTTCACTGTGCCGAATTCCTGGAGTTGGCAGGGAAGGGAAGGGGCGAGGGCACCCCGCTTCCCTCCCGCTTCCCTCCCGCTTCCCTCCCGCTTCCCTCCCGCTTCCCTCCCGCTTCCCTCCCGCTTCCCATCTTTCCCCCATGTCTCTCCAAGCTCAGATCCCACGGGGATTTAGGGATGGAGCTACCGTGGGTGCAGAATGGGGGAGAGAGGCAAGAGTAGCTGCATGCCGAAGCGCAGCAGCTGCTCCCCCCTCCCTGGGGGATGTCGGGGGGGGGGGGTCCCCGGCCGTGACCCTCCCCTCCCATCTGGCAGGTGAACGGGCTGGAGACGGTGCGGGTGCCCATGTCCGTGGTGAAGTTCCTGCGGCCCAAGACCAAGCGCTACAAGCACTGGCTGGCGCAGCAGCAGGCCCAGCTGGCGGCACGGAGGGAGGCACTGCTCTGAGCCCGGGGTGGGGGCCCCACCAGCCCCCCCGGACCCCAGTTTGCTACTGGTAGGCACTGGGGGAACGGGGCGGGGGTTCCCTGATCTGTTACACACACCCCACTCCCCCCCCTTGCTGGCTGCTGGTACTGAATAAAGGGCTTGATGGGGTTTGGAGCGGGGTGGGGGGGGGGTCTGCTCCTGGGGCGGGGGTGGGACATGGCAGGGGGCGGGGGCAGCTCCCCGGGGACCCCATGTAACCCCCCCCCGCCGTGTGCAGCCTCCCTCCCAGTGGCACCTTCTCCTGCCCCCCCTGCCCCGAGAGCACTGGTAGGGAATGGTGACACCACAGCAGCACAGGGTGTGGGGTCTCACTGCCTGTAATTGGAGCGAGACCCCGCTGTCCCCCCCCTCAGGGCACTGCTCCTGGCCTCCCCAGCTCCTCCTGGATCCGGCCTGGCAGCTCTGGCTGGGTGAAGTACGCTGTGGGGGGGTGGGCAGAGGGGTGAGTGGGAGGCCGGACCCCCTCCCTGCTCTGCCCGCCCCTCCCCCCCCCCAGTGCTTCCCCCCCCTCACCTGCGGCGAACTCCAGGACGTCGTCAGGTCGCCGGAGCAGCAGCTCCCTGCAAGGGGGGGGCACAGGGGTTTGGGGCCGTTTTCGTGTGGTTTCCCGCAACAGAAAATGGCAATTTTTTTTTTTTTTTAAAGACGAATTAAGGTGTTTTTGTGAAATTTCTCGGGGGTTGTGGGGGGGCCGTGTCCCACCTGAGGAAGCCCCGCAGCAGCAGCCGGACGGCCGGCCGGGCCCGCAGGTACCGCTGGCTGCTCAGGCAGAGCATGGTCTGCGGGGGGAGGGGGTCTGTTAGCGGGGTGGGGGAGGAGGGGGCGGGCGGGCGGCCCCCGCAGGACCCCCTCCAACCCCCCGCAGCACGGCGGGGCGTCGCCCAGAGCTGCACACCCACGGCGGGGGGGTGTACCCCCGTGGGTGCGTGTACCGGTTCCACACACGCCTCCCACCCCCTCCCCGGCACCTGGTGGGGACGCGGCGATGATTGCGGCGACGCCATGTTGGCTGCGCCCGGAGCGGCCCGTCACCATGGCAACGGCGGGGAGGCGGGCGGGGCTGTGTGCGGCGGCTCCTGGCGATCAGCACCGGGGACAGCGCCGGGCGGGGCGGGGCACGCGGGTTCCCGCCACCCACTTCCATCCACCACCATCACCCGCGTGCGCGCGCGCGCACAGGCACCCACCCGGGCTGCGCGCGCTCCCCGTGTGCGGACACGGACGCGCGTGCGCGTACAACCGGCCCGTCTGCACACACTCACACACACATACATACGCACACACACATCACACACACATACACACACCCGGACCGCCCCCCCCCCCCCCCCCCCCCCCCCGGCGGTGCCGGTGCCCGGTAGCCGGGACACGGTCCCGGTCCCCAGTCCCGGTCCCCAGGTCCCGGTGTTCTCGCCGGTACCCGGTGCCGCTCTGACATCAGCACCGGGCGGGGCGGGGCGGTCCCGGCCGGGGAAGAAGAGCGGCGAGGGGGGTCGGGCCCGTCCGGACCCGGACCCCGGTGCCGGTGCCGGGGCGCAGCGGGCGCGGGGCTCCCGCCGTCGCCGGGGCTCTTGGGGAGCGCGGCCGCCATGGGCCGGGCCGGGCGCTGAGCCTCCCCCTCCGCCCCCGCCCTCGCCTCTCCGGTACCGGGACCGGGCCCCCCGCCGCCTCCCCGCCTCCGGGGGCACCGGGGCGGCGAGCGGGCGGTACCGGCAGGCCGGGCGCTGACGGCAGCCGCCGGGATCCGGGGGGGCCGCCGCACGGGAGGCCCCATCGGGAAACCGCCGGGACCTACCGGGAGCGCCGGGAGCGCCGCCCCCCGGGCAGAGCTGCCCCCGCCCCGCCGCGCCCCGTCCCCCGGAGCCGAGCCGAGCCCCGGGGCCGCCTCGTCCTTTGTGTGCGCCGCGGCCGGGCCGGCACCGGGCGACCGGGGTACCGGGGCGACCGGGGCATCGGCAGCCGCCACCGGGGGAGCCGAGCCCGGGCGGCGGGAGCGGCACCGGCGACCGCCCCGGCGATAGCGGGAGCCGCGCCGAGCGCCGGGAGCGGCCCCGGGGCCCGGCCCCCTCCCCGGCGGCCCCATGAAGGAGCCCGACGCCATCAAACTCTTCGTGGGGCAGATCCCGCGGCACCTGGAGGAGAAGGACCTGAAGCCCATCTTCGAGCAGTTCGGGAAGATCTACGAGCTGACCGTCATCAAGGACAAGTACACCGGCATGCACAAAGGTATGGCCGCTGGCAACGGCCCCGCGAACGGACCCCACGAACGGGCACCGGCACCCGGGAGCGGCCCCGGCCCTGGGAACGCGCAGAGCCGCACGCGGCCCCCGCCCCCGGCACCGGGAACAGCTCCCCGGCATCGGGAACAGCTCCCCGGCACCGGGAACAGCCCCCGCATACGGCCCCCGGCACCAGGAATAGCCCCATGTACAGCCCCCAGCACCGGGATTAGCCCCGTGTACAGCCCCCGGCATCGGGAACAGCCCCATACACAGCCCCATGTACAGCCAGAGGCCCCGACCACCACCCACAGCTCAACCTACAGCCGCAGGCCCCGGGCACAGCCCCACGTACAGCCCCGGGCACCCCAGCCCAGGGCCCAGGTGCCACTATAGCCCCAGGCACCGGGTACAACCCATGCGGGGTGTCAGGGTGCTGCGGGTGTTGGGTGACGGTTGTACAGCTGCGGGTGCTGGGGCCGTCGTGCCGGTGGAGGCCGTGTGGGTGCGGATGTTGGGTGTGGGGGGTGTCGCGTGGGTGTTTGTGCGGGTGATGCCCAGCTGTGCGGGTGTTGGGGGGATGAGGGGGGTGGCCGTGAGTGGCTGTGCAGGCGGAGGGTGTTGTGTGGGTGGGTGTTTGCGGTGCTGGGTGACGAGTGTGGGCTGTGGCTGTGACAGCTGGGGGGGGCGATGACGGGGGAGGGGGCGATGGCAGGGTGTGGGGTGCCATGGCCGGGGGGAGGTAGCGGCCGGGGGGGTGTTGGCCGAGGGGAGTGCAGCGGTGGCAGGGCTGTGCTGCCCCTGGGGGGAGGTCTGTCTGAGGCAGGGACCCCCCACCAATGTCTGACCTCCATCCCCCAGCAGCGGGGGGGACCCTGGAGCCCCCAGCCTCCCCCTCCCCACCAGCTGTGCCACAGGACAGGCAGGGGGGAGGCCGAGGCAAGCACAGGCCTGAGGCCGGGGTGACGGGCACCCGGACAGCAGAACTGGGGGGGTTTCAGCACCAATGCCCCTGGATGCCTGAGAGCCCCCAGGCTGGAGGGGGGTATAGGGACACTGCCCCCCCCCCACCCCGGGGGTGGCACCGCCCCGAAACATGGGGTCTGGGTGCTGTATGGGGACATGAGTGCCATATGGCCTCTGCGTGCTCTGTGGGGCCACCGGCTCTGGGTTCGGGGGCCACGGGGGTCCCGCATCCCCCCTCCCGCCACCCCCATCCTGTCTCTCCCCCCAGGATGCGCCTTCCTGACATACTGCGCCCGCGAGTCAGCCCTGAAGGCGCAGAGCGCCCTGCACGAGCAGAAAACCCTCCCGGGGGTGAGTGGGACCGCGGGGACTCCCCCCCAACCTGTGACACCCCCCCCAATCTGTGACAGCCCCCACCACCACCCGTGACACCCCCCCACGCCGGGACCCCGCCATCCCCTACCCTTGGGAGGACCCAGGTGTTCGGGACCCCACCTTTGGGGGGGGATATGATACCCCAAGAACATCTGCCGGCGGGGGTGTGTTATAAATAGCGGGCAAGCACCGTGTCGCCTGGAGACGGCCTGGCGCTAACGAAGGCCTGGTGCTAACGAAGGCCTGGCGCTAACGAAGCGTTGCCAGGCGAGTGGCGGGCACTGGGCAGCTGAGCTAACAAAGCCGGGGGGGGGATGTGGAACCCAGGCATTTGGGTGCCCCCCACCCCCATTGCAGCTGGGGTGCTGGGGGGGTCCCAGCAGCTGAGGTCCCTCCCCCATATCCCCCCCCATCGTGGGTGGTGGGGGACCCGGGTGACTGAGGCCTCGTGGGGATGGTTTGGGGGGGGGTCCCAGGCGTGGGGCGGGGTGGGGGGGCAGTGTGGGGGTCCTCGGGTGCGGGGGCAGGGGGGGTCAGTGGTCCATCCGTCCGTTCCCCCCCCCCGCCCCGGCTGGGCTGCGCATGTCCCGCCGGCCCCGGGGGAGATTTGGCTTCGCCGGGATAATCCGGGGATTTGGGGGCCGTAAATCCCGGGGGGGATTTGCGGGGGGGGGGGGGGGGGTGGATTAGGGGCGGCACCGCCCCAACAGCTGCCCCCACCGCACCGAGATGGGGATGGGGGCGGGACCCCCCCGCACACCCCAGGCCTTGGGGCAGGGGGGGCGATGCTGGGGGGTCCTGGGGCAATTTGGGGTGTTGGGTGCCTGGTGACACCCCACCCGCCCGCGCGCCCCCCCCCCCCGCCCCGGCCGGGGCTGATCCCGGCCCCGTGGGGGATTAGGGGGGATTAGTGCCCCCCGGGGGGGCATTTCCAGCACCATCTGGGGGGGGGGGGGGGTTGGGGCCACCTTCGCTTTCGGCAGGGGAAAGGGGCCGCTCGGGGTCAGCTGGGGCTGAATCCGCCCCCCCGGGCCCCCCGCAGCCCCTCGACATGGGGCAGGGCGACGGCCCCCCGGCATCCTCCCCCTCGCATCCCCCCCCCGCATCCCCCCCCCCGCTCCCCAGTCCCGGGCCCATCCCGGGGGGAAGGGGGCGGGGTCACGGCAGGTCTGGGGGTCCCCTCCTCCCCCGCCCCCCTCCAATCTCCACCCCCCCCCCGCCCCCCCCCCATCCCCGTCATTGTTTATAGCGAGCGCTGATGATGTCAGCGGCGTTGCCGGGCAACGGGGATGGGTAAATTGGGGATGAGTAGGCGGTTGCCATGGAGCATATTCTGCCGTTGCCACGGTTACCGGGCATCTGCGCCCTCCCCCCCCGGTCTCTGGGGGTTACGGGGCTGGGGGGGGGGGGGGGGGGGGGGGTTCATCCCCCCCTAATTAAAGGGGGGGGGGGCGGGTGCTCATTAGCGCATCATTGGGGCCCCTCAGGCCCCCCCATTGGCGGTCGCCACGGCACCCGTTGCCTGGTAACGGGATGCAGGGCCAGGGTTGCCATGGCGACAGGAGCATCTTTGGGGTGCTGGGGGGGGTGTGTGTGTGGATCCGTGCACCTACCGTGGGGGGGAGGGCCCCTGGGTTCCCTCGGTGGGGGGGGGGGGGGTGGGAGGTGCTGGATGCCTGGGTCCCTCGGGGGGGGGGGGGGGGGGGGGGGCTGTGTCCCCATCCCCCCCTTTGTCCCCCCCAGATGAACCGGCCCATCCAGGTGAAGCCGGCGGACAGTGAGAGCCGAGGAGGTACCAGCACCCCAAAACCCCCCCCCCCCCCATTGTCCTGTCCCCAACCCCTGTGTCCCCAACCCCTGTGTACCCAATCCCTCCCTGTGCCCCCCCCCCAGGACCCCAGGGCCACTCCACGTCCATCCCCAGGATGGGTGTCAGCCGGGTGTGGTGTCCCCATCCCAGGGGTCTGTCCCTATGGTGGGGTGTCCCCATCTCTGTCCTCCCCGCCATGTCCCCCTTCCCCAGGGGGGGGGTCCCCAGCCCTGTGGGGTGTCCCCATTCCCGGGGGTCCCAGCCCATCACAGTGTCCCCATATCCCTGTCCCTGGGTCCCAGCCCTTCACGGTGTCCCTGTGGGGGGGTCCTATTCCAGTATGTGTGTGTGGGGGTCCCCACCCCGGTGCCCCCTGCCATGCCCCCCCGTCCCCACAGAGGACCGCAAGCTCTTTGTGGGGATGCTGAGCAAGCAGCAGGCGGACGAGGACGTGCGCAAGATGTTTGAGCCCTTTGGCACCATCGACGAGTGCACGGTGCTGCGCGGGCCCGATGGCACCAGCAAAGGTGGGGGGGCTGGGGGGCACCCCAGGGGTGGGGGGGGGGGGGGGGGCACCCAGGGATCCCTGACGGCTCTGTGGGGTGGGGAGGAGGGAATCTGTGGGGCAGGGATGTGAATTGGGGGGGGTGCCGGGGGTCATGGGAGAGGGATGGGGGTAAGAGGGTCTATGGGGGGGGGGCTGGAGAGGGTTCAAGGGGGGCCATGAAGGGGTGTGATGGGGGGGGGGCTGTCCAAGGGGGTCACAGGGCATGGAGGAGGGGCTCAGAGCACCCTGCATGGTGGTTCTTGTCCCCATACCCAGGCGCCCAGGTCAGGGCCCCTGGGTGCCATTTTGGGGGTGGAGAGGCCTGGAGGGGGGAGACGGGTGCCCTGGTCCCCATGCCGGTCCTGACACGCTGTCCCCAGGCTGCGCCTTCGTCAAGTTCCAGAGCCACGCGGAGGCCCAGGCCGCCATCGCCGCCCTCCACGGGAGCCGCACCCTGCCGGTGAGACAGGCACCGCCGGGCACACCGGCCCTACCATCGTCCTCTTCATTGTCCCCATCATTGTCCCCATTATCATCCTCATCATCATCCCTGTCATCGTCCCCATTATCATCTTCATCATCATCCCATCATCCCCATTATCACCCCACCATCGTCCCCATCCCCACCCTGTTGCACCCTGGGGGTCCCAGCAGCCCGGCACCAGTGGCCACCCACTGGGTGACGGCATGTCCCCTTGCAGGGTGCCTCCTCCAGCCTGGTGGTAAAGTTTGCAGACACGGAGAAGGAGCGGGGACTGCGGCGGATGCAGCAGGTTGCCAGCCAGCTGGGCATGTTCAGCCCCATCGCCCTCCAGTTCGGGGCCTACAGCGCCTACACGCAGGCGGTAGGGTGGGCACCAGGCACCAAGGGAGGGGAGGACAGCATGGGCATGGCTGGGGGGGATGGTGTTGGACTCCCGCCATGGTCCAGCATGAGATCGTGGGGGTGATGGGTGTCTGGTGATGGACACTGGGAGATGATGAATGCCCTTGATCATGGATGTGGGTGCTGAGTATTGGGGTGATAGACACGGGGAGGTGATGGACCCCGTGGTCCAGAATGGGGGCTGTGGGGTGCCAGGTAGCAGGCGGGTGATGGACCCCATAGTTCAGGGTAGGGGCAGCAGGTGATGGGCATGGGGGGATGACAGACCCCAATGGTCAAGGATCATTGGGTGATGGATGTTGGGGTGGTCCCCATGGCCCAGGATGGGACACTGGGGTGACAGACACTGGATGATGACAGACCTCCATGGTCCTGCATGGGGATGCTGGGGTGACGGGTATCGGGGTGGGAGCCACGAGGAGATGACGGACCCCATTACCAAGGCGGGGTGATGGGCGTTGATCGCCAATGGGTCACTGGACACATGAGGTTCTCCCTCGGCGGGAGGGCCTCGCTGCTCTGGGAGGGGACTCCGGTGCCCGGTGCCAGGCGCTGTCCCCACAGCTGATGCAGCAGCAGGCGGCCCTGGTGGCCGCCCACTCGGCCTACCTCAGCCCCATGGCCACCATGGCCGTCCAGATGCAGCACATGGGCACAGTCAACCCCAACGGGCTCATCGCCACCCCCCTGCCCCCCTCCTCAGGTAGGTGGCACCTGGGACGAGGGGGGTGACGGGAATGCCGGGGATGGGGACACGGGACGTGGGAGCACCTGGGAAGGGAGGACATCAGGGATGGGGACATGGGATATGGGGGACACCCAGACATGGGGGACATCAGGAATGTCCAGCGATGGGGGGACATGGCGGGGTGGCACTGGGAGATGGGGCTCCCGCAGCTGGGGACATGAGAGTGGGATTGAGGATGGGGACATCAGGATGGGGGCAATGGGAACAGAGACGTGGGGACGTGGAAGGGACACAGGGGCAGCAAGGGGAGATGCAGGGGTGACAAGGGACATGGGAGCACAGGGAGGCAGTGGGAGGTGAGGGACAGCAGAGACGGTGGCACCAGGGATGGGGGCATGTGGGGACAGAGGGTGAGGTGGTGCCACCGCGGGGGTGACGCAGGTGTCCCTGCAGGAACCAGCACGCCGCCGGCCATGGCCGCCACACCGGTGCCCGCCATTGCGGCCCCACTGAGCGTCAACGGCTACAGCCCGGTGCCGGCGCAGCCCGCGGGACCCCCCGCGCCAGAGGCTGTCTACACCAGCGGGGTCCCCCCTTTCCCAGGTGCCTGCCGTCCCCCCCCCCGCGCCCCCACTGCCCCCCGCCCCCCCTAACGGCCCCCTCTGCCCCCAGCCCAGAGCCCTGCCGCCCCCGGGGACCCCCTGCAGCAAGCCTACGCCGGCATGCAGCACTACACAGGTCTGGCCCTGGGGAACTGGGGGCACTAGGGGGCGGGGGGGGGGGGGGGCATTGCATGGCACTGGTGGGTGCTGGGAGGCACTGGGGGGCATTGCATGGTACTGGGGACACTGGGAGAGTACTGGTTGGGGCATTGCATGGCACTGGGAGGCACTGGAGGGACATTGAATGGCAGTGGTGGATACTGGGAGGGTACCGGGGGCACCTGGGAGGCACTGGGGGTGCATCTGGGAGGGACTGGGGGGCACTGGAGGGGCATTGATTAGCGCTGGGGGGGGGGGGGGGGGGGGGGGCGACACTGCAGTAGCAGTAGGGGACCATTGCATGGCATCAGGGATTACTCAGGAGGGCACTGGGGGGACACTGGAAGGCTGGGACAGGTACTGGGGGGGCACTGGGGGGGCACTGCATGGCTTTGGGGGGGTACCATGAAGTCCTGGGAGGGCACTGGGGGCCATTTGAAGATACTGGCGGGCATTGCATGGCTTTGGGGGGCACTAGTGGGCACCGGGAAGGGCTGGGCTGGGGGGTGCTGGGGGGCGGGTGGGTGCCTGTGGCCCCCCCCCCCCCCCCCGGTGCCAGGCTGATCCCATGTCCCCCCGCCCCACCCCCAGCCGCCTACCCAGCAGCCTACGGGCTGGTGAGCCCGGCCTTCGCCCCCCCGGGGCCCCTGCTCGCCCCCCCCGCCCCCCCCGCAGCAGCAGCAGCGTGAAGGTGAGCGCACCCTGGGGACATTCCCCCCCGGCAAGGGACCGTCCCCAGGGTGCTGGGCTTGGGGTGCCCCATGCTGCAGAGGCAGGATGCCCCAGGGCATTTGGAGGGACTGGAGGTGGCTCATGGGGGTTGTTGGGGTGCCTCCCCCGCTGGGATTTGGGGGTGCCCCATCAGGGAGGGGGGTTTGGGACTCAGGGTGCCCATAGGGATGTGGGTGCAGGGCAAGGTTTCGGGGTGCCCGTGGGGGGGCCAGGGTCCCTATGGGTGCCCAGGGCCAGGTTTCGGGGTGCCCGCAGGCGCATGGGGCTGGGTTTGGGGGCGCGGGGCCGGTGCCCCCCCCCGCCCGCTGTGACGCCGCTCCCTCCGCAGGCCCCGAGGGCTGTAACATCTTCATCTACCACCTGCCCCAGGAGTTCGCCGACACCGAGATCCTGCAGATGTTCCTGCCCTTCGGCAACGTCATCTCCGCCAAGGTCTTCGTGGACCGCGCCACAAACCAGAGCAAGTGCTTCGGTAGGGCCACCGCCGCCTGGGGACACTGGGGATGGGGACACCGTGGCCAGGGCTTGGTGACATCCCAGCCAGGGACACCATGGTCAGGGCTTCGGGACACCATGGCCAGGGCCACTGTGGCCTGGGGATGGGGACACCACGGCCAGGGCATGCAGATGCCCCAGCCAGGTGCCGTGGGGTCACCTTGCCCCATGGCAGAGCCCCCCCAGGGCCGTGGGACAGAGGCAGGGGAGGGTTGTGGCCACCCCTGTCCCCACGCCTGATGTACCCGCTGTCCCCACAGGCTTCGTGAGCTTTGACAACCCGGCCAGTGCCCAAGCGGCCATCCAGGCCATGAACGGCTTCCAGATCGGGATGAAGCGCCTCAAGGTGCAGCTCAAGAGGCCCAAAGATGCCAACCGGCCGTACTGAGCCTGGTGAGCCCCTCCCACCCCCACCGGGACCCCCCGCTGGGCATCCCTTGGCTGGGAGCCCCACCTGCCCCCCCAGCTCTGCTTAATGCCCCCCATCTTCCTCCCACCCCAGGTCCGGAGGCTCTGGAGCAGCACCCATGGGTGCCTCCCTGTTGCAGAGCAGGCCCCCCCCCCCAGCGGTGCCCACAGGGGGCTTGGTCCTGCTGGGGGGGGGGACACAGACCCCCACATGCTCAGGAAGGATGGATCCCCCCCTCCAGGACCCATCTGGACCCCCCCATCCATCCCAGTCCAGGCAGGGCTGGGTGGGCCCTGGGTGCCAGCACCCCCCCCAGCATCTGGGTCCAGTCTGCCCTGGGGGACACCCCACCCCCCCCCCCCCCCCCCCCCAAGACCCCCCACTCCCCACAGGGACCTGCCCCCCCCCCAGGGGAACCCTGGTTGGAGCTTTTTTCTCACCATACAGGACCAAAACCAGCTCCAAGCCAGGAAGGGGGGGGGTCCCCACTGGGGGGGGATGTGTGGGGGGACACACATGCCCACGGTTGGGGGTACCGGCCCTGGCACTGCCACCCCTCCCAGGTCCCCTGGGTGGCTGTGCCAGGGCGCAGCGGGACCCCCTCCGCGACACACACTGCCACCCCGCTTCGCCCCCCCAACCTGCCTCAGTTCCCCCCTTTCCCCATGAACACCGGTGGCTGCACTGGCACCAGGTGGGGGGGGGATGCAGCCCCACGGCACTGCCATGGCCAGGGTGCGCCAGATGCTGCGTGGGCACGCAGCAGCTGAAATTGCTCCAACACTGGGGTGTTCCGCCATGGTGATGCACCCGGTGCCGCACGTGGCCGGCGTGGCTGAGCCAACGATGTGCCGGGTGCTGGATGGACATGCAGCGGCTGGACCCGGGACCTGCCAGGCACAAACCAGCCAAATCTGGGAGACAGGCACAGCCGGCATCAGGAGCCACAGGGACCCGGAGCAGCTGTAGCAGAGACATGCTGCTGGCATTGGACAGACATGGGATGTGCCAGCGGACACGAGGCCTCCGGCTCTGCCCGGAACCGCTGCAGCGGCCAAAACTGGGGTGTGCCGGGCACCCACCAGCCAAAACGGTGCTGAGTCCAGCACTGTCCAGCCCCGCAGCCTCCCCGCCCCCAGGGACGGTGCCCCGGCATCCCCTCAAACGGGGACAGTGCCCCCGGCCTCCCCCAGCCCCATGTTTACACCTGCCGCTCCCCGCTGTAAATAAGGTGGTTGGGGGCGCGGGGGCAGGGGCGCTCTCTCTTTCCCCCCCTTTTGGGGGGTTTGGTACCTGCTGAGTTGATTTAGGGGGTGGGACGGGGTGGGGGGGCACAGGGCCGTTAGCGCGGGGCGGGGGACGCAGACCCCCGGGAGTTGACGTCTGCGGTTGAGATGCCGCTGCTTAACTTATTTGCTATTTATTGCAGTTACTTTGGATAATTTAATTTTTTTTCTCTTTTTTTTTTTCTCCTCTTTTTTTTTTTTTTCTGTCTAAATAAAATAAGTTAAAAAAAAAAAAAAGCTTAAAGGAGATTTTAAAGCATCCCCAACCCCCCCCAGGGGTGCTGGGGGGCAGGGGGGGAGGTGGGAGGGAGCAGAGCAGGATCAACCCCAGCACCCACGGGGAAGAAACACGGCCATGGTTCCCAGTAGTTTCATCAATAAATCAATTTATTTAAAAGAATATGTTACAATTAATTACACTAAGTGACTTTACCAAACAACCAGCATGGTTAGAGACCAAGGAATGAAACACCGGGAGCAGCTGGGGTAGGGAAAGGGGGGGGAGGATTTTTTTTTCTTTTCTTCTTTTTAGTTGTTTTCTTCACATTTCTGACTGACAAATAAAAAATACAAGATACTGCAGTGAAAAGACAATTAGAGTTCTCTCAAATAAATTAAAGAGGATGTGGATGGTAGCGAAATCGGGGCGGGGATGACGACCACATTTCACCGGCTCCAACTCGAACAGGGTCACGGGCGCGATTATTGCTGAGACCTGCCCCTTTCACGCCACTGATGAGCCCTGGCACTGGGTGGGGGTGGTGGTGGTGGTGGGTCCCCGCATCTCTCCCAACCCCACCCCACCCCGGGGCCTCCAGCAGCACAGGGCTCCCGAGGACAACGGCCCTGGAGCGGGTGAGAGACACGGCCGAGCTCAAATCCAATTACTCCGGCGCTGGGCTAATTAATTCCCTGCTCACGGCCTTTGCTCTCTCCCAGCGCCCTGGCTGCCTGAGGAACCAGGAGGATCCCCCGCACTGAGCTGCAATTTAACCCAAAAAAACAGGTGGAGGCTGGGAATACTGGCAGCCCAGTGATGGAGCAGGGGTGGGATTGCGTTCCCGTCCCCCCCGTGCTGGGGTTTTAAATCCATTTTTTCCTTAATTGCCCCAGGCCACCCTGAAGAGAGAGCGGAGCTGGGGTCACAGCAGCCAAAGGCTCCCACAGGGAACACACCGAGCCCGGCTGCACCCCGGCATCCGTCCCCGCCTCGTGCCTTCTCCCAACCTGGCGAGGGGCACACAAACCCCTTCCCAAAACACGGGCAGAAAGGGGAAATCACTACGCTAAGCAAACGCACAGCATTTTCTGCTTGGCATCACCTCCCTCCCACACCCACGGTGCCTGGGGGGCCGTGAGCATTGCCAAGATGTTCACCCATGCTTGCCCAAGCTCACTTGTGTTCTACATTAGCGTTTTGTTCCTCATGGTGGGGGAAGCAGCAGGACCAGCATCTCCCAAATATCACAAAAGCCACCCCAAACCCAGGGCTACCTGGGGAAGCGATACAGAAACCAGCCCCAAACCTGCTCAGAGGCAGGAAAAGCAGCTTTTCTACCTTATTTCTCCTCCTCGGCACTGCTCGGCCACCCGAGCCACAGGCAGATCACTCGCCACCATGGCTGAAGCCGGCTGGTTTTTGGAAGCGCTCTCTGATCTCTCCCAAAAAGCCCAAGGGTCTTGAACCACTGCCCAGATCTGCTGGCCCATGGGGGCAGCGAGGGGAGCGGGCAGCACCCCCCACCCCCCTCTTCAGGGTGCCGGGGCGAGGGGACTGATCCTGGAACCCACGAGATCCTACATCCTGGCCATGCCACTGGGCTCCCCTTGCTCTTGGAGCCGGACATCCCCCACAGTCGCTCAAAGTCTGCATGAAAATACCCAGAACCAAACCAAAACACAGGAGAAAAAAAAAAGAAAGTCAAGAGCTTGTAAACGTGTCAAGGTCCTTGTGCCAGGAGAGGTATTTCCCTGTAACATTGCTTCTCTGTTGTTTTTTTGTTTTGTTTTGTTTTTTCCTTTTTTTTTTTTTTCCTTTTTTTCCTCTAAAGTTAGTTTTTAAAAAAACACGATGGGTTGTGAAGAGAAATGCGTGTAAAAATGCAAGCTTAAAAAAGGTACTGCCACCAATATGAAATTTTAAAAGAAATATATATATGTATATACGTGCACAATATTTGTATATATAGCTTTTTAGGGGCGGTTGGTTGATTTGTTGGTTTTTTTTTTTTTACATACATACATATATATGTCTGAACAGTGCAAATGGATGACATTTCTAGTTCCAGTTGTAAAAAATAAAAGCACAGTCCATCTTCTGGAACAGGACCCAAGTGGAAGGAAGAGACGGAACACCCTCGGGCGGTTGCTCTGCCATCCAACACTTTTTCCCCTCTTTTCTCAGCCAAGCCTGTCATTTATCCTAGTTGCTTAATTCCATAAACATGAAGTTCACAAATGGTATTATTAATAATATTTAGTTTAAGGGCTTTAATACAATAACAGAATTTTAAGTGTTAATTGGGAAGGGGGGGGGGGGTTACGTTCTTCCATGACGAGGGGCTAAGTGGCTGCGTCCCTCTGCTGTGACCTGACCATCTGAAAGATATTCTGAAAGAGAAGAAAAAGGACATTAAAAGTGCGATGTCACTCAGGAAGAGCTGGGTTCGACTCTCCTGCCAAGCTACACTGCAGCCCTATGAGCACAGAAGGGACCAGGGGGTGACCTGTGGGGGTCTGCCTGTCCCCCAGCCCAAGCACGAGAGCCTGGGGATGGCCAGAACTGCTCCTGGTCCCAACACCGACACCACACAAAGCAAGGGACTCCCTGCAGGGCAAACGTCCTCCCAGCAAACCCCCTGCAGATCCCCCCAGCCCCTCTCCACCCCGGCAGCCCTCAACCTTACTGGCAATGATCCAACGAGCCGGCTCAGGGAGCAGGCAGGGCAAGGAACCAAGGGGCTTGCAGCCAAAGTACATCCTACATCTCCGAGAGTTCCCCCCGAGGCAATACTGATACTCCGGGAGCAAGGAGCCCTCCCAGCGCCAATGCACATCGCATCCCGGCTCGGATCGCCCCGGGCTCTAACTCCCTACTGCCGCATCCCAGCTTGCTGTGAGCTCCCAGCCTATAACCAGGATGGCAGGAGGGGAGAGGATCTACCCTGCACACACAGCTGTGAGGCTTCCCTGTGCTAAGGGCTCCCAGGGAGCAGATGCCTTCGCTCAACCTGGTGGCGAGACCTGGGGAAAGCCAGATCTTACAGGAGCAGACAGGATTTAGGCACCTGTTCCTAGATGGGGATTTGCCATGGCCCTGATGGAGCAGCAGGTTTTGGGAAGGGCAGCTCAGGGGAGCCACCCACCAGATCAAGCCGAGCTGGCATAATTTTGCCACCCTCCTTCTCTGGGCCAACTCTGGGAGAAGATCCCACCTGCACGCTCCTGTGTCCTCGGTGCGGGACCCCTTCCCCACTGCCAGCTTCAGGGCTGCTGAAGTACCCCTGGCCCGGGCAGACATCCCCACCGTCAGTCCCGCTTCCATCCGCCTGCAGGGTCATGTTGGTGTTACCCTTCGGTATTTCAGCACTGAGCAGCCCCACGATGATTTAAACATCCTGCTCTGCCCACCTCTGCATCACACCAGGGTGCTAGACACCCTCCCGGCTGTCCCACTGCATCCTCTGGCTTTCCAGCAACACCTTCATCCAGCCAGGACCGGAGTGGTCCCAGCGGCTGCCAGGATGCACCGTGCATGAGGATGCCAGTCGCGTTCAGGGGGAGACCCCGAGCCAAGGGTAGCTCAGGGATAAGGACGAGCCTAGGGTTCAGACACACCAGGGACCTCCTGCTTGGTGTTTGTTGCTCTGGAGAGCCATGGCACTTGCTGGAAGCCCTCGATCCGGCATATCCCAGCTCCTCTCCGGCACTAATGAATCCTCCCCGTGCACACGGGGCCACGACAGCCAGAGGAGAAGGCAAATAATGCCCTGAAGGAAAGTGGCTCAGCCCGATGGCTGAAGCTCGAGCAGGAGATTAAAGGAGGGCAGGAAGGAGGTCAGGAGGAGCCCTGGGAATCGGACAGATCCCCCCAGGAAGCCCCGTTCTCTCCCAGCTCCACAAGCATCCCTCCCTCTAGAAAAGGGCCAGAGGCTGCAAATAACCCAAATTACGCTTGCAAGAGCTAAACCAAGCTGAGTGGCAGCTCAGCTCTCCCAAAAGGAGGACAGAGCTGTTTCCTTGTGTCCCCCCTGCCCCAGCTTGGTCACAGGGGTCACCGGTGACTGCCCTCCAACCCATGGCATGGTTTCTCTCCCACAACTTCACCTATAAGGTCTGAGCCACCCCAATGTCCCCAAACAGAGCTTGTCACCTGCAGCAAGCCAGCCTCATCCTCCAAGGAGCCATGCACAGCTCAGCCTCCCTCCTGAGAAGGGACACAACAGGGCCACCATATCCCCTCAGCACCCAGCACGAGCAGCAGGGACCACAAGGGTCCGACAAAGAGCTGGGCTTTTATTTCTCATCAAGACGGCAGAGCAGCAAAGCCTCAAACCTGCTTTTCCCGAGCACAGCCAGCGTTATTGGCCAGCATCTGCAGTCTGGGAGGCAAGTCAGCAGTTTACAGAGCACTAAATATATCTGTAAAGTATCTGCCAAATTCCACCAATCTTTTTATTTTACGCTGGGGAAAGAAAATTACCAAGTGACTGGTCAGAAACAACCTTCTCTCACCTAACACTGGTGGTGGGATTGGTAGGAACAGGCAGCATTTGGGGGATACACCGTGCCCCGAAGGGAGCATTGGGGGTGGTGGGAGCTGCGGTGGTGGATCCACAGAGCACAGCCCAGGGGAGACACCACCCTGAAGCTGCAGCCAAAGCCTTCTCTCGTTATACCAAGTGAAATCATGCAGACATGTATAAATTGAATGGGAGAAAAATCTATTTCCCTGGCAGGGAACTAATGGGATGTTTAGTACTGAGGAACAACTGATTTAAGAGGGAAGGAAGAGCAATGCCCCTGGTTTCCATTTCCAGATCCATTATTGCGGCCCCAGGAAGAGACATCACGGGCTGCGGGGAAGAGGCGATGCTCAGCAAGTGCTGTGACCCGCTCCTTGACGAGCCCTTGAGCAGCAGCCCCGGCAGGAAGCAGAACCGAGCCCAACGCAACCCACAGCCGGTTCCTGTGCCCGTGTGAGCCGGGCTGGCACATGAGCTGCGGCCGCTTGGCTCCCATCGCTCCCTGTGGCTTGATGGGCGCTGGGGCTGCAGCAAGGCATGGGGCCCAGAGAGGGGAGAAGCGATGGCAGAGGCTGCTCCTTGCAGCTTTTGCTGCATTCCAAGGCTGCATCACAAAGCCCAGAGCCTGGCTCACAGTACCCAGCTCGCTGGCTGATTGCAACAAATCCTCCCAGGGAGGTCTGTCGCCCTCACTGCTGCCGCTGCCTCCTCCTCCCTGGAGGGAAATCAGTTCACTTGCTGCTGGGGATAAGCAAGGGACAAGTTTTAAGCAGTCCCTGGGAGCCAGCAGCTCTGAGCACAGTTCTTCCACAGCCCCCAGCTCTCCCGACTCACCCACCAGCTCCCCTGCTCAACAAGGCCATTTAAATTTCCAGAGCCAGACAATCCTCGGTCCCTTGCCCTGAGCAAGGCGAAGACAAGCAGAGCCCCAGCACAGCTAAGGCAAAATGCGTGTCTCTGTTTCCGCAGAGCCACCCTGTTCACCTGCGAGCAGCACGAGCGAATCCCTCTCGGTGTCTCCAGGCTTTGTAGAGAAGACATCAAACACCTGCTTTTAAGTCTGAAGGGGCAACACAGGAGCACACACATGACTGTGCACACAAAACCTTCGCCTTTTTTTCCTCAAATACGCCCCATGCAGCACATGCTCGGTGTTTTCGGACTAGAGGGTTTACCCCAGCGCAATCACAGGGAGCGTTATCGTGCAGGATCTGTTTGGCAGCGGAAGTATTACACAGGGCGGGAGGCTCCCACACCCCCACATTTCACGGCTCTTGCCTTAACAGGTGACACATCCCACACCGTCTACTACAGCTTTCTGTTCAGTCAGACAGGGGCTCTTGCCCTCTTTGACGTCCAATGCTTTCTAGCCAACACAACACAACTCCTACCCGAGAGTACCAGTACCGCTGGGGTTAACAACTTTCAGCCTCACTACACGCAATTGCGCTTTCTCTCTTACAAGTTAAATAACCTGCGGCTATTTCCGATGCCTCAGCAAAGAAGTAGTAAAATTTGAAGTGGGAGTACAGCAAAGCGCTGGGTCCACAGTGGCAGAACGGCACTTCTGCATCCCCGCGGAGGATGCTACGAGCCTTCAAGCTTGCAGAGAGGCATCTGCAAAGGCTGTGGCTCCTGGCACACACCACCACAGCAGGGCATTACAGTGTTAGATGACTCTCTGCAAGCCTTGTCCATGTGTACACTACAGCAAAAGTGCTTGGATAAAAGCCTACAAGGGGATATCCTAGAGACAGGCAGACAACATTCACGGATGCTTCCTGGTGCATCTTGAAGCAATTTAAAGTGTTCAGCTTTAAATCCTGTCCAGGCTGAATGTGAAAATGGCCGGGCAGAGAGCAGCACGAGGAGGGAGGTGTATTTAGAAGGTGCTACAACACAAGTGTTTTTGCTCCCTGCTATTAAAGCAGCGCTGCGAACGGTATTTGTCAATCCCTAAAGGTCTTTGCTCCACCACTGCAGAACAACAAGAGAAAAAAATCACATGCCACTAGCCTGTGGCTTGCAGGATCAAGTCTTTGGTCCTTTAAAAGAAGTGCAGAGCCAAAGCGTTTGTCCCCTTTACAACTGTGCCCTTTCCCTCTCCTCCGGGGAGGCGAAGGGAGCCGCGGCTCA
This sequence comes from Aquila chrysaetos chrysaetos, assembly GCF_900496995.4. Classification (NCBI taxonomy): domain Eukaryota; kingdom Metazoa; phylum Chordata; class Aves; order Accipitriformes; family Accipitridae; genus Aquila; species Aquila chrysaetos. Next base: position 24,375,117 of record NC_044012.1, read on the forward strand.
GATCTCAGCCATCAGCTGCAGTGTCACATTCCAGGTCATCCAAAGATTGGCAGAGTCCAGGAGACAGGCAAGTCGGGACCACGTGTTTCTACCATCAGGAATGAGGCCTTTAAGCGCAAAGCCATCTCTATCCCATGAAAAGCAGCAGTAGGGTATTTTACTTTGCGGGTTCCCTCCAAGGAGAAGCCACTATGAAAGGACACTGTCCTACGCTAACAGGAACTGGAGCAGAGAAGCAGGAGAGACACTACATCCGCAGCAGAGCAGCCAGACTGGCTCAGAGAGCACAGATGCTGTTTGTTTTCAGCCCAATTACCTTGCTGCACATATTGTCTTTACTGCAGTTCTTGTTATCCTTGTCTGTTGCTTCCTCCTCCACCTTTACAAGGGAAAAAAATAAAAAGGGTATAAATAAAAAAGTAGAGCCGGGGGGGACAGGAGGAGACTGAACAGCTGGTGTTGGAGCAGCTGGGAGAACATCGGGATGGGATCCAGGGTGCTCCACGGATGTTGGACACGGGGAGCTACAGAGGAGGTGGGATTCAGAGAATAAGCCAGGCAACCCACTCAGGCAGCTTCTACTTCATGAACCAAGAGCCACAAAGACTTTGTTCCTAGGAGGTACAGAGATGTCACCCCCAGCTGAGACATGAACCCCAGAGCCAAGTTCCTCGGCTCTGCACATGGTGCACGGGGAGCATTCAGTGCTTTACAAAGCCAAACTGTGTAACCACACGCTATTGAGCCTTTCAACCTCCCTCCTACAAGGCTTGGGGCTGGGACAAAGTGGGTCTGGGCTCCGGGGGGGCTCCTGACTCTGCTCCAGCAGTCGTCCACCAGGTAAGCAGGCTGATCTGGGACTCTGCAGACTCTGGAGCACAGCCCAGCACCAGGAAGTCTCCTTGCCCCTGCCGGCGTGCAGGTGTCTGGTCACTTGTGGGAGATTCAGCTTCCATCCCTCAAGCTAAGGCAAGCCAAGAATCCCATTTTCTTATTTCCTGGAAAACTGTTCCAGGTTTATATACTCCTCCATCCTGCTGTGAATATCCTCCGAAGAGCCCAGCTGCTGTGGTCCAGACCCTGCACTCTCTGCACGTCTCCCACATGCCCCCCACACCCAGCACGGTGCCAACCCCGGATCCCAGCCACACTGAGGATAAGCACCAATACCCCTGCCCCAAGCTGATGCCCAGCAGGTAGGAAACTTCCAGGTAAGGAAAGAGGGAGGCATCATTCCCATTTAGGAGCCTCCAAGACCAGGCAGCTGCGGGGCAGATTTTCCTGGATTGCCATTTCAGACTTGCCGCGTTTAAGCCTTGTTTTAGGTACCCAAATCCATCAGCTGGCAGAGATAAGCCATCAGCGGAAAGGGGAGGGCTGATGCCAACAGCACTGATCAGATCAAGAGCAAGAAGAGAGGATCCACCCTCCAACAATTGCTTATCTCTGACCCCACAAGGGAGAGCAACATCTCTGGGACAGCAGAGGCACGGGATGGTGATTCGGTAGCCACGCACAGGGAAAACCTGGGCCAGAGCACCCCAGGGCCAGCTGAGCAAGGTGATTGCACATGGCTTTTCTAGCCGCTCTCTGCCTCTTCCCTGCAAGCAAAGCTGATGGTAGCAGTCCCTGGGGATGACAGGCAACCCCAAGGAGGAGCAGCAGATGGACGCAAGGTGATAAAACGTCTCCCTCAAGTGGGAGGAGAGGACAGGGAAAGCGCAGCATTAGGGATGAAGGCGGCAGGGCAGGCTGGCTCACGTGCATCTCCCCACCCGCGGCTCAGAGCCAGGTCTAAGCGCAGCTTTGACAGGAGAAGGCTGAGCAGGCACCTCAGGCTGGGATTCAGAAAAAAAACCCCACCAAACCCCAAAACCTCTCTGCACTTCTCAGCAGCTTTTCGGTGAAGGCTCTCACAACCCTTTCTGAATAATTCAGCAACCTGCATAATCTCTCTGGAGGATGGATGTTTTGCCATCTGCATTCGACAGCAGATGCCGGGGAGCGACTGGCCACAGTCGCATAGCCTGGGAACTGGTTAACCTGGTCAGCCACACCTGCGTGAGGCTTTCCCAGCACCAGGAGCTCCTTGCTCTAGCTGCAACATGAAACACCTACAAAGCCCAGGCCTTTGAAAGCCAGCCAGTCTACCCCCATGCTCCCTAGAGACCTGGTATCACTGCTCTAAGCATCCAATTACTCCCCATACAAACTGCTGTTAGGGACCAGGCGGAAACACTTGCCACTAAAAGCCTCCTGTAAAAGGTGAAGCCGTTCCCCTGCAATTACAGGTTCTTACCTCCTTCCTCCACTTGAGCTCGCAGAAAACCCGTTCGAAGCACTCATGCATGTAGTTGAACTGCAAAGAGAAAGCAGGCATCCCTCAGAGCAGCAAGCAGCCCCAGACAGCTGCCCTGGCTCCCAGCCGGAGAGTCTGGCACTGGTTGCCAGCCCAGAGCTCCCCGTGCTGCGGGCTCCTCCTGGCGGCCACCGGCCCCTGCATCACCTCCCGCCCCAAAAGCTGGAGCACAGGCTGCTGCTCCTCCAGCTTCTAGAAGGAAAACAAGCAGGTTCTGGGCTTTTCCTTAGCAAATCTGCAAAGAACAGGGCTACTTACATAGGGGGTGAAGATTTTAACCCATCGGGGTTTCTTCTCTCCTCGTGCATATTCGAAACAAAATGCCATTCCCTCTTCGTCCGTGTCCCACCGCTGCATTTCGTCCCATTCAAATGCTATTACCTGGTTCTGAAGGAAGACGAAACCCAGGTGAGGCCAGAGCCCCGCAGACCATGAGGAAGGGGAGGTTTAAGGCAGATCAGGTGGCAAAAGCAAAGCCACACGAAGGGGGAATGCGGATGCCTCAGACAGCCTTGCTGCAGAGACAGGTATGAGCCAGGGAAGCAGCAGTGGAAACACACACTAGCACCCACAGAGCAGCCAGATAAACCCCTGTGCTCCAACCACTGCCAAAAATCCCTTTGGAGGCCTCTCAGCCGCAGTCCCGAACGCCCAGAGCTTTGGGGACACAACACTGATGCTCTCTGCCTATAGAAAAGTCGAGGTGGAGGCCAGGGGCTGAGCCCAGCTCCCCAGGACCTCACAGAAACCCCCTTACCTCCAGCTGGCCCTCCTCTGTGCAGGCATGGAGTTTAAAGTGCTTAATGCTGATGGCTGTAATCACATGTCCCTTCCGCCGAGAGTCACAGGAGCAATGGGGGAAGCTGATCTCGTTGTAACCCTCACATGTCCGTAACATGTTTAAATACTGCAGAGAGAAAGCTGCAGGCATTAGCTTGCTCAGATGAAGGGGACCCCTGCATCCTCCTGCTTCTCACACCGCCTCCACCTTGCGCATGCCCTGGTGCTAATCACCCCCTTGGAAATCCCTGGCTTTACCGCAGCCCAGGGCGGCTGGATCCCCTCCAAAGGAAACCGAAAACCCACAGGCAGCAGGGCTGTGCTAGGGGAAGGAAGGAGACCCCTCCAGCTGCTCAATTCCCCTCTCCAAATCATTAATCTATCTAGGCACAGATACACACAGAGCATCTCGTGGCTTCGAATGCCAAAAACCCTTTCCAGGAGAGCTGGTGCAGCCAGAGTCACCAATCAGAGTGATCGTGCTCCCCCCGGAAGGGTACAGAGCTGAGCAAACAGCTAAAGCAGCCCCAGGACTGAAAGTACCACTCTTGCTAGATCCATCCTCCTGACCGTTGCAGGCTGAAGATGAGATCAGAAAAAGAGGCTGTCGGGCAGATGTGGGATCCAGGTTTCTCAGAGTCCTTCAATGCAAATGCTCTTGAAACTCATGAAAAGGTCCAAAGAGGTATTTTGGCTATTTTTCTTTCTTTCTGAGTGTAGCCCAGACAAAGCAGCACTGTGAGGACACTGGAGAAGTGCTAGGAGCTCTGAGTCACAGCATGGGACATGGGAAAAGCCAGGAGCTTCTCCAGGGGCCGGTGCTCCAGAGCCTCACATCCTCTTGTTGCATGAGAAAGGTTTACACAGGGCAGAACTACAACAAAGTCTGAAGTGACTCTTTAACCAAGGAACAAGCCACATCCAGACCAGAGGAAGGAGCCAAATCCTCAAGCATTGTGCTCCAGGCAGGACCCTTAATAGCATGGGGTAAGGTAGAGGATGAAGTACTTTGACTTCACAGGGTCTTTGGGACACAGACATTGTCTTCTCGACCTCCTGCTAGACCACGGCCCTACTGCACCTGGTGTACGTGTGTGTGTACATAGATATATATATATATGCTGGGATATACCCTTTCCAAAGATTCAGATCTTTCTTGGGTCATTAGAAAGCCAGCAAGACAAGCAGAAACAAAAGAGCCATGAGATAACCCACAGGAGGAAGCGTCTATTTACTGATCCTTATCATTAGTTAATAATTAACCTTCTTGGCTTAGCATTTCAGATGACCCTTCCGGGGTCTACCCCAAGGTAGTCCCCCAGCAGGGACCCCTCAGAGCTACTGCAGTCAAATGGGCTTTGAGGAGGGGCCTGACCAAGACCAGTCAAGCTGGAGAAGGGGATCCCAAGGCCGTTGCTCTTTGAGAGCAGCCAAGCTGGCCACAAGAACGCAGGGAGGGTGCAGCAAGTCAGGGAAAGGGCAGCCTGCATTCGTTCGGTACCAGCAGCCCCGAGCAACCCAGGAAGTTATTTACAAGTCAGATTCTTCTGTTGTTTGATCTTCAAGCCAAGCCTGAATCTGGCAGATGAGCTCAGGACATCCCCTTCACTCCCCCACGTCCATGCCAGGCAGGCTCATCAAGTCATACCAAGCCCCCAAGCACTTGCTGGGCAAGGTGATAAAAGGCAGAAAATCCCTGACCAGACAGCAAGCTCTGACACAGGATTTACAATCTGGGAAGACTTGTGCCGGACAAGAAACCCCAAAAAACTAAGGCACGGAGGGGGCAGCAACTCACGTTACGAGCAGGCCAGGACCCACCCCTCCTTTGGCTAGCCCAGAATCACCATCTCGGAGGCAGTCTTGAGGCAGAAAGAGACCTTTGCCTCTCAATTACTAGGAAGAAAGAGCCATCCCCGAAGGGCTGCAGATGAAGGATTGCTACATCACATGTTAAGCACCTCACCTTTCAACATTGGCAATAACCCACAAGGTTTTATCGCTGCCTTGTGTGGAGCCAAGTCAATGGGTGATCTTGCCAAGGACAAGCCGCTGTTCAAACGTGCCAGGCACGAGGGGAGGTTTTGGTTCATGCAGCGGCCGACCCTCGGGCACGTCCCAGCCCTGCGCCTGGCATTCCTGCATGTCTGCACACCCTGCCAATCCCTCCTGTGCTAAGCCCACACCCCCCCAACTCTCCACAGTTATTGCTTTCCAAGAAAGAAGTGTTTTTCAAGGCTGTGTGCATAGAATGGTTTGGGTTGGAAGGGACCTTTGAAGATCATCTAGTCCAACCCCACTGCCATGGGCAGGGACATCTTTCACTAGTCCAGGTTGCTCAAAGCCCTGTCCAACCTGACCTTGAACACTTATAGGGATGGGGCACCCACAACTTCTCTGGGCAACCTGTTCCAGTGTCTCCTTTCCAAACACAGCATTGCAAACAGGAAGGAAAGCAAACAGGACAGGTAGGATAACTCACCATGACCATCTTTCTCTGCTCACACAGCTTCTGTAACTGGTAGGACTTCTCCTCTGCTTTGATGTAGCCTTTCTTGACATCATCAACAGCCTAAACAGGAAAAGGGAAAGGAAACCCAGGAGGTCAGACTAGTGGACTGTTCACTGAGTCACAATGCTTTGCTTTCCCTGGCTGGCCCTGAGGCTGCTTTGAACAGCCAACCCCAATTCACAGCCCCAGAAGGTGACCAATGTCCCCAAACAGGCAGAGGGATGAAGAGGCTCAAAGAGGTGGTTCTCTGCACTCACTGGCTCCTGCCACGAGCCTCTGATTGCCTCGGGGAGCATACAGATGCTTAAGCATCTAGTCGGACTTTGGAAGAATGTCCCCTGGCAAAAGAGGATGGATCTGGAAATGCTGGTACCTGGAATCCTGCTTTTGCCTTCAGGCACAGGCAGGGACAGGCTGGTACAACTCTTCCGCTCCAGACACACAGGCACAGCCACCTCCAGGAGAGCCGTGCTGGCTTTTACCCACTGTGCTGCTGGAGTGTTGGCAGGAAAATGTGTTTTTCCTTCAGGACTGAGCAGGTACACAGCCCCTTCCTTTCACTCCTCAGCTGCACGTCCCAGCAAGAACTCCTGCCCCTGGCACAAAGCGGCTTGTAAAGCTGCCAGCCAGTAAAGATCCAGTCTAGGAGATCAAAGAATTTGACAAACTACTGTTTTTATTTCAATTTGTACCAGAGGCTGGTACAGGCTTAGTTCAGAGAGCACTAGAACAGCATTTTTGGTGGTTAAGACAGAGCAGGACTCATCTCACTGAACTTTGCAGATATCTACCTCTGAGCTGGTCATCCTAGACTGGCTTTATACAGGCAATGGGAGAACATGGCTCTTCTCGGACTCGCTTCATCCCAGAGAATCTGCATAAAGTGAAATCACAGGCAGGAACATCCCCTTTCCTTATGGTGAACAGCGAGAAGTCTGTTCCCCGTCTTCACTGACAACACACAGAACTGAGGAAAACATATCTGACCCAAGGAGTGCAGCCTCCCGCGATCCTTTTAGCTTGCTCTGGGAAGGCAACTTCCTGCAATGACAGCGGCAGAGTCCTGCCTCCCAGTTCAACTGTGACTTGGCCACAAGTTCACCACAGCACCGCTGATTCACCCAACCATGGAATTCTACTCCTTGAAGTTACCCAAGCAGGACTGGCCCTCAATTTCATGCTCTGTTGCCAGTACGCCAAAGGACAGCAGTGTTTGGAGCAGTACTGGGAGCCGGGCACTTGTGTTGCCTTACCTCCAGTAAAAAATTACAACTCTTGGGCACCTACCTGATGGAAGAAGTAGGTGACTGCCAGGTCATTGTCATTGAGAAGAACCTCCTCCTCTGTAGTGAAGAGCCATTTTCGGATGGTCAGGCATGTTCCCGGCACCGCTGAGGTGTAGTTCTGCACGTAGAGTTTGTGGGGGAATTCATTGGGCGCCAGTTTGCGCACTGAAAAAAAGCACAAGACATTGAGGTCAGCACACAGCCCCACACAGCATCAGCATCATCATCTGTGACTGGAGCCTGGCTGCTGCACAAATCAATGTTGGCGATGCCCTTTAGCTGAGTCAGCCAGGATCGGGAGCTCCAGCTCTGCTCCAGGGCCCTTTCTTCTCCTCCCTGACCAAATCCAGCTTTTTTCAATACCTACTTCCACACTGTCAGGACCACACCAGTCCCTTGCAATCGCCTCTAGTGCACAGGCAGGAATCTGTGTGAGACTGAACTCCTCTCGGTCGTTGGAGAGCTCAGCGCAGCTCTCAAGCATCAGTTCAACAGCCTGACTTAATTCCCTGCTGTGCACAGGGAGGTCCATCCTCCCTAAGCCTTAGGACCTGTGCCCTGGACCTATGCACTGTGCCCACAGTGGAGAAGGTCCACCCCATCATGGCAGGCTGCCACCAGAGCCTGGACAAAACCCACTGCATTGCTCAGCCAAGCTGGAGCAGCTGGGCCACCAGCAAGTCCCTGTCGAGACATTTACTGTGTTCAAATCTGCTTTACCCAGCTATGATGGACAAAAAAGGCGGGTGCCAGTATGTCTCCATCAGGTAAGGATACGGTCATTATCTTACTGCAGATGGAGCTTATGGTTTCCAGAGAAATTAAATGGAGTGTATCCAGACAGGAATAAATGTGGATGTTCACAGTGAGTGTCCAAAAAGCACAAGCCATAAAGGTTAACTGAAGTTTTTACTTTCCAGCGCAGTTTGAGAAGTGCAGCACTCACAGGAACAAGGAATTAATAGCTCCAGTTAGAGTCTGGCACCATAAAAGCTTCCTGCATGAGACTGCAAGCGTGCTGCAGCGTCCCATCTCCCAAGAGCAGGCATTCCCAATTGAGGCTCCCCGCACAGCCCTGCTTCGGCAATGTTGAAACACGTTGACCCTCCAGCCCTGGTCTTCCCTCCCTGTGTCCGCGTCCTGCTCTGTCACACCAGCACCCAGTAACTCTCAAAAAGTGACCACAAACCTGATGGCAGAGGCAGTTCTGTGATACCAACACTTTTACAGGACACTGGTGACCTTGGCTGCCCCAGGGTCAGCATCTGAATGCAAACCCAGCTTGTTCTGTGAGATGAGTCATTTTAGGAGGTCTCAGAAGCTAAAAATCACCCCTTCTGTTCAGCCAGAATCTTGTAAGCACAAGCAACAGCCCTAGAAATCTCTTCCTACAAGGCATTTTGCTGTAACAACAGGATGAGTTTGAGGCACATAGAGATGACAATTCAGAAATGAAGGTACCCAGCTGGGAATGAGAAATACACTTGGCTTAAAACCCAGCACAGGGGAAAAATAATACACAAACCAACCACTACACCCATTTTGTGGTGTGACCGCGATATTTTGCCCTCTCTACAGTTTCAGTGAACCCAACATAAAGCTGGGTGAAATCAGAGATTGCTGCGGCCAGGGATCTGAACAGCAGCCAGGGGACCCCAGCACATGCTAGGCTGGAAGGATGGCAATTACTTAAGTGCCAAAATGATCGCCCAGAATCCCACAGTCAAGCCTCAAATACCATCAGGATTTAACCACAGAAGGAGAGAAGAGAAGCTAAGATGCAGCTCACAGCACCCCCCTTCTTCAGGACCTGGATATTGCCCCACACTTATGTGTGTACAGACTGAGGGTGCCCTCAATCCACTTTCCAGCACCTTCGCTCTGTCCCAAGCCACTGCCCCCCCTCTCCAGAGACTGCCACATTACAATGACACTGCCCATTTTTTCTAAGCTTGCTGGACCCTTTCAACTAAAGTAAAATGCATCTCTCAGTTTAACAAAAAGCTTGTCTCCTTGAACTGCTTAAGAAAGGGAAAGTTAAGTGGCAACAAAAAAGCCATCAAACTTTGAGGGCTCCTCACTATCAGAGCCTAGTGTGCCTGCCCGATTCCTCCCAGGGGCTCCTGATATTGTGAGTAGAGATAAGACCTAAGTGAGAGTGCCACTGGGCTCTGCTAGTGCTGCAGAGCTTTCTCCCAGTTGCTCGTCAGCACCGAGGGGATTAAAAGACTTACCAAAGGAGTGATTGATCACTTCAAACAAGGCGAAGTAGTTTGCGGTAATACTGTCCATTCCAACTTTCGCAGCCACGGCCTAAAGAGCAACCAAATGGGAAAATGGGGTGAGCCGAACAGGAGCCAGCAGCTGTCTGTCCCCCTCCAGGGCAAGGCTGGCTACATACAGGTTATTCCCAAGTATTCCCTAACCCGAGGTGTTAGTCACCACAGAAAACCTGAATTTTACTCTTCCAGTAAAACCAGGTGTTTTCTTATGCAAGGGCTTAGACTCTCCTGCTTTCACCTTCCTGTAAACTGCTCTAGATTTTAAGTGCCACCATGGCTGACAATTAGGTCATCTTTTCTTCTGATGCCTCCAGCTTCAGTTCCTAATAGAAGAGGTGTGCACACTTCCCCTAGGAGTTTTCTCCAACAATGCTTCCATCCTGCATGCTAATACCACAGCCAAAACTCACAGACCTCGGCACAGGTGACATGAAATTCAAGAGGCTGTGTCCCAAACACACCCTGCACTGCGAATCCTATCTACCCAAAGGATTCTGCTGTGCAGATCTGGAGCTCCTGAGAGCCTGCTCTTTCACAACCCTCTGGGGCTCCCTTGCTTGCAGCAACATTTCTAGTTCCCCTTTCAAAAAGGGTCTCCCTTGCATCATCTTATTCCCCCTAATCCATTGACAGCTTCCACTTTCCCTCCTGTGGTGCTGGTTGATGTCAGTTCTCCTTAGTTTTCTACTTAAAGCACTGGGCCTCTGGCCACTTGCAAACCTGTAATCTGGCCAGAGAATCCCCCAAAAGGGTCACTACCCTTAATATTCAACTTGCTGTCCTGCCACACAGCCACAGTGAGACTCGTGTGTTGGCTGCTGGCAGCTCTTGGATCCAACTCCTCCACCCCAGCCACTGCAAGCCATAATACACAATCTGTCTAGTGCTTAGAGCCATCCGCCAGCTTTAAGATATTATCAGTGAAAATTAATTCAGCAATGACTGTCCTTGCAGCCAAACCTGCAAGCGAAAACGCTGCTTCAGCACAGCATAAGGTTAGAGTTCTCTAGCATCCCTATCCTCTCTGCTACAGCAAAGCAGCGTCACTGATGCCCACCTGCACTCGAGAGGAGCAGAGAGAAGCAAGTGGGTGCCGGTAGGGTCTTGGTTAACATCCAAATTATGTTAATCTTCCAGTCAAGGCAAAAAAAGAAGTAGCTCACCTGGTACACCTGGTCTGTAGTGCTGTTCTTTTTGACTCTTACTGTCACTGTTGTTATATCTGGTAATGCTACTCGGAGCTCCACATCTGAGACACCGTTGTAATTCTGAAGGAGGGTAGAAGAGGGGACAGAAATCAGCATCACACAAACTGAGGCCCAAGCTCTATTTATTGCCTTGCGCTGGCTAATTAAAATGGTCACTTCTAACAACCAGCTGCTCCACAAGCCTCAGGAATCCCATTCCAGTCTGCACCACAGAAATTCTGAAAGAAGGCTCTGCTCTGAGACAGGAAGCTGAGCGAACAGTTTCAGGCCACAACAGGGTAGGATTTTACATTCACAGGTTTGCCAGTGAAGAGCGAGAGAAAGCTCTGGGACACAACAACTTCATGCACCATGGAAAGGTTGGAAAATGAACAACAGTTGAAGGGCAAACAGCAACTCACTGCTGCTACCTGCAACTCAAATCTTGGGAGAAGCAACTCAGACTGGTATTCAGAGTGCCTGTTGCCTTTCTGGCCAAAGGCCGACAAATACAAACAGCTCACAAATGCAAAGCCACCTGGGCTGCCACCAGCACGGAAACCAGCAGGAAAGTCAGTGAATGTGTTTTTTTGCTGGGTCTCCCCTTGCCAGAGCGCCAGGGTATGCAATGAGGCCTCATGGCTGGTTCTGCTCTGTGCACGCCTTCAAGAGCAGCACCAAAGCTGCTCTTAGCTGCTGCTATGGAGAAAGTGTTTCCTATGTGCAGTGACAGAGAGCAAACTGCGGCCTTGATTTTCTGCCGTGGTTTTCTATTCAACCAACTGAAGCTTTGGCAGGGAACATCTTTGCTCTCTGATCCAGTTTTACCAAGCATTTATGGCCACTGTACAGGGAAGGTCGTGGCAGAGCTTCAGCGCCGTCACCTCCTTGCCTACCTCATCTGACTCCGACAGGAACTCCTGCATGATGTCGCTCTCCCCAATGACACGTATTGAACACACTGCAGGACAGAGAGCGCAGGTTAGTAGGGTGCCCGGGGGAAGAGGGAGCCCTCTCCTCCCAGGACCAGCCCAAAGGTGACATGGAAATAACAACTGTCTGTTCTGTGGGCGGCATGAAATGAGGCTGGTATCTCCAGCCCTGAAAAACCTTATCAAAGCAAGTGCTTTCCAGGCTGTATCAGGTGTCCTGGCACGAATACTGATCCAGCCTGAATCCCCTACAATAGCAAGTGAACAGTGGTGTTGAATAACTCACTGAGATATTCCCCGTGGGTGAAACCCAGGCCCCAGGCACATGGCCAACAGGAGGTTTAGACTATACTTAAAAGTGGGCAAGAATTTCATAAATAGTACTTTTGCCTCAAACAAAAAAAAGTTATTCCAGAGGGACTGAAACTATTTGGGAATTTAGGCCAAGTTCAGCAAATAATTTGGACCCCAACTGTATCATGTTGCCTCTAAGATGCAACCAGTCTGCCCGCTCCTCCAGCCAGCTGGTAACCAAGGATGAAGATGAACGAGCTCAGCAAGGCAGGGCTGAGATATCAGTGGGGTGGGGAAAACCTGACCCACATCCATCTTATGGGAAGAGGGGGCTTCACTCCCAGATGCCAGCAAGGGAAAAGGCTGTTAAGCTCACACAAACTAACTGAGCTGCTTCCAGGCAACTAAGATAACACAGCATCACAGGATGAGGGGTCATTGCTCCCTGAATCTCATCTACAGCCTCTTCACTGCAAAATGCAGGGTCAGATCTTTTAGCCAGGCACCCTGATACAGAGATAAGGTCTTGCACCCACTTCCCCACCATCTGAATTCAACCTAAAGGAAACTCCTGCTGCAGGTATTACAATTCTGATTAAAAAGGACCAAAGCGTTCAGCTGTGAACAAGCTCAGGTTGAGCTGAGCTCCCCTGATGAGAACAGCCTCAAACACAACATTCTCCCTGCTCCAAAGCTTCCTTCCTCTGCCTCCTGCCCATGCTCCCTCATCTCCAAGATTACTGGCGAGCAATGTGACACTATAAAAAAAGGCTTGTTGTGCGTTAAAAACTAATTACACATTGTGTTGTTGGAAGTATACTGCAAGCCAGTAACACATGCATCATTAAGCCGTGGAAAGTCTGAGCTCCCCCTCGCCACCTTGGCCATAAAATCCCATCTAGCTACAAACAAGCTTCTTTCCCTCACAGGTAAACAAATGCCTGTGAAGTTTTGGACCACCCGTGGAAGGATGTACCCTGAAGATTTGTTTCCCTCCTTGCGAGGAAGGCGGTGTACAGCTCCCAGCTCAGTACCTTTCTCCAGGTATTCCTCCAGCCCTCGCCGCCGGGCATCCAGCTGCTGCTCTGACAAAGAGAATGGCCACTTCCCTGGGAGACGTGGAAAAGTGAAGTTGGCAAATTCCCGTTTCAGGTTCTGGTGCAGGATGGCAAATTCCCGGTACCGCTTTGAGCAGAGCTGGCGGCCCGCCATGTAAACATTGTAGACCTGGAGGGAGGAGAAGAGGCTCACTGGGGTGAGAAAAGCTTTCCAAATTCAAACTGGCACAGCTCTGCCTTCCCAGACCCACAGGTAGCACAAGGCTAAATTAGGAGGGTTTGAGCTAGAATGAGAAACTGGTATGAATAAATACACCACTGCTTATCCCTGGAGCTGGGGGATGTCCCAACTACTACCTCATTCTGACAGCAGCCGGATCGGCATGAATTCAAGGCACCTTTCTATTCCAAAAGGAGAGGAAAAACACCCAAACCCTTTACAAAAGGCCCCAAGCCTGATGCAGCCATCATGGCATTCACCTGGATCATGTCCTGCACACAGGAGGGTCCCTGAGGTGCACCAAGCCACCACCAGACAGATGTCACAGCAATACTGTGCTGACTGCATCAGCTGTTTTCAGCAACAGGAGCCTCATCACCTTCCAGATGTGCTTGACACTACCACTGAATTTCCAGCTTGTTGCAGAATTGAGCCTCTCATTGCAGCAAAAACTCCAGAGCTCTGGATTCAGGTTCACAGCTACTTCCCCGAAACCCAGAGAGGTCCCAAAGCGAGCAGGAGGCTCGGTTTGTGTTTGGACACAGCCCCTGGCAGCCATCAGGCATCAACCATGGGGCAGATCCCAGGGGAGAGGCAGCATGAAATCTTTTAGGAACACTCCATGTCAACTAGTTTTTTCATTATGCTTGCACTCTTCCAGTTTCATTCTGGACACTGTTAAGGAAGTAAGACTCTGATCCCAAAGAGGGGAAACCCAGAGCAGAGTTACAGTCGCAGGACATTTCTAAGCACTGCGATGCTCTTCAGGGAATTCCCTTCCCATTCATTAACCAGTTGCCTCCATTTTTAAAGCCAATCTGCTCAGTCTTGCAGGCAAATTAAACAAGCTTTTATCTAGGCATTGCTAATATGCCCTCAGTGATAAGGAGGTCCCAAACAGCAGCAGTTACCTTAATTAGCTTCACACCAGTAAAGGGATGCAGTGGTGAAAAGAGTAGGTTCACGCTTTTCCATGTTGCACAAAGGAAGTGTTTGCAATGACCACCTTTCCCCTTGAGGAGAGGAGCATCACCCTCCACTGTCCTCCTGAAGCCAAAGGGCTGGCAGAGCACAGAGGTGGAGTGTAGCAAGAGGCACATGCCAAAGATGCACCGAGGGTGGCTTCAGCAGCATTCAGAAGACTCAAAACCCCAACCTGCTCCCCAGATGAGGGCTGGGAGCAGTCCCAGCTCACTCACTCTCCACATCTGTGCTCCAGATACCTGCCTGACAGCCTTCACAAGGGAAAAGTGCTCCAACAAACCCACAGGTTTTTCCTTAAAAAGAAGCATGCATTCAACCCTTCCAGTGTCACCTCAAGAGAAGGTGCTGGGATGGAGCTGGATCCAAACAGCAGCAGCTATTGTCAGTCCAGAGAAGAGGCTCCCTTTGACCCCCTGCCCTGCACTGCACTTCTTTAAGAGCCTCTGGTTTCTAGGACCCTTCTTCTCCTGCCCCATATGGCACACCTTATCTGACAGCATCCCACCAGGGCTGGGAGAGCAGGGTGCGGGGAAAGCACGTGCTCCCCGTGAAGTGGCGGATCTGGAAGGATCCCATCTGTCCCCTTCAGAGACACGTGCCAGGATGACATGTTGAAGTGACATGCTTTGCACAGGAGCCTGACTCTTCTGGCAAGCCGAGCACTGCTGAACCCTTTCCACCCTTCCTCTCTCACACACACACGCTATTTCTGCAACACTGATGATGGCTTGTGTCTTCATTGGGAAAATGCCTCAGTCCTCAGCTGGGAGAGGAAAAAGTGATAAGCCAGTTTGTCATCTGTCTCCTGGCACTTCACATGATGACGCAATCATGTCCCAAGGGCAACTGCTCCAACCAAACCTACCTCCCAGTCTGGGAGGGTGAAGGGACCGGACCCAGCATATGGCACAAATCTTCCAGCCACGAGTCAAAGCAATGGCATAACTAAAAAGCCCCAATACTCGCCATCTCGTCCCAAGGCCCTCCGCCTCATCGTCCACCCCCACCGATGGCCACACAGTTCCCTGGCTCTGGAAAAACGAAGACAGCACACAGAGCAGAAGAAAAAACATGGTCCGGACATGGGTAGGACTGTGCTCCTAACAATAAGCAGCTATTTGCAGGGGGAAGAATACTGCCCTTGTGGCAGGCTTCTGTCTCTACCAGTCGCTGATTGAAACTCAGAGCCAGCTGGGGTTGGGCTGCAGGCTCTGCTGACCCTCACCACAGCTCAGACCCGAGGCATGCTCAGAGCAGCGGCCAGCAGCGAGACACAGGGTGCTGGAGGGCAGGGCAGTCAAGATAGTTTGCAAGCAGAGCACCTGTGAACACTACACAGCCAGGCAAGGAAGCAGAAGAGCCAAGCAAGGCCAAGCCAATTGAGGAGGTTAAATACACCCCAAATGTTGCAAAAAGAAACAGTTCTGCAGATGAGTGTCTTTGTCCAACCTGTTTTGGGTCCCTCTCCAAACATTTCCTTACCAGCCACAGACAGCCATCCCTGATGAGCCAGAATCAACCTTAAGCCTCGGAGGATGCACCCATATCAGGTACTTAAATGACAGATCACATCACCTAGGAAAATGACTGCCAGCCTCCCCAATAAATGCAACAGAAGAAGCAGGGAACCCAAAGGAAAAAGACTTTTTACAGCTATTTCCCCCACCACTCCCTAAAGGGAAAAGAAATTCTGGAGATGGGAAGCTATGCTTCAAGACATCTGTTCCCTTTGCTTTTACATCTATCACAGATGTCCTTAACACTTGGTGTAAAACAGGAGATACAAATATGAAAGCTTATATGAACAAAACAATAGCTTCATACTTAATCTTTGTAAGAGATCAAGCTATTCCAGATACATTAATAAAAAAAAAGCTTCCCAACACATCGGAGATAGCTGCAAAAGAATAACCAAGCACAGTAAGAGTGAAGACAGGCAAGCCTAAATAAGACAGCGTCAAAAACAGTCAATAATAAATTAACATGCCTCCATCCCGAAGACAAGAAGAGAGTGTTGCCACTAACAGCAAGGAGCATGCCAGCTCAGGGCGCAGATACCCAGAGATATCCAGAAAACACTGTCCAAGCTGATACTTACCACAAACTTCTCGCCATTCTGCTCCACATGCTTGTACGTGGGGATGGAGATGGGCACAGCTTGTTTTTCTGTGTAGTCGTAGAATGACTGCCCCAAAGAGTCATCACTCGGATCAAGGTTATCTGCCTCATGGGGAGGCACGGACAGCACTGTCAGAATTAACTCCTTCTCTCCTGCACGAATCAGGTCCACCACTTGCTTGTGTGTTGCTCCTTCAACATTCACCCCATTCCTGTGAAAGAGAAAGCAGAAAAGCCATAAGCAAGGCAGAGGTGACCACAGAGCCTTCAAACCACACCAGGACCAGCCCAGAGATCCATCACATATCTGCTTCCCCTGAAAATCCCTCCAGCCTCAACTGCTCTGGTTGCTCCAGTTTCAATCTGGTCTGAACTTCACTCATTTTTCCTATTGATGATTTCTCAGGTTATTAGTTACTGAATTATGTTTAATGACTACAGACACAGCTAAAACTTCTTTAGAAGGTTCATGTACCCCCTTGAATATTTAAAACAAGTTTTGCGGTTTTCACCATTTCTCAATGATACGACATGGCATGTTCGTACCCAGAAAGCAAGCCTTTTCCCATCAGCTAAAAGCAATTACAAGGAGACCACAGAACTGGGGAAGAAAACACTGAACGTATAATACATACTAGTCTGCTAGGGCAAAGCCCATCTCCTGATCCTCTACAGCTCCAAAACGTAAGAGGAATTCCCTAAATCTGAATTGAAGCTTCCATCTGAACAAGAATGAGAAAGCAGGCAAGGAGGCTCAGAGAGCAAAGGTAAGCAATTTCAGAAGCTGGTGTTCCCATCTGCCAAGACACAGTACCCATGAGCACACCTGCTTCAGTGCAACATAAACAAGACGTGTGTTCATTTCAGTTACTTCTAGGCAAACTGCTCTGCCTTGCCCCAAACAGCCCAGGAGCACTGCTGCAGCAAGTAACATGTTTCTGCTTCCTAAGCTGCTCCAACCTGATCACAAGAGTTCGTCCCAATTATGCCCAAAGCCCTCCAGGAGCCCCATAGAAGCTCTGAAGACCCAAGACATGCCCAAGCCACCTCTAGAGCATTCCTGCCATTCGTGGTCTCCCTGCAAGCTCAGTTAACCATCACCTGGCTCTTGCTTTGCCCAGAAGATACAGACCAGACCTCAGCCAGCTTGGAAAGATGCTGGACCTATGACTTGATTTCAAAGCGAAGAGCGCTGTTAGGTTCTCTTCCAAATCTGGGAAAGGACAAGCCTGTTTTTCCTCCTGATAAAAGCTAAATTTAGTAGCGAGTCTCCATAAACTCGCAGTCATTGCAAGTGTCTCTGTGAAGAGTTTGGTATCCAAAACATTCCCTGTATAAACAGGAACAGGCAGAGCTTCACGCACCGCATCCCTACCAGTCAGCCTGGCTGCGCTCCTGCAAGGTTGCCGGAGAGCCCATGGACCATCGGAGACGACAGGTGCCCTTCACCTCTGCTTCCTGAGCAGCTGCTTGGGATGAGCCTGGAACAAACCAGCCAAGGAGTTTCACGCCGCTGCTGAAACACCGGCAACCATGCCACAACCGCAATTTGTCTTCACTCACACCTAGGAATTTCTCCACCAGAAAACCCAACATCGCCCTTATTCTGCACTGCTGGCTATGGCCATTACCTGATGCTTCAGAGGAGTGCAAGAGGAGGGCAGCCTGCACTTTCCCAGCCACGAGTCCTGACCATGGAGGGAGAGAAAATTACTCCTCCTGGCAAGTCAGCTACTCCTTCCCAGAGCCTGGGAACAGACTGTCATCATCTCGCCACCAAAGATGTAGTACTGGTCACAGAATCATCCCAGCTTGCCTTAAATCAAGCACGGGATTTAGCTTTCAATCCCCAGCTCTCAAATGAAAGAGAACAGCTCTTACCGCTTCACATCAATCACTTTTTACTGAACTTTTACTTAGAAAAATCACCCTGAAAAGATCTGATCTTGACTTGCAAGTCTGGGTGAGAGATCCCACACTCTGAATCAAGTTTAAAAAAGCCCCAAGCGGTGCTTGTGAGCCAGAGACAGCACTTATGCTTTGCCAGGAGTTGGACAAAAAAAGCTTTCCCCAGCTTGGACACTACCCATGGTTATCAGCCCTCTTAGAGCTCCTGTATCGTTTCAGGGAAGGGATAACCCTCGGATGCAGCCCCTGGGCTCTGTGCGATAAGAGTGCTCAAAGAGCTGTATGCAGCTTTTACAGCAACGAGGCTGTTAAGTTCAGGAAGAGGGAGAATCCCCTCCTCACCAGCCAGCTCTTCCACAGGGCAGGAACATGGCCTCCCAAGCAGCAAATCTGGTCACAGAGGGCAGCCCTCGTTACCGACTCGAGCCATTAGCCACCAACATCGTCACACTAAAATGACATTCGCGTTTGTTCCACCTGACCGATGCTCACATGCTGCTCACTTATCCCAGATCCCTTCCACTCGCCTAGAATAAACCCAATCTGCAAAGTCTTACAGCACCGCTGCCCAAGTATGATTTTTGGTGAATGGGGGTGAAAAGCCAGAGACTCCAGTCATGTGGAGAAGGCTGTTGTTTGCCTGCACCAGGAAGGACAGCAGGCCAAAAGGACTCTCCTCCATGCATCCCAGTCCTATCCTGAAGAGAGAAGGACGAAGGCAGGGGAGTATAGTCACCATCCCACACTCAACCTCGAGCCCATCTCCAGCCAGTGACAGGCAGAGCTGCCTCCAGCTGGCAGCAGGTGCTTTTGGATGACCCAGACTGCAGGACGCCCCACTTAGTCTACAAAAGTCAAGGCTGGTTTCTAGTTACTCAGCCCCAGCTAGGCTGGAACTAGGTCCTCGCCTTAACTTCCTGTCAGGAAAGACCTCAGACACCGTGCTTTCCCTTCTGCCAGCAGACTGAGAACAAACACACTGCCGGCTTCCTCCTTTTCCTCTCCTTAGCCCCTGGTGACTTCTGCTGCCACCCATTTCCTTCCCAAGCCAACACCAAACCCTGGGAGGTGGCAAGGACAGGACCTGGGACTCCCGACAATAAGACTGCAATGCATCATTTCATTCACAAAAACCTGGTAACACCCACTGCCAGCTCTCCATCGCTCCCAGCAGGTCTTTCTAAGATCAGATGCTGCTTTAATAGCAGCCCTGCTCACCCCTTCGCTCTGCGGCGCAGTAGGAAGGAGCAGTCGGTACCGCAGGCGCAGGGGGCTGAAGGACTCGTACCTTTGCAATAAAGTCACCATAGCAACTCAGGCTGGAATCATTATTGATGAATCAACAAAGAAAAGGAATGGTAAATCATACGACATAGGCAAATCAGAGCAGCTGGCAAGGTGAGAGGAGCACAGCTGAACAACATGCTGTTTACACAGCCACAGACCTGTGGGTTCTGAGAGCTGAATGCACTTTTCCAGAGACAACAGGACACTCGGGTACTTTGCTCCTCAAGCTTCTGCCTCCATATGAAGTCAGAAAAAAAGATCCAGGCATTACCTTTACCCTTCCAGGGGACGCGCACGGTCCCAGAAGAGGGCTGCTGAGCTGACCACAGGGCTGGGTCCCTCCATACCTTACAGAAAGGACGTCCAGGTACAAGAGCGGCAGATGACAACCAGATCTAATGAATCCTTCCCTCCACGAAGGAAGTACCGCAGATGGCAAACAGCTCTCTTCTGTGTGGGACAGGAAACAGAGCAGAACTCTGCTCACGGCAGAGCAAACTGCTCCAGGATGGAGACCGCAGCCAGGCACACGCAACCCCCAGCCAGGTCTGCCAGACTTCAGCAGCACTCGAAGAGCAACTTCCTCCAACAAATCACTTCTCTCAGCTGTCTGCCACCAAACGTGGATGTGGTTAAACCAGGAGCACGAGGTTCTGCCATGTTCCACTGCAGCACAGCGGGTGAGTCTTCTTCCCTCAGTGCCCGGCTTCCTCTTCACCTCACTGGGGATGTGAGCTGCCTCGCAGGAAGGTTACCACAGGAAAGCTCTTTACTGAGTAGGTAGAAGCGATGCTGGAGCTGTTCAGCGTGCTGTTGGACTGGGCAATGTGGAGCCTTCTCATGCTGTTCCCCTGGCAGGGGCATCCCTACCTAAACAGGGCTGCAAGGGGCTCCCAAATGCTCTTGCCACCCCCCCAGTGAGCTGGGAAGAAGCTGTTTTCCTCCTGGTGCTGGGTAGGGTCGGTCTAGCTCAATACTCACCATGACTAAGGGCTCACGTTTGCTGAGCTGAGGACAACATAACCCCAAAGCACTCATTACCACATCTCTGACGGTAATCATCTCACCGCAGCAGAGGGAACACATGCCTGCGCCGCAGTCCACAGTCCAGCACGATGCCCAAGACACCTGCCAAGACAGGCCTGGGCTGAGACTCCGGACTGTGACCCAAGGCAGCTGCATGCTTTGCTGCCTGCTGACACCACTGCGCGGGCAGAAACCCTGGCACACGCGGGGCAAGATCAGGTGCTGCCAGCCTCAGCACTTGCCCGTCAGGGCTTGCCTGGTGCTATGGGGGAAGCCAAGCTCTGGGAATTACAGCAGGTTATGCTTAACAAAAGATCTTTAGTCTGTGGTTCAGCAAGCTCCTGCCACAAAAAAATACATGCTGGGGGGCAGAGCAGACTGGTGTTTGTTCACCGTAACGAATTCAAAAGCTTCTCTGAGACTGAGTTTTCAAAGTACTAGGCCAAAGACAGTGAGCAGTGGCTGCAGGCTGGCACGGTCCCCTGGCTAGAAAGAGAATGAGCTGCTGAAGCACCCCACTCGCTCCCCCAAACCTGAACTCTCTGCCAGCACAGTGTGGAAAATGTCTCACTCAGCAGCTATGTTTGAACCCAGGAACACCTATCGGCAAGTGTTCTCAGCAAGAAAAGGAACTTCTGGCAAACACCAGGAGATCCTGAGGACAAAGCATGCATTCGACAAAGCAAAATTCCCCATCATGCCGATGCTAATGAGCAAGATCCCCGAGATACAGAGAAGAACATTTCACTTCTCCCATTTGTACGCTGAATGACTCATGTTCTGCAAAGACTTCTTAAAATTTCCCAACTATCTGTCTGTCAAGAGATGACAAGGAAATTTACTGCAAGAAAGTCTGCAATAAGCGTCCTGGAGATTCAGACCACAGCCTGTCTTTGTGCTTCATTCAGGCAAAGTACTGACTCAGCTGACATACCATCCAAGGAAAAACACGCCAGAAACAACTCAAGTCATCTTTAAGGCTTTGCTTTTTAGCAGATGAGCACCTTCAGCCATCCCATGCTCTCTGCAGGGCCACCATGGCAAAGCACAGGTCAGAGCTCTCCCACCACAGTATGACAGAATCAGGTTGGCAAGGCCATGTAGATGTGGCCTCGGAAGTAAGGCTGGCAGCAGCTATTCACACCACAACTTCACGTGTCACTTGTCTCTTAGCAGGGATGGGCTGCCAAGTCCCCGTCTCCCCCACCCAGTGCTTTGCATCTTCCAGCTCCTGACACTTGGCTCAAAGCACATCTGGCTCCAGCTCTGTCCAGGGCTGTACGTTAAGCCCATAAAATTCCGTATGTCACCAAGAAGCTCCCTGCACTCCTGCCTCTTCTGTAACACAACGGTTCTCACGAATATTCAGCTGCAGGAGAGATTTTAAGTGCGGTGCTGAGACAACAGATTACTCTCCGCTCTGAGAAGGGCTGATGAAGGAAGAAGAGTGCTGAAGACGAGATCCAGCAACAAGGGCAGTCACCACAGGGATCAGCAGCCTCCTTGGGAGAGGCTCTGGAAATAAAGGTGAACAGCTAATGAGCTTACTGGACACAGTGGTGTGGGACATCTTCTCCAGGCTTCCCATAGCAGCTGCAGAAACGGGCACTTCATCATCTTCATCCCTCTCCCTTCTCAAATCCAGCTAATGCCAAACACCGAAGCAGCTCCACACGACACTACCGCCAATGCCTTATGGGGTGCATTTGCAAAGGGGCAGCCACTGCGATGGTGCTGGCTCCCTTCCACCACTCCTCAGGAGAGCGACGTATTCAGTTGTTTCTCAGTTGCATGACACACCCGAGACCATTCAAGCTAAACAGTTTCCCCAACAGGCAGTGTGTTTCCCCCACTCCAGCCCTGAACTGCTCAGTCCCCAAAGCCAGCCAGCTGTCAGCACAAGCCTTCCTAGAACTGAACCATGCCAGGGCTGTTCAACTGAGGCTGAAGCAGTATTTCCCCATTTCTAATCACCCAAAAGAAGGGAAGCCAGCCTTCCTCTTCTACAGCTAAGAAATCCAGACTCTGTCCAATATTATTCCACACAGATAAAAAGAACCCACGAAGACACTAACAAGTGCAATTCCACTGACCTTTCCTATTTCTCTTACATGGGAGAGACTAGAAGAAGGTTGGGATAATTACCATTTTCACAGAAGCCTCTTACAACATTTTAAGGAAGTTTTAATGTCCCTGTGCATATTGACACGCTTTGCTCTTGCAAACAGTGCGACTGCCATTCACCCACTCCAATCATGAAAGCAATGATTCCTTGCAAATTAATATTTCTGAAACACCCTGAAAGAAGACAAAGAATGTTAACATTTCAGAAGGTTAAAAACTAACTACTACTGAACAGCAAACAAGTACTGACTCAATAGGTGGAAAGCTCTTAGTCTTGCTGAAAAAGGAACAACATTTTGGACACTTCAGAAACCAAGTCTGTATCAAATCCACCCTGGAAACTCAGGAGCAGTTAATAGCAATCAGCTTCTATACCAGCAATAGGAGACACGATCTAGGTCAAGGCCTCCTTGGGTTTTCCTTCCCTGAACCATCAGCAAAACCACCCTGAGAAGACCAGAGATGGACAGGGCTGCTAGACCACAAGCCCCAGTGCTAGCACAGAGCTGGACTTTTAAGCATAACCTTTCTGACCAACATCAAAGCAATGATTCTTATCTGTTCTTTTTGTAGACCCAGATTCTCCTCTGGCTCTGTTCAAGCTGCTGATGACCAAGTTCAAGCCTGTGACAGTGGCTTTGGTTTCCCAGCAGCGCTCTTTCACAGAGCTCTGAGCAACATCAGCGAGCCCCTGAGGGCTCTGGAGACCACACGCTGAAAACCACTGTCACGAGACGCTCCTCCAGAGATGTCAGTGAAGAGCCCGGCAGGGTCTCGCGCTCCAGCTCTTTGAAACAGCATCCCAGTCCAACAGCAGCCTGGAGTATGAGTGTTCACGAGGCCTCTCAATGTTTCGGTTTGCAGCTCACATTTGCAAGCACAGGTTTGAATCCCAGTAAAAGGAAACTCTCCCGCTGCCTTACCATTTTGTCCACCGCTGCTTCCTCAGTGCTCAGACTGGTGAGCAAGGAAGGGTAACTATAGGTACAAAAAAGCCACCGCAAGATGCCAGGCACCAACGTCCAGCACATCCCCAGCAGCTCTTCCCCATCAGGAGCGGGGCAGCCGCTTCCACCGAGCCCATGGGGTCTGACCCATTTGCTTTGTTATCTCAAGACGAACAAAGCAGGAGCAGAGAGCACAGGTGGCAGAAATGGGTTTAAATTTCTCCACCTTCAGTCATCGTGCCCATTCCTAGGCACCTATAGAGTTCTGTTTAAGTATACTGCAAAGTGTTAAACCAGGGTAGATAAAAAGGCTCTTGCGTATATCTAATTGTACACTTAATGAAAAACCCAGCACACGAGGGTTCTCCATTTACCCACTGCTGTTATCTCTCAAGAAAGAAAAGACACATTTGCAGTTTTTCACTCCAACAGCCAATGCCAGCCTTATTGAGCACACCGAGCACAGGCTGAAAGGCGCAATCAGGAGACCCGAATTATTCCCAATTCTAATCTACAGCCTTAACCAGGCAAATCCACTCCCCCTCCTGTGCTTCAGCAGCCCTGTTTGTAAGAGGGGAAGAGATGCTGACCCACAGTAAAATGCTTGGAAAACACATGCAGGAAAGCGAGGGATGGAACCTGGAAAGGTTGGGGTGAATTCAGGAACACTACCGGGAAGACAGTGTGTTTAGAGGTGGTAGAAGGAAAGACATCTATCAGCTGGTGATTAGAGGGTTTTTAGGTTTGCCAGGCTGCAAGCCAAACTCAACATGTTTCACGAGTTCCTACTGCTGCAACCACAGCAGAACAACAACCCACCTCTGAAGCAGCGAGGGGGCCGTGCATCCCCACATGTCTTCCTCCTTCTCACCTTCCAGGTATGCAAGATAAAGCTTCCAACACTGATTCAATCCACTTCCTAAACTGTCTGAGGTTAAGGAAAGAGACACCCTTAAAAACTTTGGCCAAGGTAAGGCCTGCTGACCACTTCGTAAGGTGATTTTCTGGCAGCGCACCCTTTGTGCAAGCAACAAAATTCTGTGAATAAGCAGAGCACACAGCTGCTGCCTCCCTTTTACAGACCATTCTGGAATTTTCCAAAGCAGAACCAGCTTTTTCTGTCCCAAGTCAATACACAAAATTAGACTTTAGACCAAGAAGAGATAAAGAGTTTAATCTCCTGAGGGAAACACCTTTACCCCGCAAACCGGAGTCACTCCCCATGAGGGTTAGGAAGAAGCCATCTCCGTCGGGGGTTATTCCATCAAGACCTGTATTGAGGGGTATGACACTTTCCCTCAAAGCAGAAGGTACTGTGACCATTTCAGACATTTCTGAAACAGGAATGCGTGATGGAGACCAATTCTCTAGTCTGGTGGGGTACGGTACCCCCCTGCCCTCGCAATCATGCCTAGATCGGACCAGGTTTCTGCTGCACACAGTTCAACGATATTGAGAACAAATCCCTTCTTTATCTGTTCAATTATTTTTGAGCGAGCTTCCCTGCTAGCAGAGCAAACGCTAGTGAGATTTTCTTCCCTGTCAAGATTAGTTATGATTGTCATTCAGGGTGATAATCAAGAACTAAATTAGCTTTCATTGTCTGTCTCCAATGCCCTCAACACCCACAAACACAAAACCAGCTAAGAAGATTAGAGAGCATGCCATAGCTACATTGCAAAACCAGCCTTTGAAAGCAAGAGGTCTGAGCTAGATGCTAGATACAGGAGCGTCACGCAGTGAAGGATGGCAATAAAGGACTTTGTAGCGAGGACAGGACTCTAAATAAACCCTTCAGACAACACTTGAAACATCCTTTGGTTTTGGATGAGGACTGAGAAGCAGGTTGTGCACCTGGAAAACCACACTCCCGTCACTGCAGCCGGAGCCCTCAGCCATGCAGGGATGGAAGGTCTGGGGGTCTTCCAGCACCGCACATGTCCAGAGCGAGCTGGGGAAGAGATGTGGGGCGACAGACCCCACAGACAAGTTACCACGTGCTAAATACTCCATTACTCTGCAGCAACAGCCTCAGTAATTCCATCAAGACCATGCAATGGAAGAATCTCATCTCTCAGGCTCTTGCTCCAAAAAACTCTCTCCCAGGCCAGTTTGCTCGGAGTTGCAGGAGGTGGAAACAAAGTCCTGCTTGGAAATAAACAGCCTGTTCAGAGAACACCTAACCTGCACGTGCTTTCAGCACTCAAACACAACATGAGATCTGCAAAGATGCCAAGCAGCCAGCAGTTCCTCCCAAAGCCACATCACCCAGCTCCAGACCCACAGCCCAGCTTTCAGCAAGTTCACTGCAACTGCCAAACCAGCTGTGGGTCCTGTGGGCAGATGAACCGGGCACCGGGGCCAGGGTCACTGTGCTGGGGAGGCGGCAGCGGCGGCAGATGGGCCCCATGCCTCCCAGGGAACCCCACCCCCACCATTGTGCGCAGGGTGCTGCTGTGGAAAGGAAGGGAAATCAGAGCTATTTTTGGAGTCTTGTTTTATTGTTTTCTACTCCAAGTCACAACCGTGCTAAGATTTACTTGCAGGAGTTTGATTTTAATAGACCCAGTGAGAACGAGCGTCCTCTTGGCAGAGTGTGCAGAGACACAGGGACTTCACATTGCCAAAATGTGGCTGGTACTGCGTAATATTTTTCAGGCAGATTTATGTAGCCAGGTTAACAAAAGCAATAGCCGATACTGGAAAAGGGTGAGAGCCAATCTGGCAGTGCTACAAGAAGATACATGCGCAAATTAAAAGCGACTTCTCCCGGGAGATGAGAAGTGGCAGATAATGCAATAGGAAATCCCCCATCCTTCCAGCCGCAGTTGCTCCCTGTCCTGTGGAACGGGAAGCCAGGGGTCCAGAGAGCCACAAGCAAACACCCCTCATGCCACCTCATTAACCATTGTTATCTGCAGGCCTTAACTCTTTCAAACACCGCTGCGTGGTTTGGCAACAGACTAAAGGTTGGACCTTCGCCTTGCACTGGCCAAGACGCTGGGGACCGAACCCCAATTCCAGCACCGGCCTCAAAACCTACCTCTGATTTGAAACACGACATTTTAAGTGTTTCCCCACAGCGGGCACAAGGGAGAATTTTAGCTTGGCACCTTGCAATGCATACGAAAGTACTTCCCCTTGGTCAATAAATGCTGTTCTCTCAAGTAGATCCTCCAGGTGCAGAATTCACCCCCCCAAACGGTTCTTCTGCACAGAAAAAAAATCAAAGCGTAAAGTATTTGGGTCACATGAGAGAGAGCCAAATCCCAACAGCAAGCTTTCTGCAGGGCACGGCCAGCTCTCTAGCCACGGGCTAGTCAGAACAGATCTTCTCTGCTGGGCCCAAACACATGCTGTTGTCCTTCACACACTGCAGCCTGCAAAGACTGGCAGCAAAGCATTCCTGCTGCTGTGAAATCCCTGTAATTAATAAGTAATTGAACTTAACCAACTCAGCATGAAGTACAAATACGTAAGGATCAGGAGGTATCGCACAGCTCGGCACGGGCAGAACCAACCCTAAGAACCACAAGACGAAGGGGAACATGCTGAGAAAAATACACCTCAACAGGCTAAGGCTACAGAAAACCCTGAAAGAGATTTAACCGATGTCAGTCCGCAAACATGGGCTCAAAGCCTAAGGGGTTTTTTTTGGGGGGGGGGGGGGGGGGGGAAGATCAGTTTCAAGACAGCTGAAGCATTCCCATGGAAAGATGTTTTCAGGCTCACATTACAATTCTTGCTGTCGAGAAACAGCTACTACACAGCCCTGGACAACCCGCAGTCCCAGTGACCAAGAGGACAAAAAACCAAGCAGCCGGTCCCATCCCTGAGCATGCATTTCCACCTCTGCCACCTTCTGCAAAGCTGCATGGCTGCGGGGTGGAAGGCAGGCCACCAACTCCAGAGAGCATCCCTGTCTCATCCCAAAGGGGTTTTTTTTTTTGTCCCTCTCTTTGCCCAGCCATGCCTGCAGCAGCAATCCTGCCATGTCAGATCTCCTCCTCCCTCCACAAGCATTCCCCTGCCCTCCCCAGGAAGGTCTCCACGTTGAAGACTGAGGGTCCCACTCACCGGCGGAGGGTTTGCACCCTTGCACACCTCATCCTGGCCCATGCCAGCTCTCTGTGAGGGCACCCACGAGCTCACCCAGCCCAGTACATGTTTGTGCCAGCCACAGGCCCTTCCCTCTGCTCTCCCCCCCCCCCCCCCCCCCCCCCGCCCCCGACTTTGGAAGGAAGGGGGAGCTCACCCTTCCTTCCAGCTACCTCCTTTCACATCTCCTAACCTACTTCCCCTCCTTACCAGGGATCTCTCCTGGGAACAGCTTTTCTCCAGGAGCTCAGTGCCACCCCAGGCAAATTCCCCACTGCGGCCACCCCCTTCCCAGCCGGGAAGGCAGATCCATGGATGTGGCTCCTACAGGTATTTCTGCTGCTTGTGAGCCCTTCCTGCTCTGCAATCCAAAGGACGCCCCCAAAAACAATGGTGGGGGGAGAATCTCCCCAGGGATGAGCTAGTGAAGGGGACCCCCTGATTCACCCCCCAAGGGAGGGGCTCCTTCCTGCAGCTGTGACCCTCAATCCCTCCACACACCCCACAAAGAATGGGAACCTCTAAAGAACCCCCTGAAAAATGAGTGCCTCACCTTCAAGGAGATGGAGGCTGTGTCCCTCCACCCCCAAAGGGGTCCCCCAAAGCCCTCAGGGAGGACAATGCTGGCCCGCATCCCCCTGTAAGAAGAGGCACCCTAAAACCCTCAATGAGGGGATGAAGACAGCCACACCCCTCTCTGTATAAAAGGGTCCCTGAGGATGAGAGGCTAGCTCAGCCCCCTCAAAAGGGGTCCCCAAAGCCCCTAGTGAGGGGAGGCTGGACCCCCTAAGGGCTCCCAGTGAGAGGAACT
Organism: Aquila chrysaetos chrysaetos; assembly: GCF_900496995.4. Classification (NCBI taxonomy): domain Eukaryota; kingdom Metazoa; phylum Chordata; class Aves; order Accipitriformes; family Accipitridae; genus Aquila; species Aquila chrysaetos. Next base: position 24,403,330 of record NC_044012.1, read on the forward strand.
TGGGCCAGCCCCCCCAGTAAGGGCTCCCCCAAGCCCCCAGTGAGAGACCAGACCAGGCCCCCTCATCAGGGGCCCCCAAGCATCTGGGCAGACCAACACAGCTCCTCACAGGAGCCTCCCCGGGGCTCCCCCAAAGCCCCTGGGGAGAGTAGAACAAACCAGCCCCCCCAAGTCCCTGGTGCGGTCCAACCACCCCCACGAGCCCCCCCACATCTGCAACGAGGGGAAGCCGGCCTAGCCCCCCATTACAGGCTCCCATAAGACCCCCTCCAAGCTCCCAGCCAGGCTCAGCCCCTCCTCACGACTCCCCCAGCGAGGCTCAGCCCTCCCCCCCTCAAAAGGATGCCCCAATGCCCCAGCCAGGCTCAGCACCCTCAAGACTCCCCCCAAAGCCCCCAGCGAGAGGAAGACACCGCCCCTCACCCCCCGCGAGGCTCAGCCCTCCCACAGCGGAGGGGGCGGCAGCGGGGCGGGGGCGGGCAGCCCCCCACGCCGAGCCGGGCTGGGCAGGGTGGGCGACAGCGGGGCGGCGGCCCCCCCGTACTCACACCTCCAGGATGCGGTCCCCCTTGCGCACCCCAGCGCGGTCGGCCGCCCCGCCGCCCAGCACGGCGCTGACATGCTGCAGCGGGGCGTAGAGCTCGCCGTTGATGCTCCGTAGCTGGCCGCCCTCGCTCACTTGACCGCGTACGTTAAAGCCGTAGCCAGACTCCGACTTGACGATACGGACTACGCGGGGGCCGCCCGGCCCCGCCGGGGCCCCCTCACCACCGCCGTTCCGGTGCGGCGCCGCCGCCGAGCGCGGCAGCCCTTCACCCTCCTCGTCCGCCATCTTGGCGAGCAGCGCCCGGCCAACACGTCACGCGACCGCCGCCGCGCCGGCCACCGTAGGACACCACCCCCACCGCCTTTAAGGGGGGACGACGGGAAATGTAGTCTCGAGGCACGCCCTACCCGCGGGCGCGAGGGACGCTGGGGAATGTAGTCCGGCACAGCGGGAGCGAGGCCTTCTGGGAGTTGTAGTGCCGCGCCTCCGAGGCAACGGGGCGGGGCGCTGTGCCCGGCGGCGCCATACCGTGATGTCACTGCTGTGACGTCACGCGGCTTCATAAGGCAACAGGTGGCAGAGAGGCCTTACCACAGGGCTGGCGGCCAGGCCTTGGGCCAGGCCTCACTGCCAGGCCCAGGGGGCCCGCAGGCCTTGCCACCACCCCAGCAAGCATGGGGCAGGGGAGGCCCCTGTCCCCAAGGAGGACATGCACCCTGGCAGGCCCATGCTCTCTTTGCCCCCACTTCCACCACAACACGGGCCCTGGCTGCCACAGGCCACTGTGTGGAGCAGGAGCGCCAGGGAGGCACCGAAATGATGCAGGCTCCGGCCCAGAGCCCAAGTCAGCCCCCGCGAGGGGGGCTCTCCAAAGCCCTTGGAGATGTGCCATGGGGGTGGCAGAGGTGGAGCAGCTCTGGTTCTGGATCAGAAAGCCACATCTCAACCTGGGCCTGGCCACCATCCCCCCAGGCACTGGGGACACGCTGTGTGGAGAGGGCAGCCATAGGGGACTGTTGAATTCCAATCCAGAAGGAGCCAGCTGAGCCCCTGGCCTTCACCACCACCAGAGGCAGTGCTGACGGTGTTGGGCACAGCATCAGCTCACTCCTGTGGAGTGCAGGACAGGGACATTTGTCAAACTCTGCCATACCAGCAAGAGGAGAAAAAAAAAAAAAAAAAAAAAAAAAGAAGGGGCACACAGACACCTCAAGAAGAAGGGAGCTCAGCCAGCACAGCCAAAACACCAAATCCACCCCCCAATCCCAGTAAACTTCCACTGTTCCCATCTATTCAATCGACTGCAGTAGGAGGGATTAAGGCACATGTATTTTTCTTTTAACACAGTCAGTACAAACACCAACGACTTTCCTCTAGATGTGCCCAAGCTCCCTTCCTGAGCATGGGCGCAGACAAGACAGGTAATAACTCGCAAGCCCAGAGGAAGCTGGTTGGTATTTTCCAGTTCAAACATGGGACAGGCAGTCCTCAACTGTGCTCCCGTGGAGGTGGACAGCAGCAATCATGCCTGTCACCACATCAGTGGAAGACACCAATAATTTATTGAAATAAATACAGGTAACAAACCAAACAGCCTCTGGGTTTAAACACTACACATACATTGGGTACAATTTCTCTACACTCTTGGGAAAAGCATGGTGATACACTGATTTTTGGCTACGTGAGCCTTTGCCAAGTCCGGAGCAGCCAGATATGTGCTGGAGATCAGAGGTGGAGGCTCCCAGCTTGTCACGCATTGGGCTTTGTTGTAGGAAGGAGTCCGGTTTCAGGAGGATTTCTTTGTTTGTAAGAGTGAATCTTTTTTTTTTTTTTTTTTTTTTTTTTTTTTAAACCAAAAAAAGGTTAAACCCCAAGTCCATACTGGCAAGCTGCAAGCTGAACGGGGGGCTCTGTTCAGATGAGGCCCTTCAGAAGCGAAGGCTGCTCTTGCAGAACAACCCCAGCAAACCCAGGACTGACCAGGGAAAGCGAACCTGGCTCTCCAGCCAGAGAGCCACCTTGTCCATGCCAGGGCCAGCTGGTCCCAGCCTCCAACCTGGCATCCGTGTGACCTTGGGACCCAGTGGGGACAGCAATGTGGACGCTTCACAAACCTCCTTCCTCTGCCAGGACCACCCCGGCTATGTCTGTCCTCGGTTGCCAGTTCTCCAGGGCACAGCCCTCCGCCAACAGCTCCGGGGAGACTCCGGGAGCACAGAGGCCAGAGGACGGCAGTCAAGCAGGGAAATCCAGTCAACGATAACAAGGGGAGAGTCTTCAGCTCAGACCGGCCCTCGAAACTCATGTTTCCACTACTCGAATGAGAGGGAGCGGCTTGGGGCCCGTCAGCCTTTTGCTGCAAGAGAGAAAGGGTTGGCTCAGCCAGACGAACTGGATGGGCTTTGGGGGGAAAAACTGCAAGAGAGTGTCCTGCCCCAGCCCTGATCGGTGATGTCTCCCCCCAAAACCGCCCACAGGAGGGAACCCTGCTCCCCTGTACTCCCCTGAAGGAGGGATGCAGGAGTGGAGACCTCTCTGCAAACAGACAATAATACAACACCCTTCCAGAAGAGCATCCCTGCATGCAGCATCTCCTCCCAGACTGCAGCTCCTGCTGCCCCAGGTAAGACGTGGACCTGCAGATGAAGCTGCTGAGCAGCCAGGCAGGCTGGAGGGTACGTGCTCCCCTCGTACCTGCTCACATACTCTGACTTCGAGCGCGCTCTGGAGCTGTGGCTGCCCCGACTGACTTGCTTCTCAATCAAGTGCTCTATGCGGTCATGCATCTCCAGGTTCTGCAAAAGAAGGAGCCACGGTTAGCGATGGGCAGCTGGGGACAGGCAGGCTGCGGGCACACAGATCACTTGCTGAGAAATGCTCCAGTATAATCTCTTGCCATGGGTCAGCTTTTTCTTGAGGGAAATGAAATCCAGCCCTACATAGTTTGGGCTGAGGCCAATTGTATGAAGTTCAACAAGGCCAAGTGCTGGGTCCTGCACTTGGGTCACAGCAACCCCATACAGTGCTACAGGCTTGGGGAAGAGTGGATGGAAAGTTGCCCGTCAGAGAAAGACCTGGGCGTGCTGGCTGACAGCCGGTTGGATATGATCCAGCAGTGTGCCCAGGTGGCCAAGACGGCCAACGGCATCCTGGCCTGTATCAGAAATAGTGTGGCCAGCAGGAGCAGGGAGGTGATTGTTCCCCTGTACTTGGCACTGGTGAGGCCGCACCTCGAGTACTGTGTTCAGTTTGGGGCCCCTCACTACAAGAAAGACATTGGGTTGCTGGAGCGTGTCCAGAGAAGGGCAACCAAGTTGGTGAGGGGCCTGGAGCACAACTCTTATGAGGAGCGGCTGAGGGAGCTGGGGCTGTTTAGTCTGGAGTAAAGGAGGCCGAGGGGAGACCTTATAGCTCTCTACAACTACCTGAAGGGGGGTTGTAGTGAGGTGGGTGCTGGTCTCTTCTGTCAGATGGCTGGAGATAGGACGAGAGGAAATGGCCTCAAGTTGCAGCAAGGGAGATTTTGGTTAGATATTAGGAAAAATTTCTTTACTGAGAGGGTTGTCAGACATTGGAATAGGCTGCCCAGGGAAGTGGTTGAGTCACCATCCCTGGAGGTATTCAAAAAGTGAGTAGACAGGGTACTCCAGAACATGGTTTAGTGGGCACGGATGATGGTTGGACTCGATGATCTTGAAGGTCTTTTCCAACCTAAATGATTCTATGATTCTATAGGGACTGCTTGCCAAAGGAGAGCCAGGATGGTTTGTAAGACCTGCCGAACACCCAACAGGGAAACCCACCAGCACACAATCTCTCTCGCTGGATCTGTTTTCCACCTGGGTTCACAGCAGGCTGTGCTCACACACACTGTCCCCATGCAGAAATTAGCAAAATAAGTCACCAAGGAGGGAAGAAAACACTAGAAGTGCCGATGCAGGCTCAGTTTTTATCCAAAAAAGGAGAGAGGGTTGACACTTGTTATAATCCTAGAGGCTGGAATGCAATTTTAATTTCTGACACGCACACATTCAGCTGCAGCTTTGTAAGCAAGAAGGGTTTTGCTGCCAGAGAAATGTGCTTAATGGGATTATTTGGGACTCGGCTTGAGTTCACAGCTGCTCCAGCAACCCCAGCTGCATTGGAAACCATCACACCAGCTTGGGGAACCAGCACAGCCCTCGGGGCTGCGGAGGGCACGTTTTCCTACGCGAAGCAGGTGTTGGTGCCAGGGAAAAGCTTTGCTGCCAGCTGCTCTGCCCAGAGCGAAGCTCATCACTGTGAGGGAGCCCAGCCATGACCCGCAGGCGTGCACAAACCAGTCACACAGGGAGGTTTCAACGAGAGGGTCTGAGCTTGGAGCAGACCCTGCGCACCCCCCAAAACGGCCCCGTTAAGACGCACCTCAGCCTCCAAGTAAGCAACTTTCTCCTTGAGCTCCTGGATCATGGCATCTTTGGCCTGAATCACCGTTTTGGAGTTCTGGAGCTATAAGAGAAAAGTTCACAGCGGCTGAAAATCCCTCTCGTGTACAGCTGGGCTTATTCTGCCTGTTAACACCCACAACATTAACTCCAAGGTCTGCATAAAAACCAATCAAAAAAAGCCTCAGATTAAGTCTGTGAATTAAGCCCCAGGTGAAGGAGCCTCTGCTCACAGAGTTTGAGATTTAACTCTTTCAGCAGGCAAGCTGGGTGCACAGCACTCCTTTTACGCTCCTTTTATTACCCTCCCCGGGCCAGGGCAGCTTGCACCGCAGCCCTTTGGGCTGTCACCCTGGGGTCAGTCCCTGCTGCAGGACAGGGCTCTGGGCTGCCTTTGAACTTGTGTCCCTTTGGTTTGCAAAGGGACTCAGCCCCACAAACCAGCAATTCTTTGCTTCCAAGCAGCTTAAGAGATATCTTCCCCCCCCCCCCTCTTTTTTTTAAGTCCCCTCCAAGTCCTCCCAGGCACTCCCTCACCCGTCCTCCCACCCTGGCCCCGCTCCTCTCACCTGCTCGATCATCTGGCGGACTTTGCGTTGCTGGCTTTTCAGCATGTCGTCCAGATGATGTATCTTCTCCCGTAGCATGGCCACCTCCTTCTCCAGCTGAGCAGACCTGGGAAAAGGAGAGCGGACAGGAGTCCAGGAGCCATCGATGGCTTCCCAGAAAAGGAGTACCCACCCAGCTATGCCCAGAGCAGCTTTTTATCAGCCAGGTCTCCTCTACAGCCGCACAGGTCTTGAAATATTTTGACTAGACAAGGTAAGGAGAGGCAGAGACAAAACCTATTCAAGCAGGAGCCACAAAGACTAGCAACCACAGACTGGAGGGACACAGGAACATCAGGAAGAGTCAGGCCACAAACAAGGCCTTCCAGAAACAAGCCATTGCCAATTAGCCCCTGGAGCACAAGGATACCAGCTGGGCAGAACGAATCCAACATTACAGGGAGAATCGGCTGCTCTGGAGGCTCCCCAGGACCTGCCTCGAGCTCCCAGCCCACAGTGGGGCCGCTAGAGGTCTCTGGGCAGCCCAGCTCCGGATCTCTCAGAGCAAAGCAAAACTGCAGGAGGTATTTGGAGATTAGTCAACTCTTGGGAGTAGGGTGCTGTTTTGCAAGCCAGAGAGCAAGCACGCCCTTCGCAGGAATGTGCAGTCATGCCCCAGCGAGCTGACACCCCGACCCAGCGGCATGGGCTTGCTCTGGAGTTGGCAGCCAAGCCAGAGGCCAAGCCTCACCGGTCTTGTTCAGCGAGCTTGTCACCTTCCACGCTTCTCAGCCTCGCCAGCTCTGCTTCGCCTTCTTTCATCTTCAGCAGCAAACTCCTGTGTTCCTGCAGCAGAGCGAGAGGCTGAGTTACATGCACGGAAACAAGTCGCAACACATGCTCCTTGGCCTCCGCTGCACAGCGGGGAGCTACAGACACCCAGGGAGCCAGGCATGCTCAGCTCAGCCTCCCTGCTCAGTCTGCGGGTTGTTTTCACGAGCATTAAATTTACATGCGAGAGACAGACACACAAGGGCAGCCGCAGAGATGACCGACAGCAGATGTCCCGCTCCTTTACCCCTAGGTTACAGGCAAGGCACCAACCCATCTCCTTCCCTGCTGTCGGGCCAGGGAAGGCAGTCCCAGATCACTTCATGCTCATGCTGCACTGTTAGATTTATGACTTTAATGTTATTATGAGCAGACCACAGCTGGGGGAAAAAAAAAAAAAAAAAAAAATCAAGGCTGGAGTTTGTGCTAAGCCTCCTGGTTCTTCTCATGGGGGCATGTCTAGACTGTGTGGTCATTTCCAGGATACCTGGAAGAGTTTGCACAGAACGACCAGATCTTCTAGACCTGAGAAATGCAAGTCTAAATCAGCAACTCAATTTTGAGCCATTCCCAGCAGCTGGCTTTGCCCAATGCTTTTGGGTTAAACCTGGCTGGGAAGTCAAACCCTCTGTAGGGTGGGTACCCTGCAGCTGGTCCAAGACCCTCTGCGGGGTCTGCACTGAACACTGCCAAACTCATCACCACCAGGCTTTCCCATTCCCCCCACTAGCAGAGTGGGACCAGGCAGCTCCACTAATCCCATCAGCCCCACCATGGCTTCAGGGCCAGTACCTTCTCCATCCCTGCCAGGAGTCTCTGCAGCTCATCCACCTGCACCTCCTTCTCCACCACACTCTTCTCTGCTCTCCGCAGGGCAGAGCTTGTCTGCTCTGCTTCCTCCTGGTACTGTGACACCGTCCTCTGCAAACAAGATGGAGATACCTTTACCCCAGACCCTCACATGCCTGGACACCAGAGCCACCGGAGCTCTCTCCCAAGCATTGTTCTGAAACTGCACCACTGCCTAGAGCCTTGGCAGGCAGATTTTGCTGAAGGCAGCCGGGCGTCTCAGGAAACAGCCCGACATGCTTCAGAGAAAAGAGCTTCTTCAGAAAGCTCCCTGGCTTCAAAGCACTTCAAAGGAGCGAGCACTTAAATGCTGTAGCAATAAAGGCTCCTCAAATGCAAGAGACATGTTCGTTCTCAGCCACACGTGCTCTGGGGCTGTTTGCAGGCTCCTCTCAGGCCACCTGCCCAAGGAACCGACCTCGGCAGCCAGCCCCACGCCTGCATCACCAGCTCAGGAGCTGAGAGGGGACAAGGGTGTCCCTGTGGGTCCCCACAACAGCTGGAGAGCAGGCTCAGACAAGAAGGCACACATCTGGGCAGTGCTGGCAGGATCAACAACTGCTGAAACACCCATCCCTGCCATCCCCAGGATCTCCATCTGGGCTCAGAGCCTGCAGTCAGCATCACAGCTGAGAAAGACCCCAAAATGCCACCAAACCACACAACTTCCTACATTCAAGGACAGACATCCTCAGGGCACTTGCCCCTGCTGTGGGCAGGTGGACATCCCCATACCGGAGGAAGCAGTCACCACTCAAACCCACTTCCCCAGCAGACGCTGTCCCCCGTCCCGCTGCGGGGAACCCCCCAGGCTAGCCAGGACCAGTTTGGTCTGCGGGACAGGATGCGAGCCGGGACATCACCAGTGCCACCAGTGCATGGAGCTGCGGGGTGACACAGTCAGGCCCAGCCCATCCGGGACATGAGCAGTCACTAGAAAATAAACCAAAGAGGACCATTAATCACCAGGGCTGAGGAAGGGAGGGAAGCGAACGCAGCAGCTTTGTCAGCACTGCTCGGCAGGTGAGGAGACCCGTGTGATGGGTCCAGGTGCTTCCCAGTCAGCTTGCACCTCTCTACAGCAAACAGCCCTGCAGGTGAAGAGGCTGAGCTCCAGGAGAGACTGCAACGGCCAGCATGGCCACAGCAGCCCAGCACCGTGACTGGGAACCCCAGACTTGGTCTCTGCTCGACCCGCTGGGACATGCCAGTGGTCCCCACTCCCCATGAAACACCCCTCTCGCACACCAAGCCTGGCTACGGTCAGAAAGGCTTAGCAGAGTTTGGGGGGACCACCTTCCAACATGGCTGATGCTTTTATTTTATGTGACTTTTAACTGGGAAAGCATTTATATCTTCAGACTCCTCTGGGCAACCAGGGAGGCAGTTTGCTGGGGTTTGGCCAGGTCTGGACTCCCCGGTGTATTTTAACAGCACACACCAAGCCCACTGCTCTGCAAGTGGAAGCCAGACACTTCCAGCAGCCCAAACTCACATGCTCATGCAGCTCCTCAGACTTCCAAAAAGAAAAAAAAATAGCAAAATAAAATAAAAATCACACTTTCCCAGCAGAGAAGTGCGCAGCGTAGTCACCTCAAAGGTTTTCCTTTCCAACTGATGGCGCTTTTCAACCTCCTGCAGCTTCGTGAACAGCCTCTTTGCCGTCTGTCGGATCTTTTCCACGTCTTCACCTGAGCAATCCTCCTCCTGTGGAGACAGTAACAGGACAGGATGAGCAGTCGGGAGGTATCAAAGGAGCCCTCCACCCCAATGTGGGCAGCGCTGTTGGTGACAAAGCCTGGTAACATCACTTCTCAGCTTGAAAAAAACAAAAGGCGCTCCTGTCCTCACCTCCCACACTTGAGCGACAGCTTCCAGCCCTCAAGATAATGTGCACAGTATCCTTTGGCTGGCTTCCAAGCCCCATTTGCAGGATGCCATCCTGATCTGCGCTTGGGCAACCCAAAACCCTGCAATGCGAACCAGGTCCACAGCAACCCAGCCTGAAACACCAGCCCAGAGCATCTGCCCCAGCCAGGAGAAAGACGAAGAGCTGGAGAAATATTTACCAGCTTAAGGTTCCTGTTATCCCTTCTGCTAAAAAGCTCTCATGTGCAGAGATTTAAAAACCTATTATGCACACTTTTATTGCTCTAAGAGAGCTGCACTCCATTTCTGATCTGACCCCGACAAAAAGACTAGAGTTTGCCACAGGAGCATCTGATCATGTGCTGAACAGGTGCGAAATTACCTGCTGGGAGGAAGATTGCAAACTAAAACCAGTATTTCTTTCCATAGTGCTGAAATCCCCCTCTTTAGCTCCATACCTGGTCCTCCCAGGAATCAGCACGCAGCATCTCCGGGTACAGCCAGCTCCCGTTTTGCTTTTCCAGCACAACCTACGTAAGCAAAGGACAGACAGACAGGGATGTAACGCTGGCTGGCACAGCCGCTTGCACGAGAACACAGTCACATGCAGACAGCTAGCTCTGGGGCACCACAGCAACTTGAGACTGAGAGTTTTTTTGCAAACGAACATGCAATAGAGCCTTTGGCCAGCCAATGCGTTTTGCTTACTGACTCCTCGTTACATGCTTGCGCGGGTTTCAAATTTTGCCTGTAAATGGTGCCAACGTGGCTTTTGTTCGTCACAAGCACCTCAATCTTTAAGGCCCCTTCTATCATTTTCTGGACCCAAAGATGACATCTTTTTATAAGTCAATGTCATTTAATGCCCGAGAAATGCTCCCGTTACCTGTGCATGCTGTTTATCTCCTTGTCTGTTCTCAAGTTTACTACTTAAGTCTTCCCGCAGCTTCTTCAAAGAACTTCTAGCCTGGCAAAGGCAAGTCAATTTAGCTTGATCTGCATGGACAGTATCACTCAGCCTAACAGAAATCAAACGAAGGCAGGGCGGCTGCTACGATGCCCTGCGCTCATATGCAATCGATGGCTTCTCTTCCAGCCTGACCCTCTGGTTTTACTACAGCCCTGCCTGCAAGCAGCACCATCTCTGGCAGATACCATCCTTGCAAGGCAGCTGTCCCACACAATCATGGGAAGGAAAAAAAAAAAAAAAAAAGGCAACAACCTGGAGACGCTACTGATTTTTCATGCATTAGTCATTGACTTCACCTTTGAAGTGCCGAGAAGACCCTTGCTGTTCCCCAGCTCCCTCTTTGCCACACTGCAGGACGCTGACAAGTACAGTCTTGACTTGCAGCTACTCGAATTAGTCAGAGCAAGTGAGCCAGAGGAATGATTTACAGGCTTTTACAGCAAACGCTGCCCCAACGCTTTTCAAAGAAAAGCTTTCTCAAAGCATTAACAGCATGGCTTCATCCCTACCCCTTGATTTTAGATGCCCAAGGTGCTCAGGTGAAGCAGTTTGCTGGAAACCGGGCAGTGGCAGGACAAGGGACAAGGCGAGACCACGATGTGCAGCTCTCGGGTCAGCAATCAAGCCCTTAACCTGGGGACAGCGATCCGTGACTTTGATCCAGCTGGATCAAGACTTCCCCAGGTTTTTTACACCACGACCCAGTGCAGGGCACTTCTCTTGGATGCGGACAGACTGGTACTGCCACCGTGACTTACTGGTTTAGCTTATTCTCTGGTTTTCACATGCAGGATTAAGTCGTACTGCACAGTTATGCTGCTTCAGCTATTCTGACAGGGCTACGTACAGCCTTTGCAGCCAGACAAGGTCTAAGTCCCGCTCTACTATTGCTAAGAGGTCCTTTGAAAACCCAACTCCTGTTTCCACCCGAGCTGTGGGGAGCTATGGGAAAGCTCAGATCAGAAAAGCTGAAGTCGAAGCCCCAGGAGTGGGAAGGATCATGAACAAAAACTGCAGCATCCAGCTGGCTGTGAGATAAGGTTTGGGTGAGCAACACCCCTGGAGCACTGCAGCCTTGGGCAGGCGGGAGCCAAGCAGGTCTGGGTTGCATGCAGGAGGCAGTGGGAACAGGCTGTTTTCTTTCAGGGGGAGAAACACGTGTTTTGGCAGAGGAGTCAGAAGGATGACGTAAAAGATCTGGAGGCCGCCCTACCAGATCTGCCCCTCGCTGCTCCCTGGGGCCAGCACCCAGCATAGAAACTTGCCCATGAGAGCACACCCAAATTCCCCCTCCTGCCCATTTCTCTCCCCCCCCCCCCTTTTTTTTTTTTTTTTTTAAGGCCAAACTGCCCAGGCCAGAACATGCACACAACCACTTCCGTGCCTTGCAACCAGCTCTCCAGAAATAACATACCCACCAGGAGCGGAGGAAAGGGTTAATCTTCTGAGAGCCTCATCCAGTTTACTTTGGGAGATGAGACATACCAAAGAAACTGCCTTTTAACAAGAGGCTCTGGTTGTGCCGCACCCAGGCATGCAGGGGACAGCCTTGGGGTAAAGTCATCACGCAATTCTCTTCAAATTCAGTCCATATAGCAGAGCAATTAGTCAGGCTGAATTAATTTATGGCGCTTGATTAGACTACTGCCCTGTACAGGCAAGTCAACAAACTGGAGAGTTCAGCTCTGCTGCCAGTTTGCCAGAGTGGTTGGGGCTCAGCCGGGGCTTGAGTGCCGCAGCTGGTGCAGGCATCGCCGCCCACTTGCATGAAACCCTGCGGGATGTTCCTGGGGGAAGCAGAGCACCCCGGACCCTCGCCGCAAGCCCCCACGGGTTCAGGCAGCGGCACGCAAGCCAGAGCCCCTCACAGATGTTAACTACCTCTTGAATGTAACGAACTTCACTTTTCAGCTGGTTGACGTGCTCCTCATGGTTCATGCTGCCCTCGGCCCGTGCCTTGAGATAAACCTGTCCAGGAGAGACGGTGGCAGCAGTTCAGACCATCCCAACTCTGGCCAGCCCAGGAATGCCAGCAGCAAGCTCAGCTCCACAGGGATCAGGACACCGGATCCCACTGCTTCCCGAGACACGTTGTGCGCGGGTTTCCCCTTTGCAGTTAACCCTCCCCGGCGTTTTTTGAAGCTGCTCCTCCTCCTGTGTGAGCCCCACCCCGTAGAGCCACCGCAGCTGCCCCAGGTTCTTGCTGCATCCCCCTAAAGCCAGGCAAGCCCACCGAGCTAGTGCTGCCAGGCAGCAGCACTGCGCCAGTCCTGCCCGCACAGTCAAGAGCTACACTGGGGAGATTTTTGCTGGTGTAGCTTCAGACAAAACCTTTTTTCCAACCCCAGTTATTCAACAAGATCGCTTTGCAACAAAGCCAGGGACCGTACCTTGATGATCTCCTCATCGCCATCATTGGATTTGATGCATTCAGAGGCCAGGGAGTGACTGTTGCTGGATCTGTTGGCCACCATGGCGAAGGCTTTTCCCACTGGCTGCAAGAGACAGAAGCAGCAGGGCTTTCAGAGAGGCGAGACTGGCTGGAATGGTTTGCCCAGCTCCAGTCAAATGAGCATCATGCACTTTCACAGAGGAACGCGGCACCGAGCACGACCTTGGGAAACGGCACCAAAACGTTTAACAGACCAGGAGATGAGTTTTCTAGCTGACGAAGCATAAACCGACCGATCCTCCACCAAATGCCCATTCCCTCCACCCTAAGTTAACTCACAAAGTTGTATTTTCAACTCCAAACCGAGCCATGGGGGAGACCCACCTTCTGCTTCACCTGCTCACGCCTGTCACCCGGGAGGTCATTCGGCAGAGTCAGCCGCAGCACCTTCACGCTCTCCTAAAACAAGAGGCAGGTTTTAGTTTTATAACTCCCTGAAAGTCTTTTTACACCCAGCTCTGGTACAAGTTGAGAGCCAGGTTGGCATCACTGCAGATGCGCGGACAAGCTGCCTTCCCCCTCAGTTTGAGCTGCAGCCTGCGAAGTAACGCTGGGATTAAAATGAGTAATAGCGAGCGCACGGTAACTACATTTATCAAACCCATCAGGGCTTGGAGGAGCCGTGGCCCAGCCAAGGCTGAGGTAATGCAGATGGGCAGGAGAAATGATTGGCGGGGTCGTTTTCGTGCATGCCCTCCTCTGCCAGGAGTCACAGCTGTCATCTGTCACTGCAGCCGGCTATGGTGGGGCCAATGCATGGCATTCAGTAGCAGCCCTGGAGAAGGATGAAAGCAGCCATTCCCAGCTCGTGTGCCAGGACCTTGCCAGATTCATCCTTCTCCCTGCCCTACCGCGACAGCTACACGCCCTCATGGCTCTGCTCGTCCTCTGCTGGCACAGCCCTGGCTGAGCGGAGCCCATTTTGGCAGCAGCCAGCGAGACCAGCAGCAGAGCACTCCCCAGCTCATGGCCATGAGCATCCATGGAGGCCTTCACTGCTTAACTCCTCACCCAAAGCCCTCCTACCAGTGACACCCACTGAAGAGGCATTTCAGCTGCGTCCAGCACGATGCAAAGCTCAGCAAGCTTTCGAGGAGTTGCCCGGAGTGTATAAAGAGCCCTAAGGCAGCGCGTGGACACCCAAAACCCTCCACGGGGTTGCCCACTCCCCATCCTCAGCTCAACACCAGCACCATGCACCCACAGTACTGTACAACCCCCATGTACAACCCCCCTTTCCCAGACAGACCTCACCGGCACCCAGGCAGCCGTCGCTCATGGTCCTTATTAAACACGACCCTGAAAGCAGGAGCTGCTCAGTGTGTGACAGCCACGGCAGCAGGCTCTTGGGCAGCAGCACAGTGGAGCCAGGGTAGGTGCCCGCGCAGCACCAGGCGCCCGCCCCTTGCCACACCTCAGCCACGTCAGCCTCCTGCTCTCCAAAAGCAACATCAAGGTATTTTTGCCTCCCTGCTTCCAACCACTCTCCTCGCCATCCAAGTCTTGACAAGCCATCTGTTTGTTTCCAAAATATTTTGTATATGCTGCTCGCACAAACTCTGGCACCCTGGGAAACAAGGAGCCCTCCTACGGATCTCAAACACGTGGCCAGACCCCTTTGTTCCCCTGTTAAGACAATTATCTAACAGAAACTTCACTTGGGCTCTTCTAGCACAGATTATTTAACCAGATACTTGTCTGCAACTTTTACTCCAGGGAATGTTTTACTTGGTAAGACCCAAGAAGTTGGAAACTTCGGTCAGAAAAACTTCAGAGCAGCCGGATGTAGCATGCTCCATGGTTTTGGGAAGATGCAAGAAGCGCTCAGGGTTTTACAGCAGGGAAAATGGCTCATGGCAGTGCCTGCACGCGAAGCATCGCTCATCATCTTCGTGCTGCCTAAAGCAAACAGGACACAGGGAAAGGCCGGGGGTCAGAGCACGGAGCAGCCCGCTCTTGCACAGGCTGCCGCCAGCAGGGCAGGAGCCTTGGCACAATGCGAGCCCGGCAGAGCCGCCAGCAGCACATCAGTCCCTTCACGTGTCCTTACTCGCAGCTTTGTTTACAAGCATTGGGATCTCGCATTTGCCATCCCCGTCCTGTCAAGCCCAGGCGAGGGCGTGAGGCTGCCAAAGAAATCGCTCGCCTGGGGAAGATTTGCTGCGATAAGAAACAAGCACCAGCCTATTTCCAGCCCCGCAGCCAAAACTACCTGGAGTTGGCATGCGGGTTCTTTCTGTCCCAGTAGATCCCCCAAAAAAACCTGCTCCTGGATAAACCCGCCATCGAGCCGACACAAACCAGCTGTGGCAGGAAGCAAAGAGCAGCCGGTGCCTTCCCACCCAGCACCGGCACTACCAAACCTCAGGTCAAACAACCAGGAAACCACCCATGCAAACGCCAGGGGGGGAAGGCTCCGTCGTCTCCATCCTCCTCCACACTGGGGAAGCATGGGGGAGGCAGAGGGATGGCGAGACACAAGATGGACATTTGAGCAAAGCTCTCTGGACCACCAGGGGAGACAACTAGCTTTTTTGGTACAGGTATGCTTTTAAGGAGGCTGAGGCAGGTGCAGGAGGCGGAAGCCACAGCCAGGTTAAAGCAAACCCCTCCCTGCCCAGCTTGTTTGTCTGCAGCAGCCTCGGCTGCGGTGAGCTGTGCTTGATCGGGACCGGGCGGACGGAGGAGAGGATAAGAGGCACTTAATTTGGCTCTCGTCTCGTGCACCACCGGCACACCAATCCCTGGCAATGCTCTCGCACGGTTACTTTTGGGCTTTGCTCTTACTGTCCCGCAGCCAAAGTTTTCATCAGCTTCTTGCCAATGCCGGGGCTGTTTCTGGGAGAAGCAGCTCCTCCGATGCAAAGCCGGAGCAACCCAGAGGGACATCACAACCAGCACACGCTGGCCTCCCTCTCCAAGGTGCCAAATTCAGCTGGGGCAGGAAAAGCAGAGCCATGGGGACTGCCCTACCCTGCTTCTTTACCTCCTGGCTGGCATTAAATCTGTTCTGCCTCCTGTTTACAGCTCTGGAGTGGAGGGGGCAGTGGGTTTCAGGCCCCCTCCGTTATTTTCTGGGGAAGGCAGGAGGGTTTTGCAACATGGCCAGTGCTGGGAAGACGATGGAGTGCCTCGCACTTGCCTCCCGCTTGGAAAAAAACCCACCTTGTAAAGAAAATGCTTCCTTAACACCCCAACTGGGCACCCCAAGAGTTACTCCAACCTGGCAGTGTTTATGGCTTTTACTACCAGCCTTGGGAATTAACCGCGATCAGGAGAGCTTGGCCAGCTTTGGGTGATGGCTGCAGCAAAGCACCAGCAGTTGGAGGCTTTTCGGCAGGATGGCCGTGCTCCCGTCCAGCATCCTTCAAGGAGGCGTTCCCAAAATCCCAGCGGCCCTTTGGGTCCAACCACCCAGCAAGAGACGGGTCCCCTGGAATTGAGGGCAAGTGGTATCGGCTAGGATAACAAGGGACCGGCTATTAGGGATGACGAAGCTGATTTTAAGTCTTTTGGTCTATTTTGCGTCATCCAGCCCAAAAAAAACCCACTGGGGAAAAGCTTGGCTGCAGGGAGAGGGACTGACTCCACTCCCGGGGAAGAGGGAACCACGCAAATCCCAACCTCATCCCAGGCAGAGGAGAGGCGGCACCATCGGAGGACAGCCAGCGATCCCGACGCCAGCATTTTGCAACCACGGGGAAGGCACTCCATCTGTCCTGACTGTTAAACAAGAACAGGCCTGACCTGACCCAGAGGGTATCGCCAAGGATCAGCAGCAAACAGCTCTGGTGTTTGGAGATCGCCAGTGTTACAGAGGCGCTTATCAGTGTAATAACCCATTAACCAAACGAGCCCAACTCTGCAATCACTCCTTATAAGGCCAGGAAAGCTGCGGAGAATTAGGACTCTCCTGAGGAGACTCAGAGCTGAGTCACCCAGCAGGGCTCAGGCCGTGGAGCCAGGCAGCCGCTGGCACAGAGGAAGGTGGCCGAGCACCAGCACGGTTCTTCTGCCGCTGCCTTTGGGGGAGCCCTCTGGTTGCCCAAACCTGAGCAAAAAGCCAAATAGCCAAGCACCGCCGCCGGCTTCGCCCCCTTCGCAGGGAAATCGGGGCACCATGCCGGCGCAGGGCTGGCTTTGCGGTGCTGCCAGCCCCACCCACGGCCCATCCCTGCGACGATGGCCTGGCTGCTGACGGCGATGAGGAGAACTCAACGATAAGGAAGGGAAAAATGCAAGGCCCTGCTGTAACCGAGGGAGGAAAGTGCCAAAACAGACTTGCTGCTGGCTGCTCCCGCCACCGTGGCCCCTGGGAGCCGCTCGAAGGGTGCGTTACCCCCAAAACCCACATTATTCTGGCTCAACAGCCGCGTGGGACCGCGTGCAAGCCGGGACTCCCAGGAGTCCCCCGTAAGCAGGACAGAGGACGGCGGGACCCCAACACCGACGGCGGGGTGCCCCTCAGTGCACTCTGCCATCCTCGCCCGCCCCAGCGGGGTTCACCTGAACGCCCGTGGACCGGCCCAGCGATGGTCCTGGGAACGGGATGGCCGCGGACCCTGGCGACTGGGGGTCCCCCAAGCCTTCCGGGGCAGAGAGGGGCCGCAGGGCCCCCACAGACCCTCGAACGTCCCCACGGCTGCCGGGCGAGCCCGGGCACAGGCTGGGGCAGCGATACCGGGCGGTGGGTGGGCACAGCCCCACTCCACCAACGACGCTTCCCGGGAACCCCCTCACTCCCGCCCCAACGGGGCACCCCCGCGGGCAGCAGCCACCCCCCAGAAGCACCGGGAGAAGGAAAGGGGCGGCTCCCGTGGACCCGGGGATAGGGGGGTCAGAGGGGCCCCGAGGGGGGCTCACCGGGCTCTCGCCGTGGGGCCGCACGTCCAGCACCGCGCACCAGCCCTTCAGCCCGTTCATGGCCCCGTCGCGACTGGCAGGACGCGCCGCCACCGCCCCTTCTATATGGCCACGCCCCCGCCCGCGGGGGCACGCCCACCGACACGCCCACTCCCGATAACCACGCCCTCTCTGCTTTAACCACGCCCCTCCGGTTTGACCACGCCCGCGGCGTGCCGCGCCGTGCCCAGGCAGCGTGAGCCGTGCCAAAGCCATACCAAAGCCGTGCCGAGCCGCAACAAGCCCTGCCGAGCTCCGCCCGAGCTCTGCCAAACCCTCGCCAAACCAAGCCAGGGCCTGCCCAGCAGCGTCGAGCGGTGGGATGCCGCGCCGAGCCTTGCCAAACCAGGCTGCGGTTCCCCAAACTGTGCTAGGGATGGTCCCCCCACACCTGGGGAACGTTTAGCCCCGGGGTGCCGGCCCAGCCCGGCGGGAGGTGGCGGGGGTGCCCCCACGCAGAGCTGCGGCGTCACCGGCCGCACACCGGGGCCAAGCCCGGTGGGTGCCGTAGGCCCCTCGCCCGTGCCGGGGATCGGGGAACCAGGCCACTGCCGGGGCGGGTGTCCCTGTGCCACACCGGGCGGCCTGGGCGTGCCGGCTGCCTCCTCTCTGCCGGGCGGGCGCTAATTGCCACATACCGTTGCAATGAGCTCAGCCGGCCTCAAGTTCACCACCGGCCCCAGACCTGCCAGCCGGGGCCACGCTCCAGCCCCGTGTGGTCACCGGGGCCACGCTCCAGCTCCGGGGTGGGGACACCCAGGCCCTGGGGGGGTTTGAGGCAGCGGGATTTTCTGTAGGCTGGAGGACGTTGCTCCCTCCGGGCTGCCTGCTGGTGCCAAAGCTGGGGACCAGCAAACTTTGGTCATGCTCAGCTGTGGGAGCCGGCCCCTCCTCCCCCTGGGCACCCCACAGCCCCCAAGCCCCCCACCAACCGCTGCAGTGCCTGCAGGGGAAACCGAGGTGCAGCCGGGCCCCTGCCGCCTCATCAGGCCGAGCAGCCGCTGGGGAAACTGAGGCACAGGGTGGGGACGGTGGTTGACCTTGGCTCTGACACGCGTGTCCGGGAGGAGCCCAGGGCAGAACTGGTTGTGCCGGCCCAGTTTAGCCACAACGGGGACGCTGTGGGTGCGGGGCCGTGTGCCAGGCACGCTGAGCTGGGCACAGCCCTGAGCGGCAGTGACACAGAGACGTGGCCAGTACTGACCAGAGACGGGACAGGGTGTCCCTGCTATTGTCACCATGTCCATCCCCGGAGGCTCCATCCCGGTTAAGTGGTACCAGGGTGCGGGAGGGGAAACTGAGGCAGCAGGGATGGGGCTGGCTGGGTTGACAGGCACTGTCCCAGCCCCACGCTAGCTTGGGGATGGAGCCAGCTTGGCCCTGCTCGAGGCCACGGAGGGGAACTGTGGTAAGCACCTGCCAATCAACGCAATGGCGCTAATTAGCACTTGGCAAGACTCCCATCCTCGTTAATTAGCGATAACGAGGATTTATCTCCAGGCCAGATCCAGTGGAGTGAGGAAGGAGCTGCGTTCCCCGAGTCGGGCAGGAGCCTGGTGCCACACAGCCTGACGTGCCAGAGCCTGCGCCATCCTTCCAGCCCCAGATGGACGATGAGCTGCAGGCCTTAAAATGCTCCATTTTATTTAAAATAGCACTTGGAGAGGAAAAAGGCAGTGGGGGGACGAAGGGCAGTTGCATATAAAAATAAACCAGGGTGGCTGGAACCGTGGGTACCCCCAGCCACTCCAGTCCTGCTCTCTGGCTGCCCCCATGGAAGCCTGATCCCCTGGGGCTGTGTCTTGGACCCCAGGGCCATGGTTTCCCGGCAGGACCCAGTCACCAATGGGGACACCGGCTGCGGCGAGCAGCTCCCCTCCTGGCAAAAAGCCACAGTGCAAACGCAGCCTGAGACCCGTATCAAGATGAAGAGGCAAGACAGCATCCGGGGCGGGTTCCCCATCCCACCGCTTTTTGAGCGGCACCTTCCTTCATGTCGATGGTATTAGAAGAGTTTTTGCATTGAGTAGCGGCATCCACGGCTGGTCCCTCGCCTGGCTCTCGGGACATGGCTCTGCTCCGGGATGGAGCAGCCAGGGTGGCGTGGGCAGGCGTCAGCAGGAGCTAGTCTGGAGGTTGGCCTCATTGAGCAGCGAGGCGATGGAGGAGGGCCCGTAGGCGCTGTCGAACTCCTCGTCTGAGCTGAGCTGGTCATCTTGCAGGGACGAATCGGTTGCTGAGCGGGCAGCTTTGCGCCTGGAGATGGAGAACAGGGGTCAGCCCTCGCTGGGGCTGGGACCCCCCTCCAGCCTGGGGCTGGGACCCCATTCCAGCCCAGCATCCCCTACCAAGCCTCCTTCTCTAGTGCCTTGATGCGGTTCTGCAGCTGCTCGTTGAGCTCGTGCTGCTCCTCCAGCTCCCGCTGCACCTTCTTGCGGGCGCCCTCGAGCCGCTCGATCTCCTCCTCCGCCTCATCCACTTGACGCTTCAGGGCCTTCACCCGCAGGCTCAGCTGCAGGGAGATGGGGCAATTCCCATGGGATTAGGATGGCTGGTACAGGACAAGCGCCCAGGGGTCCCTTTGGTAGGTCCTGAAGCTGCTTGGCATCTCTGAGGGCTCCCATCCACCACCCACCTGGTCCTTCTGGTCGCTGACGTGCTGCCGCTCATCATCGATCTGTATAGTCAGCTCCTTCACCTTCCTCTCCAGCTTGCGGTTGGAGGACAGCAGGATGCTCTTCTCCCTATGGAAAGACAATAGGTCATGGGCAAGCTGGGCTGGCACCCGGCAAGGGCGAAGGCAGCCCCCGAGGCAGGGGTCTCCGTGGCCGGCACCTCTCCTCCGCCTGCAGCTTGTCCTGCAGCTCCTCCACCTGCACCTCCAGCTGCGAGACGTTGCTGCTGGGTTTCTGCAGCCCCTCCGAGCTGGCCAGGCGGCTCTTCAGCTCCTTGTTCTACAGGGAGAGAAAACCCCAAAGCCATCCCCGTCACCCCCTGCAGTGTTCCCAGCTGGAGTGGGAAAGGCTCAGAGCCTTGCTTATGTAAATCTCAGCAGTGAGTCAGGGCCCAGAAACCCTTTCCCAAGGAGGAGACATAACGAGCTGGGTTATATAATGGCAATTAGCTGTGCTGGCACCAGCCAGGGCATGAGGCGATACCAGGATGTGCCAGGGACCACCGGGTGCAAGAGCCCCTGCCGGCTCCATGACACTCATCATCCCCCAGCTCCCCAGTTTCTGCTCTTAAACACCCTCGTTGGCCAAAAAAATCCCCAAAAGCACCAGAAAAACCAGCTCCTCTCCCCGTCCCGCACAGCAGCGTCACCCCAGCCTCGTCAGCTGGGCAGCGGTAACAAAGGTGGCTGCCGCTGGGCCGGGCCCCGCGGCGTCAGCAGTAGGAATCCCGTGTTTTTCTTGGCAGCTGCAATTCCGCACTGGGAACAAGAACAGCTCGGGGAGCTTAGTTCCCATTGATCTGTCTCGTTAAGAGCCAGCTCAGGGTTAGGTAACGAAGAGTTTGGAGTGCAAGCCCGGGCAGGCTGGGGGAGAACTGCAAGGAAAGGGGGGATCCTGCAGGAATGCCACCCCACGGAGATGCCAGACGGCTCCAAGGATACTCCAGCCAGGGATGGGACCTGTCGAGGGTCATATCCAGAGCAGGGAGGAGTGGAGTGGGAGGGGGGTTTACAGCAGGAAAAGCTCCTTGGGAACATGGTCCCTCTCCCAGGGGTGCTCTAGCGAGGAGCGGGGCTGTACCAGGATGCTTTGCTCTGCATCCTTCACAGGACAAGTGGTCCAGCTGCCCTCCAGCTGCGCCCATGGCTGAGAGGTTGGATCCGGCCCCTCTGCAGCTCAGCCATACCTGCCTCTCCAGCGAGACCTTGTCACACTCCAGGTCCTGCCGGCTGGAGCGTTCCTGCAGCAGCTCTGCCCGCAGCTGGTCAATCTGGGGACAAGGACACAGTATGAGTTGGTTTTGCTGCGTCCTTCGCCGCTGCGTTTGCTCGGTGAGAGGTGAGGCCACCGCAAGTTCTTCCCATGACACCAGTGCCACAGAGCACGGGTGGACTCAGGGCACCCAACAGCCACACAGCGGCCATCCCACAGCACACAGCCGGTATCAGTAACACCAAAAAACCCCAACGAGAGGATTTTGGTTCCTTCCTAAATTAGTTACTGCCATTCTGGCAAGCAGCCCAGAGACGAGGGCTGCAATTTTCCACTGGAGGGTTTAAACTGGTTGGACTGGGATTCGGAGACCCGGCTGCGCTCCCAGATCTGCCCGGCACCGTCAGGCACGGCAGTGCAGCCATGCCGGGGGCAGGAATGGGTTTGATCCACCGATGGAGCAAAATTAGAACTACCACAAGGGCCTCTTTCAGGTTGACCGAGGTGAAATACGCAGCTTTGTGCATTATTTTAAAGCAAAGGAAATTGGAGTTTATATAAAAAATTGCTTGAATTTTATTCAAGCAGCCCCAAAAGCTAGTACAGCCACTTCCGAGCAGAACCCAGCTGTGGTTTCATGCACATTGCTGCTCTGCAGCTCCCATGCTTCAGAAACATCCAGGATTCACCGGAAAAGTTTCCCCAGGATGTGCCCATTTCTCGGATGGAAAAAATAGGAAAACAACCCATTTCACTGGCTCACCATAACCTGAGGTGGGAATTCCCTTTCCAAGCCCCAGCCTGGATGCTGGTGGGGCACGAGGCAGACAGGCTATAAGCGGAGAAGCTGCTAATCCCAGGATCCCAGCAAAACCCAGCACTGCTGGATCCCGGGAGGCTCGGCAGGCAGTTCCCGCCCGCTTGCAGAGCTCAAACATCAGCTCCGGCTTTGAAGGTAATAAACAGGTGGGTTAAGAGGGAGCGGAGAGCCTGGAGACTGGCGTAATTTAAGCCCCAACTTCCTGCACAAACACAAACCTCACCCTGTAATTTCAGGGGATTTTTTTTTTGTGCCAAGCTTGTATGATTTCCGTTTGTGCCCGAACCAGCTTTTCAGACTCCGTCATCTCGATTGTATTTAGAGTGACGGAGGGCTCCAGGCTGCTCGCTAACGACTCATTAATGGGGTTTTAACTCTGGTGACCAGTTGCACCTGAGGATCCAATTTATCCAGCGCTATTTTGCCAGAGCTGAGGGTGGCTCTGCCACTGCACCAGCTGGGTTCAGGGTGGCACCACTTGCCCTACCTGGTCTCTGCTCCGGTTGACCCTCTCCGACAGCAGCTCCACTGTGGTCCTCTCCTCATCCAGCTCCACCTCCAGGCGTTTGGACTTTTCCTGCAAGCAGATGGGACCAGAAGGGTCAGCATGGGCCTTGGGGTCCCCGCAGGCAGGGGGACAGGCAGCAGGAGGGGCTCAGGCCAGCCAAGGTTGGTGAGCTGGGATGCTGGAGGAAGGGAGTTTGCTCCGACAGCGCTTCCAACCCAGCAAAACCCAACCAGCCCGGGAGGCTCCGACACAGCCTGGGAGGCAGGAAAAGGGAGAAGCCTGGATATGAGACACAGCAGCTTGATGCTGTGCAGACCCCCGTGCACCCACCACCCCATCAGGGGACAGTAACCCGCAAAGCAACAGCCTGCGGCAAGCTAAGCCACGGGGCAGTGCCGGACAGAGCAGAAACAAAGTCAGCTGTGCTGGCAATTAGTAAATATTAATAGTAGCAATAGCACACCCCCCGCAGCGCTGCCAGGCTGCGTAACTCCTCTTTCCCAGCAGCTGTGGGACGGAGGATGGCTGGGTGAGCTCTGCCCCTTGCTGTTAGCACACAGCACTGCAGGAACGGGATGAGCGGTTTTGGGGCGCTGAGCAGCGCTCCCCACCTCCAGCGCCTTGACGTGCCGCGAGCGATCGTCCTGGGAGCGCTTCTTGGTCTCTATCTCCTGCTCGAGGTTGTGCAGCCTCTGGAGCAGCACCTCCTTATCCAGCAGCACGCTCTCCCGCTCTGCCTGGCTGTCCTGCAGTGCTTGCTTCAGCCGGGCAACCTGCAGCGTCAAGGGAAGAGGCATCCCCAAGTGAGACGTGTCCCCAGGCTCCCTATGGAGGGACTGAGAGGACTGCGCGGGGACCCACAACGTGCCAGCCCTTGCCCTACCTCGTCCTGCAGCCGTCCCACGTTGAACTGCATCTTCTCCACCTCGGCACCCCGATCCTTGGCTTGTTTCTGGGAGTCCGTGATCTCCTTCCGTGACTTCTCCTTGAACTCCTCCAGCTGTGACTTCAGCATGGCCAGCGAGCTATGCGACTCCTCCGTCATCTTCTCCAGCTGCGGCAGAGCAGGGACTGCTCAGGGGCTGGGGACCAGCCTATGCACCCTGTCCTGAGCTGATGGGACTCGAGGTGGGAGAAGATACCCGTGGGGATGGGGGGGACATTTCTGCTCCATGGGCTCAGGAGCATCATGGTGAGGGGTGCAAGCCCTGCCAGAGCAGCCTGGATGTCCCAAAGCTCTGAGGAGGCACCGGGCTCTTGCAGGAGCCGCTTGGGGAAGGGTAGGGGACAACACGGCCCTGGGACACCAGGGGAAGCTGATCCCTGGGGACAGCAAGGTTTTAGGGAGTCTCCTGGGACATCAGGGAAGGATCGATCCCAACTGGCTCTGCAGGGAAATGAGATCTGTACCCAAAGTCCCGGATCCCTCCCCTAACCCAGCGAGGTCATCATGGAGATCCCCATCCCGTGGCACAGAAAGTGGGTGTCATGGCACCAATGCCCCATGGGACAGGGGTCCTGGGGGTGCAAGCAGCCCCAGAGGCACCCGGGCACCCAACCTCTTTGTTCAGCTTCTCCGTGGTGCGGTCGAGCAGGCGCTTCTGCTCTTCCAGCTCACTCTTGGTGCGCTTGAGCTGCTCCTTCTGCCTCTGCTCATCCTGGTAGGACGTGCTCAGCTCCTGGTGCTCCTGTGTCAGCCGAGCCAGGCTCCGCTGTGCTTCCTCCAGGCGGGTCTCCAGCGACCGCTTGGCCATCAGCAGCTCCTGCTCCCGCTCCATGGCTTCGCCCAGTGACTCCTCCATCTGCCTGCGCTCTGCCTGCAAAGACGGGGCTCTTCAAACTCCTTGCCATGGCAGGAGAACAGCTCAGGGCAGCTCAGGAACAGCTGCAGCCCCAGTACCTCCAGTTTGGTGACCTTCTCCTTGAGCCGTGCCTGGGAGCCCTCCCAGTTCTCGCCCAAGCGCTCGTACTCCTTCAGCTGCGTCTCCATCCCAATGGCCTTCCTCCTCAGGTCATCGTTCTGCTCCTGTAGCTCCCGCAGGCTGGACTCCACCATCTTCCTCGCCTGCTCCGATGCCTCCCGCGCACTCTCCAGGGATGCCTTTGCCTGCAATGCAGCC